>NW_026695300.1:1200000-2400000 GCF_028974205.1 Penicillium antarcticum | reverse complement strand
ACGCACGGAACTCGAGATGAGTCTGCTACAGAATTCTAGCAGTACTGTATAATCTAGTGGAACTTGTTCCGGTCCGAGAGATCCGTGTTCTCGAGGTAGACCTCGATCTAGAGAGAACAAGAATTAGCAAAGAGAACAACCCAAATTAAAGAACAGCATATCTCACCTTGTTGGTCATCTTCGAATCGACGTCCTTGCAGCACAGACAAGCTCCAAGACCCAAGATACCAAAGGCCATTGAGACCATGGCAACGACGCTAGGAGATATAGTTAGAAAATGAGGCTCGCCTTATGTCATAGGAGATCGTGTACTTACAAGATAGCCTTGCAGTAGGCTTGACTGAGGGCTGCCTCTGCAGCAGCTGCCACAGCAGGATTATAAGACTTCAACGCAGAAGCACCTTGAGCCACTGCAGCCATCAGATCTGTGACCTTTGACTCCGGGAGACCGGCAGAAATGGCAGCAGAGGGAACGTAAATGGCAGTATACTTGCTGAGGGTGTTGTTGTAGACAGTCTGATAGATAGAAGTTGCAACTGGGACAAGTAAAGTCAGTATGAAAAACCACAACCAAAGACAAAACCTCCACGAAGAACGAGAGAAAACATACCAGCACCAGCAGCAAACCGAATACAACCCGAAATCCCACCACTGACACCCAAATTCTTATGCTCAACACCCATCTGCGTAATAGCAATACTCAAATAAATCCCCCAACCAAAACCAGCCTGCGAGAGGAAAATGAACGCAATCATAGTCCCCTTATTAGTAGGCGTGACAATACCAAGCAATGATCCAAACACAACCATCACGAAAACAGACCCGGTAAGCTGCCACTGCCAATGTCTCAACTTGCTACCGAAAAGGGTAAGCAAGATCGCACCGAAGGTAATAGCAAAACCTTGCGGCAAAGACAGAATGACGGAATACTTCCAGTCCGCGCCGCCGTTCGTGTAAAAGACCGTTATCATCTGTGGCCAGAGAATACTAGACGAATAGTAGAACATGTTGACAACGCCCAGTGCAATGACTGGGGCTGTGAAATCCCGGCCCCAAGAGCTGGAGAAGACGTAAGTTGGCGTCAGTGGGTATTTGAGCTTGGCGAAACTTTCCCATAGGGCAAAGCAGATTAGGACGAATGCGCCGACTACTAGTGGTGCCACGACGTGTGCGTCGTTTGAGTCGTAGACACCTGCCCAGACGATGCCCATGAGGAAGGGGACTGCGCCGCCGATGAAGAGGAAGGCGCCAAGGTAGTCGAGGTTTTTGAAGGCTTCTTTGTAGAGGATTCCGAGGCTGCATTGGGTGTTAGTTTGAATAGATCTTGGCCTGTTGGATCTCTGGGAATGGTTGGCTTACGGGTGCTTTGGTGGGTGGTAGAGGAATAGAAGACCAAAGAAGGATAGACCTTGGAAGATAGCCACGCCCCAGAAGTTCCAGGCCCAATTACCCATTTCGTAGCCGTATCTTGCTGTTACTGGCGCTACGATGACGGCGATGTAGACTGTGAAATCAGCTATCACGACGCCGATGTGTCTCCATTTGTTTGGGAGGAGTTCTGGTAAGGCGAATGCTGCCATCTGGACTGTTGTTAGCTGCGATCAGAGACTTGGATATTGGGATATTGCTTACCTGACAGTTTGCACCGCCAAAACCGGAGATAACAAGCCCTGCAATGATTTGGTTTGTGGTTTTGGCTGATGCTACTACGATGTGACCGACGAAGCATACCTAGACCGGTGAGAATGCATTCTTCTTTGTATAAAGTTGGACCTTACCAAGTTGCCCAGAACCAAGAACCATCGTCGACCCAGGAGATCAGTGTTCGGGCCACTGTTAACTATCATGAGTATTGAATCATCAGAGGCATTAGACTAGGTCTCACAAGATCAAGAAAGCACAGGTGATCGAAATAGTCCATGCCTAAGATTGCATCAGTCTTGGTTCCATTGAATTGCTTGGGGTCTGCGCACAGGAACAAACCAGATGTACCCAGTCGGGTCACCCATATCCGCAGAGACCATGGTTCCAATTGCAGACACGACGGGGACAGGCCAGAATGAAAGACCATAGCCACAAGAGAGAATCTAATGACAACAACCAATCAGCCTAACGTCTAGATAGCTGACCAAAGACCCTTACCGAAGAGACAATCCATGTCTTCAAGGTAACGACCGGCTCCGCCGGTACAGGACCATTGTCATTGGCAACAGTAGAAGGAGAGCTAGGCGCATCCTTCGCAGAGCCGGTTTCCTGCACTGGGTCCTTTTCTATGTCGACAGCCATCGTGAAGTTGAACAAGGAAATAGCCAACGAGAAGGAGGGGAAGAGAAGAAATCGCTCTTAAACGGCTTCCACAATAAGCTTCTATCGGCTAGATGGGTCTTTCAATACACTAGGAAACACATGGCAGACACCCCCTGGCAACACCATGAGCTATGATACGATGGCCTGAGCTAGGGTTTACTTGACTTTGGCCAATAAGCAATGTGAGGAACGTCCCACTTCATTTCACTTCAGACGGGAACTGAGAGGCGTTAGACTAGTTCCGATTTAAGTAACGACCGGCCGTGTTCAGGGATCGGCTTGCACTAGAACGACTAGAATGACTAGAATGACTAGAATGACTAGAATGACTGGATTATGATTCAGGATTCGAGCCCCTCGGCTAGATAGTTGAGTCGCGAGCATCCGATGATCCGGTAATACTCTTGTCTGATGTTCTTCAAGTTTCAAGTCAATTCCACTATCAAACACCACCAACTCTCCGAAACTTGCACAATGGGCTCGTACATAGAAACCCGCGTTGCAATCGTCACCGGTGCCACTGTCAGTACAATGCATATGCACGATTCACTAGCAATCACTAATTCGAACACCACAGTCTGGCATGGGAATTGACCTCGTCACAGACCTCTGCAAAAAAGGATGGAGAGTCGCCTGTGTCAGCAGACGCCGAGAGGCCGGCGAGGCCCTCCTCAAGGATCTCCCTCAAGAAAGAGCCCGCTTCTATCCCGCAGATGTCTCAAACTATGCAGAGCTTGCAGAGGTGTTTCGCGCCGTGTATCAGCTTTGGGGGCACATTGATGCGCTGTGCGCCAACGCCGGCATTGTCGACACTTCCTCCATCTATATTTACGACTCGAAGAAGAGTGATGTCTATGACATACCAGCACCCCCCGACCTTTCAGTTGTTGATATCAATTACAAGGGCGTCGTGTATGGAACACAATTGGCAATCCACTTCATGCGCCATAATCCGCAGCCTGGAGGTCGCATTGTTGTAACAGGAAGCATCGGCGGCGTTTTCCCTCACAAGTCCTATCCGGTATACTGCGGTACCAAGGCTTCCGTCAACCATTTCATCCGTGGTGTTGCGCCTTTGTTAAAGCAGAAAGAGGACATTCTCATTAACTGTGTCATGCCGGGGATCGTGAACACACCTATTGTGCCGCCTGAGATGATTGCAGCTGTTACTCCTGAATGGTAAGTTCTGTGCACGTCAAAGCGCACCACAAAGGAGGGAGTGAAGAGTACTGACACCAACCTTTTAGTCTCACCCCTGTGCAGACCATTCTCGACGCCTACGACACCTTTTTAGAAGACTCAACCGGCATGGCAGGTGAACTATTAGAGTGCTCAGCCGAGAAACTGATCTACTACCCAATGCCCAAGCCTGGAAATGGCCACATCACCCAGCGGGCCATAACAGTCTGGGAGCCTTTGTTCCGCATGATGCACGGCGAAGATTCCAAACTCGCGGAGGCAATCCCATAAGACGGGGGAAGAGCGATGTCTGGCCCGAGACTACCGTTACCCTAACTCACTAGCTGTCAAAAGTACGCCAGTCTCCACCGAGGATCGTCGTTCAATCAAATAATCTTACTGTATTCGCCAATATCACTCTTCTCCGGCAATAGGCTTCTATTCCGTGTGGGTCTCATGTTTGTAAAAATGTGAGCTCTCGTCTATCATATCATATGTCGCGTTTTTTGCCGCTCGTGCAGTCTCCACCTGTTTCACCCTATCTCGAGGAGACTTCACTTCGTATATTGTTGTGGACTCCGTCCAAGCTTTGCTCCACAAGGGAGGGGCGCTCATCCCGTACGGCCCGTGTGCCATGCCTTCTGTCAACCGTAGAACGTATGCGATCGATCGATCCCTGAGATATCAAGTTGGACATTGCGTTGCGTTTGGGCCACTTGATCCATGTGATTGTACCTGTTGTATCTTTGTTTCCCTGTACAGCCTGCAGATTACCCTGCAAGGACCTCGGTGCCGGTGTCAGCTCGGTTAAACGCCTTTGGCTTACAGGTGGAGCATAGCCTAAATCTACGCAGCGGCATATTGGGGGCCGAATTAGTCCTTTGAATAACAGACCAAGGAAGGTGACCGGCATCCCATTCCTGTCGGTCGGTGTCCTAGTTGCTATCTGGGTGCCTATGGGGTATGGCATATTAGTAGACTATCATGCCACCAGTACAAAAACAAGACTGCCAAGCACCCAATACAGAAGGAGACAGAGCTAATGTTATAGTTGACTAAGTACACATGGCCCCCGGGGCCACGCGAATCCCGACCAAATCCCGCAAGCAACGCCCATCTAATCACCATTCAGAATAGCACCCAACTGGTTCTCGACATCTGTTGCCGCCATGACCGCCCGCATCCCATCATCGCAGAATGTATGCTGATCACGGAAGTACACTCCGCTATCCGACATCTCCACTGCAACTCCATACAACCTGGAAAGGGGCAGATGCGAGCCCCAAGAATCAGTCAACCCCTGGCTCGCGGGTTCGCCGCCATCCACGAGCTGGAGGACTACACGGGCGATCGTTTCCACTTCGATGAACCGCTCGGGTGGGAAGCTATCCCAGCCAGTTGAGTCGACGAGGTTGGTTCGGACGATTCCCGGGCAGATGGCGTTGACTCGGGTTCCACCTGCTGCGAAGTGCTGGGAGATAGAGCGCATGAAACCGATGACGCCAACTCAAATAGGAGAGGGTGTCAGTTTAGACTGTGAGGTACACTGGAGTATCGTAGGGTTGGATGATGATATGATATAACAGTTGATAGATCACATCGACAAGAACATCATCATATGATAATGTGAGATACCAGGAACAGGGAACAAGAGACTCACATTTAGCTGCAGAGTACAAGGGTGAATAAAAGGACGGATATAGACCACCACAGCTAGCGGTCATCACCAGGCTAGAACCCTTGCCGCCATGGGGCGAATGTCGGAAATAGTGCTGAGCCAGGTAAGAGGTCAGGACGACACCCTTCAAATCAGCATCGATTGAGAGCAGGTCTGGCTCTGGTGGTGGGGATACATCCTTGCCAGTCTCCGAGTGTGTGGCGTAGAAGTTGTTTCGCTCGATGACACCGGCGTTGGCGAATACAAAGTCCAGACTACCACTCTCCAAGAAGGCTGCTTGAAACGCTGCTGCAAGATCGCTGTATTTGGTCACATTCGCGTAGTGGAATGTTGTTCTCGGCACTTCCTTTGCTGTCTGAGTTCCGCGCTCTTCGTTGATGTCTAGAATGTGGATGTGCCAGTCGTTGCAAGCAGATAGGGCTTTTGCTACTGCTAAGCCCATTCCACTCGCTATATCATGAGATTTCAGTAGTTATGCTCATAAAATTTTAAGGGTGACCTACCTCCTCCGGTAATCAAAGCAACTTGGGCCATTTTTGTCAACGTGATAGATGTGTTTGTGCTGCTTTCTCATACATGTACAGCAGTAGACAGAAAACGGCCGAGAGCCGCGTGGACTACATATCAACCACCCCATGTATCGACTCTTCAGACGGCGATATCCTGGAAGCCGTTAGTGGCCATCTACCTGCAACAGAGTCTCCACAGCATTGTCCATCTTCGAGTCGGACAGATGCGTGATCAACCTGCAAATTTCCGCCTGAAACAGGCCTATCGCTTCTCGAATTAGGAGACCCACGATTTGGAATCTTCATCCCGGACAGGCACAGCTAGTCGAATCCTGCCGTCATTAGACTCTTGCCACATGCAGTGCACTTGACAGGCCGTTATGCACACTAGTGAAGGGTAATGCGCCAAGCAGAGATTCTGCGATTTTGGCCCCGACGTAGACCACAAACTAGTAAAATAGGAGGGGCCAGTCTTCGCTGCAGCAAAGGTACATTGTTCACATCCAGCAGAGCCTTGTCTCTCCAGTTACCAGTTCCCAGTTCCCAGTTCCTCGGGCCAGGGATGTGGATGGAGACAAACTCGATCCTTCACACGGAACGTATCTCCTGAGCTACTACACGTCTATGGAGTAGATTGGAGTGAACGCAGTGTGATTAAGGCCCCGAGTTGCCCAAACTGATATATTGATTACGGCGATCCCGCTGACTGTGGCGCCCTAATTGATACTAATATCACTCCCTCTTCTCTTTCCATTCATTCTTGGTCTTCATCTCGGCAAAAGGGATCCTTTTTTGATCCATTGGTATAGTTGTTGTTCTGAACAGCAACCATGTCGGCCGATGCATTGACTATAGAGACTTTCACCGAATATGGCATCGGAATGGTCTTTCTGGCTGTCCGCCTATATGCCAGGATAGAAATGGGAGGAATTCGTGGACTCCGACTTGATGATGCTTTTGCAGTTGCTGGAATGGTAAGTGGATTTCCTCTGGCTGTGAGTACTGATTTTGTTCTGACACCATTTCAACAGATCTTTTGGACTATGCAGACCGTCAACATATACCTATTAGGTATGAACAGAGAAAGGCTTCGTGATGTCTGCAAATACTGACATTTAACCAGAACTATTTGGCAATAACATCGGATTAAATGACAAAACAGCCATGCTAGTTCCACATAGCAAACTCGACAGCATGATTCTCGGATCCAAGTTAGCTTTCATGAACTGGATATGGTATGTTTGCTATATCTGGAGTCTGAAAGGCGTTCTTCTATGTCTCTACTGGAAACTCACGTATGTCAATCCCCAACTAAGACGGTCTATATCCACATCTCACATATGACAGACAAGGAACCTGGCACCGTCATCTTGTCACAGCCGCAGCAGGATTCTGTGGAGTTACCTGGCTCGCGTGTCTATTGACACACATCTGTATCTGCACGCCAGTCACACGGAACTGGCAAATCAAGCCCTACCCCGGAGGTAAGTCTGACCAGTCTTCCATCTCCTAGAGAGACACCCAAAGCTTACTGAAACTACAGACAACTGCACTCTCAGAGGCCCACTATACATTGTGATCGCCGTCTTCAACGTTCTGTAAGCTCTCTCAACCCAGACCCAGTCTATTACACAAAAGCTCTGACAAAACACCAGATCGGACCTCTGCATCATCCTAATCCCAATCCCAATCCTGACGAAACTCCAAGTTCCCCTCCAACGCAAACTAATCCTGGTGATAATGTTCTCATCGGGAATATTCATCATGATCTGCACAATCCTCCGAGCCTACTACTCTCTCAGCTCAATAACAAACCTCCCAATAGCCCTTGGCTGGGCTGATCGCGAATGCTTCGTCGCCGCAATCGTCGTGTCCCTGCCCGGCATCAAGCCGCTCTTCCGCAACTCACGCTGGCTGGGCTCGACAAACCGCAAGAACTCCAATTCCCCATACTACAAAAGCGATGGGTATAATGCGTTTGGGTCAAAAGCGTCCGGGAAGACGAAGACTTTCGTTACGTCTCGGCCAAGGAAGGGTGGGAACTTTGAGTTGGATAGTGTTTTGCATACGACTAAGGATAGTCGTGATGGCAGTCAGGAGTATATCCTTGAGGGTGAACGGGTTGCTTCGCCTGCTGCTGGCCCCGTTGGACAGGCTGGGCAGCGGGATATGGCTATTCGGGTTACGACTGAGTACACGCTTGAGAGTGAAGGGACTAATGGTGTCCCGAAGCGTCCGGAACTATAATGGATGGATTGTTGGTCTTGCGTTCTTTAAGTTTGGATTGGAGGCGTTTGTTTGGATTTGTTGTATCGCTGGTGGACAGCTGTACATGCTGTGGTGGCTCAATGCCCTTTCATCGCGATCAAAAGGTTGAATATAGTAATGCTTTATCTGTCGAAACGGCTGTTGGGTCCTCTGTTTGAGTAGGAACATCATATTGCTTTCTTTGAATACGAATTTCATTTGAGATCATTGCCATTGCGAGTTTCATGTCGCCGGTATGATATGATATTCACTGCCAAAGATCTGTTATGTCTTTTTGATACCCGGGTTATTCTGTCTCGAGATCGATACCGCTATAAGTAAAATGTGACGTATCCATCAATGCGAATTGCAGGGTTTGTGGTCGTTGGGGAAAGATGTAGATTTGGAGATGTCAGGGCTCGTGACTCTTTCTGTGCTGGTTAAGCTTTCATGACCCATGGGTATGAGGCTCAACAGGAACCGTGACTCTATATAATGTCAACAGTGTAATACGGTTGGGTATTCGAAGAAAAGACTGTATATAGTACTGCTTTGATCTGTCGAGCCTTGTGTTTGGTGTTGAGTGATACTATCGCATGGCAACAACATTACTTTCTTTAAATGAGATATGCCAAAATAAGTACGGAGTAGGGTCATAATGCAACAAGTCTATTCTATTTCCCCTCGTTCTTTTGTTTGTCCAGCGGACAACAGCGTGAAGCATACCAGTACACATAGTTACACATTGACAGAGAGGAAATATCAGGAACAAATGGGGGCGCAGATCGGGGAATGGATATGCTGAAAGATCAGAGGGATGAATGCATCAGCGGATCAAAACGGGATATGGAGAGATGGCAGAAGGGTCTATATAATACAAAACTCCAATCCCTGTCCCTGATGTGCATTACAGAAATGAGACAGGTAGATTGTCTCGGGAGAGGGTGGCGTCAAACAATATGCAGGGTTCCAAGGAGAGTTCAGCTCTAAGCCTTGCTGGACTGGTTCTTGTCCTCGGCATCGAATGCAGCCTTGGGAACAAGGGAGTCGCCCTCGGCCTTCTCGCCTTGGGCAGCAGTCTCGGCCTTCACCTGGGCGTTGATGTCCTTGGCGCGGGTCTGCTTCTCGTCGGGGTGAGAGGCGGCGTCAACCTCGGCGGCGGTGGAGGTCTGTTCGGAAGGAGCGGGGGCGTCGCCCTGGGGCTCGTCGTCGTCTTCCAGCTCGGCACCGTAGACCTCGGGGTATTTGCGGAAGCAATCTTGCATGGCCCTGGAAGACGGTTAGTAAATGCACCATCCCCTCGAATATCCTGGCACAACATACTTGAACTTCTCAATGCAGTCAATGCCCTTGGGCTCCTCCTCGGAGTAGACGAAGCAGCTGAACGCAGCCTTGAAGTCCTCTCCGCATGGACCGTGGGCCATGCCACCGAGGCACGGGCAGTCCCAGTTGATCTCGCCAGTCTCGGGGTTGAATGCGGCCTCCTGACCAGCCTCTTCCTGAAGCTCCTGGGCGTTCAAACCACCTTCCAGAACGGCGGGCTCGGAAGCTTGCGCGGCGGCGCGTTCTTGGCGGATCCTAGGAGTAATGGAGTCGAGAGTCTGGGAGCTGGCATCATCGCCATTTTGCTTTTTGGAAGAGAGGAGAGAGACTAGAGCGCGATGATAGAAGAGTTAGCGACGATTGGTCATCCGGAAATACCATTGGCGTTGACAGAATTGTCGCGGTTTGTAATCCTCATCGAGAAACAAGGGCAACCCAATCGGCGAGACATACACTTCGGCTCCTCGGAGAAGACACTGCTCGTGTTATAGTAGTAGATAGCACCACCAGCCAAACCGAGCCGGACGACGGTGTTCTTCCAGCTTCTCGACTTGGTCGGACCGGTGCTTATGAATCGGCTGGTCGCCGGGGTACGGGATGTGACAGCAGGCGCGCGGGCGAGCGCTCGAGCGGCGGGACGGAACATTGTGTGAGAATCGAGAGGGTCCTCCAAGAAGGTGTTGAGGGGATTCGGGGAAGTCGAGGCGCGGGAGAAGTTGGATGTGGATTTCGGCCTGAGGATCGTGCTCGGTCAGCCAGTCACGTTCCACCGGCTGATAATTATATCGTCACTTCGGACTCTCACACGAACACCTTCCTCGTCTTTTAGAGCCGACCTGACACTTCTCTTTCAATGGAGTGGGATCCTAGTCGCTTCTTTCGTGTGTCAGGGAGTCCGTCTCCGTACGCTCTGCTCATCCTCAATCAGCCTATCAACGAGAACGCATTCGGAGTATTAAGCCACTATGGTGAGTAGTTACACGGGATGTATAGGACCATCAATCGGTTGATATAAGATATGCTAACACTCTCTTAGCATCTTATATTATTTGTGCCGATGGCGGCGCCAATCGACTATACGACATGATGAAATTGAACGGGAAAGAATCGAACGATGTGAGACATATCTATACTACAAAATCTACCATGCAGTATCTCTGAATTGGAAACTCGCTTGGGGAGATATTTTTCAACCAAAACAGCACCGACTGTACTACCCAGCCATGATATAGATCTAACCAGAGAAACAGCCCCCAAACGCCATTATCGGCGACTTGGACTCTATTCGACCATCAGTGAGAGAGCATTACGAGAAACTCGGAGTATCAGTCATGGAAGACCCAGACCAATACTCAACAGACTTCACGAAATGTCTAAAATACCTCAACGCACACGCAGCAGAGATCATTGCTTCTCCCCGAACAAACGACTCAGCCAAAGCCAAAGCCAAAGCCAAAGCAAACGGCAGAACTAGATCGAGCAAGACTAAAGATCCTTACCCAACGCCACCCGTCCAATCAAACGACTCACCCCTGGAGATTGTAATCCTAGGTGGTCTCGGCGGCCGCGTTGACCAGGCGTTTTCTCAAGTTCACCATTTATACATGATGACCCAGACGCAATGTACGATCCGCGAGAATGAGAGCAAAACCATACCTGCGGATTCAAGTGCGAAACCTGCAGCTGGTGGGAACCTTTACCTTGTCTCCGAGGAAAGTATTACGTTCATTATTCAGACTGGGAAGAATATAATCCACACGCCTGCGACCAGACGAGCGGATATTACGACCGAGTCGCCGAAGAAGCGGAAGCGGGGTGAAGAAGACGAACCGGAATACTTCTTCGAGGAGAATATCGGGATTATTCCGCTTTCGGCGCCTGCTTCGATAACGACAAAAGGCTTTGAGTGGGATGTCGAGAATTGGCATACGGAAATTGGCGGACAGTTATCCACGAGCAACCATATCCGCGCGGATAAAGTGGAAGTTGAGACGTCGGTGCCCGTGTTATTTACGGTTGAGTTGGCGACGAGGCTGAAGAGACGATCATGAGCGTCAGTGATGAGATGACCGTTTCGGATTTACTTATACTACACTCTGATACCCAATGTTAAAGACTTGAAACACAAATCGGCCATTAAAAAAAAGGAGATCGAGAAACCCCCACAGAATAATCAAACAAAACCACAACCAGACAACACCGAGGGCGCCATCCTCTGGCTAGAAACAGACACCAAGAAAGAGAGGATTGAGGTTGAAGAAGGAAACCCAGTATCGCATATCGCATCATCCATACCCAAGAACTAAACTTGGACCCATAAAAACAAAAAGACAAGCCTTGAGAACAATAACGCATACAGCGAAAAAGCATACATTGCGGCGAGAGGGATGTGATAGCCCCTCAAGCAGGGGATATCAAACCAATGGGGAGACCAATCCAAAAATATACTGGATTGGTGTAGAGAGCGTAGAAAGAAAGAGAGAGGTAAATGTCAACATGATAACGCGTATTCAAGCCACCCAGTACTGCTGGATCGCATTTCTGGCTCAATTTGCAATACAATTGGAGTCACTGTGCAGCTCTGCAAAGTGCAAGAATGCTGTTCATGAATGACGCAGGATGGCCTCGTAGAGAGAGCCAATTGTGCCAACGGCGGTGCCGGTGTACAGACCGAAGATTCCACCAGGAACAGAGGCCGAGATCTTTCGAAGAGCGAAAGTGCTGAAAATACCCCAGAACCTGAAGTCGTTGCCGAAAATGATGTATACCAGAAGCGCCTTGGCAATGTTGAAGGTCAATGGGTCGAATTGAGCAAGGTTGGGACTGGAACGAGTCTTGCGCACGGGAGTAGAGGCCTGCCAGCTCAGGTTGATGAAATAGGCGGCCATCAGAGGCAAAACAAGGCAGGAGATGAGCCAGAGAGAGAAAGGCGCCCAGAAAGCTCCAGTAAGCAGTACGAAGAGGTCAGGAACTCTGATGGGAATGGCGGGAATCTGTGCGGCCTGCACGGGAGGAGTCGTGGTAAGGTAACGGATAGGAACCAGTTCCTTCACAACACTTCCCCCTTCGAGCAGCAGAACCATAATCTCAATGGCTTTGAGGCTGCTCAGAGACTCGCGCACAGTATGGCACCGGTCCAATACGCCCATCGATATCCATGCATCCTCGAGTCCCTCACGAACTCGGTTGGCCTGACGGTCAATGACATCTGTCACGACGGCGGGAGAAGGAGGCATAGGTAGGGAGTTCTGCAAATCGGTGATGGGCGCAGCGCGCGATGCCCGGCGCGAAGGCAGGCGCACACTCGGGGTTGCGGTCATATCTTCACCATCCTCGCTGATACATAGGTTAGTATGCGCGATGAATAAGTGGGGCCATTTCGTGCATGTAAACTCGGTATGGTTCTTACCTAGTATCTTCCTTCTTTTCTTTGACTTGCTTGGCTTCCTTCTTGGAGGATGCGCGACGCGAAGGAGTCTTCGCAGGACCAGGAGTCTGAGGCTTAGACTCGCGCTTCACGGGCGATCCCCGGCGCGGCGGCGAGGCCAAGCGCGAGTAGTATTCAGAAAGCGACTTGACACCTCCGAAGATGGACGAGTTCTCTTGCAGGTGGTTATCAAGCGCAACGGCAAGGTCCATCTTGTTGTATCCATTCGCTCTGTAACCCCGACAAGTCAGAAGTCAGTAAAATTGGCCCATGCGACCACGTTCGCGATTGCGCGACAGGTATAAACTCACCCATCTAGGTCGGTTGTCTCGGCGAACTCGACGAGATCGCCCTTTTTCAGCGACTTCAGATAAGGAAGAGCGGATGACATGATGGCAATGAATCAAAATGCGAGGGAGGATATTGGACCAATGCGCATCAAATAAGAGTAAGTAAATAAAGAAGTTAGAGGGGGAGAGGAGAGGATGCAAGGAGGGGAGGTGCAGTAATTCCAAGGTTGTTTACCGCCGATCAAAACAAAACACGCTAGCGCGTCCTCTTTGTTAAGCGCTTTTTTCCTCTCTTTCGTACATTGTAAACATTATTAGAGTAATGAGAGTTGAATGAGAATTTATTGTACAGCGGACTATAAGCCCAGTCTATTCTATCAGGTACACAGTATACAAGGTGCCCAATGCACCTGGGGTCATAACATGTAAATCCAAACGCCCCCATTCCCGAAAAGAAAGAAAAATGCCGTGGAAATGCAGATGAAATGTCTCAATGTCCTCGCTCTTCCAGGATCTGGTGGTGTTCGAGTTGCTTGAGCAGGTACTGGTACATGACCAGCATAGTCCCGCTTTGAATGCTAGTCCATACACCGCGTGGGCCCACGCCACGGAACCACCCCGCAAGTCCTTCCGTGCGGTAGATCATCTTCAGCCCGGTGAACACAGATGACGTGTCGAGACGCGGTGTGCCGGGCGGTGGGATTGATGTGGAGGCTCCCGATGTGGAAATAGGGCGCGAGTGTGCTCGTGAGGTATGCGAATGTGAGGATGCGGGTGCATGTGGGCGTGGGCTTTCTTTAGGAATATGCTCGACATGGTGTTTCTTGCCAGAACCGGAGGGGCTCTCTGGGACGTTCTTCTGGGTTTGAATGCGGGTCTTGACGACGTCCATTGGACAGGTGATAACACCAGCCATACCACCAGCAGTGGCAGCTGTCAGGATCTCCAAGCCTAGTCCAATATCCCGCTTTCCAACCCATTCTTTAGCCATTGACTGTTCTTTCTCGTAGAATGCGAATTGAAGCGCGGAGAACGGAAGGTCGCGGAAAATCGTAGCCTTATATCCGTGGAACAATGCTGAAAATCCTTCCTGGCGGACTATCGAACGGAACCCATCTCTCATATTGCGGTAGTTATAGCCCGAGTTGAAATGCGGGTTGTTGAATCGACCTTGCAACTGCAGTCGTGTTTTCAGTACCTCGGATGGTACATAGACAATCGACGCAGCCAAGTCTGCCAGGAACCCACCGGATAGATATGCAAGGCTAGGATTGATGCCTGAGTCGATCATGAGGCGCTTCGTGTACTCGTATACACCAAAGAAAATCACAGTGCCGGGAAATGAGCCGAGGAGGGCGGGCGTCACACCTCCATATAAACCACGACAGAATCCTTCTTGGCGGTAGATGGTTGCATAAGACTGGCCCATCGATGTGTATTTGGGGGGGAAGGTCGGATCGCCTTGTTGTCGTGTCTTGACGGTATCTAACGAGTGCATCAACATGTCACCGCATGTTCCTCCGGTACCACCAGCCAACATAGCCTATGTCTCGATATCAGTTTAGCCTCGCGCAAAGCAAAACGCCGTGGGAAACAATCATACATGTAGATATGGCGGCCGGGGCTCCTCCTCTTCCACCAGCGCCATAGCGCTATCCTGTGCGTGACCTATTTCATTGAGACCGGCATGTGCCCATTTCGAAGCAGAGGAATCACCCGACGGCGTTGCGGATGTGTCCGAAGGCGGCGTTGTCGTGAACAGACCGGCCACTCGCGAGGTCAAGCTCATGGCAATTTTACGCCAAACTGCAGCCCCGGGCGGCGTTGATCGGGACCAGGCGGGAAATCGGGGGTGCTGAGAGATTGACTGGAAGGGTAGCACCCCTGGGAGATAAGGGTAATAGAAAAGAGCGACAAGAAATCAGGAGAGTGTTGATTATTTTGGTTGCAAGTTGGTTGATCAGCCAAAATTCTGATCGGCTTCTCGCCGCCAAGCCCGATATGCCGCCTGAGGCATCAATCACGGGGTTTCGTCATTGTACTTGGTGTTGGAGCCTGAGGTGTCAGTCTTTATCTACTCCGTCAAATGAGTGGCATTGGTGGTTCTTTTGATTTTATTTGAACGAGCATAGACTTGAAATCAAACTAGAGGATAACAAAATACAAACTACCAATCTCGTATTCTCAGGTTTCCTTATCCACTTTCGCGCGTTGAAAGAACAGTTGAGCTGTCTCGCGCTGAACTACGAACAGCATCCAAAGACTGTTTGTACCCTTGACAAATAATTCATCGAGTTATTCTTTCAGATGCTGTCTTTGCTGCTGGTTATTGAGATAGTGCAGTATGGTTTCAGATATTCCTTTGGGGATTTGTCGGTTGACCACCTTACATATCAAAACACCAGCAGCATGGCATATATCACAAGTCAGATACTATCAGTATCATCCGAAAGCTTAGGGTTCTGGCTCACATGTGCCATGGCTATTCAGCACAAAATATATGGCAAGGGATCCCGTGTACCTGGAGTATACCCGGTCCAGTGACTCATAGTGAATGGGCCATAGGTAAAGAGTTGAAGGAACAGATGTTTAAAATCACTGCGCACTTGAAATAGTAAATTGAATCCGAGACAAGGTATGTTGGCAAGCGAAAAGCAAGTACAGAAACTATGCATCGCAAATTTCTAGAGAATAATAAACACATGTCGTTGCGTATTGCATCATCATGGCGGTAGACCTCCTCGTCCGCATCTTTTCTATAGCTGAGACATGAAGTCCCATACACCTGCATCCCCATGTTCATCACTTATGAGAGAACATTACAGCGGGAAGATTGTTCCCTGAATATCGTAATTTGCATCAGCACCTTTAGCAATTGTCCAAAGCTACACGTTGTGGAAGGAGCTTCCGGGTTTGAAAGCAAGGTAGTTAGCACATGTCTTTGCGACATTTACTGGGGCTTCTTGGCAGCGGTAGATCCACCAATGTAGCGGCTAATATCGGTGACCTCGTAAGCCTGACGAACAACACCCTTGATGGCCTCCCAGGCCTGGCGAGCCTGAGGAGGAGTGCTCTGGTGGGAGATAGAGGCGTCAGCACGGGCGGTGAGCTGACGGACAGCCTGCTGAACGAAGGAGCTCTGGGCGTAGCGGGCACGGAAGAAAGACAGGTAGACAATCAGGAGGACCCAACTGCCCTTGGAGAAGGTGATGGCGGACAGGACCAGGCGGAACAGAAGGGCGATCTCGAGGGTAGCGACAACACCCATGCTGGCATCGTAGTACTGCTTGATGAATCGGCCAATAGTCTCAGCGAGAGGGGACTGCTTAGCAGCAGGCTTGGAGGGGGAGGAGGGAGAAGCAGGGCCAGCGGAGCCAGGAGCAGCGGGCTGCAAGGTCGGAATCAGGTACATGCGGCTGTAGGTCGCGACGTGGAAGACCGAGTACACGCTGAAGGGGAGGAGAGCCAGGATGAGCTGGCGGGAGTACAGCCAGACAAGGGCCATTCCTGATGTCCTTGTTAGCTCCAATTATCACCGTCGCATCACAAGCACTCACCAAGGTATTGCACATTCTCATCGGAGAGAAGCTTGGTGAAAATCTGGACGGGAGTGCCCTGGACACCCCGAGCGAAGTGTCCCTTGTACACCACGATTCCATAGGTGACGGCGGCCGAGATGAAGGTCAAGCGGTAGGCGATCTGGGCGGAGGAGGAGTAGTAGTTGAAGAAGATGCAAGACAGGGTGTAGCGGAAGACCGAGAGCAACAGTGTCACATGTCTAGAGATTGTTAGTGATCCCGAATTCGGGCCGTCGTCGTGTTCTTAGCAGGTCGACCTACCCAACAAACCAAGCAAACCTGCAACAATCATCTCATTAGTATTGATACACAAAGCATTGAAGTGTTCTAGGTTGACAAAAAGCAAAGGAGACGTACTGCAGGGTCTGCGCGAGAGCCTTGAGTCTCTCGCCCAGAGGCAAGGTCGCGGGAGGAGGAGGAGCCATAGGGACTTTTAAGCAAAAAGTAGAGATCAGAGATGCTCCAGGTGAGATGAAGAGGCGAAAAGCGAAAACGCGAAGAGTTGTGGGAGATAAGAAGGTGGCTGGGGAGAGCGGGGAGACAAGTAACACACAACAGGGAGCTTCGACTCTCCGCCTTCTGCCGTAGTGACGTCGGGTATTCGGGATGATGCAACTATACGAGAAATTTATTCAGGTTTGTCTATAGGCATGTACAGAGTAAGACGCTCACTTTTGAGTCTTTTGGTTGTCGAGTATCTGGCCTCTTCGACAGTCGGTGTGACAGATCCGCTCCAATGCACTAAGGCTTTTTGCATCCACCTGCAGGGTTCTCCAATAGTTCGTAAACCCGCTAGATTATGGCAGATCATGGATTAATTGTGGATAGAGATCATGCTTAGATCTTTATCTTTTGGGTTTAATCTAAATAGACGAGGGATCTCGGAGTTTTCAAGCTCGATCCGAGCTCTTCCGGAATCGTATACAAAACGGCCATGGAGACGTAGACTACAATTCCCGAGGACACCGATCTAACAAATAGAGAATGCACTTGAGAGAAGGGGGATCCGCAAAAAAAGAAGCATTGTGACATTGGCCTGTTAGTTTCGTTGTAAATCAATTGCTACGCCCAATTGGCTAAGATGGGTTGACATGTACTGGGGCCAAATGTCATCGGCAAACTTCTTACTACTGCCAAAGGATGTTCATATAAACCCCGCACCAGCGAAGGGTAATGGAGTATCATTTTATAGAGAGACAGTTAGCATATATTTATCTAGCCTATCTTTGAAAAGATCACATCATGGCACTTCGATTTGTTACTCGATAAGACCTTTCGTTAAGATATGCAGCCTGCCTAATGCATAGGGTCGATAGCTTATGTCTCAGATATTGCTCCTGTCCTTCAGTCTGCTCTGCCAGGAGTTCCGGCTTGGTAGTCCCATTCTCAACTACTCACCGGCATATATAGACCTAAGGTCTTCCATGGAGAAAACAAAATCATTTCAGTGTCTCCGTACTTAGACTATCACACATGTATTTGCCCACTCGAAGACTCGGCCGTGTGCATTTACAAGAAGGCAAAGTATACCTTGGGACGAGAAAAGATGGTATCCTAGTTTATTATTTTATCCATCACGCCATGAAAAGAGAGACTAACAGAAATACAGGAGAATCAAATTACTGAGAACGCTAATCTCTAAAATTATCACAACGGCCTCTTGAAAAGCAACAGCTTTCCAACGCAGCATACACTAAAACGCCCATCCCAAGACCCCCAATCCCTAGTAAAGCGCGAGATCGAATACGGGTGATCTGCAAGAATCTCCTCTATATTTAGGGTCTATCCGTTGTGCCCTGACAGACAGGACCCAGGAACACGACTGCCAAGCATCAGCCATGCTCCGATTAAGCCTGTCAATAACAAGCACCTGCATACCATTGAACTCTTCACGGGGATATACGAGATCTACTATTCGAAAATAGATTTGGCCCTGCAGACTCTCCTTTTCAGCCCCATACACTGCTCGCCCTGACACGGGATTCGGGGGGTAATTTGCGAATACGAATTATAACTGCCGTTGCGATGGATACCCTATACGAGATCCGTGGGGTCCAAAATGGGAGATCGGGGTGTCACATTCTTCAAGGTGAACATTCTGAGGATAGTGATTAAGGATTGTCACAGTATAAAGGCATTGTTGAGTTCCTGAATTCTTCTCATTCATCGGCTCATAACATCGCAGAAGTGACTACTCTGAACGGTTCAGCAATCGGCAACCTACAATAAACATATTTTCAATATTCAAATCTTTACGATGCATTTCCAACTCGTGACTCTCTCCGTTGCCTTGCTCTCCCCGTTTATCAACGCCTACCCCATCACCGGTGACACCGTCAACTGCCGCTCCGGTCCAGGAACATCCTACTCAGTAGTCAAGTCCTACAAAAAGGGCGCAGATGTTGCAATTACCTGCCAAGCATCCGGCACAGACATCAAAGGCGATAGCATCTGGGACAAGACCGCCGATGGCTGCTATGTCGCGGACTTCTACGTGAAAACAGGTAGCTCCAGCTACGTGACGAAGAAATGCAACAGTGGCAGCGGTGGTGGTGGTGGCAGCAGCAGCGGAAATCTACCTGGCCTTACATCCACTCAGTCCAAGCATGCCAAAGCTATCATCGGAGAAGCGAAGAAGGAGGATCTAGGTCGCCAGGGCTGTCTTGCTGGTATTGCAACTGCTCTTGTTGAGGTGAGGTCTAGTCTAATTCTGCAGTTCCTTGAATCATTCTTAACACATTCTAGTCAAATATTCTCATCTATGCCAACAAAAAAGTCCCCTCTTCACTTAACTACCCCCACGATGCCGTGGGCTCGGACTATGATAGTGTTGGCATCTTCCAGCAGCGCGCCAAGTACTATCCCAGTATTGCTGCCGATATGGATCCGGCCAAATCGGCTGCGCAGTTCTTTAAGGGTATGAAGGGTGTCAGTGGGTGGAAGACTATGGAGGTTGGGAAGCTTTGCCAGAAGGTGCAGGGTTCGGCTTATCCCACTCGATATGCGGGACGTGTCGATGAGGCTGAGAAGATTTGTGCTGCTGGTGGTTTGTAGACAATCGCTTGTGGTTGCTTTTGATTTGATATTGTTTGCAAGATTTGAATTGTGTTTTGGTTTCTAGATCGAGTCCTGTGTTTGTCGTTGTGTTGTCAGGCTCGTGATATACTCCGTAGATTTGTCTTGATTCTTAGTTTCGTACTTATTTTACCATCCCAGCGGATGTTCAGACACTGTGAAATTTCCGTATTGTAGACTTGTATATCCTCCGTATGGAGAAGATATTAGGGCTACAAGTTAACTAGAGTATGCGCTACCACAAACCTATTTTATCGCCATTAGCAACCAATTCAACAAACTTAACAACCAAAAAAAAAACCCCTTAACGAGCCTATAGAAATCACATGTACCTCGGCGCCATGAGGCTCCCTAGCGCGAAATCAATCCCTGTAGATCCTCCCCATTCCACCCCATGCCCCCCATTATGAAAAAGCGTTCGCAGTCAATTGCCGTCTACCCCGGATCCAACCCCCGGATTTTGAATTGACAACGCGTGGACACGACATTCCCCGCTAAACACATGCCATCTCATCTGCCTACCATGTGCCATGTGCTATTTGCCACTAAAAGTACACCACGCGATGAACATGGATCCCGGTACTCCGTAAATGCCGCACTCCTGGGTCTTAGGCCCGGCGTGGTAAAATGTCGGGTGCTCGACTTCCAATCCCTGTACCAGACCCAGAACTAGAACTAGAACCTAGGGCGTGTGTGGGGGAAGGGGGCTAATGCTCATTTGGTATGTCGACGATGTGACTTTGGCGGGTTGGGGTAGTGGAGGCTTGATCGCGCCGATCGGTGTGGTTCGTTCTTTGGATACTGATGTCGATGGACTGTGAATGAACTGAATGTGAACGGGGTTCGGGGTGTGGTTCTGCCGAGGTTTGGATGCGGGGCACTGTTTGCCTCTTTGGGACTGTACAGTATGGTCTCTCTTCAATCTCGTACCATTGAACTATCCAGCCCGTTAACATGCATTGAAGCAATCAATCTGACTACCAGACAAGTGCATACAACAATAGAACACAGACCAGCCAAGTAAGCCAACTAACCATGAAGCCTAGCATTTCCCCGAAAACTCCCCATCCGCGACCCAACAACAAGCCAGCTCCATCCTCGGAAACATCTGACAGTTAACCGTCGCACAGGGTCAATCTCAAACTCTTGACGTCTACCACCCCAAATCTAGACCCCCCAAAGGTAACCCCCCAAGGAAGCCCAGAAATCCCTCTCGCCATTACATCCCAATCCCACCAAAAAGCAATCTAATAAACTCCCCGAACCCCAGACCCTACCCTCAGTAGCCTTCAAAAACCAGTACCAGATGAATCTACCTTACGATATGGACTCAAGTAAAGTAAAGTAAATCGCTTAGAAATCTCACCGAATCAAAATTACCACCAAACTAGCCTAATACTGCTAAATACTAGCGCCACAGGGCACCGGAGTCTATACTCCAACGGGGCGCACGACTTCCCGACTCCACCAGGAGTCAATGCAGGAACGGGTCTCCTGCCGCGTTGGGGCTGGTTAGTTTCAGCCTTCTATCTTTTTAGTGTTGGGAGGGCCTTTTGGGACGGGCTCCGGATTTGCTTGCATAGCCCGTGGTTAGGTTACACTATCATGGTCTTGGCCTTGAGGTTTGGGTTTGGGGATGGCTGTGGAAGGGTTCTAGATTGTTTGAGCGACGGGTAGTTACCGGGTTTTGGTGTTGAGTAGAGTTTATGGTAGTGGAGTGTTATGTCAATCTTCTGTTACTTGGTTCTTGGGGTTTGGTGCACTTCTGTGGGACTGTACTCGTATTGGTGGGCGTGGTACGTGTGTTGCGTTGCGTTGCTAAGTTCTTTTGTTAGCTTAGGGGTTGGGCTATCTTTACAGTATCCTGGGAGTGGATTGGGTATCCACTGTCGCCATTCCATCCAGTCTGGCAGACTTTGGATACAGTGTAGAGTACAGCATGCGTGCATATACGATACAGCCTCGTGGGTTGTGGTGATCAGTACTATCAACAGTGGATTCACCCGCTAAAACTACATAAAGAACCCACTCCTGGAACGTTGGATCAGGAGTTCGATGCAGTATGCAGTGCTGGACAGGGTTCAGGGTAGACAGTATCGTGTTCCATTCCTATCACTATCACACTACCACTATGCTATCTACTCTATTTCAAGGGACATTCCGATGCGGGGTTCAATTCTAGGTTAGAGTAGATTGTAGAGTAGTATAGACAAGGCAAGACAGCACAGATTCAATCGAGATTTAAATTGAGATTTAAATTGCTTTTCAGAGATGAGTGGGGACGAAACTGGAGTCACAGTGGAGCATCGAGTACGGGATGCAATCATAGCATGTTTGGTGTTTCATTGACGTATACAGTGGACATTACGGAGAAGATGTATTAAAAATAAGTGTGGGAACCACCATTCTAGTTACTGTTATCCATTCAAGGTTAGAGACGAAGATGAAACGACTAGACACACGTGGGAAATTTTCCTAGCCTGACGCCTCCATGGCAAACGCAAGTGAGACATACACACACGCCCTGTAACACCAGTGTCGCAATCAAGGATAGCAAAGCAGCCTCAATAAGTAATTCTTTTAGTTAAATAATAATAATAATAATAATAAACTCATGTAAACGTAACAAATACAGTAATAAAAAAAAACATTAATCTCGTGCATGGCCCGGCGCAAAAGTCGCCTGAGGATCCCACTCACGGCCAGGAGTCGGACTTTCAGGAGGTCTGGGCCCAGAAAAGCTCATGGATGGACGAATATAGCGAGCCTCCTGGCCGAAGTGGGCTCTCCGATCGAAGGTCGGACTAGGACTTGCGATCGGACTCCGGGAAAGCTCTTGTTCTTGGATATGGTTGTGCTCGACGGGGCTGGGCGAACGCATAAACGTATCGGGGCTCTTAACTGATGCAGTAAGCATTTCGAACCCCTTGTTATCGGCGAAGCGGGTGTGTGCGTCTGCCGAGACGAATTCGTTGCGGCGTGAGGCGCGCTTGAAGAGGTCTAGCCAGCCGGCGAACATTGATGGTCTGGCGAAGAGAATGAAGTTCCAGAAGCCCACTAGTGAGAGGAGGATGACCACTGCTAACAGGGTTGCTTCGTTGGGTCCTATTGCTGCTGCTTCGGGGCGGCAGCCGACTCTGTCGCCTTTTGTTTTCACTAGGCAGAGGAGCCAGGGAGTGGCGTTTTCGACGTTTTGGGCGGTTGGGGCTGTGGCGTTGTCCAGTTCGATGAATACTACTGCGAAGTAGATGACGTTGGCGATGATTATGACGACAAGGGCGATGCCGCGCCATTGGAGTTGGAGGATGCGGCGGATTCGGCGATAGGCCTGGCGGGCTGTGACTGTGCGCACGCTGGAATTGTAGGAGGGCAGGCCGGAGCTGTTTGTGGTCGAGGTTGATCTGTCGAAGAGAGAGCGGAGGTAGATGTGGGTGCAGTAGGCCATTGTTGATAGTTGGAAAAAGAGCGCTGCGGCGGCGAAGACCATGATTGGGATCCAGTAGTCTTGGAGAGCGTGGGTGACGTTGATATGGCAGATCCCGCCGAACCGGAAGGATACACCCGTTAGGATGAGCATCACTGTTAGGCCAACTGCTGGGATACCGAAGCCGCAGACGAAGGCTCCCCACATGAACTTGGGACCGAGTACGACTTCCCAGCAGACTTGCAGGTGGAAGGCGATCGTGCGAATGAAACTCCATATCACGACCATCCATCCGCCGAATAGTAAGAACGAGCCGGAGAAGGCGCAGGAGAGATTGGAGTGCATGTCATTGGGGGTGATGGCATTGTAGCATTGTTCTGGCTTAGCACCGAGGGGAATGATGAAGGCAATCTAGTCATGGTGAGTATGGGACTATGATAGTGTGCGCAATCACTCACCTCCATGCAACAGATGCCCAGTGTAAAGCAGATACTCAAATAGTGGCGATGAGTCCACTTGACCGGTAACGCAGCGTAGGAAATCAGCAAGAATATACAGAGCGGGAGAATGGCGACACTGATCCAGCTCGCGACACTGATCTTCTTATCCAAATCTGTAGCGCATTAGACACTGACCATATACCTAGCATCTCCTACTCACCAGTGTCATATCTCCATTCAGCCAGCGGACATGGCAGACAACATGAGAAACTACTGTTGCCATAAGAGAGATTCTCACAGTAACGACCATCGACGAACCCGCCGGTGTTAGGGAAGAGGGACTCCTGTAGGAAAGGAGCTGGACAGTCTCCGTTCATAGCCATGATGGGCAAAGCAGCATGATCCTATTGAGAAAACGCGCCAGCGCGAGAGGGTCGCGCAGTCAAAAAGATCAAGATAGGGAGGCTAAGTGTGGGAACGGCACGTAGTATATAGAGCCGGTGGGGACAGACCGGTCCACGGTCTGTTCTCACACGAGGGCAATTGGATCAAACTCAATTCCGAGCCCTTGGCAATGGTAATATTACCTGGAAGCGAACATGCAGGGGGGGCAACGATCTACATTCTTGAACCAACATTCTGGAACTCGAGGAACGTGAAGAAGTGACCGGGATTTCAACCAACCTGGTGGAAATATGTGAACATTGCACTTCACCCGTGGAGGTTGTATAATTGCAACTGTAGGAATGGCCATGTCTGGCGCCACTGGTGTATCTGGTCTAGATCTAAGTGCCCCCTGTTAACTTGCCCCGGGACTATACTGGTTTAGCGTTAGTGTGCCATACAATTGCACCTAATTAGCTTATACTTACATACATGTACCGGCCTGTACATCATTTACAAGTATTCTCGCCTCCACAGTTCTGCATTTCGATTCTTCGTTTCTTCGCGAGGCTATACAGCTGACAGCTGACAGGTATAGGTTTGAGTCAAAGCTGGACATGCATATCCCCCCTGCCAAAGGGTTATGTCCCGACATTCCAATGCCAGTCTCGTCTCCCCAGTCTGGACACGGAATTCCATCTCCAGGACATAGAGTATCACAATACCTCATCCATGGTCGCGTCAAGCCACCCAATCACGCCCACCAACCCGCCTCCCGCTGTGATCGTCTCCAACATTCGCCCCCTAAACAAGACCAATCGGAGAATCCATGTCAAGGCACACAAGATGCGATCTATCGCCCATAAGCTGATTCTACTTACGGCGTGCCACAGCATCCCAGTGCTCGTGTTGGTTCACGACTGCTCTCTCTATCCACCACTCGCATCGGATTCGAGTGCCAAAACGCTATCTCAGGATCCCATACGCAGATCACATCGACTTCTTCCTTTGTTTAGCGCCGGCCACTCAGCCCCCGTGACTCTGGCCAGCCAAACACTCGACGTAGAGTACAATCGTCGATTTGGCGCAGTGCTTTTCCCTCATTATCGTGATCGCTCATTTCCATCGTGTCCAGTTGTGTTCTTCATCCAACGCTCACATTTCGGTTTGTACAGCCCCAACGCCCGCGCTAGGTGACCCCGCCACCAATGTTGGACCTCTTGCGTTAGCACCCCTTTTCCCCTTTTTCATCTGGTCATTATTCACTTCGATCGACACAGAATACACGGAGAGGGCTGGAAACAAGCAGAATGTACCTTGGGAATGTTCCCTGGATTATCAGGCAGTGCCAGGGGGGTCGGGTGCCTAGTTGGTCAGGCATCAACACAAGGCATCAATTTCCCCATCGGGACAAGTAAACATGGTAACCACCTGCGATCGACTGCTCCGGGCAAGTATACTCTAACAAATTCCTACTGGCGGTGTTGTCAAATGCTGCAGCTACACTCCAACTGGGAATCTGGATACTAATCTGGCTGGCGCTGTCTGGAAGATGCAGCTCCATCGCTTGCCTGTCTGAGGTGTGTGTTCAACGCATACGCTGTGAATCACCCCAGTCTCCCTGGGACCCCTTATTTTTTTTTTTTTTTTTTTGAAGTTATCTGGAGATATGTAGACTGCTTGTTTAATTGTTTGACTGTTAATCTGGACAGTCCGTGGTGGGCATGTTGTGCAAACAGCTGCATCCAGATCGGTTGGCGGCAGAAGAGATGCACGGATGATTTTCTTGCAGAGTGATATGTGCACGAACATGTTGTCGGAGGTGAATGGGCCAATGCCGGTAGAAGCATCGTGAGCTGCATACAGAAGTGAGTCAACCCGCTCCCCCTCGCTTTCATACTTTGAAATGTCGTCATAGTCATCCAGACGTGCGAGCCCCATACAAGTACATCATATACTTGGTATCAGCGCTCAAGAGATGTTCTAATCCCGCACCCAGAGGTAGCTCATTAAGAGACCATTCCAGAGCAAGACGCATCTGATATACGTAGTCTGATGCCAGGGGAATTCAGACATTCAGACAAACAAACGGATGCAAACACTGACCAGAGGAATACAAGTTCTTGTTCTATACATTTTAGCCGTATTCATATCATCCGGTTTAACTAGGCAACACTGTCAGCTGTGAGGGCCCGGACTATCATGCCTCAGACATTTGCAGTGCGAAGCCCCCGAGGGACATTGTGAGCTATCATCTTTTCTTGCTGGCATTAGTAAACACACTTTGTATTTAATAGCCTGAGACTGACCCTCCATGCGAAGACAAGCGATTAGTTTTATACTATTCGAATACACACTGTCACCGGAAGATTATTGTCCGAACTATACTTGTTCACCCTGTACCCGCGGAAATGTGAGTAGACGATAGCATTACCACCATAGCGAGCAAAGATCGACTTGCCCGGTCAAATTCAGGGCGGAGGATGTCACTACAGCATTTATCACATCCCATCTCATCACAGCCATTCAGTCATTTCGCCACAACCCATCCAGCAAGCGAAATATCAGGCTTTGCATCCAGAGGCAAACCCATCAACATCCACGCTAACAGTGAGAGTGATATCGAGCCAACTCCCATTCAGACTCAAGCTTGAAACATAGCGGATACCAATAAATGCCGTTGCTAGAGTGCAACAACAGTCTAGAGCCGTGATGGAGCGTGCAGGGCTAGCAGCCAACACCGACGAACACCGCTGCTAGTCCAGGACACTCCCTCAAGAATCTAGACGGCCCCACGTGCTCTCCAGTAATTCACATGACGCTGCAAGAAAGAATTCATACAAGTTCATCTATCCGACAGCTCGGTCTATCCCGACTGCATTTCATCGGTTTCATTTATTCATATCACATCACACTCAGCCTAGAACCACCACCCAAGTATCAAGACCAGACCAGACCAGACCATTAGTTGATGAAACATCGCTATACTTTCCATTCTCTCACCTTCTATACCAATATCCATTTACATGTGCTAGCCCCCCAAGCAAGTAGGCAAGTAGGCAAGGCATCTCGCACCTTACCTTGCTTGCACAGCAGCAGTACAGCAGTAAACCCCACACCCCACAACCCCGGCAAGTCAAACAAAGTAAGCCGCGGGACCTGACACCGAAGGAAATACACGGAAACAACTGTAGACAAGGACGAAAAAGAAAGTGTTCGGATAAGTTGCCCCCCGAGATGGTAAATCAGTGGGGGCGAGTGGATTCGGTGACAACATACATTGTAGTGTAGTATAGTGTAGTGATTTAACGGGAAACCTGCCTCGAAGTACATTAGCTTGGAGGTATGGGTATTGCAGGTATGATGGGTGTCTATTTACATTGGGCTGTGGAAGTGTGAAGAAATGTTAAGCAAAAGTACACTTAGACTGGGTAACTAGGTAACTAAGTCCTAGGCACCCGGGGACACCCTTCGGGTAGACTCTCAAGGGCAGCCCTACCCCCCCCCCCCCCCCCCCGCTGATCGACGGGTCGGGCTCGGGTGTGCGAAAACAAGATTTGGGACTGGAAACTGACCCGAACGTTGCAGAAATGTGTTTAGTGTCTGACTTTTGAGTCTTTTTTTTTTCGAGAGCGGGTTTTGTTCTTTTTCTTATTCTTCTGTTTTCTGTCCCTGGGTACTACTAATACTAATACTAATACTATAACTTATACTAAACATGTGGTTCATCACTCGTGTCGCTGGCCATACATATCATGGTCGCGATGTCTGCACGCGGTTTCACGTATATGCCACTTCTTGGCGTGGCTGGTGGGTGTGGAGGTTGAGGTGGAGAGAGGGCTGGTGTTCGGCTATCTATGCGGATGCCGTGCACTTCACCTCATATCCTCATTTCTCAACTCTTGGCTGGTCTCAGATAGTCAAGATGGACTCAAGCTAGTCTTCAAACAAGACTCTCTCAAGAACCAGGCGACCGGGTCGAACTCTCCTCCCACCCCCACTCCTTCAACAACTGCTGAACCCGATACTCAGTCGCCCAGCCCAAATCAGTCTCAATACTCCGAAGCAATCTCACAGTGGTCTGGCGTTCACGCGGATCAGTCAAACACTGTCCACTAACGAACAGCGGCTGCAGCGAATTGATTCGCACACTACCATCTGGACGCGAGAGTCCTATGCCAACAATCTCCCGACTATGGAATGCAATCTCCGACTCGATAGAGCGGTACGATTGAAGACGCAGGGTGATCGTGCTGCGACGACTAGTCGACTCGTGCGGTTTATTAATGAGCAGCAGGATGCGCGCCATATGATAATGCTGCATGGTCGACGCGCACATGGGCAAACTGAACCAGATTTCTTGCAGGGTGGAGGTGTCTTCGTTTTCAGCTGGTGGACGGTGGTGGGAGAGGCGGGCGGAGTCGATTCGCGCGCAGGGCTTGAATGTTTCTGGGACACCGTTGATCCAGGCGTCCAGTTCGGATTCGAGTCTGTGCCAGCGTTCTAGGAGGACTTGTTGGGTTACCCCTAGTGGGCCTGGCACGGTGTGGTTATCTGTTAGATGCATGTTGTCGCCTGAGCTTATGAAGTTGACGATTTTGGATAGGATCCAGACTAGGCCGTTGCTTATTAGGTCTTCTTTCATTATGTCTTCGCCTTCGGGGTATCCTGCGGCGCCTGTGTTGCTTGGGCGGATGAAGCCCATATTATCGAGGAGCAGGCCTGCTTCTGTCCAGAGAACTGTGTCGTCTGTGTTTAGCCTTGTGTGGCCTTCATTGATGACTGCGTTTATTAGTTGTTGAACACGACCCATTAAAGATTATCACTCACAGGCTGCCAGATAGTCCTGTCTGGCGAAATTCCAAAACGTCGCCCGTCGCGCTTTGGAAAGCCCTGACTTCTTGGCCGTCTGATACGGGCCGTCTCCAGGCGACGGACGTTGCTCAAGTGGCATCATACCCACCTCAGCGACATCAAGCAGCGACTTCACACCACTCAAATGCCGATTCCACGCTGGTCCCGCTGCATCGAGAAACTCATATACTGACAAAATGGCCGTTGCGGCAAGTACCTCGTCCGAATGAACTCCATGCGAAAGCCGACTATCAGAACCCCTTCTCCGGCGTTTACGCGGGTTACCTGCATCACCACACAACTCTGAAGCCTGCCATTGACCAAACGCCTCGGGCGTACTCAGTGGAGGTGGGCCTTCATCGGGTTGAAGCTCCTTCATTAACAGCTGGATTGCTTTTTCATAATACTTGGCCCCATACCATGCAAAATCGGGGTCTTTATCAGGCCACAGTTCCATGGCGGCTTGCTGTGTGCATACACCACCCATGGGGGCTTTTGCGCCTTTCACACGGCCTAGTTGCTTGGCTGAGTATGCGCATGCTGCGAACTTTAACAGCGGGTTGGATCTTGCTCGCACTGGGACGTATGATGCAAAATACGTTCCTAGATCGAAGAGGTCCATCCTGGGATCTGTTACTCTTCATTCATCGAAGCAGAGGACAAAAGACTCACCATAATCCCGGGCCTTCGGAATAATGTCGAAGGAGGAAAGCAGTCTCGAAATCCGTTTCTGCATTATCATCTGGTGCATGAGACATGCTTCTCTGTGAGAGTGCCGGCCGCGATGGCAGTGTCGTACTCCTATCAGCGAGTTGAATGCTTGGATCGATGGGGGGCGACATCGAATGGGAAGGGTTGAGGAGGAAGTTGATATTGGTATTGTTGCTGGTGGACGACAGCGACATGGCAGGAGAAGCCGGGGGCAGAGCGATGCTCCGCCCACCGTGAGGAGAGGAATAAGAGGCACTATCCGAGACGGAGTGTTCTAAAGGAGAATAAGGGAATCGGTCGTGTGATGCGACCGCCGACAACGCTTCCAATCTTTGTGTCTCGGCATCGCTTGTTCGAGAGCCACTACTGCCCCATCTGTGATTTGGCGAGGGTGCCAGCGTTGAACTACCAGCGCCTCCCAGCGAGGCTTCGAGGTCGTCGGCGTATGGGTCGGAGTTATCGACGAATATGACTGCAGGGGTATAAGATGAGCATCCATCCAAAAGATCCACAACTTGTCAAAACAATCATCCTCTTGGTCTCTTACCATGTTTCGGGACATCTAACCACACACTATCCTTATCAAAAGTATTCTTATACGAATAGAATCCGTTCAAACTCCCACGACCTTCAGGTGATTGATCAGAACTTCGATTCATCGACGCGTTCTGCTGGTGACGAAAAACGACACCCTCGCTCGGGCGGCATTCTCGGCCGCCCTTGCGACACTGGGAACATTCGGGCTTTTGCTCGTCGCCTAGCGATGATTTAGTCGGGGTTCAAAGGGAAACATGGGATACGAAGCGCAGACAGGGCGCAAAGATAACAGGTCCTACATTTCAGCTTTCGAGTTCGACACGTTAAGCTATTATTTGTTAGTATAAACGGCTGGGCATGTTGAGTCAGACTTACCATCCAGTTCTTGATCTCATACCGAAATGGTATGCGGAGCGACATTCGAAGGAAAGATGGGGGAGACAAAAACCTGGAGATCGACTTGCGGGGGGCGGGCAGGTGACCTGGGGACGGCCCCCACAGAATTGTTCCCCCCAAAGCATTTACGGATTTACACGGAGAAATGTCCGATCTACTATTCTTCATGCACTTGAGGCATTTATAAATCTATAGGATCTGAAGGGTCTCGCAAAAGGGTATTTATTGTATTAATCGTGTCATTGTCCACGCAAGCGTGGCTATCTACATGCCTCTCCAATGTCCCTCGCGACATACATCCAGGTGACAAAAAAGCGGCATATGGTACATCAAATCACAAATCAGACACATATTCACAAAGGAATCGACAGAAACTGCATCGGCCACATGTGCCAGAGAAAAAAAAAAAGATGAGATCGCGTCATGGCCGGCGCGAGAACACAGGCGAACAGAATAAAACATTAATGAGAGCTGGGTATAGCAACGTTGCTTTCGATAAACAAAACAAAAACGCCAACACTGAATACGATCAGAGGTGTAAGGGTTTTTGGGGGGAAGGGGCATTAAAGGACTGGGGCAGTGGGGTTGGGCTGGCGCAGCGAGTTGAAGAGATATTCTGGGGGAAGACGCTGCATGTCGGATGGGCGGTCGGTACCAAATGTTTGTGGAGCAGCTGCGTAGCCCTGGCGGCGGCGCTGCACCTTGTTCAGAATGACACCGGCCAGGACGATAAGGAAGACGCAACCAAGGGCGCAACAGAAGGCGACCAGGACGGCAATGCCGTTAGAGTGGTGCTTCTCGTTGCTGCTGAAGGTATTCTTGTTCTCAGAGATGAAACTTGACATGCTGCCTGACGACCCATCAGACTTCGAGGAAAGAATGAAGGGTGTGATGGTGGTTCCGTTGTAGAGTGCTGCGGATGCATTTCCAAAGTCTGGGATTACAAGGGAGCCCATGATCAGCAGTGTCTGATAGTTGTTCAACAAGGAGGCCTCGGAGTGATCCTTGGTAACGGGAAGCAACTCCAGACCACGGATGACGGAGCCCTGGGAGAAGAGATCACCAGGAGAGTGGAATTTAGAATCATAGTAGCTCAAAAAGAAGGCAGATCCATTAGTAGCAGTACCTCCAATCCAGAACTTGGACAGGTCTTCACTGGCAGGGGCGAACGCAGTGATGTTTCCAGGAAGATCTGACTGGGATGCACCAGTCAGAGAAGTCCACGCTTGGGATTTAGTTTCGTAGGTAGCAATTGAGGTTTTGTTGCCATCCACTAAGAGATCACCCACCGCCATGAGCTTGGTCTTGCTTGCCCACTGGAGGTCAGTCACAGTGCCATCGAGGGATACACCGGGACGGCCCCATTCCCCGCTGGACGAATCGACGTAGCAGACAGAGGGGCAAGGGAATGTCCCGACCTGTTCAAATTTGCCTCCAATCCAGACTTCAGATGAACTGGGTCGGTTGACAATGGAGTTTACGGTGACATTGGAGCCTTCCACGGAGGATTGACTTGATGCAAATTCGTTCTTGCTGAGGTCGTAGATCACAAATCCACTCAAGTCCTCGTCGCCAATCTTGCCGGTCAAGTTTCCACCTGCATAGAGGGTGTTGTTGTACACGAGCATTGAAGCGATTGTTGAGTTGCTATCGATACCCGAGGGTAGGCCTGAGATGGTCTCATCGGTACCGTTCAGGATGGCAATGTTCTGAATGGTCGATCCATTGCTACCAGTAGCGGTGAAGTGTCCACCGTAGATGGTGAGATTTCGATCATCACCGGTATCATAGGCACCGAAGTACAGACCGGTGCTTGAGTTTCGGTGGTCAATCTTCATTGACAGGGGGATAAGTTCGGCGCCATCCGATTCCAGGAGCGATACTGCACTTCCAGCGGTGGTACCGTCGGTAGAAAGGCTGCCAGCCAGAATAAGAGTGTTGTTGTGCGATGCAAAGGCCGACAATTGACCACCAAACTGCATCTGGGTGACATTAAGGTTCTGAAGCCAGTCCTTCTTGGATGGGACCCAGATGGCGAAACCAGCCACAAAGACCGCGGAGTTTCCATCAGTGGCAATAATTTGGTCAAAGTCACCGCTAACAGCGACAATAGTCTCATTAATCGAACTTGATGCGTTAAGTTCAACGGGCCAAATCGAGGTGACAGGGCCATTCAAACCGGCACCTAGGGCGGACCACTTCTTCGAGGAGAAAGAGTAAGATGCCACATGCGCGAGGCCATCTTCTCCTCCATCGGAAGTATCAGTGAAGCGGCCTCCGACGTACATGGTCTTATCAAGAGTGGTCATTGCCAGCACTGGGGAGTTCAAGCCAGAGCCAGACATTGCAGTGACATTTCCGTCTGTGATCGACATGATGTTGCGGACCTTACTGTCGGAGAAATTGCCGGCAACGTAGATTACGTCGTCATACTCCTCAATACAAGATACCAAGGCATCATGATCAAGAGATGTACCCGCCTTGTTGACGTCTGACTTGGTCACATCGGTAGTATCGGTCTCGGAAGCTGGGTCGTAGTCGTAAAGTCCATTGAGATCACCGCTGCCACCGGTGCTTGAAAGTAATTCGAAACGGACGCGTGATGCAACAATGGTGATGTCTCCTTGACCATCCTTGGCCTTGACGGTGACTTCCGGTCGAAAAGAGTCACTGCTGGCGTCGACGTAGCCAGTGTAGAAAGTGTCATACTTGTCGTGGTTGTTGGTCTGGTAGAAGTAGGCAGGATCGGGCTGGTCGGAACTAGAGCCGCTCGTAAGAGTGGCCGTAACATTGACAATTCCTCTGGAGCTGCAGCTGTCGTCCTGGGTACAACCGGGAGTGTAGACCTTAACGGTGTAATTTCCGGATTTCTTGATATCAGGCTTGAATGTGACAGCAGTGGAAGAGGCATCAGAGTCGGTCACCTGTGCGGACACATACCCAGACTCGACGGTCCATGAGCCGGTACGTGTTGACTTGGCTGGGTATTCAATGCCTGCGCAGGTCGGTTCATTGTATTGGTCAACGGCGTATGTCAGGATCTGATCCTGGAAGACTTCGATTCCGTTAAGACCGGCTCCCTGTCCATACCAATCCAAGATTTCGATCTGGAGGCCCTGCATACCGACGGGGTTAACCATGGTAAATTCACGGTACTTCTCGTCGGTGCTGCTGGAAAGCGGGCAGGAAGAGTCACAATTGGCCTTTTTACCTGACTCGTCGGTGTAAGTCAGGTTCATAATACCATTGTCGGGGAGCGCTCGGAGCAAGAAATCCTTAGTACCACGTCCATCCAGATGAGTGTTGTAGAGGCGAATTTTGGTGGGGTAAAAGTCAAATCCAAGGTCCGCTCTCCAAAATCCAGGGGCGTAATCATGAAGCAGATAGGTGCTACCTTTAGCTGCCTTTCCACTTGTCGAACAGATGATGTTACGGGGGTCAGAGTAACCACTCAGAGAGGAATCTGTGTCGGAGGTGATGGTCGCATTTTGCAGGTTAAGAACTTGGCGTTCATTGGATGAGCTGGTGCTGTTGCCGAGGGAATCGAAAGATCCTCCAAAGATGATGTGACCATTATCTGCCTTCAAGATCGACTTGACGGGTCCGTTAAGACCATTGAACGAAAGATCCTTCCAGCCGTCGCCAGGCGCCCAGGCAACGACGTTGGTTGTGTTTTCGTATGTAAAGTTTCCTCCGACGTAAACGCGATTGGTGCTCTGGTCGCAAGTCACAGCATGAACCGAGCCCGAAAGACCTGGTAGAGCAGTGATCTTGGTGGTATTCGGGTTGAAAAGCGCAGCACCGGGGGACTCAACGCCGCCCAGACTGGTGAAGTTACCTCCGACAAAGATTCCTGCAAAGGTTCCATCTTTTTGCGTAAAGGGGCACATTGCCAGGATGTGTGCGTCGGACGATTCGAGAGTCGTGAGGATACCGTTCGGTAGCGGAGTTAGAAGGGATTGCGAGCCATTTTGAGGAATCTGTTCGGACTGTCCCTTGTACTGGTAGAGCGAAACGCCATCGAAGTCACCGGTGATTGACACCCGTCCCAGCGAGCTGAGGTCTAGTTCCGGAACTGATACCGTCTCGAATGACAGGGCGTAAAGGGTTGGTAAACCCGCAAGGAGCAAGCCAGTCGCCGGCCCAAACAATGAAGAGAACCTCATTGTGGGAGCGACGACGGGCAGAAGTGTAGTCTAGTTGAAATGGTTGGAAGCGAGTGTGGGAAGGGCAGGGATTAAGAATCCAGGGCCGTCAGGCCGCAACGCGTGGAAAGAAAGGAATGTAAAGAATGCGGCATAGAACAGATCCAAAGGAATGTAAATGAATGTATCGAGACCAGAAGTCTCTCTGCCCAAGGGAATCAACGAATGACTAGAGGTGAAGAGAAGACAGGACCCAGGGGGGCGTGTTTTTGCCAAATGAAACACTTGAATTACCCAAACGTACTCAAACTTACCAATTTTACGGGATTCCCGGCTCGACCCAAGGTAGTGTACGCGCTGCAGCCAATCAGAGGAGCGGGTCGTTGCCTACCGTGGGTGGGGACTACTGAACTGTGGATGATGCTCTATCAGTCCACCATTATCAACCTTGGAAATGTTGTGATCAAGTATAGAGCTGTTGATGATAGCTGAGAGTAAATAGCAATTGAAGAGAACAGTTCTATTTGAAACTGACAATTGCCATCTCGCCCTACTCAACCCTACCAGGACAGGGGACTCGGAGTAGAATGACGATCTACATTACAATACTAATTTGCCGGTAATGACGTGGTATCAGCACTGCCATTCCCCTGTGAAGTCATGTCCCAGCTTTGATCATCTGCAATGTTATCATACATATACTGTAACATGATATATTGACATCCCTATACTAACTGGATAAATCTATCAACCATTACCACCCCAAACGTTGCGCTAAAACATCATGTGGATCTGTCTCAGACTTGATCCGACTTGATCCAGCCCCGCGTTCGTTTCGCTTAATATAGAACTGAGGCCCGCGAGCTCGTTCAGTTTGCGCAATACACACGCACTCGTATGGGGCTTATATTCTTGATTGGTCTGTCTAAAATCCACATGCAGGCTAGATCGTGGCTTATCCTTTGACATATACTGTCTCACCGTACAGTTCCAATTCCCGAGATATATATACCCGTGACTGGCTGCATTTACGCTCTATGCATATACACAAGCATCTAGGTAGCAATATTATCTTTGTTGTCTCTAATTTCAAGGTCCAACGTAAGATCCATTGGATTTCTGGTTCTGTCAAGAAGCTGTCTTAGCAGCGGTCAACACCGAAATGCATGAGCTGAGCATCGATAAGGTACTCGGCCCTGGTCGGTCAAATGATATCAGTCTTGCTAAAGCTATCACTGGGCATTGAGTAATGGTCCAGATATAAGGAACTTGAGTTTGTCGTTTGGTATTTCGATTGCGTTCTGTTTGAATATTTGTGCCAGGTCAAATTCATGACCACACCCAACCACAAAGATGTGGAAATTTGAAGTAATTCCTTATACAACCATTAAAGTTCTTCCAACATGGAGATAACTGACAATTCCACATTCATTTTTCCCTTAAAATAACGGGATTAAAAAGAGCTTCAAGGCAGATATACGATTGATGCCTCAGGCATAAACACCAAACCATTTTTGGCTTGAAGTGGCCGCCTCCCTACAGCGCGCCGCAACGCGAACTCCAGAAACTGAAATTCTAAAGCTTTCAACCCAGCTCCTTCTCATCTCCCACCACCCATTCTCATCGCATCTCCTGACCATTGTACCCGCAACATTTATACTTTACTAATTTAACTGACGCAACTTCACGAAATCCGCATTCTCCATCATGTAAGATCCTTGCGCAGAAGTCTTGCTTCGGGACCGACACTAACTAATCCACAGGGAGAGCTTCGACAACATCTTCCTTGACCTCTCCAAGCTTCCTGGAAAGTGCAAGCTTGCCGATAGTGGTCTGGGATGGCGTCCTTCCGGCGGGGGTGATACCTTCACTCTCGACAGCAACAACATTGGCGCGGCTCACTGGAGTCGAGCGGCGAAAGGATTCGAGCTGAAGATCCTGTCGCGATCATCAGGAGTCATCCAGCTGGATGGTTTCGACCAGGAGGTATGTCAGACTGATCGCTCGGGTCCATAATTAGGTGACTGACTGCCCAAAGGACTTTGACCGTGTGAGTAAGGCCTTCAAGGTCTGGTATGGTATCAACGTGGAGACCCGCGAGCACGCAATCCGAGGATGGAATTGGGGTAAGGCAGAGTTCACAAAAGCAGAGCTTGCCTTCAACGTGCAAAACCGACCCGCCTTCGAAGTCCCTTACTCCGAAATCTCAAACACCAACTTGGCCGGACGAAACGAGGTCGCCATTGAATTTGCGCTTGGTGCTGGTGAAGGAGCCGAGGCTACTGAGAAGCCTGGAAGCACAAAGAACCGGGGCCGCAAGGCCGCTGCGGGTCCTGACGAGTTGGTGGAGATGCGATTCTACATTCCCGGAACGGCTACAAAGAAAGAGAAGACCGAAGGCGCTGAGGGCGAAGAAGAGGAGAACGATGAAGAGGTTGAGGAACAGAACGCTGCCAATCTCTTCTACGAGACTCTTATGGACAAGGCTGAGATTGGCGACGTCGCTGGAGATACCTTTGCTACCTTCCTGGATGTTCTGCACCTTACCCCCAGAGGTCGTTTCGATATCGACATGTACGAATCGTCCTTCCGGCTACGGGGAAAGACATACGACTACAAGATCCAATACTCGGCCATTAAGAAGTTCTTCCTCCTCCCCAAGAACGATGATACCCACACACTTATCGTGCTCGGCCTTGATCCTCCCCTGCGTCAGGGTCAGACCCGTTATCCATTCCTGGTCATGCAGCTGAAGCTAGACGAGGAGATCAGCCTTGAAATTAACATGACAGAGTCAGTATTCTGCTCAATTTGTCTGACATGCGCTAACAAGTCTATAGAGACCTCATGCAAAACCAGTACAAGGACAAGTTGCAGGCCCACTACGAAGAGCCCATTCACCAGGTCGTGACCAAGGTCTTCCGCGGTCTGTCCGGAAAGAAGGTCATCATGCCCTCCAAGGACTTTGTCAGCCACCACGGCCACCATGGGGTCAAGTGCTCAATCAAGGCCAACGAAGGCCTTCTGTACTTCTTGGACAAGAGCCTCATGTTCGTCCCCAAGCCCGCTACTTACATTCAGATGGAGAATATCGCCATTGTCACGATGTCTCGTGTTGGAGGTGCTGTCTCTGCGAGCCGCACCTTTGATATCACAGTCAGCCTGAAGGGTGGCTTGGGTGAGCACCAGTTCAGCAACATCAACCGTGAGGAGCAGAAATCGCTCGAGGACTTCTTCAAGGCCAAGAACATTCGCATTAAGAACGAGATGGCTGAAGAGGTATGTTTTGTCCCTTCTCGTCGTATGACCCATGCTAATTATACATTCAGGCTTCTGGGCTTATTGCTGCCGCCCTTGAAAATGATGAAATGATGGGATCAAGTGACGAAGAGGCCCGGCCTGACCGTGGCTCTGCCGATGAAGATGAGGAGTCCGTCGACGAGGACTTTGATGCTTCGTCTGACTCTGATGTTGCCGAGGAGTTCGACTCGGACCACGAGAGCAGCGGTGGCAGTGACGCCGAAATGGGGGATGCTTCGGATGGTGAAGATCAGCGACCAGCCAAGAAGAGCAAGACTGAGAAGTAGGGGTCTTTGTATAGCATCAAAATACCAATTCGTTCTTGTTCAGTACAGAGGAAACATCCGAAGTATAAGATTTGGTGGATCTCACGTGAATAGTGGAGCCATCTCAACCCCTGATCTCAGGAGAAACTGCTATCTGGCAACTCAGACACTTAGTAGTCACATGGCTATTCTACAGGAATTGGGCTTGGAACAACATATTCTGTGCCTCCTTTTGTTTCCTGCAGGCTGTAGTCCAAATGTCGAGGAATTGACGGTGTAGCGTGTCCTCAATGTCAACGCAATAGACAATCAATAAAGCAAATAGCATTCGAACAATGCATATTAGACGAGTCTACTCTAAATCAGACCTGTCCGTACGTGTACATGTACTAGTATAGTTAACTTATAACGGGGGGGACGCGGATCCAAACCAACTGCAGAATAGCTGGGCCCGACCTCTCATCTCCCCCCTTTCTTTCCCTAGTCACTCTCCCTCCAACCTTCTCTTCTCTTTCTCTTTTGTCCTTCGCTTGAATTCTTGAGCTTCTTTGGTCCTTCGCTTACCTGATTTGTTACCCCCTTTTTGATTTCAGGTACGATCCCCCTGGTATCCTCCCATTCTCCCCGATTTTTTCCTCCTATCGCGACATTTCGACCCCACTGGACAAGTTGAACAATTCAGAAGTTGACATCAGTCAGGGGATTTTAATACGCAGTTTCCGGTTTCTTCAATACCCCAGATTCTCGCAATGTGTAAGATTTCCTGCCGCTGGAGCCGTGATCGGGAGAAACAATCCATCCCGGACAGGCTCCCTCCAGACAATATGCTGATCGGTTCTCAAGCTTCGCCGGTTGCGAACGGTTCCCCCGTCGCGTCTCCGGTCGCGTCTCGGGACTCGCCCACCCCCAGCAACAGCATGGATTCGCCTTTCGTCGAGCGCAGCAACCCCATGGGCTCCGGCAATGCCCAGACCGTCACCTCCCGCGACCCCAAGGCCGTGGCCCAGGCTGCCACCGACATGAAGAACGTTGTTCGCCGCAAGCTGACTGGATACGTCGGTTTTGCCAACCTGCCCAACCAGTGGCACCGCAAGAGTGTTCGCAAGGGCTTCAACTTCAATGTGATGGTTGTTGGTAAGTGGGAGAATCATACGATCAACCAAACCATCCAATGCTCACAAACAACCAGGTGAATCCGGTCTCGGAAAGTCCACCCTCGTGAACACCCTGTTCAACACCTCCCTCTACCCCCCTAAGGAGCGCACTGGCCCCAACGCCGATATCATCCCCAAGACCGTCTCGATCCAGTCGACTAGCGCCGACATTGAGGAGAACGGTGTCCGCCTCCGCCTCAGCGTGATCGATACTCCCGGATTCGGTGACTTTGTCAACAACGATGACTCGTGGCGCCCAATTGTCGAGAACATCGAGCAGCGCTACGACACCTACCTCGAGGCCGAGAACAAGGTCAACCGGAGCAACATTGTCGACAACCGCATCCACGCCTGTGTCTACTTCATTCAGCCCACCGGTCACTCCCTGAAGCCCCTGGACATTGAGGTCATGCGCCGTCTCCACACCAAAGTTAACCTGATTCCCGTCATTGCCAAGGCTGATACCTTGACCGATGAGGAGGTTGCCGCTTTCAAGCAGCGTGTATGTTGGATTCAAGCCAATTGGAAGTATATGAGCTAATTCGTCTAGATCCTTGCCGATATTGAACAACACTCCATTCAGATCTTCGAGGGTCCCCGCTACGAGCTCGACGATGAGGAGACCATTGCCGAGAACCAGGAGATCATGTCCAAGGTTCCCTTCGCCGTTGTTGGTGCCAACTCTGAGGTTTCCACTGCTGACGGTCGCAAAGTCCGTGGCCGTAGCTACCCCTGGGGTATCATCGAAGTCGACAACGAGGAGCACTGCGACTTCGTCAAGCTGCGCCAGATGCTGATCCGCACCCACATGGAGGAGCTTAAGGAGCACACTAACAACTTCTTGTACGAGAACTACCGTTCCGACAAGCTCACCCAGATGGGTGTTGCTCAGGACCCCAGCGTTTTCAAGGAGGTCAACCCTGCCGTGAAGCAGGAGGAGGAGCGCGCCCTCCACGAGCAGAAGCTGGCCAAGATGGAAGCCGAAATGAAGATGGTCTTCCAGCAGAAGGTCGCCGAAAAAGAAAGCAAGCTCAAACAGAGCGAAGACGAACTCTACGCCCGACATCGCGAGATGAAGGATCAGCTAGATCGCCAGCGGGGAGAACTCGAGGAGAAAAAGAATCGCCTCGAAAGCGGACGCCCCATCGAAGAGAAGGGAGGCAAACGCAAGGGTTTCTCTCTTCGTTAATGTCCATGTCTATTACTCCCACGCTGCTTCAGTCTCTGTCTCTGCTTTTGTCTGGCCTATATTCCACACACACACACACACTGAGACCCCCACTCATTCCCTTTTTATTTCCTTAACTTGTCCATCACATTCCCTTATCCACTAACGCAACTGCTTTCTCACTGGATGGGCCCACGCACCGAAAAGAATGGTTTTTTTCTTCTGATTGATTGATAATACGACCCTGCGAGGGTCGGCCTGGGACCTTTTCACTTCTTGTGATGTACTTTTTGCTACGCCATATCTTGTCTTGCCGCTTTTCTGTGTGCCCTATTACCCGCTCATTTCGTTTTTTTTTTCTCTTACCTTTTGGGACATTTGGTTGTTCGCCGCTTGTCCGTGTGTTAGTCAATTCAGCGCTTCAGCTTAATATGATCAGTAGACAAACGTGCACGAATATAGATGTAGACTGAGGTATCTTATCGTCCAGAGTGAATTTAGACTCGATTCCAGAAAAAAATCGAACCGAGCAGCGACTGTCTACAGCTACTGAATATCAGCGAACAAAAGAAGTAAGCCAAACCAATCTACATTTACCTACGAACTGGATTATCTCTGCCACTTCTTGCTCACCGAGCAGAACCTGAGCGTCCGGGTAAGCAGTCCACGAAGCGACCTCAATGAAATGCACTACTATCAATCCATACTCCCGGCGGCTCTCCTCATCGCTTCCGTTCCTCAGTCCCAATTTATGAGTCTCACTTCATCAGTCCACTCCAAGTCATTACTTACCTACATCAGACTTGAATGGGAAGTTGGTACATGTCAACATGTCAAACGGTTAACTTTTAGTGTTTGCTTTATTTCAGTCGAGGAAGTGTCCCGATATCTCTTCATCCCGGACATTGTATTCTTGTGTGTTTATTTGATAATGGATTAAAGAAGATGACGGATAGAATTTATACTGGGTCAGGACGCTTCTCAGTCTTCACATCCGATGTAGACTACAATCGGGCCGCTCAAGCTGGACGGTTCAGCAATTGGGGCTTGTATGACCAGCGACTCGACGTTTTCTGATTATTGATAGTCTTCTTAGATCCTTAGTGAGTCGTGAGTGGAATCGATAGTGGATACTTTTCGAAATATCAAAATCTTGTCGAAAGACTATGCATTGAGTAATTGAACCTCTTCGATTAACTACGAAAAGTCCGCGTTATTCAAGAAAGTGAAGTGGACCTGAAACTAATGGAGTGGCTCGGTGAACATTTGATACAGTATGTGTTCTTCCAGATCAAGAATCAAGATGTGGTGCACAGGGCAGTTCTTCCTGCCTGAAAGCGATGGGGGCAGACGGAAAGTTGTAATTGAAGAAAATGACTGGCAAGTAGAAAACTTTCTTCAAAATGGCCATTCACCACCGACTCCAGGTGGTTAATATTCGTGACTGCGAAAGGGAAAGTGATCAAATTGGCCGCGTGCTTCTGAAGATGCAAAGGCCCTTTGAAAGAGGACCTGGTACACAGGTTCTCAAAGGGCCATCTCGCACGGCATTCCTCACTGCTACATTGGCCACGACCTATAAAAACTTGGGTTTCGATCTCCCCGCCAATGTTAACGTAGTGATGGCCTCAGGGGTGACAATGTGTGAAGAGCGAACGACGCTACCAGTAATTATATCACCGGGAGCAAAGGAATTGTTAAGAGGGAGAGCAAGGTCAATATTAAGGCCTCAATCACCCCTTTGCACTGCGGGCACCATATCATTGTCCTCTCGGCTTGAAAAGCAATAAAATTCGTATGTGATTATCGAGGCAAAGACTCAAGTTTGAGTTTCAAAAGACTGATTACGAGAAATCAGTTATAAAAATTGCAAATTCGCTTGAAATGGATCACACGTCGTTTTGGCCCTTGCTTGACTACTCGCCTTGCTAGTCTTATCTTAATAACTATTTATAGGAAAAGTAATTTGCTTAATATGCAGCGGGTATCTATATGGTTGTATCATTCGATTTATTCCCACGCTCCGCCAGTTAGTCCAATGGTTTCTGTATTCACTTGTTACTTGAATTGCAATATGTGATGATCACAATATTGAAGGAAATGCATTGCAGCTCCTGTTCCTCCATCCTCTTTCCTCTTCATCGCGTGCAACAACTCTTTGCTTGGGTTCGGATGAAATCGCCCCCAGGGCACAATCTAACCCCCCCCCCCATCTGAGAGAGTGGGTTCGTTCGATAGCCCAGCCCAGAGCGCAGTGTAAGCGCCCATCCGAGTAGGATAAAGCAGAGGGGCTGCTAGACACGGTACCAGCGGAGAAAAATGACGGGTCAGGGCCGTCTTCAAATTCCCCGGATTCACAACTAGACTCAAGATGCCGCTAGGTCCAGCTTGAGCGGCAAGTGCGCTGGCGAGAAATCAGTTACCGACCTTGCTGTTTTCATAATTCCGTTGCGGGTTTTTATTTCGACACAGAAGCTCCTCCAGATCCATAGCCCTGTTTGGAGCTGACATGTCGACGACTATTGAGGCCGTCCAGATAACACGCACCGAAGCTGGCGGCTCGCTTGCGGCAGTGTGCTTAAGTATTGGTACTAGAAGTTGGGTCAGAAGATGAGGCCCCAAGCAGTTCGTCGCGATTTGGAGCTCATGGCCCTGCGACGAGATCGAGCCGCGCCGCGGGGGGGGGGGGGGGTTGGAGACACCGGCGTTGTTGAAAAGGACATCGAGCCTGGTCTCGACCGCGGTGAAGCATTCACTACCGGTTTGTAGTCGTCAGGTCATCAAGCTGGAGAGGAAGGAATAAGATCGCTCCATCAGGGGAGGGTCTCGCGGCTTTGATATTGGCGATCGCTTCCATGGCTTTTTCCTCTGAGCGACCCGCAAGATATACTTTCCCTCCAGCTTGGTAAAGCATTATGCATAGTCCTAGACCGATGCCGGAATATCCGCCGGGCACGATAAAAACCTTGCCCTTCTGGCTAGGCAGATTAGCTTCAGTCAAAGAAGGCGTGGGTGGGAGAAACTGCGACCATGTAGACCCCATGGCTAAGAAAATGGGCTGAATGATCTTCAACTATTGGCGTGAAAACGGCGAGGGAAGAGGGCAGCTTCTTTTGCTCTCGGTTGAGGAACGCGACTGGAATGACTTCTTTGCGGATGAGACTTAAGGGCCCATGCACTGCTTCGCACCCTTGCAGGCGCCCCGGCGTTTATGTAAATATCGTAATATTACTAAGATTTGCCATTTAGGGATTTTGTAGTCTCATCGGGCCTCGAGAAAAGAGGTCCTTTACAAAAGAATTATGCTCAATCATTCCTGAGAGTTCAAGTAAACGATGTACATTCATATATATATCTATATATAGTATCGAGTGATTTCCCATCTTCGTAGGGCGACTTTGACTCTGCGCGGCTTTAATAAATCTTCTGATTGAATGAAAGATCATCAACGCGCTTTTTCTTCTAGTAAAAGAGCCGATACATCACATTCTCGCAATTCTCATAGTGGTGCTGCAGAGAAAACAGGTAGAAATTATGATAGGCTGTGTCTTCCTTTGCGTCAAGAACCAGTCTTGCTTATATCGAGAACGCAAGCAGGATACCGCGCTATAACCCGGTATCGAGCTGTCAGAAACATCCTGGGCTTATACATTTTCCCCAGCAACGTGGACCAAACAAGCAAGTCCTATTGGCACGAGCGTGAGGCTCTAGCGTCGCTTAGTCCCGCACGGACGGCTTTGACCCACTCGCATCGGTGGTAGAGTTACCGGGAGTTGGGCTTGCTGACTCGAGATTACAAGTACATAGAGAACCGTAGGCCGAAAGTGGTGTTTTTTAACCATGTAGAGCTATCTATATACTGACAGATCTACCAGACAAAACAACCCCAATCTAAAATCTAAAGCTTAGAAACCTCAACCCTCTTCCCACTCTCATCGAACTCAATCTTCTTCCCAGAGATCAAACTCTCCTGCAACGCACAGCCAACCCGTACAGCAGCAACAGCCCCCTCGAGTGACATAGGCGCAGGCAGGTTATCAAGACAAGATGCAGTAAACTCATTAGCCTCGGTGATAAACGCCTCGCGGAATCGGCCATAGTAATCAGGGGGGATCTCGCGACGAACACCCGTCGACTCGAACAGGTTCACCAAGTTCGACTGCGGCTGTGTGTTTATGGCGATTTGTCCGGTTGTGCCGAATACTTCTGTGCAATCCATTTGGCCCGCAGCCATCATGCGTGAGCAGTATAGTTGGGCGATTTTGCCGCCCTATATCAGTCAGTCTCATGGATATTGATAGAGATATATGTAGAGAGAGAGAAGGTTGGGGAAGGATGGAAGGGACATACATAAAACTCAACAATACCAACAGCATTATCGCGATCATTATGCTTCCGGAGATCAGGCTGCACAGCCGTGATACCAACAGCAGTAACAGACTTCACACGACTCTCCTCACCAAAGAACCAAAGCGCAAGATCGATATCGTGAATCGAGCAGTCGACAAAGATTCCACCGGAAAACTCGGCATAGGCAACGAAGAACCCGCTTGGATCGAGCTTGTCGCAGGTCTGTGAGCGGAAGACGGAGGGTGTGCCGATGTCGCCGTTGGCCATGCGCTTGTAGGCGTCGCGGTAGGAGGCGTCGAAGCGGCGGGAGAAGCCGCAGATTACTTTTTGATTGGGGTTCTTCTTCTGGGATTTGCGGTAGGCATCGACGACGGATTGGGACTTTTGGTGGGACATGTCAGCTTCTGGTTATCCTGCTGTTCGGTTTATAGAATGTATAAGAAGTATACTCACCACCTCGGGACTGGTACTCAATGGCTTCTCACAGAGAACATGCTTGCCCGCTTCGATGGCCTTGATAGCTTGCTCGGCATGAACAGTCGTAGCGGATGCAACGACAACGGCTTGCAGAGTCTTCTCCTTGGCTAGCATGTCGGCGAAGGAGAGGTATGTGCGGCAGCCAAACTCCTTCTTTGCAGCGTCTAGCTCAGCCTGTACGGGCGAGGCGACGGCGATGAGCTCGGCGCGTGGTGTGAGGGTTGCGAAGTGGCGGGCATGGCGCATGCCCATGCGGCCGATACCTGCGACTGCTACTTGGAGCTTTTCGGACATTGTGTGTAGGTGGATGGAGATGGAGATACGAGATAGACGATCGATAGAGAAAGTAGAGAGCAATTGAGGATTGAGAACTTGTTCAATGACAAGGGTTGGTCCTGGACCCCTCAATTATTTTCTGAGCTCTCCCAAGCTGTGTATGTAGTGTCGATCACGCCGGAATTGGTAGTTCTTCGGCGACGCTTACTTCGGTCTTTGCTCCACATTTCCCCCGCATTTACGGCCTTTGCCTTTTGGAGCAACTTCATTTGCCTTTTTGTGGACAAATCCTGGGGTATTTGGGCTTAAGTGGCTTATCCTGGACCAATAGGCGAGGGTTGCCTGATCAGGTTACTATCCTCTTCTGCATGTGCCAAGGAAGGACCTAGAATTCGGGTTTCTTTGCATCGGTCTCTTCTTCAATGTTGGGTCTGATTTAGTCTGCTATGAAATCCGAGTCTTAAGTGCAAACATTCGTGTCCATATGTATATCTATATACTTGCTCGCTGCTCGATTTGCCTAGACCTGCTGCTCCATCTTCAATGGCCGACTGTATCTTACGCGGCAGCCCTGTTTGACGACACTTTAGGAGAACAATAACAATTAGCACATAGCCAAGATCTCTTTTGGAAAAGTGAGCCTTCCCGACATAGAGCCTTCAGATCCTCGATTCGATTCTCTCGGCTCGAAACGACTCGGCCGTAGACGAGAACAATGCGACCACATGTTCAGAAAAAGTTCAAGAAATCAATAAGCACGAAATGACTATTCTGTCCTCGATGCTGTCAAGATTAGGGTAGGGTCATAGTTGTTGACGTCTCGAGCGTCAAGAAATCATGACCTAATCTGGTTGAGAGGACAAGATGGCTATACCTCAGCCGAATCAACTATCAAATTAGAAGAACTTGATCGAAATGTCACAGCAGAAAAGTGTGAAAGGCTGAAGCGTAGACGAAGCAACCCCGGATTCCCCGCGCTCGAGGGTCCGGGGTTGGTGGCGCCGAAAATTGCCTTGACCTGTCAACATCTCTCTGCTCCCATTCCAACTTCATTCAGAAATTATATGATGCGTAAGGCAGTGCCCTGGTGAGGACCCTTGAACTGAATATCCACACCTTGGCCAATCACTAACATTGCGCCCGAACAGCCAGGAATGCCGTCGTAAGTCCCTGCCCTTGACATGCATCTGAATATTGACTAATCACTCTTCACAGACCGTCATGTCAAGTGTAAGTCTCCGATCACTGTCACCGTACACGAACGATGTGTGTCGGGTTCAATTCCGAAACTCTTATTGACCACTCGGCATGGTACAGGTGACGGTACGAAGCCGGTATGTCGGCGTTGTGAGCGTTCAGGTTCGTCGTGCGTCTGGCTGGCTATCCCGTCCGGCTTTCGCCATGGCTCTAGTGCCCGATATGATGCCGACTTTGCCGATGATCAGGTCTGGGTGCCGATTGCTCAAGGTGCGTTGTGATCTGCTGTTGTGAACATGGTCGTGGACGATACCCTGCTTCATGATCTACTATCACTGTAATTACATTGCTGATGAAAAAAGTCGATGACAAGTATGTCGATGAAACGGCTGAGATCGCACGGGGCTATCTCGACTTAGGTGAAGTGCCGCCTTGGACAGTCAAGAGACACCGAAGTCAGTTCTCTGCAACTGAGCAGCTACATACAGTTGTAACAGAGCCTGAGCCTCCCATCGCAGAATCATCTATTTTGAGTGTCGCAGTGGAATCTCATTCGTCTGAGCATTTCATTCCTCAACCGAAGGATGATACCCTTACGACTTACTCGCCATACAATCTACAACATTCGCCGGCGAATAACTCTTCTCTCTCATCGAAATCCCCACATGTGTCCCACAGCAGTCATCATAGTCATGCATCGATCAACTCAATAGATCATATCCCCGCGGACATACCGCAGATCTATTTCAACGAGCATGAGGCATGCCTCATGCGGTATTTCGCGGTTCAACTCGGGCATTGGGTGAGCAGAAATGGTTGAAACATATGTAAACTGTTGACTGACTCTATAGTTCGACATATGCGATGGGCAAAGGCATTTTGCTTGTACCGTCCCAATGCGAGCACGCACATGTCCACCCTTACTCAACGCAATTTGTACAGTTGCAGCCAGACACCTGAGCCGAATCAAAAAGTACTACGTCGGCAATCAGGTGGTATATGGAGGGAAACCTCTCCCCAAACTAAACCCTGCCACGGCCATTGAATACCACAACCGATGTATATCACATTTCGTCTCTATATCCGATCACCCACGGGAAGCCCAAGATGAGAACCTCCTTGCAGCAGCAGTGATCTTACGATTCTACGAAGAAGTGGACAGTCAGTAATCACATATCCATATGATCCCCCCATAAAACTAACACAACCTTAGTAGTTCCCTCAATGGGCGAAGACACCGAATCAGCCCTCCGCGGAATCCAAATTTTCCTCGACGCCCAAGCAATCCCAGCAGTATCAGGAACAGGCCTCCGCCATGCCGCCTACTGGATAGCCCTCCGACAAGAAATAATCACCTGTTTCTCGAAACAACGGCCCTTCCGCCTCCCCCTCGGACCCTGCGATCCATACCGCAGCTTCGAACCAGCAGACGACTACGTCTGGGCCGACAGACTAGTAATCCACTGCGCAGACGTCCTCCAGTTCTGCTTCGGCTCCGAAGAAGTAGAACCCAACTCCCCAACCTCCTTCCACTACCACCCACCCTTCAACAATACCCCCAGCCACCGCAGTCCCTCAACAACAGAAACAGAAACCCGCCTCGCCCACTACGACACCCTAGTAGCATTTTCAACCCTCTGGAAAACCCTCGGCCCCCAATCCTTCGAACCAATCTACACCCGCGCTGCAGACCCAGCAACCGGCAAAATCTTCCCAGAACTCTGGTATCTGAATAACTGCCACGTCGCCGGGCTCCAACATCTAGAACTAGCGCAGATCCTACTAGCGGTATACAACCCACGCCTGCCACGGCTAGGGCTAGGCCAGCGCACAGCAATGAGATCAGTTGATGAAGAGATCCGCGCGATTGTGCTTAGGCTTTGTGGAATTGCCTTGTCTAATTTACATAGTCCGCCCGGCCTTGTCACTGCTAGTGTTGCTATTGGGATGTGTGGAGATCGCTTTTCAAAGAAAGAGGAGCAGGTTGCGCTGCTTGGGGTTCTTGTTATGCTTGAGGATGATTATGGGTATCGTACGTCTAGTATGAGGGAGCAGCTGGGGTTGGCTTGGGGGTGGGAGGGGGATGGGATGGAGATGGAGGTCGGATTGTGAATGAGCGGATTTGTTGTGATTTATGAGGTATGACTTAACAATATACTGTATAATATTGCTTTATATGAAGTGTTGTGGCTGTACGCGTGTAGAGTGTGAATTGTTTGGTTACTGTAGAGTGATATTGTCTTCTTCATTTTCCCCCGCGTGGTGGATGATTATGCCCGCGTGGTGGATGATTATGCCCGCGTGGTGGATGATTATGCCCGCGTGGTGGATGATTATGCCCGCGTGGTGGATGATTATACTGCAGAGTAGACTTCACATCGGAGGATTACAGCTATGTCATTTTACAGAAGGGTGAATGGGGGGTAGATGTTGATGTGAGTAGCTCAAACTTTCTCAACTTGGGGAATTAGGGCTGGCGGATGCGGGTAAGTCGCGCCGACGCTAACCAACCTAACGGGAGGGATTGCCATTCTGAGAGCGCATGCAGCCCTGCGAAACTGAGCTTTGGAGTCATTCTTAGTGTGAAACCTATGACGTTAAGCTTGACAGGTTATCACCCCAGTACAATTATATAATAGAGACCTACGCTTCTAACATCTAAATTCTGCCTTGCTACTTGCTACAATGATAAGATCTAGGAAACTAAGTTAAACTACAATGTGAATATAGTCATGTTCAATAGGTAACTCAGAAGAGCAACCATTCATTGACCCGAGTATGATGTGAGCATTTTTGATATGGTACACATACGAGATCCACCCTGCTCCTAAAGCGACTGGCCCCGAGAAAAAGAAAACACGCCTGCATCAAAGGAAATCACATTTAGAAAAAGCACAACGGTCCCAGATTACCAGGCCTCGGTATCAAAGTTCTCCTCGCCAAAGTAAGAGGCAACAACCGTACGGTCTGAGAACTTCCGTCCGGCCAGAGCCTTCAGGGCGGCGGTGGCCGACTCGGCCTTGTCGAACTTGACGTAGATCTTTCCGGCGCCGTGGCCGCGGCGGGGGACCTTGAGGGCGAGGACTGTTCCGAACTTGGAGCATTCCTCGCCTACGTCTTCGCGGATTTCTTCATAGTCCTCGTCGTTGAGGAGCTCATCGAGTGTGACCATGTTGAGGAGTTGCAGGACGCGGGTCGTCTCCAGGTCTTGGGATGTGGTCTTGGCGAACATCTGCATGGCGTTGACGCCCATATCCAGGCCGGAAGCTTGGGTGGTTCCGATGCTGGCGCGAACGACCTTGAGGCGGCGATCGCCTAGTTCCATGCCGTTCAATCCTTCCACGGCAATGGGAGTGGCAGCTGGGTCGGCATATTCACAGAAAGCAATGCCCTAGCGAGGTTAGTTTTGATATACATGACTGGGAATACTTCGAACTTACCCGAGACTCCTCGGTTGAGGCATCCTTGACCAGGACGAATGACTTGAGCTCGCCGAATGACTTAAGTAGCATTGTGACGGGCTCCTCGGGGATGTAGACGGGGATATTAGAAACGCAGATTTTGTTGGGTGAATCGGGGACTTCGTTCAACAGCACACCCTCCTGGTAGGGCTGTTCTGCGCCAGTGGGAACAATGTAATCCTTGGGCCTCTTTACATCAAGACCCTTCTCGCCGCTGTCTGCCATGGTGATTCCATCGAAAGCCAATGCAACTGTGGCATCATTGGGATCCTTGAACTCCAAGAGAGCAAATGCCCTGTCCTCGGAGACTTGAGCTGAGATGCAAGGATCGACATTTGAGATCACATTGAGACCGTTGAGCTGAAGATTGAAAAAGGAAATGATGCTTTCGCCCGAGGCACTGGGAGGGAGATTGTACACGAAGAGACGCTTAGATTGGCGGGAGTTGGAAGGCTTGAGGGCAGCGTTTTCACTCTCGCCAGTGGGAGGGTTCAGGAAGTCCTTCATGCGGCTGGGGTCCATAGGCTGCTGGCGAGGAGCTCCGGGAAGAGGGAACATTCCTACGGCTGTTAGTCAAACACATGGGAAGATATTGCTGGGGATATACCTGAGATCTTTGCTTGCTCGGCCGTGACATTCTCATATCCAGGAGGCTTGATGTCCCATTGAGTCAAACGACGTTGCCGGACCAGCACAGAAGGCACATCTGTCAGGTCGGGAGTAGGCTCCTTGCGCCGCGGAGGTGTGGCGCTTCTCTTTCGCTCTCTTCTCTCACGGTCTCCACGGTCTCCTCGATCTCCACGGTCTCCACCTCGGCCACCACCTCGTCGGTCATCAAACAAGTCCCGACGGGGTCTGTCGTCAAAGTCCCGGCGCCGGCGATCGCCCCGGTCACCTCCACGTTCGCCGCGTTCGCCCCGTTCGCCACGCTCAGCACGGTCACCACGGTCCCAATCTCTGTCATCACGTCGACCGGAGTAGCGGTCTTCACGTTCACGGGCACGGTAGTCGCGGCTGGATGAGTAGGAGTTAGGCTCGCGCTCGCGGCGGGAATCACCACGGGAGCCGTGGTGAGGCGATCGTGAGCGTCTTCTTTCGCCGCGATCAGCACGGTCTCCTCGTTCGGCACGGTCTCCTCGTTCGGCACGGTCACCCCGTTCGGCACGGTCACCTCGGTCTCGGTCTCGTCGCTCGTCGCGCTAGAATTGAGTTAATCGCCGGGGTTGCGATCAATGACTTGTTAGCACTTACATAATAATCGCGAGAGCGTCCAGAGTCTATAAAAAGTATGTTAGAAGATTGTTTAAATAAAGAAAAATCATTATATCTTACCCCTGGAAGAATAGGTATCGCCGTTCATGTTGAGCTGTGTTACGGAATTGGAGCTCTGTCGATTGCGAAGGGGAAAACTCACTGTCCCGGAGCTGCAGGCGGTCGGGGATTCACCGCCCGCAAGCTCGACGGGCAGAAACAACCCCTTCGAGATCGACGAATCTAAAGGGTCTCTTTCGAGTCGCAAAGATGCATTCAACAAGTTTATCCGAATGGCGCAAGCTTCCTTTGAGCTTGGGGGAGCTTTGTATCAATACAACTTTAAGATGCGGCCAGTCATTTAGGTTTGTCGTAACCAATTTGCTGCCAAACCCCGACTAACCCTGTTAGATGGCAACATCTCCCCGACAATAACGAATGGCGATGTGTTCTCTATGGCCGCTTCCTCTCCCTAAAACAGGACTCTGAATGTCTGTACTATCGCTCAACCTCCCCTCCCGATTCTCACACCCATCCCGCTTTGCAAACCCCCCATAAAGACGGCGAAGATCCGCTTGTCCGCATTATCAACCATTATTTCAACCTGACGCCTAGTTTAACTGGCCTATACTCCCAATGGTCACTGAGCGACCCAAATTTCAAGAAGAAGGCCTCGCAGTTTACCGGCATCCGAATCTTGCGCCAGGATGCTTGGGAGGCATTGGTCTCATTCATTTGCAGCAGCAACAATAATATTGCTCGCATATCCCAGATGGTTGAAAAGCTATGCACGATATACGGACAAAGCGTGGCAGAAGTTGACGGCCGCACGTATTACGACTTCCCAAAGCCCGAGCGGTTGACCGGTCCAAATACGGAAAGCGAGCTCCGCAAGTTAGGATTTGGGTATCGGGCTAAATACATCCATGAAACTGCTCAGACAATAGCTGAGATGCGGGATAAGGGTTGGCTGGATGGTCTTAGCAACCCCGAGTGTCCGGCATTCGGCGTGGAAGCCCAACCCAGCAGCGAAATGAAACCAGAAGGTCGAGATGGATATCGAGAGGCACATGAGAAGCTCCTAGAGCTCAAGGGAGTGGGACCTAAAGTGGCAGACTGTGTAAGTCTGATGGGTCTAGGCTGGGGGGAGTCGGTGCCGGTTGATACTCATGGTAAGTGGTCTCAATTCACAGTTTGATTTCTTTCTGATTGCGACAGTGTGGCAAATCGCTCAGCGAGACTACCGTTTTGGCAAAAGCTCCAGCAAGACCTTGAACAAGACTACTTACGACGCTGTTGCAAACCACTTCCGCAAGCTCTGGGGCAAAGAGGCCGGATGGGCTCACAGTGTGCTCTTCACAGCGGACTTGCGGACATTTGCAGACAAACTTGCCGCTACAAAGAAGGTCGACATTAAGCTGGAAGAGACCAAGTCTGAGGTGAAGATCGAGACCGATGTCTTGACTGCCCTCGCTGTGAAAGAGCCAAAGGAAGAAATTGTGGACGTTGAGGTCAAGGTCGAGGATATAGATGAAGCTGTCAAGACACCCAAGGGCAAGAAGCGCAAGGAATCAGACGGCATAGTCCATGCTGCTCATACGACAGACACTCGGAGAATTTCCAAACGTTTACGGCGCTGAGCTTGCCAGTGACCAAACCTGTTGGATTCAGCTTTGTCACATGGACATATCTGTAGACTATTATTTGCAGACTACAAAGTGATGAAGTTATACATCATGCCTGGTTTCAGGGATGTTTGTACAATAGAAAAATGATTCGATCAAGATAAAAGGTTTCTTCATTTATTAAAGCTAATCGATCAGCGCCTATAACCGTAGTTAGTACAACGGTCAAACAACTCAATGACAAAAGTGTTGTGGAAAGAGTTTGATCAGAAGTCCAGTTAGATCATCGAGATGGCATCCGAAAACACCATCTCTGACATAAGAGGTACCAGAAAAAATAGTATAACAAATGCGTTGTATCATCATGAAAAAATTGGGTTGGCTGAGGGGGAAAAAAAGTGGAAACTGACCTGATATTGGCGATGATGGGCGAACGGGAGGTTGGTCGACGTGAAAATAGTGAATTATTGCTCGAGTTGACATGGAAATCATCAATTCCAGTCAACTCGAACGCTAAAACAGAATTGCTGAGAGTTGAAGTTGCAAGAAAAGCGGAAGAGCGAAGAGATGAAGTTTTCCCGCAGAAGAAAATAAGCGAGACACGTGACCCCACACAGGCCGTCTTCCCGTCCACACCTTCTCCTCGGATTTCGATCTCTTCATCCACGCCGACAACCGACCAGATTTCCTCCGCCGGACACATCACCAACCAAAATGGGTCGTCTTCACAGCAAGGGCAAGGGCATTGCCTCCTCCGCCATCCCCTACTCCCGCACCGCTCCCGCGTGGCTCAAGACCACCCCCGACCAGGTTGTTGACCACATCTGCAAGCTGGCCAAGAAGGGTGCCACCCCCTCCCAGATCGGTGTTGTCCTCCGTGACTCCCACGGTGTCGCCCAGGTCAAGATTGTTACTGGTATGGAGTTCTGGAAAAAGTTCGAGTAAAGGAATCGGGTTCGCTAACATTTCGCGACAGGTAACAAGATCCTCCGTATCTTGAAGTCCAGCGGTACGACTCCCTCCGCCCGCATAATCACATCCGTCGGGTGAAGAGAGCGAATATTTGTGTGTGAAGAAGACTTTATGGGTGATTCCATGAAATACCACTTTCGAACCGCAATGCTCGACTCTCTCCCTGACACTGGTCGCAGAAATGCACCAGCAATTAAGCCTCTGCTTGGTTTAGAATATCTTGACTGACAGAGAGATTGGAATACAGGCCTCGCTCCCGAACTCCCCGAGGACCTTTACTTCCTGATCAAGAAGGTAAAAACTTTTTCTCTCCCATCTTTTCGTCTGATTCCACGCATAACAGGCTAACTGCTTACTCTCTAGGCCGTCGCTGTCCGCAAGCACCTCGAGCGCAACCGCAAGGACAAGGACTCCAAGTTCCGCCTCATTCTGATCGAGTCCCGCATTCACCGTCTGTCCCGTTACTACAAGACCGTCGGTGTCCTGCCCCCCACCTGGCGCTACGAGAGCGCTACCGCTTCCACCCTTGTCGCATAAGCGAATTTTGGGAGGATGTGTGGTTGACGGAGGGAACCCATCGGAACGTCGTAATGGTCGTATCTGGGGGTTTATCTTCTATTAGATACAAAAAAGGATTACGATTACCATTTGATACCCCGTTCATGAAGTTCTAGATTTTTGAGTAGATGTAGATTATTCCGTATGAGCATAGACATTAGATCTATTCGCATCTAGAACCAGTACTTAGATGCACTGGGCAACAAATTACAGTCAGTCTGCATTCTCTTAGCACTCCTTGGGTGGCTTTGGTCCTTTTTAGGGCTTGGCTGACTTGGAAGTTTCAAGCAAACTTCATCGCCGTTTCCTTCAATATTGACAAAACGCTGGGTATTCTAATGAAACATACACTGGGGCCTAAGGTCGCCGCCAACATCTTTATACGGGCTTGCAAACTTAACTCATTATCTCTTGAAGTTCACTCTCATCCATGGACAGGAGATTGCATCAGCATGAGCCGTTGTCATATCAACTCTGGAAAGATGATTCCAATTCTCCCGTCTCATCCCACCACTTTCAAACATTTGAGAGAAATACAACGATAACACAGACTTGAGTCAGTAAGTCTTGTCACATCCTACTACATGCCTGTATCAAGAGACTCACACGGTGTTGTACCAGGTACCTTGCAATAACAACCTAAGCCTCGAAGTTTTGACTTGCCGCGATCATGGTATCTACCGACCGTAGAGTGTGCGAGAGCCAATTGGAACGACAGGGTTCATACACTGAGGTCCAGAAGCATCGATGGAGTATCTCGCCTCAGTGGATGGAACTACCTCTACGCCCGCTTCTCCAAACCGAATTAGCACTCCGAGAGGTAGTTCAAAGAGAGCTGTCTGTGGAAAACTGGATGTCTTCACAAAAAGAGTCCAAGACAGAGGACAATAGAAGTCAAACACGAAAAGAAACAATTCAGACTGAGCTCCAAGATTTGAGCAAGAAATATTGGCTTCTGGAACGCGAATGGCGGAAGTATCGATATGAATGCACTGGGGCAGTACGCAGAGCGTTCGAATTATGGAGGTCCCACTCCAAATGGTACCTGCATCGTACCATTGTTGATTGCTGTGCTGCACGAGGCGGGTGCTGTGGTTTCAGCTGCGGGTGTTGCATCACTCGCAAGATCCCCGAGGGACGCAAGCTTGGGGTTGGGCACTGTACGGATGAATGTGAATGCTGCAAAGCTCGCATGTCAACAACAGGCCTTACTGAAGCTCAAAAGAAGGTTGGTCACTCGGCTTTCAACCTCAATCTGTCTACTCCCTACTTTGACACGCTCTGTAGAGCTTCCATTTGGGGGTTACCCCCCTTTGGCATATTTCCTAGGATTGGGAATAGCCCGTTTGAGTTGATTCGACAGCCCATTTACTACTTGACATTCAGCTTCAAGGGCGGAAAGATGGTCATCGGTCACAAGGCAGTTCTCACGAACATGTCTCGGTGCCAGATAATTATCACATGCCTCGCTCTCACCCCTGTGATGATCTTTGTGTGTTTCCTACTTTGTTTCCTACTTTGCTTCCTACTTTGCTTCCTACTTTGCTTCCTACTTTGCTTCCTACTTTGCTTCCTTCTTTGTCTGTTCACGATGGGGCCTAGTTGATAAATCTTGATACAAATCACTATTCACCGTGGTTCCATGCATCTTCTCAAACGTCTTCTAGGGCGCCTTTCTGGGATTATCCTTCTCCCAGTTGACACTATTCTATAGTAAGTAACATTTCTGCCAAATTCAATCCCCCGGGCATGACACCTGACCTTCTCTTACATCCCGTTGTCGACATTGCCTTCAAAACCTGGCACCTCTCTAGTCCTTGGGCACTTGAAAGAGTCTGAGTTTGCTATTCAACAGGTACACTCCTGATTACCTTTTAAGCCCCAGGACAAACGACATGACTTTCCAGTCTAATTATTAGTAAAGTATTTAGAAATCCATCAAGAAAAGAGCCCAAAAAAGAGCCAAAGAAGGGAATGTTAAAAATGCTGCAGACTGATATTAAGCATCAGTGTCAGTATCACTTCAAGCATCACTTCAAGGATTAGTTCAGCGATGATTTCTAGTAGAAAATGGACGAGTAGACCACTGGGGAAGCCTCGTGATGAGGCTCAAAATCTTGACTTCCTGTTTAAACCACTCTTGCCTACAGAGCAGCTGCCCAGTAGTGTAATGACTGTAATCCTGCAATTAAATTAAATTGTTCTCTTGTCACCAGTTGGTCAAATTATTCCAAAATGACTCCCATGGTCAACGGAACGGGTAAGACATGTTATCTAGGTCTACCCAATGAAGTATCGGGTACCAATATTTAAGAAAAGGTTCACCGGGCGTCTATCTGCCCTCCCCATCTTCAATGCATCCAAGTGAGTACAGGTACTGACTTCATATCAGATTTTCTGAGGAACTCGGTCATGTTTTTGTATAGTTATTGTTGTTGACCATCGCGCCTTTTATGTATATTTTTCGACATTGCGCCCTCAGCAATCAACAAAGATGACCATTCACTCCGTTCTAACTTCCCTAGCAACAGCATTACAAAGCTCAACCTTAACACCTGCAGACAGCAGGATATGAATCCAAAGGCGTTGAGTATCACTCAGCCGGTCATTCTCCGACTTGACCTCGGAAAACAGCACTGTCCGCGTCTCATGATTCCAAAGGAACAAGTCTGGGATCCCCCCGCCACGCTGCTGATACTCCTGCGCCATCACCTTGCAAATGGTAGCAAGAGCTTCCCCGCGGAAACATTGCACGATCTCAACCAAGTCCTCCAGATCGAAGGACCAATCAAGACCAACAGCACAGGGTTGCGCTTCTCCCTCCCGAGCATGGATCTCACGAATGATACGCTCTGCGTCACCATTAGTAATTTCAACAAGTCGATGATTGATTTCAGATGCACGAGATGGATAAAAGACATCCGTGTGTAGATCCAGCGGACATGTCTGAAACGCCGTCTGGAAGACGTTGGGCACATATGTAAACAGGATATCGTAGAAGAGGTAACCAAACTGCAGTTTTGGAGTTAGCTGACAGACCCTAGAGTCTTCCTTCAGGTTCTCATTCTCAAAGACTGACCAAAGTCCGAACAATACCACCCTCAGAGTGATACCCCTTCCAGCCATGGTCGCGGTACCAACTCAAACACATAGTCTCAACGCGACACTCGCCCCCTTCCCTCTCATCAACCCAAACAGTCGCCTTCCCCTTCTTCGGCCCATCATCACTATCAATCCGGATCCCCTCAACAACCCGCTCAGCCGGTTTCCCAAGCATGACATGACCGAAATCATGCTGCTCACGCTTAACAACCCTCAGAGCCTTCTCAAGCTTCGTAATCCGCTTCTGCAAATCATAATGAAAGATCAAATGACATAATGGGTCTTCCAACCCCGTCTCACACGTCTTCAACGCAATCCTCTTCCAATGCTTCCGCTGATTCTCCTCACTGCGATCCTGGGTCGGCGTCAGAGCAGCCATGTAATGTTCTTCCAGCAAAGCTTTACGCTGATACCATGCGCCCCGCCGTGCAGCATGGAAGAGTCGTTGAGCGAGGAGTTCTTCAAGGACTTCGTGCTCGCGTTTATGTTCCTTGAATCGGCCGAGCGGGTGTAGGCTTTTGTGGATTATTCGTGTGAATACCCATGCTGGCGAGAATCGGCGTAGATAGGCGCCTTCGCCGCTTTCATAGATGCTGTCTTCTTTTTGTTGTTCTTGGTTGACTAATTCTTTCCATCGGGGGTGATACTTATTTGCTAGGTCGATGATGTGCTGTAAGGATTCGGTTGTAGGTGGTCCGTTGAATTCAAGGATGTTGTCTATCGCAAATTGGGTTTGAATGGCGGCTTCGAATTCTAGTAGTGCTTCTCTAGATGCGAATATCGAGTTTGAGCGGCAGACGATGTACTCGGGGAAGTTTCTCTTGGACATTTTTGCCAGGATTATTGTTGTAAGGGATTTCTCCGTCCACTCGGTTGATCTGTAAAAGACTAGATGTACTCGCTCGAAGAGTGCACGGGGGACGGATGAGAGCCGGATACATCCACCCGTGTAGTCCAGTATTTTCTGGGTGAAGTGGCCATCTCTGTTGTTCGTGTCTTTGAGTCCTGTCTGTGTTTGACTTGTTTCGCGAAGGCCTGCCAGCAGCTCCTTCTTGCTTTTGCCTTGCACCTTGGCTTCTTTTGCGAATACTTTTAGCTCCTCGAGTAGCAGAAGGGATGCCGCTTCTTCCAGCGTTGTTATCTCTTCTATGCTCTCGGCGAATCTGAATGTCTCTTCGAGATTCAAGTCGGGTAGACTTCGCTTCATTTGCAGGTCTTCGGCGACTGAGAATAAATCCGAGATGTCGGAGTAATAGTTCAGTCGGGTGATACGATGCCATGCAGAGGTCTTGCGTAGGAATAGCCGCACATAGCTAGATAGCAATGAGATTAACGAACAGCAAAATGGGTTTACAAGAGAACATACAGGTATTGGGATTCATAGGATAGCTCCCGCCAGTGCCTGAAGATTTCCATTTCAGCCTCATCGAACAGATGCGATTCCTCATCCAGCACAGTCCCCAGTGCCAGATTGAACGCATCAACATAGATGGAACTTTTGCCTCTCTGCCAGACTCCATCCCGTAGTCTCACATGTAACCCAGGCTCAGCATCATCTTTAGACGTCTCATACTCCTCAATGGCATCCTCATCAGTCTTGATGGCAGGAAGCGAAGTCTCGAGATCCGTCTGGCTGCTAGGAATATATCCCAAATCTTCAGCAGCAGGCGCAGGTGTATCTCTTAAATCGACCGAAGGACTCGGACTAGGCGGCTGCTTGATCTCAGGTTCCACCTTCTCTGCATGGTGACTCTCACTCAGCTTCTCAGAAGTCCGCCGCCTTTTCTCAGGCCGCTGCGTCTCCCAAAAGTCCAATAGGGACATGGTGTCTCGATTCCATAGCACTCAGTCTCAAACGACCAAAACCCTCGATGTGTCGAACACGAGGACAGACGGTGTCTCGCGAAACCTGGAAACACGAGATCACGTGCAGATATCACCGTAGAGTGTTTGTCGCGTTTGCAGCCTAGCCAACAAGCATCAGCCTGCGAGCTGGCACGAAAAAAAGGTGAAAGTAACAAGAACCCATTTCAGAACGTAGCTATAGAACCCCCATCTATATAAAAGAGTCCAATATACAAGTAAGCCGAACAACCCATGTACCCTCACGGAGAGAAAGCAAAGAAAACGGAGCTCCGCTCCACAGCTTCCGCTCCGCAAGCCCACCTACATTTACACCTCCACCTCCAACAAACAGACATCACAACATACCACACCCTTCAGCCACCCAAACAAACCCAAAGACAAGACCAATTGACCTCATCAGCCTCCAATTTCCACAGCTACAGCTCCAATAGCTCCAACACCGCCGAACAATACGACCAACTCCGATCCCACTCCCACACCACAACCAAAAGAAATCTCTGCAATGGGCGAGCAAAACGGATCGAACACCCCTATGGGAGATACATCTGGTCTATTTAGCGCGCAGGTCCGGCCTGGTGGTGCGCCTGCACGGGTCTATCTTAACGAGAAGATTGTGCCACATTTGCTTGAAGGGATGAAGTCTGTTGCGACAGAGCAGTGAGTGAACCTTGTTCCTTTCCACCTGTATAATGGAGTGTTGATATTTGTTTCTCTTAGGCCTGTTGATCCTTTGCGGGTTCTCGGTGAATTCTTGCTGCAGAGGAGTAATGAGGTTGAAGGTGAGGGCAAGAAGGAGTCGGAGTAGAGTCAACGCGACGGTAGGGTAGGATGCTTTTTTGTTGCTGGGCGTTTTGACTTTCATGGTGCTGGCGTGGACGTTTTGATTCTGGAATTTGGTTATGTTTTCTCTGTCTGATTTATAGTTTTATTTTTGCTCTTGGAGACATTGCTTTGGCTTTCGTATACTTCGGGTGTATGTGTCGAGGTATGACTTAGCTTTGTCCCGGTGCTCACTGTTTGATACCCACTTCAATATCAACAATTGCCTTGCATGGCTTTGGAAGTTAGTTGTGAACTAACTGTAACTGCTCAAGATATGCTAGGGACAAGGACTCAAGACTCCCTACAAGGGCACCTATCTATCAAGTTACGAATCAGACAACCCTGCTTGTCTAGTCCACAGGACAGACATACATCTATGCACGGGCTCTAGGGCTGTGATGGCAGATTACGAGACGCTTTCCATTTTTGACACAAAAATCAGTTCATGTTGATGCCAGCAACCTTTATCAGACTGCATATGGCGCAGTGATTGAATGACTAGTATATGTCATACCTGTGTAGAAAAGCTTCATAAGACACATAATATAACTGTGGAAGGTAAGCATATTCAAGTCCACCAAAAAGGATCAACAAAAAAGGACAAAGTAGAAAAATATAAATCTGCACGTTAGCTTGCACAAATCTCACCTTCAGCTTGACCAAATTCCAAGCTGATAGAACATCCAAAGGTTTAACGCCTGCAGGTAAAGGGCTGGTACTACAAGTGCAAAGTCGACGGCTTTGGCGAAATTGGGCGAATGGTTGTTCATTCAAAGTTGTTTAGAGAGTCGAATACAATCGAGCCGGTTACTGGAGATGTTGAAGGTGAAGAGGTGAAGGTGTGAGTGACGAAAATGCTGAGCCATGAGAAATCCGAATTACAGCGATAATTGTTTTGTTCCCTTTTTGCCGCTAGAAGAATTCCCGAAGTCGCGTCGCGAACAGACATAAAGAGACACATCATCAAGCGACCGAAGTGTGACTAGCCGATGAAGTATTGACGAGTCGGTCGCAGTAAGAGGCCGATGGTCCGTTTTGCTGAGACGAGAGGCGAAAAAGCAATTGACAAAACAAGACGACGCCCCGTGACCCGTCGCCCAAATCCCGCATTAAAAGCAATTTCAGAACAAAAAAGAGAAAATTTGGGGAGAGAAATGGGCAAAGAAACATGAACCCCAGCGAGACATTTCATGGGCCGGTCTCCTGGTTAAGAAACTAGGAAAGATACTTTACCTGCCAGCGTAGCGGTCCTCGCCGCCACCGCTGCGTGCCTGACCTTCGTAGGAACGGCTGCCACCACCACCGGCGTAAGGGTCGCGAGCCTCACGAGGAGGGCCAGCAGCATCGAAAGAAGGAGGGTTAGCATCACGGTCGTAGTAGCCACCACCACCACCACCTCCTCCTCCTCCTCCACCACGGGGCTCATCACCACCGCCACGACGGTCATCGCGGCTGTAACGATCCTCACGGCCACCTCCGTAGCGATCAGCACCTCCACGGTAACCGTAATCATCGCGAGACTCACGGCGACCACCATAGTCGCGACCGCCACCGCCGCCACCGTAGTCACGGCGGGGGTAATCGCGGCCGTAGTCGCTGCGGCCATATTCACGGCGGTCGTTGTAAGAGTCATAGCGACCGTAGCGGGAGTAGTCGTCGTCGCGACGGCGCCAGCCACCACCACCGTAGGGTCCACGGCGGTCATCGTAACGGTCACGGCGGGGACCACCTCCACGGCCACCACCAGGACCACCACCCTCTAACAAAGAAAGTGTGTAAGTTTCGGCATAGGAAAAAGGAATGGAGTGGGACAGGAATAAACTTACCACGCTTGGGAGGTCCGAAGTACTTTCCGGGAGTAGGAGTGCGAGGACGGGCGCGACGAGCCTTCTCGATGCTCAAGGTGCGACCCTCGATGACCTCGCCCTGCAGACCTTCCTTGGCGGCATCTGCCTGCTCCGCGGTAACCATGTTGACGAAACCGAATCCGCGAGACTCCTTGGTGTGGGGATCCAGCATGATCGAGCAGTTGTCAACATCACCGTACTTCTCGAAGAGACGCGAAATGTCGGACTCGGTCAGACGGGGGTGAATGCCAGTGACGAAAAGGTTGGAGCCGGAGTTGATGGCGCCCTCATCCTCTTCCTCAACGGGCTTGCGGGAAATAGGAGCTCTGCATGGAATGTATTAGAGAAGAAGAACATATCTTGTTCAGATATAACGTACCTGTCGTCGGAGCGGCCGTTGGGGGAACGGCTGCGAGCGCGGTCGCGGTCGGCTCGAGGCTCATCGCGAGGAGAAGCGCTGCGGTCGCGGTCGTATCGGGGCTCGTCTATCCCATAATGAGCAATCATCTGTATAGCATCAAACTAAAGTACTTACCGGCGTAACGGCCGTTGTCATTCTCGTAGTCAGCCATGATGAGTGAAAGACCGAAAGGTGTGAGATGGAAGGAGGAAGAAAGCAAGTGAGGTTGAACGATAAGAGCCCGGAAAATCGAACGATTAACACCCGAGAATTCAGGCAGAACAGGCGCCTCACCAAAGTTTACGAATTATCGGCAAAGACTTTCGATAAAGAGAAGAAAAAAAGGGAAATTGGGAGAATTGGAAAATGGCCTTAGTCTAAGCAGGGGGCTTCACGCTAAAACAAACAGCTGAAATGCGCCAAGACTCCATCGCCATGGTCTTATTAGCTGTAGCTAAAACTGTGGAAATACAAATACAACGTCTCGCTAAATATTAAAATCCTGGACACCGTACGCCTCGCGCTCATGGGTAAGAAATTATTTCGAGCCGCGCAAACGTCGAGTCCGACGGTTATTCTTTTGGGAAGCAGCTGGAGCGCCATTGGTGTTGGCAGTGCCTGAGCCTCCAAGCTCTTCATCATCCACCAAGTCCTTCAATCCTTCAAGTTCGTCCTCGTCCAATTCACTGAGCTCCTCGCTCATACCGCGCATGACATCCCGTCCTGTCCATCGTTCTTCGTGGACGGTGGTACCAACAGGATCGAATGGTTGCATGTACCACTGGATGCCACCTTGAGCCAGTGGCAACTGTTGGTCCTGCTCGGTCAGGATAGGCGTTGGGTGTCGATGATAGGCATAGATATTGTTCATAGGGTCTTCTGCAGGTGCCCCTTCTGCGCCAGGCTCATCGGGGGCTTGTTGGTCTGGAGCAGGTTGGGCCTCAGATGGAGCTTCTGTGGTTTCTTCGACACCCTCCATGGCATCAGGGTGGGCAGACAGCTCAGTATCACCCTCCGGCTCGGGGGAATCGCGAGACATAACACTGTGATCAAGGATCACATCCAGTTCTTTCAATTCTTTCTCGAAGGGTTTTCGGTTCAATTCGCTTTCTTTCTTGATTGCGTCTTCCAGGGATGGCTGAATAACCTTGATAATACGCTTGGCCAATTTTCTCTTCTCACGTTGCTCCAAGCTGAGTTCTGGGGCACGACCACTGATTTGTGCTTGCAGTTCAGCAGTGTCGCCAGCAGGCTCCACTCCGATTTCTGATGTGAAAAGGCTTGCCAGGTCGGCAGAGAAAGTAGCAACAGATGGGTAGAAACGCTCGTTCAATCTCTGTCGTATTGACATCAAGCCAGCAGCAAAGACACCCTTTCCATCAAGTCTGGTTTGAAGTCAGTAAAATTACGCCAACATCCCAAAAGAGTGACTTACAGTTGAGCTTTCTCAAGGATCGGCCAGAGCAGTGGGAACATAGGGAAGTAGACAAGATCTACAATGTTCCGTAGCATCTCTGCATCCTTCAACTTCTCCCTCTCTCGTTTTTTCACTTCGTCACATAGCATCCGTAATCGGTCAAGATCTGTGTAAAGTCGTTCACCAAATTCAATGCGACGTTCTAGGCGTTTATAACCGGGAACACCCATGGCAACGTAGTCTCTTCGTGTCATCTCCATAGAAGAGAAGGTCTCGAGCTGCAACTGAAGTCTTTTGAGCAATGCTGCTCCGCGTCTCGCCTCACGCTTCAGCGTCCAATACTTGGATGCATCCTCGGCATACTGTTTTCTTTGACGGACTGTGAATCGCTGGAGGGAGGCAACGACTGAGTTCAGAACAACCTGAGGAATCACTGGAGCACCAGAGGGTAGTTTCCAGATCGTCCGAGGTACGCGCTTGCGTTTATTGCCACCAATGGTCAAAGTAATGCGAGGAGCTTGAGAGAGATCGTCTTCAGCTCCCTCAATGATGGGATGCGACGGACCGGTTGAAAGTGCCGCTGCCTGACTGTCTCCCCACCGTCGGCCGCTCATTGTATTGCGGTAGTATTCCATGGCATCGGCAGTTGCCATGTCAGTTCCGTGCTCCAGGCGCCAATCAGGCGGAACATGTTTGTCACAGAAAGCCTTGAGAAGGTGAGAGTCCATGAGGCCATGGCCAATTTTCATCTTGAGATACAGCTGCGCTCTGCGTGCACATGAGACGTGGAAAGCGACGAAGCAATTTTTGTTGCTGCACTGGATGGAAGCACCCATTCGCTGCTTGCAGATGTAGCAGTTCAACTTCCAGCGACTGCGAGGGACTTTTTCAACATCGGTAACTGGCTCCATGAGAGACGGGTTACCAATGGAGACTTCTGGAATCCAGAAGGAACAAAGTAAATGGGCCCATTTGGATGAAGTAGTCTGCTTGAATGCACCTTCGGTGTTTGGACAGAAGATACAATTCGTGGCACCTCTCCCTAGTAGCTGGCACTTGCGGCAAAGCCACTGGCCCTCAGGAATGAAAGGAACACCATAACACTCTTGATGTACTGCGAGGTCACAACCGTCACAGAAAACAATGGCATTCGCGTTTTCACAATCGCCATCATCGCAAATAGCACATTTGCTATCCTGCTCTTCGCCGGGTCCAGCAGTTTCGCCATTGACGGCAGCAGCTGAGCTGGAGCGAGGCCGCCCGGTCTGTGGTGGTTTGGGGTTTGGCTTCGGGATGCGCTTCTCAAGAGCGTGCCACTCCCTCTCAATCTTGGTCATGGTGATTTCAAACACAGCCGGTTTGATGGGTTCAAGCTGATCCTCGCGACGTTTGGCATTGTATTCTTCTAACCATTTCTCGTCCTGTTCGTCCATGTCATATTCCACCCGTCCAGTCGTTGTGTTAACATCATCTGTCATAGCTGGCTGAATGACATCTAGGTCATCTTCTTGTGTGCCTTCAGTCATACGAATAAAACGACGGTCATGACGGAGGAACAGATCGCTCTCCTGGTAGCCAACAGCTGCCATAGTACGATCAACATAGTTCTGGTGGCCCACGCCCTTCTTCTCATAGAATGTGAAGGGATCACGCAGCCTGAAGGACGGTTTTGGTAATGTCAACTTCTCTCGAGGATTAGGACCAGGTGGCGGAATGATCTTTTGTCCTTGATGGGAAAACATGGCGTTCAAGATAGCCTCAGGGCGACGCGGAGGGCGACCAGGTCTCCGTTTCATCGGGAATGGAGATGATGCGTCGGCTGAATAAGAGCCTGGTGTTACTGGGATATCCAGCACATTTGCGCCACCTCCCAGGCCCGAGGATTCTGTAGCATCTGGAGTATCGACTTCCTGTGAGGTAAAGACTGCAAGCTTGCCATCGATATCCAAATCGGGGTGGAACTCCTCCCATCCGCGTTCTTCGCGTGGCTTATAGCCATCACCTTGTTGAAGAGCAAGCGCAGCAGCCGTGGAAGAGGTAAAGCGACCCCGATTCTGGGTCTTATCGCGCCTCGGACGCGTCATTGAGGGTGGTGTTGTCGGCACAAGGGGAGGTGGCGGAGGAGGGGCCTGCATTGGTTCTTCGGTCTCACGCGGAGCTGGACGACCTCGAGCACTTGCAGAGTGGCGGCGCGGGGCACTGGGTTTCTTCGGTGTTTCTGATTCTTCTTCGGCGACAATAGTGCCGTCTGCATCGATAAACCTTCCTCCGCCTCCAGGACCGCCGGGAATGTACCTGCGCTTCTTCATAGGAGGGCCCTCAGGCGAATCGGGGAGCCCGTTTTGTGATGATTTTAACGAGGATCTTGGTCGACTACGTGATGGGCGACCGGAAATCGAGTGTCGGATCGACGGCGCCATAACACCACGAGCGTAAGGGACTGGGTGCGGATCGTCGTCCGGGGGGGGGTTGTCAATCGGACGGGTCAAGTCGCGTTGAGCGACCAACTCAAGCTATGCGGCGAAATATAAATTGCGCTAATTCACATGCGCTAACTTGATCAACGGAGAATCGCAAATGACGCCAGGCCGGTCAGAGCTGAGAGGCGCGATGGGGAGTGTTTGGTTATCTGGCCAAGGCGGAGACACCCGAGCTGTCGTCTGGTGGCCTCAGGTGTCAACGGAACTCTACGCCTCCGCGTCAACTTGACATATCAAGCTCCTTAAGCTACTTGCAGTTCTTGCATTTTGTTCCCACTTCTGATTTCCACACATACACCATGAGCGGCCCCGGCGAAAATAGGTACACATTTGCCACCGGAAACACTTTGCGCCCTGCAGCTTCACTAACTGTTCCTGTCTTCCTAGATGGCGGGGTGGACCCAGTCGCCAGTCCTCGCAGCGCAACGGCGGAAATCGCGATAAGACAGGCGGACAGGGTGGCGCGCGTGATGCCAATGCTGCTTGGAACGCATCAAGCGCCCCGCAAGAGCAACATGTCCCTGTACGGGGATTCAATGCCGCGGAGGCCAAGAACGTCTTGAAGAGAGGTATAGTTGTCCATCTGACCTTGCTCAAGAATATACAAAGCTAACCAGGGCTTTCTGGTACATTAGGTCCCAAAGGTATGCTATGATATGCGTGCGTATTTGCATATACTTAACTCATTGCCCTTGCTACAGAATCGAAGCCAAACCAATACAAGCCTACGACCAAAGACGCGCCCAACCGAGCTAGCGGAGCTTGGGGCACCAAGCGTACGTCTCCATATTGTATTGCCTAATTAGATATATAATAACCTTAGTGCAGCGCACCTGATGGCAAACGGGAAGGACTTCTTCGTCGAGCTTCGAAAACAGATTACATCGCTACAGCGCGGGCCCCCTATCGGTGGCTGAACATAACGATGACGGTTTGTGACTTCTTTTCCTAGCAGTTTTAGTGTTGCACAGTCGGCCGGTTCGCGAGCTTGGTTCATTTTCATGGGTTACAACGGCGCATCATCGATACCCTACTGTGGAGAAGGATTCATGGGTGATGAGATGGAGGTTACATGGCATTGGCGTCTCTGAAATTCCGGGTCTTACATGTCAATAATGCATAGTGGCTCTTGCAAAAATTACATTCAATTACAGTCCAGGAAGTCAAGGGGTAGTATGGACATGGAGGTTGTATTGCAGGTGGCTTTGGCCTATCTTACATAGCACTATTATACAAGAGGTTCTCACGGGTATCACTAATATGCACAGGTATCCAACAGCAATGATCAAACCTGGTACCAACCAGCAGGACCGAGAATACCTCCATCCTCAGCTTGCGGATCAAGAGACCACTTCCTGACAGGACGACCACTTAAATCAGAACGCCATCCAGCCTCGAACATCTCAATCCCAGCCCACCCAATCATAGCCGCATTATCAGTACACAATTGAACAGGCGGCGCAACAACCTGAATATCCTGAAAACCACGCACATCCAAAAACGACCGAAGAACTCCCATTAGGAATCGATTCGCCGCAACGCCTCCACTGACGACAAGCGTCTTGACCTGATCCCTGTCAGAGGTCCCACGCGGCCTCAGCATCTCAAGAGCAATGACGGTCCGCGAAGCAAGATGCTCAAAAGCAACGCGCATAGTCTCCCGGCCGAGATCAACCCGTTCTTCAGCAGACATCTCGCTATCTTTTTTCTTCTGGATGATCTTTCCAACCATACTTGACACTGAAGAAAAGCTGAACTGGAGAGTACGCGTATTCGCGAATGGCGTGGTGATATACCACCCCCATTTGTTTTGGCGAGTCGGTAATTCTTGGCCGCGGGTTTCGGGGGCTCTGTAATCGCTAAAATCGGCTTGTCCGTTTGGGAAAACGAATTTCTCTAGCGTTTTGCCGTACATGGTGCTTTTTGATTCTTGTAATAGCTCTGCGGGGAGGATGTCTCGTGCTGATTTGTCCAGCGCCTCTCCTATAGCTATATCCTCGCTTATTGCGATGATTTTATGCTCCGTGAGTCCGGTGGAGTGGACCAGGATCGTATGGCCTCCGGACACAAGGATAGATAGAAAGGGGAATTCCGGCGCCATGGCTGGTGTTGATGTTGGTATTGGCGCTGTACGTTGTATTTCGGTGCTGGTCTCAATCTCATTCGCATTCTCCATGCATGAAACAAGTCGAGGCGTTAATAAATGTGCTTGCATATGGTGCACACCAACCATGGGAACTTGCCATGCGACAGATAATGCCTTCCCAGTATCTAGACCGACAGATAGATTAGACCGCATTCCAGGGCCTCTCGTAGCAGATATGAAATTGGGTATGCGGCGACGCGACCCATCTGCTAGCTTGATCCCATCACCAGTCTTTGACTCCGGTAGGTATTTGATCGCTTTCTGTACAAGGTGTGCAAGATGTTGTTGATGCGATTCGAGGGCAATGATAGGATGGATGCCTCGATGCGCGCGGGTGTCAGCAGTGATATTCTCCAAGAAGTGAATCTTGGCCGCGTCTCCTGCTGCTTTCTTTGTTTTCTCGACGATGGCTACCGACGTGTCGTCACTATTGTTGGCGCGCTGTTAGCTTTCATGTCTTTTTTTGGAGTCGGCGATCATCTCGGCTTACCATGACGTTTCGATCGCTAAGGTGAGCAAGCCACGGCGGTAGCTGTGACATCTCCTTGAGATGCTTACTGCGGATCTGCGCAGCGTGAAAGGAGTCGGGAATAGCATTGCTGAGTTGCTTGACTTGATGAGCGGCGCCAGGGGCGAAAAAGATTGGTCCCGCACGGACCGGGAAGCCCTCGATTGAAGCCCTAAGATTGTCACAAATGCGGTGGTTGATTGATCTACAGGTTACTGCCTATCCTTGGCAAGGTTATACACATGTTTCAATCTGTCGGTGTAGAGGTGCCCGACAGACACTGATATATTCATAGTAACGAATGACTAAGTTAAAAAGAAAAACAGCAATACTCATGTCAAAATCTTCGGTCCATTTCCCATCATAACGTCATAAAACATAATTTCTTCCAAAACACTGATACAATGGTATTCCCCCGGCGACAGCATGTGCAGCAATGGCGTATCGGACGCTGAGCTAGCTCAGAGAGCTTTGACAAGACTCGGGAAAAGCGAGACGCGTGAAAGGCAGCGTTGCCTGTCTGGAGAACCGTCTCAAGTCCTAGGCTGAATGTACACCAGAACAATGTGCATAATCCATCACTGATGCAGTTAAGAGTTCTCAAGCATGCGAGGAGTCGTGATCAACCAGAGACTCATAGCGCCGGAACGCAGCGCCATGGCAGCAACAGATCATTCATAGGCGTCCAGCTGATCGCCATCAATCCAATCGTAGACGGTCATTAGTGATACAACAGCCCAAGCTAATTTCACTGTCGGACCGTCCATCGTCGTTCTTCACGAGACATCTTCGTGTGCTTGCCATAGTACTCATCCGGATTCTCAATAGGCGTTACACAGTGGACAGTAGGTGTGACTTTGAATTGGATGCGCTTGTCAACAGCTCCTGAGCGGGGGTTGGACTGCTTCTTGAGAATGCTCTTCGAGGAGCAAGAGTTTGTGTATGAACAGCTGGGCACTTGTAGAGTTGAGAACCTCATGGCTGTGGGGCTCGCTGCTGAGATAGGCGAGACCGGTGTGCGAGGAATAGCACTTGGAGACTTGAGTGACAGTGTTGGCCGTGTAGTATTCTGCGCAGCAGAGATACTCAGGGAAAGCTTTGGCTTCATGGAGCGGACACCGCCTGCAAGCATTGTGACGGTAGAGGGGGTACGCAAAAATTGAAGATAAAAAGTTGAAAAGGAAGATGATATTTGAAGGAAGTATAAGACCGATGACGTTATGGATTCCTTGTTTTCACAGGACGACTTTGATCAACAAAGGTCCCTCGGAATGCAAGGAGAGGTAATAGATTATTGACGTGCAAGGAGCAGTGTAGATGAAGAACTCGCTTGGGCCAGCCAAGTCGAAGAGACGAAAATAGAAGAAGCGAAAATAGAAAAGAAAATCTCAAACACACAAATTGAATGTTGCCCCTGGAGGATTCGGCGCCTATATAGTCCAGAGGGGAATATGGGGGCCGTAAGCGCCCACTCCATGCACGACGCACGAATCACCACCTCATCACACATTGGTTTCTATACTTGGAAAGCTTCCGTGTATCAGCCAATAATATTGTCCGCGGGGATGGAGCGGGCTCTAGTGCAATGTGATGGGCGTTCGGGTCTCTGGCACAGGCCAATGTGCTTGGTGTGCCCTGCAGCCAACTGCACTAGGGCCACACCCTGTCCCTTTGGTGAGCCTAATTGGGACTATCGAGTGAAGATTTTGGGTGAACTTTGCAGAAGTCCGAGGTGATGCCCCGGCAGCGTGACATCCCCGCATCGTCACAGTGACTAGCATCGCTGGTAAATTATTGGATCAGCCGCAAGGTTCATTGAGTGAATTATTGCATATCTTGCAGCTGAAAGATAAGGCTATTCGAGTATACAGTATACAGTATACTTAGAGCAAGGGGTCCAGGGCTTTAGGAGCGTCACTCAGGGTTGAACTATGAACAATCTACAGAACCTTAGTTAAAGAACACTGAAACACACAATCCAATTGAAACTCCAAGAAAAGCCTCTGCAAAAAAATTACAGTCGGTACTTTCTGCGACGGAATTGTGACAGTTTCGGTATCACACATTGAGTGGCAAAATTTACTGAACCTGCAACACTCTGCTTAAAATAGCGAACCCCGCTCCCATGCTTAACATAGAAGCTAAGAGTTGCGTGGTCTCACACTATGGCTAGGAGCAGGAGTTTCAATGGTTTGTTGTGATGCTCTTTAATCTATAGTACAGATGCGCCCAGACCCACTACTGACCAAGTGCATGAGCATAGGAATGACTGGTGCCGAAGCCATTAACTTAGCTAAAATCTATATGATTAACTTAGAGGAACACCTGAAGTTGCCGTGTGAGTGTTCCATTGGTCAAAGACAGCCCCGTAGTTAAACTGGTATCAACGGCACTCTGGTATAGCAGGTGCTGCTCATGGCGTGGTTGTTAGCAGGATAAAAGGAGGTGGAGATATCATAAAGTCGAAACGGATGTGCGCTCTGGGCAAGTTGTATTTTCCCAGAACCATAGCCATGTGGACTGAACTCTTATCGGCTGATTTCGACCTTTCTTGCCAATCAACCTAGGTTCAAGTCTTCGGTTCAACAATGTTATCGTCATGACACATCAAAGCTCTCAGCACCAGTTGACCTTGCTGTGGATCCCCGGACTTCCAAATGCATAAGCCAAGAGCTTCAAGGAAATGAGTCTGGCTTTGGTAGTGTTTCTCTACCCAGGCCTCCTCATCTGATGTGAGAAAGCAAAATATCTCAAATCTAAGCCGTTCGTCCATGGGCCAGAAGGCATGAATCGAATACACAACACCTTCGAACGCCCAACAGCCGGACCAAAAGGCGGGTCGCTCAGCTGGAGTTCGTAATGGTTGAAGATATTGCTCAGAGGGTTTAAGTATGCCATGGGCGACCGTCCAATTCGCAGATAAGACCAGAGATGATTGAGGGGATCAAATTGACTCCCACTCTATAGGTCTCAATGACAGGGTTCCCAATGACGCTGCATGGGGCATTTGGGGCGTGTAGGACGTTGTCCAGGCGGAGCCTTCCATGGGAAGCCAGTCCCATCAGATATGGTGAAGTCTTTGTTCGCAGCATAACAGTTCCAATTCCAGTGAATGGGACTTTGTCTTCATTGTCGGTTTTGAACTGGGCTGAGAAGGGTATGTAGTCGTCACTGAACCACTCGCGATCTCTGGCGACACTACCTTGGTGGAATTGAGTTAGTCGAGTATCCAAAAAGCATGATGACCCACAGCTCTGGGTCGGGGTGTACACTCACTGGCAGTTTAGAATGCTCGAGTAGACCCAGTTTGGACAAAGTGCAGGGACCCCGGGGTCTTCCATGGGGTTGAGATTCATGGCGCTGATGTGTGATTTTCAACAACTGACGATATAGAAACCCAGCACTGCAGTTGGAGAATATTTTGCACAGAAAAATATGCGAGACATTTCAAAATATGAGGCGGCTTTCAGGTGTCAAATTTAGGGTTCAGATGAACGTGAAGTGGTTTTATTTTTGAAGAGAGCGATGGCTGCACCAGACAGTCTGCCTTAGATCACCCCATTTTTATACAGCCATAACACAGAGTCAAGTATATAACAAGATATGCATAAACATATTAATGAACCATTATTCTTATATAGACAAACCAGAACTAAGCAAAAGACCAACCACCAGTCCGATCAGCAAAGAAGTTATCAGGATCATACTTCTTCTTAATCTCCTGCAACTTAGTATAAGTGGAGAAAGTCGAAAGCGGATTCTGATCATGACTAGCATCATTAATAAACAACGGCAAACCCTCAGCATTACTAGTCGAAGCAACCATATCCCGGAAGCTAGAATGAACAGCATCATAATCAGGCCCACTCATCAACGGCGGCGTCTGAATCAAGTAATTCAACCAGAACCACGGGCCGTCAGGCATCTGCATGGCATTTCCGCCCTGGGCCTTGCTGGCATCTGTCAAGCTCTTGGGGACGGGCTGGAAATCCAGTGAGAGGAGGGTGTATTTGCTCTTGTTTGACTCGGCCCAGTCGCGCCATTTGTCCATTGCCGTCTTGTATTCGTCCGTGTCGGCGCGGTGCACTCCAACGCGGAAGATGTTGGCGCCGCGGGAGATCTCGGTGGAATAGGGGATTGGCATGTTAACTACTTCTGGGTAGGTCTTGGTGCTGAGGGTGTTGAGTAGGTGTGGGATGCTGGTAAAGTTTGAGAATGCACTGCCTGAGTCCTCGCCATCGTAGACGAGGAACATGATGGTGATTTCGTCGAGGTTCAGGTTCAGATCTGGGGTGGGAATTTTCTCGTAGGTGCCGATGATACTTGCTTTGGGGTCGGTGTTGTATTTGATGAAGTTGTGAATCGCCTCAAGAACGGTGTCTTTCTGCTCGAAGGCGTAGATGACGTTTCCAGCGTAGAAGTTGCCAGCTGGCCGACTTTGTACTGTATACTTTGTCACGACGCCGTATGCATTCCCGCCGCCGCCTCGGGATGCGAAGAAGAGATCCGGGTTGGAGGTGTTGGATGCCGTCACAATTTTGCCGTCCGGTAGAACTATTTCCAGCTCCCGGAATGAATCGCTGGCCATTCCGTACTGGGGCGAGAGATAGCTCATACCACCACCCAGTGCCAGACCAGTGCCAACGCCGGCAAGTCTAGCGCCGACTACTGTGCGGCCATATTTCACGTAGTAGTCATATATGTCCCCAAATGTACCGCCTGGTCCGTATGTAGCCAGTGTAGTTTCTGGGTCGTATGACTTTGCATTGAGGCTGCTCAAGTCGATGAGGACGCCATTGTCGACAGATGAATAGAAGGTGTTTGGGTTGTGGCCGCCAGCCTTGATTGCAAAGCGACTGTCCGCAGATCGGATGGCCTGGAGAGCCACGGAGACGTCTTGAGAAGACTTGGGGTAGACAATGCAGGATGGTTTGTAGGAGTCTTGGACAGTATTGTAGTACTCAATACTGTTGATATACTTCAGACTGATCTCACTGCTGATGACCTTGGCTGATCCCAGATGCGAAGTAATGTTGGAACAAGCCGATGGGCCTGCAGCCGTTGCATATGAACCAATTGGTCCAAAAAGGGCAGCTATGGCTATGGCGAAGGGTAGCATGGTGGACATTCCAAACGATGCGAAACCTGCAATAGGGGGGGGGGGGGGGGGGGAGTCGCGTCGATGGCTTCAACTGCGGTAATTTCCTTATCTAAATACTCGAGCACAGCCCTATACTTCTTCTTTTTCACGTGGTGAGGGGGTGAAGAAGTTGAGAATGGCCTCGGTCTACCTAGGGAGTACACATTTATACGGTCGGAATACGATAGGGGGATACGATGTGGATACGATAAGTTCCTGCGTTGATGAGCTTAAAACGAGTTAAACAACCGACGATCTTGGTGTCCGGGTATGCTAGTCACGGGCGGGCTTTTAACTAGTCTGCAGGGACCCAAGAAGCCCTACTTAGCCCTGAGGTACTCCGTACGCCACTCGGCAGAACGTTCAATAGTTCCAACGCTAATGCGCGAAAGAACATTGAAAGCAGGGCAGAAGAGTCTAGCACGAGTCATTTTAGATGTACGTCTTTTTTCTTCCCCCTTTTCTTTTTTTTTTGGCGACTTCCGAGTCACACAGACAAAAAGCATCAAGTGCAGACATCCTCTACCCGGCTCACTGTCAACAGCCCGTTGGTGTCAATACTAGACACTAACCAAACACGATGGTCAGGGGAGGTTAATAGATCTGTCGACTTCCATGGCACAGGCTAGAATTCTGTCCTTGTTAACCAAATATCGATGTGTTCGCAAATTTAGGTTTTCCAGTTTTGGGGGCAAACATACCTTTCTGTATTAATATATATAGCACGTTGAACCCTCAATATGCATTGACCATGAATGTTAGTACAGAGCAGTAGCTATCAAATTAGCAAGCGCAACTTGCAAAAGTGTATACTTTTATGAACCACCCCATTTCATCTTCAGAAGTCGCTACATGTTTATGGCTGCATCTTCGTCTCATAGACACCTGTATGTTTCGAACAAGGCCGATTCTATATCCACGAAGATATTGAGCTGGCAGTATAACCTAGTTGTAATCGGATAATGAAGATGTAGAGCGGGTGACCGATGAATATAGAGTTCTGTGACCAAGATCTATATTCTCGTACCATCTTTAGCATGTTTCAATCCAACGATTGATGACGATGACTCCGCAATCTGATTCTTCCATTTCAGGCAACACCCATAGTTGAGGGGATGGTTGTGAGGCTGTGGTAAATACCAGCTTAACCTTCAATGCAAACCAGGCTCTGATGAGGTGCTTATCTCCCCCATACTTGATCTTAAGTGAGTATAGGATAGATAAGAGATTATCAGATAAGTGCATAGTTTAGTTGAGCCAGCGATCCCTTTAGGTCGCGCTAGTCGAATTGGCCGAGATGTCTTTGCAGAGCAGACCCTAGGGCATTCACGCTCTTGGTTAGACTGGTTGCCTGAGGCGACTGGACAATCTAGTTTGTCGGTGGGAGATCTCAGCCGAGACATGGAGTACAACATGTACACGTGAGGGGTGAAAGTTGCCATATACTCCCCCAGAGCTTACCCCAAAACATTCTCGGCCGCAACTAAGTATCAACTTACATTTTTAAAGTGCTGGTTCCTGTCTATGCAAGACTTGGAAGCTCTCCCCAACAGCAATTGAGTTTGGCAATTGCAAGCTGTGGGGGAACGTGCACTGGGGAATATGGAGATTACTCGAATAGGTAAGTTTATGCGACACCGGGGATTTTTGCTATGAAGTACAACAAAGCGAAAGTTGCTGAAATAGTGTACTTGATACTCTGTATGAAAGTTGCCCTTCCTAAAGAAGACAATATATTGTGCATTACTACTGTAGCTATAAGGAGGTGCGGAGAAGACATAGCGGAATGAGACCCGAGAGTGACCGGGTGGCTGAACAAAGCCAATCCGACTTGCATAACGGAGAGTCTCCAACTCTCCGCACGTACTCACCGGTCCGAAAGGCCATGTGACGTGTGACATATCCCGGTTTCCCCCTGCGAACTCTTTCAAAGCAGACTGTTTGTTTTTCGCCCTCCGGTCTCGGGTCCTAAGTGGTGGCAAACGTCAGAGCCAGGGTACCAGTATTCTCGAACAATCAGAATGTGTTCCATTCTAAGGCGTAGCCAACCCGTTCCTTAATGTTCCTTAGTAAGTCGTCCGGTAGGGCCAGTAATGCGAAGATCTGTGCTCCAGTGAGGGAAGTCGGCAACTGTGATTCGGCCCCAAGCCCGATCTCCCCCCGGGTAAATAGCAGGCCCTGGTGAAAATTCGATCCGCGTGGCTCAAGGTACATTCGGGTGATTAAAGTAGAATATTAAATCTATCTGAGAAGAATTAGAAATCTAAAGGGGAAAAAAAAAATAAAGATTGGAGTCAGCTCTCGGCGGAGCCCTGTATTATTCATTCCTTTTGACTCAATCCTCCCCTTCTCCACTCTCTCTCCCTTCCCCCAGTTTTGTGTGTTTTGTGACTTTTGGGACTCATTCAGGATTGTGACACAAAATGGCCAGTGTCAAGGAAGCCGTCAAGGAACAACTCTTGGGTAGCCATGAGGCGCCTCAGCTGTCCCACCAGGCGCGTGCGAACTTCATTCGCCATGCGCAGAAGGACGAGAATGGCGAGCTGTTCATGGACGAGGACAACTTCATTAATGCCGTCGCCCCCAAGCAGGAGGATTATGTGAGTATGGATCAAATTAAACTTGGAGCAATTGCTGATCGATTGTCTCCCAAAATAGCACAAGATCAAGCGCGAACAATACGGTATCCTCTTCAACGTCGCAGACCGACGGAGAGTCGGCAAGCTGAACGTCAACGACTGGGCCACCTTCGAAAACCTCCTCGCAAAGCCCGATGCCGAGTACGAGATCGCGTTCCGCCTCTTTGACTTGGATGGCACTGGTGCCGTCAAGTTCGAGACCGTGCAGGGCCTGTACAACCTGAACAAGAGCGCCGAGAGCATCCCCTTTGACTGGAACTCAGAATGGGCCTCGCTGTACGGCGGCCGCTCCAAGACCCGCCATGACATGACCTACCCCCAATTCGCCCAGATGCTCCGCGGTCTGCAGGGTGAGCGCATCCGTCAAGCCTTCCACACCTTTGACAAGGACGGCGATGGTTTCATCAAGCCCGAGGACTTCCAGCGTATCATTCTCGAGACCTCAAAACACAAGCTGTCCGATCATGTGCTGGAGAACCTTCCTACCCTGTGCAACATCTCGACCAGCAACCGCATCTCCTACGCCAATGTCCGGGCCTTCCAGAACGTCATGCGTGAGATGGACATCATCGACATGGTTGTCCGCGAGGCTACCAAGAAGAGCACCGACGGAAAGATCACTCGCTCCGACTTCCTGAACGAGGCTGCTCGCATCACCCGCTTCTCCCTGTTCACCCCCATGGAGGCCGATATTCTGTTCCACTTCGCCGGTCTCGATGCCCCCTCCGGCCGCCTGTCACAAAAGGACTTCGCCAAGGTCATTGATGCTTCATGGCGTATTCCTGTGGCTGTGGCTGGCCAGGCCATCTCCACTGCTGGACATGAAGCCGCTGAGAAGACCAAGACTGTCCTGCATAGCATTTTGGAATCTGTGCACCACTTCGCTTTGGGAAGTATTGCTGGTGCTTTTGGTGCCTTCATGGTTTACCCTATTGATTTGGTCAAGACTCGTATGCAGAACCAGCGCTCTTCTCGCCCTGGTGAGAGACTGTACAACAACTCCATCGATTGCGCCAGGAAGGTTATCCGCAACGAGGGTTTCACCGGCCTGTACTCTGGTGTTATTCCTCAGTTGATTGGTGTGGCCCCCGAGAAGGCTATCAAGTTGACTGTCAACGATCTTGTTCGTGGACATTTCACCGATAAGGATACTCATCGCATCAAGTACATGCATGAGGTTCTGGCCGGTGGTACTGCTGGTGCTTGTCAAGTTGTAAGTTAACATAACCATGCTGAAAACGACAGATTCTAACTCACTTCAGGTCTTCACCAACCCCCTCGAGATTGTCAAGATTCGTCTGCAGGTCCAGGGTGAAATCGCAAAGAATGTCGAGGGTGCTCCTCGCCGCTCAGCCCTGTGGATCGTCAAGAACCTGGGTCTGATGGGTCTGTACAAGGGTGCCAGTGCCTGTCTCCTCCGTGATGGTAAGCCAATATCCCAATCCACACACCTCAATCAGTTCGTGAATCTCACCCTTCACCTCAGTCCCCTTCTCGGCCATCTACTTCCCCACATACGCCCACCTGAAGTCCGACTTCTTCGGTGAAACCCACACCAACAAGCTCGGAGTCGTCCAGCTCCTGACAGCCGGTGCCATCGCCGGCATGCCCGCCGCCTACCTGACAACGCCCTGCGACGTGATCAAGACCCGTCTGCAAGTCGAAGCCCGCAAGGGTGACACCAAGTACACCGGTCTCCGCCACTGCGCCGCAACCGTCTGGAAGGAAGAAGGTCTGGCAGCCTTCTTCAAGGGCGGTCCCGCCCGTATCCTGCGTTCTTCCCCGCAATTTGGTTTCACCCTAGCCGCCTACGAAGTCCTGCAAAAGTTGCTTCCCATGCCCGGTTCCGGTGAGGAAGTCACTCCCACCGGTCACGTCGAGCCTGGCGTCGGTGGCCAAGGGGCCAAGGCACCTCTGCCTTACCTCCGGTCACGGAACGCCCTGAAGCTGATTCTGGACTTGGACCAGAACATTGGTCGGGTGCAGGCTCCCCGGCCTGAGCAGTGGCCCCAATTCATGAAGGGATCTAAGCAGTAAGGATATCGGTGTCATTAAGAGCCTTACGCGGCAATCTCTGTATTTGAGTTGAGTTTGTTTCATCTTTGATAGCGATACTTACCTTTCTTTCGGCCATTTTTCTTTTTCTTTTTCCTTGGTTTAGCATGAGAGTTTTCTCACTTTTGTTTCGGATCTGATTCTCTTCGTTGACCGCGCCCTTGTTCATATTTGGGGGTTGTGCGGTTAGGCTGAGAGGGGTGGGTTTTGCATCGTTGTTTCTCCGTCTATCTGATTCTTTCGAGATCTGTGACCGTCTTGTGTGTATTGTGTGTTGTGTGTGTTGTATGTGCATTGTATCAACAGCGGATAGATTTGGAAAGATGGTGGGGGTTGCTATAGAGGGTCCTCACTGTGGTGACGGGTTTTATACATCATACAGAATCATATATATCATATGGATCGGTTCCGGGGTTCGTTCCCAAACTTACGTTTGATTCGGGGAAATGAGCTTAGACTTGTTTCACTTCTGTATTTGTGTTGTTCCCATCGTCCAAGTGATGTACAGTTACAGTGTCTCATAGTCAATTACAGTTGTAAATTCATCCGATTTATATGTTAGGCTGTAATATTGGTTTTGTTTATCCCAGTAGGAGACTATATACATGGAATGGGATATGCAAGTAGACAAATGGGTATCGGAATTCGACATGAGTACAAATTCCCTGTACAGATGGTGTTACATTCATATCCAAAGGATAGATCCCGCTCATATAAGCGGGTGTTGAGTCAAACGACCCAAGACAGGATGCGGACGTGGTCCCGTCGGAGTCGAAAGACCAGTCGGATATTGGTTGACACTATGTGCTGTGGTCATCAATAGACCGCAAGTTCAGAGGAAGCTGCATTGAAAGACACCAATGATGGGAAGCCCTCAGTAGAATCTGGTCTTCCGTGTCGATTCCGTTTTGGTAGTCTCAGAGTCCTTCTCTGGTGTACGCTGTGCAGGTCTCTTGGGCGTTTTCTCGGTCTTCTCGGTCTTGGGTTCCTCAGACTTTGACTCGGCAGATTTCTGATGCCATAAAGAATCCTCGGCTTCAATCTCGCGCAGGACTAGCAAGGGAAAGTCAGACACTCTATAATTCATGCATGGAAATGCTATACAGCAGCCAACATACCCTCATCCCACTCCCTCTCCTTCGCCTCATCGCCCGTCCCAAGCAATTTCTCAACATCAACCTTCTCCCCATTCTTCGTGCGCGCAATCACCTCGCGCAGAAGTTCAATCTTTGCATCCGTCGACCGGGTATACGCTGCATAGCTGTTCTTCAAGGTGATCATGCGAATGGCTTGCGAGCCGATCAGGGTAAAGATAATAATGTAGAACGTAGCCGGGTTCCACTCCTTAGATTTCTCCTTCGTGGGATCTTTGCGCGAGCGGTTCCGCAAAAATCTGGGAATCATCGCCGTCCATACTGACGTGTCTGCGATCTTCGGGAGGTGATCGGAGGTTGAATATGACCGCACAGCGGGAGCGCCGGATTGCCTGGTTGCAATTAACGTAGAGGGCGAAGAAAAGATCTGTCGTCCAGCCCGGAAGGACCTCAATCCGAAAGATGCGGCCATGTTCGTCGTTAGTAGTTCAAGTCGTTACTCCGCGTTGAAGGCGGGAAAAAGACGAGAGTCGTTGTACGCCTCAGGCACCAAGGCACTAAGGCCACTATCCCCAAAGCAGCCTGGCGCTATTGTTGCTGCGACAACGCGCCCGTTTGGCCCGATAGCGATTGCACATCAAAAGGCCTCGCAGACGCGATGACCTCAGTCCTGCAGCTGAGAGACACACCTTACAATGGCGGTTACCGTCCTACCGGCCAGCTCCTTGACGGAGTCTGTTAAGCAGGCTCTCCGCTCTACGACTACATGCTCCGACGCTACTGTTTTGTCCCTCACAACACTCCTCCGCGGGTCGCCCAAAGCACCCGAAAATCCCACGAGACGAACGAAATCCACCCGCGAACCCGCATCCACGAGTCGAACTCGCACTGCCCGTACGGTTAAATCTAAGGCTGGGAGTGAGACTGCGTTGCAATCGCTTGTTGATCATGATGCTGGCTTGTCGTGTCAGGAGAAGCTGGTTCTTGCTACGGAGGTGTTCAATGCGACTTTGAAGTCTTTGACGGAGGCTTCGAAGATCTCGACAGTGAAACGACAGAATATATCGGCTGATGGCGTCGACGTGGGTATCAATTCGGCTGCGGAGTGTGCAAGGCTTGCTTTGTCCACATTGCGTGCTCTCAAGTCCGATGCTGGAAATGGTGAATTCCCGAATGTTCAGCTCGAGCAGGGACTGTGTGTTCTTGCTGGAAAGCTTATATCTCTGGGTCTGAACGACATAGCATACAAAGAGCTCCGATTCCTCAAGCGGAGAATTCAACAACATCTGGACGGTGAAAATGCTGGGAAGAAAGCCGCGGAAGCGAAGGACTCGACGGACGAAGAAGGAAAGGAACGGATGTCCGATTTATTGACTTTCGCCCATATCGCCAATGCGAAATCACTCTACGGCTTGATTGTTCCTTTCCACTCGAATGTTATGCGACTGTTTGCTTCGGATCGACGTGCCTCTACTATTCAGAAACTCTGTCCTGCTTTGCAGTTATCCGACTCTAGCAGCCCTGCTCAGGTGATTCTGGCTGCTTTGAAGACAGGGCAGCTATCAACCGACAAAGCTGCGCTTCAGCTTCAGCTATTATCTAACACTGTTCTCTCCCTTTGTTCAGGGGCATCGCTATCAAAAGACGAGACTTCGAATAATCTAAAACCAGCCATTTCATTAACACTGCAACTGCTTTCTCTCGAGATTAAAATTTTGAGCTGGAAGTTATCAGGTCACACTTGTGATGAGAGCAAAGAAGTTTTCGATCCTCTTCTTCGTTACTTCGGCAGCTTTTCCCATCGAAGCAAGGGAATTGAGAAGGCCGAGTTCGCCGTCATCTATAAGACTGTCACACGCCTACAAACGTCCATTGCCGAAATCAAAAAGAAATCATCAGAAACGCAAAACGCCACCCAAGCTGCTAAGCTCATGAATCTCTTAGGGCAGCTTGCTTTCGATGCGGGCTGCTTCGACGAGTCCATGAAACTGTTCACACAAGCCATCAGCCCCCTCTCGAAAACACAGAGTCTTTCGCTAGCTACGGTTAGATGTAAGATTGCGTCCGTCCAATTCCAGGCGTTGAAGACATCGAAAAAGATCTTGGCTGGAGCTTTGGAGTCCATCTCTGAGGCAACAGGATCACTAGGGTTGCAATTAAGAGGCAGTGCGAATGACTTGGATGAGCTTCTCGTTGAAGCTGCGAGATTGAAGAAACTGGCCCTTGCCTGGTTTGGAGAAGCTATTTCCAAAATTCTCAGCAGCGAAAAAGAAAAAGATGAAGCTGCCAGCCAAATCAGGGAATACCTGCAGGCATTCCTCAGGTTCCTCAGACGCTACGTCGGTCGCCAACCTACCGAAGACAGCGACGGAAAGGAAATTGAAATGTTCAACAATCGCGTTGCCATTGCCAGGAGCATCATTCTTGCCGCTGTTGACTCGGCAGTCGCAGTTGGGAAACTATCTATCATGTCCCAAAGACCGCCCTGGGAAGACATGCTCCCCATCCTTGGTGACTGCCATCGCCTGCTCTCAACTATTCACTCTCCTGATGAGCAGGACACAGCGACAACAGAAAGCCTGGGCATGGCACTTGTGAAGCTCTCGAACCTGTTCTGGTCGCGCTACATCAAAGAAAAGGAAGCTGGACAGGGATACCGAGAGCTCCTTCCTCTTCTCAAACAGTCTACCCAATTGCTCTCGGGCTGCTCACCTTCACAGCGCAACACTGCATTTGCAGCCCTCAAGTTCGAACGAATGGCTCATCTGTACATCGAAGGCAATATGTACAATGATTCAGAGAAGATGTTCCGACAGTCTATCGAGGAATACATTCTCTCTGGCACACTGGAACAGATTGCTAAGAGCAGTGAGGGACTTAACCCCAGTTCACTAAATCAAGACCCCAAAAGTCCTGGCTTTATGCTTGGCCGCGTGCTTTCTGCTCTACTGAAGATGAAGCTGCGCAGAAAGAGCGCACAGTCATCTACTGTTTATGACGACACCGAGCTTGAATTTGAATCAAGAGGTATGCTTCTTGAGTGGCAAATGTACTTGCTTGTCGACATGCACAGCTACTCCTCCAGCGAAGAAGAGTTCCGCTTGATGCTGGGCTCTGTTGTTTCCTCCCTCCTCGACCTTTACGACACTAAACTTCATCCAATCCGCCATATTCGTGTAATCTTCTCATCTTTACGCCTTCTACTCGAACTCCCTTCTGCGCTAGAGCCGTCTTTAATCGAAAAGTTGCTGGAAGAAGGAACGGAAGTTTTGGAGCAAGGTCTACAAATCGGAAAAGACACCGATCTCGCTTCTTTTGCCATCCACATCAGCAATTCACTGCGCGTTATTATCGGTTTCCACCATGGCAAGATTGACGCCAGTGAGCTGGAGGCCACGCTTGGGTCATGGACTTCTTTGGCTCAAAAATGCCCTGATTTGAAGACCCTAAGCCTTTGTGTTAATGATACAGAGTACTGGATCTTGCAGTTGAAGGCCCTGGTCGATTACACAGAAATTCACGGTCTCTGGAAGGCTCAACTCTCCACCCTGGAGCTCATCTTGCGTGCCACAGAGCTCCAAAAATCAGGAGATGTCTCCGATGCGATCGTCATTCTCTCCCGCTTGGTACTGCAAAATTGCCGTCTGGGCTATTGCCAAAGGGCTGGCAATTTACTCTCGCGTGGTGAGCAGTATCTTATCCAAGCCAAGGTTTCCGCTCTTGCAGCCATCTCATACAAAGTTGCTCGGGTGGAATATCTCCTGGAAACTGGAGAAATCGATAAAGCCGCGTTGGCTTTCTCCGCTGCTCGGTCATTATATGAAAAGAGCCAGAAGTCAGAACTCGAAAACCTGAGTGTCCTGTCCAAGATCTCTTGGGAGAGATTGGTAGCAGACGCCGCATTTGTTCAATCCCGGTTATTATCTGCTCAGGGCTCAGCGACTCAGGCTCTTTACTTTGCGAAATTGTCCGTGAGGCTGAACTGCCGAATCTGGGCTAAGGTTGAAAGAATCGCCCAAAAGAAGCAAGACAAATTCTTGCCTACTGCGGGACCTTCTGATGTTGATGCCGTTGCTGACGGTGTTGCAAAACTTGATCTATCCCAGAACGGATCCAGCCCAGATGTGTCTGCCAGCTATATTCAAGGTGCACCATTCTGGCCACACCTGGGCTCTCACCATAGCTGTTTGCTGAACCTGGCAACGTTGTGTGCCCACCATGGCTTGTTCCAGGATGCCATCTATTATGGAGAGCAAGCCCTGAAAATTGATAGGACACTCGACGCAAATGCTCGACTTCTCGCAGCACAGACCCAGCTTGGCTGCCATTCAATTCTCGGCGGCCACCTGAGCGAAGGACAGGAACATCTTGCTGCAGCATCTGAGTCTTCGAAGCAGACATCGAACAGCATTGAAACTGTGTCATTCCATATGGCACTTGCATCTTTGTACAAGACGCGGGGAGAGCACGATAAGGCACTTCATGTTCTTCTTGAGGCGGACAAAGTCATCACAGCGATCACATTCGCAGACAAGCCTGCCAGCGTGGAGGCATCGGCTGTTGCAGAACTTGAAGACAAGATGGACAAACTGCAGGTTAGGGCAAGCAGCCACCGGGCACCTACACCTCGAACACCTACACCTACTACCACAGTCACCACTCGACGCACGCGCTCGACCGGCTCCGCTGCACGCAAGGCTGCCGCGCCCAAAACAACCAGAAAAGCTCCAGCTCCAAAGCCTAACCTCTCCGAAGCCCAGTCGAAAACCTTACTACAACTCAAGGGTGATGTTCTAAGACAACAAGCTGATTGTTTGCGGGAGTTGCGCGATTTCGAACGATCTGCGAAAATGCTCGCTGATGCCCGACAGTATGCCGTTTCTCCTGAAAGCAGGATTACTCTGGAGATCGGCGAAAGCGAGCATCTCCTCGCTGATGCAATCCGCCGTTTTGCCAGCCATGCTGTGTACTGCGTCTTGCCTGAATCTACAATATCTCTACCGTCGCTCATGTCGCCAAGCAAGACGGCCGATGAGCCCAGTGTGCCTGCAGGGAAGCCTTCCACGCGGAAAACCAAGGCTCCTGCTAAAACTACTCGCACCAAGGCCCAAAAAGCTAGTGAGGATTTCTCGATTATGCTTTCGAAAGCAACCGACTGCCTTGCCGGTGTATTCTCTGATGCGACCGTCCTTGGCTCAACGCTTGATAGCCATGCTGCATCTCGCTTGATGAGCCGAATCTCTATGCTCTCGCATGTCACATCTTCTGGTGTACCGGCTACATTGACTCAGTCGCCAGCTAACATGAATGGTAAGTTTCACAACGTACATTGAACCTCAAATATCTAACCTCTAAACAGAAATTGGACGTGTTGGCGCATTTGCCCGGGAACGCATGGCGATTGATATTGACCGACAACTCGCTGACTTCGCCGACCCCCTTCTCTGGCCGGCCTCTTTCTCATCGGCTGTCGAGCTGGACACTGATTTGTGCTCCAACTTCTCCAAGGGCTATGTGGACATTCTACCTGAAAGCTGGAACGTCCTCTCCTTGTCTTTGAGTGCAGATCAAACCGAATTTGTGGTTTCGCGACTGCAGAGAGATCGCTCTCCGTTCCTCCTGCGCCTTCCTCTTCACCGAGGAAACTCAGAGGACGACGAAGAAGAGCAATTCACCTTTGAGGATGGTAAACAGGAAATGCAGGAGCTCATCAAGTTGGCGAACAAGAGTGCGCATGCTGCCAAGGCTCAAACCGACAAGGCATCGAAGAAGGAGTGGTGGAAGACTCGCGAGGCGCTTGACAGTCGTATGGAAAGCGTCCTCCAGAACATTGAAAACATTTGGTTTGGAGGCTTCAGGGGTGTATTCTCGCCTCTCTCGCGAGAGACCACTGCGCTGGTTCGATTTGCAAGTACCTTCCAAGGAATCCTAGACAAACATCTTCCTTCTCGACAGAAGGGTGGCAAGGCCGCAGGTCCCCGACTTACTTTGCATCAAAACGTGGTGGACTTGTTCATTGGGCTTCGCGATCTTGAACAACAAGAAGAGCCCGAGGACACGTTGATGGATCTTCTTTACTTTGTGGTGGATATCCTACAGTTCCAGGGTGAGCGCAATGCTTATGATGAGATCGACTTTGACATGATGGTTGTCGACACCCTCGACGCCTTGCGATGCTATCACGAAGCTGCCCGTGAGGAGCTTGAATCACGGCCCCCGAGGCATACAGTTCTCGTTCTCGATAAAACCCTACACTTGTTCCCCTGGGAATCTCTTCCCTGTCTTCAGGGATACCCCGTTTGCCGTGTTCCATCCCTGGAGTGTCTCCGCGACCGAGTTCTTCAATTCCGCAGTTCATCATCTGGAGCTATCATGAACCGCAAATCCGGCGCGTATGTCCTCAACCCGACCGGAGATCTGCGCTCAACGCAAACAACCTTCGAGCAAGACTTTGCAAAGTTCAAGTCTTGGAATGCGATCGTGCAGCGCGAACCGACCGAGGATGAATTCCGGGACTCGCTAGAGAAGAAAGACCTATTCCTGTACTTCGGTCACGGAAGCGGTGCTCAGTACATTCGTGGGCGCACTGTCAAGCGATTGACCCAATGCGCTGTTACTTTCCTTATGGGCTGTAGCAGTGGCAGCTTGACCGAAGCCGGCGAGTATGAACCCTACGGCACACCCATGAATTATCTTCATGCGGGCAGTCCGGCGCTCGTTGCTACGCTGTGGGATGTCACAGATCGGGACATTGATCGGTTTACCACCACCACGCTTGACGCATGGGGTCTTGTAGAAAAGAAAGACAAGAAGGACCGGGAGGAAAAGGAGAATGTCGGGCTTGACACGGCCATTGCGCGGTCTCGGAGCGCGTGTGTGCTGAAGTATTTGAACGGCGCAGCACCTGTTGTATATGGCGTTCCGGTGTTCTTGGAATGAATGATGTGATAGTTGACCCCTTGTATATACACCATTCCCCACTGTGGGCAGCAATCCTATTCGTTTCTTCACTATGGCAGTCAATCCGGGATAAGTTGTCCCTTTTCATAGTTCCGATGTGGACCTTTCCCCTCATGAGGCACCATTTCCCCCCACCATAAAAACGTCAGCGCCCTCTCTTCGCCTTTACACGCCTGCTTCACCCATCATGTCTGTCACCACAAACGCAACCATCGCTTCTTTTGGCGGCAAGCTGCTCAAACTCAGCCATGCCGCCACTACCACAAAATGCGAGATGAAATTCAACCTCTACTTGCCCCCGCAGGCTCAGACTCAGAAGGTCCCCGTCCTCATCTACCTCTCCGGTCTGACTTGCACTGCGGAGAACTGTTCTGAGAAGGGCTTCTTCCAGCACGGTGCTAGCAAGAAGGGCATTGCCGTGCTTTACCCCGATACCAGCCCTCGTATGTAACTTTTTTCTTCGTCATTTCGTCATTCCGTCAATTGCACCTGTCAATCTCTCTGGAGCTTGAAGTTGATGAAATTAAGCTACACAAGTATACTAACATTGGACAGGCGGCCTCAACATCCAAGGCGAAGACGACGCCTACGACTTCGGCTCCGGCGCAGGCTTCTACGTTGACGCCACAAAGGCCCCCTACAATGCCGGCTATAATATGTACAGCTACGTCACCGAGGAACTGCCCCAGACCGTCTTTGCTGCTTTCCCCCAGTTGGACTCGAGCCGTGTCAGTATAACCGGACACAGTATGGGTGGTCACGGTGCTCTTACTCTGGTATGTCATGTTATCTCTACCTTTGCTTGCTTTTCTGTAGGTTCTAACCGGGATACTGTACCAGTTCCTCCGCAACCCAGGCAAATACAAATCCGTCTCTGCCTTTGCACCAATCACAAACCCAATCAACTGCCCCTGGGGCCAGAAGGCTTTCAACGGCTATTTTGGCGATGACCAACAGGATAAGTGGAAGGAGCACGATGCCACTGAATTAATTAAGAAGTGGTCTGGTGGTCCATTGGATATCCTAATTGATGTTGTATGTTCTACCTCCCTCCCCGTCCTGTCTATTCCCTCCAATCTAACATCTGTCTTCCCAGGGCACCGGCGACAACTTCTACAAGCAAGGCCAGCTTCTCCCCGAAAACTTCGAAGCTGCTGCCCACGACGCCGGACACAAGGGTCTGAATGTGCGCTACCAGCCGGATTATGATCACTCGTACTATACCATGGCTTCGTTTGCGGATGATCATGTTGAGCATGCTGCTAAGTATCTCTTTGCATAGTGTGTTTCACCTCTTCCCTTTTTCAATGGAACATATATCATGCTATTCTCTTTCCTGCTTTGCTTTGAGTATAGTAAACTGGTTCTGATTTGTGGGTTTGGTTAGTGAGCGGCCGAGTGTTAGTGTTAGGTCCGTTATTTAGGATTGGGGATTGGATGACTTGGGTCATTCAATAGGGAGAATGGACGATAGAAAAGGTAATGGTAATTGGATTTTGTCAGATGATGGTCGTTAGCATTTAGGTGGGGTATTTAGAAAGGACATTGTATGTATTTGTCAAATTAAGCAAACGAGTTTCTGCTTCCGTCTCGAGATATTGAGCGTCTCCTTTACAACCATGCGACCCTAAATACGATCACTAACAATTAACACCAAGACTATTTAACCACTTCATTTTATAATCTATCTAGTCCACTCCAGTCCACTCCAGTCCACGCACATAGATACCCTCCTAACAACACCATTGACGCAACACAAGTCCTAGGATGAGAAAAAAAAGATACCCTTTTGGCCTATCCTTCTGTGCTGCAAGACAAGACATCGCAAAACCAGAGAACGAAATCAATCGCCAAGATGGGTAATGACATGAAATTGGATATTGATATTGATATTCATACGAAACGGATATGGATATGGATATGGATGGACATGAAAAAGGCGGAGAACGAAACTCCACAATGCGAATGCACCATGACCAAGAACTCAGCAGGAGACAGACAGAATGCTGAATGCTGAAACGAGAACTAAAAGCAGATAGATGGTCCGGATTCGACGATGGATGGTGGAGGAGTGCGCTATTTACTCGGAACTTTTGAAGACAGGCAAATGTTTTTGGTTTTGGTTTTGGGTTGGATTTGGGTTGCTCCCGCGAGTCTTTGATCTAGCCTTATTGATATTTCTTGCGGGGTTCATGTGCCCACATGTAGATCGGCTATCTTGGATGATAGATGGTATAGAAGATGGCGGAGATGGAGGCACTCGGAGGGGGTGTTTGGGGTTTGTAATGGGGGCGGGATTGGGATGCGGTGGGAGGATAGACATTACCTCGTCGCGTCAAAACATAAATATGGCATGGGGGAATCTAGAAAGCAGATAGAGAGAGGAGACAAGGAAGCTTCATGCGCTCAATCGTTGGATGAATGACTGCGGGAGGAGTTAGTAGGGGTCTGAAGAGGAGAAGGAGTTGAAACATACTGGGAAGAATTGCCGGAACCCTTTCACGTCCGACTGGCTCAATGCAGTCAAAAACTCCTCAATGAGGGGAGCACCCATGCCCATTCCGGGTAGTTCCTGGCCCCGCAGGTATTCCGCGTACTCCATGCCTGTCTTGTTGTAGATGGTGCGCTGGAGACCACCGGCCTCGGCAAGGACTTGCTTGGCCTGTGCATCCTTCGAGTTGAAGGACGGGGTGGTTGGGAGCGCCCAGCACAGAGGAGAGAAACGAGTAATCATGAAACCGCCAAAGCCGGGGAGTGCGACTGCAGCCGGTGCTGCGCCGTTGGTAGGGGCTGGGGCGATGTCTGGTCCGCCCCAGGAGCCAGCCATGCGGACCAACACGGAGAATGCCATCTTGGCAGTGGTGAAGTCGTCGATATCTTTGGCGAAGTGCTCCAGTGTGGTAATGACGGTTTCGAAAATGGATTGGTTTTCTATAGGTAATTAGTATTGTTAGATGGAGATGGGGCGAATGTAATAACACTCACTCTCGCTAATAATCACGGCTCCCAGATCATTGTTCAGCACAGCCAACAAAAAGTTCAGGTACTCCCGCTTCAACTCGGCAAGCTGAATCTCGTCATCAGTACCGGTGGTGGGATCAGCAATACCGGAGAAAACTCGCTGCAGGAATGGAGTCAAGAGAGTATCGAGGATGCTATATATTTCACCCTTAAACCCGAAGATAACCTGGTCCAAAAGGCGAAGGAAGAGGGCCATCTCATCGCGTGACGACGTTTGTGTCAATAGTCCATCGATCCAGCGGGGTAGCTGAGGGAGAATTTGTGCACCCAGAACACCGATGAGACGGGAGAATGCAAAGCGAGCAGCGGTTCGAATGTTGAACGAGGCCTTGAGGGACTCGAGCGCAACAAGGGTAGCCTCAGCGACCTGGGAGAAAGCTGCTGACACCTCTGGCGCAGGAAGGGCGGATGGCGAGCTGGTGCCCGGCTGCCAGTCGGAGAAGCCTCGGGCGAGTGTTCCCAGGGCCATGATATCGTGGTGGATCTGCAGCAAAGCGCGCTCGTCGTTGGCCTTGGCGGCTTCGAGGTTGCGCTCCATGTCTCCGAAGACAGGGTTCAGCACAGACTGGGCGTAGAGAACCTGCTTGTCGGCAGCAACACCGGGAGTCGAGCAGATTATTCCAACGGACTCGAAGAGATACAGCTGGCTGTTGAAGACGGCATCTGCAGAGCCCTCGTGATCCTCGGAGGACATCTCATCACCGTCATCACCCTCCGAGGGCAACTCAGCCTGGATAACCAACAAGTCACCGAGTGCCTCCACAACGGTCTGTGCAACGTTGCCAATCTGGCTACGGAGCTGTCTCGCGAGACGTTGGAAGAGGTACCACGAACGAGTCTTGACCTTGCGCACAGGGTGGTGCACAAGCTGAAGGAAGCTCTCCAAAACACCGGGGATAAGGTGGGTGTGGTGGGTGAAGAACGAGCTGTAACGAACACAGATTTCCATGTACTGAAGTTGGGTGGCGGGGTGGGTGAAGGATCGGATGTCAGATTCAACCATGCGGAGCATCATCTCGATGAGGCGGCTCGCAGCGACACCAGTGGGAGCACCCTTCAGGTACAGACTGCCACCCTTGACGGCCAGATCACCGAACAAGAACATCTCGTGCAGCGCCAGGTCAAGATCACGCCAGTCAAGCTGGCCTCCAGAAGCCCGCAGATTCTCGAAAGTAGTTCCAACGACCTCTGAGATGGCATCAATGTAAAGCTGCTCATCAGCAGAGGCGATGATCTGCTGCAAAACACCCAGTCTCTTGCGCAAGTCCTGGAACTCGGCCTCATCGGTCTGCTCATCCTCGTCACCCCAGTTGGAGGTCTCATCGTAGCGCATCTTCGCAACAATAGCCTTGAGAATAGGAAGCAAAATGGACTTGTTGCGCGCTTCGAAGGATGGGTTCGCCTTGGCAAGTTTGCGAATGTAGGTGAGGGTGTCGTTGACGCAAGGAATAACAGTCGAGCACACTTCGTCGTACTCGTCCGAGAAGAATCGCAGAATGTGTGGTAGGAAGACCTGCAAAAGGTTGTCTGCTTTCTCCTTAATAGGTCCGCTGTCGTTCTCCAAAACCCGCACAATATCCACGACAGTGTTGTTGACAAGCTTGGCAACGGTTTCGGCCAAATCGGTATCGTACTTGAATGTGAAGCGGTTCTCTCGTAGGGGAGGGCTGTTCGACAGCTGCGTAATGATCGAGTCGAGGTTCAAGAAAACAATCATCTCAATCTTGTCTGAAGGCTTCATCTTCTTGCCAATGATCTCGGTGAAAACATCAACAGCCGCATCGCGCACCCGCTGCTCGCCTTCCCGGAGTTCCTGTTTTTCAGCCCGTCCAAGCTGCTGGAACAGCAGGTCCAGCATGGTTTGGTTCACGACCAAGCCAATATCAATCCAGCTGACCCACGTACCAACAGCCTTCAAGCACATCTCAACAATCAAATCATCGCCGTCCCGCCAGACCGCCATAATCTCCTGCCACGAGTTGGCAATTTTCTGCATGTCCCTCTCACGAATCAAGTCCTTCAGCGTGTTCGCCTTGTCCTGCTCACCGCGAGACCTCGAAACCAGCACATCGCCAATCTCCTCATGAATCGAGTTGAGCACGCGCAGGTAGAAAATAATTCCTAGCTGGTTGTCCCGCCCCGAGCTCGCTGCAGACTTGCAAGTCAGAGAGAGAAGATCGTCGATGCATGTCTCCCAACCATTAGCGTAAAGTGAGGAGAAGAGATAGGTGACCGTCTGTGCGATTTTGTTTTGGATGTACGGAGCGTCAGGCGTAGCAGAGCCTTCGGGCCCGTACACCTGGCGGAGGTAACCCAACAGACCATCACGAACGACCAGCATCGAGGCTGGATCGATCAGACCGACCTGAGCGGCACTATTGACAATCTCCAAGCTTACATGCCGTACGATCTCGGGCTGCTGTGGGGACTTGGTGAAGAGGGCGAGGCAGACCTGCCATCCGGAGGGGTCGGAGCGAAGTTGATTGAGGTAGTCGAAGGCTTGCGATTTTAGAGCTTGGTCAGAGGTCGGATTCCAGGCGATCTCAATGGCATTTGCTACCTGTGCGGTGTCAATCATCTCGTGCTGAGGGGAAGGGCTGTAGGGTGGGGGAGGGGCGGTATGGGGATAGGTGTAGGGGAAATTTTGTGCATTTTAATTGAGCAGAGATTGAATAAACTCACCTGTTCTTCCATCGTCCCTGTCTCCCTGTAGCGTGGAAGGGGAGCGGAGAGAGGAGGGGTGTGTGTGTTGATAAAATTGTTTTTCAGTGGAGGACGATATCATCCATGGTATCCCGTAATCGAGTTTCCGTGCCTGGTTTCCGCCTTCGCTAGTCGAATTGAAGATTAAGTAGACAAAGGGATTCAATAAGCAGAAATAGTAGTACGGAGTAGAGAGTCGAGGTTGCTCAGTTCTTTGTGAATGTGTCTACTAGGGCAAGGGGCTGCACAAAACCCCGTGCCCCATCTTTCGTCATAGCTCACTCCATACATTTTATACCTCATGTCTTATTTTATGTGTTATATCCAGTCTAGATTACTTTTAGATGCCCTTCTCTGCCTCTTGCTTCAATACCTGCTGCTCCATCTTCGCAAACCCTTCAACAGCTTGGCCATATTTCTCAAAGACACCCTTCTGGTAACCCTCGGCAATTCTCTCAACGAACTGGTCCTCGTTCCACCGCTGGCCGACCAGGTTTTCAAAGGTCTGACCTGGCTGTCTCTCAATACCCCAGACAGCCTTGTATGCAGCACCAAGGGCACAGGCATTATCGCTAACATCGAGCTGATACACACCCTCAACACCACCCAGAATCTCACCAGCAATCTTAGCGATGGCCTTGTTCTTGGATCCTCCACCAACGAGGTAAACCCGTCGGGGCTGAGCAGGAAGTCCATTACCAGGGCTCTGTGTCAGCTCCTTAGAACGCAGACGCAGTGAGATCATCTGACTCTCAACAATAGCCCTGGCTTCATCCTGGGTAGTCCATCCATCAGTAGTCTCTTGCAGACTTTCTGTGCTTGGATCATATGTGAAGCGCCACTGGCCTTTGCGGATGTTGGGCACAATTTCATGTCGGGGGAAGAACAGGCCCATCTTCATCGGGCCTGTAGAATCCCGCTGGCCCAACGGGGGAGTCTGCAGCGCAACCTTGTCGAAGTTGGCCCAGGGTTGGGCAGGGGTATCCTTTAGGCTCTCATTGAGTGCGTCTCGGACTTGTTCACGGGCCAAGCCGCCGTTCTTGTAGCACAGCATGAACATGTACAATGCGGGGGTCGTTGGGTGGTTAAAGAAGTGTGTGGCGGGATCGGGTACGTAGCTAGGAGTGGACATCAGGAAGGTGGTCGATGTGCCCAGGGAAACCATGGCATCTGATGGTCGCAGGGGTAGCGACAGAATAGTCGCTGGGTTGTCTCCGGTTGCTGGGATCACTGTACAATCGGGACTGAAGCCGAAGCGCTCCACGAAGTATGAATGGACGTGGCCAAGGTGCAGTCCTCCATCTTCCGGTACCTCCCCGAGCTTGCGCTTGAGTTCCTCGACTTCAAAGACACCCGAGCAGAGCTGGATCAGGCGGTCATCGTAAACCCCCTTCTTGATGTTCCACAAATTCATGCCGCATACGTCGGAGATGTCGAATGGGGCTACATGACCCAGGAAGAGCGACGCCAGGAAGGACGAAACCAGGGAGATTCTCGATGTTTTCTGATAAACCTCTGGGTGCTTCCTCGTGAAGCGGAGGATCTGAGGACCTGTGAATCTCTGATGAAGTGTTAGCATGCTTGTCACTCTGGATAGACTCCAGGGGTCTTACATGGTGTGCTTTGCTTCCTGTGGCTAGTGCCAAATGCTCAGGGTCACCAAGAGCCGCATCAAACTCGTCACATTCCTTCTGCGTGCTCGAATCCTGCCAATTGGGGCTGTATGGGTGGGAGAAAGCACCCTCCAGCTGTGTTTCGAGGGACTTCTTCGGGTCTAGATTGCAAAGGAGCTTCTCCGCATCCTGACCCCAGTATACACTTCCGTGTTGCTGTCCTGCGCCGCTGATTCCTTTCACTCGGTTGAAGTCAAGACCTTGCTTGCGCAGACTTTCCAAGACACCGTCCAGTGCCTGCAGCCACAGGGCGACCGGAGCAAACACCTCGTGCTCTGCTTCATTGTTCAGAACACCTTTCTTGATCGGAAAGCCGTGCGAGTCGGCATCAAAGTCAAATTTGGCGATGTAAACGACCTTGAGGTCAGAATTGACAACCAGACCTTTCAACTGCTGCGTTGAGAGGTCGAAGCCAATGTAGAGTGGGCTGTCAGACGCCATGGTGGGGAACGACGTAATGACAGAAAACAATTACTCTGCGACAGCAATGGCTCGCAGAATCAATACAACGATTTAACAATTTAAGTAAGATGAGAAAGACTCGTAGGCTAAAGATCAGGGAGGGGTTAAATGTATTAGAGAGCAGAGTGAAAGCGGCGAGATCCTGGGGTGAACCCGCAATGATGTCAAGGGATGAACTATAGCCGGTTGAGACTTTCCAACTGCCACCGGTTGATATCTACACTTCATACTTTTTCATACTGGGAAAGATAGACCGAGCGCCAAGTAGGGCTGTAATGATTTCCCATGCATAATCAGAGCAAGTTCACCCCGAGACACCGGGTAAATAGGGTTCTGCTAAATTCTCGGTTGAATTGAGGTCTCCACTATAAGATCACAAGGCTTAAACGGAGCACAGTAGTCCAGTATATTATATATCTATACACACAGACTTCTCGGGTATCATCACTATTGGTGCTTATGGTGACTCTCAGGCTCAGGGTCAGCACTGGAATCTTGTGCAACAAACTCATCAGAGAAGGTGAGCTCCTGCTGTTCCACCGGAATGAAACGGACCTTGATCCGCTTCACACCACGAACTCCAGTTCCAACAGTGTGACGGACACTCTGTTCAATCGTTTGAGACCGGCTGATAGGCCAGGCGCCGGGGACAGCCAACTCAATATCCATCAGGTAGTTCTGTCCAGACTTCATGCCTTGCACGTCGCGGACCTTGATATCATTACCACCCTCGAGCTCGGATAATGCCTTCATGGTAGCGTCCTCCACCGAAGTTCGCACATCTTCATCGACAGTGGTATCGGCCAACTCCAAAAGAGAGGTACATGTGTTACCCCAACCAGCTTTGATTACCATCAAAGAGATCAGGAGTCCACCAACCGGATCCAGCCAGGTGGCGTCCTGGAAGACATAGCTTCCTCCAATTGTGAACAGGGCGACAATACTCGTGAGGGAATCGATCCGGTGGTGAATGGCGTTAGATGCGAGGACCGAGGACTTGCGCTCTTCAGCAACCTTCATAGCTATAGAGTTGTTAATCAATTGGTGGATAAATACTTCCCCCAAGGTCCTTGGACTTACTAGCACGGTAAAGCCACTCCTTAACAACAATCGACCCAGCAGCAATCCACGCAGCGTGGATGCTGGGACCAATGGGCCCGTGACTATGCGAGTGACCATGTCCCAGCATCCCAGAGTGAGCTATTGTTTCAGCCACGTCTGGGTAGAACTGCGCCAGCAGGACCTGTCCCGCATTGAGACCCATAAACACTCCACCGCAAAGAAGGAGACCGCTCACCCCCAGAGCACCAATGCTCTCGACCTTTCCGTAGCCATTGGGGAACCGTTCACTTGGGGGCTTCAAGGACCAGGCGACAGTTCCAAGGGTCAAAAAGTCGGACACGAGATCGGTGAGTGCGTGGTATGCATCGGCAATCAGGGATTGAGAGTGAAAGACGTAGCCACCAATGAACTTTCCAATGGCCATGCAGAGGTTGGCAACCAAGCCAATGCGGGTAATGCGAACGCCAGCATCGCGTTTGTTCGTAGAGGTCAAGTAGGTGTTGTCATGATGGTGGTGGTGGTGGTGGTGGCCGTGACCGCCATGTCCGCGAGTTTGTGTCATGGCAAGGGGTGTACGAAGAGCTCGAGGTCTGGAATGGAACAGAAAGGAGGAAGCGTCTTTTAAAAAGGGAGCGGAGGTAAGTATGCGACGCTGCGCGGACCGGAGACTGGAAATGCGGATAGAGTGGAGGGATGGACGAAGCCTGCACCGCAGGGGCTGCGTCAGCGGCATTGCTCTAGTAGACACGCGAGCACGGCCAACAAGGGTATCTGGACAGGGTGTCTACAAAGAAACATCAAGTCAGGACGAATGGGGGAATGGCTCCGATCATGTAATCCGCCTTTGCCCTGGAGATTCTTGACTTCTTCTCCAATCTGAATGCTCGCATTAGTGATCTGCTTTCCGCACTTAAGTCTTAGTTGCGGAATTAGGGATTTATCTGAATTATTGAATATCCTAAAATAACTACAGAGCAATATACCCTACCTAATCAATCTCTTCCTTTGTCAGCCTTGACGAATCCTACCTTTTCCAAGTATAAGCAGCGACCCGCAGCCAAGAACTACGCAATCCGTTGGAGAACCTCTGCTCTTATTCCTCTGCCAAGACATCTGAGACGGAGGATGCGTCTTCAATGACGACGCCTGCGATTCGAATCCCTTTTACGGGCCCGCTACCCCCAGCAATTATAGTGCCGCAGTCTGCACGTACATTGACAGGTGCCATTGATGCAGTCGGTCGTTTCTTCACGGCGCCACCGTCCCTCCATCTCCGTGGCGTCGATGTGGGAAGACATTCTCAAACGGTCCTACTGACCGGCGCAGGCATTTCTGTCGCATCTGGTCTGTCAGACTATCGAGGTGACCAGGGCACTTACCGACGAAACAAATCCTATCGACCGATTTACTTCCACGAGTTCATCTCACGTCATGAGTCGCGTAAGCGTTATTGGGCTCGCAGCTTCGTCGGGTGGCCCGGACTAGTGAAAGCTAAGCCAAACTCAACTCACTGGGCTATCAAAGGTCTCAGTGACAAGGGATACATTAGTTCTGTCGTGACGCAGAATGTCGACTCGTTCCATTCCCTCGCGCACCCGGAACTCGATACCCTCGAACTACACGGATACCTACGATCGGTCGTCTGCACGAGCTGTCGGAGTCAGCTTCCCCGTGCTGATTTTCAGGCGTCGTTGGAGAGATTGAACCCAGCGTGGGCGGAGTTCCTTGCGCAAATGGTCGAGATGGGCGCACTCGATACCGAGAACCCGGAAGAGCAGCGGCGGAAAGGCTTGAAGCTCAATCCGGATGGTGACGTTGATCTTGCAAAGGCGCCATATTCTACCTTCCGGTATCCCTCGTGTCCAACCTGTTTGGAGAACCCTCCTATGCAGAAAGACGGTACCAAGGGACATGTAGAGGTGGAGAGCGATGGTGCGTGGTTACCGAATTCAACTGCTGGCATTTTGAAACCTGCAGTGATCATGTTCGGTGAAAACATCGACCCATTGGTCAAGACAGCGGCTGAAGAAGCGATCGACGATGCTGGGCGGCTACTCATACTGGGCAGCAGCCTGGCAACCTACTCAGCGTGGCGCTTGGTGGAACGAGCCCACAAACGAGGCATGCCAATTGGCATTGTCAATGTCGGTGGAGTGAGGAATGAAACCATGCTCTTTGGCGACATCGAGGATGAGCCCAGTGCCCATGTGCGATGCAGCCATCCGTCGCAGAATATCCTACCGACCGTTGTATCACAACTCCCTGTGAATGAACTATAAATTAAACTCAAAGAAACACTCAAATATAACTGAAATACAACTGAAATAAATATCAAAATTGAATGTTTTGCCAAATAACGAAAATACTTGTAGATGCTCACTCAGCCAAAGTCGATGACTCCCGGGCCGTTCTGAGACGCGGGGCTCCTCCCTCACGTCTCAGCATGGATCGGCTTAGGGATCCTGCACATCCTTTTAAGATCGCCTCCAGTCTTGTCTCCCCAAGCTCTTTTCTTTTTCACTCTAAACCCAAACCCAAGCCAGGGCCGTCGGCTCCTATTCCACAAGTCATGGATAAGTCCCAGCAGCCCAGTTCCTTCCAGCAGCTGGAAAAGGTTTGTCCTGGTCTATACGTATCCCCAACTCTCGCTGACTATGTCCTCCCTCTTTAGCTCGGTGAAGGTACCTATGCTACCGTATGTCTCGATAATCCCTCGGTTTCCGTGATCGCACGCCGTTCACCGCTGATACGTAATAGGTCTTCAAAGGTCGTAACCGCCAGACTGGAGAGATGGTAGCGCTGAAGGAAATCCATCTCGATTCGGAGGAAGGCACCCCTTCCACGGCTATTCGTGAGATCTCCCTGATGAAGGAGTTGAAACACGAGAGTATTGTCTCGCTATACGATGTCATCCACACCGAGAACAAACTCATGCTCGTTTTCGAGTTCATGGACCGAGATCTCAAAAGATATATGGACACCCGCGGTGATCGCGGCCAACTGGACCCCGCCACCGTCAAGTCCTTTATGCACCAGCTTCTCAAGGGCATCGCCTTCTGTCATGACAACCGGGTCCTTCACCGCGATCTCAAGCCACAGAACCTGCTCATTAATAAGAAGGGACAACTCAAGCTGGGTGACTTTGGTCTAGCCCGCGCTTTCGGTATCCCAGTCAACACCTTCTCTAATGAAGTCGTCACTCTGTGGTACCGGGCGCCGGATGTTCTCCTGGGTAGTCGCACCTACAATACCAGCATCGACATCTGGTCCGCCGGATGTATCATGGCCGAGATGTACACGGGTCGGCCGCTCTTCCCAGGCACAACCAACGAGGATCAATTGACAAAGATCTTCCGTCTGATGGGTACACCATCGGAGCGCACATGGCCAGGCATCTCTCAACTTCCGGAGTACAAGCCCAACTTCCATATCTACGCCACACAGGACCTCTCCCTGATCGTCCCTCAAATGGACCATATTGGCATGGACCTGCTGAACCGCATGCTCCAGCTTCGCCCAGAGATGCGTATCAGTGCAAACGAGGCCCTACAGCACCCGTGGTTCCACGATCTCCCCCAGATCCAGGCTAAGTTGCAGCAGCAGCAACAGCAGCAGCAGATGACTGGGTATGGGGGCATGATCCCACCCCAACCTGCGTATTAATGGTCTAGACCACGCATGACGAGATGACGAGCTCGATTAGAACAATGGACATGGGAGAATTCGGCGTTATACCCGATGATCGTGGTTTTGCTTTTTTCTTTTTTCTACCTTTCACATTGCGGGGGCATTCTTTGTTGGAGACGAGCCTGCTTGGAGATGCTATATTGTGATCCGAGGCAGATAACTTATCAATTTTCTGCTCTGTTCAAAAAACGAATGCCATTCAATCCGGACACTACCTAAGGAACAGCTTTTGGCCTTGCCCGTTTGATTTGCAATCAGTTAGGGTTTCTCGGCTTATGCTTGTATTGAGGAGTAAAAATACTATAGGGTTGGTTTGAAGATGTCTCCGGGCAGAGAGAAAAGCGTAGGACTATTATCTTGAACCTCGGATGATGTCCCGATTCTTGTTACATAGCTGGAGTAGTCACGTGACCTTATACCACGTGATGCAGATAGTGGCGTCTCAAAAGTATTTGACCGCGAGTACTTCGGGACCCATTTTTAACCTAACCGCTTCTTTTACCGCCTACTTAACAGTACGTCAAAACTCGCATTACGCGCCGGTATATACGCTATAATTTACAATGCATTTCTCTCTCTCTCTCTTGCTATAACACTGCCTCCTACACGCGGAATCAGAAGCCCAGAACATGACTGCCTTACTCGGGCTAAGATCTGCGAATTACATGCTACAAACGGTTGGGGTGCTACAACTATCAAGGAACAGCGCTTTCCCGACGCTCAACTATTCAGTATACGCTTACCCAGCAAAACGTCAAAAATATAAAAGCCTTCCACGCTTAGGCACCTTTAGGAAGTTCACAGAAGCGGACCGAGACCATTACTACGATACTTACGATACTATACAAGAAAACCCGTCAATTTTGATCAAGGATCTACTTCGAGAGGTTGATTTTAGGGTCCACCGTTCGTCAATTTGGCATCTCACCCACGAAATAGGTCTTCGAAAATAGAGGAAAATACAGCATCTGTCATTAGTGCCTTTACACGCTAAAAAAAAACAACGTCTACGCTGGGCTCTTTAATATCAGTATTTTACGTCGGAGGATTGGGCTCGCGTCTATAGTCTAATGAATATACGGTTAAACGTGGAATTGGCTAGCGTCAAGGATATACTTTTATACATCCGAAAGATCAGTTTTTCAGCATTCAAAAGAAGGGAAGGATATCAAGTTCAAATGGTTCTATTGCGAGGAGTGAAGCAAGTTAAGCAAATATTTCGGGCTGCTTTTTCCGGTCTTCCGCGTCGATCGGGCCATATTCCACTGTTCGGAGATTCCCAATCTCGAAGAGGTGGCGTTTCTTCACGTACGACCAAAGAGCTCTATAGACGCATCTTGCCTGCGCTACTTAATAGTATCAACCATAAAGTTTTTTTCGAGCAAGATAACACGCCTATTCACATGGCATATATCGTACGGGACACTTCAAATATGCTCGAATACGATATCATAGAAAAGTTTTCCTTTCGCTTGATTTAAACCCAATCGGGAACCTCTAGGCGTTGCTAAAAGCCGAAATTCTTAAGCATTATCCTAATCTTATGCAGCTTCCTAATAGCGCATCTACGCTAAATTTGCTACTGGAAGCTGCGCAGAAAGCATGGAAAGGTCTAGATATTGATCTATTTAAGCATTCATCGGGGACAATGCCTCATATGGTAGCTGATATTATTAAGTATAACGGGTGCCATACTAGCTATTAAATTGCATTCAATTTTCGAGGTTTCTGCTGGCAGTATTTAAAAAGTGGGTCCTGGCCCGAAGTACTCGAGGTTAAATACTTTTGCTACGCCACTGAGCTACAAGCTACGCTCAGATCGAATACATCATCACCTTTCGCCTTCCTGTCTTTCCTGACGTAGGGCCACAAGTCTCTTCTAATTCAGACCTCTGCAGGTAATAGGCCGTCACACATAACTGGTTTTACATACGGCTCTTCTTTACTTAGTTGCTTGGCTTGTGCCATTTGTGTCAGGTCACCTCCCTTTGAGGCTTGTTCTTTCAACGCTGCCCAACGTTACATGTCTTGATAGTACCTAGTTACGTGTACAGTGACACAGGCCACCCCTCCCATTTCTCTGCAGTCTCCCGGTTTCTGATCCAATAACAAATCCTGGATTGCCCGTGCATCCCAGGCTCACGTCTTCCCACTGGCACTCGGCCGCAACCTGGCTCCATACGGTGTGTTTGAAACTGTGAGCCCATTTAAAAGACGTCCCTGAAAGCCAAATCAAACATACCAATCGGATCTCTCCACAGCAATTAGCATTCATCCCGAATCCTTGTGCGGATGATAAACAGGCTATGCCATCGACTCGGCCCGTAAGCCCAAGTGTAGAGAAGATCTACGACATACCCTATCGATCATGAGGGTCTGACCTTCTCTCTTCCTCTCATCCTTCGGTCCGTATTTTGATAAGATTTTCTACCCTGGGGGTGAAGACCTCCTCTTCTCGGCTACGTGCTTGCTATACCATGATAAACCATGGGACTGTCAGAACAGGAAATGTGGGCAATCTCAGTCACAGAACGGGTCTGCTCGACAATTTCCTTGATGGGCACGTTCGTCATTGTCTCCACGTTCATCTGGTCGACTTCTTTTCGTAAACCTATCAACCGGCTCGTGTTTTATGCATCGTGGGGTAATATCATGGCCAACGTAGCCGCTATCATAAGCCAGGATGGAATTCATATAAGTGATGATAGTGCGCTATGTCAGTTCCAGGGCTTCTTAGTTCAATGGTAAGTATCCACCTTTCTGCTTACTTTCTTGTCTTTCTTTCCAGATCATCGCTGATATGATCCTGTGTAGGTTCATGCCCGCCGACGCCCTATGGACCTTTGCGATGGCATGCAACGTCTACCTAACCTTCTTCCACAAGTATGGCTCCGAACAACTCCGCCAGCTAGAATGGAAATATGCCTTGTTCTGCTACGGCGTACCCTTCATCCCAGCTTTTGCATACTTCTTCGTCAAAACCCAGGCTCGAGGTCGGGTCTATGGCTCTGCAATCGTAAGATATTAAACAACCTTCTCGATACAAAATGTGGACTAACCCACTTCACAGCTATGGTGCTGGGTTGCAGTACCATGGGACTTCCTCCGCATAGCCCTCTTCTACGGACCAGTTTGGTTCATCATCTCACTAACATTCGCCATCTACCTCCGAGCAGGATCAGTAATCTACCAAAAACGACGCCAACTTCGAAACCTCGGTTGTATTGATTCTCTCGATCCTGATCTAGTACCTCCTGTCTCCCCCTTTGCTACAATGGCTGGTATCCAGGTTACCAGGGAGATTGACTGCTACACGCCTGAGCAGCGGACTCCTAGTGGTGGACCACACGGTCTTCCGTCCGCTGCTTTCAAGCCATACTCTGTTACCATTCAGGGTGGGAGGTTTGGAGATGTACCGCTTGATTTGGAGCATAGTTCGAGACCAGCTCCTTGTCCGCTTCAGAGCGATGGTCAGGCTAGGGCTGGGCGAGCGAATAGGGAATCTGTTTCGCAGCGGAGGTCTATTGCTACTGAGGCTAATTCGGCTGCTTGGGCGTATACTAAGTATGCCATGTTGTTTTTTATTGCTTTGCTTGTGACTTGGGTATGTTGTATTTCTATTGTTAGACTTGTTCTTATGGATTCAACATTTGCTTTATGTATTGGATGCTAATTACTCAACTTCAGGTCCCATCTACGATCAACAGAGCCTACTCATTCGCTCACCCAGACAGTGTCTCATTCGGTCTCAACTTTGTTGGTGCTTTTGTCCTTCCACTTCAAGGCTTTTGGAATAGTCTGATATACGTCTCGATTTCATGGCCGGCGTTCAAATTGCTTTGGCAGGATATTCGTGCACACATAGATTTATGCCATATATCCCGTTTCAAGGCAAAGATGAAACCTGCTCATATACGAAAAGGTTCCACAAGCTCAAAAATTCCTGTTATATTGGAGGATGATAGTATGCACCATTGACGTGCAATATTGTTGTTTTGGTTTGCATGAATCTACTTAGGGCTGGCTGGCATCCATTTGATTATCCCAATTTTTGGCAACACACCCTAATTTTATGACTTATGTACTATGTATACCTTTCAGCGTTCTTGAGATCTTGAGTTGAATTCCAGCAGAAGTATAATCAAATAATTGCGCTTAAATGTCCCAACCACCCTATAAAACACGTGACCGTCGCGTCGCGTTGAATCCGGTCAATGAAAGAATCACCAAATTCCTGAACGTCAACAACCCTATACACACCCTCTCGACATATCCAAAGATCATCTTACACCTCAATATCCTACTTACCAACATAATCCAACTCATACAACCACGCACAATGGCCGAATCCGAACCAAACACCCACCAACCACCAGCAGCATCGCCCTCCCCTCCCCCGCCAGCCCAAGTTCCCCAAGCTCCCGGCCCTCGCGCTTCACGTCTGCACCAAGTTTTCGACCAAGCTTTGGCGCGCACACTTCGCGCAAACTCATATGCGAATTTTGCAAGCTGCTTCCCTACACCGGCGCGCCATGTTCCTGCCAGTCTAGAGAGTGTTTGGCGACAATTAAACGCGAAGCTAGAAGAGAGCGCGAAAGCCGAGTTTGAGGAGATCATTGCGGAGCGGGATGTCGTACCGCATCTTAATGAATTGGATCGATTGGTCGGTGAGGCTAGGGCGAGGAGGGACCAGGAGGAGGATGAGGATTCTGAGAGGACTGTGTACGTTGAATATTACGATCTACAACACTCATTTGGCCATGGATGATGTGGCTTTTAATTTGGGGTTTTTTTCTGACGTTCGTTTCACAGTCCACATACCCTCGGCGCAGAAGACCTGTACAAGGCACACCTCACGCCGTATCTGCAGGAAGCGCAGTCGACCCTGAATGACAGACTTAAAGTAACGCATGCGGAGAACACGCAGCTGGCGCAGACTGTTCAGTCGCAGAGACAGGAAATCGAACAACTGCTGGCGCATCTTGGTTATGTGGTTTCTGATATTGAGGGAGCTGCTTCTGCTGCCACGCAGTTCAGCAAGGAGCATCATCTTCGCCAGGATGCGGTCCAGATGGATGAGGAGGTAAATGCTCGTTCGGGTCTGTGAGGGCTTGTGTGCTCAGGTGATTTCAGTCATTTCATGAGATCAGCGCACTCAATTCTCTTCCGTCCACCATTCCGTCTTCCACCATATCTTGTGCTACGGCGACCAGTTGCTGGAGGACGGTTCTTTTGAGCTGCTCGAGCTTGGTATCCTGACCTTCCAGTGCTGCGGCAATTGCTTCCTTGCATGATCCGTCCCTTTCTTCGTCGGTGGCTCCGTCGCGGCGGGCTAATGCAGCTGCGCCGCGGTAGTATGTTTGCGCATTGCGCAGGAGCATGGCGCCATTCTGTTTTGCCATGGCATGGTTCCAAGGAGCGCGACCCAGTCGCCAGCGATGCATCTCCACGTCTCCCCGTCCAATGTGGATTTTGGGCAGGTTGTCGGCGTCTGGGTGTTTGGATGCAACTGTCAAAGCTTCCAAGGCTGTCGAGAGCGATTTCCACCGGACTGCCACTGCGTTCTCGAATGCCTCATCATCCTCAGATGGGGGAATGTCGTTGAGCGATGCATTGAGTGATGTAAGCGCATCCGCTTTAGCGCAAAGTCCTTCAGGGTCCGCGGAGACGACCAGGTCCGGCCCAAACACCTGCCCAACCTCCTGCTGGTATGTTTGGATATCGGTGTGTCCACCACGGTACAGAAGCTCGTTCAATGCACAAATGAATTTGGCCCGCGCCAAACCCGCCTCATACTGCCTGTCCGAGCCCTCGGCATAGGCAGGGAGCCGCGACTCCACCAGCTCTGATGAATACTCCTGCACCCAGCCAACACCACCGGCACCCGGGTTGAATGTCAACAAGTTGCACAACGTGGTCAAGGTCTCCAATTGCGCCACGGCAGTATCAACCAGGGTATTCTTCGTGATGGGCTCAACAATCATAGCCCACTGCTCCTGTTCCTGCTCCGGCTCCTCACCAGCAGCCTCGGCTTGCGGTTGCGTCTGCTCCACGGGCTCCGGCGCCTGGGGCGGCATAACCCCAGACTCCATCGCCTCAATCTCCTCCTGCCTCTCGGTATACTTCATCTCCTGCACCATCAAACACCGCTGGAACAACTCAATGGCCTCTTGCAAATAAGTGCCAGCCTGCATAAGCTGCTCATCACTAGGGTGCTTAGAGTTCGATATCGACTCCGCTAGACTCGTCAGCACCTGGCCCGAATTGAACAACACGTCAGCATTGTCCTGTTCCAGGACCAGCGCCTCCCGGTGCGACTGCAGTGCCACCTGCAGAATCTCTCCCTGTGGGGCTGGGAGTTGTGCTGCTAGCTTGGGATGTTGGGTGATTTCGTATTGGACTCGGGCTCTAGATGGAGTGTCAGAGATAGTTTAGGTAGAAATGCAGACCAACATTTTCCCTTCACATACTTGTTATAGGCTAGATCGAATGTCCCGGGGTGTTTCTGCAGTCCTTCGTCGTAGTTTGTGATAGCTCGCATGAAAAATCGCATGGATTTGGCTGCATCGCCGGCTCGCCATTTCTCGCCTGCTTCTTCTAGCTCGACGCCCGCTAGTATTGGTTAGCGTTATTCGCATTTACTATGGATATCATTTGTGTTGTATTATATTGAGGCTTATGTTGGACTTACCAGCAAGGTAATCATCGGCCGTCACTGGAGCCTATGTCGAGTTATGAGATCATGATTGGACTGTGTTGTGGGTATGTCAATATAACATACCTGCTTCGAAGCGGACTTCTTCTTGGACTTTGTCTCCTTGAGGAAAGACTTGTGCTTGGGCATTATTGCGGGCTTTGTCTGTCTTCAGCTGGGGTTTTGACTGGTGTTTGGAAGAAGATTGACTGTATGAGGTGAGCTTTGCACAATTGTGTAATTAGATCCGGCAAAATCTACGCGGAGTGAGGCGGGGTGGGTGGGAAATTACATAGCTTCTACACCGCCTACTTTATTTGGAACAACTTGCTTGGACTCCGATGCCTATTATTTCTTGTTTCTTGGTCCAATTATAAGTGCCAAAGACAGGAGGAGGACTTTGTCTAGGAATGTCACTCGTTGCTCAACTAGTCAAGATACCCTTATACAATACAGCATGTACCATTTAAGGACCGACTTTGGCATTAACGGCCAACTCCACTCCGAGACTCTAATATGGATTGCTTGAATGGCTTGGATAGACGCTTGTATGTACGGAGCATATGAGGTAAATTGTGCTCTTTCATGCTCTTATCGGAACAACTTATAACTTACGATAGGCCAGGCTATAGCGCTACTCTTTGTGAGACGCAGTCGTATGATTTCAATACAGTACTTTTGTGGTATGGTGTGAAAAGGGGTGCAGTATGCCGTGTAGCCTATACATTGCACAGGCAAATCCGGCATTTGGATACATATCAGATGGCAAGTGTTCCTTGTTAGGATGTATATGCATGGAGAAAGCATCATAGGTCATCAAGGTATTCCAAGATGTATTATTACTCTAATGAAGTCAATACAAAAATGTCTTAGTTGACCTCAGAAGCCCAAACTATAGCCGAGCTCGCGTGGACCGCACGTGGCAAAGTGGCAAAGAAGCTCATGATATCAGAGAGGAGTGAATGTCGGAGACCGAGTTTCATAACGGCGATCCTTTTAAGCCACCTCCCATCCATCCGACCCCCTTTACAATTAATTCCCCACCACTTTTAACACGACCCACCCCGTTTGGCCTCTCCTGAGACTTGCTTGAAGTGAAGGAAACCCTTTGCGCCCGAACTTCCCAACTTTCAGCTTCTTGCTCCCCGGACTTTTGCATCCCCTGCGTATGTGCCCCTTGCTGAAGAATTGTTTCCGCTTAGAAGACGCTAACCAGGCTTTTCTGCACAGGCGTTTAGTCTACACAACCCGTGTCCATCTCCCGGCGCATCCCCTTTTACAACGTCTACTCTATTCGAAATGGCTCGCCAACAGTCTCTTGATTCGGAACGTCCCATCATGGCCCAGTCGGTAGGTGACCACTTCCACGCTTTGCCCCCTATACCCCTCCTGTCCCTCAGGGCGACATTCCTCAGTCTAACACTCTCGCAGAACCGAAACTCAAAGCGCTTCTCCACCATCAGCGGAAACCCCTCGCTGGCTGCTTCCGATCGCACAACTGGCAGCCTTCCCAGCGGTGACCCCAGAATCGCCGACATCACCCACCTCCACGACGGCTTCGAGCGCCTCGAGAACAAGCCCCTCACCAAGCAGCGCTTCGTGCCCACCGAGGAGAAATCAGACAACTTGAACAAGCTCGCTCTCGGCGCTAAGGTCGAGCGTGCTCTGGGCCGGAGAATGACTAGCCAAGACGCTGTCATGCGCAAGCCTCTCTCCGAGAAGGATGCCGCGGCAGCTGATTCTTGATCTCAATTCTATCTGCCAGTCCGGAGCTACACTTGCAATGGTGTTTTTCTGCTACTCTGTGTGATTTGCCTCCAATCTTTTCTTCTTTTTTTTTTTTTCTCTTTTTTCTGGGTTGGAGGTCTGCATCCTCTATCCGAGCCTGTCGGCACGGCTCTCATGATTGTTGTCGGTTTCACAGTCGAGCACCCTTTAATGTCTTATCATACCCCCTTTCTTTTTTTAGGATCAGTTTGCGGCGTTTTGACTTGAGATTCGCATTGTTTCTTTCTTTTGAGTGTCAATTGTGGATCTTGTCTGTTATTTTAGATGGCTTTCCCTTGTCTTGATTTGTTACAAAAATCATATGTTCATTTTTTGACAGCGTTTCTCTGATTTATGCTTGATATCGGTCAGTGTTCCTAGAGTCTACTGCTAGATTTACCATAAATATAACCAATAGTCTTTCTCTTTGGTACGGAACCACCAGTCTCGAGACCTGACACAATCTCCACAGGTATACAATGCACGAGCAGTGGACTCAGTGGAACCCCCCTCATCTGCCCTATATGTTTTGTTCTTATATTTAGCCTCCAATAAAGCAAACAGTTAACTCTTCATAGTAAGCTTCTGATATACTAAGCCTGATCTGGATACAATTCTGCCGGGCGGTGTATAGCCAAGCCCACGCGAAACCCGCACGGAGTCAAGAAGGAAGTCGCTTTTTCTTCGAAGGCGAATTTCCACAGCTTCATTCCATCTCTTTTACTTCCATTCTCCCTCCTACTTCTTCATCTCCGTCCTATCTCCGAGATCTTTTTCTTGATCCTTTTGATTTCCATCTCCAGTCGGCTTCAAATCCCCACCTCCAATTTATCCGCCACACACAAGAGTCTTCCCGGATTCTCATCGCAGCTATACTTCATCTGCCGCATTCTTAAGACCCCTCCTTTTTTTTCCTTTCCTCGGCTCTTTTCTGCCTTTCCTTCGGATCTCCTCAATTGCTTGCATTGTTGCTAGGTCCATATCGCATTGTGAGTTTGATCCACATGTCCACTTCGGTCCGGGATGCGAAGACTAATGCGCATCCAGTGAAGCGAGGGAATTCAAAACTGCTTCATATTTAGACCTTTCATCGCTTTCTTATCACTTCCACCTTTGCCAAAAAGCTTTTGGTTTCTACAGTACCACTCATCTCCATCGCGCTCGGCCACAATTAATCTCATTTCCCCAAGACAAAACCCCTCAATCTGACGCTATGGCCGACATGACTCAAGTTCCCATCAATGGCAACTACCCTGCCCATGGTTACCCCGACTCCTTCAACCACGCAACCATGAACACTGCGGCCAGCTTCCAGCCTGCCCAGTCCTCCACTCCTACCACTGTTACTCCTACCGATCAGAAGAATGACATCTCCAAGGATGAGGTGGGCTGGTACTTTGTCGAGCAGTACTACACCACCATGAGCCGCAACCCCGATAAGCTGCACCTGTTCTACTCTCGGCGGTCTCAGTTGGTCTTCGGCACTGAGGCCGAGTCCGTGCCCGTTACCGTCGGCACCAAGGTACGTTAAATCCATCCATCTACGCGAATGTCACTAACATATACCCTCACTAGGCTATCAATGATAAGATTAAGCAGCTCGACTTCCAGGAGTGCAAGGTGCGCGTCCTGAACGTCGACTCTCAGGCTTCTTTCGAAAACATCCTGGTCTCCGTTATTGGTGAGATCTCCAACAAGTCCGAGCCTTCCCGCAAGTTCGTGCAGACCTTTGTTCTCGCTGAGCAGCCCAATGGTTACTACGTCCTCAACGATATTTTCCGTTACATGGTGGATGAGGAGGAAGAGATCGCTGCTGAGCCCCCTACCCCCGCTGCGCCTGCTACCGAGACCCCCAAGGCCGCTGAGGCTCCGGTTGAGGAGACCCAGGTGACCGAGGAAGTCGCTGCCACCAAGGTTGATGAGAAGCTCGAGGAGGCTGAGACCAACGGCGAGGTTGAGCAGCCCGAGCAGCCCGAGGAGGTCACCCCTCAGACCAACGGTACCCCCGCTGTTGAGGAGACTCCTGCTCCCGTTCCCGCCGTTGAGGCTGAGGTCGTCAACGACGAGAAGCCTGAGACTCCTGAGCCTTCTCCCGTTCCCGAGGACAAGGAGGTTCCTGAGAAGGACGCCGCTCCCACCCCTGCTGTTCCCAAGACTTGGGCCAGCATCGCACTTGCTGGTAAGGGCCCCGCCAAGGCTGCGGCTGCGGCTGCGGCCGCTGCGGCCCCGGCTGCCCCTGCTGCTCCCAAGGCTGCCACTCCCGCTGCTCAGGCTCCCGCCGCTCAGCCCGCTGCTACCTCCCCCGTCCCAGAGGCTGCTCGTCCCCAGGAGACTGGCTCCACTGATGCCGGATGGCAAACCGCCGGCCATGACCACAAGAAGTCTCAGCCTCGCGCCGGCGAAGAGCAGACTACCCTCGCTTACATTAAGAACGTCAACGAGAAGGTCGATGCCAGCCTGCTCAAGCAGACCTTGGCTCGTTTCGGCAAGCTGAAGTACTTTGACGTCAGCCGCCCCAAGAACTGCGCCTTCGTCGAGTTCGAGCAGGCCTCTGGTTACGCTGCTGCCGTTGCTGCCAACCCCCACCAGATTGGCAGCGAGCAGATCCTTGTTGAGGAGCGTCGTCCCCGTGGCAATGCCTTCGGTGGCAACGGCTTCCCCGCTGGTCGTGGATCCGGCCGTGGCCGTGGTGACCGTGCCGGCAGCCAGGGCCGTGGTGGCTTCCAGCGCGATGGCCGTGGAGGTTTCGCTCCCCGTGGCCGCGGCGGCAGCGGCAACGTTGCCGCCAAGGGCCGCAGCCAGGCTCAGGCTGCTTAAATAATTACACGATCCCGACGATCCTCGCCGTTCTCCTTCACACGTCGGTGTAGTCATATCAATGACTTCTCTTCGGACGATCTTCCAGGATCTGTATTACTCCCATTTTTGATCCCATTTTTTTTTTCTTTTGCCCCGTCTCTTCTAATGACATGTTATGTGACTATTGCCTCCCCCTTTTTCTTCCCGTCACAGTGCATATTAGCGGTTGGTCCGGGTAGGCTGGAAAAGTTGCGTTTCTTTCCCTGCCTCCTCTGGGCACTTTTGTTTTAACTCGAACTTTTCTGCTTTTTTTCTTCTTTATCCCTGGATCGGTCTTTTCTTCGACTTGACGATCAACATATTACTTTCATGATCTCCGTGATATCGCATTTCTGTTTCACTAGCATAGCAAACTTCAGGTTTTAACGGTGGTGCGCCTTTCCGGTCTTTCTTGTATCTCCTTTTTTTGTTATGTTTCTATTTTTTGTAAATGAGGACTTCTGGGACATTGTATGGAGTATCAAATACGACAGGAATTGACTAGACAGAGGACCTTGATATGGGGAAGATTCTAGAGCGGGGTGCCTCAGGCCGCAACAGCCTCAAATAAAGCAATGTACATGTATCACAAAGGAATTAGGGAACTAAAATAGTCCACAATTCCCCAGAATCCTCTAGAACAGCTATATAGACATATCGACCTGCAGGGGCATCACGTTGCCTGACCGACCGGTGGAAGTCGCTGGATCATCGTAGAAACCCACCCAGAGAATTTTTGGAAACACAAAACGACCGTCCCGCCTCTTCTACTTTCTTCAACTCTCTGCTTTGGTTTCTCCCCCCAGAGCTCCTTTTTGATTTCCCATTCTTTTCCTTGTAAGCTTGACTCTCTACCTCTCACATCTTACCTTCCCTTCAATTCCTCTCTCATCTCTCTATCTCTCTATCTCTTCTCTTTCTAACCCGCTCACTCTTCAGTCACACCGCCATCATGCCCGAGACCTTCGAGTTCCAGGCTGAGATCTCTCAGCTGCTCTCGCTGATCATTAACACCGTCTACTCCAACAAGGAAATCTTCCTTCGTGAGTTGATCTCCAACGCCTCCGATGCTCTCGACAAGATCCGCTATGAGGCTCTCTCCGACCCCTCCAAGCTCGATTCGTGCAAGGATCTGCGCATCGACATTATCCCCGACTTGGAGAACAAGACCCTCACCATCCGTGATACCGGTATTGGTATGACCAAGGCTGTAAGTATTTGCCACTTTGATGACTTTTGATCTCAATGACTAATATTCGTCTCTTAGGATCTCATCAACAACCTTGGTACAATTGCCCGCTCCGGTACCAAGCAGTTCATGGAGGCCCTCTCCGCTGGTGCTGATATCTCCATGATCGGCCAGTTCGGTGTTGGTTTCTACTCTGCCTACCTCGTCGCTGACCGTGTCACCTTTGTGTCTAAGCACAACGATGACGAGCAGTACATCTGGGAGTCCGCTGCTGGTGGTACCTTCACCCTGAACCAGGACACCGAGGGCGAGCAGCTCGGCCGCGGTTCCAAGATCATCCTCCACCTTAAGGATGAGCAGATGGACTACCTCAACGAGGCCCGCATCAAGGAGGTTGTCCGCAAGCACTCCGAGTTCATCTCCTACCCCATCTACCTTCACGTCCTGAAGGAGACCGAGACCGAGGTCCCCGACGAGGAGGCTGAGGAGTCTAAGGAGGAGGATGATGAGAAGAAGCCCAAGGTCGAGGAGGTCGATGAGGATGAGGAGAAGAAGGAGAAGAAGACCAAGACCGTCAAGGAGTCCAAGATCGAGGAGGAGGAGCTGAACAAGACCAAGCCCATCTGGACTCGCAACCCCACCGACATCACCACTGAGGAGTACGCTTCTTTCTACAAGTCGCTCTCCAACGACTGGGAGGACCACCTCGGTGTCAAGCACTTCTCCGTCGAGGGTCAGCTCGAGTTCCGCGCTATCCTTTTCGTCCCCAAGCGCGCTCCCTTCGACCTCTTCGAGACTAAGAAGACCAAGAACAACATCAAGCTCTACGTTCGTCGTGTCTTCATCACCGACGATGCCACCGACCTCATCCCCGAGTGGCTCTCCTTTGTCAAGGGTGTCGTCGACTCCGAGGACCTGCCCCTCAACCTGTCTCGTGAGACCCTTCAGCAGAACAAGATCATGAAGGTCATCAAGAAGAACATCGTCAAGAAGACCCTCGAGCTCTTCACCGAGATTGCTGAGGACCGTGAGCAGTTCGACAAGTTCTACCAGGCCTTCAGCAAGAACATCAAGCTCGGTATCCACGAGGACGCCCAAAACCGCCCCACTCTGGCCAAGCTCCTCCGCTACCAGTCCACCAAGTCTGGTGATGAGGCCACCTCCCTCGCCGACTACATCACTCGCATGCCCGAGCACCAGAAGAACATGTACTACATCACTGGCGAGTCCATCAAGGCTGTTGCCAACTCTCCCTTCCTGGACACCCTCAAGCAGAAGAACTTCGAGGTTCTGTTCCTCGTTGACCCCATTGATGAGTACGCCTTCACCCAGCTGAAGGAGTACGACGGCAAGAAGCTCGTCGACATCACCAAGGACTTCGAGCTCGAGGAGACCGACGAGGAGAAGGCCGAGCGTGAGGCTGAGGAGAAGGAGTACGAGGACCTCGCCAAGGCCCTCAAGAACGTCCTCGGCGACAAGGTCGAGAAGGTCGTCGTCTCCCACAAGCTTGTCGGCTCCCCCTGCGCCATCCGTACCGGCCAGTTCGGTTGGTCCGCCAACATGGAGCGTATCATGAAGGCCCAGGCACTCCGTGACACCTCCATGTCCTCCTACATGTCCTCCAAGAAGACCTTCGAGATCTCCCCCAAGTCCCCCATCATCAAGGAGCTCAAGAAAAAGGTTGAGGCTGACGGCGAGAACGACCGCACCGTCAAGTCCATCACCCAGCTCCTCTTCGAGACCTCCCTGCTCGTCTCTGGATTCACCATCGAGGAGCCCGCCAGCTTCTCCGAGCGCATCCACAAGCTCGTCTCCCTGGGCCTGAACATCGAGGAGGACGCCGCTCCCGCCGAGGCCACCACCGAGGCTGCTGCTCCCGCCGAGGCTACCGGCGAGAGCGCCATGGAGGAGGTTGACTAGATTTTTGAACCTTAGTTTTGATCTTGGTCTTCTTTGCTCTTGCTAATTTTTAAAGTCTTACGGGAAACGGGAAACGGGATATGACCCTCTGTGATGTTTTTTTTCTTTTTATTACTTATGTGTTCTACAATGAAATTTTACTATTTCTCAATCTTATGAATATCGTAGATCTGTAGACGTCGTAGACAACCTCTACTGTAGTATTCTATCACCTACACTATTGTTCTTAACTGAAGTGAGCTATGAAGTTGATAGTTCGCCGCATGGTAAAGTCAGCTAGCTACCTCGCAGTTGACACACCCAGTCATATCTGGTCAATCAGGCTGACAACTCTGAAACCTCGGCCTCGATAACGAGGGGCCAGCCTGTAAGAAGTACATTAGTCAGTCTCCCACAACAGACATGGGGCATCCGCTGGGTTGGTCGACAAAGCATCAGACGCAGATCAATGAGGGTAGGTTCAAGCGTGAGATACCCTGATGTTGTATAACGCGAGAGTCGTGGAGCTTATAATTCGTATCATTGTCGGGTTGGCCATTTATGCTCACAAATTCCAGGATTGTACAGCTCCATCGGCTTTACGGGCCGTGTAACTAGCAAGCCTGGAGCGTACCCTGTAAACGGCAATTCGAGAGAATTAAAGATAGAAATCATGTACCCTTGGTGTGAGAAACTTGTCACATAGAGATGCTGTTGTCCAAGACGTGAAGATATGCAAACACGTATCGCTATGTAGAAGCCATAGCTTGACCGACAATAGGAGAACCCACATGTCCACTATGGTGCTGTGATATTCAGCCAGCGGAAGCCCTATCATGAAAAGAAACAATTTGTATAGAACAAAATGTTACAAAAGCAAAAAAGAATGGACGGGCGGTGGATCGAACACCGGACTTTTCGCATGCAAAGCGAACACTCTACCACTGAGTTACGCGCCCAGTTGTGATGCTGACTACTCAAACTTGAGTATTGTAATGTGAGGATAATTGTTCCGAGTTTGGATCTCTTATGTTATAGATGTCTATCAAGATGCTATATTTGTATACTTATGAGTATCGTCTGCCATATAAGTATCATGCTTACATCTCCTGCATCGTTGGCACGGCCACAGCTCTGGTCTCATCCACCATTCAAGAAGATTATTGTCGTATGTAATGGGAAACCCGATATCGTTCTGTTCGATACTCAACCTTTGAATCAACTTTGGCCTAAGCAGGTCCTGTTCCAACGTAAAGAAAGCGACTAGTCGAAATTTAGTTAGGATTGCCTCTATACATGGACTCTTAGGCATCCGGACTCCAATGTCTCTGGCCACCCGAAATATATTTGTATGTTTTTTTCCCCCTCGTAACATTCACCCGAGTCATACATAACTTCTACGCATGTTCTTTCCCTCTCCTACGGTAACATCTTTCATTCTAATCTTATCCCGTGCCAATAACTTCCTATGTCCTTCCAATATGTCTACACAAACCCGCACCATCGCCATCGTGGGTATTGGCCCATCCATGTCCCGATCCCTCGCTCTATGGCTCGCAAGTCTATGATAAACATTGACAGTCCCCTAGAAACTACTCGGCTCTCACAGTGTCCAAAGTAAATTTCTTCAGCGGGGCAAAACAACTGCGACGTACTAATGTATTATTAAAACTGGAGGAAGATCGAAGGACCTTAGGACCTCCAGGGCTGATACTTCTACCATTAGAGAATTCTAAATGATGACCGATAAGTGGTAGTCAGAGTGGCTGCTAGGATACTTCTTCTGGTGCTTCAAGGCTTTTCTATGATGTTTTCCAGAGGTTGGTTTCGAGGGTGTTTTAGACCGCTTTTTCAAGGTATCAACGGTTTCTACTATCGTTTAGGGCAACGTAAGATAATGAACGAACTAAATGGCTCTATCTAGACATTGAGGTTCTTCGGTCCATGATCCACTTGTCCAAAGGCCTCAGCCTCGAACCAGAAATCCACGAGATCTCGCTCTCTTGTTCATGTCCCACATGTCGATGGATTTAGCATGGAGGCAGTCTCTGCTGAAAAGTCGCTCTCGAAGCGATGCATTAGAACCTTATCTTAGCATGAATCAAGGAAAGGTCATGTTATAACCCATACACAGGATCAGAGGGGTTATCCCCGTAATTGGGAGGGATGGAGCAGTAGTATGCTGAATCTCCCGTCGATGTCTCAGAATCCGAGCAGTTCAGCTTGGTAGCAATCTTTGCTTGCAAGTCGCTCTCGGACACATGCACGGAAGATCATGTGAGCATGAATCAAGAACATGAGAAAGCGATCAACGTACCCATAGACGTAGGCACAAAGGTCCAGAAAACGGACAAAACAGGTCGGGAAAGGAAAGAGATGGTGGAAGCGGAAGATCAAAGATGAAGTACAAGAAAGGAGACGAAGAAGATATGAGACGAAAGAGGAAGACGATAGAGAAAATGAGGCCTTGATATTACCGGGGTGCTTCTACCACCTCTCTGAAGACACCCGGGAATTAGATGAAACAAGAAAGTACGATATGACCAAATTACAGAGAATAACAACGTTCACTGTCTATTGGCTGTTGGTATACAAGAGACTAAAAGTAAAGTACCACCGTAGTTCAACTCCAACGCTATCAAATCAAACAATAAAGATAGATCGTAGATCGTAGAACAAATTAAGGAAATAGATAGGGTTACCCTTTTTTCCAACCCTGACCCAACCCCATGTTGCCATCATGAGGCGAGCAAAAGATTTGAGTCATATTAGAAGAATACAGTCTGTTCACGCAGATCATTTAGAATCGCTTGCTCCGGCTTCCTTGGCAGTTGATGCCCCAACTGCGGCCGTATCTTTCGAGTCACCCGATAGTTTGGCCTCGGCCACTGCCAATTTGGCACTGGTTGCGTCCAAGGTCATTTTCAGGGCCTTGATGTAGTCGATGGCCATCTCCACGGCAGTCGCCTTGCTGATGGTCTGGTTGGCCTTTTCCTTTTCTTTCTCCTTGTCGGTGGGCTTATTGCCAGATTCCGTGGCCTCTTTAGCATTACGTGCGTCGATAAAGTCTTTCGGAATGAGAAGCTCAATTTCCTTAAGGGCACTGTTGATCCGATTCCGGCGACCCTGCTCGGCAAGCTTGTGATTCGTGCGCTTTGAACTGAGATTCTCCGCCAAAGCTTCGGGGTAGGAAACACCAGACGGAAGAGTACCATCAAGAATGTGCTGGTAGTTTGACTTTGATGCCAAGTAAAGAGCATCATGGGACATACCTAGATATAGTTAGCATAAGATTCGTCAGCCTCACGTGGGGTAAGCTTACCCTCGCCGCCCTTGACGAGGGGCTGGATGCTAGGGCTGATCTTGGGCCGCAGCTGCGGGCTGGCGTGTGTGGAGCTCAGACTCGGGCGTTTCCGAGACGATGCTTTCGAAGATTCTTTCCGAGGGACCGGCCCACTGGGAGATGGCATTGCAGTTGTACATGGGCTAGGAGCAAGCGAAGCAGACGAAGATTCCCCAGCGGGCGTTCCATTCGTGGATAGCGATGGAGTTCGCATGGCAGTTTCAATCCGGTTAACCTTCGGACGCAGCTGCGTAGAAGTGGCCGCCTCCGGCAAGGAAATATCCTCCATCAGCTCATCTGGAACATCAGATTCGGCAAGCTGCGCTTGACCGAAAGAACCGGAAGTGCTCTGCGCGTGCGAGTTCCGCTGGAGGCGCATCAGAAGCGAGGGAGTCGCAGCGAGACCTGGCGAAGGAACATGGGGAGTAATGGCTGGGGATATCCGGGGAGGCGGAAGAGCAGGTGGTGGCATCAACGGTTCTGATAATGGCTCGGGTGAGACCGAATCTTGACCGGAGCCTTCGTTGCTGCTAATCTGGAGAGAGCGAATGTCCTGGTTTCGCGGCTTCGTGGAATTTAACTCCTGGGTGAGACTGTTGTAGAATTCCTCCGAGTTTGTCGCCAATGTGCTGCGTTTGCGCTGTGCCAGGATATTGGGCGACTGCTTGACCTTTCGTGCATTGTTAAGCCGGGTAGTCGTCGTTGATGGGCGTCGGCGGTTATTGGGCTTCCGGATGATGCTGGGAGATGGTGGAGCCGAGGTTCCGGGAAGCTGGTTTACTTCTGCGGTCGTAGGAACGAAGCCTACATCCGACACCTGTCTGGCGTGGAATTGATAACTGTTGGATTCGGCGTTTTGGGCCTCCAGAGCAGGGGATGTGAGTGGGGTGAAGTATTCGCCGGGAATAGTGTATTCGGGAAGTCGAAATTGGTTCTCCAGGGGGGTCATGGCTGGTGATACGAGAGGGGTGTAAAGAGCCTGGTTTGTTAGCTGGTGATCCATCGGGGTTGCAGTCTTCGCGACCTACCTGCTCTTCATTGATGCGCCCATATCTATCATAGATCTCAGGTGTCCCGTCCACCCGCTGCGAGTAGCGGGCGGCATTGCCATGCATTTCGATACTATTCGGGGTTGGGGGGATCATCGTCTGGCCTTGCATGTAATGTTGGTGCGCGGGCGGTTGCGACATGGATGAGGGTTCTTGCGCGCAGAACCCCGGTGTCATTCCAGGGGCCGAGTAGGCCATCTGGTTGACATTGTGAGCGTGCGACTGAGTAGGATCATGGTTGAAATCCATGGCCATGCCATCCATTTTGCCTTGGTACTGCACGGCATGCGATTGCGAGTAGCCCATCTCAGACTCTGGAGCGGTGGTGGTCGGTAGGGAATGTTGCTGGGAATGTTGCAGATTGGCTGGTCCGTGCCCTTCGATGTCGGGAAACGGCATATTGAACTCGAGAAAGTTGGAGAACTCATCCTCAGGCGCGGCCATGAGAGTGTTCTCATGGAGTTGCTCTGGCCACGACATGGCTGGCTGGTCCATGTGGGTAGGACAGAGGAAGAGGTAGGCAATTCAGAGGGAGAGGGGGGGGGGGCCAATCGGAGAACAGATATGTAGCAAAGAAGGTCTGTGAAGAGAGACCCTCAAGAAGATGCCTGAGAGAAGAGTAGAGGCACAAGACCGAGGGGGATCTCAAATCCCAGGAGTTGAACCAGAAAGCGTCTGGTGGAGATCAACCTTTTCCCGTGAAATCGGGCGGACACGGTACTATGCGACCTTCGGTTCCATCCACCGGCTTGCCACTGTGTGCTTAGCCTTCTTTTTTTTTTTAATGGCGCTAGTTGCGCCTGGCTTTGTAGCCGATGCAGAATAAAAGTACCGGATTTCTGTGCTGTAATTTAACCATTATTTTTCTTTCTAGGGTTCCTCCAATCCACAGTGGAGATGGATCCGGAGGCCGGAGAGACATCTGGGGATGCTTCTGGAGACTACATGTGCGTGATAGAGTGGAATAAGTTAAACTAAGACACCGTAGAAGCCTAAGACGGGGCAACTATCATGAGGTGCGTAAGCGTAAAATCTTACTCCCATTCAGCCGATTCAGGCACACTTTGGCGCCTGAGGCAGAGCGGGGTCTCGTTATCACCCCGTGATGCTTACCTACACATGACATGATCATTCATTCGTATGCACCTGGAGTTCATCCCTTGGATTATTTGGACCTTGTTCTCTAGAGAAATGCCTTCATGATGAGACCTGCTCCAGAACCGTTCCTGCGCAAGCAATCCTTTGACACCTCTCCATCCGTCGATCCCCGCACCGCGACCCCCACGACCTTCTTCCTATCTCGGAGCCCGCATGTCTCGGATCTGGAATCCAGCACCTCGACGGATAGCCATGATAGCCAAGATGCCAAAGAGAATATGTACGGAGTGCAAAGCCTAGACGAGACTCTATGTCAGGCTGAGTTCGCAAGCTCTCCCCACGATCTCCCCGCAGACAACTTAAAGCATGCCACCGATGATTTAGAATCGCACCTCATACGACGTCGGTCAACTGTAAAGCCGCTGGATGCAGAAACCTTAGATTCTCCCCAACAGACATCGTCTCTTTCTCATACAGTATCTCGGCCTTTGACTCCGCTCGACCTGGGCAACCCCGATGATCCGTCGTCGCTGCCTAGCAGCCCAAAATCGACATCCAATCAGTCTCTACGGCCTCTTGACGATATGTCTATCACCGATGAAATCAATAGTCAGGCTATCGGGTCTGGAGATGAAGAGGACTTTGGATCATCACGTCCGCCCCCGGGTGGGGCGTCCCAGCTTATCATGCCAAGTATTAAAATGCCCAGTCGACGGCCGTTCACCGAGCGAGGAAAAACCATGGGGCGATTCAAGCTTCTTCTGGCTGGTTCCCCAGGTAAGTACAGCGCTTTGTTCTCAGTTGTAAACGCCACTAATCGCCTTGAAATAGGGTCAGGAAAAACTTCTTTGATCAAGTCGATTGTTCAGACTTGTGAAGACATCGTCCATGTCGACACCATTCCATCGGTGACCTCGTTAGAACGACGTAGATCATCTCGGCTCCGGTCTCGTGGTACACTCGTTACAACCTCCGAGATTTATGCGAGTACAAAACCTTATCCATCCTGGTGGTCGGATTTGGAAGATTCGCGCGTGCTTCGACGCCGGAAAAGTATCGGGGAAATTGTACTGGAGAGGAACATTTGCTTCGTTGATACACCGGCTACATCATTGAGTCGCGCGGGACAGATCGAAGCTGTTGTCCAATATTTGCGACAACAGTTGCTTCGTGCTACCTCTGCTCTCAACGACACCGGTGTGGATTTCCAAAATTTACTTGCCGGCAACGGTGGATCCCAGGTGGATGCCATCCTTTATTTGATTTCTAATGGTAAGTCTCCTGAATTCCCGGTCTCATGTCGTCCATACTGAGATTGTCTCCAGACACCTTATCGACAGATGTGGAGTGCATTCGCAAGCTCTGCGAACTGAGCAATGTGATTCCAGTGGTGTCCAAATCGGACACACTTTCCGCCGAACAAATCACCGCGCTGAAATTACAGTTTCACGAACAATCCAGCGAGGCAGGGATTAAGCCCTTTCTGTTCGGAGACCCGCCCGGGGAACTAGACGGGCTAGATTCCCAACCACCATATGCAGTGTCATCGGAGAAAGCCGTCGACACAGAAACAATGGATGCCAGCACCCTAATGAGCCCGGACTACGTCCAACCCCTCGTACATTCAGAATTAGACGCACTAGTGGAAAAAATGTTCGACCGAGATAACCTAGCATGGATGCGCCATTCCGCTGCAAAGAAACTCACCCAACGTGCCGGCTTTTTTTCGGTTCCGCCCGCAATGCCGTTGCCCAAAGCGCAGCTCGGACCAACCCCAAGTGGGGCCGACCAAGCGTCGGGTTCATCCATGACTTCTTCCTCTCCCAGTTATGCCATGGCCCGCCTAGCAGACCACACTCGAACCGAAGAGCGGGTCGCTCAAGTTCGACTGGCACAATGGGCAACAGACCTCCAGCGAAGCCTGCAGAACGAACGTGATCGCTATTCCTCACTAGCGCGGGGCGAACGCGCCGTCTGGCTAACAGAGCGCTTGAACGAGTGCGTCGTGGACGGCTCGCTCGTACCTTTGTCGCAAACCCCTGGCTTTTGTGGCTTGCATATCCCGGTAGGCGAAAAACATCCACACTCAAACGGGCTGCATGTCATGCGACCACATGCTGCTTCGCCCGTTTACCATGTCGCCTGTCTCAGCCCACATGACCCCCTCGGCGTGGTGCGCTGGATTGACGACCTTGGTCGGCGGAGCTGGGTGCTCGTTCAGATTGCTGGTAGTGTGGGTGTTGTTGGTGGGTTGGCGCTTTGGCTTGCGCGCACTTGGGGTCTCCCGGCGCGCAATCTGACTGACTTGCGTCTGGATTATTGGTGTGGCACGATGGAGCGGGCATAAGATCGCTCCAGGTATGATAATGAGGAATGAGCGATGCAGTTATTCGGAGTAGGTTTATTTTTTTTTATTTTTTCTTAAGGTATGGCTTTGCTATGAGGTTTGGTGTCTTTCCCTTTGGGTCTCCTCTCTTTTACTTTCTATTCCCCGGTTGCCGTCATTTATCGTCGGCGTCCTGCGACTACATTCTTGAGGTTTGGGTCACATATCATAGGCAAACGGTGGTTATGCATGAAAATGAGAAGCATGATCTTTGGTATACTCTCCCTTGTTTCGTACGATTGGCTCTCTGTCTTTCGCGACCTATCTGTATACTATTCTACCTACGTGTATATTCTACAACCCGCTCGGATGTAACACTAGTCTATTCCCTGTCAATATCATGCGTTTATTGCATGAGAGGCATGCCATTTGAGTTACCACTTCATGTTTCTAGTGTATAATTGGGCTAGCATAAAGCCAAGGTCAACAAAATCGCAGTTACATTTAATATATACATGTGCTACAGATAGTTACTTGATGTTAAGAGAACCTTAAGTTTAGTGACAAACTTGGCATTGAGCCCAGAAAAAGAACCTCAAAACCTGGCACCTGCTGTTCAGTCATGTAGTCAAGACCTGTCGCTTACTTCATCAACCAGGCAAGATGGCCGAGTTGGTCTAAGGCGCACGGTTCAGGTCAACCTGATCCCGATGGTTTCATAACTATCTCCGTGTCTCGAAAGGGGCGTGGGTTCGAATCCCACTCTTGTCATATCCTTTTTTTTGCTTTACCTGCCTATATATCTACAATTGTAGTCAAATGAGTTGGCTGATGAAGAGAAATGCTCTCTGTATACTTTTGAACTTACCACCTAAAAGGCCTGTTTGTACTCAACAGCACATGGCAAATCAGCAAAAAGTGGTACTTTTGTCCAAGACAAAGTACAGCCTCAGGGTCCAATGCGTGACAGTAAGGAGTGACTGCATAGCGATCAAGCATCTGACTGGAGGGAAATTAAAGTCACTGACGAGGACTCAATGCAACTGTACCAGGCTACCTACCATATTCCGAGGGGCATTAGCATTAGCTGAAACACGAATTCCGAATTAGAGGGGGCAGTCTGTTACAAGATACAGAAAAGAAAGCCTTCTCTAAACACAGTCCGAGGCCGAGCTGAACCAGCTCAAAGACTACAAAGAAAGCGAGTATAAAAATAGGTTATATACTACAATTTATAGACAGCTTCTATATACAATTCTCGAACAAGCCGGGAATAAGAACAATGCCAGAATAAACATACGGCTGGGCATAACATAATGGATAGAAATGATGGCTGACCATTACAGCTTAGCCCGGGGAGCGGATTCCTCCTCGAGAGCCTGGGCATACAGCTCGTCTAGGAGTGTACGGTAGAGCTTGACAGCGGGGGGACGCTTGAGCTTGAGACTATGGGTAAAAAAAGGTCAGTAAAAGGTACATCAGATGAGATGGGGAATATTGATGGAGTATAACCTACGTTGGGGTGAGGAGGTTGTTCTCAACGGTGAAGGGCTCAAGCTTGAGAGAGACGTTGCGGACACGCTCGTATCCGGCGAATTTGTGCTTCTTGGCCATGCGCTCGAGATCACGGAGGACAGCGCGACGGACCTTGTCGTCGTTCAGAGTTTCCTTGATTGCGTCAAGGTCTGTCGGGGCAATGTTCTTGCCTAGGACCTTGCTGACGTATGGAGCAAACATGTCAGGGGATACGCCGAAAATACCGACCAGGAAAGTCTGCATGCTGTCGCCGTGGACATAGGCCTGGCCAATGTAGCCGAGCTCGGAGAGGATGACTCCCTCCAGACGCTCGGGGGAGATGTACTCGCCCTGAGCGAGCTTGAGAACGTTCTTGCGGCGGTCGATGATGATGAAGCGGCCTCTCTCATCGACTGTGCAGACGTCACCGGTGCGGAACCAGCCGTCCTCGGTCACGGCCTTGGAGGTTTCTTCTTCGTTCTTGTAGTATTCGCGGAAGTTGTTGTGGCCGCGGAGGAGGAGCTCACCGCGGGGGAAGGGCTTGTCGTCCACAGAGTATTCCATGTCGGGCAGGGAGACCAGGCATGCCTCCATGCTGGGTGCGATACGACCACAGTTGCCGGATGACAAGTCCTCAGGGGACTGGGCGGTGGCCATGGCGTAGGACTCGGTCAGACCGTAGCCCTGAATAACATCGGTACCGGTGGCAATACGCAGGAAGTTGTGCAGAGTTGGGTCGAGGGGTGCGGAGCCGGACACCATGTATTTGGCTCGCTCCAGACCAAGAGCGGCAGCCACCTTCTTGGCCCAGATACGATCGTACAAGGCGTGCTTGCTAGTCGCCTTGGAGGGGTCGGGGTTCTTCATATTGGCGGTCTTGGCCGCCACAATGTGTCGCGACATAGCACCCTTGAAACCAGGCTGCTCAACTGTGGCAGCACGGATAGCAGTACCGAATCGGCTGTATAGACGAGGAACAGACATGAAGCCAGTGGGTTTAAGCAGCTTCAGGTCGTCAACCAGCTCCAAGACATTTCCGTGGAAGTAGCCGATTCGAGCACCACCCCAGAAAGCAGTATGTTCTGCAAGACGGGCATAGATGTGGGCCAATGGGAGGTAAGAGCACATTGTGTCACCTCGAGCCTGGCCAATAAAGGCCAAACCACAGGATGTGGCAGCCACCGCGCTGCGGTGTGTCAGGACCACACCCTTGGGGGGTCCAGTTGTTCCGGATGTATAGTTGATAGTAACGATATCATCTGCAGTGGGAGGGTTGTATTCGCGCTTTGAAGCCGCGCCAATCTCTTCCACCTGGTCCATGGAGTAAATTGCGAGGTCCATACCAGCAGCCATAGACTCAAGCAGCGCACGCTTGGAGTGTCCATTCTCCTCGCCGCCATCCAGCGGGTCCAAACTGACAATAATCTTCAAGTTGGGGAGGGAAGCCTTGAGCTTGAGCAGGGTGGGAATGTGAGGCAGAGAGGTAACAACACAGTTCAGCTCGGCGTGGTTGATGATGTATTCGGTAGCGTCCGGGGCCAAGACGTCGTAGATGGAGACAGAGTAGAGGGATTGAGAAATGCAAGCAAGATCTGAATGTCCCGAGTTAGTCTCTTATACTGAATCTCCCAGTGATTGCCAAACTCACCAGTGATCTGCCATTCAGGTCGGTTCTGAGACCAGAGACCAACACCATATTGCCCAGGGCGATGGCAGTTGTGCTTGTGGTGGAGCTCCACCAGACCCGCACCAAGCGCGGCGCGTCTCTTCTGCACAGTCTCATAAGTGAGCCAAGAATATTCATCATAGGTCTTCGTCGTGCGGTTAAACGGGCGCCATCCGAGGCAGTGGTTCTTGGGCTGGCGGATAGCGGTCGATTCGAACATGTCATGGGCAGTGGTGACCTGAACCTGATCAGTAATGGATACCTCGGCCTCGTCGGCTATTCTTCATACCTGTGGATCCAGTGTGGTCAACAATTCCTTCTGCGCATTCCATGCTCGGTATACCCGACTGCGGCCAGGCTGTTCAGTGCCAGGAATAGGAACAGAGTACGCTGTACCCTTGGGAGGCTCTTGCTTGAGCTGCTCGGCCTTCGCCAGGTGAGGTGGTTGTGTGAAGAACATGGTGTCAACCTAGACAAGAGGCTGTCAATATGATTCAAAAAAGCAAAGAAGCAAAAAAGTAAACAGGTAGACAAACCAGGATATAGAGAAAGAAAAAGGACAAGGCCTCCGAGAGATCCGCGGGATTAGGGGGAGAAAGAGTGTGGGGAAAAGAAACTGGAGTCTCAACAGGCCGGAGCGGCCGACCTTTTTGGATAAAACTCCATTGAAGCCATCATGAGCCGAGCTGGGGCAAAAAAGGGACCTCGGCTCCTGGCGGGTACTTGTCAACGGGTGGCAATCCCCATAGTGAATCAGGTACCACGCTAATGAACTGAAAACGGCGCGTCTGCTGACACATGCACAACGTCATTTACTCACATGTGTTTCACGTGGACCGAGATAGACTCTCCTTGCATGTATATGGACATGTTGATTGAATATGAATATGTAACTATGTAAGATAATAATATATGTGCTGTACAGTGTCAACGCCCCCAATATGCAAATATACACCTCTAATTTACCCACTGATCCATCGCCAGGCCTTTCCATACCATGTCGTCGGCTCAACAGTCTCCCAAGTCTCATTGTCAGCAGTGGTGCGACCTGTGTCCAGATCGGCCTCGATAGGCTTGACAAAGGCAGGACGGAAGATGATCTTGTGTCCGACGTACAACACCACGAACAGGATCAGACTAAGGTAGTTGATGAAGAAGTCCTGAACCGAGAACTGAGGGATGAAGGACATGAATCCTTGAGTGAGAATGATGAGACAGTTGAAAAACAGTCCATACCACGAGAGCCAGGGCTGCCAGATGGCCTTGTAGGGCAGAACATCACGAGAGATGTCGCGCGCGGCGAGTGCACGCTGGAAGGCAAGGTGGCAGGCATTCAGAGAAGCCCAGGTGATAAAACCAGCAACACCAGAGATTTGAAGCAACCAGGTGAACACGGTAGCACCAGAGTCTGATACATTGAGGAACCCAAGCAGACCAAAGGCTGCTGTGAAAAGCACACTCCAGTAAGGAACACCTCCCTTAGAGGTCTTCTTGAAGAAACGAGGAGCGAAGCCCTCCTGTCCGAGGCCAACCAAGATACGACTGCCACTGTAGACATTGGAGTTGGCAGCGGACAGCACCACGGTCAGAAGCACGCCGTTGATGATACCAGGAAGAATCTTAACACCAGCACGGTTGGCGGCAATGACGAAGGGCGAGGCGTTGGCGTTCTGGGCACTAGCGCCACTGCCTTCACTAGCCAACAAAGCGTCATCATCGGAGGGCACAACAATTCCGATAAAGAAGATTGTCAAGATGAAGAAGAAGACAATTCGGAAGAAAGTCTTCCGAATGGCGGAGGGGACGGTCTTGCGTGGGTTCTCGGTCTCACCAGCGGCAATACCAACCAGTTCAGTTCCCTGGTAGGAGAATCCAGCCTGAATCAGAACGGACCAGAATCCAACAAACTTGGCGAGGGAGTCGTTGCCCTTAATCGTGTAGGCGACGAACGGACCGGGGTGGACCCAGTACCGGAAACCCAGATATCCCTTCTCACCAACACCGGCGTCCACACAGATGGCGAAAATCATGAAGCCAATCACGGTGATCACCTTGATACTGGCAAACCAGAACTCCATCTCTCCATAAAAGCTAACGGGCATCATGTTGAAAGCGATGATCACCACCCAAAAGACAGCAATGAAGATGGCGATTTGAATGTCACTATCCCAATACTGAATGATCAGACCGGTTGCAGTCAACTCCAACGCAAAAGTCGACGCCCAAGAAAACCAATAGATCCAGCCCATGGCGAAACCCAAGCTCGGGTCAATCAGACGAGCAGCATATGAGGTGAATGCTCCAGGAATGGGAATATAAGTCGCGATCTCTCCGAGAGCAGTCATAACGGAGTAGACGATAGTACCGACGAAGATGTACGCGATGAGAGCACCCACGGGGCCTGCGTGGGCAATGGCGGTACCGCTACCGATGAAAAGACCAGTTCCTATCGTGCCACCTTCACGTAAGGTCAGTATGGAAGAATTCTTCGCGTCAATGCGCCAATGCAACATGGCACATAGCATATGGCTCACTCACCAATGGCAATCATCTGCAAGTGTCTGCTCTTCAGCTTCCGCTTCAGCTCTGGCAGCGGGCTTGCCTCGCGCTGGGCGCCATGCTTCTCGTAGTCGAAATCGTAGGTGTCGACAGGGTTCTGGGCCACTTGCACGGGGACTTCAGAGTCCATCTTTCCCTTGTCTGTCCACGGAGCACTGTCGTGGGCCATTGTTGGAAGACGCGAACGGGTGACGGGTAGAAAGAAAGGAAGGATCTGAGGAGAGCTGCGAAGAGCGTGCAGCGTTCTCCACTCTGCGAGATCTATAGGCCAACGGGGGGTGCCAATGGACAGGCTTTTCTTCCGGTGTGGAGAAGCACGCGACGGTGTCAAGCCTTACACCTCTGCCAGATCTGGGGGAATTTATGTAAAAGAAAATGAATTTGAGGGGGAAATTGCAATTGAGGCAATTGCTTTCTTTTATTCTAGTCTCTCGGGGCTCGAGTCATTTTTTTCTTTTTTTCTTTTTCCCGTACGCCGGGTTCATTTGCCCATGTGGGCCATCCGCCGGGAAGAGTTTTCTCTCGGTGGCAACACATTCTGGGCAGAACCTAAGATTATCAGTCATGCTGTCGACTAATGTTATCAGTCTATATGCATAGCCAAGAGGATCAACCGCACGATGTTACGCTGCGGAGGGGAAGTCTATGATCTATAAATAAGGTTTCAGAGCTTGTCTTCTTTATATCAAGCCCAATGGGCTCTATATGGAGAATTTCTTATATAGTGAGACACACTTTAATTATGAAAGAGCTACCAATGAACAAGCAAGTGATTACAGCATATGAACACCCGCCTATTTAGGTGGCTACGACTAAGTGCACCTGTGTGGGTTCCCGGCTTGCGCCGGTTGCGGTGGACCCCGATAAGAGTTATCGCGTTGGTGACATATGGGACTAACATATAGACTACAAAGTACGCCGAATATAGCTGTAAACAAATATGGCATGATCTCATGAGTTTCAAATTGCTAAACTGAATTGCACTACACGAAACAACGATAAAAGCAAAGGGTATCGCGTCCTAACACCATGAACTAGTATTTCGACCTTCCGACCTCGGAAAGCCGAAACAAACAGATCAAACGCCGAGATGGGCATTAGTATGGGCGGTCTTGGCACTCTCTCCACTTCGACGATGATTCATAACATCCACAATTGCAAAGTATGAAGTCACGGCAAAGAGCACCCTATTGAGAGCTGTCAGCAAACACTGCCTCAAATAGTCTCCCACAGCTTTGAAGCAAGACATTCAACTCACCATTCAAAAGCCCCGAAAATTGTTGCTGCCTGGAGTGAGCTGCAAGTACTGGAATGACACCACCGCGGCGGAGGCAGCTGAGATCCCATCGCAATGAACCCAGCAAACCAGAAGATCATGGTGACAATCTCAACACCGGGGATCACATAATGATGCGCTACACGAGGGAAATGAATCGGCGCGAATGTGAGGTACGGCACTGCTATAAAGGCAGTCCAGCAGCCGAGGAAGAGGAGGAAGTTGATTGTGTCGGAGTATGACCATGAATCATAGAACGTGGAGACCACTTAACAAATGTTAGAGATCAAGCGGACTGGTTTGTTTTGGTATATTTACCATATCCAGTTAGTCCAATCACAATCACGCCGAATAAAGCTTGGGCGATCCGAACGGGAAATATCCACGGGATAGCCATGGCTTGTATGGATGATGTTATTGTGGGTGTAAAAGATCGAGAAGCTGATCGAGATTCACGCCAGAGGGGTCCGTTCACTTTTAAAGCAGAAAAGTAGGGTATAGAAAACCTGCAGGGATTGGGCAGCCACCGGCGTCGCGCCAGCGTCATTGTGGTTTGCAGAGCTTGGCAACAGCCCAGTGGCTTGACTCCAATGAATAGGGCTGACGTGGATGCATACCTTGATCTGATGACATTCCCTGCTTTCACTTCCTGTAACTGGTTACACGCTGCTGTTTAGCGCGTGGGGGAGTGGTTGGTTCTATGTTAAATATCCATGCGCCACTGACAGTATTGTTGTAAAACTCATTATTAGGTAGCACTATTGTGTCCCGCTATTAATATACTTCTTTGTCTATCTCGGCTGCCTATTTGTTGTACAAGCCCTATCCTGAGACGCTAGTCTCGTTTGTCCATGGCTGTCATTCACGCGAAGACATGACGACAGTCTGCCGATCATCGTGAAACCTTTGTACGGAAGATTCGGCCGTAGATAGGCCAGTCAGATATGCCAGACAATGCGGTTGTGTTTCCTAACGCACGGGCGTTTCGATCTGGCTCCTTGTCTAGGCAAGGGTTCATCCCCCCGCAAACCCAACATGCACCAGGTCTACGAATAATTATTCGAGCAAGATTGATGTCCATTCAAGCAAGATAAAAAAAATGTTGTATATAATCGTCGCTCATGCGCCTGTACAAGATGTATGCAACTCCAGGTCCAGGATCCAGTTCTCCATAATATCAATACAGATCAGTAATCACGGAAGACGGCCACCATGTCATCCAAACGAGACACTTCCGCCAGTAGCAGGGCTTCTTTGGCCTTCCAGTTGCGCAGATGCTCCAGCTCAGCTTCTGACAGGAACTCCTCCTCGTGTCCCTTGACATCAGTTCGCTCGGTCTTCTCGAGGAAATCCTTCTCGCGCTCGCGTTCAAACTTGATGCGCTGCAAACATCGTGACATGGCCTTGTATGTGTCTTCCAAAATGCTGCTGCAGACTCGATCTGGGTCGTAATACCACAAATAGATGGTCTTCGAGGGCTGACGCTGCGCATCACGCGGCACTTCTTGCAAGTCCACGAAACCGCCAGTTTGCATGCTGGCAAGGGTCTGACGCAGATCCTTGAAGGGTAGCAGACTGATCTCCTGAAGTCGCTTCTCATCTAACCTACCCTTTGCGTGGAGAACGCGGATCACACGCAGTGCGACATCGCCGTACCGCGACTCGATCATTCGCTCCAATTCTAAATGACGCAGCTTGCGAGCAATGCCACGGAATGCGATTCTCCAGGTATCGAGTCCACCGATGTTGTGTTTTGTGGTAAGGTTGAAGGGAGCTTGTGAGAGGTAGCTTAGGTGTTGATCAATCTGATAGGCACGGTTCACCTCTGTTGACTCGTCTTCGTGGTCGTCGCCATTGACGCCGTTTGTCCCATCGTCTAATGGTCGTTTCCTTCGGTTCGAGGTAGGTGTAGGATTCATTGGCCCAATGCATCCCGTGAGGTCGAGGTTCGGATCAACATCGTTGACAATGGCACTTAGCTGAATGGGAGCAGAATATTGTTCTCCTTCCTCTCCCTCGCGAGGGATTTCGTAGGTGTCTCGGCAGCGGGGCGTTTGGTATTCAATACGACGAAGAAGACAATCATAGATTTCGAGTGACACAGGAGGTGCACATTGTCTAGCAAGTTCAAGAATTTGCGTATTCCGAAGAGCCACATCAAGTTTTTCGTAGTTCACTCGAACGATGAGGTTAGACTATGTGATATTAGTTGCTGTATACCCGGGAGGAATATGTGGAAACTTACATCCATTGGAGCGGAGTCAATGCCATCTTCGTCCTCTGACCAATCATTCCCCTCGTCTTCCTCATCCTCTGCATGATCCCCGTTGACATCGTTGGTACCTTTCTGCGCGTTGGTCGAGCCTGAAGCACCTCCAAACATCCTTTTCACGCCTTGGGGGAGACCATTGAACATGAGACCGCGGGAAAGATCTCCTTCCGTTCGTTCCTTAACCATGTTCTTTGATTTCTCTTCAATCTCGGCCTGCTGTTGCTTGCCTTTCATTGCCTTGACGTCTGGCCGGCTAGAAACTATCCGATTGCAATCAAGCCAGTTATCATTGGGGCTTTGGAAGTGTCCTTCCCGCACTCGATGAATGTATCCGTGGGATGCAAGGCTCTTCAGTGTGGGGTGAAGACGCGCAGGTTTTTGGCTTACGGCGTGGTCGCCATTGGTTTCACTGGCCTCTTCTTCATGATCCCCATTTGTCTCCCCATTTGTCTCTGGCCGTTCTTCGTCATAGTTGACTCCATTAGTGAGGGGTTGGTTCGGTTGAAGTTGGGGAAGAGTTTCGAGGTGAGTGATCGAAGTGTGACCGAGGAACATAATCGCTTCCATTACCTTGGCAGCATATTCTCCCAATCGATTATCCACATGTTGGAGAATCTTTCCCGAGCGCACTAGGTAGTATGCAGCTTGCGGATTGGCTTCATAGTAGGTGTTATTCTCCTCGACGGAGGTAAAGTGGTAAACGAGGTGGTGCTGGATCATAGCAGAGATTCCATTATTCAATTGGCGATCAGTCAGTCGCGAATAGAACTTTAACCGAGGAAGCGTGAGTCGTTCATAGCGCTGGAGGACGGTGAAAATGCGCTGCGAATAGACAAGTTAATTCTCTACCCCGCTGTCGCGATGAATCATACAGCCCGGGGGTCTGTATAAAGCACTCACTGCGAATAATTCTCCAAAGTTATCCTCGATCAAGAGCATACAAAGCTCGGAAGAGCACTGTGCGATCAAAGTCAGTCATAGCTCCGGATAAGGTGGGACAGTCGCATATGTCGCATACCTGGGTCGTCATGACGAGCTAAAGAAAAAAATGCGCCAGCCTCGAATCCTCGAGAGGGTCACCGCGCAGGGTTCATGGGGCAGCTCGGAGATCTGCAGGTCCCAAACCCGGATGTAATGAGATGCAGGTCTCTTCTCTTCACGTTCTTTTTTTGCTTATCGGCTCGATTGCGGTTCACGTGATATGAAGATCAGGTGATCCGGGTATGGGATTTCAACGAGAGTTGGGAGAACGACGATCGGGCACTGGGGGCCACACAATTGATATTGACTTTCCGGAAACTGTTCAGACTGTAATAATCGTAGAAATGCACTCTTTGGTCACCTTTATATACTGCCGAACAAAAGTAACTCCGGTTCCGTCCGACTCGTCACTCCAGCCAATCAGAGCCCGAGTAATCAACAGTCCGGGATCTTGAAGCTTTTCGTGACCTCCAAACTGCCTCTTCTCTCCTGCTCTCTCCGCATCCCGCCTCCCTCCCCGCCTCAATTGCCCCCCTTTACAAACCCAATTCGGGTTTCTATCTCTTCTTCTTCTCTTTGCATATCTTTTCGGCACAAGCGACGATGTTGTCGCGGTCTTCCCTCAGCCGAAATGCGCCGCGTGCGCTCGCCGCTGGCCGTCGGTCCATGGCCTCGGCTGCCAACCCTTCCTTCCAGTACGATGTCACCGAGGCCTCCGGTGTGAAGGTCGCCAACCGTGAGGTTGAGGGCCCTACCGGTACCCTCGCCCTGGTCGCGAAGGCTGGCTCCCGTTACCAGCCCTTCCCTGGTTTCTCCGATGCTCTCGAGCGTTTCGCCTTCAAGGTCCGTCCCATATCATCAATTGGGCTATCTCAGCTGGTTTCAGGGATACTAATCATACTTTATCTCGACAGACTACCCTCAAGCGTTCCGCACTGCGGATCACCCGGGAGAGTGAGCTGCTTGGCGGTGAAATCTCATCGACACACTCGCGCGAAAACGTCGTCCTCCGCACCAAGTTCCTTGCCAAGGACCTTCCCTACTTCACAGAGCTGCTGGCCGAGGTTGCTGGTCAGACTAAGTTCGCTGGTGAGTCGGTCCCTTTTGATAATTGGTGGTAGATTGCGCAATTATAGAAACATCATTTTCTGACTCGAATTTCTCGATGATACCAGACCACGAGTTGAACGAGGTTGTCAGCAAGCTCCTCAAGTACAAGCAGCAGATCGTCCACTCTAACCCCGAGACTGTTGCCGTTGATGCCGCTCACGGCGTTGCCTTCCACCGCGGTCTGGGTGCCTCCATCACCCCCTCCCAGACTTCTCCTTACGAGAAGTACCTCTCCGGCGATGCCCTGGCTGAGTTCGCCCAGAACGCCTACGCCAAGCCCAACGTCGCTCTCGTCGCCAGCGGCCCCAACTCCGCTGAGCTCTCCAAGTGGGTTGGCCAGTTCTTCAAGGACCTCCCCACCGGAAACGCCTCCAGCCAGTACAAGGTCCTGCCTACCGTTGCCACTAAGTACTTTGGCGGTGAGCAGCGCATTGCATCTAAGACCGGAAACGCTGTCGTGATTGCCTTCCCCGGCTCCAGCGCCTTCGGTACCGCCGGCTACAAGCCCGAGGCTGCTGTCCTTGCTGCCCTCCTCGGCGGTGAGTCCACCATCAAGTGGACCCCTGGTTTCTCTCTCCTGTCCCAGGCCACCAAGGGCTTCTCTCAGCTCCGTGTCAACACCCAGAACAACGCCTACTCCGATGCCGGTCTGTTCACCGTTACTCTGTCCGGCCAGGCCGACCAGGTCAGCGCCGCCAGCAAGAATGTCGTCGATGTCCTCAAGAAGGCTGCCGCCGGTGAGGTCGCCAGCGAGGACATCAAGAAGGCTGTTGCCCTCGCCAAGTTCCGCGCTCTGGAGTCCGTCCAGACCCTCGAGACTGGTCTCGAGGCCACCGGCTCCGGCCTCGTCCACGGCAACAAGCCCTACCAGATCAACGAGATTGCCCAGGCTCTCGAGAAGGTCTCCGAGCAGCAGGTCAAGGAGGTATGTTTTTTCTTTGTCTATTTTCCGCATGTTTGAGTTTATCACTGACAACTATCTACAGGTCGCCAACACCTTCCTGTCTGGCAAGGCTACCCTTGTCAGCGTCGGTGATGTCTTCCAGCTTCCCTACGCCGAGGACCTCGGTCTGACCGTTTAAAATCCCTGTATACAATATACCGTAGAGAGGGAAAAGCCCGTTCCCTTCATTCTGGATTGATGTGACCACTTGTGCCTAGATTCATTGCCGATATCTCATTTGTTCTTTGATGGTGTAGTTGACTGTAATACAATTGTACCTTATCTTTTGATTCATTTGTCTACCTAGACATGAACTTTAGTTTGTTTCGTTCTGGCTTGTGGTGGGAATATAGTATGCTTGGGTTGAGTATCAGGCTGATATGTCTAAGAAGTAGTATTTTCCACGACCCTGATATACTTCAATCGGTACCTAGTGCATAAATATCTAGGTATTTTCTGATGACTATAGCTGAAATGGACATTAACGGTAATCTATAGGAACTTTTAGTTTGTATCATTTATTTTTGATATAACAAATTGCGATTCCTTTGGTCTAATCAGTAAAAAGACAAGGGACGTGAAAGAGTCCCGTTCAGTTGCATCAGAAGCAATCAATTGCTCATGAATAGATATGTGATAGGTAAGTATGCATGTATACAAATGCAAATAAAAAATAAAAAAGTTATGACAAGAGTGGGATTCGAACCCACGCCCCTTTCGAGACACGGAGATAGTTATGAAACCATCGGGATCAGGTTGACCTGAACCGTGCGCCTTAGACCAACTCGGCCATCTTGCCTTGGGATGTGAAATTTGGTGAATGATTGCATTCATTAATGAGTACTGCATTGTGCGTATAAAATATATCAGCCAGATTACTGATGTCCCCTAGCAGTCCGTAATGTTAGGCTTTGTTATTAACTTCAATTGTTTATGTGAAATATTATACTGGCTCTTCATTTATTATTGAGTCGCCTTTGAATATTTATTACTGTCATCTTATGTACGACGTTAATGGACAAAGAGAATATAGATGCATGATACATTCAGATAAGGAACTATTAGATATGCTACATTGCTATATTATAGTAAGTGACATCATATTCTAGCACTTCTCTAATTTGACATAAGAAGAGGGTTGACAGCACTCAAAGTTCCACGGGAAAACACCCATATACCGTGCTCCACGTATCATCGACCCGGCTGTACTCGTTCCACGAAAATCGAAAGAATAATTGATCAAATCTTTGGTTGCACATCTGCATATCCTTCTCTGTCATCTCGGCTGGGTAGCCATCTCGTGGTCGGAAGACACCAAGTGGTTTGATGCGTGCCTCTTGTGGAACGAGCACTTCTGCTGTCCTGGTTTCTAGTTCTGGGGGTGTGGGATATGGACCTCTAACCAGAGAGGTGACTGTGGTGCTCGGGTTTTCTGTGTCTCCTTTTTTCGTCTGGTTCTCGAGTCCATCATATGCTTTTGCGGTCTCAAAGCTGCTCGTGCTCTGAGCTTGGTCAATTAGTTTCCCGTTCTTTTCTTCTATCATCACAATTGCTTCGATCAGTATGATTCCTTGGTCGCGGCTGTGAAGTCCCAGTACTCGATGCGCTCGACGGAGCATTGCTAGAGCTATGCGTCGCATTTTAGGGTCGCGACACCTGACGCATGTAAAGAATAGTGGAAGACCGACGCTGATCTCGAATGTAAAAGGAGGCTGGCTTCCATCATCTCGAGCTGATCCGTTCAGGGCTACGATGGAATTTTCAATCATATTTTGGAAATTTGGTGTGTAGATGTCGGTTGTGATTCTTGATGGTGACACGCAGACTCCGAGCATGACAAACAGCATTTCGTAATAGGCAAGAAGAAGAGCACAGGTGCTGAGTTGATCCCCCTTGCATAGAAACGCTGTTAATTTTGTGAAGGCAGTATACCAGTTTTGTAATTTGGCTGAGAGTTTTTTTTGGCGGATCATCAATGGCTGAGATATCTGGGGCGCATGTGATTGCTCCAGGTCTTGTTCGCAGGCTCGTTCGAACATGTGAATCTCCGTAGAAAGAAGAACAATGGCTTCCCGCGCCGACTTAAGAGAGACGAAGATGACCTCCTTTGTAAAGTCACTTTCTGTTTCTCGTAACAGTGTGCTCATTGGATCCGCTAAATTGTGGAGAGTGACTGCTCCTAGTCGGACAAATATGGGAACGATCGTATCTTCCAATAGTGAGGCCTCGGTTGCTGTCATAGCTCTGCGGTCCTTTCGGTCTCGTAATGCATGAATGAGGTGTACACCTTGGTTATAGAGATGCAATGATTCCTCCAAATCTCCCAAGAGGGCCTCCACGCAGATGAATAAAACACATGTGATCAGTCCCGTAAATATCCCGACACCACCCCGTGCAAGCCCTTGACGAACGGCGGATACTGAGCGTGAATACCAACTCAACGCATCTCGTTGGTTTTGATTCAGTCTGCGAGGGTGGTCCCAGCGGGGAGGGACAAGATCCGGGTATGGGTCAGGACTTTCGAATAGTGAACTTATTGAGATCATAGCATCCCACACTGCAGGCTCACTTCGGCAAACCTGGGGAACAATAGTGCGCCAGAAATCAACATCCAATCCACCACCGATAGAAGTTGCAGTGTGTTGAAAGTAGTAGGCGAAAGCACGACGCTCTCGCCATACTGTATTTGGTGATAGTGAAAGGGGATTTTCAAACATCAATGATGGACTTGAGCCAGAATTTGCATTTTCGTAGTCACACTTGCGGCCCGTACTAGTGCATCGGAGACAGCTGGGCTTTTCCTCCCCGCATTTGACTCTTCTGATTCTGTGGTAAATTTAGCACTGTACTCTATGTGTTAAGATATGTGTTGAGCATGGAAAAGGCTACTGACTTGCAGGTTTTGCATCCAAGTTTTGATCTGGAAGTTGAGGCCCTAGTTGAGCTACCCCTCGGGCGGACTGAGGAGCTAACGGGCATAGTGAACCGATTCGAGGTAGTACAGTTTATAATCTTCAATATATGTATCAGTGGAGACGTGCTCGGGTGGATATGGAGGGGTCTGCCTTTGATAGCCTGTGGTTATTTAGGGGCGTGGCGAAATCGTACAGGCTAATCATTCAGCTCGCGGGGATTGTTATCGCATCGTCTATCGATGATGATGGTTTGATGATCACAGATCACACGAAGTCGGTGATATGCCCCGCTGGTAACATATAAGCAACTGCAAGGTTGTAGACGAATATCTTCAACGGTATCATGTGACACGTCTTACAATTTAGCATTTTAGGTGCTAAATCTGAATATAGACTAGCGCATTTTTGAATAGGGTGGGTTCTTCTCTATACATGTACGCCTGGAAACATTGAGGGTGATTTAAGCTTAAATCAACATTTTGTTTGCTTTTATACGGACTAAGAGTGACATATCTAGATTACGCGACACTACTTTCGGCTTTTTGGAAGTAGTTCCCATGTATCTCGGTCTACGACGAACAACTCTTTCGTTTCCTAATTCTCTTGGGCATCAAATACTGATGTCTTGCTATTGGAATCAGTCATACTGTTCGAAGCTGTCTTTTTTTGCTTGGTGGTCGTGTTTACCTTGAGTTGCTGTCTTCAAACCACGGCTACGGCCATGTCAAGTCACAACCCAGATATTTAGACCAACGAGATGCAGTAGTAAAATCGGTGGGAATTTGGGAGGCGCCTCTCTAGATTTCTACCATTATTATCAGACCTCTTTGTGGATACAATCCAGAAATTTTGTATGAACATCAGACAGCAGCCATACCCGAGATCAATCCTCTATGCCCTTTCACTGTGGTTGTTTCGTTGGTAAGCCAGAAAGCGAGCCCGGTCAGCTTAGCGATAGCAGGACAGTGATTCTCTATTCTAGGTATTAGCTACTCCTCTGGAGGCTCGGAATAGGTTGATCTGGGATATCTTAGGCTTGTTTATAAGGTTACTTGGTTTGGTTCGATCATGGGGACGTCTTTTCAAGGCAGAGTCAATTGTCTATATTATAATTTTCGTATTCTGGGGCTACCTGGGTCGATACTTATGTCGCATTCCGTTCTAGCTAGTGGTTGGAGTATGCATCTATTTACAGCGGCAATGGTCTGAAAACTGTCGGCTTCTTATTTCATGGACTATCGAGCTTTCGTATTGGATTATATATGTTCCACCTGGTGACGAGATAGACCACCCAAGTGAACGCTATTGGTAGTTGTCTAAACACATTGGGTTGAACGCAAAGAAAAGCAGGGGTACTGGAATTATCTTCACTTTCTTAACCACATCGACTAGCGAAGCAGTAATAGCTTAAGAGGTATCCAACCTAATAATGCTGATTTTGGCTCATCTAATCAAGGTTGGCTAACCATTCCATCGAACTGGCAAGATGGCCGAGTTGGTCTAAGGCGCACGGTTCAGGTCAACCTGATCCCGATGGTTTCATAACTATCTCCGTGTCTCGAAAGGGGCGTGGGTTCGAATCCCACTCTTGTCATAATTTTTTTTGTTTATGCTTGATATATTTCCATTTATCTAACTCTGCGATACGTATAAAATCTGTTGGCTTTTTGTCTCTCTTTCTGTCTAAGTACCGATTAAGTATGCGAGCAACTCACCAAGCCAATGGTCTCTAAAAAGAGGCTATACCCCGAAGGGAAAACATATAGAATGCCTGAAATCAGTGTCCCACAAAGTTGCCAATCTTACAATATCTAGAGACCGAGTTTGATGTTACCATTCTGATTCCTATGTAATATTTGTCGCTCATTTCTATCGGTCTATTCTTCCCCACCAAGGTGTAATTGAACTGGTAGTTAGATGGATCATGCCGGGTCGGAAATCTGCCTTGACGCATGTCAGATTGCAGACAACGGTGAAATCTGTAGGCGTCGCTTTTACAAAGGGGTTATTTTATAGTGGCATTTGGCTCTCCAATAACCCTCTTAATGATGAGCTGGGCATTCTATATGAGCCAAGCCAACCGACTACTCAACTACTACGCCTTGCTTCAAGCAACGTGCCCTCAATTTGACTCCACATATAGAGCTAGTTGTCCGTACATGTAAGTGGGAATCCGAGGTATATCGAGATTAGGAATAGCGCAGCGCAGGCATCAGGGGAATTATTAGCGTGGTCAGCAATTGCCTATCTCCTGTAGCAGTCCTTCAGCTGATTTAGCACTATACCGCTCAAGCCCGCACCCGAGTAAACCTGGGCCAAACAGAGTCAGCGGCCGCTAGAGCTGCGTAACGTAACGTCGATTTCCTTCTTGAGTATTTTAAATATACTCGATGCTGTCCCTATACACACCCAACCTTTTACAGCAAGGCAGAAACCAAGATGGCACCTGGATGTTATATTTGCCAATGTGAGTCTCTTGTTCGCATAAAAAATCATCCATAGCTGTAGTCGATGTGTGAACAACAGTCGCTTTTAACACTCAACCAAGGACAATTGTGAGTAGATACCGCCCAATGGGCGTGTTCATATACTGCTCGGGTGTAACTGGCGATACGATCGACAGCCAGCTCTTCGACCAGAGCCGCGTGCACTAGTTATGTGGAAAGTAAAAAATTTCATTTCTTCCTGTTTCAATTGATTCTTCTTATCATACCCGGTTTTTATGCCTAAAAGGGACAACTAGTTTGATGTACCAGATTCAGGTAAGTAGAGGAGAGATGCTAATCTCAATGTCCAATCAGCTGCTACGAGAGATACGAGAACAAGACAAGTTTCCGCTGTCGTCGACTCATTGCGGTGCAGTAGCTTAACTCTACTGGATCGACACCAGTTCTACCGACACGAAGAGTGCGGAACAGTATCGACGTCCGATTAGGGACCTCTTCAGTGGTAGCTAGTAGATCTTGGAAGCGGAAGGAAGAGCATCTCAGAGTTAAACTTCAAATAGCTATATTTCGTTATAAGAAGTGGATTGTGTGTAGTATTTCTGATAGACGAGGAAAGCTAGAAACCAGAAAAGCTGATGTTCATGCGCATTAGAAAGCTGAACAAGTTGCAAACAGAAGATCTTGTGGCTTTAACTAGAATAAGATACGAATGAATAACGTTTATTTCACCGTTATGGTATCTTATACTAATACGAGTAAGATCAAGCAAGCACAATCAGACAGATGAGGTATACCGGATAGCCACTCAGTGTACAATAAATTTTGAATACCGTTACTCATTGGAAGTCCATTCCATGCTTCTCGGCCCGCAAAAGAGACCAAGGCTAGTCTATCGCTGGCTAGATAGACCCTGAGCAATTATTATCGGATGAGGAATTGTTCTTTTTTTGAAGGGTTGCTTGACGTGTGATGTCGTATCTGTCGCACACAAATCTTCTCTGCACATCATGGTCTCAATTATCCTCTTATAACCATGAAGTCCCATCTAATTCACCCATTTCCTTGTCTTATCAGATAGCACGAGTTTCATTCATATTTAGCATAACATGGATTTTATCTGGAAGACATAGAGGAGGTCATGTAGCGGTGTTCACGTCGCCATGAAAAGAGATGCATAATATACTGTGTTCAATGAACGAGATAGATGCTAATGGTTGGCTCAAACGGATCATTGTAGTCAAATATATTACGGATGCGTGCAGCCATTGGGATCATTGCATTATTGTCCCATCTTCACAAACTCGTACGCTGGATCAATACTTCCCGGGTGCATCCATAGGGATCGTTGCAAAGGTGGTACGATTTGCACTCGTACAGTTGCGGACAGTGTCAACAGCCGTCTCTTTTGGATAGCTGGGCCACGGATAAATGCGACTTGAAGAGTAACAAGAAGGATCACGAGACGCATTGCAACGGTTGTCGGGTACTAATTATAGATAGGTGGATGAAGGAATGGAAGCAGGGGACGGAGGGAACATGTATCAATCTAGATCGCCAGATCTGTCACTGGGGTGTAGGGCTTCGAGGTGTTATAAGTGAATATGATTATGGCAAGAACGAGAGTCAAAAGTGTATATAATGAGGCAAAGACAAAAGAAAGAAAGAATAGATCGCAAAAAGTAACAATGGGCTATGTGAGTCGTTATAGTAATAGGTCTGTCTAGCTATAGCAAACTTCGGAAAGAAACAAATCCACGGCAAGCGAACAGCAAACAGCCATGGGTTTTGCAGTAGCTATTTATCTATCTATGGATAGAGAGAGAACAGAAGTAAAACACAAAAAAAGAAATGACAAGAGTGGGATTCGAACCCACGCCTACAAACGTAGATCAGGAAACTGCCGAAACAGTGGGAGTTAAGGTGGACCTTAACCTGACGCCTTAGACCAACTCGGCCATCTTGCCTGCTCGATGAAGAATGGCACGATCTTTGACTACATGAGCGACAATCTCAAAATACCCCTTTCTACTTGTTTGGCATGTGCAAAACAATAATTAACGTTACAGAAGCCGACACCCGGAGTTCAACCTTGCTTTGGACTAGCATCTACCACAGCCGTCGGACAAACGGACAGACAGGTGTATACTACTTCCCTGACCATTCATAGACTCTAATTAAGATACACACCCAAATCTATAAGCCGAGGTCAAGTCAGCGGATAGATGTAAACAAGCGGCCATCGCGGCCCGCTGGAAAGGAACGGCTGTGTAACTTGACCCATTGCATCATACTATTATTTAGTTCCGAATCTTCGGACTGAACAGTCTCAAACACATGATCTGATCTACTGTCTCCCGTGCATTGAAGTGAACTCTTCGGGTATACTACCGGAAAAGCCGATTTACGCACCGACATCGGACATTGTGCTCTTTTGTCCGGGGGTGGATATTTTTGTTTACATGGCGGGGATATTAGCCGTCGTCGGAGTTAGATTGTCCGACTGTTGGAGGTTACGGCTCGGAAATTGTTTTTATCGAGGTATTGTGGGGGAGGTTATTGTTCCTGTGTTCGGAATTGTGTCCCTGAGGTTCGATGTTGAGATCGGTGTTGCGTAAAAATTGAATAAATTGCTGGGAACAGAGTACAAAATACTGAGCACAGGTTACTCGAGTAAATGAGAAAGTATGATAGTAAGCCGCAAATGTATTCAATGGGTATCGGGTCTGTCGAATGTCCAGACAAATTATAAAATAGTAAGAGGTTGCATCTAAACTAAAGACATCTCCATTCCAAAGACCACTGCCACGGCAGAAGGGTATCTCAAACCTTCTTTAGTGCTTAGCGGTGACAGTGTCGCCAGTCAGTTTCTCGACTGCTTCCTTGGCCCTGTTCGGTGAAACAGAATGATTAGCCCGAGGTCTCACATGAAAATGTAGATCGATGACGACAGGGAAAAGGGGAAAATCTGGAGAAGGTATGGAGTAAACAACTTACATGTCACCAAGAGCCACCATGCAGACGGTCTGCCAGATGCCGAGACCGATACGGGGAGCAACACCACGGTAGAGACCACGGATACCGTTGTTGTCGTAGATGTAGCGGAAGGTCTTGCCGACGGTCAGGTTCTTAGGGCGGTTGGGGTCGGGGGTCTTGCTCTGCATCTCGACACGGATAACCTCAATGGGCTGGTTCCAGGCGGAGAGACCACCACCAAGACTGGATGCCAAGATCTTCTCAAAGGCCGACAGCTTGGTGCCGTCCTCCTTGTTGGAGACCTTGCGGATAGCCGACTCGGCCAGACGCGAGAGACCGAAGCGGGAACCCCAGTTGGTGGTCTGACGGATAGCAACAGCGTTGACACCACGGTTGATACCCCGGATACCCTCCTTGCGGTAGATGTCCATGAAGGTCTCGAAAGTGCCGGGGGGCTTAGCGCCGGTGGCGGCCATCTTGTGCTTGGTGATTTCGACCGTCTTCATGCAGGTACAGAAACCCATGGTAGCGTAGGCTTGGGCAACACCACCAGCCATACCACCGCTGATACCGGAGACGAAGTCGTTGGCACCGAGGGCGCGGGCCTGATACTCGGCCTCGGAGGCGACGAACAGGAGAACCGCACCCTTGGTGGATGCCTCAATCCAGGCCCACGGAATGAGTCCCTGATAGTCTAGTACGAATCCCACGTCAGCCCCATGTTACACATGCAAAGGTCCCACCAAGGGCGCTAAGAGCGCACGTCGGGGGAAATTGGAAGGTCGGGTATATCACTTACAACCGAGGATGCCGCCACGGCCCCAAATCCGACCCATAGCGCCTGCGAAGCTGTCGCCCCGGTTTGCGGCCATGGTTGTCTTGATCACCTCCAGCGGCTGGGGGATGGTCAGCTACCTTGATTCTTGGTTAGATTATCGAGTATTGGCATACCTGTCCCAACGATGTGACCTCAAACAAGTTCAATCCTGCGCCCAGCAACAGGTTGCTGAACTTGACGGGCTTCTTCTCGAGCTTAGGGGCCGAAGCCGCGGAAGGAGTTGCGGTAGACATTCTATGATGAGGATGCGCTGAAAGGGGCCCTGACCAAGGGATGTAGGGGGCTTCGTGCGTTGAGTGGGAAAGAAAGAAAAGGGTGGTTGAAAAGATCCGAGGAGGAATGTGTAGGAAGAGGGAAGAGGAGAGAGAAAGCCAAATGTCTTATAGGGGAATCAGCAAGCATGGGTAACTAAGCTGGGGACAGCTGGTACCAGCTACATCGGATCTTCAATAGTTCCACTCATGCCAGTGGGTACTCGGTACCTCACATACCAGCCCCGGAGCAATCCCTCTCCTTGGCAATTTGGAACTGTCCGTTTGTCGGCGCAAAACAATATTTTCTATTGACTCCGGATCTTCATGTAATTGAAGTTTTTTATCCTAAAATCGGCAGTATAGTTATAACATTTGATGTTTTGTTCTTCCCTAGCAACGCATACGGGTGGGGACCGCCTGATGGTTGAGGGCTGCCCCGTCCCAACAGTCCCGCAGTGCTCGATTCAACACAGGAGCCTCCAGACCGTTTGATATCTACGCTGTATCTACGATCCCGATAAAAATATAATGCCTGCATGTACATCGGTTATTTGGATCAATATACTCTCAACAGTACACACTACAAGGTTCATGGTTTTGACATGGAAGCTCTGTTACAAGGCCCGCTCGAACCGATCAAGTCCCTATCATACATAAAATAACCCAAGACTATCTCGGTCACACAAAGGAAATAATACAAATGTCTATCGGGTCCTGAGTCCCCCAAGATTATAAAAAGAATAAATCATGACGCGCTTAGAGCTTGGCACCGACCAGCTTGGCGTAGGCCTCAGTGCTGAAAGACTTGGGGCGCTCAATGGGCATACCAAGAGCACGGTCGATGATCAGCTGGGGAAGGACACCAATGGCACGGGAAACACCGAACAGGACGGTGTAGTAGTTAGCCTCGGTCAGACCGTAGTACTGGAGGAGAACACCGGAGTGGGCATCGACGTTGGGGTAGGGGTTCTTGGTCTTGCCGTGCTCAGTGAGGACACCGGGGGCGATCTTGTAGACCTGGCTGACCAGCTTGAACAGAGGGTCATCGGGCAGCTTGCGGAGAGCAAACTCGCGCTGAGAGACGTAACGGGGGTCAGTCTTACGGAGGACGGCGTGGCCGTAACCGGGGACGACCTGGCCGTTGTTCAGGGTGGTCCAGAGGTAGTCCTTGATGGACTCGTCGGAGATGTCGTTGCCGACGGCCTGCTTCATCTTGGTGATCCAGTTGAGGACCTCCTGGTTAGCGAGACCGTGGAGGGGACCGGCGAGACCCTGGAGACCGGCGGAGAGGGAGAGCATGGGGGAGCTCAGGGCGGAGCCGACCAGGTGAGTGGTGTGGGCAGAGACGTTACCACCCTCGTGGTCGGAGTGGATGGTCAGGTAAAGACGCATCAACTCAACGAAGTCCTTGTTGCCACCGAAGCCGAGCTGGTTGGCCAAGTTGAAGGAGTAATCCTTGTCCTTCTGGACGGGGGCGACCTTGCCGTCCTTGAAGACATTGCGGTAGATGCGAGAGGCAATGGTGGGAAGCTTGGCAATGAGGTCCATGGAGTCCTCGAAGGTGTAGGTCCAGTACTCCTTCTTGTTGACACCCTTGGCGTAGGCCTTGGCGAAAGCAGACTCGTGCTCAAGAGCAGTGACGGCCAGAGAGAACTGGGCCATGGGGTGGAGGTCGTTGGGGCAGCGGTCGATGAGCTCCTCAATGAACTTGGGGACATCGGAACGAGCAGCCCACTCGGCAGACAGGTCGCGAACCTGCTGCTCGGAGGGGATCTCACCGGTCAACAGAAGCCAGAAGAGACCCTCGGGCAGGGGCTCCTCACCACCGGGAGCCTTGGGCAGGAGCTTCTGGCACTCGGGGATCTAGGGATAACGGTAAGCATATGGAAGGTCGACTTGTGAATCGAAGATCACCTACGGTGTAGCCGCGGAAACGGATACCCTCCTCAGAGTCGAGGACGGAACCCTATTAAAAAAACACGGGTTAGCTGCGTCATCCCCCATGGGGGCAGAAGTTGTTGAACTTACCTCCCAGACGAGAGACTTGATACCACGGGCACCACCGTAGGCCTGGTCGAGGGTGACCTCACCAATGACGGTGTTACCGTGTTCCCTGATGCGATTGTCAGCTTTGTGGTTTTGAATAGGGATGGCGCGTCACATACTTGCGGAGCTTCTTGACTTTCTCGATCTCGGCGGGGAGGTTGTCGGCAAAGGTGTCCTTCAGGGACTAGATGACAGCATGTTAGCATTGATCCGAAGCTTCCCGCGATGGACGACGTACCTTGGCCTTAGCGGAAGAGTAGCAGCGCACGCCATTGAAGGCAGCAGTCTGCATGGGCTTCGCAATGGAAGACCGAAGAGCGGCAGTGCCGATTCTGAGAGAGGAAGCCATTTTGAAATAAAATGAAAAAGATGGGGGAGGAGATATGGACACAAAGCCTGGGGGAGAAAAAGAAGGAAGAAGGGAAAGACTGGGAGAAGCTCTTTTGCGGCCCTGCAATTTTCTCGGTATTTTCCATCTGGCCGTATTACAGCCGGTACGGTCACGGTCCCACTCGGGACGCCGTGGAAGGGAACTCACCACGTAATTTTCCCCCAACGGTACATTCGGGCTGCCGGCAGATCAGCTTCGGTTTGCGAAAATAACGGAGCTCCAGCGTGTCCTATACGTCATGATCAAAACCAATATTAGTATAATATATAATGTATAATAACTATATCTACAGCATATACGGAATATAGTAAGTAACTTGTGTAATTATATCCGCATTCGTCCCAGGGATCCGGAGTGACGGGGCGGTACGGGGGTAATACCATCCCTGATGGCAGTGACGTCGGCAAGTCGCCATCTGTTGTGCCGCCTGTCCGTGTAAACCCTCGGTATAAAGTTCTTTTATTGTATTGGTATATGGAAGTCCATGTTGAACTGCACCTGATCCCGCCTTGACCTCTTTCACTTCCTATTCTACCCTACATGCCCAGATTTCTTAAACGGTTCACCGAGGTCGGAAGCTTCGGGCGGGATCAAGGGGCAGAATAGGGTCATATTTCTAGGTAGGATATTCCTCGGCTCAGTTCAAATGTCATTCCGACTGTTTCAAGAATGCAAATTGTTGAATGCTATTTTCAATAAAGTTATTGTTCATTCTGTATACGCGTAACTAAATGGAGCGAAGTTACCAGATTCTAACTTCTGCATTATCTTGAGAACAGCCTTTTAGAATAGAGTGGTTGTACTGTAGACCCCAGATCCCGCATCAGTCCGATGAATCTTGTCCATGCTCAATTACGTGTCTTCAATGTTGTTGGGCCAGCCGTCTTTGCGATGTAGCACCACGTGATATCAGGTTCGGTAAAACGCAAAAACCAATTGCGCTGAAAATGACTTCACGTGATCTAGCCCAATCAGGCTAGCGCCCGAAGATTCTGCCACCCATCTTCCCCTTTAATGCCCTTCGCATTCCTTCACTTTCCAACTCTCATCTCTCTATTCCATCAACTCAACAATCTCAGTCCATTCCCTTGGACTCTGTAAAACCCTCTGGTTTATCCCTGGATCTCACTTCGACACTAGGCTGTACATTCCCCGTACTCTCGTACTCGGCCAGGCAGCCTCTTCTCCTGGACACAATATCGCTAGGCTGTATTCAGCTGTAGGCGCCTGTTCTCTGCTCGACAGTGAATGCGCTCGTGGAGTCTGTAGTGAAGAATCGCAAATCACCGAGGACCTAAAATATCTGCTTTCAGAAGATTTTCCGCAGTAGCTGGAATCTCTTACTTCTCTCGATAGGCCTGGGCCAGAATTTCTTTTCTCTCTCGTCCGTCTCTTTTTGCGCGCTTCATTCTCTCGCAATAGTCCTTCAGCCATGTCTTCCGCGGTAGCAGAATTGGAGAATATTCTCCAATCCATGCTGGCTCTCAAGCCTCCTGGTGTATCGGGCTCCAAGATCGGTAGCATCACATCCTTGTGCACTGCCAACGTGCAGGTACGCTTTTCCCGTTTGGTCGATAATTCGTGCCATTCAGCCCCCAATCTTCCAAGAGTCACGCTAACTTTCCTGCAGAATGAATCAGTTCTCATCCAAAAAATTTACACCCACTTCAAGAAGGCACCGGGCTCCCACAAGTTGGGCGTGCTCTATGTCGTAGACTCAGTAACCCGTCAATGGGTAGATGCCGCTCGCAAGGCCGGTCAGGCTCCTGGAAGCGATGCGCCGGATGGAACTTTTGCCGCAGGCGTCAAGCGTGTCACTGATCTGCTGCCTGTCCTGATGACAGACATCATTAACAATGCTCCCCAAGATCAAAAGGTAAGCAATAGACCTGTATCTGATATTCTCACATCGCAGCCTTGGCGGGGGCCAAGAATCTTTGTATAGAGTTGTACTATGTTCTTCGGTCCTGAACAACGCCAAGGCGTGGACGTTTTCGAACAACTCGCTCACGTATTTCCGCCTCTATAGGAGAAGATCAAGAAGCTGGTTGACATCTGGGAGCGTGGTAACACATTCCCGGCGCCCATGCTAAGCTCTTTCAAAGAGAAATTGAACGCAAGTTAGTCGAATCTGTCCACGGGGCGTGGCACTCATGCGCCTCGTCTTGTTTTCACCTGATCACATCTAACGTTTCATTAGCCGTCGAATCGCATACGCCTGAAGGCTCACCTGCCCCCAACGCGAACCCACTGGGCGTTCCCCAGCAGCCCGCCGCTGCACCGGATACCTCGAGCATTCTGAAGGCATTGGCGGACATGGCGAAACAAAACACTGCGGCTCCTGCGGCCCCCTCGGCCCCTGCTCTGGCCAACCCTATGGCAGCTTTCAATGCCGCCGCTGCCATGCCTGCTGCGTCCACCGAGTCGTCTTCGCAGGCTTCTGCTGCCCTGAACCCATACGGCGCTGCTGCCGGCCCCATAAACCCCTTCTCGGCGATGGGAGGTGTCGCTCAGAACCCAGTCATTCCTCCTCAGAGCCAGAGTGGAACTCCTAACCCCATGGCCGCTGCCAATCCACTGGCTGCATTGATGCCTCAGGCCGCCCAGCAGCCTGCGATGGACCCGGCTGCGATGGCCCAGCAGTTCCAGCTGCTTCAGATGCTTGCCGCTCAAGGTGTGCCCCAGGACCAGTGGGCCACCGCTTTACAGCTCCTCAGCATGAGCAGCGCCAATGGTATGGGTGCTATGCCTCCCGCGGGACAGATGCCTGCTATGCCTGGATTCCCTCAGATGCCAGGCCAGAATGTCGGCAGCTGGGGTCGCCCTGACTCTCAGAACCGTGATGACCGAGGCCGCGAGTTCCCTCGCTCTCCTCCCACTGGATACCGTCGTCGTTCGCGCTCCCCTGGCTGGGACAGACGTCGTACTGCCTCGCCTCCTCGTCGTCGTGAGAGCCCTGTGTACGGGGAGTATCATGGTGATTCCCCTGGCCGTCGTGGTGGAGACCCCCGTGATGCGCGTGGTCGTCGTGGCAATGAGTATCGCCAGCGCAGCCCTCCTCGTGGTGGAGGTCGTCGTCGCTCGCCTTCGCCTGTTCGTAACAAGGATCCTAACCTTCCTCCCCCCGGTCCCAAGTTTATCGAGTGGGATTACTCGATTGGCCAGGGTGTGATCAAGGTGTTGAGCCGAACCCTTTTTGTTGGCGGTGTTACCTCCTCGGAGGCTCACTTGCGCCAACTGTTTGGCCAGTTTGGAATCGTTCAGACTTGCATCGTCAATGTGGACAAGCGCCACGCTTTTATCAAGATGATCAGCCGTGGTGATGCGATGAGCGCTCGCGATGGAATGGAATCGTACCGTACTGGAGAGATGCAACTTAGGGTAAGTTTTGCGTGTGCCCCACACCCATGAAAAAGAGGGATCTTATTTACTGACTTTTTCCGACATAGACTCGTTGGGGTGTCGGCTTTGGTCCCCGTGACTGCAGCGACTACCAGACTGGTGTCAGCGTAATCCCCATTGAACGTTTGACTGAGGCTGATCGCAAGTGGATGCTTACCGCCGAGTACGGTGGTACTGGTGGACGTCCCATTGAATCTGGCATGATCGTCGAGGAACCCGATATCGAAATCGGTGCTGGTGTTTCTTCCAAGGCTATCAGTCGTCGCATCGCAACTGACACTGGCGGCAAGCGCGGTCCCATCTCGACCCGCGACACCCGCTTTGGTGGACAACCTGGTGCTGGTGCTGGTGCTGGTGGTCCTGGTGGTGGCGGTCGCCGTGACCGTGATGGATACGGTGGCATGGGTGATAGCGCTCTTGAACAGGCTCCCAACCTGAACAACCCTGCCGTCCCTCCTGCGGTTCCTGCCTACGGATTCAACTTTGCCAGCATGCCTATGCTACCTCCTGGATTCATGATGGGCGGCGCTCAGGGTGGTTCCATGCCCGGTGCTCAGCCTCCCAACGGTCAGGGCAACTAAGCTTCTTTCTTTCTTTTTCATTCCATGCGTGCATATCTTGCATAGGTCCAGGATTGCGCGAGGGGCAAAAGGCGTTGGAGGATCGGAAATTTTTCGAGCGAGTTTTTACGGGAGGTTATCGTGTTCTGCGGTTTTATTCTTATTAATGTTATCCTTGCATACCCCGATCACATTACGATTCACATACGTTAGGAATTACATTTTCTTGAACTTATTTCACCTTTGGCAATTGTAGGACTAGGCTTTAGGTGTTTTCATGTTGCATGTACATTTCTTCGTGTAAACTGAACAAAAGTTTCAGCTTGGTGGTTCGTATATTCTCATCTTTCTTGCAATCGCATCCGATTGCTCACGCAGTCCGATCTGGCACAGCCTTGGAAGCACGGAATGACTGCTCAAAGTCGGCAATAATATCGTCAATGTACTCCGTACCAACCGAGATGCGAATACCATCCTCGGTAACGCCAGAGTCGCGACGCTCCTGCTCTGAGAGTTGCTCATGGGTCGTGGACCAGGGGTGGATAGCAAGAGTCTTGGAGTCACCAACACTACAGCAAGCAGGTCAGTAACGTTCCCACATAAGACAGAACGGAATAGAAACATACTTAGCAAGATTGGAAATCAACTTGAAATTATCAACGACCTGCGCACCAGCAGCCGCGCCACCCTTAATACCAACCGACAAAACACCACCAAACCCACGCTTCAAATACTTCTTGGCAAGATCATGATTGGGATGACTTTCCAACCCAGGATACGAAACCCAGCTGACATTCTCATTCGTCTGAAGCCAGTTAGCCAGAGCAATCGCATTACTGGCATGACGCTCACACCGCAGGCTGAGCGTCTCAATGCCCAGAATGAGCTGCTGCGCCGCGAATGGGTTCAAGGCTGATCCAAGATCCCGTAAGATCTCAACTCGCACCCGGATGGCATAGGCGATAGAGCCAAATGTCTCCCAGAACTTCAGCCCGTGGTAGCCCTCTGAGGGCTCGATGAACTGTGGGAATCTGGCGCTGTTCTTGCCCCAATCGAACTTGCCGCTGTCGATTACCACGCCTGCGATGGTGGTGCCGTGGCCGCCGATCCACTTTGTTGCGCTGTGCACGACTATATCGGCGCCGTGATCGATTGGGCGGATGAAGTAGCCGCCTGCGCCGAATGTGTTGTCCACCTAGAGGTTTATTAATCGTGAGAACTTGATTCTTCATGTCTGAATGCAAGCTACATGTACATACCACGACCGGGACACCCTTTTCATGTGCTAGTTTGGCAATTGCCTCAAGATCAGGAACGTTATAGCGCGGGTTGCCAATGCTTTCAAGGAACACGGCTTTCGTGCGGTCATCAATCGCAGCTGCAATATCCTCAGGCTTATCGCCTTGGACGAACTTTGTATTGATACCAAGGCGCGGGAACATGACCTTGAACTGGTTGTAAGTGCCACCGTACAAGTTGCTAGTAGAAACAATGTTGTCACCGGCATGAGCCAGGGCCGAAATGGCCATGAACTGCGCTGCCTGTCCAGAGGAGGCAGCGACGGCGGCAACACCACCCTCCAGGGCTGCAATCCGCTTTTCAAAGACATCCACTGTCGGGTTCATGATGCGGCTGTAGATGTTGCCGAACTCCTTAAGGCCAAAGAGCCGAGCGCCGTGTGCGGAGTCATTGAAGACATACGAGCTGGTGGCGTAGATCGGAACTGCGCGGGAGTTTGTGGTTGCGTCTGGCTCATGGCTTTCTTACTTAGTTATGATCTTCTTGTCTGGATTGTTTTCCTACCCAGCGTGTAACTGTAGCGTGTCGAAGTGGAGATTTTGGGGATCGGACATCGTGGGGGGAGGGTTGAACTAGTGCTTTTGATGTACAGCACTAACGAAGATTGTGATTGTAGCCTCCGTTCGATGTTTTCAGATAGTTTGACAGAAGAGAAAGGCAAGGTTGAACATTTCAGCGCAGAGCCGAGGGGAATGGGAATGGCGGGGAAGTATATTGCGTGATCGACTGTCCTTGGCTTCGTGTTGATTGCTCCAACGACACTTTTGCTTTTTATGCATTCTGTTTTCTCCAATTGGGGTATACTGCTAGCCTTGTCTTCAATACGGGTTAATGCATGGCCCATTTCTTGGTTGGTTCGAACTGATCTCTCGTTGTTGAGCATAAAGCCTCGTATTTGCTTTTTACACCATTCTCTCTTCCTGTATGGCTTGCTTCGGAATACTAGCCCTGCTTGGTCCGGTCTGCGCTCTTTTCTTTCCCGTCCTGCTCATTCTTGGGTAGGAGTGTTCTTTCGGTGCGGTTGCATTGATCCGGGTTGTTTCCTTGGGGTTAGGCAATAAATGGAGGACACTACATCCAAAAATATTTAGAGACCCTCGGGTGAGATCAATGTTTATTGGTTTGCTACTGATGGATGGCCGGTGGTTTCTTTTCTGCTATACGAGGGATACACTGAGCTCTTTTTGTGGAACGGTAGATTGTCTGGACTGAAACATGCTTATAGTCGACCCTACCTCTATTTCCTTTGTTCGATCGAGGCTGTGGGCATGAAATCATGATGTATTGATTGCAAGGAGGGAGGAAACCAAATGGTACCGGGCGAAGCGCTTCTGCTCTGCGGCATCGTCATCTATATGTATATGGCCGCACTCGCCAGGCAAAATACCAGTGCCGAACGACCGCTTTTACTATTGAAAGGAAAAGTAGACTCTGTTGCTCTCTTTGATTTGCTATACTATCAAATTATTATTCCAGACTAAAGACTGTTGGTTAGAAAAAGATATTACTTCCAGTGTTAGGGCATATAGATTTCGATATTGAGTTTCCCAAGGTTTTCCATTATGTAGTCAGAAATGCCCGCTGATTCCATCGAACGGGCAAGATGGCCGAGTTGGTCTAAGGCGTCAGGTTAAGGTCCACCTTAACTCCCACTGTTTCGGCAGTTTCCTGATCTACGTTTGTAGGCGTGGGTTCGAATCCCACTCTTGTCATTTCCTTTTTTGTTGTGCTTCTAGCTAGCCGTTCAGCTAGTCTATCTAGTCTTATTCAATTCCTTTTTTTTTCTTGGTTAAATTGCTAGTAAGTAGAGAAGACCACAAAGGTGCATGATACGCTAGCGCTTTATTCTATAGGTTGTGACATACACGAGCGCCATAGGAACCGGACCTACACTACAAACCACACAAAAAGTGCGAGCTAACTCTGAATTAGCTTGAACGGTGCTAAGGGCAGTGGACTCCTGCGATAATAGACGATAAGTGGAGTGTTAGTTGTAGTTTAGTTTGCTCAAATCGACGGACTTTTACAATCATTTGTATGCACATACCCGCTTGAGAATAGTCTTCTTGACGATCTATCTAAGTAATGTATACACCGATTTCTGATCTATTAAAAGCCAGGCATATATAAGAGGTACCGCTGAAACCGGGTAGTCAATAGCAGCGATATATGCAAAGCGAGCACCTGGCGACCCCACGGTACTATCAACCCCACAACTAACAAGGGACTTATGGATACCTGATTTCCCCAACTCTCTGGTTCAGCCTCAAACTATCATATGGTGCCAGTTAACTATCTTATTCGTCGAGGCAGTGATAAGCACACCGCGGGTTGAACAGGCCGCCTGAAATACAAGTGGGACGCCATCTATAGACTTTGTGAGTAATATAACGCGAACATACCAAGGAACAACACGATACCATCATAATTAGACACGACCAGGTCTGAAAGAAGACAAAGTGAGTAAAATTCTGGATATAGACCAGATATATGAATAACAAGTCTATGGTATTGTCAAGGAAATACTTTCCGGAGGCATGGGAACAGAGATTACTATAATACAACCTTGCGCCTAACATATAACATCGACTGGGCTAAAAGACAGGGCTATAGGCTGATCTCCGTATCCTTCATTGTGCTTAGGCATATTTCGAAGCCAATAACATAGAGGTGGCACCCACAACCAAAACCTTGAGCAGAAACCGAATCCCAAATTCTTTTGGACACTACCAAGTAGCATGGAGTTTCTCGATTGCGCGTCTTTATCCATACGGGAATGTCATATAATAGGCCGCGTGAGCCTATTGATTCCTTCCACCTTTAGCCACTGCGCGGTCCTATAAGAAGTATAGGCCACTATGTAGCCGTGATGGCTTACTTCTTCATTCTTTGCTATGCGTATAATACTACTTTGAGTAGAGCGTAGGAGATCGTTCCCACTGTACACCGAAAGATAAACGGCGCCCGTCGCTAACACGCTGATATCCCAAATTAACATTCTCAAACACCACAGATATTCCAAGATAATCCCAAGAAGTCTAATCAGAAAGAATCTGCACGGACAGACAAGACCAGGGCCTTCAGTGGTTCTGATGTGGTAGGTTGTAGTAGGATGCTATATAACAGCAGACAAAATAGCGGCCACATTAATCACATGTATATTGACTATCATAGATAGCCATTTCTGGGGATCCGGTAGAGATGAAGTTATATACAGAGTAGAAGAGACATAATGGCCGTGGTAAATAGTGATGCCCTACTAAGAGCAAATATACACCTAAGCTGATCCGACGACAGGATAATGACTTCATTTGACTACGACACTAGTTCAGCTTATTGAATACCAGATAATGAAGTTATATAAGTGACTATGTGAGAGTATCAATGAATTTTTGATTTGATGGAATTGATCAGTGCGTGTATGTTACGTACGTTACGATTATCGTTATTAGGACTGCGTTTTGGGTCAAAATCCATTTTCCGCTTATGTAGTCAAAAGCGACCGCACTCTCCATCGAGCAGGCAAGATGGCCGAGTTGGTCTAAGGCGTCAGGTTAAGGTCCACCTTAACTCCCACTGTTTCGGCAGTTTCCTGATCTACGTTTGTAGGCGTGGGTTCGAATCCCACTCTTGTCATTTCTCTTTTTGTTTTCGCTTCTCTACCCTGATCCCCTGATCTACCTACCGACCATACCGTAAAGTTTATTTATCTATCTACGGCCGGTTGCGCTTCTTTTTGTCTATTCTTACGGCATTATTGAGATATACTCCTACATCCCATATAAGCCCTTCTCGGCTTATCAGGCCCTCTAGCCAACTGCCCCAACTAGGGATTGTTATACGCAACACCAATATTTTAGGTTAGAGCAGTTAGACGTCATGGTGCACTGATCATGTAACAAAGGCGTTCGTATATAGAGAGTTATAGGAGGTCCTTGCTAGGACAGGTGTTTAAAATTATGGGCCTCGTAAGTACTTAAGTAGGTATCCAGGTTGCAATGGATGGAAGGTGGCACTCCTAATGTGTGTAGACAACCATGGACTGACTATCTTGTGAAAGACTCAACGCACTATATTGCCATACACGCATTATCTATGGGTCTTAACTCGTTCTCCTATTCCACCAGTGTTTCTATCTACTGGGGCTCACACGTCGATTTCAGTAGCCTTGGACGTATCCTAGATATTATAGAGGGAAGACGGTAGCGGCAGGAGAAATGCAGTAATGCGGATACCCTTGCTGGTGGTTCATGTATTGCTTGACTGGTATATATGTATACCATGCTCGAACTTGGATACCCACTGAGCACTGGATCCAAACTTCGGCGTAAGATGTGGATATTAATTAAGCATAAGATAATACCTTGCAACTCCACAGACCATTGTACTACAAAGGTTCCCTGGGTTATATTATATTTTACTTGGAGGTATTTCTATAGCTCTATTATGTAATAATATTCTTTCGTGTTATCGTAGCAATCGAGCATGAACCCTACATCAATAGAACAAAAGTGTTGCGAAGCTAACCAAGATTGGGGTAAACAAGCATGTCATACATAGAAAGACGTTGTGCCGGATAACCTTCGTCACAGCCTCGTTTCAGTGCTGACCCGTCAACCAAACGTCGATGGTGGCAGTTAGCATGACCAGACCCATCTTTGCTGTCATCGTTGTCATCATTATACGTCAACAAGAAGTATGATCATGGAAACGTCAATGCATTATATCATCCTTATGCACATCCATCATGTTTACTTCATTATTACTATATTTACTACCTCGTCATTACTGCTCATCTGCAGTATAAAAGATGATATTTACACTTCACCTGGTTGACAGGACGTCTAACTAATAAAAGACACGGTCACCTTTTACAGACGTGCCGTATTTTATGCTAGTGCACATGTCATGTGGGAATATAGTAGTGCTCTTATACCCATGAATATAGCGTTTAGCAATACCAGCAAGGACCTCATGATAGCAATTACTCCGATTTCAAGTTCAAGACATAATGATTAGCAAATTATACACATGGTTGATAGGTCGAGTACAGAGTTAAAATCTTTAACGCTGCTATTTGACGTAGAGTTCTATCACTAGTCGTCTATTATCGCAGGAGTCCACTGCCCTTAGCACCGTTCAAGCTAATTCAGAGTTAGCTCGCACTTTTTGTGTGGTTTGTAGTGTAGGTCCGGTTCCTATGGCGCTCGTGTATGTCACAACCTATAGAATAAAGCGCTAGCGTATCATGCACCTTTGTGGTCTTCTCTACTTACTAGCAATTTAACCAAGAAAAAAAAAGGAATTGAATAAGACTAGATAGACTAGCTGAACGGCTAGCTAGAAGCACAACAAAAAAGGAAATGACAAGAGTGGGATTCGAACCCACGCCTACAAACGTAGATCAGGAAACTGCCGAAACAGTGGGAGTTAAGGTGGACCTTAACCTGACGCCTTAGACCAACTCGGCCATCTTGCCCGTTCGATGGAGTCTTCGGGTATTCTGACTTTATAATTGAAAAAAGCGAATATTAATAGTTGATGTAACAACCCTGTATACGTACGGAGTGTTTCCAATTTTCCTATGTATAAAGAGCTTCTGTTCTTATGGTTATCTAACATTTTGTACATATTCATAAACATATTGGTAGGCCTGCAGCTTATTGATCAATAATTATTCACATTTACAACCGAAATATCTGTTAGGTAGTATACATCAAACACAGGCATATATAGCCATGATCCTAAGTCAAGAAACCCAAATGGCACAAAATACATCAAAATGGCAGAGAATAAATCATGCCCACTGCCGAGGGTGTCGCAGCACATCCATAATTTCCTTCTCGCGAGACCTATCCTCTGTCAGCTCTTCATCCTCGCCTACGACCATGTTCTCTGTCCGTGTGCCAGAGACTGGATCCATGTAGGCCCAACTGGCAGTGCGAGGAAGACTCATCAGAATACTCTCGATACGGGCATTCGGTGTGCGCAAGCCGAAGCTGGTTCCGCGGTCATAGACAAGGTTGAACTCCACATAGCGACCACGGCGAAGCTGCTGCCACTCCTTTTGCTCTGGAGTATAAAGCATGTCCTTCCGTCGCTCAATAATGGGAACATACGATGGGAGAAAAGAGGCTAAGCCATCAGAGACGAAAGAAAACAGGGTCTCCTGGGGGTTGGAAGATGACCCAGCAGAGGTTTGAAGGAAGTTGGCATCGAGGTCATCGAAGAAAATGCCACCAACACCACGGCACTCGCCACGGTGGGGAATGTAGAAGTACTTGTCACACCAGGCCTTGAACTTGGGATAGTATGTAGCATCGTGGCGGTCGCAAGCATCCTTGATGGTCTTGTGGAAATGCTGAGCATCTTCGGGGAAGAGGTAGGTTGGGGTCAGATCAGTGCCCCCACCAAACCACCAGTTCTTGTCACCGTTGATAGGATCCTTAGGATCCGAGGTCTCGAAGTATCGGTAGTTGAGATGAACAGTCGGGGCCATAGGGTTGTGCGGGTGCAGGACAAGCGATAGACCAGCAGCGAAGAAATCCAGAGAATCCACGTCGGAGCCAACAAAGGACTTGTGGTCGGCACGCATTTTCTCAATGGCAGGTCGGGGCAGTTGTCCGTACACCACAGAAACGTTCACGCCTGCCTTCTCGAAGACGTTACCGTCCTGGAGTACACATGAAATGCCGCCGCCACCATTGGGACGCGTCCATGTATCTGTCTTGAATTGTTTCCCATCAATCCGGCCTAGTTCCTCGATGATCTTTTGTTGGTGGTCCTTAATGAGCTTTTCCATTCGTAACCGCATCGGCGAGGACTCGTTGATGGCGGATGATTGTTTGAGGGCCTCATCTATTTCAACCATGGAAGGAGACTCGAGTTCAGTGACTTCTTCGTTCATCTAGGGGTGATATTAGTATATATATGCTTATGCCACAGAGGAAGTAATGTCCCTACCATCGAGTAAATGATCGCGCCAATGAACGGCACGCCAATGGCGAGCCGTAAGTAGGGTCTCCAAACAGTGAAGGGCTTTGGTTGACTGGATTTCTGTTCAGTAGAATATCCGCGGAACGAAGGCCCGGCACGACGACCAGCAATTCGCGTGCTGCGCGCGGACAACTGAGCCAACGACCTCCGCAGAGGCGTGTATGATCGGGTGGACATTTTCGCAATTGGATCAAGTGTGCAATTGGCTATTGCCGGCGCAATACTTTTCCGAGATAATTGTAATTGGCGAGAATACACTCAAGTCTTTAGAAAAAAAAGAATGAACAGGACTGGGAGAATTCCAGGTCAAATAGGACCACGCAACTTTGGTTCAAATCGTACGACATTCTAGAGCTGAGTTTGTTCTGTTTGTTTGGATGAGATAAGCACGATAAGCCCCGAGCTAAGGCAGCAGTGGCAGAATCCTATAGCTGCCAGTACCAATAGTATGATACCTATTAGACGTGTTTGCATAAAAGCCTTACGTTAAAGACTATTTTACTTACAACCCTCATATGTTTACTGTTTGTCCACGTGAGATCTGAAAGGCATCTGATTTCTGCCGCGTGACTGTGACTCACCGCCCCTGGATCCCGTGATGGTATTACCGTAACGTCAGCGGGGGAGTCGCCTTGTCATCCTCTATCACCCCTCTTCATCTCTCTCTCCTCATTCTGCTTCCGCAGGCAACTTCATATCTACAGCTTCCCACAAAGAGGCTATTACGCCTACTAAAGTTCCATCCGTGCCCCCTGGTACCTTGATCTCACTTACTCTCCACCCGACCCGCTCTCACTTATCAACCCGCCTTATCAGTCACGATGCGCTCCAAGTTCAAGGACGAACACCCCTTCGAGAAGCGAAAGGCTGAGGCCGAGCGCATTCGACAGAAATATGCTGACCGCATTCCTGTAAGTTTCCAGACCGCAAGAATGGGGATTTACTTCCAGAGGTTGCTGGTTGCTGCAACCAACACCCCGGTCCTCACCGCTTATTCGGCAGCTAACGGATTATCAATCTACAGGTCATCTGCGAGAAGGTTGAGAAGTCCGACATCGCCACCATCGACAAGAAGAAATACTTAGTGCCGGCCGATCTCACTGTGGGACAGTTCGTCTATGTGATCCGCAAGCGCATAAAGCTTTCTCCCGAGAAGGCCATCTTCATCTTCGTGGATGAGGTTCTTCCTCCAACAGCTGCCCTGATGAGCAGCATCTACGAAGAGCACAAGGATGAAGATGGCTTCTTGTACATCACGTACGTTTTTCTCTCTCCCCCCTTTCGTTGTTTTGATAAAATCTTATTGACATAACGGGTAGATATTCCGGCGAGAACACTTTCGGTGACCTTTAAAGGTTGATCAGTCTCTCTCACTCGCTCTGCTGTTTAGCTACCACGAGCAGCGTCGTTGATGGAGGAACGGGCAGGCGAGAAGACATTTGCAACCTTTGGATTCTGGTCTTAGGTCACTCTGGCGTTTAATTTGGTGTTCTCTGCGCATTTTCGTTTTTGATTTTGCTTGACAACTATGCTCTACTAGCTGCAAACACACAATCATTACGAATATTTTCTGGTTGTGATATCAACTCTGGGTCTTTTGCCATTTACTTAGGGATTTCTGTTGCGTTAAAGACTCAACTTAGAAAGCCAACCGCAGAACAGGCTATCGAGCAGGGAAATATGAATATCTTCCAAGCAATGATATAGCCAAAAAATATTCAAACTAATCCGTTTACCCCAGAGTCGTAGTCAATAAACTTAGATGCCTCGGCTACTGTACCTAGCGGATCTACTCCACGTCCTTAGCGGCCTATTGGGACCTGACTAAATCCGAGTCCAGAACGCCTGAGACTTTAGCTGGCATTCGGACCCAAGCGGTACGGACTCTTACTTCGGGCCATGTAGAAGCTTAGTTGTTGGCATCTATGGTGGTCATCATGCGTTAACATGTAGTCTAATTGAAAAGGGAACCCGGTCTCCAAATATGCCTACTCAAAATGCAGAGTAGGCCAATCTAAATAAAAGGATGAACATGTACCATTACTATTTTGCTACTAGACTAAAATGATTTTTAACAAATTTTGACCCTGCCGCACACAATACATAAGGTGAAATTGAAGAATAGACTATATGTGCTGAAATAAACATGGACAATGTTAGTTGCTGATTAACTGAGGGATTATGCTATAAATAAAGGATGCTGTTCACTAGGACTTATGTTGAAGCGCTCTGGGGTATTCTAGTTGCTGTATAATACAGCCTGGCGTACAGAGTGTGCTTGCAAGATGGATGACAACCCATATGTTGTACGAACTTACCAAGGAGATACAAATTTCTCGAGATACACCTGAAAATTTCATTTTGTATGCGGATATGCTTCTCAACCGGTGAGAATGTTCACAATTTTCCTTTCGCAACAATAATGATTGAAGCGACAATTTTTGGAAAGCGAGACAGGTATTGACTCCTAGCTAAAATGTGTGGCTGTGGCATCCTCCGCAGAATAAGACAATAACAAACCATTGCAGGTTATGATATTCAATTCATGAGTTGTTAATGATTCTTATGTAAAGCCTTGGCCCAATTTTAGACCAAGTGAACTAAAAAGCACCCAAATAAACCCCAGGACAACAACATTGGTGACTTGATGGCATCACAAAGATGATTGAAGTTTTTTGACAAGAGCATGAATAATGCGAGGTGAGTCAAATCAGAAACAATTGAAGCAGTATGAAAAAGAATGAAGTTGCGATAACTTACGATGTCTATAGAACTCCGATGGCGGCCCCCGAACGGGACTAGCGCCAATCCGCCCGATTAAAATTTAACTCCGAGCACATGTTCCTGACTCCATCACTGGTGTTGTCATTCTCATTCTTTTTGGTCTTTTCCTTTAAAAATTAGAAAATATGTCTCCTGCTATTGCCGCCGGTGCTGGCGCCGCCTCTAAGGATGTCAAGAAGGAGTCTGCCACTGCTCGTCTCCTTGGTTCCGGTATGTCGACGTGAACATGATCCCTCAACCCATTGCTAACCTGTGACTCCTCTAGGCTCTGCCGGTATCGCCGAGTTGATGATCTTCCACCCCGTACGACCGATATCCCCTCCGGATTCTAGAGCCATTGCGACCTGAAACTAACAACTCCCACAGGTTGACACCACCGCCAAGCGATTGATGAGCAACCAGACTCGGGTGAGATTGGGATGATATGCAGTTTGTATGTGTCTGTCGCTGACCAGGATGTTCACAGATCACCAACGCTACCGCTTTCAAGGAGGTCGTCTTCAAGGAGTACGCCAATGCCTCCGTCGCCCGCAAGTTCACCTCTTTGTTCCCCGGTCTTGGTTACGCCGCGGGTTACAAGGTTTGTGACTCCTTTGGATCAAACATGGAAGGATATACAGCTTACACGATTGGAATCTCTAGGTTCTTCAGCGTATCTACAAGTACGGTGGTCAGCCTTTCGCACGCGACTACCTCGCTCAGCACCACGGTGCCGACTTCGATAAGGCCTTTGGCAAGGGTACTGGCAAGGCTATTATGCACGCCACTGCTGGAAGGTAAGACAGACTGAACAATTACACGGGACAGAACTTGGTACTAACTCAGACAATCAGTTTGATCGGTATTGGAGAGATCGTCCTCCTCCCCCTCGATGTCCTCAAGATTAAGCGTCAGACCAACCCCGAGGCCTTCCGTGGCCGTGGCCTTTTCAAGATTATCTCTGATGAGGGTATGGGTCTCTACCGCGGCGCTGGCTGGACTGCCGCCCGTAACGCCCCTGGCTCTTTCGCTCTCTTCGGTGGTTCCGCCTTTGCCAAGGAGTACATCTACAGCCTCAGCGACTACAACGCCGCCAGCTGGGGCCAGAACTTCGTCGCCTCCGTCTGCGGTGCCAGTGCTTCCCTGGTTGTCTCCGCTCCCCTAGACGTGATCAAGACCCGTATCCAGAACCGCAACTTCGAGAACCCCGAGTCGGGCTTCAAGATTGTCTCCAAGATGCTCAAGCACGAGGGTCCCACCAGTTTCTTCAAGGGCTTGACCCCCAAGCTGCTGATGACTGGTCCCAAGCTGGTCTTCAGCTTCTGGCTGGCACAGACTTTGATTCCTGCTTTCGGTCAGGTTGTATAGAAACCTCTGTTTCATAATTGTTGTCAAGATCCCCCCCATTTTTCTCTCTTCTTTTCGGACTAGGTCAAATTCCCCAGGCCGTTTTTGTATTTCTCATAGATGTTTATTTTCCTACGGGGGTCAACATAGCTTATATTTCCGGAATGCGACGAACTCACTCTACTTTCTAAATGTACAAATTGTGTACATCTGTGCAAGGATCATATCAAATTATAAACAAAGGTATACTTAGTTCTATTTCTATTTAAATGACATGGATTCTATTGTTCATGCGCAAAAAATCACAAGAAAAAGGGATGTATGGTGGGAATATCAACAGAAAAACCGATGTAACAATGAAAAAGGCGCAAATGCAGATGTATGAAATATGTCTGCCGGGTTTATACAACATTCTATTGACCGGCAACAGCACTTCGTTGCTTTGCTAACCAGCCCTTGGAATCTGCTGTGCTGGCTCCATGTCGATATCGTGATACCGTCATGTTGTTATTCTGCCACCGGCTCTGGAGGTGATACCAAGCCGAGCCCACGAGGCTTAACTCTCGGGCTTGGCTATCAATAATCTTCTGGAGTTCAAGCTGGAGAAAAGCGTTAGTATACTGCTATAGGCTGGCGGGGGGAGGGTTCAGTTCGTGACTTACCTCTCGTTCCTTCGGGATGCCATCGTCCAGGTTCTCTTCGTAGTTCTTCATACGCTCACGCAGCGACTTGACGAGCTCATTCTGTTGCTGGATATACTGTAAAAACAAGCGCAAGTTAGCATGTCGGATGTCAGGTAACATTGACGGGAGTGAGGGACTGACCTCTGCACGTTGAGCAAGCCGCTCAACATTCTTCTCCAGAACTCCAGCGCACTGTTTTAACAGGTCAAAGCTCGATTTCTGAGGTACTTCGCCGCCTTCATTGTGAGTCTCAAACTCGCCCAGCAGCATCTGCATCTCTTTCATCACTTCCTGGTCCTCCGAGCTGATTTCACTCTGCTTATTGTCGAGCATTTTGCGCAGCTCTTCTCGCTCTGCGCAGACTTCGCGCACTAGAGTCTGGCTGGCATCAACCTCAGCCTCCAAGTGATGGACGTTATGGGTGAGACTATCCCAATCACCGCGGATTTTTGTCAATTCAGCTGAATTGTGCTCTTCGAGGCCGCGAAGCATGTCAACCTGCTCCTCGTTGACAAGTCCAACTTTGAGAATGTCAGCAATAGGTACTTGAGAAGAATGTGAAGTAATGGCTGCCTTACGTTCGGTCTGTGTATCTGCGAGGTCCTTCTTGGCAGTTTCCAAAGTATCTTGGACCTCTGCAATCTTTTTGAGTACCCCAGTGTAGTTCTCGTAGAGTTTCCAGTACTCGTCACTGTAAAACAATGTTAGAACTATCATACATGAAATGGCTGATGATCATACCTTTGTGTAGAGTTGGCGCGTGCCAGCTGTACAGACGCAGCAAAGCCTTCAGAGAAACCCTCTGTGTGGGATTCCGGCTGAAAATAGTCAGTCTCAACTGAATATAGTAAGTGGATAGGTGTCTTACAGCTGTCGAAGGTGCCTTGAGAGAATCCATTTCCCGCTTCAGGTCATCATTCTCAGATTTGCTGTGCAATGGTTAGCATCAGGCAAGAAGCCGAAGAAAAGGAATTTACATACAGCTGAGACTCTTTGACACCGATGGCTTCAAAGTCCTTGTGCAATGTTCCTTGCATCTTTGGTGTCTCAGAACCAGGGGACGGACTGCCTGGCAAACCGTCCATTTCCCCGAGGCGCTCGCGCAATTCGCTGATCAAGGCATCGTCCCTTTCATGCTGTTCGTCTGCACTTTCCAATCGCTCTGTTAAGGCGTGGTTGTTGAACTCAAGCTGTTTCTTGAGGTTCTGGATCTCGTTGCATTCCTGCTCAATACGTGGCAGAAGCTTGCGATATTCCTCCAGTTCCACATCGCGTTCTGAAGACCATCGCTGCTGCGAGTCTGACTCCTTGAGCTGTTGCTGGATATCTTTGATCTGATTCTTGAGAGTTTGGTTCTCTTTCTCGAAATCTTGGCTGGCTTGCAGTTTCTGGCGGTATTTCTCAGCAGCGTTAGCCTTGCGCGCAAGCTGATCCTTCTCAGTCCGGAGTTCATCATAGTCATCTTGTAGCTTCTGATAGCGTTGGTTCTTGACGCGCAAGGACTCGACGGTCATGCGAAGACTGTCAATTTCGTCTTGCGCGGCGGTCAATTTCGCTTCTTGGGACGCAATGAGGTCATCCTGTTGGCGAGTCTTGCTTTCTAATGCCTTTGCATTGAACCCGACATCACCCTTTCCAGATTTTAATGTGACGAGCCGGTCCTCGGTGGAAGCAAGGCGGTTTTGGAGGGTATCGTTGTTCTCCTGAAGGCGCGCCAGGCGGTTGTGCAAGTCCTCCAGTGCCTTCTCCAACTCCTTTTTCTCATGTGTCAGACGATCATTCTCGGCAAGCACCTTTCCCACGCGCTCTTCAAACTGCAGTTCGAGGTCCACGGGACGATCGCGTTTGGCCAAGTCCTCCCGGAGCTCATCTGCGGCGTCCATTGGTTCATGTTGACCATTGTGCGCCTCCTCAATTATATCCTTGAGCCCCTCTTGTGTCGAAGTGCTTAGTTCCTGGAGGGTTTGCACATATGTACCGGCGTTCGGGGAGCTGATAGCCGCGATCAGGAGAAGCTTTAGCAGCTTGTTCGTCTCTTTGCCGGACGCTTTCTCGGCAATCGCTTCGAGGTCAGGCGACGGGTCGAGACCGGAGGGTAAGGTGTCATCGTTTTGGTGCCGAATGTAGTTGAGGAGAAGCTTGTGGATGTGCTTCAAGTTCTGCCATTTGGCCACCCAATGGTCAGATGGGTTGCGCTCTGGGATTCCCTCGAGAAAATACTGAGGGTCAATGTCCTGGAGGATCTCCCATAGGATAATCCCATCGGTCAATTCATCGGTGGCTCGGAGTGTCTTTCCCAACGAAAAGCTGTTGATCCATTCCAACAAAACCTTGGTGACCATGTGTTCCGATGCCATGCTGGCAATAATGACGCGTTTCAGAGAATCCAAGATCCTTGAGACTACCAGAAAAGCGAGGAAGTGCCTTTGGGTTCAAGGGAGTTTCGGATCCACGCGCGTCGGGGGGGGGGGCCATAGGACCGAACTCGACTAGCGGGGGATGATCGTCTCCAGTCCCCAGGCTCTACGAAGTACACACTTGCTATAACTCATACAATTGTGATTAATGCACGTTACCTAAATTGTCAAACTATAACCCCCTGAATCCAAGAGCCATATGGGCAAAACTAACTCCACACAAACACCCAAACACCGTAGTCCTCCTTGGTGAATCTCCACTATATGTCCAGAGCCAGCTCGAGCGTCATACTAACCCCAGAGTCTTTTCGCAAGACATTTAAAATGCTCCAACATCGCCAACGTAGTCCCCGTTTGCAGTCACAATCTTATCTTCTTCAATGTCCGGCTGATAACGGGTGTCTTGTGTTGTGAGGCTCTGGAGAGCGTTCACGGGGGCCTCGGCAGCGAAACCACTAGATGTATGGTTAGATTTCAATGATATTGATAGAAGTTGCAAAGGTTGTAAGGATCGCAAGAGTCGCGAGAACCAACAGGGGCCATACTTGATCAAATCTATAGAAAGCATCAGCATCAATGTGGTACAAATCTAGACCCAGAGAAGAACTTACGGTATTCATGAGTGATTACACCACCCTAAAAGTGTCAGTAAATATTCATAACAACCTCATAAAATCAGAGGTGCGCTGCGTACAGAAGCCACCAGAGAATCTTTGGCCCGCGTAACGACCGAGTCAGGCGTGCCCTTAGGGAAAGTCACGATGACAGACTTGAGCACTTTGGCAGCCAGCACCATAGGCAAAGCACCCAGTAGGATTGCAGCAAAAGATAGCTTCATTGTGAGTATACAAAGTATATCAACTGTTCAAGTTGAGCAAGTGAAGTTGCATGCGACGTCTGGCGTCATACCTTGATCACATGACCCGGGCAATCCCTTTCTCTTCGGCGCTTCATTTCATTCGCGCCCCTCTCCGATATCTTTCCTTAACTCTACGGCGCTGCATTCTCGTATATCCCTGTCTCTGCACCCTTGCTATCTCGTTTGATTCTGAGTATCTTGGTGGTTTTTTCCCCTGGGACGTGACACTGAAGCATTTTTTCCTCTTCCCCAGGCGATCATTGACTTGAAGGACGGTAGATACACAAGGTCTCTGGAAGGTCACGGGCTGGGTTGGACTGAGGGCAAGCGTCATCCTTTTGTTTCAGGTTTTCGCGAAGATAGCTAGCAAGCATTTACAAGTTCCGACTTTTTCTCCATCTTGTGTTGATCCAAGAGAACCTGTTCCTTGGAACGAGGACGAGGATTAAGAAAAGCAAGCGATAGTTGCAACGGAAAAAGAAAGCTACCAGAGAACAATCTGAAGAGATCCCCATTGGGAGAACAGAAGAAGAAGAAGAAGAAGAAGAAGAGAGAAAAAGCCAGCAGAAGTGAGAGAAAGACAACTCAATCCAACAGGTCCCTCCCTCGTGAACGTGAACGCCTCGCGGTATCGGATATCCTCTCGACAACCTCTTTACCACCCTGTCGAATTTTCCATACCCCATCATGTCGGGTCTCATTTCTGACGAGATCGCCGAGGACTACAAGAGCTCTCTGGAAGACTTGGTCACGAACGATGCCTCCCAAATCCGCAACTTGACCGTCATTGCCAAGGAAAACACAGAATATGCACAAGCTATCTCCCGGGTCTTGGAGAATCACATTAACTCAGTAGGTGCTCCTCTTGCGCGTAGCTTGAGATGATTCTAACCTTCTTGTAGAAACAGACTCCACCACCTCAAAAGCTCCCAGCCCTGTATGTAGTCGATTCCATTGTCAAGAACATTGGTAGTCCCTACACACTATTCCTGGGCCGGAACATGTTTTCGATCTTCATTAATGCATACTCATCGGTGGATCCGATGACTCGGAAAAAGCTGGATGAGATGCTCAACACATGGAAGCAGCCGGCCCCGGGCTCCCTCGATACTCGCCCTGTTTTCCCTCCTGAGCTCACACGCAACATCGAGAGCGCCCTCATCAAGGCGCGCACTGCAGCTCTACAACAGCAACAGGCTAGAGGTCAAACGGACCTTCTTGGCCGTCGCGGAAATACAACTCCAACTGGGTGGAACAATGGCCCGTCTCAGAACATGCCTCGACACCTTCAGTATCCCAATAACCATACCTCGGTGAGACCTTATTCGCCCTGGCCTCAAGTTTAAGCTAATCTGAACTTTAGACACCTCCCATGAGCAACCGAGATATCGATTTGAATTACCTCAACCGAGACTTGGATAGCTTGATTACTTCTGCGAGGAACGACTTTGCCAATAGCCCATTCAACCCTGCCTGTCAACAACGCCTTAAAGCACTGCTAGATCTCCAGGGTATTCTACAGAGGCAGCAGTTGACCCAGGAACAGTTGAAACTTGTCCGCGATCAGGTCTCCATGCTTGCCGCCACCAAACCCCCATCTCCCTCTAACGCTACTTCGAACGGTCCGGTAGCTCCTCCGCCAATCCCTGCTCCACCCGTGCAACCAGTTTCTCAACCTCTTCAAAACCTGTTGAATCCCGGAACTCTCGCTGAGCTGATCAAAGCTACTGCTTCACGTCAACACCCAACTCCGCCTCCTCAAATTCCTGCTGTACTGCCTCAGATGCCCATTCCTCAACAAAGCAGTACTCCACAGCCAGCTGCACCAGAGAACCCTCTTATTGCGGCCTTAAGGGCGCGTGGTATTTTACCTGGTGGCTCTGCATCTTCGACACCGGTTCCTGGGCCTACATTGCCGTTCATGATGCCCACTGGCATGCAATCTATGCCGCCTGCTCTCCCGACTCAAACGCCTCCCTCTAATGGCTCATCTGGTGTTCCCATGAACAACACATCTCTGAGAGTTCCCCGACCTGGGCTCATCGTCTCTCTCTATGACTCTAGATCAAACAGATGTGGAACTTGCGGTCGTCGATTCTTTGCTACCGAGGAAGGAAAGGAAATGAAGGCACGCCATCTGGATTGGCATTTCAAGACTAACCAGCGCATGACTGAGGCTTCCAGGCGAGCCCAGAACCGTAGCTGGTACGTCGATGAAAAGGTATGTTCATTTCTTCTACATATATTAGGGTAGGATTCTAACTGCAAATAGGACTGGATCAAATCTCGCGAAGCTGGGGACGATAGCGGCGCTCTGGATCCTCAAGCTACCGAAGGTGGCGATGGCACAGACGGCGCTTCCAAGCAAGAGCCCCCCAAACCCTGGATTCGGGCTCCGAACGATGCTACGCTCCGCAAAACCCCATGCCCCATCTGCCAGGAGATGTTTGAGTCGACTTGGTCCGAGGATGTTCAGGACTGGATCTGGCAAGATGCTACTAAAGTGGGAGCTCGTGTCTTCCATGCCAGTTGTTACGCCGAAGTTACGAAGGATGGCCCTGCACCCGCGCGTGGTACGCCACAAGCGCGCACTGGCACGCCGGATTCAGTGCTGGGCAAGCGCAAAGCGGAAGTAAGTTCACCTGAGAGTCTTTTATCCAATTCAATGCTAATCCTGCATAGGGAATTGAGTCTCCAGGTCAGAAAACGCGTGTCAAAATGGAACAAGCTTGATTTTTTTGTAACATACCCCTATACTTCGCATGACTCTTACATTGCATAGGGCATATCTCCCTGGCGTTTAGCGAATTCATATCTATTACATTCCACTCCATTGTAGTATATCCGACATGACGTTGCTGGAATTCTGCCCCGCTCGGAGTATGTGCGGAGCCCCCATTGCTCCACTGATTATAAATATTTCATATAAATACGACGTTGGGGCTTGCCAGAGACTCTTCAGTCTTACACCTTCGGATTCTCGTTTTTGTGTCTGCAATCTACATTCCATCATGGCGCCGCATATTGTTCGGTGGGGTATTATGGGTATGGGACCACATTGAAGATTAAGACGAGAGAATGATGCTAACTCATTGATAGCCACTGGCTGGATCGCTGAGAGTAGGCTCCCTCCAATGCCATCAGACGTATAGAAAATTATCTAACCACTGCCGGCAGTGTTCACCAAGGACCTTCTCAACGATCCAACCCGCCGTGATGTCACGGATGTAGCCCACCAAGTCGTTGCTGTCGCGTCGTCTTCCTCCAAGGCAAAGGCCGAGGATTTCATCGCGGCTAGGGGCATTACCACCGCCTGTGCCGCCTACGGTGACTACGAGTCACTCGTGGCTGATCCCAACGTAGATGTCATCTACGTCGCAACCCCCCACTCCCACCACTACCAGAACGTCAGGCTGGTACTGGAGGCCGGCAAGAATGTTCTGTGCGAAAAGGCGTTCACCGTCAACGCTGCACAGACAAAGATCCTTGTGGATATCGCCCGCGAGAAGAACCTCTTCCTGATGGAAGCTGTCTGGACTCGCTATTTCCCACTCAGCATCCAGATTCGTGAGCTCATTCAGAAGGGCGAGATTGGCGAGGTTCTTCGCGTCATTGCGGATACAAGCTTTGGTGATGATGTCGAGGAGAAATGGGGCACAAAGCACCGTATGGTGAACCCTGATTTGGCCGGTGGTGCTCTATTGGACTGTAAGCTCTCAGGACGAGACACGTTTGTGCAGACTCTCTTATGCTGACCGAACCGCTCAGTGGGAATCTATTCTCTCACCTGGGTTTTCCAGACTCTCTACCACACTCTGCCTCGAGGCCAGAGGAAGCCACCTACTGTCTCTGCGCAGGTTACTCCCTACCACCTCACCGGTGCCGATGAGTCCACCACTATGCTCTTAAACTTCCCCACAAGCACTCCTTCCAATGGCGCATATCCCAAGCAATCTCAAGGTGTGGCCATGACTAACATCCGTGTTTCTACTGATCCCGATGAGAAAGGATCTGCTGGCCCTGCTATCCGAATTCAGGGCACCAAGGGTGAGATCCAGGTTGCTGGTCCAGCATTCCGTCCTGTGTCTTATCGTATCATTCCCAAGAAGGGCTGCGGTGAGATTCGTGAGGTCCAGTGTCCGTTCCCTAACAATGGCCACGGCATGTTCTGGGAGGCTGATGAGGTTGCACGTTGTCTCCGAGATGGCAAGAAGGAGAGTGAAGGCTTGCCATGGGAAGAGAGCATTGTGATCATGGAGGTCATGGATGAGGTGCGAAAGCAGGGTGGTTTGACTTATCCTCAAAAGATTGAGTCCATTGAATACCCTGTACAGCTGTAGGAGCTGACATGTGTATACGAGACATGTAAATATGGCTAGAAGATATCACTTTATTGAATCAATAAGTACGAATCTACATAAAGAAACAAGATTGGAATGTATGCCGGTTGAGTGTATTCGGTACTCAAAAGGTACACACATACTACTATACATGGCGGCCAAGGGGATAAATCCAGGTCTATATGTGGACAGAAACGCCAGCCAGCAAAATGCCCCCAATTAAGAAACCAACATAAGAAAACGGTAGGCAGCTTGACTGGCAAATTGTCCCAAAATACCCCTCGTTATCCTTTTTGAATGCAATTGAACCTCCTAAATCGTTTACTGGCGGAAGACACCAAGAATGCTCTTCCAGACCTGGCCGGGCTCCTGGCTGGCGTCAATGCCGCGCCAGATACCGGTCTTCTTGTAGTAGTCGACAACGGGGGTGGTCTGGGCGTGGTAGGTAGCCAAACGCTTGGTCAGTGTGTCGGCGTTGTCATCGGAACGCTGGATCAGGGGCTCGCCGGAGATATCGTCCTTCATGTCATCCTTGGGCGGGTTGAAGATCTTGTGGTAGGAACGGCCAGAGGCAGGGTGAACCAGACGGCCGGTGATACGAGCGACAAGCAGAGAGTCGTCAATCTGCAACTCAACGGCGTGCTGGAGCTTCTGCTTGCGGTCCGAGAGCATGTCGTCGAGACGCTCGGCCTGAGCGACGGTCCGGGGGAAACCATCCAGAATGAAACTGTCCCATCCATTAGTATCCCTGGCCAATCCCGAGTGATCTTACAGTATTTACGCACCCGTTCTTGCACTCGGTGTTGTTGTCAAGCTCGCTCTTGATCATGTTCACCATGATCTCGTCGCTGACAAGACCACCCTGGTCCATGATCTTCTTAGCCTCCTTTCCGAGGTCGGTCTTCTTCGCAACCTGTGACCGCAGCATGTCTCCGGTGGCCTAATTCAAGATCATGTTAGCGGATAGAGCTTATGCTGTGTTCAGACCAATTTCTACTTACCAGGTGGCACGCGCAGTACTTTTCCTTAAGGTTGGGGGCCTGAGTACCCTTGCCTGGCAAAAACAATCAATAACCATTCCACATCCTTCCATATAATTAGTTGGATCGCGTACCAGCACCAGGGGGGCCCATCAGGATGATGCGCATCTGCTCGGCGACAGACTTGGGCTGGCCGCCATTGGAGAGGCGACCCTCAAGCTCGGACACCTTAGCCTCGAGCTTGTTGATGGTGTCCTTCAGACCAGAGACAACCTCGTCGGTAATGGGAGCCATTGTGTATGTGGAGAAGGAAGAGGAGGTGATGTGAAGAGAAAGGCTTGAGTAGACGGGAAACCGGAGAAATGGGGAAAGGGAAGAATCGCACTAGGCGCCCGAGGTTCGGAGCACGGGCGCGGCATCCGTAGCAGTCCGCAAGGATAACCTGCTTAAACTACATGTTGACATGATGTTGACTTTGTGTACTAGGTATGGACAAGCTCTCTACAGAAATAGATATATATTTGTTGTTCTTATAGACAAATTGGCCAGTTCCTGGAGAACCTTGAAGTAGTTGCTGACTAAGTCACTAGCCGCATGGCGCAGGCCTGTGGCGCTAGAGAGCTCTCAGAGCACCTGCGCATCATCGCTTTCCATCCACATTCTCCCGTTTCGCGTTGATCTGCTATTCCCATTAGGTTCTTTTTGATCTCTGAGCTTGAATCGACCGAAAAGCTCCTGTCTCCCTTTTATCAACCGTCTTTGCCTCTTCCACCATGCCTGCCACTACGGCGGACACGCTATCCCTCGTCAACCGCTCCGTTACGGTTGCCCCGTTAGTCCTACTCTCTGTCGCAGATCACTATGGGCGGACAGCAAAGGGTACCCGGAAACGTGTTGTAGGTGTGCTGCTGGGTGAGAACTCGGGCGACAATGTCCGGGTATCAAACAGTTTTGCCGGTAGGTGCAAGCTTCGATCACGCCCACGTTACAGTTGAGCTGACATCTGTGTTTCTGAATCTAGTGCCTTTCGAGGAAGATGAGAAGGACCCATCCGTATGGTTTTTGGACCACAACTTCGTTGAATCGATGAGAGACATGTTCAAGAAGATCAACGCCCGTGAGAAGCTAGTCGGCTGGTACCACTCGGGTCCCAAGCTGCGCGCTTCGGATTTGGAGATCAATGAACTGTTCAAGAAATACACGCCCAACCCTCTGCTGGTCATTGTTGATGTGCAACCGAAGGAGGTCGGCGTGCCTACGGATGCTTACTTTGCTGTGGATGAGATCAAGGATGTGAGTTTGTGTCAACATGAGATCTATGCCGTGTCCGAATTGCTAACCGGGTGTGCTCACTCTCGCAGGATGGCACAACAACCTCCCGGACATTCGTGCACACCCCATCGATAATCGAAGCGGAGGAAGCAGAGGAGATTGGTGTAGAGCACCTCCTCCGAGACATCAGGGACGTTGCAGTGGGCACACTTTCCACTCGTATCACGTCGCAGCTGCAGTCGCTGCAAGGATTGCACCTGCGGTTACGCGATATTGGCCAGTACCTCCAGAAAGTCCTCGACAAGGAACTCCCCGTCAACCACGCTATCCTGGGCAACCTCCAGGACGTCTTCAACCTCCTTCCCAACCTGTCCACTCCCCCCGCCACGCAGAAGATTAGCGGCCAAGAACCACAGATTGAGAACAGCGAGCTTGCCCGCGCCATGAGTGTCAAGACCAACGACCAATTGATGGCCATCTACATCAGCAGCTTGATCCGTGCCATTACCGCTTTCCACGACTTAATCGAGAACAAGATCCAGAACCGACAGCAGCAGGAGGAGAGTGACTCGAAGCGGGAGCAGGAGAATGCGGGCAAGGGAGACAAAGATGCTAAGAAGGCCGGCTCGGCAAATGGCGAGCTGAAGGAGGAGCAGGATAGCTCCGACAAGAGCAAGAAGAACTAAGCAAAATTTCAATTTTCTTAGAACGAATTCTCATACAATTGAATACGACCATTGAGACTCAACCTCTATTCTAATGTGGATAGCTAAGGATAAGACCTCGACAACCCATATCCCGTCATCTTTGTGCTAGTATGAAGTAGGTCACATAGATTTTACCATATTCCGTGAAACAACACTGCAAATACCCGTCATGCAGCTTTATTTTGCCATCTCGCGAACTTGATGGTAGACCCGATGTGTAGCTGCAAGTACTGTTACTTCCAAGCGTCGGAGCCCAGCCCAACTGCAGTATGACATCTTTTGACTGTGTCCCGGGTTCCGACAGTCGTTCTCGAATGGACAGGAATTGGAGTCCATAGCCCAATGTTACCAGTGTATGCTCGACATGGTCCCTGTAGTGCCGCTGTTTCGCAGCTGTCATACCACAGGTCAAACACGACGGTGGTTCATGTATAGGCTCAGGCCATATCTTGCTCAATCAGGTTCATATTGATATGGTTCAGCAATCCCTCAATCGGGTCAACCACCCCAGCCGGCACACCATCCCGCCAGCTCCTCTTTGGAAATTGCACATCCGCCGTCCTGATCAACCCCAAACAGCCTCGGACACCGTACACTCAGGATACAGGCTAGGATATGTTTGCATACAGGAGGTGACAGCCGCGCTGTGCCACGAGCCATCGTCCCGCCGAAAGGGTAGACAATAGGCTCTTTCGGGAGTATCTCAGCATCGGGTTGGTCCTCTGCAGCTGCTAAGGTTTGATGAGTGTCCCTGTACGCCGAGATGGTGAATGTAGGACAGCTGCAATTCCAGGCACGCAGCCGAACCTCGTAGCCTTTGTCCTGGTCGCGCGTGAAGCTTGGGGGTGATGCGTCCAGGTGAGAAGGTACCGAGGCAGAAATTACGATGAACATGTCCTCGTTGGCTTCTGCTTTGGGTCCATGGGGTGAGACCCTTTCACCTTGGTTCGCGGGCGTGTGTCGGTCTGCGCGCATAACCCGACGCACGAGTTTTCGGTCTAGAATGTCTAGAGCTGGGAGCATGTCGTTCGGGAAGAGGCAATGCAGTGTCAACATGAGTGGCTTGAGAGTGGCGAGCTGGGCCGGCGAGAGGCCTGAGAAAGCTTGAGTCTGTTTCGCGATTTGAGTGCCAGAGTCCGTCTCGACTGAGGCTTCATATTGGGCTATTTCACTGATCAGACGGTCGATAAAGTCTGATGTGGGCGTGGAGGAATCCATGAAGTGCGAAATATATGTAATTGACAACTATGCTTGATATTCCTCGTCCTTCTCTCCCTGGTTCCCACCGGATAAACTGAGTGCTTCTGATAGCTCTGACTCCGAATTTGACACTGGTTCTTTACTCTTTCCCTTCCCTTTGCCCTTTCCAACTCTTGGGAATTTGGCCTTCGCTCTGCCTCCAGTCGCAGCCCTCTGTCTTTTCTGGCTCTTCGGCGGCTTCTTTGCTGCTTCCTTCTTTTCTGCCACTCTTTTGTCTTCTTCAATCTTGTTATGCACCAAACCTCTGACAAAGATATCTAATCTGTCTGGATCACCTTCTTTTTCGCCGCTTACAGTGATCCTGAGTGTCCCACGACCCCTATCGAAGTCCAATGGGTTTGGTATACCATCCGATCCATCGCCATCTGGTTCATCTGGCTCATCTGCTGCCTCTGTGCTCTTCTCCTTCGTTCCCTTTCCCTTTTCTGTTTCCTTCTCCTTCTCCTTTTCTTTCTCCTTCGCCTCCGAATCTTTGATCACCTTATAGATCGCTGGCACCATACTCTTCGCTATTGAAGCGACTAGTTCCTTCATACCTTGAGACTGCCCCGATCTATCATCAGCTGAGCCAGAAGAACCTTGATTGAAAGAAACCGCGACACTCCTCGCTGACTCTGTGATGGGTTCTTCAGAGGAATCTCTCATTGCCAAATCACTGTCCTTCTCGACAGCGTCGTCATAAGTGGGAAAACGGCGATAGCTAAAGATGTGGGCGTTCTGGCTGTATTCTTTGCTTTTGAGCTTACCAAAGTCAATGTCTGTGATTTTGGTATCATTCAAAAGCTTCCAGGTACCTCCACGACCCTTGACGGCGATGGTGTAGTGCCCACCACCGCCAGCCTCCGCTTCTTCGTGCAGAACCACGGCAGTCAATTCATATTTGATGGATTGGTTGGCTTTCTCTTTAGTCGCTGCGCGTTCATCAAAGTAAGTGCCCGATAGAGCGATCTTTTCCATTATTTTGATCTGATCATGGATCTTTTTACTTAGCATGTCGAGACGATTGACTGAGACGAGGAGAAGGTCCGGGGGATGCCCCAATCGTTCTGTCCAACTGGTGGGATTTCCGCATTCGCCGCATTTACCTCGAGTTTTGTCCTCTTTGGTAAACATCTTGTCCATCATTTGCATGATTGTTGTGGACTTTCCGGGCTTGTCTGGCCACTCGAGCCTCAAGAAGACCTCCTTTCTTGGTGTGAACCTGGGATTACATCCTTTGTCGCCTATGCATTGCTTCAGATCAAATATCTCCACCTTGAGCGCATTATCGATATCACATCGGCTGTCCACGTTTCGTTAGTCGCGACGCTAGGTACAAGTTTACCAGAAAAAGTACTTACAACATTGGCTTCGTGTCCTCAATGAGCTGCTCGACAATCTGCTCAAGGTACTCCCCAAGGTCTGATTGCTCATCCTCGGCGTCTTTTCTCCATTTTGCATATACCGAATCGGAGATCTTGTTGAGTGCAGCCTTCCAATCACCGGCGCCTGCGTCCCAGTAGGTAGCACAGAGTGTCTGGAATTGGCACACTTTGCATTCTTTGCCCTTTTCGCCGCGCTTGCAGGGTCGTTGAGGCGCATGGTGCTTCTTGTACCAGTTGAGCCAATTGCAAAGTACCGGCGCATGCAAAAGCAATTGAAGCGTTGCATTGCGGTAGCACTGAACCTGTGTGTTTGGAAATCCAACCTCTGTTGAATCTTCTACCTCTGGATCCCAGGCGGTAGGAATGCCTGACTAGGACAATGTTAGGAGTTGTCGCATTCGCCGAGGACAATAGTACTTACTCTCCAGCTTAAACTTTTCGGATTCTTGGGCACTTGTCTTGCCTTGGTCTTTTTTGTTGGAGCCGGGGCCGCAGCTGCCTCTGGAGCTGGAACTGGCGCTGGAGCTGCCGCCGCAGCTGCCGCGGCTGGAGTTCCTCGGGCTGATCGCGTCGATCGCTCTGAAGCATCACTTCCTGGAGCCATATGGAAGCGTACTATTCCCTGAAATAGTACACAAGTTTCGGGGATTACCTCCATCGAGGACTTTTTGCAGTTTGCATTTTATCTTCTAAGGAATTCCATATCAATTACTTTCATTGTTACATCTTTCTTTGCGAAGGAAGCATAATTTCTGGAGTGTTCTTTGATGCACAAGGGTATGGCTGTTCAGACCCAAGGATGCGGGTATCAGACACATCAGACAGTCCAAGAATCGAGTCCAACTAGTTTCTTTCAGTCCATTCAAGACATGCCTCCGCCTTCCTCTCCATACTGGACGACCTCGGACAGAACCAAGTCTGATCTATCCAACAAAGAAATGGCCAAGAGCATGTCCCTTTCAGATCTATAAATAACAACAATGGACTACTGCACCCCCTCGCCCTGAAAGATGCCCAAAGGAAGAGAAAAAGGAGTGCATGTCATGACAGGAGACGTATCAATCTTGGGCATCAAGTCCGAAACACAGATCATTTCAGGGGACGGGAACGTGGAGATGCAAATGTCAGCTCTCGACACCCTTACCCATGGACTCCCCTGTGATCAACATAGTCCAGACCTGTCACTTCCAGACGTTGGTTTGGGACGGAGTCCACCTCAAATGGTCTAGAAAAACGGGACGGGAGGAGGGGGAATAAAGAACCTCGGATACACTGGAATATAACTCTTCTACTCCAGGAACCGGTTCCTATACTAACGGTACCGTCTATATGAGTTGGACGGTCTAGAAGACCTCTCCCCCACAAGGCAAAGTGTTTCAGATGGCGTCGGTGGAGCCCACGAGCCCTTCATAAGCCAACTAGTCGCAAGCTATTGGTCCTGCAGCTTAAGATCCGGCCGAAAGCTAGTCAAGTCCGGCAGACGTTGACTCCTCCTTCTGAATCGGGCATCGTTCGATGTCTCTATTTCTCCCTCTTACCCACTTTTCGGCCTTTGAGAGAGAGACACGTACTATTGTTGACCAACCCCCCTTTCCCCCTTGACAGCAGCGTTCCTCAGATCCACTGCATATGATCTAAGTGGAACCGTAAATTCTCCGAGAGCCAGCGCCCAGTCCCGGGTAGGTTCATATTAGAGAGAGAGGAGGGGGGGGGGGGGGAGTAAATTAACTGCATGAAACGACAGGGAAATGAACCACGAGAGGTCCAATAGAAAAACCGGGTCCAACGGGTCTGTGTCGGACATTTAGGGCGATCGTGCAATAAATAGAGCAGAAAACCTCCGCTTCAGCGCCACCAGCTCTTCGGCCACTACCACTTAAGTCATAGTCGTGATGATCCAACGTTTGCCTCCCCATGTCAGCTCCACCGGGGAAGAGACGATTGGCTAGTCTATCTCCAACAACCCTGTCACTTGTACTGAGTAGGGCGAAGCTGTATCATCACATCGTGTGCCGCGTCTGACCATAGCCCTGACCGCCTCTCTATGATCGGCCTCGGTCAACACCCGGATCCGTTTGCGCGGAAGGGCGGATCATGAAGCTGAAGCCGACTTAGTCTGTGCTAGGGGGCTGGAGAGAGTAAAGATCGGCTGAACGTTGAGGGGATCCACTGGAGGAGAGAGAGAGAGAGAGAGAGAGAAGTGTAGGGGCAAGCTCTAAACGACGTGAATGAGGAAGCGGAAGAATAAAAAGGAGTGCTGATCCTCGCACTGACATGTTTCAGGCAACCGAACGGATCAGCAAAAGGGCGGAAATTAGCAAAGAAATTAGAGGGAAATCCGTGAGGGCAAGGGAAATTAAAGAACTCGTGTTCTCAACCCGGTTTTTCGGGTCCAACGGTCGACATGCTGAGAGTAACCCGAATTGCATTGTTTTCCATACTGACCCACCGCCCCGTCGTTCAGAGAGACCCTGGAACGGGTGATTCTAGACCAGACAGAGGACGCAGTCCTCGCTGTCTCGTTCTATGTTGATCCCCGACAGGATGGAATGGTCCGTCGTGGAGTAGAGGATGATCCGAGCATCGCTGTCAGAAATAATAGAATAAGGGAGTGGAACGACACGCAAGACCCCAGATCCTGGTCCAGGTCAAAAGCCGTTGAAATGAGATCTGGAACTTGGAGCCAGACCGGAGAAGACCGCCTCATTTTACTCAGGATGATGCGGGTCTCTCTGCGTATATAGGTATCAAGTGTTACAGTAATGTTTGATCGCACTTGCCCCTCCCCACTATCTACGTGAAATTGTAATATTACAACTGCTTGTTTTCCTTTTTAACCTTTTGACTTCTCTAGACTTCTCTTTTGGGTGGGTTTTTTGCTCTGTCGTCATTCTCCTTCCATCCTGCCTTCCATCTTGACGTCTATCATTCTATCTTCTATCTTCTCTCATTCTATCTTTCTATCTTCATCGCTGGCTTCATCCGCGCATATGATTGCGTTACAACATCAGCCTATCTCGCATCCTGCCAAAGTGGATATCTCACTACTACTCAAGCCCCAAGATGAGGAAGAAGCCGCCCCGGGCATCAACACCGGATTCCCGCCCAGAATCCCAGGGCCTCCGTTGAGCTCGATGGGTCCCATCATGACCATGCCAGGCCCGGCTGCTATGACCGCTATGCCTCCTCTCTCCAAGGCAGGCCCCTCAGGTGCCCCCAAACGTCTGCAACCGGCGCATACGGCCGAATCTCCAGCAAAGAAACAATCCAAATGGTCACCAGAAGAGGACGCCTTGATAATCGAGTTGCGAGGCAGTGGGATGAAATGGGAGGATATCAGCAAACGACTGCCCGGCCGCAGTGCGATCAGCTGTCGGCTTCATTATCAGAACTACCTGGAGCGCCGAAGTGAATGGGACGAGGACAAGAAGAACAAACTAGCTCGTCTATATGAGAGGTAGGTTGAGAGAGAGAGAGAGAGAGAGAGAGAGAGAGAGAGAGAAATCACATGAGCAATTCACTAATCTGTTGACCCATCTGAATAGATTCAAAGCCGAAATGTGGTCCAAGGTGGCCGAAGAAATGGCTATCCCATGGCGTGCTGCAGAGGCGATGCACTGGCAACTGGGAGAACAGGAAATGGCCCGCCGTGCGGGCGTCGTACCATTCTCCCTCTCCAGCGCAGCCATCGATCCCCCCACCACCAGAACACGTCGAGCCAGCACCTCTCTCTCACGACCCAGGAAAGGATCTTCCTCACGCGCAATCCCCGGTCAATTCCCCGGTCTCCCACCTCAGCTTCCCTCCCTGGAAGAGCTCACTGCAGGCGTTCCTGCATATGCACCTGCCCCCCCTTCAAGAGAGTTTTATGGACCTGGACGACCGTCTGAAATGGGCATTCCCCCACCAGGTCTGATCGGCCCTCACCTCGGCATGCCCCCTCGAACTCTGCCCTAAATCGACGACGATGACGCCTACACGTCTTTCCTTGATTTCTTTTTGATCTTTTTCTTTTTTTCTTCTTTCTTTTGTTTTGTTGGTCCTTTGTTACGAATTGCATAGCGCCGGCGGGAGGTATATCGTGATTTGAGGAGATAGTGAATCGTATAGATGATTTCTATCCCTCGGTGTTTGTTGAGGTGTTTTCTCTGTTTGCAGGATCTTTGGCGGGACCAGCAGTCCGAATGGATTTGTTTCTCCATGACTCCGAGGCTGGATTCTCGGAGTACATGCGTGCACCACGTTTTTTTTTTTTTTTTTTTGTTCATTTCAAACGTCAGCCGTCTTGGGCGTCGCGATCGCCCACCAATTGTCTTTCTCGTACCCCGCTTCCAGCACACGACCGCCGGCGTTATCGATGTCCCGCTCGAGCTCACCTTCCTCGTACAGGTGATAGTAGCGGTGGAAGGTCTGGGGCTGATCACCCTTGCGAACCCATGGAACCATTCGATCCTGTTCGTCACCCTTGTCCCAGCCTCTGCGGCTGTTCTTCTGTTCAAGGGCCCAGGCATAGATCAGGATCTTACCACCCTCATGCATCTCCGAACCAGGTTTGATGGTTCGCAGCATCTCAGCGACTGCCTGGATGCGCCGAGCCGGGGTGGAAAGATGGTGCACGACCGCGATCGAAATAGCAAAGTCAAAGCTTGCACCCCGATGGGGGAGGTCGAGAATATCGGCCACCACAGTCGAATGCGGCTGGTGCTGAAGGGCTATCCGAGCCAGGTTTTCAGATCTGCCATTGGGTCAATCAAAAGCCATGCAGTACGAAGAAAGCAAAAAGGAAACCCCATCCCCCAAGAGGGGTAAACCAATATCCTGAAAAATTATAGTAAAAAAAAATCCAAACTTTTATCACGTACCTATCCGAAGCAACGATAAAGACGTCGCGATTGACCATTAAGTTTTTGCCATTACCACATCCTACATCTAGTCCCACCGAGCCGGGTGCCAGATCCTGTAGGAATCGTTCGACTATAGGCCATGGCTGGGAAGCGGTTAGTTTGATGTGCTGTTGCAGCCAGTCGCTTAGACACACCTTGTACCGGGTAGCAGAAAAATGCTGGGCAATCTGCTGATATACCTCATGCACATTCTTTTGTTCATAGGCTGCATCTACCTGTGGGGTCGCCATGGTGTTTGGGATTGGAAGAGGTGAGGAATCGAAAAGTGAAGCGAGAATGATATCACGTGGCCTCAGACATGCGGCGGGCAAAAACATCCAATGTTGTCAACGTATAAGAAGCCTTGGTGTATCCTGCACTAGATTATGTCAATAGCATAGATAGGTATAACTCTCCCTACTAGAAAATAAAAGGGGGAGCTTGAATTACTGACGAATACAAACCTACATCTTACGTGAAGTCATCTTTCCCTAAGAACCTGGGGCAATTGAATGAGTACCCGAATCAGCACCTCAAAGGGGTTCTCGTGCCTTGACCTACGTGGGATCTGAGTGTTTGGGCATTTCATTGTCGACTGAGTCAAGCGCTGCCTGTTCCTGGCCAGCTGACTAATATTGTCTCCGTCTAGGAGATATTCCTTCTTCGGTCGACCACAGAAAACACAACAAATGTAAGTAGCACCTGCTCACTTGAAAGGCCGGTTCTGCATGGAGGCCTTGGAAGACTGTATCAATGCAACATATGTATCCTCTTCAGTTGCACGCGGCAGCTTATCATGGCCCCTTCAGGGGATTTTGATATTGCTATGCAGCCCGCAATGACATTGGATAATGGCTCCATGTGTGACAGAAGACAGTATCCGTGGGATTCTGTTTACAGAGCTCCTCAATTGCCTTCAGCTTTCACATGGAGATCCCGGACTCATGGATGACAACCAATGCTAACGGTTTTCTAGAAAACCGAGAACCAAAAAAAAAAAAAAAAAAAAGAAAAGCAAGAGACATCATGGCTTTTCAGCCTACCCCGACGGATGTCTCCGTCATCATCACCAATGCTGCATCAGGCAAAGCTAATGATGCAGAGCCCAGGTTCTTGACCGAACGCCGTATCACTCCTACCTGGACCGTGATACAGGTCAAGTCAAAGCTGGAGACCATGACTGGCATCCCACCCGGAAGCCAGCGTATTCGAGTCAAGACTCCCGGCCGACCTGATCAATGGGCCGATGGAGATGACCGCCTGATCGGGGAATGGGGATTGGTGAAGGGATCGGAATTCGAGGTTGGTTTGCTCTCCTACCCATCTCTGCTGACATCTAAAGGGAATGGTCTCTCAATTTGACTCAAATCAAAGAGCTATTGTTGAGAAGACACCAGATAAAAGACCTTATGCTGAACAGCCTCAGATCCATGATAGTCGTCCGCAAACCATGCGGGCCAATTTCACCGACCTGTCATCGGTCGACAAATACGTACTGCCAACTGAAACATACGAGGCTCGCTCAGACTCCGTATTGGCCTGGAAGAAGAACCAGAAGCTAGGCCGCTTTGATCCTAACGCTCTATCACCAGAGGAGGCTCTGCGTCATCAAGTCGAGAAGGATGAAGCCGAGGTCTCCACACGAGGTTCGTTGGAAACATGTGAAATATCCCTTTTGTGATTCATCTAACCGTGTCTGCTAGGAATTGCCGTTGGTAACCGGACAATTGTGCTGCCTTCCACTCCGCCGCATATCCGACGGGGCACTATTCGGTTCGTTGGACCTGTTCCCACTATCCCCATTACCGGCCCGGGTCGCGAGTTGCAACAGAGTGGAGAGCTTCCGGCGGATCTTCAGCCTATCTGGGTTGGAATTGAACTTGACGAGCCCATGGGGAAGAACGATGGTAGTGTGGGTGGACGGCGCTACTTTGAGTGTCTAGGCAATCGGGGTGTTTTTGTCAAGCCTGAAAAGGTTGAAGTGGGAGAGTTCCCTCCGTTAGGCCTTGAGGATGAACTGGATGAGCTCATGGAGGAGATATGATAAACATTGAGCTATCTCATTGTGTAATTGAACAAAGGACTTGTGATGTCCGCTGATAAAACGAATACATCAAGTAGATAACAATTGGCGCCCCAGGCTGCCTCACTTGTTCTCCCACCACGGATTATCACCAACACAAGAGACACTGCATAATTAACAGCACACCCAGGCGAGAAACGCCGAAACCCCCAAGGTAATCGTATGAAACAAATCGCTGAAGAACGAATAAGAATGACAAAAGACATAGTTGGACACTACAAGAAACATTTTTGGGGTATCCATTCACGTAATCGAGGAGAGCATCATGGCGGGCTAGTCTTTTTCTGCTTGCCCCTAGGGCGTCCCTTACCCTTTTTGACAGGAGGAGAAGCAGGAGCAGCAGATGCGGATTCAGCCTCGTTCTCGCTCTCAGTACCAGCTTCAGGAGTGGGAGGCTTGTTGTTCTTCTTGCCCCTGGGACGTCCTTTGGCCCTCTTAACAGGGGGAGAAGTAGGAGCTGCGGATGCGGATTCAGCTTCATTCTCGCTCTCACTGCCAGCCTCGGCAGTTGGAGGCTTGTCGTTTTTCTTGCTTCGAGGGCGTCCTTTGGCCTTCTTAACAGAGCGAGAAGCAGGAGCAGCTGATGCTGTCTCAGTCTCATTCTCGCTCTCGGTACCAACTTCTGGAGTAGTGGGCTGCGTGTCGTTCTCGTCTTCCTCCTCGGGGAGCTGTCCCTGGGTGAAGAACAGTCGTACTTCTTTGCTGTGGATATTTGCAAAGCTATAATAGTTGCCTGGGAAAAAGAGATATCGGATTAATAAGACTTATAGCCAAGAAGTTCAGGGAACACAAGACTTACCACGAGGAACTTGGAAAACGCAGCCCTTGCCAGCACTGAACTGGATCCCTGAAATGTCTACTTGTACGCGTCCGTGACATACGTAGAATACCATGTGCATCCTCTTCGAGTTTTTCGGTTTCTTCACCCCTTTAGGTGGAAGCTCCACGACCCCAGAACCAATGAACGTTCCACTGAGAAGTTTTGCAAATCGAAATGATGAGCCTTTGACCTCTCGTGTTTCGATACCAGAAGGAGCATATGCAACGTCTGTCTCGAGTCAGCGAATGAACTACACGGGTTGAATTAGCAGTCTTACCCAAAACTTCCTCTTCCTTTGACACAGCCTGCGTTTTTGGGTCCCACATTTGGACATAGCCATGAAGAACACCACCTTCTTGTTCCCATAGATCAGCATCCTCATCTTCTTCATCAGAGGAGTCGTTCATTGACTTCTTCGACTTGGATTTTCGACCGCGCTTAGATCTCTGTTTCCTTTCAGGCTCTTGCTCTTCGGTGCGAATGACTTCTTTGATGGTTGAAAGGGGATAGCGATGTCCCTCTGCAACCTCGCCATCACCAAAGACACAACGTTCATTGCGCCAGTACGCCAGAGGACGAACAGAAACCCGCCCGGATCGAGTATGCGTTGCACTGGTATCCTCAGGGTTTTCGCGCTTGAGAATGTATAAACTCCGGCCCTTCAAAGGACCAGTACGGTTGGCGTAATTGTCCACCACGCGATCTAGTTCTGGCTCCAACGGTTCGCGCGCAACCGGTGCCACTTTGGCGGTCATTCGTTTCTTGGTTGGTCTGCTGTCGGCATCTCCATCATTGTCGCGGCGCTGAGATTTCGGAGGACGTCCGCGGGGTTTGGCTGGAGGTTTATCTGTTTTGGCGGTCTTTGCAGGGCCCTTATTCGCCTTTGAGATTGTAGTCTCGTTTGTTCTGGGTGGAGTCGTGTCAGTCATAGAAGCGTCTTCATGTCCATTCTGGGTATGTTCCAGAAGATCCGTAAACTCCTCTGCATCAGCCCGAGAATCGTCCAAGTCACCAGACTCTTGCTGTAAGCGGGCAGCAGCACCTGAGTTCTCGTCGTTCTCGTCGCCCTCGCCATCAGAAAAGTCAGGTAGCACCGAAGGTTCGGACTCTGCAGCCAATTGAGCTTTTGTCTTCCATGTGCCATTCTTCTGGTTGAATCGTCCCGCATTTACGGAGCGTGTTGATAGAGGAGAGGGATCCGGGGGCGAGTTTTCCTGCTCACCAGCTGAGCCATTGTCATCATACGGACTTGAGGACTCGTGAATATCCTGCAGCTCCGGGGTTGATCGGAATACTGGCCCTCTGGGGGGCCCATTGAGGCCAGATTTCATTGGCGACCGCGCAGCGGACGGGGAAAGAAAAGAGGTTCGTGGGCCATTGGCACTCTTGAGGAAGTCCATGGGATCCGGCGCATTGCCTGGAAAGTTGAACCAGATGATCAGCATGCGTGAAACAAAAACCTTCGGGGAAAAGCACCAGTGGCGCACCTTCATCCATTGACATTTCATCAGAACCAGTTGAGGATGCATTCTCCTCAAACGCAGGGAGTGCAGCTGGCGACTTCTCGGGTGAAGAGAAGAGGCCGTCCACTTCTTCCATTCCATGCTCATCGCGTCGCCCCTCTTTGAGAGAGATACCGGTGCGTCTAAGAATACCGATCGCATTAGATCTCGGAGTCACATACACTTGCTTTGAACTTCACAGTAACATGTCTTACCTTCCCGTCGTTCCCACGTTGGAGTAATCGAAGTCGCGGGCCTTTCCGGGCCCTCGTGCCATATTGGAGGTTGAGCGCCAGGCAGTGAAAGTTGGAGAACTCAATAACGTAGCGCTTTTCGCATCAAAGGAACTCGCACCGGATTATATCCAAAAAAAAGTGAAACAGTGCAGCGAGAAGCAAAGGTGGAGGGGAGGAATGATGCGACGGAATTTGGACGGGAGAAACACGCGCCCGCCCGCTAATCCCGAAAAGTCGACGCGTTGCATACTTGAGCTATCTTCCCTTAAACCCCATTCCAGCTTGGACTTCAAAATCTTCATATTTACACAATGACCAAAGACACCTCTTCCGCCAATGCACAGGAATCATCCACTTTCATCCCCCCCAGTGTGATCCCCGAACGGCTGTTCTCCGGTGATTCCTACGCGTACTACACTCCATGTCCCGACGCAATCACGCCTCAAAATGTCTCTCCTACAGCCAACGATACAGTCAAAAGTACACCCTGCGTTCTGGGGGTTGACGAGGCCGGGCGTGGCCCGGTTCTAGGACCAATGGTCTACGGTGCCTTCTACCTTCCTCTCGAGCTCCACCACTCGCTTTTGACCGAACAGCATAGCTTTGACGACAGCAAAGTGTTGACCCCTGCGGTACGTGCCAATCTGATGCAGCTTTTGAACACACCAGGAGACTCCCTGTTTGAGTCTTGTGGGTATGCAATCAAGGTACTTTCGGCGCGCGACATCTCTTCCGGCATGATGAGATCACCCACAGCAGTGTACAACCTGAACGCCCAGGCGATGGATGCAACGGTGGAGATCATTCGAGGTGTTGTTCAAGACCGTGGAATTGATGTGCGAGAGGTTTACATTGACACCATTGGCAACCCGGCCACATACCAGCAAAAACTGGAGCGAATATTCCCATCTTTGAAGATCACTGTCGCAAAGAAGGCAGACTCACTGTATCCCTGTGTCAGCGCTGCCAGTGTGGCAGCCAAAGTGACGCGTGATGTTGCGCTGGAGATTATGTACGAAGACATTCTCAAAGCTCAGCAATTGTCTGGCCCAGCCCCTGAGACTTGGGGAAGCGGGTATCCCTCGGATTCAAAGTGTGTTGGCTGGCTTCGACGCAACATGGACCCTATATTCGGATGGGGCAATGAATGTCGATTCAGCTGGGGTACTGCGAAGGAAATGCTCGAACTGAAAGGTGGAGCAAGGGTTGACTGGCCTGCCGACGAGGAGGACGGCGCTTCGAGACTCAGTGAGTTCTTAGTATCGTCTGGTCCGGGGAAAAGCACAACTCGAGATGGATTACGAGACTGGTACGGGCAGAGGCCAACAGAGATACTATAATTGTCACCCCGGTAGAGATTCATGGGAATGCATGGAATTAGATATGACTTAATATAACATTGATGATACCCTACAAACCTGCTTGCACACAGCAAAGCAAGAGTGATAACAAATGAAAAATGGACCGACAGGTCCTACTACGAGTATTATTAAGAAAGATCATGCAAAAAGAAAAAGAAAAAGGAAGGGTATCATAGGCGAAATGGAATCCGGACAAGTCTCAAGGAATCACAGTGTAGCAGTCGAAAAATAATAATTCTCCCAGAGGTACTCATAGTCCTCCACGATACTGCCCACCATGTCTAACAATGGCTTGCCCTTCATCTTGCCTGTCACGCTGTGAAGCCAGGCCCTGGTTCACATGTTAGTCTTTGATCGGGAAATTCAAGTCTCAGCCCGGAGGTTCTTACTTAGTAATGTTCTCGTAGAATGCACCTCGCAACAGCCACCAGCCCATTGACCATCCACGCTTCTTCAGCTCTTCCCGCTCAAGGCCCGTGAGTCCTCTGAGACCACCAGCGACCCTTTCACGGAAGTCACGCTTGGCAAGCTGCCGACAGCCATATTCCATTCCAAATCCAATGAGCCATGGTCGCCAACTGCGCTTATCCTTGCGCCATTTCTGCATCGCCAATGCGTACACAATGGGCCGGAGGATGTATAGCACTTCAGCTAGTTGTCCTTGTCCCGTCGCACGGTGAAGAAGTGCCTTTGGGGGCTTGATATCATCCGCTGTGAGCACCTTTGAGATAAGATAGTTTGACACATCGTTGACATTAGGGAGAGATGGCAGGGATAGCCCCGTGCGTGGCATCGTCCAGTTCAAATCTGAAGATCGTTCGCTCACGGGAGTGTCCATACCATTCCAGTCCTCCTTCTGGTCGCCCTCTTCCGCTGTTCTTGGGTCCACTTCGCGCTCCGGAAGTGGTGGGCTGACAAGAGGTCTGGAATTGGTCAGCCGGAGTAGGAGCAGGCGGCAGACTGCCTTAGCGAATTCAATGAAGACCACTACTCGCCAGCGAGTCTTCTGGCCCCGTCGCCGTGCTGTCATTTCCCAAAGAAGCTCCGTATACTGGAGCATCTGCAGCGCAAGCGCTACCTGACGATATAACGAGGAACGAGAGGTCCAATATTTGGTATACCGGGAATGAGGTGTAGGTTGCGGCCGAGGAACAGTCGGAGGAAGCCGATCAATTACACGCGAAACAAGAGAATCATGGTATAGCGACAATAACTGGACACCAGAATGCACTGCAGGGGCCTGTCAGCATATGCTCGACAACGGGCACGTTTTTACACTAACCACATTCTGAAGGTATCTCTGATTCACGATACCGCCCTAGAAGATCGGGTGGGTTAGTAAATTTCCTAGAGTCTCAAGCACCAGGATGAGGAAGCTCACCTGGAATGATGTATGTCAAGGATCGCAGCGCAGACTCGACTTGACCAACCGAGCTGGCATTCTTGGTCACGAAGTCTTCATAGAGGGACAGCCATTTAGATGGTTTCAGAAGTGCTGGTGGTATTGGATTCTGGATGTTGCGAACGGTCTCCATCTTGAAAGCCAAAGCATGTCAAGATAAGTGAAGTGACGGGTGAGCGAGATCCGGGGGAGAGAGGTCATAGGCACGTGGTCCCGCGTTTGCCAAGAATGGCTGGGCCGAGGTTGATGCGTTCGGACTTATACTTCCCACTCTATACTGTAATAGCCATTTGAGAAATGCACAATTGGTGATTATTGATATATGTTCGCATATTTCATTCATGTATAAGTGTATTGTTAGAATCATAGTGTATCATTCGTCAGCCCATGTCCATAACCCGCCAGGGCGCATGGCCTCTCGGTATCGCTCCTCCACTTTTTCTCGCTCCAGTCTTTCAGCAGCTTCACGGTCAGACTGCTCATCTTGTGTATCTGGCATTTCTGTTCGCCAGAATCCAGGGGGCGATTGGGCTCGCTGGTGAGTATGTCGATGTCGTCCATACTGGTTGGCCAAAGCCCTAGCTTGCGCCTCCACCAAAAGATTCTCACGGTCTTGACCCTTCAGTGTCTGGATTAATCGCGAATCCTCTCCTAGGTATTCCTGTAGTATTATCTGATCTTCCTCTTCTTGTTTGGCTCCAGATCTGCCAGAAAGGCCCCCCAGGCGAGCCATGGCCCGGAATCGATCCCCACAGCATCCCGGGCGAGTGCAGCCTGATATACATTTACGATCATCTTTTTTGCGAACCACGGCATCGTATGCAAAGTCAAGTCCTTGATTTCTTGCAGGGTTGATTTTGAAATGCTCCAGCCCCAGACATCGAAGAGGCCTGGCTCTGTAAGGCTCATCGTCAGGATCTATGTCGGGGGTAGTTTGACTTGGATATGTTGGCATCAGATCAGCTTGCGGTGCACTATCTTCCGTTGTTATCAAGCCCGCAGCCTTTTTCAAAGCGCTGAGTGGTGGTCTGGTGGGCGCCGATTGTTCCAACAGATTTTCTAGGCGTCTCTGGGCAGGCTTGTCACAGGCATTCTTCTTTGATGGCTTAGGGGTTATGTGAGAGGCAACATCTTCCCCGTCTTCTGCCAAAGATGGTATTGCGCGTCTCTCCAGATCTTTGCCACGTTTCGAATAATGCCTTTCATCGGTATCTACCTCGGTGCGTGTGTTTCCATCGATAGGCTGAAGCACTGAGTGCTGTGATGTCTGTTGATCTTCTGGGACATGTTTGGAGTGGGGTGCATGGCTTATGCTGCTGTTTGAGTTTCCAGGGTTCCTAGCATTGGCATCCCTATAGGCTTTTCGCTTCATAGGTGTTCGTATTGTGTCACCTATTTCGTCAAGGTCTTGTGTGCCTGCAGGTGGTAATTCGTGATTATAGGTGGAGGGTTGGATTGGACTGGAAGACATTATCTCCTTTTTAACAATTACGGGCCGCACTGAACCCGTCTCAGCCCACTGGTGATTGGGCATTAGATGCTCGCTGGGCGGCGCTGGTAGAAGCCTCTGGCATTTTGGCTGGCGCTGCACACCGGGTGAAGCCCATGCTGCATTGGACAGCTGGCCTGAGCGATCCACATCTGGTGCAGGGGAGCTAGATTGTGTGGAGGCTGGTTGTGATGGCCGGTTGAAGGTTGCCGTTTTGTTATGGTTCAGTTTGGCAGCTTCCTCGGGGCTGTTTGCACGTTTGTGGGTTGACGATAACTTGAGAGCTTTTGATGGGGGACCTGAGCTCTTTTCTCGTGGACGTTTAGTTGCTAGGCTTTGGGTCGCTGGGGGTGGTGCTTTGTCAACCTTGTCCATGGTGGTACCTTGGACTCTGCGAAAAGTGACTGGTTCGGCATTGAGAACGATCGTGAATTCTTCATGTTCTAATTGTCTATCCCACCGCCGTAATTTCTTCTTGTGTTGCAAAACCTTAGATTTGAGGCCGCTCCAAGTCTGAATGAATGTCTGTAGATTGGTATAAAGTGCCGTGTATTTGGCCTCGACCCGGTTTCGTGAGGTCTGAATATCGGAAGGATCATCATCTTCCATGCAATTTCCCCATAGATTCTTGGGGTCGAACTCGGTTTCCAGATTTGCGTATCTTCCGGGAAGCTCTAGATCGTACGGATCAACTTCGTACTGCCGAAGCTCATTTTGAAGATCATGAACCTTTTGCCGAAGCTCTTGGATTTTGGCCTCTGCTTGTCGCTGAGCTTGACTGGCCCGTGATTCTTTGATTTCTGCCGCATTGGTGTGAGCGTCAACCCGCGATTTCATGCGCCTGTAAGCCTCGTCAAAAGAAGCTTCACAGGCATTTGCCACAGCGGCATGAAGCTCCTGGACAATCTCCATTGTGATAGAGAAAGTGTCAAGAGAGCGCGAGAGAGACGCGACGCGTTACGGGCCACGTGAGCTTATCGATAAGAAGCCCTCTACCTTCGTCGTCACGACTGTCGATGATCTCGTCTCACAGAATGTTGAAACGGCGCAGAGGCCAGGATTCTGGTCAGCCACACAAGCGTCTTCGTACTCGCGATGCTGGTTCTTTGGATCGCCTATCCCGCTTGAGTAATGAGCTGCTACTTCATATCTTTTCATTCCTGCCGGTTTCGTCTCTGAATGTGTGCCAAAGGTAATACATCCGCTATTGATTTATCTAATTATTGGCACTGACTTGACTTTGCTAAGGCTATCCCATCGGTTCCATGCTCTTGGAGGTGACTCCGAACTATGGAAAAGGCAGTATTATTCAGAATGGGTGCGACCCCGTGCCCGCCGGCTAGCAAATGTCAGACGTTCCACACTCTCAGCTAAAACAGACTACTCGCCGAAAGTCGCAACATGGTTTGACCATGGTCACTTGGCACAGGAGGCCAAAACCAATTGGAAAGGCCAATACCGGCTTCGGCATAATTGGTCCAGAGGACTATGCCGGTTTACTGAGGTCGAGTTTCCTCAGCCGCCATGTCCTCCAAATCTAGTCAGATTTTGTGCTGGTTTTGTATTCACGGTAGACTCGGCGTACGGGCTCCGGGCTTGGACTGCAAGAGACCCGGCATCTTGTCTGGCAACGATCTCATTGACGGCACATTGCGAAGCACCACCCGTGGTTCCAACGGCTCTGGCGGTAAGTCGGGTTGAAGACGAGATCAAGATCTCAGTAGGATTGGACAATGGCTATTTTAGCCTCTTCGTCTTGAACCTTGGAAAATCCGACCTGCGCTTTCAATCCTCTCATGTGGGTTGCAGCAATGGTGCCATAACGGCAATGGCGTTGTCATCACCGTACTTGTTGATGGTGTCTCAGCATAAAGACTTGACTCTGTACAATCTGCGTCGCGGAAGCCAGCAGACAGGTAAAACTGGAGATATCCAAGAACCACGCCAACTCGCCTCCCTCAGAGCGGAAAATATCGTTGCGCCAATGACCCTATCTCTTCGAGTCTCAACCTCTGATATTGTCGCGACGGTTGTGTATAGCTTCTTCCATATTGGGTGTGGGTGGTCGCTGGGGATTCAAGAACTGCGCTTGGGCAAGGATGGCCAACAACTTGACTCACGACTAGCCACTACGGTGGATTCACAGTATGGATTAAGACCACCGCAAAGTCTACCACAATCCCAAAAAAGACGACACTCAACGACTCGACCAGTCCACAGTCAAGGCCTCGCCTCTGGAACACCGACTATCCTACACCAAAAACCTCCAACCTCTATGTCTTATTCTCACCCATATCTGCTGACCTCTCATGCGGACAACACATTGACTATGTATCTTGTGGTATCTACGTCCGACAATTTGTTTGTTCAAGGTGGCCGGCGCCTTTGGGGCCACACTTCTTCTGTGTCCGCTGTTCAAGTGACGAATCGTGGCAAAGCTGTTTCTGTGAGCGCCCGAGGTGACGAAATTCGAATCTGGGAGTTGGAGATGGCGATATCTACACTGGGCAGCCGCAAATACTTCAAAGAAGAGAATGGGGTCCAGCTCAGCCCCGAAAACAAACAGAATGGAGACTCAGAGGCTGCCCCTGTCCATCATCACTTGGGCAGTGTAAATCATACCCAAGGATTATTGCAAGGTTGTGTTGGGTTTGACGAGGAGCGAGTACTGTTGCTCAGAGAAAAGACGGGAACACAGCTCCTTGGATGTTATGACTTCACATGAACTAATTCCACAGTTATGGAAAAGGCAGGCCAACTCCACAGAAGCAAACATTCTGACTCGTGATTTGACGATCGCAATGCGGCCAATAAACCCCGGGTTCAAGGATCCGGTCGTAGCACAAGGTACTCAGCCCGGACTGAGGACCCTGGCAGGGTGGCAGTTGAGGTATAAAAGTCTCCATTGCCCTAAAAAATGGGCCATAATATTCTTGAAATTCTCTCGACTCCCCGTACATCCGTACATGCAGAGCAAAGACAAGGAACACTCCAGATGTGTGAAAATATGAAGGTTCACGAGAAAATGAAGACAAGAAGGATGAAGAAATGAAGAGAGATCAAAGAAGATCAAAGATCCAAGTCTAAAGCGCAAAACTTCTATACTTCCCATCGCCAGATGAAAAGTGGTCGGGCGGTCAAGCGAGTAAGCTCGCGGGAAGATTTCTCCCCGCACTACAATTTTCAAGACTCAATTTTTTTTGACTTCTTCACTCTACACTTCTTTTCCAATATTCTTACTCAAAATGGATTTCCCTACCGGACGTGGCGGCTGCTTCAACTGTAAGTCACTCCCCCCAATTTCTCTGCTCTGAGCTTGATGCTTTTTCCCGGACCTGGAATTTCTTCTATGCTTGGCCATTCGTACTGACTACTGTTCTCACAGGCGGCGAGGCCTCTCACCAGGTAATTACCACCTTTGTTTGAACTTCTACATCGTTTAGATGATTCAATGCGAGAGAAGGAAAAAAGAGACATGAAGCTTATATGATCATTCTAGGCCAAGGACTGCCCCAAGAAGGGTAACCCCACCTGGTAATTCCTCTTTTTCCCAGGTTGATATAGTTTACAAGCTGATCCATGTCTCTTATAGCTACAACTGCGGCGGTATGCTTTATCCCTCAGCTACTGTCCATGATTAGATATCTGGACCGGTTGGAACATTGCTAATCAGATCACTTTCCATTTCAGGCCAGGGTCACTTGAGTAAGTTGACAGGCTTCTCCCATCTCCGGACTTCACTGACACATCAAAGGCCGTGAATGCCAGGAACCCGCTAAGGAGAAGTCGTGCTACCGCTGCGGTCAGACCGGTCACCTTTCCCGCGAATGCCCCCAGGGCGGCGACAGCAACTACGGCGGCGGCGGCAGCCAGGAGTGCTACAAGTGTGGACAGGTCGGCCACATCGCTCGTCACTGCCCCCAGGGTGGTAACTACGGCAGCGGCGGCTACGGTGGCGGCTACGGTGGTGGTTTCGGCGGTGCCGGTGGCCGCCAGCAGACCTGCTACTCGTGCGGTGGCTTCGGCCACATGGCTCGCGACTGCACCCAGGGCCAGAAGTGCTACAACTGTTAGTGATCCTTCCGTTTGGGTCTGAGAATCTACTAACCTTATGTTCAGGCGGCGAGGTTGGCCACGTTTCCCGTGACTGCCCTACTGAGGCCAAGGGTGAGCGCATGTGCTACAAGTGCAAGCAGCCCGGCCACGTGCAGTCCGCTTGCCCTAACTAAGGCCTTGGATTGCTGTTTCGGTCGACATCTTTCTACAATTTCTACGGGATCGGATGACATTTATCTTGCATGCACGAAACGAATTTCTCTTTTTTTCCCTGAAAATGTATGATTAGAGATCAACGTCTGGCAGGTTGACATGATCTACCTTATGATGCTTCCCGAGTTTGATTTCCGCGGGTCTTTTGATAACGCGCACAAAATGTGAAGCAGGAAACCCTGCAACTTCTCGTATTTACCCCTTGTGCTTATTGGGCTCATCTCGTAGGCCGAAACAAATGTCAACCTCTATTTTGGTTTTAACGAAAGTAGTATGTTACACTTGGTATCTAGATGTGCGTTGCGTACCACGCATAGCTCGACTACGAGCTGCAGCTACATAGCATAGCCCTCTTATACTTAGGAACGTCCCCACAGAAGCGTTGTTCCTCTTCCTTGTCGAGGCCCCATTCCTCATTGAAGGGATTCAGAGACATTTGCATGATCCTCTCCAGAATCTCTCGGTCTCCTTTGCGTTCAACGCGCTCAATGACCTCATCAAGAATCCACCCTCGAGGCACAAACTAGATCGGAGAAGGGTCAGTCATCCTTCACCAAAAGACAAAGAGGAATAAATTTCAACGAGCTCTTACATTTGGATTGACGGATTTCATCGCCTTTTGCCTTTCCTCGTCATTTTCGGCGCCCCAATCCTCAAGGACACGGGCTCGCCAGCCATCAAGCCATTGCGCAATGCGAGCTCTGGCTGTGTCATCAGTGTAGCCAATTCCACCGAAGCCTTCATTGTGGAAAAATATCGAGGCTGTTGCCTTTCGGCTTTCTTCGGTTTCCAACTTGGACAGCGACAGCCCAGAAAGCCGACGGAAGAAGTGGTTGAAATCCAGCTCGAGGGCCTCAAGTGTGTCTAGCATCTCCGAAAAGAGGTTCTGGAAGTCAGACTCGACTTGCGTCTTCAGTCCTAGCCTCTGGCACATCAACCGCTTGTATTCGTTCAGGAACACTGCCCTGAACTCCTCACCCGTGCGGTCAATGATATTCTCTGCACGTTTGACGATTTCTGGTTCAAAGTCTTCCGACACACCATCTTTCACAAAGCTTTCTTCGTCGACTCGGTTTCCAGCTCCAATGAGTTCTCCCAGTGACTCCCCAAGTCGAACCAAATTCCACCAAATAATGCTGGGCTGGTTTCGATAGGCATAACGCAACATGTGGTCATCATGGTTTGGGGTGTATTGGGGGTCGAAGTTGTCCATGAACGCGAATGGGCCATAGTCAAGCGATAAGCCGTAGATAGATGTGTTATCCGTGTTGAGCACGCCGTTCATGAATCCATAGGCCTGCCACGCAGCTACCGTCTTCGCGTTGCGTCGAGAAATTTCTCGATAGAGCCTCGCAAACCGATTCTCTTGTACGTCCTGGTGGTCTTGGACCTCGTCCCTGGAGATTCCCCTTGGAGGATTGTCCATCTCCGTGGGAGATTGATGTTCACGTACTGACACAATGGCAGGAAGGGATTCCCACCCACCAAATACGTCCTCGGCAACATATGTTGCGAGTTTCTTGATGAGCTTACGGTCTCCGCGAACGCGAAGAAGATCGAAAGTGCCGATTCTCAACCAACTCTCGGCAAACCGCGCAACGATTGCTCCGGGCTCCAGACGCTCACGCAACACCTTGGCATTCGGTACTGAGGTGAGTGACAGTGCACGAGTTGTCGGTATACCAAGAGCAGACAAAGCTAGAGAGTCGTCAGTGGATTGCACTCAAATTCAGGCGAGATCATAGATACCTTCCGAGACCACGTATTCACGGATACTCGATCGGAGAACAGCTTTTCCATCGGCGAAACGCGAATAGGGTGTTCTACCTGCGCCTTTCAATTGAAGCTCATATCGCATATTGGTATGTGGGTTAGTGCACTCGAAGAGGCTGATCGCACGCTAATATACATACCGTTTAAGTTAGCGATACGGAGTAAAGGATGCATCACATGCAGGTCAACTTACCCCGTCTCCAAGCTGTCCAGCCCACGAACCGCTAGCTAATGTCAGTTTTAGCAGACCAAAGTGAATCTCTAGCTGTGGCTTACAATTGCCACCCTGGACATGTTAGTTCATACATTCAATGATCAGAATACGGATACATACCTCCATAGCACTGCGCCCAAGGGTAAACCCCGCCCTTCTCCTCATCCCACCAAATTTCGTTTCCTGCGACCAGGGCTTTGAACTGTGTCGTTTGATCTTCACCGGGCTTTAGCCCCAAGTCCTTCAACGCCTTGGGACTAACACCCAGAAGTTCTGGTGCATCTGTCGGCTCCGGGCGGACAAAAGTAAACAGTGCTCCTTTGACCATCCGGGGGCCAAGGGACTCTCTCGGGGCCTTGTGTGAGATTTCTGGAGTCTCAAAAGCAGGATCAGGGGGCAATTTAGATGTGAAATTGTTTGACTTTGGCAGCTCAACCAGGGAGACCCCAACGCCACTAGAGAAATGGGATGCCATTTGGCCCAAACGATTTCGAACTGGAGATCTAAGGTTAGGCAGCATACGATTGAAGCACACGACACGGTACATGAAGAAAGTTGAGCAAGTCGAGAAGATGGCTAGGAGCTGACTTGACTGTTTAAGTGAAATGACATAATGTTGGCAATTATTAATCGCGTTCCCGAGGCAAACCCGCCTATTTTCCATTCCCATCTGCATCTACATATATTCTTTCGATATTTGTTCATCATGGCAGGCACTATTGATACTATTCCTACATTGGAGCTCAATGATGGTACCTCGGTACCCGTCGTAAGCGTCTTGCCCTCCTCGCAGGAATGTTACTGATCATTCCAGCTTGGATATGGCACTGGCACCGCATGGTATAAGAAGTCGGGGGACAGTGGTATCAATCGTGACTTGGTCGATTCAATCAAGGCGGCAACCAAGCTAGGGTATCATAACCTCGACGGAGCTGAAGTCTACCAGACCGAGGAGGAACTCGGACTGGCAATCAAAGAGAGTGGGGTCCCGCGAGAGAAACTCATCGTGACGACCAAAGTCATTACCAACATTGCCGATATTCCACGGGCTATTGACACCAGTTTACAAAAGCTCCAGCTTGATTATGTGGATCTGTCAGTCAAGCTCGATGAAGACAAGGGACCCGAATTGACGATTGTTTTAGGTACTTAATCCATGAGCCATTCTTTGCTACTACCGAGGCCCAACTTCAGGCTGCCTGGGCTGCTATGGAACAAGTCAGGGAATCTGGAAAGGCCCGCTCCATTGGTGTATCGAACTTCCTGCAGAGCCATCTGGAAACCATCCTGAAGACTGCCAAAACTGTGCCATTGGTGAACCAGATTGAGTTCCACCCCTACCTCCAGCATGGCAACCTGGTTTCTTTCCATGAGAGCAAAGGTATCAAGACTATCAGTTATTCTGGCCTGACACCGATTACTCGTGCTAAGGGCGGCCCCCTGGACCCTCTTCTTACCTCCTTGGCCATTAAGTACGCCGTCAGCGAGGCAGAAGTCTTGCTTCGCTGGACTATTGACCGTGGCTGTATAGCTATTACAACCAGTGGCAAAGAGTCGCGCATGAGCAGCTATCTTCGGACGTTGACTTTCAAGCTAACACCTCAGGAGGTCGAAGAGATCTCGAAGGTTGGCGAGCAGAAACATTACCGAGCATTCTGGCAAAACAAGTATGCGCAAGATGATCGATCATAGAGTGTGAATAGCGATCTAAAAGAAATAGAGTCAATTATATCAACTATAGACTAAGTCCTCATAATAACAATACCATCAATATACCAACTCAATGGCTCAACGAATGCCCGATCAACAGCAATGAACAATACAGTACAATACCACGTATTGATAAGATAAGCGGCCCATCACGTACGGTCCGTACTCCATCTCCAAATCCTTTGATCGGGGACATCTCCCGCCTTTATCCTCTCTTTCTTGGTTCTTTTCCCTTTGTGATTTACTTATTGCTTCTCTTGATCTTCTCCATCCCTTCATTGTGGTCGATCTCCCAGGGTTATGGGATCACTTCCCCCACGCGCAAGAGTAGTAGGATGCCCTGATTATTCGTTCTCTCAATGCCCGCGCTTGACTACTATCCTTCGCTTGACTCGATGCTTTGACCGCCATTCGGTAACTTGTGTCATCGACTGGGTGGATGAACAAAGGACTCGGTGACACGCTTCAGCTTAGCTTGTGAGGCGCCTTTGATACTGGCATCTTTGGTGGAGGATCTTGCGAAACCCTGCGCACTGCCATGTCGGTGAACGAGAACCGCCATACCCAAAACATCACGAATCCCCGAGCTACAAGCTCTCCTACTTTGGACCGTGAAGCGCTTGACCAACGACTGAAGCACCTTTCCGAGGAAGTCCTCCCGTCCGTACCTTACCTTCTCACTCTTCCCACCAATTCGCCTTTCCGACAGGGGAACCGCCGCGAGAACCATTGGGCGGTAGGGAATGACAGACCCTTCCGTCCTGAAGAGCAAAAACTTCAGTACATGACCTTCCTGGCACATCACGATACGGATTCGCTACTTGTTGCTGTTGGAGACTGGTCAGATGAGACGGGGCGCATGATGGACGATCGACCAACGGCCCCAAGCACCACAGAAATCCCAAGAGAATCAGTGGCCAGGAAGAAGATCAGTCTCAAGGATTACAAGAACCAGAAGAATAGCGGTCCCGTCGCATCTCCTATGGGCCCCGAACCAAGTGGTCGCAGTATATCAGACTTACTGCAATCCGAAGAAAAACGGCAAACGACGGGTTCAAAACCACCGAAGAACCCAGATAGGACCGAGACACCACAAATGCCACCCAAGTCTGACACGCGCCTTTCTCCTGAAAGGGTGGGCCAGAAACGGCCATCTGGCTCGGACCGCGAGCTTCTCGACCCTCGGGGAACCAAAGATCCCGCAACCTATTCTCCCAAAAAGCCGCGCCTTTCTCCTGGCAAAGAAACGCGCCGAGACCCCAGCCCATCGAAATCGCACTCCCCTAAACTCCCCGCGCTCCTCTCGCCCACCCTCCCACCAACCTCAAATGGCCCCAAACTTCCGCGTTTATTGTCTCCTACCTTGCCGCCACATATTGAGAAAGAACTGGCCCGTCTCGATAATCCTTCCTCACCCCGCCATGGCCGTCCAAGTGCGTCCGAAAACGCATTACCTGAGAAAGATTCAAATATCCATGACCAGCCAAAGGAAAATGTCCGCCCCAGCGCGCCCAAGTCACAACTCATTGCGAAATTGCGATATGGGAGGGCAAATAGGAAACGGGTTGAGGCTTTACTCAAATTTTCTGGTAAAAAGAAAACACGTCGGTCAGATTCACCAGTCAGCCAGGATACCGATCGCGACGACACCTCCCATTCTAGGAAAAAGGGAGGAGAAACGACGGGATCATTTCGCAGTAATGTTCTGTCTGGGTCCATGAAAAACAAAACCAAACACGAGACCGACGAAGCCCTTCGTCCTCATGATAGTCGCCCAAGAGAGCCAAAAGGTCTCGCAGAAAAGGCCCGAACTCCCCTCTCACAACCAGCTGTGCCTTCTCACACACAAGACAAAATCAAGCCAGCTGCAACCACACCGAGAGACCGCAAGACGTCTGCCTCACGCCGGATTGACATCGGAGAGAGTGATGGCAAAACACCCTCTCATCCTGCTAACAAACGACATTCCGTTGACACTGGGATAGTTGTCAAAGCGTCTCCATCTCAGTCTGATAGTCGATCGCGTGAGCGCCGAGCTTGGCGGGATGAATGGCAAAAGTTTTCAACCATCGGCCGTGAGTTGAAACATGCTGCAGACCGACACAACTCCAAGAATGGTGCCTCGTCGTCGGATGAGAAACTCGCTGCTGTGACTGCCATTGAGGCATTACTGTCCTTCGTTTTAGCCTTTGTGGCAGACGATCAGTCCAAAGCTGTATCACGCCAGGTCGGAGACTCCTCGACATGGCTGTCCATCGTTCCGTACTGGAAAGTGGTAAAGAAGCTGACTGCACCCTATCCTGCGCTATCAAATCTTTGTTTATTGCTTGGTGCTGTCTCATTCAATGCTATCCACGCACTTGATCTTGAACGCCTCGCCATAAGCCCAATTCCTGGAGAGCATACTCCAGTACCCACTCCTGGAAGTGATGGCAATGCGATTCTGTCGGACGAAAACAGAAAAGCCAGAAAAGAATTCATAGATCTGAAGAATCGTCTTCCTGAGTGCTACAAAGAGTCCCAGAAACTGTGGCTGGAAGGCACACGAGGTCTCTCTGAAGATACCCTTGCACGTGAGTTCCCTACGAGCTGGTCTCGGCGATCTCGAAATTACTCAGAGCGAGGTCGAGCATCGCTCAAAGCTGGCGACTATTCCGGGAGCTATTTCTTGCCACTAGGAGGTACGACTCCCCCTATCGAAGTGGTGCGCTTTGGCGGATCCCTGCTCAAAGAATGGTGCTCGAAGGAGCAGGTCGAGTGGAATGGGCGTCTCGGTGTCTGACTTATTCCTTGTCGCCTACAGTCTCCAGGCTGGCTCAACATGGCGTCCTGGAGGCTTGTTCCCGTTTTTCTTCCCTGGCTTTCTTTTATTCTTTCATGATACCACGAGCTCTGGATTTCATGTAGCTATTTGCCATTCGAGTATATCATAGGGCATGCAAACTACTAATCAATTTCCCTACCAAGACGAGATGTTTAAGTGTGCGTAGATTGGAATTAAATTTGCAAAGGAAACCGGCTCGTCAATTCCTCTGAATTCAATGTCGCTAATATTTGGAATGGAAAGATCATAATCGCTCAAGTGTACACAGAAATTGTGCAAATGTCATCATGATTGTGGAAACAAATGCGTCGCCCAGAGCTTATAAAAAATGACAATTTGGCCTAAACCTCTTGGTATTCAGGGCCGAAACGAGACTGCGAGTCGCCAAAGAGCCAACCAGCCTCACGGCAATACCGGGCCTCTCGGCCATAAATGCCAACCTCACTGGCCCAGCAAATCACGGCCGCGTCGACAATATCAGCAATGACACCTTCCATCGCACTCAGTATGGTCCATCCAATCGTTCCAGCAATGAGACCGACCACATAAGCGTAGAGGCTGCCACGAATTGTGCCGCCGGTAGCAGAGGTCGTCAGGCTCCGAGCAGTGGTAACCCAGCCACCGAACCCCAGAGCTAATGACATCATGAAACGGGTAGCATAAAGAATCAGCTTGGAAAGTCGATAGGAAAGAAGAGAGGCCGAGCTCCCGGCAGGATAGGAACGAGGGTGTATAGAAGTCGAGCCAGCCGATGGAGCAAGCACAGTCATTTGACTTAAACCTCGTGATGATGCAGAAAGTGGCTGCGAGTGGATTGCGGCGTAGGTGAGTGAAAGCGGATTGGTCAAATAAGTAATAGGTGTGGGAACAAGTGAATAAGCAAACAGACTGAGCAGTGAGGAGATACGACCTGGTAGCAATAGAAGCGGAAGACGAATCAATAGCCCCAAAAGTCTGGACAGCGAAATTGTGCCGAACAGAGTGGTCACAGCATGGACGATGGCTGCCTGAACAATCTGCCTCGAGGTTGGTGCAGGTGTGGTCAAGCGGTGGAAGTACCACTGGCTTACCGTTGCGGCCGTGACGGAACGCTGGATGCCTGCAATGACGCCGATTGACCACAGATAGACAATGACAAAGTAAACGCCAAGCCACCAGCTGCTCAAATCGATAATGAAAGACCGAGGACCAGCGTGACCGCCTAGAAAGACGCGAGTGAACATCAGCATCCAGATCCACGTCCAGGACACCACGCAGACCATGGCCCCTAACCCAAGAGCAAGTAGCTCCGGATTGGCAGCCAAAATTCGACAAGCAAATTCAAGGATACCAATCGCCTTCCCGATAGATTGACGGCCGCGGACAACATTGTAGACCCACATCGTGGCCATGAAGAATGGAACAGCAGAGCCCCATCTCATCGCTTTGTCTTGTATACTTGCACCGAGCCATGGTCCCTTGAAACTTGAGATGAAAGGGTAAAAGGAAAATGAGAATAGGATGACCGGAACAGCAACGATGATCACGTGGACCAGAAGTCGCACGTAAGATCTCAACAAGGCCAACCAGAGAAGAGAGACAAGAACAGAAACGATAGTATAGATTCCAAGAAGGAAGAAGGACCCATGGACAGTCATGTATATTGTATCGCCCCATTTTGATTTGTCTCCAGATGGGGTAGATGTGTGAAGATACACGAGGAATGCAGAGGCAAACAGTCCAGCAAGAGATATCAAGAATAGCTGACCCCAAAATGCATCATGGACGATGGTTTCTGAGACCAGCGGAGATACTGACGCTGGAAATGAGTCTGTCGAGCTGGATGGTCGCGGGACATCATGCGATACAAGACCGGCCTGTTCAGCAGGCCCCAGAGGTCTGATCTCAGAGTCCTTCGTTGAGCCTCGCTCTCTAAATCGTTGGATGGGTGGATCGCGGCCACCGGGGCTGCGTGGCACCTGGTCCTCGTCAAAGTCGGCTCGTAAAGAATCCTCGAGACCAACATCAACCAGATGGCCTCGGACCTTGCTACTGCTGGGGCTAACTTGAGACCCAAGGCCATGCTCTGCTACCTCTTCGACGGGCTCAATCTGAAAAGGGCGAGTAGAAGCAATACTATTTTCACCACGCCATGAACTTTTTATTCCTTTCCCGTTACCAGGACGGTCATCATAGGGTGAATGCCCCTCATTGAGTCCTCCTGAACGTTCAGAATCATCAAGTTCCGAGGATTCCTTCAAGTTGCTGTCACCAAAATGTCTCCTTGATTGTTGTAAGGCGTAGAAATCTGCTACTTCCCGTTCACGTTCTGTCTCGTCATCTTCTTCTCGAAATTCGTCGGTGGTACTGAAAAAAGGGGAGCTTGGGCAGGACCCCGGGAGGCAAAGGGTAAATGAGAGGTTTGAGATGCACCAGGTCTATATGGATCGCTCGGTCGTAGGAAAGACCGCGACGAAAGCTGTCGTGGGTTTCCTTGATGTTGTTGATTGTGACGAGTACGGCCGGTTCTTTGAAGGTCATCCGGGCGAGACGCTACCCTCGACTGTGACTGGGCAAGGAAGCGTGAGGCATCTAGGACAAAACATTAGTTATGAAATTCAATTTCAAGGTCTCCTGGCTCCTACATTCGGAGAACATGGCCTGCTTTCGCAATAACAAGAAATACGGTGAGCGGACCGGCGATGTACACAGTGGACCGGGGAAATGAAAATTCAAGAGGTTATGAGGGAGAGAGGGGGGAGAGGGAGGGAAAACAGAGTACAAAGCTTGATATTTGAGTAAAATCTAGGGATAAAGGAGAGGGAAACCCCAAGGACGTGTGAAGTCTACGATAGGACATAGGTCACGCAGCTGATGAAAGCGTCATACGGGCACGTCAGGCTTGATAGATGACTCAGCTGATAATCATCTTCCAACTACATTGCCATTTGCGCTTTCTCTCTCATCTTCTCTTGATCTGCTCTCTCCATGTCACAGCCATGGGACTACATCGCTAAGCTTGTCTGCATTGGTGACTCTGGCACTGGCAAGTCCAGTGTATGTACCTATCTCTCGAGGTTACGAGCAGTACTAACCAAACAGTAGCTCACCATCCGACTTTGTGAAGGCCGCTTTTCTCCGTCGCATGATGTAACTATTGGTGTCGAGTTCGGATCGCGGATCGTGCCAGTTGGTCCCCCAGCCTCACTAGAGCTAGAGCTTGATGGGCCTTCTCCTGGGTCGCCGCCGCCGGCAGGCGATACACCAGACGCGCCAACCACCTCCGGACTTCCTACTCCGCCACGAAAGCCACACGACCCTCCCATTCAAAAACGCATGAAACTTTCCCTGTGGGACACCGCTGGACAAGAGACATACAAATCCATTACCCGCTCCTATTTTCGAGGTGCTTCCGGCGCGCTTCTAGTGTTTGATATCTCGAGACGATCAACTTTCATCTCGTGCACCCAGTGGCTTCAGGATCTACGGCAAATTGCAGAAGATGGCATCGTGGTGATCCTGGTTGGAAACAAGACTGATCTGACAGGGGCAGATTCAGGGTCAAATCAAAGACAGGTTCCCCAGCAGGAGGCTGAGGAGTGGTGTCGCATGAACAACGTGGTCCGCTATGTTGAAACGAGTGCCAAATCTGGGGACGGTGTTGAACGGGCGTTCCTGGAAGTTGCTGAGAGAATCTATCGCAACATTGAAACCGGGAAATACGACCTTAATGACCGGCGGAGTGGGGTGAAAGGATTCGGCGCCTCAGGGGGAGCAAACGCAGGGGTGTCTAGGACTGTAACTTTGGGGATGGACGACGCCATGCGCAAAGGCGGCAATGGTTGGACTGGGGGATGCTGCTAAACCCGGTCTGCGTGGATCATAGTTGGCACCATGTGGAATATTCCCAACATGCGCAGCTGGCTGAATCAAAGCAAGCATCGGCCTTACACGGCGGCCGCCTTCAACATTTTTTTGAACTACTGCTCATCTAGCGTGACTTCTAGGGAGATATATGCTTAATCTCTAATGGCATCCTCATTGCATTTTTTTCCCGTCAAATCATGTACCAATAAAGGAGAGAGGCAGAAGGAAAGTAGAATTATCTGTGTTGATACAAGAATCCATGTAGGCGTTAAATCCATTGAGAGCTTGGGGGTAGTCAGCATCACCAAATGAAGCAAAAAGAACATGCGGGGCATTTGTTCAAAAAATCCCTCACTTAGTTCGAAACTTTCCATCCGGGCAACCAACGCAGGTGAGTCCATTGCTGGTTGGAGCCCTCCATTCCAAACACAATCGCTCGGAAATGGACGAACAGCCCAATGATTACCACATAGAGCGAGGTATACAATGCCGCAGCAAATCTAGGGTTCATCCTGCGCGTCACCCAATCAACACAGAATCCGAAGGTCAGGATTGCGTAATAGAGAGCCGGGTAATAGTGGTGGACGTAAGTGACACGCGCCATGATAATGAAGGGAAGGTAGTGCAACACCCATCCAATGGCCGGGTACAAGCCAGAGTAGTGAATATGACGGATATCCTCATCGCTCAGGTCTTTAAACCCTCTCTGCCAGCGCAGAACGTACCAAAGGAAGAGAAGACCGAACCCGCCAAGACCAGCAGTACTTGCCCAGTAGACAAATGGATTTCCAAGAAGATAGTACTTGACCACATTATCGTCCCAAGAGCACATGCGCAGGCCAACATTCAGAATTGGCCATTGCCAGAACTTGGATGCCAAATCATCCTGCTTATCGGGGTCAGGGACAAGAGCATTGTTGGAAGTCATCATAGCCACATTCAGATGGATGAAATCCTTCAAGAAGGGCGATTTATAGGAGCCGGGGTCACCAGGAGGCACTAGAAACAGTCAGTACGTCCTGCTAAGATCACGAGGTGCAAGTGTTAGATTTGTAACTTACGGCGTTCATTGGTGTGAGACTCCACGTTCCAGTGGGTGTATACATCGCCAGGCTTGTTCTCTTTGGTACAAGTCGTTTCAATCTGCTTAAAGCCCCATTGGGGTAGATTGACGTTTCCTGCCCGTAGATAGCATCCTAGGACTGGATGACGGAGCCGGAATGCCGTTGTTAAGGTTCTAATTCGGGACCGGTCCCTTGATGCAACATCATCGACGACTTCAACCTTCCAGTGGTCTTTGTCGTCTCCGATCGTGATGTTTCCATAGGAAGACACTTCATGATGAGACTTGGTGATTGGTGCAGGGATAGCATGAGAATGCAAGTTGCGACCAGTCTGGCCATGGATAAGCCGAATGACATCGCCGTCGCCAACAAATCGCAGATCAGCAGTGGCATCATAGTCAGGTTCCTGCCGATTAGGATAGATGAACCAATCATTGTTTGCATCTTTATGGTGGTAACAGGTAACCTGCTGCTGCATAGATCCCTCCGGGAAGGTCTGGACATGGGAGTGCAAGAGTCCTCCTCCATAACCCATGTTCTTCAGAGTTACACGAGATCCAAGTGCAAGCTCAAGAGGACTGTCTCTGCCGACCTCGGTGCCTCGCAGGTTGGCTTGGAAGAGTGAGCTCATCTGGGCATCACCTGGACCACTGTTTGCTAGCACCAAGAAGTGCAGGTAGAAAGAAAACATGTAAACCAAAATTGGAATCACGATCAATCCCACAACGCGAGTAATCAGATGCTTCGCAAGGACAGTCTGTCAGGCGCATGATGTATTAGTTCGTTACTCAATTGAGACATAAAGGAGCCAAGAGATAGCCGGTACTCACCTGGGGCATTTTCAGATCGCCAAATTTATTCCACAGATCATCAATGGTATACAACCCCACAAGAGCAGTGCAGAAGAAACCGACCCATTTAACACTGCAGACACAACCGATGCTCAAACCAGTTAGGCAAAGCCAAGTGTACCATTCTAGCGAGAAGCTAGCGCGTTGCAATCGATGGAACCTCGCCCAGCACATTGTTGTGGTAAATGTGAAACAGAGCAGCATAGAGTCAAGGAGGATAAACCGGGAGATTGTCGCATAAGAGTTCTCAAATAGCACCATAAGACTGATCAGCCATACAGCGGCCCGGCGAAGGTTTAACTCCCGGGCAGTGTAGTAGGCAAGGGGAACACAGATGATACCAAAGGCAGCGTTGAAAGCTCGCATGAAGGTGTAGTTCACGTCCTCTGGATATTTCTCGCCGGATTTGAACTCGAAAGATCCATTGTAGCCAGCAAGGTAGCCAGACAGTCCAACTAGCATCTTTCCCAGGGGCGGGTGGACATCGAAGTAGAACTCGCGTTTGAGGTAGTGGGATCCGAATTTACCAAAGTGAGCCTCATCCCACGTAACAATGTTGGACCGACCGATTCGATACAGGCGAGTAAAGAGGGCGAGAGCTGTCAGAATGACAGGAGCAATGATCGGCTCCCAGCCAGCAAGCACATGGAGGAATGAGGGGGACTGTCCAGGAAGTTGATTAGAGAGGACATCCCAATAGCTAGGGGTCAGTCTTACCTGGAGCCTGGATTTCTTCGTGTCTTCATCGGCTGTCTCAGTTAGAGGCGCAGAGTTGCCGTTGCCAGTAACAGGGATATTTCTCCGACGCAGGTCAGAGTCATGTTTGGCGCCTGTGCTCACAGCAGTGTCTAGTCCCGCCATGATATGCGCTGGACTTATTCAACCCACTGAAAGCTGTGCTCAACAAATGTAGTCAGATGGATATGAGAGAGGGTGGGGAAGAAAGAAAAGACGTGACAATAGTCGGGGGTAAAGAGGATGGTTCAATGGAACATGTCCATTCCCGACGTAAATGAGTGGTAGGACTGGAGCAAAGCTAGCGGGCTCACCGGAAGCAATGCTAAAGTAAATCAAACAATAAATAAGAAGGCGAAAAATGGAAAGGAAAAGGAGAAGAGAGAATGGGAGAAGAGGAAGAGAGAGAAGAGGAGTGATCCGTGGCCTCAGGATAAACAGTCCAGTCCACTTTTAGCCCGAGGGGCCGTTTTCAGAACGTGGCCCTTCCTCCTGTTTTCCGTTCACATTCTTCTCTGCATTTACTATATATTAATGAAAAAGGATTGAAACTGTTCTGGGATAATTAAGAGTTCTCATCCTTGGCTCCAGAACATTTTAATGATACATATAAGTTATGTACTGTAACATTAAGTTCTTTACAACCAAGTATATGTATACTCCAAGGAATTAAAGGAACCGTATGTATAAACTACCTAGGTATAGTAACATCCTGTTTGTAATGTCCTGGAAGGTCAATAATAAAAGCCAAGGTATGCATCGCATCCTCTATCAGATCAGAGTTGCAAAACCTATGTTCCAAGATTCGAACTGACATCTGGCAATGCAAAGGGGTAAAAACAAACACAACTTAAGATATATACCGGTATCACAAGGGTACTCTAGGAGAGGCGAAGCATGCTATAAGTTGTTGTGATTTACCTTCATCCACTCACGGACCAAAGTCAGAGATTGATCCCGGTTGGTTTCATTGCTCATCTCCCTCTCCTTGCTCTAGGCGCCGATACTGACTGCTGCTAGCCCCAGTGCCCGATCCACGGTTTCGGTTGACCATGCTCGAGATCCAGCCACCAATGCCTTCATCTCGAGCATTACCCTGCCGCGAGTTTGAGCGCCCACGCTTGCTGGGGCCGTCTTGGCTCGGTGTTGGCGGGTCAATATCTAGACCAGGAATGGCATTTTCTGTGCTAACCTGACCGTACTGTCGACGCAGGTCAAGTGAGGGAACGGGTGAACCAGCACCCATCAGTGATCCTCGTTCGCCTTGGGTAGCGGGTGTAGGCATGGCGGTGGAAGCGTCACCAAATAGAATGTTCATATCTTCCAAACGAACTCCGCTCGTCTCAGGATACAGGAAGTAGACTAAGAATAGTTCAGTATCACGGTCACTGTCAAATGTTAAATTGTCAATCTCTTACCTAGCACAAAACTGCATGCACAGAAGAATGCGTGGACCAAATAGAGCCGCCACTTTATGGCAGCCTGAAGGACTGGGGTAACCTCACCCACAAGCCAATTGAACGCCCAATTTGAAGCAGTACTCAAGCTTGCACCCTTGGCACGGATGCTCAAGGGCAGAATCTCGGGCGGGTATAGCCATGGAATTGGGCCCCACGATGCACCAAAAGCTGCATTGTAGATCATGACAAATATGACCGTAAGGGTTGGAGTTGCAGTGATATCGATATAAATGAAATATGAGATCAGAGATAGCGAAATGATCATGGCCACGGCACCCGAAAGAAGAATAGGTCGCCGACCCCAGCCATCCACAAGATACCATGGCGGTACAGTAGACAACAGATATGAAATTCCATTGATTCCAGTCATAAGGATCGCAGATCGTCCGGACCAGCCAGCCTGTAGAGTATCGCGTTAGCATCCGTGATGGTCTTTTTATCTCGAGTATAGTCCAAGGGGGGGAGATCTGCATAAATGCAGAGGGCATCCATACCGATTCAAACACGAGAGGTGCATAGTATGAGATGACGTTGATTCCATTTAGTTGGGCAAGCGCTTGAGCCGACATTGCAATCAAAACACGCTTGCGATACCGATGGAACATATCAGAATAGGATCGCTCGCCTTCCTGTCGCTGGACAAGGACATTCATTTTGATCTCACGATACTCTTGGCGGGCCTTGTCATTGAGTAGATCGCCTTCGCCATAGAGATTGGCAATCACCACCATGCCCTCTTCGTCATGGTCGTTGTCAAGAAGCCACCTGGATGGAAGGCTCATTAGCATGGCAGGAGGAGAGGTTTTTTTGTTACGGCTCACCTGGGTGATTCACAGATGATCAAGCTACCAAATCCAAGTAAAGCACCCATGATGCACTGGAAAAGCAGCGGGAGGCGCCAGGAGTAGTCGTTGTCAATGAAGCTACAAAAGTAATCTACCCATACACTGGTTGCATATCCAGCTATATTTCCAGTGAATTCAATGCAAGCAAGTTTGCCGCGGTTGTGAGGAGGCTGTGGTCTGATCAGCATATCGGAGATAGAAGATGAGTAAAGAAGAATAGGGTAAATACCGAAATTTCTGACTGATAGACCGGCACAATGGTAGAAAGGGCACCGACGCCGAGTCCAGCAATAACCCGACCAACCATCATCATAGGAATGCCTGTTGCAAATGTCTGGAAAGCACCACCAACAAAAAACACAATGGAACCATAGAGAATCGTCCTTCGGCGTCCGATCATATCACCGACTCGTCCCACGAGCAGAGATGATATAAAGGCCCCGACTTCAAGGATTGCAACAACAGTGCCAATGGTAGCCCGAGAGGGCTGATTGAAGTAGTCTTTGAAGTGCATGCCACTGCGCTTGTTAGCTACACCCTGACCAGGCACGGACCAATGAGCCCCGAGAGCTAGAACAGAAGGGACACACGAACGTTATGATTCCAGACATCACACCCTGGTCATATCCAAAAAGGAATACGCCCAGAGAAACAAACACACTTGTAAAATAACTAAACGAATACCAAAGTCAGCGAGGCTGGTGCATTGTGTTTATTTCCAAGACTTACAGTAATGGTTTTCCGACTAAACCATGTATTTGGGCATTTTGCCCACTCCTAGGTGACATTATTTTTGCCAGCACACGTTCAGCTCTTGAAATATGCCGCGGAGGAGGAGTTGGTATTCGTATTTTCTCGATATCGATTCCAGAAGGTTCGTGTTCGTCTGAATGATAATGTACGTGTCTCTGTTTTCTTCGCCCGCTTCGGCCTAGAAGCTCGCGGTCCAAAGATTCACGAAAGTGATCCTCGAGCGGATCTTCGGCAAATTGCTCCGCGAGGTCGCCAGTATCTGACCAGATAGAGAAGCCAGACTCGACCGAGCGAGCAGACGAGCGGGAAGATCGTCGGCTGCCTTTCTCACTGGGGGGACCTATCACAGCTTGTGGGTGGGAATCGGAGTATAGGGAACGGAGGGGTATGTTGGAGGCGCGTGGGGAGGAAATGGTTGGAATGATGGCGGTGACGGGCTGATTCCAGCCCTTGAACCGGGAAAAAAGAATGTCAGGGAACTATGGAACTATATCGATAAAAGTTCCAGAGTTTCTCCGCAAGGAGTCAGAGATGTACTAGTCGCAATAGGGCGACGCCACTTAGAGGGTGCTGTAAAGGCAAGTCGCACGGGATCGACGCAAGATGACGGGGTGGTCAGGCGGAGATCCGGAGAGAGGGGGTTGCGTTTGGGCTTCTACAAAAGAATACCCGACTATGATCAAGTGATGAAGATTCTCTATGGATTAAGGAAAGAAAAAATAAGGAAAAGAAAAAGGAAAAGGGAAAGGAAAATGGAACAGGGGAAACCTCGTATATGAACGCATATACACCGGATTTTAGGCCGCGCGACATGACTTTCTCTTTCCGTTTTAGTTATAACGCCCCTGAGTGTTATATAATCTTTAAAGCCGCTCACTGAGCATTACTTGATTATTATGTAAGCCGATGACTCGCTCACTGGGCGTCACCTGAGCGCTCTGATTTGCTCACTGAGTACGACCTGCTCATTATGTAAGCTTAGTGACTGGCTTACTAATCGTCCTCCGAGTAACCTAATCCACTTATGGATTTTGTTGTGGAAGGGGAGTTGGAAATACAACTTGATTGAGGGGAGATCAAGGTCGTGGAAAGAGGAGACGTTGCCTTTCAGCGGGTAAATATGCGTGGATGGAAGAACACGAGTGATAGGGAACGGGCACGAAGGTTTTTCGTCCTGCAGGATTGTCCCTAGGCTTGAGAAAGCGAGATGCCAGGGATTCACTGGGGATACATGTATCTGTTCAAGACATGGTGGCATGAATGTTCATAGCATTTTGAAGGAATTCAATCAAATATTACCTGGTCTCTAAACTTGTACTTTCTCTGATTTTGTTGCTATTGATACTTTATCTGTCTCTACCCAGATAGTATCTGTATTGCACTATCAATAATGTGAGAACTTCCTGCATAATCTATAATGAACGGACATGTCTACATATAGGTTAGATAGCAGACCAACAGTGTTCTTCTCACTCCACATTACCATGGTTTAACTACAACACCTGCTTCTCCGCATTCATACCGAGAAGGTCGATATCAGACGGCACTGACATACCTTCGGAACTGACGGTCAATTAAAGCGAGCAGTTCGTCTAACTTTAATAAGTTGCATCCGTTAAACATCATGGGTGGCCGTAAACAATATCGATCACAATCCGCCAGTTCTTCCAGAGCATCGTACCACCACACGTAAGTTTCCACAGGAATATACATCCAGCCAACCATGTGGAATTCATCATCTGTTTCTCCATCATGTCAATCAGGATGGATTTGGTATTCCTCTCTTGTGGGAGATAAATTGCCCCAGAACCCTGATAGAACTTTGACAATAGGATCGAAATTGGGATCATTGATATACTTAATCGACTCTAGGCAGAAATCGTCCACAAAGAGGCAAAAATTATACCGTGCACCAAGGCTGTACTCTGGCCCAGCTGATCAGTACTATTATTAGATTGGAGACATTCGAGCACTTCGGGACTAGCGACGACCTGAGGCAGTTGATCTGCAACCTATGTGTTGAAGTGGTCGCGAATGTCATAGGATATAGCTCTTTTAAATTTCGCGATGTCGTCATTGATGGCTAGCCGATGAAATGGTAGAAGGTCTATTATCTGGTTGCATTCAAGACTGACTTTAATCTGTTTCTCTTTGTATTGGAGTAGAAGATTCTAGGCGCTCTCTACCTTATAAGTACAGCGGTAGATCGCGAATCCCCAAGGTAGATCTCGCTATTTTTTGCGGTAATCGGAGCGGGAGGCATCGATTTGCATTTAAAGGTCAAACATATTGCGTGTCTGCTGATGTTGTGGCTTTCTGGTGAATTGCCAGAGTCGCTAGAAAGCTCCGTCGTAGACAGCGCTGAGGCAATCCGGAGGTGATACGATTGAAGATAGGCTCTAGCAGTGACATGGAGCCCGGTCAAGATCCAATAGGGTGAACAGCTGTTGTTCAAAGAGTCACTGTCGAGAGCTGTAAAAAAGGAGACTTGGGAGTTTCAGCCACTGAAAAGGATTTCCTGTCTCAATATCACATGACCTAATAGGGGCTGCCTTCGAGACTTCTTTCGTTTGAAAAAATAAATTCTATTGCAATTCGATTTTTAATGATCTTGAAACGGCAAGAGGTGCATATCACAAGGCAGGATCACAGCTTCGGGACAACCCGGGCTTAACCTAGGCTGGGTTGGGTTCTGCGCCCCTAATTTGGGTTACGAACACTGCAAAAACGCTTAGGCCCGTTACTATATTAATTTAGTAGTTACTACCTATAATATTGAGTATCTCGATTACGAACCTACACTGTCTAATATATCTTAGAAAATAAGCCTGTAGACATCAATTGTCAGGACCCATAGGGTCTGACAGGCTGCGTGGCTATACTGACTGGGTCAGTTGGCACGTGAGCGGAGCGCGTACTTAATACGGTGTAAGAGCTCGCTTACATGGCCAGCTCGCTTGCCGAATACGTTGATCACCCTGTGCTGAGAAATGCTCAGTGAGCATGACCCTGAGCGCCCTTATAAAGCGGCGGCACCCTAATCGAGCAAGTCGCGACCACGGCCTCAAATCCGGTACATACAACCACGTACGTATCGAGTTCCTCTAATCCGGGGTGGGATCGACGGCTCCATTACTATTTATGGAACCTGCCTATACTCCATACTTCATGTTGAGATCAATGTAGTTGACTTTGTCCAATTGGAATTCCAGGGGTGAGGGCATATTAAGCGATTACTACTGCGTTTCACACTGGTTGCTATGTTCCATATCTATATTCCTGGAGATGAAAACAGGGTATCATATAGTTACATAAAATCGCGATCTATTTAACATACTCATGCTCAGATGGTTGTTTTAGAAATGCAAAAACCAACAACCAAGGATTTGGAAGGGGGATTCTATGTGAGAAGAATATCATATCCATCACTCTGGATATGGACAGCATCGGCCAAACTGGCATAACGTCGGCGAACCAACTCAAAGATCACCAGACCGGCACTGGTGCTGGGAACTTGGCGAATCGAGCTGCCAATAAAGCCACGGAACAGCCAGGGTCGCCAGCCCCCAGCTCGTATGGCCTTTCGCTCGCACCTCTTGAAAGTTTCTTGGTAGGCGTGGTAGTAGAGTTGCATCATTTTTTGTCGTGACGGGATGAGACTGGCCTGGTGATCTAAATACTCTAGTCGACCTAGATGAAGGTCTTGAATCCTGCTTAAAGGGTGTTGTATTGCTTGCTGGGCAATCGATGCCACGACACCGGCCATCAGCAGGAAGCAAGGCTCAAGGGCATAGTGAGGTTTGATGAGTGGTACTCCACGGTCGCTGGACCCTGACGATGGAAGCAAGTCCACGTGCTCAGATTGTAGAGACCCGTAGTACCAAGTAACGAAAGAATAGTAGGATTGCGACTTGATATACTCAAATGAGGAAAAGAATATCGCATATCCAAAGGAATCTCGCAGAAATGAAAGACTCCAGCCCGCAAATACCCCGCGGGGACCAATTTGTTTTAGCTTTTGGTGACCGTAATGCCACATGCTTCGATATTGGCCCTCTAGCATATCGTTTGTTTGTAGGCGAACCTGTAAGGCGTCCAGAGGGGCAGCAACAATGGACTGGATAGTGCCAGCGGTAAATCCAGCAGCAAATGTTGCAGAGGGGGGAGCTGGGGGCCAGATTCGCTTGACTCCCTGAGACACAGGTTCATGGAGAGCCCCCAAAACCTGGAGATAAGATGTGTAGAGGACCGCACCAACCCTTTTGGTTTCACATTAGAGCTTTTGATATATGAGGTACGAGACGTATGGTCAACTCACCCTGCATTGGCCATCAAAGGTGGTAGGACTTGGTTGGGGATAAAGCGCCAGCCATATGTCCTTACAGCATGGAGTAACAAGCCCGGGGTTGTCGTATGAAGAGACCATTTGCCTTGGGCAATACGAGGATTCACAGCTCTTGCAAACGCCTGTTTCAATAAAAACACACCAAGAGCTAGTGATTAGTTGATCGGGTCTCTGACCTATTGTGGATTGTTGGAGATAGATACCATGTAGCTAAGCTATGTCAGTACAAGTACCGTCAAGAATATCTGTGAAAGTCACTTACTCAACACGCGTACGAAAAAAAGCTTTGATTGGTGCTCTGAAATAGAAAGCTACCATCTGCGCACTGAGAGCCCGAACACCTGCGGCAGATGCACCAGTAGCCGCATCGTTGCGAGAAATCCGCCGTGGGTTTCCCAATTCACCAAGATGGGTCTCAAGGATCGGAGACGTAGAGGATGACATTGTTCACAGCCGCTCATAAACCAACCAGAACCATCGCAAGCAGTAGAGGGAGAGTGAGCTTTCGCAGTGGTATTCAATCAGTATCGGAGATATTTCGGTAGGGCGTAGGCGCAGAAAAAGTGACAGCATCAGAGATGTTTATATCCAAGTCGAAGAGTAAAATGAAGGCTCACACATGACATTTTGGCCTGAAAAGAAATACAAAGAAGGTGAACAGTCATCAAAGAATTGAGCAAGCACAAAGTGATCAAATAGATCGAGAGACAAGACCGGAAGCCAGTGGCAGAAAATGACGCTAGGCCTGAAGAGGAAATACTTTGACACGGCAACCCAGTGAGACCTACAACGTAAAAACGCGCTTTTCGCGTCGCTTGCCAGCTTTCACTTTCTATCTTCATCCCTCTGCTCCATTGATGTTTATGGCATCAATGCCGCTTTCATTCTTCCATTTACCTTGTTTCTCAATCTAACTTTATATTCTCCTCGTGTTTTTAAAGGCTTACCTCTCTTCACTGAGCTCCCTCACCATCAACCCAGTTTCTTGCGGCGGCAAATCTTACTCGAATCAAACCGCAACCATGGCGGAGGAGATCGCCATCGACAATACCAACTTTTTCAATCGCCTTTCCAATTTCTATGCATCATGGAAGGCTGATAAGCGCTCGGGAAATGCACTCTTCGGCAACGCAGGGTCCATGGTCATCCTCATGGGCAAGACCGATGAGGAGAACTCATTCCAAAAGAACAATGCCATGCATGTATGTAGTACATCTTGCTGTGTTTTACAGCTGATCTGGGATATACCAGAAGCCTTGGGGTCTCGCTAACCGAACCTCAGTTTTGGCTCCTTGGGTATGAGTTTCCAGCCACCCTTTTCGTCCTCACAACCGAAGCAATCTACGTGGTCACCACCGCCAAAAAAGGTATTGTGCAACAATCTTATCAGTATGGGCTACGTCTCTGATGTATCTCCATGGCAGCAAAACACCTGGAGCCGCTGAAAGGCGGGAAAATCCCGGTCGAGATCCTGGTTACGACCAAGGAGCCAGAGTCAAAGACCAAGGCATTTGAAAAGTGCTTGGATGTCATCAAGAATGCAGGAGTGAGTTCTCACCGGAGAGTACTCCCTCGAGAGCCTCCATTTCGGAATGATTCCTTTGTTACTAACCAAGAGAACAACAACAGGGCAAAGTCGGTACTTTACCCAAGGACACAACCTCAGGACCCTTCGCAGATGAATGGAAGCGTGTTTTTGCGGACATTTCGAAAGAGGTGGAGGAAGTTGATATAACACCAGCGCTTTCCGCTGCTTTTTCGATCAAAGACTCCGACGAACTGGTTCGTTAAACATCTGTCAAAGTACCGAAGCAGTGAATTTTGCTAACGTGCGTCAAAGGTGTCTATCCGCAATGCTTCCAGAGCATGCAGCGGTCTTATGTCAGAGTACTTTGTTGATGAAATGTCACGTCTGCTTGACGAAGAAAAGAAAATGACGCACAAGGCCCTGTCTGCAAAGGTTGATGCAAAAATTGACGAACCGAAATTTTTCAACAAGCTAGCACGACTGCCATCAGAATTCGATGCTCGACAGATTGATTGGGCCTACGGTCCTGTGATCCAGAGTGGAGGCAGCTACGACCTCAAACTGACGGCAACATCCGATGGCAAGAACCTCGAGCCTGGCATCATTCTGTCCAGCTTCGGAATCAGATACAAGACTTACAGCTCGCTCATTGCGCGTACCTATCTGGTTGATCCCACCAAGTCGCAAGAAGCTAATTATGCTTTGCTTCTGAGCCTGCACGAAACAATCATGAAAGAAATCCGGGACGGTGTGGTGGCCAAGGACATCTACACAAAAGCCTTGGGTCTTGTCCGGTCCAAGAAGCCCGAGCTTGAGAGCCACTTTGTCAAGAACATTGGCGCTGGGATTGGAATCGAGCTTCGGGATTCCAATATGGTCCTCAATGCCAAAAACAACCGTGTTTTGAAGAACGGCATGACCTTGTCTATCACCATCGGCTTGACTGATGTGAAGGACGCAGACGCGAAGAGTACCAAAAATGGTACTTATTCAATGGTTATCACCGACACTGTTCGTGTTGGAGAAAGTGGTCCCCATATCTTCACTAAGGATGCTGGTATTGATATGGACTCAATCTCGTTCTATTTTGGAGACGATGAAGAGCCCGAAAAGCCCGTCAAGCAGAAGAAAGAATCAAAGTCTAGCGCCATTGCTAGCAGGAACGTGACAAGGACCAAGCTCCGCGCTGAAAGACCTACCCAAGTAAACGAAGGCGCGGAAGCTCGTCGTCGTGAGCACCAAAAGGAATTGGCTTCCAAGAAAACCAAAGAAGGCCTTGATCGGTTCACTGGTGCCACTGGCGATGACAATGGAGTTGCACAGAAGAAGTTCAAGCGTTTTGAGTCATACAAACGCGACAACCAACTTCCAGCCAAGGTCAAAGATCTCACTGTATACGTCGATTCAAAGACATCAACCGTGATTGTGCCCATAATGGGTCGGCCAGTGCCATTCCACATCAATACCATCAAGAACGCCAGCAAAAGCGATGAAGGTGAGTACGCTTATCTACGAATCAACTTCCTATCGCCAGGCCAAGGTGTTGGCCGAAAGGATGACCAACCATTCGAGGACTTGTCGGCGCACTTTGTTCGCAATCTCACTCTCCGGTCCAAGGACAATGACCGGCTTGCACGGGTTGCACAAGACATCACTGAGCTTCGCAAGACTGCCTTAAGACGGGAGCAGGAAAAGAAGGAAATGGAAGATGTTGTCGAACAGGATAAGCTGGTGGAGATCAGGAATCGCCGTCCAGTGAAACTCCCTGATGTCTACCTCCGCCCGCCACTAGATGGAAAGCGTGTGCCAGGAGAGGTCGAGATTCACCAGAACGGTCTTCGTTATCTCTCACCATTCCGCAATGAGCATGTAGATGTGCTCTTCAGTAACGTCAAGCATCTTTTCTTCCAACCATGTGCTCATGAGTTGATCGTCCTGATCCATGTTCATTTGAAGACCCCAATTATGATCGGAAAGAGAAAAACAAAAGACATTCAGTTCTACCGCGAGGCCACAGAGATGCAGTTTGATGAAACTGGAAACCGTCGCCGCAAGCACCGCTATGGGGACGAGGAAGAGTTTGAGGCCGAACAAGAGGAGAGACGGCGACGTGCTGCATTGGATCGTGAGTTCAAGGCATTTGCAGAGAAGGTCGCAGACGCCGGCAAAGACGAAGGCGTGGATGTCGATATTCCGTTCAGGGAGATTGGATTTACCGGAGTTCCAAACCGCTCAAATGTTTTGATTCAACCGACTACCGATGCCTTGGTTCAACTTACTGAGCCTCCTTTCACGGTGGTCACCTTGAATGAGATTGAGATTGCTCATCTGGAGAGAGTACAGGTAAATTTTTGGCTTCTCTTATCACACTAAAACATGGCTTCTAACAAAAGAAATAGTTCGGACTCAAAAATTTCGACCTTGTGTTCGTTTTCAAGGATTTCCGCAGGTCTCCTGTGCATATCAATACGATTCCCGTCGAAGCACTAGAAGGTGTCAAGGACTGGCTTGACTCTGTTGACATCGCCTTCACTGAGGGCCCACTGAACCTGAACTGGACTACAATTATGAAAACGGTTGTCAGTGATCCGTACGGCTTCTTTGCTGATGGTGGCTGGTCTTTCTTGTCCGCCGAGTCGGACTCTGAGAATGGCTCAGACGAGGAAGAGGAGTCTGCTTTCGAGCTTTCCGATTCAGAGCTTGCAGCTGGAGACGAAAGCTCCGAGGAAGACAGCGAATTTGACGACGACGCCAGCGCTGATGCCAGTGAAGAGGAATTCAGTGGTGACGAGGAGAGTGGCGAGGACTGGGACGAGCTTGAGGAAAAGGCGAAACGCAAGGACAAAGAGACCAACCTCGAAGATGACCGTGGAACCAAACGCAAGCGCTAGTGGATCGTAAGCCCTGGGATCCTTATTCCGCTAAATGCCTCTCTCCTAGTTCTTTTTGTCCTTTCTTTGCTCTGCCTTTTCTTTGCGTCTTTTTCTCTGTTCTTTTCTTTGTGCAGTTCGCTGGGTTTCAGTGGGCTGCCTGGGTCCCCCACCTTGTATCTATCTCCTTACCTATGGTCATGGAGGTTTTATGATGGTTAATCAGGAGAAAGCAGAATTCTTCGCTGTAATTTATCAAATGGTCATGCATGTAATTCGTTTGAAGGAATGAAATTGAGACAAGTGATATTTCTCTATTCTGAAGCAGCCGACAAGCAGGATTGTGCGGCCTTAACCCAATCTAGATCGTATGACTGGTAGGGTGTTTAATGCGAGTCTCCAATGCACTACTTCCCTTGTCGCATTGAGGCCCACATGCTTCGCATGCGCTCTCCCTGTCCGGGTGTGAAGCGCTCATAGCATACATCAGACGAATAATCCATAAAGTCATGTACCGCATCTAGTCCGGGGGAGTCGGGGCAGGAATCCTTCCTAGCAGGACAACCATCTGTAGGCGTAGATTGCTGGGGAGTGTCATTGATATAGTCTCCTGGGTTGTCCGCTGAGCATGATTCCCCTTGAAAGGTGTGCAGGAGACCATTCCAATGTCCGATTTCGTGAATTGCGGTCCCTCCACGGTTGTAAAGATCCAGTGAGCCACCAGGCATTGTTTTCGCCAAAACGTTACAGCCATCTTTTACATAATCGGAAGCAGGGCTGCTGGCGTTGACACTCGGATCAGGCAGTGTACAGAATCCCAGAACACTGGATGTTAGATCATGGTTGACGCTAGCACCCCGGTTTCCAACTGCACGTCCGGATTGCCCGGGGGACGCTTGCAAATCTGTTTGGAAATACACATTTAAGGTTTGATACGTTCCTTTGCGAAGTGCAGACTTCATCGCGATATCGTCCCCATTGCGCGCCCACTCGTCGTTCACATGGCGAGTGACACCTCGCAAACGATATGTGATATCAGAGTCTGTATATGACTGTTGCAGAATAGAGAGCTGAGGTAAAAATTAATAAACGTTGCTATATCGATGTTCGGGGGCTTTTAGAAACTGACTTGGGCATTGATCATATCATCAGAGACCTGCGTCGACTCAGCCTTGCTGCTGATGATATGAAACCAAGTTTCAATCTCAATAGGGGCCTTCCGGGCCTGTGAATTGACAAAATTGGCCTCACCCGACTTCAAGCGACCGACTTCATTGAGAAATACGTCGTCTGGATCTTCGGTGGCGCAGGCGCCTCGCTTCTGAAGCGCAAAGGGGCTGCACTGAACCTGCAGGAATAGGGATGTAACAAGGACCACGAGCTGGAAAAAGGAGTGACAGACCATGTTGCTGGTGTTGGAAGCTCCTGTGGTTTTGGCGTTACCCCGTCACACCTGTCGAATAGGACAAAGGGAAAAAAGGATCGAAAAGGATCAAATGACGAACGACAGCTCAGTGGGTTTCATGGCTTTTCAGTGAGTACCCTCAACCCCAAACACCACCAAACATGTCCTTGTTCCATGATCTTAAAGGAATGCTGCGTCATGCCGGAATGCATGTCCTAGGCAAGGGGGACTCTGGGCATGCGGAAGATCATAGTAGGAGAATTGACAGAGGGCAAGACGATTGGCATGCGCGAGATTCCGACCAAGTCATAAGAAGCGGGATGAAGTCACCCAAGCCGAGAAGAGAACAGAAAGAATGTTGTATTTGGAGTATCTGCAATCAAGTTAGATACATTTGGGGGGGGAAACACCTTGCTAACACCATATCCTCAAAGTTCCCTACTATTTACAGCGTTGACCCATTGAATAAGACACATTGCGAAGAAAACACAAGAATGAAGAGAAACAGAAAAACTCAATTCAAGGGCGATCATCTCGTCCCGTCGTAACAGCAGTACTGGGCTGATTTGAATCCCATGTAAGATAAGTATGATCACCAAGTTTCCTACATAATGTTAGTTTTCCTTTTTTCTTTGTAGTTTGAAACTGGGGATAAACATACCTCGGCCGCACCAGATGCGCAACAGTGAACAATGCTCCGAGAAGAACACAGATTCCACCAACTACTACGTAGGCAATCCCCATGAAAGGATTTTTGCCACCAAGGACTGTCCGAGTAGATATCAAAATCGACTTTGTTCCATCGTACTCGGTGACGGGAAATCCTGGCAGGGAATTAGCAAACTATGTAGTCAAAGATAATGGATCAAATGACATACTGTGGACAATGTCCAGAGAATAAGAGCCTTTCTCCATAGCATGAGTATCGTTTCGGCGAGAGAGCTTGCTGAACGAGGGCAATCCTGCAGTTCTCATCCATACCATGAAATCCTCATCTTCATGAAGATTTGGGATCTCTGTATAGGTACCGTTGTACTTGGCCCAGTTCTGCGGTGGTAAAACTTCCTCTGGTTTATACTTTGTCTGCTTAATGAGCTCCTTGTCACTAGCCCACGCGATCCCCTTCTTGGTCATGGGGTAGTAATGCTTGTTGCTATCGCTCCCCGACCCTGACAGAATCTGCGGTTGACCAATGGTATCATTGAACATCGAGTTGGCAATCAATCCACATGGGTAGTATGCTTTCTTTGCCTCCCCATCAGTCGCCAAAGGGTCGCAGGTGCCTCCCTTAAGTGTGTTGTAGGAGACAGCATCACCCTTTAACTGATTCAGGTCGAGCGATTGGACATATCGGCGATGGTTCTGATAGAAATTTGTAAGACGATAGTACATGAAGACAGGTGCCGGAAGGTCATTCGGGAGGGTGAAGTAGAGCGTGCAGACGGTGGCTCCGGAACTATCGTTGTGTCGTTGCCAGGTAGGCGGCGTTTCAAGCTCATTTTTGAATGTCGCCGAGTAAGTCGGGACATAATCCTGGCGTTCATATGGGGCCTTGATGTGACATTCGGAGTAATCGATGGAAATTTCTTGGACCTGAAATGCACACGCGTCGATACAGATGAGCGATCATTCCATCGGAGCCGGATTAAAAAGCAGAAGCGTACCAGAGAGCTCGCCCAAATGAGAACTCCACCGATGGGGGCAAATATAACGCCAACTATGAAGAAGAGAGGGAGGACGCTTTTAGGGGTCAAAATCGGTCTGAAAAGGTCAGCGTGGAGGTCCAGGGCTAGAATGGACACCTTTCAAACTTACTGCCAGGCTTTCAGGCGTTGCTGGCGAAATGCGGTATCTGGTACACGTCAATCATGGGAAGGGGGGTGATATATGAAGAAGACGTACTGGCTGGCCGACGAGACTTGGGCTTCTTGTCAGTCTCCTCCTCCCTTGCACGCTCCTGGTCCTCGATGGATTCAGTACGAGTCACCTCGGCCTGGGACATGGCTTCGAATTGCCAAGATAACAGGAGTTAAAATGTTCTTTAGGTCGAAGTGAATAAAGCGAAGAGTGATAAGACAAGGGAGACGTCAGAAAAAGGTGGCGCCGGGCGGCAGATGGCGTTGATTGCGCCCCACCGCTTTAGTTGACTTTTAATAGAACACGAACTTCGGCTCTTCGGAGTCACTATACACTGGTCTTTACGTTGTATAATGCATTTCATTTCAAATCAAATCAAGTTAAATCAAATCAAGTCAAGTCAAGTCGAGTCAATTCATGCAATAGATTAATGTCAGGAAAACCATATCCGGTCAGGGTATCAAGCCTTATCCTATGTGCTGCCATCTGAAAAGGGCCGGAGGGAAAATAGCAAAAAAAAGAGCAACCCAAGGAACGCATAGAAACAGTGACACCAATGGCTAACCAAGCCTACCATTCTAGACCAATGTGAAACTGTGAACAACGCCCAACGCCATAAATCGAAGACTGCAAAACGTATTGATAAAACCATGAATCAGGAATGTCTGAATGCAAAATAGCAAGGGGAATCTTGGAAATTGAAAGACGAAAGTCAAAAGGAAAAAGAATGTATCATAATGTGGTCGTGAGCAGAATAGCAACGGGAAACAACCGAGCGGATCGTGAGAACCATTCTGCACGTGTAATATTGCTGCCACTGGCATAGACCGTGGTTGAATTACAGACGCTGCGTGGTCAGCCTGGAGAATTGGACTGTTCGGCCCATGGAAGGAGAGAATCAACGTCATGAGTGTGAATTGCATGGCCCATGAAAATGCCGCCAGGCTTGTAAGATCAATTCAAATGTTCATGAAAGAATTCAGGCTTGAACCAGCCCACACGTTCGTAGGCAGTCCAAAGCTTGCTTGCTTTGTTGACATCGATCTTGCAAGCCTGCTGAGCATCTGTCTTGCGGAACTCTTTGCCAACACTGAGGGCTCGGAGCCGAGCATCAAAGATGCGGCGTTTGCTGCAGAGGTATGTGGCACAAGACAGTCTAAGGGTGGAAGCAAGGTTGAGCTCGGCGGGACTGAGAAGATGTCTGTCCGGGTCATTGCTCAGATCCAACATCTGCCCTTTCCAATCGGCTTTCAACGCTTTGGCATTGCTGCCTAGCGTCTCCAGCGGAGGTGAGAAGTCCGGGAGGGAATGGAAATCAGTGTCATCCCTGTTTGTACCCAGGGCACGTGGCTTGGAGACCGACATTGGGGGGGAGTCAAAAGTGTCGAGCACCTGTTGCTTGGGGGTAGATTTGGGGGTGCGCTTGACTCGGGTCCGCTGCACACGGGGCTGAGTTCCCAACTTCTTTGGGGCAGGAGCAATCTTCTTCAACTTGGGTTCGAAGTCTGGGCGGTAGCGGTTCATCATAACCAACTGACGCTCCAGTGTCTCTCGTTCCTCGCGGGCCCAGGCGGCCGGGTTGCGGTTATACTGGGTCGAGACAATAGGGACACAAGAGAGCGCCAGGAGATATTCACCCCGGGTGGGTTTATTCACTTTGTTTGCAAACCTCGCCATATGAGAGTTAATGTGTTGCTCCATGAGAGCCTCTGCGGATGGATTGACGGGACCGAAAAGCGGTTCATCGGTAGTAACATCAGTAATAGAGTCCTGGCGAGGAAAGAGAACGGGATCCCTAGATGATCCGTCTCTTTCGACATGGTCGGATGCCTGTGACTTGGATTTCTTGTTCCCTGTGTACGGGGTCACGGGTGGCGATGGAAGATCCATCTCTGACTGCGTCCGCTTTCGATCAGCTGAGATGGGTGGAAGCTTTATGTCACCAATGGAGGAATCTCGAGGCTTTGCAAACGGAGAATGCGAGACCGAAAAAGTCTCGAGTGGTTTAGTCTCGGGGGGTGACATAAGGCTAGAAACAGAGGGGAGACGATTCATGTTTGGATGTTTGCCCGAAGGCCAAGCACCCGCAGATGAGGTCATTTCCAAAGAGATATCAAGTGGTAAGTCGGTAAGTCGGGTAAGTTGGATTTAATTCCGTAAGTTGAGGTAAGTCGGTCAGGAGAGATTCAAGCAGTCAATGGGGAGAGGGAGCTCAGAGAGATAGAACAGAAAAAAGATGATGAAGAGAGCTGGCGAGTGTGGAAGTCAATGGAAATGAATTAGGCAAAGGCAGATGATTTGTCAGGTCCTCTCTTTGTCTTGGGTGGCGATAAGCCCAAGTCTCGGCGTTAAGGCTACAATTGCCGGGAATGAGTCAAAATGGTGGGGGAGTCAGAACCATTGAAAAGGCAGAAAGATAAAAAGGGGGGATAAGAAGGGTTTAGGGGGGAAGAGGGGAGTTAAAAGAAAACAAAGTGAGTCAGGGTATTGCGGGGAGGGGAAGTCCGAGTTTTGAAGATGATCAGGCTCATGGGACCAAAGAGGGAGAGAGACAGAGAGAGAGTCAGAGCGTATAAGCGCAGAAGGGGCGCAGTCCAGTCACCAGAGCGATGACGTCCGTTCAGGTGCCCAATCCACATGACATGCGGGCAGTCACCTGATAGGTAGATCTTATCTTTCTCTCTTTGATTTGAATTGATTTGTATGTTGAACTGTGTTCTCTTACTTGCACTCTTCAATTTGCATTCTCTTTTATTCTCTTCTCATCTTGTTTGGTGTGATGTTGGTTATGACTCATGCCCAGTGGTTGCCTAGAGTTGCGTCAATTGCAGCCCTCGAGTTCACTTCTCATCCTTATTCGTCAATTGCCTGGATCTGGAATTCCAATCAGGTTCTGCTCTGGAATTTCTCCGGCTTTTCTCTTTGACATTGTTCGATATCAATTCTTGTTCCCGATGATCGCGTGACCAAATCTGTCTAGTGTGATACTCTTTGACCTCGAATCTTACCATCGCGCACTGGAGCAAGGTACGATTAACATTAAATTCTAGATAACATGATTTCAAATATCAGTTACTTTTTGACGTGGTTGGTTGCAGCCATATGTCTGTTGTCATTTATGATTTCCTGGTTTTCATCTACGGTCCCCTAGCCGAGGCAGAGCGTCTATAATTAAATGCTAGTATTGTGGATTATGGCTTTGAAAAGAACAATGCAGAACATGTAATCTTCACGCTTGTTGATATGCTCCTAAATGCGAAGACTGATTATAGACATACTCAGACTTGGAAGCGACTCCTTCTGGCCAGAAGCCGGAACTTCCCGATAGCCATCATATGCAGTGTGTATCTAAGAATGGGAATCAGCAGCTGAACTCAACAATCCACTGCGCATGCGTACAATTAATGCGATCGCTGGCATGATGCGCGTCAAAACGCCTTGCCGAGAAAGCCTAATACCCTATGCTAGCCTTCAGATTTGAAGTGTTGTGTCTAGCTTTCCGATGGTATACGATAAAGAGATAAACCCCGAGGCGAAGCGTATGAATCAACGCAATGATGTAGTGCCACTGGTAAAGTGATTGGATATTCCTAGAAACGATCCCTTCACGACAAATGTACCATCTGAGTTGCCTTGCTTTAGCCTCTGCCTTTTTTCACCCCTTTTTCGCTCATTCTCAGGTGTCTCGGGTTGTGGTCGCTTGGTAATAACGGGTATAGGGCAGTAGGCAGTATTTATGTCTCCTGTTGTATGCCGGGTCTTGTGAATACTGAAGGCTGGCTTAAAATGTGTTTGGGACCCCTGGGGATACTCGTGAACAGCTTGTGCGTAGTTGTACTGGGCTTGATGCTAGAGAATAACTAACAGTAGGCAGTCTATAATTTTGAATGAAGGTGTGAGCTTGTCCGATATCAGTTAGAGGTCTTACTTGAGTGTTAAGCCGCTAGCCAAAAAGGACACCATGGCTGACCTAACCACGGTATGAACCACCCCCCTCCCCGTATAAGGGAATTAGATGTTGGGTGACATGCTCGTTGTGTGGGTTATTTGCTTGGAGAGTGGCCATGGTCAGCGTTGTCTGTTGACACCCCGCTATTTATATAATTGCAGTATCAACCCGCAATGTTGAAACTGGCACAACTTGGCCAATTGCAACTAAATATAATATAACGCAATTCATTAGTGAGCTGGCCACCCCACTTAACCAATCAATTTAAAATAGAATTTTCTCAGCCAAAACGCCATTGAATTCAAAAGGTAAACACAAGTTCTATTGGGACATAGAGTCAATTTATAAGCCTTAATTCCACATATGCTACACGGGGTGGGGCTCTCATACGTGACTTAGAAGGTGTCGGAGCTAGCCCTACCTTGCGATATTATTAGTGTTAGAATTACCTACTCTAGCTACGGTATTATGGTAGAGCCTCTGCCCCTAAAACCAAGAGGCCTTCCTCAGAAGGTATTTGCCTGAACAAGCGAGTCCTTTTTTGCTGCTTCTTCTCGTTTTTAGCGCCTAGTTCGCTTACTTCTTTCTCGAGTAAAATAGCCGATTGTATTATCATCTAGTAGGCTTTTAAAACTTGATTTATCGCGTAATTAAGTAGACTCGGACGGATTATTAAGCAAAATTTTAGCAAACCTCTGATTAAGGACGCTTATCCTGTAGTTTGACGTAATTTGACCGGCGTTTTTGGCCCCTACTCACTTGTCAGGACAACATCCTGACATGCATTGAGAGCCATCGCCTCAACACTGCGCCAAAACCCGCACCCGAACCCATGTTTGCAAAAAGTTTAGGTCTTGGCATATATAATTTAGCCGATTCATCAAAATAAATTATTGTAATTTAGCTGTGTTCTGATTCTGATTTTTCTTGAATCTTTATCTCTCACTTTAATCACTTGAAATATTAAAAAACTCTTTTCAATACTTATTTATCAATATTAGTTATTAGTTACTTATATATTTTTGTAGTAATATAGCTATGGTGTTATAGGACAAAACTTAAGTAGCTTAGGAATAGGGTATTACTATACAAAAATAGACATTTGATACTACTTAAAGGTGGGACACCTTTATTAAGGAAATATCAATTTTCTAAAAAATCATTTTCTACATACTATTCATTATACTAAGTTTACATAGATTAAATAATTCCTAATATAGTATATATTTTGCACTTGTCTTACAAGATAATATCTTAGAGTTAATATTGTAATCTGTCTCTCTTATTAGTCTATAATAATATAGATAGTACATTATACCTCGTATTAGATCCGCCGTAAGTAATTACTCCTAAACCTTCTAGTATTTATCGAATATTCGATCCCTTTCAATTAAGACTTTATGCTACTATAGCCTTGCTTATCAGTTCTATGCTCTTTTACGTGTATTACCCTAGGTCGAAGGAAGAGCTATCTATTTTTTAATCGTATAATATATACTAAATAGGTAGACTAGTGGATTAAAACTAACTATGGAAAGACTAGCAAAATTCAGCTATTTAGTAGAGTTATAAAGTGGCAGAGGGTTCTGATAGCTAGCCAAAGGTTATAACGTAACCGGTAAGCGAGTGATTAACCCAACCATTGTTTTTAGGCATTTTTTTCAACCATAACGCGAATTCAATAGAGCCGAAGCTATTCAGATCCCTCTGGGCCACCTATTTCTCTTATTTCTAGGCGTTTTACAAAGACTGTATTGCTGTGCGCGCCTCTTATTGGTCTGGATAGGCGTCGGCTATATCCGGTCGGCGTGATTAGATCTCGCTTCTTCGACCTCTCTCTCTCCGCTAAAACGCGTTATAGCTTCTTTAACTAGTAGACCTCCTTTATATACTATTCGAGCTTTCGTACGCTACCTTTTACGCAAAACCTTTGTATTAGCGGCCCGTAAATCGCTGATTTGCTACCGCGCAATGGTAGACTAATATATAGTAAGCTAACACCCTTTCTCTATTCCATCTATAGCTTAATTTAGTCGCTACAGGTTATCCCTAGTACGCTTCTGAATAGATAATACCTATCTCTATATAGGAACTTATTCTTATCGATAGTTATAGAACTAAAGCTTATTCTAAATCTCGATAGCCTTATTGTATATTCATCGAGGATACTATTGTTTGCGACCGTAGATCTTTTAGAATTAAACCACGTAGAGATCACTTTTACAACCTTATATTCAAGCTCGCCGGTAATCGTAGGACCTCGAGAATCGAGTTAGAACGGTTAGATACTATTTCACGAATTATAGACCTATTTTTCACTAACGGACTTGGTCTATATAGTCCCGCGAACCTCGAGCAATAAATTAGCTATTTCTCGTATAATATTCGGCTAGGGGGCTATTTATTCCACGCTTACCTAGTGAGAGAATGTATTTCTTAATGGTTTCCTATTCTAGAATCGTTAATTTATAGCTATTAGTGCTAGTTTGTTTCGCGATCTTTGACGACGGAAATATGTCGTCTAAGTGTGGTAGCTAACACTTCGAGATCGCGTGCTAGTGAAGAAATGGAGTAGTTTCTTTTTTAAAAAAAAAAAAAACTTAAATAGCTAATAAAATCCTACTATCTCGCATTATACGTTTTCGAGAGTTTTAAGAGCGAATTAGAGGCATAGTAGGTGGTTAAATAAAAGAGCGATTAATATTGACGCGAGACTAACGCGGGGTGAATCACTCGCTTACTAGTTACGTTATATACCGATTACTTCTTCGTTAAAACGTATTAGCCAAAATAGAGGAAAGAACTACGTTCTCTATAACTGCTTAATTAGGAAGGTAGTATAAGCATTATCTTTGTTAAGAAGACATATATCTATTTTAGATGGAGGGTACACACACCACTTTTTTCATTATACTACGTATTTTATTTAAATTTTAAAACATAGCTTACATAGATATATTAGGTTATAGGCTATAAGGGTATAATATATCTATAATATAATTCAAATTAGATACTAAGATTCCCTCCTATAAAAGGATGAAAACGGCCTTTAAACACGTGTATTTCTGCATAATTCATGTTCGCACTGTTTGTAACCCAAGTTAGGGCCCCAGACCCATTGCCGGATTGATAGGTTCGACCCAGAACCCAGCCCGGGTTAGGTTGGGTTCTGCGGAAGTCTAAGTATTAGGTATATAGAGTTCTAGCGGGTCTTTTTCCTGGATTATGATAAGTTTTATAGTATCTAGCTAGAGTGTGAAAAAGGTCTCGCGGCGCTAAAAACTTATATAAATATAAAAATTTTACGAACCTTTATTAGATATAAGCACTATATTATAGTAAGGGGAAAATAAGGTAAAAGTATCTTATAAGAACCTTACTTAGAGTAGTAGTGATATCTCTTTTTTTATATTTACCTAGGTAGACTAAGATTGCTACTCTGCTTACGAAGTATTAGTAGTATTATTCGTCGGAATTGCTTTTATATATTTAAATAAGTTATTCAAACTTAATTAAACAATATAAGTAAGATATGGAACCTAAATTAGCGTAGTATCCTCTAGGAGTGACTTCTCCAATTTAGCTACCAAAATATCGTTATAAGATATTATTATTAGTCACTATAAGTACTTTAATATTCTTATAGAATACCTAAGAGAAATACCCTTCGGTTGGCACTAGAGTGTTTTCTATAAAATAGTTTAAATCTAAGAAGGACCTCACAATACTACTAATCCTTAGTGATGAAATAGCCACTTATTGCTATAAAGGCTTGAGAAAATAGGGAGGAGGTCTAGTAGTAAGAATAATTTAAAAGTTTTGTGTTGTTAGGAAACTTTCGGATGAGATCCTATTATCTTAGCTAAATATAGCTTTATAGCTAATAGCAAATACTTTTTGCGGAGTGAATATCTAGTATTAATAAAGCGGATTGGGCAATTTAAATTAGGCTAAAAAGCTCGGGATAATTAATAAGCCAAAATAGAAGACAAGAAATAGGAAGAATGGTAAGAAGCTTTTCTTCCTAGGCCCCTTTGGTAAAACTTTTCTTATTCGCTATTATTAAACCCTAGGGGAGAGTTAGATAATATTAGAATTAGGAGATAACGTAAATCACAAGCGAGCCGCCATCTGCAAAACACATAGTAAATGCGATAGATTACAGCTTGATATCTCAACAACGGTGGTCTATATCAACTCTTCCTTTTAGTCAAGTGGCTACAGTATTATATATAGTCACATTATGGAGTTTCGAGAAATTAAATAATTCAGTGGGTGAAATATATATGAAATATATATATACTAGGAATCCAGCGACGTATTTTTCGAAACGACAAGAATGTAAGTGTTCGATTGCGTCATAAATGACTCACGCAACTATAAATGCTTATCGATACCTATCTACCAGCAGTGGAAATTAGATTTATTTGTCGTGGTTGAAACATAAGGCTGTAATCTATCGCATTTACTATGTGTTTTGGAGATGGCGGCTCGCTTGTGATTTACGTCAATCACTTACTCTGAATTATATAGACTTTATTAGGCTAATTTTCTATACGCTATTATTAGAGGTTTCTAGATAGCTAGCACATTTAATATACCTTACTTAACTTCCTATACCTGGCCCCGAGCCACTAATTCAATTAATTAGCATATATTTCTATATTATAGAGAGCAAAAGCTTTCTTCCGATTAGGACTAATAAGGGTAAGAGAGGGAGGTATCGTAGGAGGTAGTAGTCGAAGAAACTTAGTATCGAAGGAATCAAATATTTGTTAACCACTTAAAGGATTAGATATAAATTACTACGCGTTCTCGGGAGTAAGGTAAGAAATATCATCAATATCACTTTTATAAATAGATAAGGAGAGAACCTCGGAGTTCTAACTCTATTAGGCAAAAAAAGTAAGGGGGAAGAAAGGATTTAGTGAGTGGAATAGGTTTTAAATCTTTAAGATAATAGCTATCTATAAACCTCTTGAATAAATTGATTAAGGATATTAATGTATTGTAAGCTTAGGCCTACACTAAACCTAGCAATATAATATAATTAGTTAATACTTGGTTATTTAAAGGTTAAAGCGTATAAAACCCGCAGTAGCTTATAGAGAGCCTATCTAATAAACTCTAGTAGTATACCTAACACAATTCAATACTACCACGAACTACACCTTATTTTCTGATAGCCGTTAGAAAAGCTAATACTATACCTCTATAACGTATATTCCGAACTCATATTTTATAACAATTATAGTAGGCTTTAGAACACCAGTGCCGATAATATAAGGATTTATCAAACGTACGTCGGAAGGTAAAGTCTTCGGAACTTCTTAAGACTATAAAGGTAAACTTCAGCCACGCTATATTAAATATATATCTCTATAACTACTAATAGCGCTACCCTATAATTATTTTACCTTTATATCTAGTACTTAAATCATTACTAAAATTATTATATTAGAATACAATTGAATTTCTCTAAATTTCAGGACATTGATAGGTTGGATATTAACGAATTCATAGTAGTGACCAAAATAGGCATAAGAAACAGTATTTTGTTTAGTTAAATCAGTAGCTTTATAACCGCTAAGATATAGATTTTATGCAAAGTTAGGCTTTGGTGAAGTCTACCCGGGAGGGTGGGGGTGGTCCTGTGACACGGCTATAGGTTTACTTAAGAGGCCTAGGATTAGAAGCTTCTTACCATCCTTACAGTCGTATATCTTTGTCAGGACCCTCGACTACTTATGTTGGTACCTGAGGCACGAGTGGTGCCTCAGGAATCGTGGCAGTATAGTACTGCTCACCGCCCGGAAGCTGGGCCAGCCTGTATTTAGTTCATCCCCGCTGACCCTGGGAAGGGGTCAGCGTTCAGTCTCTCCTACAATAGAACCATATTGTACCACACGTCAGCTGAGGCTTCTACTTCGCTTACCAAGCCAAACCAGAGACTCTGCGTGGTCTCACAATCTTCCCTTTCGGCTTATTATATATCCCAATTTAAATAGCTTAATACACCCCTTCTATCCCTAGGATTTCTTTCGCGGGAACTTTGCGTTATCGCCTATAAACTATAGTTAAGGAACGGCACTAAAGTCTCCTACAAAGGCTTTCTAATCAAATAAAGATATCGATCCCTCTTAATTATGAGAAATCTCGTTAGGTATTTATAGTTATTACTAGCTATTTTATTGATAAGACTTAGTAGTATCGAGAGGTTCTACTTAGCTTCTAAATATTTTCTAGAATATACCCAGCGCGAACCTTGGCGCTCTACTCCTAAATATGTGAGACCACGCAGAGTCTCTGGTTTGGTTTGGTAAGCGAAGTAGAAGCCTCAGCTGACGTGTGGTACAATATGGTTCTATTGTAGGAGAGACTGAACGCTGACCCCTTCCCAGGGTCAGCGGGGATGAACTAAATACAGGCTGGCCCAGCTTCCGGGCGGTGAGCAGTACTATACTGCCACGGGTCCTGAGGCACCAACTCGTGCCTCAGGTACCACATAAGTAGTCGAGGGTCCTGACAAAATATACTTATATAGTATTAGATCTAGGACTAGGTGCTTATAATCACTATTAATAATATCGTATTTCCTAAGTGAGCGCTGCACCTAAGCAAACGCCGTACCCTGCGTTATATCCGCGTTTTATTTCAACTCTCTTTATTTAAACCTCTACTATACCACCAATTCGCTCTAAATCGGCTCAAAAAGGTACCGGCAGGAATTTAGGATTCTACTAGCAATTGAAGCTCAAAAAAGTGGAGAAAAATGCTCTTAACGTCAATTGGCACGCGATTTCGACGTACCCGACCGTATGCTTCGCCGCCGCCTAGTGGGCGTCAAAAGCCGCGAAGTAACCTGCGCTAATAGCCATATATTGACTGTTTTGGAAGAGGAGACGCTTCATAATTGGGATATCTTATTTGGTTTACGCGGAGTAGCCCCTCGGCCGAATACTATACGAGAAGCGGCCAATTTGCTACTCGAAGACCGTGGGATTTCACCAGTCGAAATAGTCGGTAATAACTACCTTTATAACTACGTCTAACGATATCTAGGCCTATCTACTCGATTCTCACGATCCTACGATTATGGGCGAGCTTAAATGCAAAGACGTAAGGATGATTATGACGTGTTTTAACTTCCTTCAAAAAACGATCATAAAATACGGTATCCTTAAGGGTAGACCTCGGCAAGGACCGCAAGGGACCGGACCAGACCGCGGTCCGGTCCGGTCTTGCGGTCCTACAAACGGGACAAATATGTAGAACCCCGTGATTTACATAATTTATGAAGAATCTATTGGTATTTTTTAGTATTTTACTGTCATACTTTGTTATATGTAGCCTAAACGTATTCTTTCCAGAAATTTTGAGTACTTTTCTAGAAATTACTTATGTGCATGATTCATGTTAAAAGGATCAATTGTCCTTTATATCTATTAATTATATACAAAATCCGTATCATATCTTAGTCTCTTTGGAATACGCCCTGACGAACGCCTCTGAATGTCAAAATCAGGTAGAGGGATCTTATTATTATCAATAGCCCTTCTCTTCCCTAGCGCTCGTAGGCTAGGCTGCTCAATAGATACTTCTGCAGAAGTTTCTATTGTAAGATCTTCCTCGTTATCGCTAATAGGATCAAACTCTTTATCCTCTTGCTTAGCATTATCCTGCTCCTTCTTCGAATGCTTCTCTTAGGTAGAGAGGAACTTATCTACTAGCGTAAGCTGCTTAGACTATATATCAAATCTGGTTGTACACATAAATATTATTAGGTCCTAAATAGTCTGTGGTCTTAATAAGCCCCGGCGATAGTGGTATATATCCCGAGCAGAGTTAAAAAGTCTCTCTACCCTAGAGCCGCTAGCTAGAGTTGTAAGGATATCTCGGGCAAGGCTTGCTAAGATAGGATACTCTGCCTTATAAGCCTTCCAGAAGACTAGGGGTGTTGATTGGATAGTACCTAGAGAGATATAAAGTTAGCAAAAACAAAGATTTGATATACAATAGGTGTGAGACCACGCAGAGTCTCCGGTTTAGTTAGGTAAGCGAAGTAGAAGCCTCAGCTGACGTGTAGTACAATATGGTTCTATTGTAGAAGAGACTGAACGCTGACCCTTCCCAGGGTCAGCGGGGATGAACTAAATACAGGCTGGCCCAGCTTCCGGGCGGTGAGCAGTACTATACTGCCACGATTCCTGAGGCACCACTCGTGCCTTAGGTACCAACATAAGTAGTCGAGGGTCCTGACAATATCCCCCTCCTTAGAGACCACGTCCCTGGGGTCTTGTAATGGAATGGGCCTGTCCAGTGGCTTTTTCGGTCCATTAAAACCATGCATAGCAAAAACCTCCAGCTCTTTCCTGGGGAAAATCCATGCAGGGAAAGGTATCCGATGCCGACTGGCCCATTTTTCGTTCTTGCGCGAGGCATGTGATTGGCGTAGTGAGAAAGGGTCTTGATACAAGCCTTTTTGCGGGGAAACCCGTAAGGCTAAGAGTAGATAGATGCACTGTTTGCTTGAACTATTTGTTTAATATCAGGGCTAGGCAACACTTCTTGCGTTGCCAACATAAAAGGCCCCTTTCTCTCTCAATCAGTTCTTCTTCTTCTTTCTCCCCAGCTAGTACGCTTGCATTGCCTATAAGTCCCCTTTATTTCACTGCCTCTTCCTATCTTTATGCTCTCTCTGCTCGGTGTCAGCTTTAAGATCAGTTGTGTGATTAGTTTGTCCTCAGTTTGTTGTTACTAATATTTCTGTGGGCTAGGGCATTTTATCTCCCTCCTTCGGAGGATCGTCCCTAATCTTCGATGTCTTTTGCTGACTAGGGCATTCTATAGTTCGAAATGCCGCATACTCGTTTCCCCTCCTCTAACGAGGAAGAATTTTTCCGCGTCGCTGCCTAGCAACGTCGTGCTTCCGCTTAGTAGGCCTAGCCCGCTTCCCGTCGTTAGTCTAGTGACTCGTCTCCTATTGTCTCGCCTAGATATCGCGGTCAACAATCCCGTGGCCCTGCTTAGCAGACCTAGCCCGGGAATCCTTATACCCCCTCTCCTCCGGGAACTCGCCGATCTAGGGCTTTTTCAAACTTGTCTCACCGTAAGCGTTAGGAGAATAGGCAGGCGTCTTCTAGTGGTAGCCGCGAGCGGGCCCGGGCTTCGGCCCCGGTTCCGACGAACGCCGCTGCTAGTGGATCGCCCTCGATGTCTTTTCGCACGCGCCGCGGTGTGACTCCCCTAGTTTAAGCTTCCGGAGTTCCGAACACCCCTAGTCGCCCGGTTAACTCTAACCCAACGACCCCGGCCATTGAAGCGAAGCGTATGAAGCGTCCGCGGTACAATACCAAGGAGCGCGCTCGCAAGTGTATCACCTACACCGGAATAGGCAGAGTGTGTACTTAGTCGGAGGATTCGAACGGGAAGGCCCTACCGCGTTACGACGACTATACTGATCGAAACAAGAAGTGTAGCGATATCCCCTTTTCCACCGAGATCCTAGACCGTTACCTTGCCGCCCTAGCGGATACGTCTCCTACTATAGATATTGCCCCTGTTAATAGGCCCCGTACTAATTTCCTAAAGGCTGTGAAGCGGCATACCTAAGAGAGTAACCGCGCGGCCAAGGATAGTAGCAAGGAGACTACCCTAGTTGCTAGTAGTAGCAGAGATTCTTGTTGTCGTACTAGTTCACCTCATTCGATGGTTTCTGTAGTACGTGATCGATAGGACACTAGTAGTCGATATCTAGTTAATAGGCCCCGTCCGACTACCCCTTCTTCCGATAACCGTGGTAGAAGTGAGCCTTCTTGTCGGGATTGTGCTAAGAGCCCTTATGTGGTGGCTACTTCTAGTTCCACTAGCCCTTCTCGGGAGAGTTCTAAGGAACCCCCTCGCCGTCGTCCTCTAAAGCGTTTCTTCCAAAGGAAGAAGAAGTGAGCGGTAGCAGGCCTATTTTTCTTTTGTTTCTTTTGTCCCTAAGCCTTAGGCATAGCATTAGGACTAGACTAATATCGGTAGTCCGTGGAGTATGCTATCCTTTCCTTGAACTTCTGCCTCTTCTCTTTGTAGGTTTTAGTTTGTAGATATATAGCGCCACTATATTCTCTATAGTAGCTAGGTCTTCCTATATGCATTCATAGTTAGGGTACCCTTCCCACTTCACTAGATACTGTCTTGGCGGGGTGCCACGGTGGGCTCGAATCTCTTCGATCTTGTATTCTAATTGGTTTTCCACTAGAACTAGCCTAGGCATTTCGTCCTACTTTTTAGGATTGCCGTGGAATTTCTCGAGGAGTGACACATAGAAGACGGGATAGACCAGTCGATATATTGGAGGTAGTCGAACGCGGTATACTTGTTTTCCGATCCTGTCCGCTACTTAGAAGGGTCCGATGTATTTCACATCCAATTTCGTGGAGACGCGATGCGAAACGATATATTTTGCGCGTAGTAAGACCTATTCGCCAATGTAAAATGATATATCGATATGATTTTTATTATAATAACGTTTTATGTCCTCCTTGGACTAGGTCAGCTTTTTTAGCATAAAGGATCTTCTTTCTTGGATATCCTTCACCCTTGCTACCGTATCTCTATAGTGCTCCTTTGGATAGATATCAACACTGATCCGTAGGTTAGGTTTAAATCCCTGGAATGCCTTGTACGGCGATATTCTAGTAGCGCTATACTTTGCTTGGTTATAGTATATCTACGCTAGCGGGAGGTAACTAGCCTAGTCGTCTTAGTCCTAGTTAATATACGATCGGAGGTAGTATTCTAACGTCTGATTCTGCTGTTCCGTCTGTCTATCGGTCTATAGGTGGAATATAGTTAATAGCCTTCGGTCCGTTCTTAGCAATGCGCAAAACGACGACCAGAATTCGCTTGTGAATAGGCTGCCCTTGTCACTGACTAGGTTTTCTAGTATGCCTAGGATTGGTATCACTTTAGAGAACCATAACTAGGCGAGTTCTTGCGTGTCAATGTCCTTTGTATATAGAAGATATAATACGTATTTCGTATATAAATCAACCACTACTAGAACTATGTTATATACCCTGCCGTCCTATTTTGAGGGAGGTATACTAGTGATAAAGTCCAAACTGACCTATTCCGCTAGTCGGGATAGCACTAGCATAGGTTGCAAAAGCCCGTATGGCTTATGCCGCCTAGTCAAGTTCCTCTGATAGGCTACGTATTCTTAGACGTACGCACGGACGAAGCTTTTTATATCGTGCTAGTAGAAACGCTGGCCGATGGCTTCCTAAGTCCGTTTTTCCCTATAATGCCCCCCTTGCGGATTATCATAGTGCACTTTTATGATCTCTTGCCGTAGGGCTAGGTTATTCGGCACGTATACTCGGTGGCTATGGCGTAATAGTCCGTTATTTGTCTTGGTCCACGCTATACCCGCTAGTCTAACTAGCCTATCCTTATGCGCCCGTCCCTCTATCTTACTAAGTTTATCAACGCTAACAGGATCTAACGCTTGCGTATACTTGATTAACTCAATAAGTGAGGGTCGCAATAGGTCTAGATATGCCCCTATTCCGTCTATAGCCTTTGCCGCTAGCAGACGGGGCATTCGACTACTTAAGTCGATCTAGTCCTCTTAACTGTACTACGCCTATTCTCTCTTCTAGAGGTCTTCGGCTAACAGTCTTCCTACACAGAGGACAGGGCTAGTCCGTAAGGGGCCTTCGTGGGTCGTCACCCGACGTAGGCGCGGCAATAGAAGTCTATCTATTCCGCTCACCATAATTCTACTAATCAATAGTATCTCGTTAGGGTCTATAGCCCTATAACTCTGCCGGATCTTTCGTTGTAATATAGGTAACATTAAATTGTCCGTAGTTTCGCCTTCCTTAGGCGCGTAATCCGGACGCCGACTAGGTATATCCGCTAGATTCTTCTTGCCGGACCTATATTCGATAACGAAATCGAATGCCGCAAGGTATTCGGACTATCTTGCTTGCCGCCCACTTAACACCTTTGTAGTTATAAAGTAGCGTAAGTTAGCGTGGTTAGTTAGGACTCTCACTAGGAATTTGCTACCCTCTAGGTAGTGCCTTTATTGCCTAAATGATTCTATAATAGCTAATAGCTCTAAATCATGCGTCTCGTACCGGGTTTCTAGCCCGATCATCTTCCGAGACTAATACGCAATAGGGTGCTATCCCCTATCCGTAAACAACTAGCTTAGTATACTCCCGAGTCCGAAACCCGACGCATCGCACTCGACTAGTAGGGCTAGTTCGGGGTCGAAGTGTCGGAGGAATAGCTCTTCCGTAAAGGCCCTCTTTAGCCTTTCGAACGCGTCTTGCGCTTCCCGAGTCTATTAGAACCCGTCTTTCTTTCGGTTAGCTTTCCTAGCCGTTCTGCCGTAGGTAGTAGCCGAAATAGGTATATAGATAGCTGAGAACCGTTCAATGAAATAGCGGTAGAACCCGGCGTACTCTATAAACTACTAGACGTCGAACGCATATTCAGGGATGGGCTATTCCTATATGGTTTTGACACGTTCTTTTTCTATACTTACCCCTTCTAGGGTGATCACAAACCCAAGGAATATGACCGAATCGGTATAGAAGCGGCACTTACTACGTTTTACGTATAGCCGGTAGGTACGTAGCCGTCGAAAGACTTCTCGAACATGCTCGACATACTCTTCCTCGTTCTGAGAGAATATTAGGATATCGTCTAGATAGACGACACAAAATTGGTCGAGGAGGTCATAAAGCGCCCTATTAATATACGCTTAGAATATAGCAGGGGCATTCGCTAGTCCAAATAGCATGACCGTGTATTCGAAATAGCCGTATCGCGTACGGAACGCCGTCTTCTATTCGTCTCCCTCCTTGATTCGGATCCTATGGTAGGCATCCCGGAGGTCTAGCTAGGTGAAGATTTTTGCGCCCGATAGTCGGTCTATTATCTCGCTCACTAGCGGCAGGGGGTAGCGGTTCTTAATGGTAATGTTGTTGAGACCCCGATAGTCCACGTATAACTGCAAAGACCTATCCTTCTTCTTGACAAAGATAATTGGTGCGCTAGCTAGACTCTGGGAAGGCCGAATCTATTCCTTGGCTAGCATTTTATCAATATAGTTTCTTAGCACCCCTAGCTCGTTCGGGGAGAGAGGGTAAATTGGCTAGTACGGTGGCTAGGCGCCCTCCTCTAGTTCGATGGCGTGATCCAAATATATGGACTAGGGTAGTTTGTCCGCGCCTTCCTCGCTAAAAATATCTTCGAAGTCCCTGTACGCTTCTAGGATGGTTTCGCCGTCGTCAATTACTATGTGGAAGAACGGCACTAGGCCATCTTTGTCCGATGGCCGTGGGTAGATAGCTATGACGAATGCTCCGAGCGTAGCCTTATTATAATATACCGCGGCGGATATCCTAAGGAGCTACGTAGGTTTATTTTCACGGTAATTCCACGTATATTCTTTGTAATTGATGTCGGGGTTAGCTAAGATAAGCTAGTCGTATCCAAGAATTATGTCGTACCCTTAGATTTCGACTGCCTCGCACGTAATAGGGTCTTCTCGAATAGTTCCTACGCTATCGGTTATTTCAAGAAGTAGCTCGTGCGCTCCAAATAACCGGATAGTCTGTTCGTTGATAGCCCTAACCGTCCGCGGTATAGCTTCGCTATCTAGGAGGTGTTGTTTAGCCTATTTTTGGTTCACGAAACTTGCCTCTGCGCCGCTATCTATAAGGACGCTTATAGGGATGCCCCTATCGGCTAGGATAACAACTGTTTCGCAGACAAATGCCTTTTCTCTATCTAAATACGTCTTAGCGGCCCCGAGTGCGATTACAGCAAGGTTCACTAGGGCTATCTATTTTTTGGTACTTCGACGGTGGAGGCTCTAAGGTCCGTCTTCTTCCTTATGTAGGATCTAGCGAGGTGACCTATCTCTCCGCAGTTGAAATAGGCGCTATCCTATACCTTTCTTTTCTTGGCTAGGTTAGTCGAAGTACTATATCGTAGTGTCGGATCCTATCGTGATCCGTAACTACCCCTTCCTCGTCCTCGACCTTTGGTCCGGAAGGCAGGGTTACGGCCGAAAGTGTGTGGTTAGGGCTGATTTCCCTAGTCCGGTGGAATAGCCCTTTTAGCGTCCTTCCTTCGGTTAGATAGGGCTAGTCGTTGGGTAGGGATATTGTTCTCGATAGTAGTGAGATAGTCGATATACTCTATAAGGTCTATTTCTCTCTAGACGTCGAATTACTCCCTCCTTTCTTTGATAGAGGGTAACACCGAGTTACGAAGCCGGGTGTAGATTTGAATATCGCCTGTCCGTTCTTGTTCTTTTATCTAGCCCTAGTACTAGATTAGGCGCGCAGCGTATTCGCGGACAGACTTAGTTTCTTTCTAAGTAGCTAGGTCGAATTGCTTAGATATAGCTTCTTGTAGATTCTTGTGCTTGTTAATCAATCCAATAGCCTAGTTCTTTATATCCCTAAAACAAGGGGTATCGTGGGGAAACTTGACCTTATATAGCTCCTTTACCTAGTTCGAGCAATAGGCTAGCGCCTATCGCGTCTGATAAGGTTGGTACTCGAACTAGTCTATATAAGTATGGTCAGCCTCGAAGAACTCTTCTAGTAAGAAGACCTATCTTCGATACTCGTTGTTGTCTTTTGCCTTATAGATCACTAGGTTAGGCTAATCCCGCGGTTTCTTGATACTACGTCGGCGTAGGGTGAATAGGGCCTTCCGATCAGATTCCTAGTCGGTAGCTTGTGGCGGTCGATAGTTATTGAGCTCGAATAGCTCGTCGGGGAAACTAGTTAGTGGCATAATAGCTTTTTCGCCGAATGCGATAGGCGGCTAGGTTTAGGCCTCGCCCATACCCGTGGGTAAGCGGGTTTTACCCGACCCATACCCATTTCTTGGCGGGTTTTGGGTCCAAAGTCTATACCCGAGGTCGGGTATGGGTTTTGATAGTCATACCCGACCCGACCCACGGGTTACCCACGGGTTAATAAACAGTGCAAACATGGAGAATCTCGTGACATACACAAATTGTGCATTTTTTTGGCTGTATTTATATGTATTCTGCTTATAGGTAGTCACGTTTACAGATACTAGATAGCAAAATAAGTGTGAATAGCTTCAATTTCATCAAAGACTAATACTCTATAAACTGATCGTTATAAACCCGTGGGCGTTTTCGAGATCTTCCTAAGACACGCTGTTAGGTCTTAGGTAGGGGTATATTATCCTCTTCTAGCTCTTTATTATCCTTACGGCCCTTAGTATCCTGTTACAATGCAATACTCCTTCTCCTCTTTCCAAGAGAACCTTCTGAATAACCTTGCACAGCTACTTTGGTTTGAACAAGAATAACAACCGATTGTGTATTATCCTCGTTCCCCTCCTTATTATCACTAATTGGCTCAATTGTATCTTCTAGCTATTGTCTATCTAGACTATCTCTCTCCTTATAATCCGCTTCTATATCGCCTTTAGAAAAGTACTCCTTCTAGACAGCAATCACGTCTTCTTAGACCTCAAACTCGGTCGTGCAACGATACAACATGATTTCCTAAATTGTTATAGCTTTCAGTGAGCCGCGACAATAATAATAGATATCCCGCGCTATATTAAATAGCCGCTTAACGCCCGCGCTAGTCGCAGGAATCGAGAGAATATCTTGTGCGAGTTTTGCAAGTATAGGAAATGTAGCCTAGTGCTCCTTCTAGAACGCGCGAACTAGTATAGTAGTAGTAGTTGCTAACGAACATTGATTAACCCAAGTTTAACAATATAAAGACTAGGTATACTTACCACTATCAAGATATATTGTAAGTTCGTTCTGCTAATAAGCTTGAGATACCTAGTTAAGGCTGAATATTTGATCAAGATCTAGGCTTAAGCCTTGCGTAGTAGGCTCTTGATCACTACTAGTTTGTTCTTTTAACCGACGTTGCTTATACGGTTCAAAGTAGTCCTTAAAGCTCTATCGATATCGAGTAACTAACTTAGGCCCACCACCCTATTCTCTACTTCGGAAGAACTAGAGCTTTAGGTGCGGAGTAAGTATTGTACTAATAGCAAAGATATCACTATAGATATCCTCCGTCTTACTATAGTACTGCCTTAGCTTTTCCTCGGCTACGCGGAGAGCAGTAAGCATAAGCTTTTTCTAGGCGATATTCTTCCTTATAAGCTGCCTAATTGACTTTTCAAGATAATCAAAGAGCTTATTATAGATTGCAAAGATTAGGTGGATAGTGACATCCTTTGTCTTTGATAGTGTAGTCGTAAATCGGAAGAATAGCTATGTAATTAGGAGTAGATAATTAATCTAACGCCATTGCTTATAATCAAGCTAGAGGTAGGGATAGCTATATTTTGAACAGAATTCAATTAAGTAGGATTGTAGTCGTTTAGCTCGGCGAAGTATTAAGAATATCGAGTTCTAGCGCGTATAGACGTCCTATATTAGAACAAGAGCGTTCGAACCCGTCTAAAGAGATAGGAAAGCTTCACGATATTAGGGGCTCGCGTTAATAAAGATCGCTAGGCCCCGAAGCTAATGCGATATTAGAATTAGATATCTACTAGATTAATCAGGGGCGAACCTTGTTTAGAGTGTCAATAATCTCCCTTTTCTAATGCCTAGCCCGAACTAACTATTCCTAGGATTTAGTCTATTCGGCCTAGGCAGTGTTGTTCTTTAGTTCTGCCTTTATCTATCCGAGAAGTTGCTTTAAACTTAATTATATAACGTGGGCTATATATAGAACTCGAATGATTGCTGTACTATTACCGAGATTAAGAGACTAAACCGATTCTTGAATACTTGCTACTAATATATTATTGTTTGATATATTATCGGTAGTGATAGTAAGCACTCGATCGGCCAGATTATGATTCCGTAGAAGCCGAAGTAGAATAGCACTAAGATTAGCACTAGAATGTGCTCTACGAAGTGGTTCAAATCTAAGAAGTAGCTCTCGATAGTTCTAGTCTTTGTCAATAAAATATCTAGTGACTACTATAAATGCTTAGGCAAAAGAGGACGTCTAATAGTCAAGGGCAATTGAGATTTTCCTATCTTCGGGCAAGCTCTCGAGTATTTTCCGATAGCGTTCGAAGACTATAGTGCGTAGTCGACTCCGTGCTACTTTTGCAGACGGAATATTGATATCCTTAGGAGCTCTTTAGGCTATGGCTATAATATCCCGGAAGCCTACGTGCTCTAGGAGCTAGAATAGTAGTCTTGATTTAGTAATAAACCGAAGAAGACATGATTCCCACTTTTCTTGGCTAAACGGGGTATCGGTAGAAGGTACTAGCGCCTTAAGAAATCATTAAAATCGACGTATATAAGGATAAAGAGGGTATTATACCGCTTATATAAATTGCCTAATATTTGGGCCTCTCTTTTTTACACCGCAGCTTGCAATATGTTTCTTTATGGTTGAAGTCCTATCACTAAGCCCTAGGTGGTTTAGAATAGCCTTGCAAAGCTTATATATTACCTTCGGTTCCCTATTAGTAGCCCTAGCTACCTAGTCAAAATAATCCCAAATATTAGAGAAGTGCCGTGAGTCCTAGCGTAGGCGCTTCTTTCTTCTAAAGTCTGATTGTAGCTACCATTATACGAACTCGATAGTTATTTCTTTAGTATATACCATATATAGAGTGATATAGTTAGGTCGAACAGTCTCGAGGTTGGGTAGAATCGGAGACAAGAAGGTTTATAGTGTGAAATCGGAGTCGATTGCGGAGCTTGCGACTAGAGGAAATGCCTATTAACTAATCGATAGATTAGGGGTAAGGTCGTCCGAAGGAAGAATTAGAAGGTTATCTAGTAGTGGGAGGTCTATATTATACGCAGATAATGCGTAGGTATTAGTGAATTAAGACATTAGGGACTATATATATTGAAGGGTTTCTCGCTAATAACTATTAGACGACTTACAGAAGATTCTAAAACGCGTAGACTTATATTTAGGGGCCTCGCGATACCCCTGTTCTTCGAAGACAAAAAGATAATATATCAATAAAGGCCTATATAGGAAGAAGAAAAGGCATATTAATTGGTTTATCGTATATATGCAGAACGGGTAACCCGCGGGTTACCCGCCAAGAACCTATAAACCCATAGGTTACCCGCTACACTTAATACATTCCCTTCAAGTTAGTCCCGAAGTACTAACGGCTATCGAAAAAAAGCTTGTACGGTATATAAGGCTTTGTAGAACACTATAACTTAATAATCGTATTAACTAACGGCCGTCAAAAGTACTAGTGCGATTGCTTATGGTCTATAGCACCCTTTTTGTGACGGCCGTCAGAACTTTGATACCTTTGTTATAAATATCCGCTGAGTTTACTGCACGTCTTATATATATATTTCCTATCTACAGAGCAGTATTCCAACAAGCATTTTTTTCACTACCACAATTATATAGAAAAACGCCGAGAGCAATGTCTATAACATTACCACGACTTACTATTCTGAAAACAAGGCAATTTCCTGAAATTTCACAAAAGAAAGAGAGGCTTTCGGGAAAGAACAGCAGACGTGACTAGAACAGAGGTAAATAACCGTAATTTAATTGACTTAATCAGCAGCCTTATCCATCTTGGCACGGCCTATTTAGGATAGTTATGCTGAAACGGGTTCTTGGCGGGTAACCCGCGGGTACCCGCCAAGAACCCGTAAACCCGTGGGTTTGGGTTTGGGTTTTGGGTCCATACCCGACCCATGGGTACGGTTCCTGAAGTCGTACCCAAACCCGACCCAAAGCGAGGTCTAGCTAGGTTGTCTCTGATTGCGACGTACTTGCTAGAGTAGACGCCCTTGTCGGTGCATTGCTAGGTGTAGTAAATAGCGCATTGCTAGGTGCGAGTGGAGGTAGTCTTATCTCTGCTTGTTGCGTGAGATAGCCCTGCTCTCGGCGAAGTTGCTCCATGACCCGGGCTCTCCGTAGATTATATGCTTCTCTCTCCAATTCCTCTAGTTCTCGTATCTCCTGTTCGGTGACCGCTCCCTAAGCTGCCCTAGTTGTGGAAGATTGTTGTTCGATTATTGGCGTTAGTACCCGGAGAGGTATTGGTTCGGTCGGCGGGAATGGCCCAGTCGGTTCTTAGGTGGTTTCCATGGTCGAGTCTTCAACGCTTTCGGTGACCTAAGGCCTAGGGTCGTGCCTAGCTGGCCCATTCAAGGGGTCCTCACTAGATTGGCTCGCTTGAAGCCCTTCGGTGAGGCGTTAGGAGCGACGCGAGTTCATGGCTTGTTGGTGAGGTTCTACCGGGCAAACCGTGTTTCGGTGAGCGTTCAGAATTGTGAGACCACGCAGAGTCTCCGGTTTAGTTAGGTAAGCGAAGTAGAAGCCTCAGCTGACGTGTAGTACAATATGGTTCTATTGTAGAAGAGACTGAACGCTGACCCTTCCCAGGGTCAGCGGGGATGAACTAAATACAGGCTGGCCCAGCTTCCGGGCGGTGAGCAGTACTATACTGCCACGATTCCTGAGGCACCACTCGTGCCTCAGGTACCAACATAAGTAGTCGAGGGTCCTGACAATAGGAGAGAGGGATATTAAACTTACTACTTCTAAGATACCTTGTGAGTTCATCTAGAGTAGTCGGTCTTGACTAGATAGAGGTAGTAGGTCTTAGAAGTATATCAATATCAGAGATATCGTTACTTATTGACTAGGAACTTGACATTGTCTATGCCTCTATATAGCGCTTCTAGTAAGGCTAGATATAAGTCTCGAGGGACTCCTTATACCGCGGTGCCTAGTGTTTCTCCTATTCTAGTGTCAAGAAGAACTCAAGCTTATTTCGTGGGCCTAAGATAGTCCTAATTACATAGAGATTATTCGGAATATCATTAGTCTTGCTATAATACTCCGCAAGCTTATCGCGCCTATGCTCGAGCGCTAGTTTTATTACTTTCTTCTACCCAACTTTCTTTCGTGCTAGCTACGCCTTTGCCTTATTAATGTGGGTAAATAAGGCATTGTAGATTCCAAATATATTATAGATAATCATATTAGTTATAGCTAATAAAGATAAAGTGAACTTAAAGAAGGGATAGGTAATTGATAGTAGATAATCAACCTATCGCTATTTATCCTTATCTATCTTTATATTAGTCAGATTAAATTGTGCACAAAATCTATTAAATATAGTCTATAGCCGACGTACGCGTCGAAGTATAAGAAACGTGGAATTCTAGCGTATTCGGATATCTTGTATTAGTATAAGTTTCGGTTCTTTTGTCTAAAGTCTAATAAAGCTCTCGCGGCGCTAGGGGCTTTTATTGATATAGACTACAATTTTACGAACCTAAAGGATATTATATAGTTAGTATTAAATAGAGATACGATAGTAGAAAAAGGAGGGGGTAGTATATTTTGTTAAGGGTTTACACAATCCTTCTGTTCTCTTAACGGGCGGTATATCTCTGATCGGCCCACTCTATTTCTTCCCTATTATTCTATAGGTTTATATCTATCTAACCAAGAAGCTCCTTTAGACTAAGCTATATAATATATACAATACATAGTATACGAATGATCGGTATATGACTTAGAAGCTTAAGAGACGAAACAGCCTCTTCGAGAGTAGTTAGTAATATACTATTATTCGATATATTATCGGTAGTAATCGTAAGCACACAATTAGTAATTTGATACTTCTTAAGTAGCTTAAGTAGGATACTACTAAGATAGGCGCTAGTGTAGGAGCCACGAAGAGGTTCAAAGCCGAGTAAGATCTCACGGTAGTTCCACTAAAGGTCGATAAAGTAGCCTATAACTACCATAAACGCCTAACAAAATAGGGAGGTCTAGTAATCCAATACTATAGAAAGCTTAGCGCCCTCTAGGAGGGTTTGAAGTAGAGAATCCTAACGTTCCTTGACTATCTCCTAAAGATACCGACGGATAGTCCTAGCACTAGGTATTTTAGGGATAGATAGGGCAGAGGAAGCTATTTCGATAAGGGCGCGAAATTCAGGGTGCTTAATAAGCTAGAATAGTAGGCGTAGAGCAACAATAAAGGTGGTTAACCTATCTATCCAAGCTCCCGGTGAAAACCCCTATTTGCGGGAGGGAAGATTTATCTATAGAGAACTATATAAGTTAGTATAAAGTAAGCCTTATAGATAGTATTTATACCCTATTCGAGATTATCTCTCTGATATCTTATGTCTTACTCCTTCCCTTTTGATAGGTAGCGGCTTATAAGAAATGCCTATTTATAGTAGATATTCCCCGGTGCTAGTCTATAGGATAAGCAAGGATATAATCACACTACTTATATATCACCTTAGGGGATCTATCAGAGATTGTAGCAACCTAGTAGAAGTGTTCCTAAGAGCCTACTAGCCGTTTACTATCAAAGATATTCCGTTTTGTTGCACTTCTATACTCGGTTTTTAGCCACTAAGCGACAAAATCCTCGTTAAATATCTCTGTCCAAAGGATATAGTTCTTCTTGCTAAATAGACTAACACGCTCAAGAGTTTGTGGAATCGGGATAGGTACTACCGGTCGTGTGAAGGCCACACTAAGAGTAGATATTAGTGTTACGCCTCCGTCTAGGTTAAATAGCTTATTAGATATAAGGAAAGAGAGTGTATTAACTAGGTTGTCCTCAAAGATGGATAAGGGATAATTATCCGAGAATTGGGATGCGTGGCTCTGTGATATATTGATGAATAATTAATAGATATTGGGTAGTATGGCTTTAGAGTGATGGTCAAGACATACTATTATCTTTTATCTAGGCAAAAGAATCCTAAGGGGTATTTATATTCAAGAAAATGATTTTAGATAGAATAGGCTAGATTATAGACCGTAATTGGCTAATAAGACCCATTCTACTTAGATCTATGCGGTCTTAGACCGCGGGGACCGCATAAAGACCGCAAGGACCGTATAAAGACCGCAAGGACCGTATAAGGACCGCTAATAGATCGCCAAAAGACCGCAAGGACCACCAAAAGACCACGAGGACCGCATAGAGACCGTATAAGGACCGCCAACGGACCGCCAAAAGACCGCAAGAACCGGTAGAACTTATTAGATCCTACAAATAATCTATATCTAACGCGTATAAATCGGCCTAAATAATGATAGCTATTAGATATCTAGTAGGAATATCAACTGTTTTATTGATTGTTAGACCTGATTCATTATCAAAATTTGTGTAGATACTAGAACAGTGTTAAATAACGGTAAAAAACGTGGCTGAATAATCAGTTTATACGACCAAACAAGGAAGGTCTTGGCATAATTATGAAATTGCGGGGGACCGCATGGGGGACCGCAAAGGACCACGGGGGACCGTGGTGCGGTCCTGACTACTTTGAAAAAAGACCAAAGACCGCATGGTCCGGTCCCGGTCCTTGCCGAGGTCTACTTAAGGGCGATATCCACAATTTCGACGAGGCTATCCTCGCTCTTAAAGCTACTACAAACGTTGTGATAAGGACTTCCTACGGTCGGCAATCTCTTTTATAGCCTAGAAATCGCTAATAGGTGATAGCAATTGAGTCTATACGCGCGTCGGGGTGGGTGTTGCCGCTAGACTGCGCCAAAAACCGCAAAACCGCAAATCGAACCAACCCAAACCGCAATTGGGTCGGTTTTTGGTTTTTTGGGTTCAAACCGCAATGGTTCTTGGGGCCCTAATGGGTTGTCAAACTAGACAAACTAGGTGAGTCCTTATTACTGTATATTTTGTGTAGTTTTGCTCTATTTCTCGGGGTATCAAAATTATAGATAGATAACTTCTTCGATAATCTACGTTTTAAGGGTACGTAAAATAACTTCTTTACGCTATAGCATTATATTTCTGACGGCCGTTAGAAATATAGTGTATTTCCTATCTATAGTATTAGCTTTTGATAGCTATCAGAAATTTGGCTAATTAAGGCTTAATTCGCTATAGTATTTATCGCTAATAATACTTATATAGATCCTTATCACGCCTAATCTATTTCCGAGCTCGTACTAAATCACGTATCGAAGTGCTTTCCTCCTAATTTAAAGGAAGAGGAGGGTTATTATTATAATCGATTATAACTTATATATCCCCTCTACCTTATATCTCTTCCTCTTTGTCTTTATAGGTTTAGTTTTCTTCCGTATCACTAATTAGATCGACGCTAACTATATCGGGCGTGCTTTCCTTCACTTCTTTTGACGCTTCGATCTTATCGCGAGTGAAGAACTCCTATAGGAACTCTGCCTATTCCTCCGCGATCTCGAACTTTGAAGTATAAAGAAATATTATTAACTCTTATATAGTTATTGCACTTAATCTTCTATAGCGAAAATAATAGATATCTCGAGCGGTATTAAATAGTCGTTTAACACTAGTACTAGTTATAGGGACTAAAAGTATATCCTATATAAGGGCTATAAGAGTAGGAAAACGATAGGTATTCTCCCTCTAAAATACTAGAGGCGATATATCTATAGTGGCTTATAAGTAATCAAAATTATATCTAGTAAAATAGTTAAGAATATATACTACTATTAAGATATTACGAAAGTTTATCGCTTACTACCTTATAATAGGGACGTTTTAGCTTAACTATCGAGTTAAGACGCGATATTCCTCCCCCTAACGAAAGAGATAAAGGAGATATTGGTTACTAGGCAAGACGTTCCTTATATATAATTAGGTAGTTCTCGAGAGACTTCCGGTATATTATACACTAATAATTATCCTAATTATCTATTTAGAAGAACTAGAACTTATTCGCTAGAGCAAGTATGATAGTGAATGTGTAAAAATACTCTCGTATGTTATCTATTTTAGAGTAGTACTTATTAAGCTTCTTTCGAGTAGCTTATAATACCTGAAATATCTACCGCTTCTAGGTAGTTCTCTTCTATGTAAGCTAGGTAATTGATGGCTTAAGGTGCTTAAAAAGCTTGTTATAAATTAGAAAAATATAATATATAGTCGTATCCCGCGTTTTTAATAGTTTAATTATAAAATCAAAGAAGGGTTAACTAATAAGAAGAAGGTAGTTAATCTAACGCTATTCTTTATTATTAAGGACTATATTAGGCCGCTTATACTTATTATAGAATAGCAAGAAGAACGATCGTAGGCCTTTTATACGTCGAAATATTAGGAACGTAGAATTCTAGCGTATCTTAATATCTTAGAGTAGTATTAGTTTTGTGGTTTCGCCTTATAGATTATAGAAGGTCTCTCGACGTTAAGGACCTATGTTTATATAAATAGCAAGGTTTCGAATCTAGAGGTAGTGATTAGTATAAGAAAATAAGCGCAACGTTATATAGGTAACGTTATATACCTTAGATAGCGTGTTACCAATATCTTGCTTGGTTATATTCGCACGCGCTAACTAGGATCGCTGTTTTGTCTACTATATCTCTATTGATTTATTCTATAGGTAAGCCTTAATATACCTAAGAAGCTTATATAGATTTAGCTAAATTATATAAGCAAGACATAGAACCTAAATAAGGGTAGTATCTTCTAATATTACTTACTATAATATAATAACTAATATTTGGTTATTTAATATATTATCGGTTATGATAGCGAAGACCCAATCTTTAATCTTATATTTAAGAAGAATATCGAGGAGTATAGAACTTAAGTTAGCCCTAGAGTATAATCTATAAAGCGGTTCGAAACCGAGAAGAACCTTACGGTATTACTAGTTCTTATCGATAAGGTAGCTAGTTATAGTTATAAATACCTATATAAAAGGCGAGGTCTAGTAATCGAACGCAATTAAGATCTTTAGCGCGGACTAGGCTATCTAGATTAAACGATAAAATATAGGATACTTAATTAGCCGAAAAAGGAGACGCGCGACCGTGAGAAGTGTAAGAAGCTCTCGCTCCTATTTCTCTTAACTAAACTTATTAGCGATTAGTATATTCTTACTATAAAAGCTAGTAATTAGATATAAGCAATTTAAGGTATTAGGATAGGGAATATACCTTAGGCTATAGAAATCGTGATATTCGACCGCTTACCCTACGAAGCTCTAATATAGCCTATACTTATAAGGTGATTCTTTACAATTAAGGTTCCTTAACACTATTTCTTCCTATCTTTTGTTATACGGGCGAAGTTTAGATACTTGAGAATTTGTCTATAGCGCTTATATATAACCTTTATAGCACTGTCTAAGCTGTAGGCGACCTAGTAAAAAGTATCCTATATACTAGACTAATATTTCGCGTCCTAGGGTATATAGCCCTTCTTACTAAACCCTATCTCGAGCTACTAGCTTACCTAGACCTTGACATTTCCCATGGCGGGACTAGGCCCCCGTGGGAATTCCCATGGGAGTTATGGGAATTCCCATGGGACTGTAAACAATGCAAACATTAGCTATCTCGTGGCTTGTATAAATAACGCATTTCTTGGCGGTTTCGAACGGTATTTTATTTACAATAGCTTTTTCTAAATTAAAGAAATACTAAATAATCACAAAACTATGGTCGGAATATATCAAAAGTAATAAATATTTGTTAGTCTTCATACTCGCTAAAACACCTTTAAATTACCGTATTTTATTATGATAACTCAGCGATTTATCCATCATTATTATGAAAATAATGTATAGATGGGAAATCTTTTTAGTCCCATGGGAAATGTCAAGGTCTAGTTAAATTTATGAGAGTACTATAGCAATATATAAACTAAAATAATTGGATTGTTCTTAAAACCAGTAGTGAAGTATGTTATTTAATTTGATGATCTACGCAAAACCTAAAATTTTAATTATATATATGTTTTCTAATTTGCATTGTCGACTAATCGGTAAGTCATAAACTTTTGGACTTTATGCCTTTAAATAATTATAAATATAGACTCTAGTTTAATGGTACAATATATGACTTTAAATTATTGTAATATAGGTTGAATTCCTTGTATTAAAGAATAGTGAGCGTATATAATAGTAACACCTAAAGATAAATGTAGTTTGCATCTATATCGCATTCTATTCTACTATTGTATTAGGATTATTGCTAATAGTACCCACTTTACTTCTAGTGGTATTTGTATCTATAGTAGAACGTGCTGATGCCTTAAAAATATATTATAATATAAAATAAATAAAGTAGTTAATAAAATGTATTTTAATTTTAATTTTGCTTTGAATAATAATAGTTATATACTATATATCATTACTATATTAGGTGATATACTTTACACGTCTACGTAGTCTCAGTTTGCCTAAGCGAATATAGAGAAAAAGAAAAGAAACGAGATATTACCTAGATATTAAATAAGGTAAATCACTCTTACTTTTTATTCCCTTAGCTCTTACCTTTGCTCGACTAATCAAATAATTATAGGTTCGCAAGCTTATAATTTATACTAATATAATCCTCTAGCGCCGTAGTACATTTTGAAGCTTTAGGCTAAAGTAATTAAGCTTATACCCTTATAGGATATTAAAATACGCTAGAACTCGATATTTTCAATACTTCGATAGGCAAAACGGCTCCGGTCAATATTCGATCCCTCTATATTAAATACAATCGGACTAATTTATTATTCATTGTAGATAAATAGTGTTAGAATAGCTCCCTTTTGGTCACGTAACTATTTGTCAATTTACCCTTAAGCTTTTGAAGATAAAGAACACTACCACTTATTATATATTCTATATTTATAATAAGCTTCTAACTATCTTAAGCGGTTAGTAGGCTAGCTTAAATAAAGAAAGGTTTCCTAGAAAAGGATAATACGTAAGATATCTAAGGCCACCCGTAAGAAGCTCGCTAGCTATTATAAGTAGGCTCACACGATCTAAGGGGATCTCTATACGATCGGAATAATACTCGCGCTAGTAAATAAGTTTTAGTTCTTTTTGACCCAAGATTAGGACGATTAGTGGCGCGAACAATATCGAAAGAGCTTTAAGGCTCTATCTCTATACTAAGAGGGTCTTTACTTTTAATAAAGCTTACCTATTATATAGGAGGCTTATATCTTAATTTAATACTTAGTAGAAGCAAACGCTAATTATTACTGCCGAAAAATTAAGGTAGTTCGATATCTTAATAGCGGTATATCTTATCTTCTCTCGCTTTCCCCTTCTCCTTATCTACTTAATTTGATCCTTTTCCTAACTAATAATAGATCCTCTTAGTATCTCACTACTCCTATTTTGGGAGAATCACTACCACTTTCTAGCCCTTGCCTTTGATATCCTTTCAATACTAGCTACTAATACTAGGATTAAACGTCTATATAATACTACTCGGATATCTATTATTATCGCCGAGGACGCTTAGATTATATAAAGATCTAGGAAGCTATTTATATTTTCTTTTATGTTAAGGTTCGACCTCTAAGAGGACATTTTGTATTTTTGACTTTTTCGCTCTTAAGAAAATTGAAGCTAGTAAGGAAGAAGAGAGAGAGTATACGTATAATTAGTTTAAGCTAGATCCAATTAGTGATAATAAAGAACTAGGTATACAAGAGGACGACGAGGAGGAAGGGCTCTTATAATCTAATAGTAATAAAAATAATATAGAATATCTCCCTTATATAGGAAACACTTATATATAACGCTTATTATCACGTAAACTTTCTTAGGATAATGACGATTAATAGATATATCATTATTAAATACTATAGCTTATTGAGTATTTTCTATTAGCTATTAGGAAAGCTGATATAAAGGCTAAATTTATATATACTCGAATATATTACTATTTTTTAGGTTGGCTCTGGTTTATACGTTAAACTATAATTCTTTTCTACTATAGCCCCCTTCGAAAATCAAGAAATAAGTCTATAATCCGAAACATTGAATATTTCGGATTATAAATCACCCTTTTAAATAATAACTTTAGGGTAAAACGGTGCAACTTTTACGTTTAGTAGAAGAAGCTAACGTGAACAAAGTGTAGATATATATATCTATTCTATATAAGGCTTATATGCCTTTAGAGACTAGATATAATTATAGTAGAATCCTAATATTTCTGCTCTTCTTTCTTTATATTATACCTAAGAGTTAATTACATCCTAGTTCGCTATATTAGACTAGTGTATAGTAAGATTACACTAATCAAATGGTCTTTTTTTGTGATATTAACCCTAAATATAGGTAATTAAAAAGTAAGGTAGAAGAAAATCTTTTGAGGATTAGGGATAGAATTTAGGATAGGAATTAGGCTAGGCTTTATTAGGTTCTATATATATAGAGGTAGAGCACTCTAACTAATAAGTCGCGAGTACACGTCCTTAAGGTATTTTTTTACCTTTATATATCGCGTTTATGATATTCATTCGCTATCTATAGATATCATTATAGTATAGGTTCTATAGTTCTACTCTCTCCGTTATATATATCACCTACCATATGTTGTTACCCACTCCACTTTTTTCGGGTTCCTATGCAAAATATATATATCACTTACTCTCTATATAGCACCACCATTTTATAGTCTATAATACTATAATTAAAAATAAGGCCTGCTTAATAATAGCACAATAAAATTTTCGCTTAATATTTTGTATAATACCCCTTAGCCTTCCGTACTACCTTCAAACGTCTACCTATGCTCAATATTAGCGTATCTATCTTCGACTGATCTAATGCGTTCTATGCTTCCACTAGGCATTTTTTAAAAATAAGCTAGTCTGCCTCCGACCTTCCCTAGTCAATAAGCTCTGGAAAGAGCTCAAAAAGCTTCAATTTTAACTAGCGCTATACTGGTTCAATTGGGTTTAAATCGGGTAAGTGCGCGGGCTAGTCCTCGACGTATACTCCGTGAGTTTCAAACCAATTTTTCGTCGCCTCCGCTAAATGAATCCTCGCGTTATCTTGCTGAAATACCATTCCAGGGGTATAGATTAGCAACAGACCTTTTCGAGCGTCGAAATATACGACTTTGTAGTATAACCTCTCCCCGAATGCGATTCTTTGTCGCGTTCCATGATTATCAATTCTATTCGACCTCCTAGCCAGATTCCGGCCTAAACCATTTGTGAAATATCTTTTACGTGAGCCTTAGTATTCACTAGCGCTTTTCGAAGGCCCTCCGAGGTCGTACGGAAGCACCATTGTGGTCCAAAGTTCGAGGTTCGCTGCACCGAACACTCGTCCGAGAAGATCCACGATTGGAAGCTTTCACGTCGCTATTTTCGCGCAAATCTTAGCCTTTTCCTTGCAAGGGGAGGCTTAATTGGTATCTTCTATCTCGATCGCCGTTTTCCGAGTCCGAATCGCTTTAAAATTCGACGTATCGTGGAGGGTGAGGGGTGCTAAGATATCCTAGCACTTAGCTATCTATAGGTCCAAAACAGATACCGACGGGCTAGTAAATAGAGAAAATTGCAAGCGCGCTATGTCATAATAGGGGGCGGCCGCTTTTTTCGCGATTTTCGAGCTTTTTAGCTTCTAAATAGCGCTTAAGCGTATTGTAGACTGTCTTGCGGGTATAGCCAAAATCATTAGCCAGTTTCACCTACGAAGCACCATTCCTGTGAGCGTATATAATAGCTAAACTTTGTACAGTAGAAAGCTGCGCCTTTTTACTAATTTTTGGTCCAATTTTGATTGCAATCGGAGCAATATAGGATGTGTAGGAGGGAAAAGAAAAATGTGAGTTAGTTGTTAGGCCAATATTAGTGGGGTGGGGTCGGTAACTACATTTGACTAGTATCTATATCTATATAAGCTAAATTTTGAAATTTAAATAAAATTTGTAGTAAAATAGAAAAAATGGTGTACCTACCTATAAGAAGGAGGTCTAGTGTTTATAGGATAGATCCTGTTAACTAGGTAAGATCAAAGATATCGCAGAATAAGTGATATTGCAAGATAAATAGAGATTGATTCTTGGGGATTTTCTAGGTTTATCAAGAACGAGATATTTTATATAATCAAAAGAGGCGGTGAGTTGACGCTGACGACTCTATAGGGATCGGAGTTGATACTGGCGTGATATATATGGCTATAGAGTCCGTGACTCTATCTCGCCCTACGCCTCTAAGAGATATACGCTCAAAATAACATTATTATAATTTGTATATCTCCGTATCTATCTCACCCTTAAACTCTTTATATCGGATATTTTGGGGTATTAAAACGTGCGTTTGGTAAGGCTATCGAGATATAGACTAAGCTTAGCATTATAACTATCGACAAAAATGATTTCCTTGATATATACTAGACAGCGAGACTCGAGATATTCAAACTAGAAACAATTGTGAATAGCTTCGCTAGCGCTAGCCTTAGTCTATTTAATCAGCAGCGCGTTTTATCGAAGCTAAATTTTTGTCTAACTACACTCTACGTCCGACCTTCTGGGTAAGCAATTCAAGCAAAACCTTCACTCCGAAAATTTCTTATATAGTGAAAAAGATACGGAGATAGGTATAATATATACCCGTCCAAAACTATTTACCGACTCCACTTTTTGGGGTTCCCCTTCCAAAATACAGTGATGCAGCAAAAGTTTTAGCACGCCTATCTATACCGCCTTCTAAAATAGGTATATCGCTCGCCATGATTAACCTTCCACTGGTCGAGCATCGTACTGCCAGCAGAACCTTTTATTGGGGTGTTAAAACTTTTGCTGCGTCACTGTATATACATCACTTACCTTCTATATAACCACCCTGTTTTCTCGTCCACGATTATATAGTTTTTTCTATTGATAAGCTTAATGGCCGCACTTTCAAAATCTCGCTTAATATTTTGTATAATAACACTTAACCTTCCGTACTGCTTCTAAACGTCTACCTATACTCAATATTAGGGTATCTATCTTCAACTGATCTATTGCGTTCCAAGCTTTTACCAGACATTTTTAAAAAAATGCCAATGAGCTCTGGAAAGAGCTAAAAAAGCTTCTTCTTAACCAGCGCTATACCGGTTCAATTGGGTTTAAATTAGGTAAGTGCGTGGGCTAATCCTCGACGTATACTCCCCGCATTTTAAACCACTCTTTTGCTAACTCTGCTAGGTGAATCTTCTCGTTATCTCGCTAAAATAGCATCCTAGGGGTGTAAATTAGTAGTAGACCTTTTTCGAGCGATTACATATACGATTTTGTAGTATACCCCATCCCCGAAGGCGAGTCTTCGCCCTATTACATAATTATTAATTCTGTTCGACCACCAAGCAAGATTCTAGCCCAAACCATTTGTGAAATATCTTTTATATGAACCTTTGCATTTAGAAGGTCTTTTCGAAGGCCTTTCGAGGTCTTACGGAAGTACTATTGCGGTCCAAATTTCGAGGTTCGTTGCACCGAACACTCGTCTAAGAAGATCCACGATTGAAAGCTTTCACGCCGCCATTTTCTTGCAAAATTTAGCCGTTTTTTTGCAAGAGAAGGCTTAATTTGTATCTTGCATTTCGACCGGCGTTTTGATAAACCGAATTGCTATAAAATTCGCCGTATAGTAGACCGAGAAGGATAACCGGGTATCGCAGCACTTAGCTATTCATAGGTCCAAAAGGGTGTCGGCGCGCTTGCAAAACAAGAGAATGGCAAGCTCGGGAGTCTAGTCTAGCGGGATAGCCGGTTCGAGGAAGTGATTCTATTTAAAACGAATACGTAGGGGTGGGTGGTGTAGGAAGAAAAAACAAACGGTGGGTGGTTGGGGGAGGGGGCAATTTTTCAGTGGGGCAGTGGGTGAATAGTTTTGACCTATATCTATATATTCGAGAAACTGACTAGGGATAACTCTTAGTGTTTAGATAAAGCTATAGATTAAATAGGGAAAGGGTGTTGTTAGCTTACTATATATTAGTCTACTATTACGCGGTGGCAAATCAGCGATTTACGGGTCGCTAATACAAAAGTTTTGCGTAAAATATAGCGTACAAAAGCTCGAATATTTTATAAGGGAGGTCTATTAGTTAAAGAAGCTATAACGCGTTTTAGCGGAGAGGTCGAAGAAGCGAGATTTTATCACACCGACCAGCTATAGCCGACGCCTATTCCGACTAATAAGAGGCGCCTATAGCGATATGATCTTTATAAAACGCCTAGATACAAGAAAAAGAGGTGCCTAGAGAGGTGTGAGTAGCTTTAGCTTTTGCTGAATTCGTGTTGTGGTTGAAAAAAAAAGCATAACAATAGTAGATACAATATTTAGTTGAATTATCACTCGCTTACCGGTTACGTTAACGTACACTAACTGAGGTCATGGAGCAGAGTCCCGAAGACGCTAGGTACTCACCACCGCTTGCGCCGACGTTTGAGGATAGAGAGAACCTCACTCAGCTATTCGAATATACGCTGCCGGACTAGGCTCAGGCCCATGCTCGGTCTGACGCACGATAAGCAGCAATTGAGGCTGAAGTGAGGATGTCGGACCACGGGGTTTGATCTTGCTGCAGCAAGAATTGGCTGTCATCGAGATCGAGAGGAGTTTATATAGGATGTGAGATGAGGACAGGGGAGGTGGACGGTGCATCCACGCATTCATTTTCAATCAATGCTTCCTAGCATTGAATTTCTCATTTGTATTGGGTTTTTTGGGTTCACGGTTTTGATTTACATGCAGGGCTAGTGCTCTCTCTCGCTTCGAGACCAGCCTGCTTTTCTGTACTAGAGCATGATCAGGCGTACGGGACACGAGTTCTTGCTTCAACTAGAAAGAAGCGCCTGCATAGCTATTCGATACTAGATAGGCTGCAGCAGGTTAATAGAACTTTGATTGATTGATTAATTGATAACGTACACTAGAAAGGGTCTTTCTACTCTAGGTTTCTTGATAGTAAATCCTCCCTTTGTTTATCCCACGGACGACGTTTAGGTACTTAAGATCTATCTATAGCCCGTATATAATATTTATACTATTGTATTAGAGCTATATACGACCTGAAATTTACTCTATATACTAGATTAATATTCCGCGTCATAGTGTATATAGTCTTTCTTGCTAAAGCTATTATTAAGCTACTACCTTACCTAGTAACTACAACCTATTTCTTCTTCAAGAATATATAAGCCTTATTCCGATTAGCCCTATGCTAATATATATAAATAACAAAGAGATTGTTAGTGGTAGGAGCGATCGGAGGAAATCTATATCGAAGGAAGATAACGTTTCCTAATTCTCTACTAGATATACGTGAAAAGAGATATATATAGGATGAAAATATTATTACCTCTAGAAATAATGACCTATACAAATAAATTTGTATTAGTTTCATTGACTTTGTAGCGGCCAAAAAGAAACCCTTGATTGAACACAATTTTGACCTAGGTATTTCCTATATAAGGGAGATCTAAAAGGTATTATTATTATTATTTTTATTTTTATAATAACCATAATTAGTTATAGTAGTATTAGGCTATAGGGTCACTTTTATATCCCTATCCTTATACTTCTTATATATCCTCTACTCCAAAGTATCTCCCTAGTTAGATCTAGCTTAAAAAACTAATTAGGTATATACTCAATTTTTTATTGCTAACCTACTTCAATCTAAGTAAGAGTAAACCCTTTTTCAGGAATATAAAGAAGTTTTTCTAGACGTCAAACCTTGATTTGTTAAGAAATATTATTACTTCCTAGACTATAGTACTTTTAAGCGTCTTTAATAATAATAAAGTATATCCTAAGTAGAATTTAATAATCAATTAACTATAGCACTAATTACTAGGACTAACAATAAGTATCCCAGATAGGGGTATTAATAGCCAGAAAATAGTGTCACTTCTCCTAAAATAGAAGTGGTACAATATTAATAGGATTATTATTAGGTAGAATATATCTAGTTTAGTAGAGCAGGAAAGAGGAGAGAGCAAGAAAAAATAGGAAGTATACTATTATTAAGATATTAAACTACCTCGTATTTTAGTAACGATAATTAGCGTTTACTTCTATTAAATATCAGATTAAGGCGTAACCTTTCTCGTATTAACGTCTAAGATATAGGTAAACCTTATTAATAACGTAAACACTCCTATTATAGAGAGAGAGCCTTTTTAAAGCTCTTTCGATACTATTCGCGCTACTAATCGTCCTGGCCATTAAGAGAGAAAAATTAGAACTTATTTTCTATCATATGTTTTATTCTAGCTTACTTATGCTAGTAAGCGAGCTTTTTATACGTAGCCTTGAGTGCCTTAGGTATTATCCCTTTGTAGGGGACCTTTTTCGCCTAGGTTAGCCTATTAATTGCCTAATGTAACCAAAAGCTTATTATAAGCCCGAAATAAAATAAGTGGTAGCGTCCTTTATCTTTGATAGCCTAAGGGTAAAATCGAAAAATAGCTATATAATATATAGAAGGTAGTTAATCCAACGCTATTTAAGTTAATCTAACGCTATTTATCTACACTAAGTATTAAGTTAGTCCGATTATATTCAATTCTTTTGGATCGAATATTAATTAGATATATTTAGCCTATCGAAACTATCAGAGATATCGATTTCTAATCTATTTTGATATCCTATTATGGTATAAGCTTCAAAACTTCTATGCGCTTAGGTCCTATATAAGCTGTATTTGGTAAGGCCCTTGTTCGAGGCTCTAAAAGCCCTAAAGTCTGCTTACGAAATTGGGCTATACGGGCTACTTACGACTTAATTGGCTCTAATTGTAGCTATGTAGAATTTTATAAGCTAATTTATCACTGTACTAAGCGCAACTAAAGGGCTTCTCGAGGGATACTTTAATAAAGCTTTAGTCTAGGAAGCCTATTCTTATGATTATATATAGTTTAACGGCGTTTTTATTTCCTACTTACTACCTTAGCTCGAGGAGAAGAGGAGGGGGTATTAGCGTACGTAGGCGAATATTAAGTTTTAAAACTACTCGATCGGGGCTAGAAGGTACTAAAATAGCGGTAGCAAAGCCTTTTTTAATAGTCTTCAATATTGATACTATAATTCGTGCGGATAGGCTTGTAGAAGTCTAGTTTATCAATAAAATTAATATTAGCCCTAACCCGACAAGCCGGTAACAAGAATACTTTAGTACCGGACAATAGCTAATATCGATTTCGAGTTTCTAAAGTCTAATGTAATCGGAAGTAGACCTTGAAATTTTCTATGGGACTAGATTTTCGCTAGTCCCATGGGAATTCCTACAGAGTCCTAGTCCCGTGGACCCACTCCTATGGGACTAAAAGAATTTCCTATCTATACATCATTTATTATTTTTATAATAATAATAGATAAATCGCTGAGTTACTATGACAAAATGCGGTAAGTTATAGGTGTTTTAGCAAATATCAAAACCCACTAAGTATTTATTACTTTTGATATATTCCGACTATAGTTTTGTGATTATTTAAGATATCTTTAGTATTATCAAATATAAATATTCGTTAACGTAATTCACATGCGAGCTGGACACACAAGCGAGTTAATTAGACCTCTCTTCTTTAACCACCCACTATGCCACCAATTCGTACTCAATCCTCTAAAAAACGTACGGAGCAAGAGGGTAGGATCTTATTAGCTATTCAGGCTATTCAGAAGCAAGAATTTACCTCTATTCGTGAAGCAGCACGCCAATTTAAAGTACCGAATTCAACTCTCGCTACACGCCTTAATAGGGTTAAAAACCGCGTTGAATCTCGCGCAAATTCATATAAATTGACTAAACTTAAGGAGGAATCGCTTCGAAAATGGATTCTTTTAATAGATTCTCGTGGAGCAGCCCCTCGGCCTTCTATTGTACGAGAAATAGCAGACTTGCTACTCGCGGCGCGTGGATCTATCCCTTCTCCTTCGGTCGGCCAAAATTGGGTTACGAATTTCGTTAAAAGGCATTCTAACCTATCGGCCCGATTCTCGAGACGCTACGATTATTAGCGAGCAAAATGCGAAGACCCGAAAATTATTTCTAAATAGTTCTCTCTCGTTCAAAAAACGATTCTAACGTACGGTATCGATCTCGACGATATCTATAACTTTGACGAGACCGGTTTTGCAATAGGCTTAATTGCGACCGCAAAAGTTATTACGAGAAAGGAATTCTACGGTCGGAGATCGCTTTTATAGCCTAGAAACCGCGCGTAGGTGACTACAATCGAGTGTATAAACGCGTCGGGGTAGGCGCTTCCTCCGTATACCATTTTTAAGGGTAAAGTCCTTATCGAATCTTGGTTCGACGGCCTTCCGGAAGATTGGAGACTCGATATTAGTTCGAATAGATAGACTTCCGACGAAATTAGCCTTCGGTGGCTCGAAAAACGCTTTGTCCCGTCTACTTTTTCGCGTACGAAAGGGAAGTATAGACTTTTGATACTCGACGGCCACGGAAGTTATTTAACCGCGAAATTCGACGAAATTTGCGAGAAGAACAATATTATCGCAATTTGTATGCCTCCGCACTCGTCTCACCTTTTATAGCCTCTCGATATTAGCTATTTTGCGGGGTTAAAACGCGCGTATAGTCGGTTAGTCGAATCGAAAGTACGGCTAATTATTAATTACGTCGATAAACTAGAATTCCTCGAAGCCTACCTATCTACCCGAAACAAGATATTTCAATTAAAGACTATTAAAAATAGCTTCGCCGCTACCGGTCTAATACCGTATAACCCCGATCGAGTGATTTCAAAGCTTAATATTTAGCTTCGAACCCCGACACCCCCCTCGAGCCGGGGAAGCGAGTGGTCGCCGAAAACGCCCTCGAACTACGTTCAATTACAAAAACAAGCTTCTTCAATAAAAGCCTTACTTAAACAACGCTTAAAAAGCCTACCGAGTCCGCTTAAATTCCGCGATTAATTAGGTTTTAAAAGCCTATCAAAGCACGATACAATTAGTTGCCTTACTCGAGAAAGAAGTAAGCGATTTACGCGCTAAAAACGAGAAGAAGAAGCGAAAAAGGACTCGTTCTACAAGGCAAATACCCTCCGGAGAAGGCCTCTCGGTTTTAGAGGCCTCTACTCTAATAGCGTAGTCAGAGTAAGTAGTTTTAGCACTGTTACCCCGCGAGGCAGAGCTAGCTCCGACACCTTCTTAGCCACGTACGAGAGCCTTACCAAAGTGTAGCGTTTGTGGAATTCAGGGTTATAGAATGACTATATATCCTGATAGATCTCGAGTTTAATTTATTGAATTTAATAGCGTTTTGGTTGAGATAAATACATTTAAAATTGATTGATTAGGTGGGGTGTCTAGCTCGTATATGAATTACGTTAAATCCTATTTTATCACACTTTTTAACTTATATTAGAAAGAGAGGGCTAAAATAGAGATATCTATATATAGGACACTTTAATTTAAATTAGAAAGTAAAGCTTTTGTAAGTATCTAGTACACCTATTCCGATATCAATATTCGTTATTAGATACTACGGATAATTTGGTGAATAAAGAGAACTAACTAGCGGTAGGAAGTGATATATGAACATAGATAGTAATAAGAAATCGAGGTTTGAAGCGACCAAGGCGAGAGGATAAAGATTTTGTATATATATAAGAATATAAATATTACTGAGTCTAAAATCATCTATTATTTAGAAAAAGGTATTGACAATGAATTACCGCTCGGAATCGCCAAGAAATATATAATTTATATAAGTCACGAGATATCTAATGTTTGTATTGTTTATAGTCCTATAGGAGTTCCTACGGGGGTCTAATCCCGCTATAGGAATTTCCTATAGATATTTAGTCCTATAGGAGGCGTCTATTAGGAAATTTCAATGTCTAATAGCCTTTTTTATTGACCTTATATTAGATATATATAAATAAGTTCTGTAGGCGACGCTATAGGTATTCTAACGGCTGTTAGAATTATAGACTTTTTAGCTAGAGTATTAGCCTTTATAGTCTTAACGGTTATTAGAAATTATTAAATTGAGATTTTTATTATAGCACTGATTTTTTTGATAGCTATTAGAAATTATAGTGTATAGATGTATATTCACGATTTATAGTGCTAGTATATCTATAAACACTTGAAACAATTATTACAGAATTTCGGTATCGTTACTTTAAGCCTTATATATTATATATATTAATTGTATCCTTTATTATTTTACTATATTAGACTAATAGCTAGTAAGCTTATGTGGATTCTAGTATAGCCCCGAATAGGTAAGGCAGGATAAAACTTATTAACGATCTTGGGTAGAAGATAGGGTAGGAATTGGGCTTGCTAGGTCTTTTGTTAGGCTTTCTATGTCCTTGCTAGGTTATCGGGTTAGACGTATATAGAGGTAGAGTAATCTAACCAATTAACCACGCGGATACGTTTCAAACCCGCTTCTAAATTAATCTATTGCGTTTGCTTTATTTATATACTATTAATAGATATTATTACTCTATTAGTTCTCTATTTCCCCTCTCTCCTTACGTACTCTTATTTAATTTATTATATCACAAAACTAGTAGTCTAACTTCGCGACCTCTCTTTATAATAGGGATCTAGATAATTTTAGCTATATTATACTATTAAATAGACCTTGATATTTCCTATAGGAATTCCTATAGGACTATAAATAATGCAAATATTAGCTATCTCGTGACTTATATAAATAATATATTTCTTGGCGGTTCCGAACAGTATTTTATTTATAGTAGCTTTTTCTAAATTAAAGATATACTAAAAAATCACAAAACTATAGTCGAAATATATCAAATATAATAAATATTTGTTAGTCTTAATACTCGCTAAAACACCTTTAAATTACCGTATTTTATTATGATAACTTAGCAATTTGTCTATTATTATTATGAAAATAATATATAGATAGGAAATTTTTTTAGTCCTATAGGAGTGGGTCTACGGGACTAGACCTCTATAGGAATTCCTATAGGACTAGATTTTCGCTAGTCCTATAGGAAATGTCAACTATATAAGACTTTATTAAATAATATAAGCGATAGGCGATATATATTACTCTAATAATTGATAAATCTATATCAACCCTAAGTGACTAAATCGACTCCTATATAGCAGCTATTATTGTAGTATTATTCGATATATCATTAGTTATTACTATAAGCACTCAACCTACGGTTTAATATTATAATAAGAGACAAAGAATAATATTACTAAGATTAGCACTAAAATACGTTCTAGAAAGTAGTTTACAACTAAGTAAGATTTCTAGATACTCCCGCTTAATATTAAGAAAGTAACCTTTAACCTATTATAGCTATAGATAACTATTCCAATAGAGATATTAATAATCTAGTGCTAACAATAGCTTCGCCCTAGAGGGTAGCTTTTGGATAAGGGTCTCTTACTATTTAGTAACGAATTTATATAGCCGTTTCTATATAATCCTAGAACAAGAAATCTCGGGATATTTCGATATAAATCGTGTATAGGAAATAACGTTATAAAACTTAGGGTAGTTAGAGATAGGAAAGGGATATATATAATATAGTAATAAACTTTTAGAAGGTTCTATTCCTATACACTCTAAGAGAATACTCTAGTAGGGATATTTTATGCCTCGGTTTATTAGTAGAAGTAAGTATTAAATATATATATATAGGTAATATAGGCTATACCCTAATTTAATATACCTTAAATAGCTCTATACTACAGTATTAATCGTTATATAAAGCGCGACATAGCTATAAAATAATTAAACCTAAAGATAAATCTCTTAAAAAATAGATTCTCTTAAAAGACCCTCGCTCGCGGAGTAGCCGCTTAACCTTCTATTATATAAGGAAAAGAACACTTACTATTTATAGCGTGTAAATCTATAGGGCCCCTATCCTCCTCCCTCGGTCGGCCAAAGTTAGGTTATAAAACTTATACGTAGTATCCTCTTTTTCCCTCCGGATCCTCGAGACCCTATTATTATAAGCGCGCTAAATACTGAAATTCTTTCCTTATTTTTAAGTAGTTTTCTCTTGTCCAAAAAAAACCGGTATCGATCCCAAGGGTATCTATAACTTCAACCAAACCGATTTTGTAATAGGTCTAATCACGAGTACAAATACTATTACGAGAAAGGAGTTATATAGCCGGAGATAATAGATAATTCTCGTAGCCGTCGAGTACCAAAAGTCTATACTTCCCTTTTATATATAAAGAAGTAGATAGAATAGAGAGCTCTTCGAGCTAACGAAGGCTAATTTCGTTAGGTCTCTAGTTATTCGGAAGACCCTTAACTAAGATTCGATAAGACTTTGCTCTTAAAATAATATATAGAGGAAATACCTACCTATCACGGACTCTATAGGGATATATATCACACTAGTATCAACTCCTATAGACTACGCCGCTTCTTGCCCGCGTATCCCCATAGAGTCGTCGGTGCTAACTCACCGCCTCTTTTGATTATATTAAATAAGTCGTTCTTAGTGAACCTAGGAGTTCCCTAAGAATTAGTCTCTATATATCTTGCAATACCACTTATTCTAAGATATCTTTGATCTTATATAGTTAATAGGCTTTTATCCTATAAATACTAGACCTCTTTCTTACACTACCCTAACGCGTTTATACACTTAATTATAGTTACCTATGCGCGATTCGAGTAAAACCCAAAATTCGACGGAATAGGCGAGAACAAGAATCAAAAGAACTTGTTCTATAAGGCAAATACCTTCCAAAGTATACCTCTTAGTATAAAGGTCCCTCTAGCTTAGTACCGTGTAGGCCTCGGTTTAGTGCGGTTCCGATTCTAATAACTAGAACCGCGTATCGCACCTTATATTTTCGCGGTTCCAAATTATAGGACCATAGATTTATTACTATTCTAAGAACTTCCTTTTTTAGATACGTAAATTAATAAGATATTATAAAATTTTACTATTACTAACCTCTATTGTTTACTACGAAATAGGGGCAAGGTAATTAGGATTTTTTTTAGTTAGTTTCGAGAGCCCTTAAGATCCAAGAGGTTAGCTTTCCGAGGTGTAGGAAAGAAGGCCTCACAATACCTACACCTTATTAATCGAGCTAGCAATACTATCCGCTATTTTTAATAAAGGTATTATACTACTAGCCTAATCTTGTCCCTAGTTCCTAGCCTATTTAGATATCCGCTAGAGATCCTAAGGTCCTTAGCTAATAGCTTCTTTCACGAATTCACGAAATATAGTCCTAAGAGTCTATTCAATTACCTTTCCTTTCTTATTCTTCTCCGATTTATAAACCTTTAAGTCCTCCTCGGGGTAGCTAGTAGTATAACGCCTAAATATACGTTATATTTCCTTGATTGTTTACCGATATTCACCGGTAAAAGAGGGATTGTCGTACTAACTAGGCCTAGCAAATGATTTAGATTTATCTACGATCCTATTGATTATCACCTCACTAAGATAGTTAACTACCGTTCCCTAAATATGTTTATTTATTAAAATAATCAGATCGAATTAGTATTCTCGTTAATATAAAGATATCTTTTCTGTAATTGAAAAACTATTTCTCCCTCCTTTATATTAATTTGTAATAATAAATTATTATAACTAACATATTTCACTAGTGAGCTAGCCACACCCCCAAGTTAGCCACCTAACCCGAAAACGCGTCAGTAAATTAGACCTTTCTTCTTTAACCACCTACTATACCACCAATTCGCACTCAATCTTCTTAGAAATATATAGAGCAAGAGGGTAGGATCTTATTAGCTATTTAGGCTATTAAGAAGCAAGAAATTACCTTAATTCGCGAAGTTACACGCCAATTCAACGTACCGCGTTTAACTCTTACAATACGCCTTAATAGGGTTTAAAACCGCGCGTTTTCTCGCGCAAAAAACCTAAAATTGACGGAAATTAAAGAAGAATCTCTCCAAAACTAGATTCTCTCTATAGACTCTCGTGGAGCAGCCCCTCGGCCTTCTACTATACGAGAAATAGTAGTAGATTTACTACTCGCCACGCGTGGATCTACCCCCCCTCCTTCGGTCGGTCAAAATTGGGTTACAAAATTCGTTAAAAAGCATCCTCTACTTTCCTCCTATTTCTCGAAACGTTACGATTATCAGCGAGCTAAATACGAAGACCCTAAAATCATATCTAAATGGTTTTCTCTCGTCCAAAAAACGATTCTAACGTACGGAATTGATCCTAACGATATCTATAATTTTGACGAGACCGGTTTTGCAATAGGCTTGATTGCGACCGCAAAAGTTATTACGAGAAAGGAATACTACGGTCGGAGATCGCTTCTACAGCCTAGAAACCGCGCTTAGGTGACTACAATTAAGTGTATAAACGCGTCGGGGTGGGCGCTTCCTCCGTATATTATTTTTAAGGGTAAAGTCCTTATCGAATCTTGGTTCGACGGCCTTCCGGAAGATTGGAGACTCGATATTAGTTCGAATAGATAGACTTCCGACGAAATTAGCCTTCGGTAGCTCGAAAAACGCTTTATCCCGTCTACTTCTTCGTGTACGAAAGGGAAGTATAGACTTTTGATACTCGATGGCCACGGGAGTCATTTAACCCCGAAATTCGACGAAATTTGCGTGAAGAACAATATTATCGCAATTTATATGCCTCCGCACTCGTCCCACCTTTTACAGCCTCTCGATATTGGCTGTTTTGCGGTTTTAAAGCGCGAGTATAGTCGGCTAGTCGAATCGAAAATACGGCTTTAGATTAATTACGTCGATAAACTCGAATTCCTCGAAGCCTACCCGTCTACGCGAATTAAGACTTTTGAATCGGATACTATAAAGAATAGCTTCGCCGCCGCTAGTCTAGTGCCTTATAACCCTGATCGAGTGCTTTCGAAGCTTGATATCTACCTCCGTACGCCAACACCCCCCTCGAGCCGGGGTAGTGAGTAGGAGCCGAAAACGCCTTCAAATTACGTCCAATTACAAAAGCAAGCTTCTTCAATTAAAGTATTGCTAAAACAGCGCTCAAAAAGCCTACCGAGCCCACTAAATTCCGCGATTAATCAGGTTTTAAAAGCCTACGAAATCACTATGCAATCGGCTGCCTTGCTCGAGAAAGAAGTAAGCGATTTACGCGCTGAAAACGAGAAGAAGAAGCGAAAAAGGACTCGTTCTACAAGGCAAATACCCTCCGGAGAAGGCCTCTCAGTTTTAGAGGCCTCTACCTTATTTGCGCAGCTAGAGCAAGCAGTTTTGGCACCGATACCCCGCGAGCCAGGGTTAGCTCAGACACCTTCTCAGCCACGTACGAGAGCCTTACCGACGTGTAGCGTTTGTGGAATCAAAGGTCATAAATTGACTACATGTCCTAATAGATTTCGAGTTTAGCTTATTAAATTCAATGGCGTTTTGGTTGAGATAAATACATTTAAAATTGATAGGTCGGGTGGGGTGGCCAACTCGGGGGTGTGGCCAGCTCACTAGTGAAACACGTTATCACTTTCTAGATTTTTAGTAATATAGCTATGGTTTACTTATCTTATTTTATTATCTTAAATACACTTTTAAATGCAATATATAATTCTTTTCGATTTTGTCGAGAAAAATAGTTTATTCTTTCGGAATTTTTACTTCTTTTTGAGTATATCTAGATCTTTAAGTACTAATTTTTGATACTTTTAATTGCTTATAAGTCCTTTTTTGGTTCAATTTTTAATAGATTCTCAAGGTCTTTTCTTTATAATAGCTTTATTCATTATATCCCAATAGATATCTACCTTATATAATGTATAGCGGCTAAGATTCATGTATTTTTATTGATGTCTTTTTTAAGAAGTTATATTAGAAAAGATGATGGATATCCCTTAGCTAAACTTCTTATTTTAAAATAGTATAAGTTGAAAAAGAATTTCATTCTATATCTATTCTCTCTACTATTTACAGAATCTTAATCGTTATTATACTAGTACTCTTTTGACGTCTTTCACATGCGAGCCGCCCGCCCCCAAAACACCGTAGTAAACGCGATATCTTATATCCATCTATCTCAACAACTACAAAATTTGTCAGATTTATTTTCCAGATATCAATTATTTGGGTTCTAAATAATGCCGCAATTCATTCTACCATTATTTGGATGAGTTTCTAGTGGTGTTATAATGGAATTTGACAATAAATATATAAATATATTTTAGTCAACATCAATTTATTAACCTTACCTTCTAAATTTCGTAGTTTGTCTTATTCTGAATCTGTATATATACGATTCATAGTATTTGGTAAGCTCCCATTGTTGACTTTAAGATTGTAAAATATGGTGTTTACTATGGTGTTTTGGGGGTGGGCGGCTAGCTTATATGGGCGGTCTGCATATGAAACGCTATTAGAAGTTATACTTCGATGGTATATTACGTAATACTTGTTTAATATTAAATTCTCTGTGTAAATTACTCTGGAAAGCATATTCTTTTAAGGGTTTAGATTTATACTTTCTAAGTTTGAATATTTAAAATAAAGTAGTTTTCATTATTTATAATTAATTTACAATTCCCTAATTTATCGCTTTTTCCCCATTTGTTGACTCTACAGGTAATGAAATAAGAGAAGAAATCACGTATTATCTTTTATTGAGTAAATATCCTATCAGTCAGGTAAAGTAGAAAGATAATCAATAGCGAGGGGATAGAAATAGTTATCTTATCATATGATAAACTCTTTAGAGAGGACCAAGTATTAAGAACTCAATATGCTACACTATAGTAGTGAAAAGGTAGTAATATATTGTGCAGGCGAGTGGAACGGCTAGAACACCACTGTTAAGATCACTCACTGTGAGAGCTCAGCAATCGGAACGCGGACCAAAAAGGCCACTATGATTGCCGTCAGGCAATAATGCTCTTACACCGTATTAAGTACACGCTCCGCTCACGTGCCAGCTGACCCAGTCAGTATGGCCACGCAGCCTGTCAGACCCGATGGGTCCTGACAACCACCTTAGAGGTGATAAACTACAATGTCCAAGTTCCACGCTGATGGGATGATAATAACTATAATTATAAAAATGTGATATATATACTTAGGGGCCTTGGATCGTTTAGAGACTCTAGGACCAAGATATATGTGTTTTTATAAAAATCTTGTAGCTATCTAGTCCTACTACAATAAGATATTGGTCAAATGATTGAATTATGAATAGGGTTGGTTGTCGATATATATCGTCATCAAATTTCGCATTCAAGCTAATGTTCTAGCTGTTCCACTCGCTTACACAATTCGTGATATATAGTAATAATAGGGTAAATACAATAGACGCGTATAAGGATAGTATAATATATCAACGATACTATAATCATGTATCTTATTATTGTATTACAGACGACCATAAAGCTAGTTGTGACATAGCTATAACCATTTACGTTCAGTTGACGGATCAGTACTAGGATAGAGTTATGACGAACGTTATATCTAATTACGCCTCACCACTCTATATCCATTCCTGTTCAGTACATCGATGTCACCTACGCGTATAATTGTGGTGAAAGAGGTTACATGTGTGCGATGAGAAATGTATTTTTGATCTCACATTGTCGATTCTTGAGATTCCTTCACGGATAGTATTTCAGAGATCAAAGAAATGTTAAGTAGAGCATTCTCCGCAGCCTCATCACCCGCAGCAGCTTTACTCAAGCCTTGGCCAGAGCTTAGATGTCGTTTCTCCCACCCCCACCCAGTGAGGTATAAGCCGATGAAGAAGGTTTGGGTGCCACCTTTTAGCTGGACGGATGGACGTTCCTCAAGGTATTCAAGTTTAATGTTTTTGCCCATGATCTTCTTAGCAAGAGCCTCCTTGGAGCGCAAGCCGCATTTCTGGCGCCCCAGGTTTTTGAGGATTGGGATCCATAAAGCGGTCAGCCAATTTTCAGCTACTTGATATCCGTTTACCGGATCCGATAGTATGACTGCAGCAACGTAAGCCTCGAATACATCGCCTTTGGTTTTTGTCCATCTCTTTGATGAGTTGTTGTAATTTGAAGGCACAGCAACCTTGCGATCGAAATCAAAAGTTTCCGCAAACCCCGAAAGGGTCTCATTCTTGACAAGTATCTCCCGAATCTGTGAAATTCGACCAGATGGTAAGCCCGGAAACCTCTCCCAAACAATTTTCGTTGCAATCAGCTCAATGTAGGCATCACCAAGAATTTCAAGCCGGTCATAAGTCGTGTCGTTATTATTGCTAAGCGCTGGATGGGTAAACACAGCGGTTCTCAGCTTGTCATCCATGATTGGGGGTAGCACAGGTGTAGACTGTCCATCGACTCTGGTTAGATCGTCATCAGAATGTTGGCGCCATGGAGCCTGTCGAGTCCCAGTGGAAGTTTTATTGAGTGATGGATTATTTGTCTGACGCAGTTTTTCATCTAGACACGACAGTGCTTCCAAAACCTCCGAGTCAGCACCAGTGAGGTCGCAATTGTCCAAGGTCTCGCGAACAAAGCGCTGCAAGAGAAGAAGACGGGAGTCGGTGCTAGCACTGAAAGCTGCACTACCGTCATCGGCAACAGATAGCCCAGTCACAGATGGCTGTCCGACGCGATGTACCTTTGGAAATGTCAGCAATCCATTGCACCGACACGAGATATCTCAATTGTGACGATGACGTGATAATAATCACCTTCGGCCTTTTCAGTAGGTCCTGAATAGCATCGGCGTCAGACATGGAAATTGGCCTTTTCCGATCGGCCCTGGCGTTTTTCGGCCCTGTCGAATCCATTGTCTCTTTGCCCCGAGGCATCTTGGGAAATTGTTGGTGTTTTGGAGAATGAGGTAGGCGCCGTGTTAGTCCGGGGATCACATGACCGAAGCAAAGTTCAGCCGACATCTCCGCGCATTGATCAATCTATCAGCTGTTTGACCAGCTGCTTCATTCCCAACTGTCGCATGTGATTCACTGCAGGAGTAATTATGGCCCAAAGTCGGATTCTGGATTTGGTCAAAGTCTGTATATCCTCTCCAAGCTCTTGTCCTACTCCTTATCATTAACTGTACTTGCTTCAGACCCAATGCCGCATATTTTCCCTCAATTTCAACCCACAACGGCTTCGACTGGGAAACAAAGTCTTGAGGCAGCGCCTGCGAGGACCTGCACTCGCAGCATGGTACCCCAAAAAGACTGTGTCCTTCCGTGATCTACAGAATACCTACAAACCTCTTGGATTGACAACATTTGATGAGGCAGAAGATGACCGGGAAGAAGCTATTCAGATGTAAGCAGTGACACACAGTCTATTGTTGAACAAACGCACTAAGATCCATCAACTTGTAGTGCCAAGTTGCGTGGCAAGGGCCGGCCGAAGAAGAAACGCACAGCCGCAGGTACTGTTTTGCTTCACTTAGTCCATACTCAAGAGAAAAAAACAAAGTCTAACGCTTCATAGAATCGCGGTCCTCCAAGAAGAAGAAATAATCTGGTTACCCAGCGAGATGGAAGGCCTATATCCGTTGAACACCAGCGCATAATTTTCATTGCCTGAATGAGATTGAACTTTCCACCTGTCTACCTGGAATGGTTCCCATTTGCAGTTTTATAGAACTCCTTTTGTTCTGATCTTGTTGCAAAGCCTGGTTTGTACGGGCACATCATTTATCCTTTTGTCCTTCTCTCTTATTGTACACTAGATATTCTATGGTTTACGCCATACCCATTTTGATTCGGACTGGCCCGTTTGATATAAGTAACCTATAACGGTGGAGTAAGCCCTCTCTACATCTACATCTCTACATCTCAAGTATTGTATGCCTAGGCCTGGAACTCGGCAGAATAAAGGCGGTAAACAGCGGCAGCTCCTATCACGTGTATACGGACGACCGTTGCTCTCTGCATATTTTGATTTGATATCTTGCCTTGCCAAACCAACTTTCCTGATCATTAGAGTCTGCGCTCTGAGCTATCTCAAAATTTTGACTTGGTCAAACAGGCTTGACAACTGCCAATCTCTATTCTACGTGTCGCCGGTTGAGCGACTGTCAACTCTCAAGCAACCATGAAACCAAGCAAGAACCAGCTAAGAAGGGCAAAGAAAAAGGCTCAAAAGGCCGAGGTGAGATCAAAGTCGTCGCGAAAATATTATACAGAGAGGATCGAAGCTAAAACCACTGCAAAGGGTGCCACTTTGCCCGTTCAAAATGCGACCCCGATGGAGCCGTCTACGCCTCTTGCTACTGCCCAGGATACGATTTCCAACGACTTCGAACTGGTTCCCGAGCCCACTGATCCACTATGGGATATGTACAAGGACGTTGCTGGCAAATTTGACGAAGTTGTACCGGAAGGCTCGACTTTGAAGGATTCTGAAAAACCCGAGGTCTATTTTGATGATGGCGATGAAATTCCCGACGAAGAGCAGGAAATCGAACCCAAGCTCTCGAAAAAGAAACGAAAGGAATTGAACAAGCTCTCGGTTGCAGAACTGAAGGCAATGGTCAGGAAGCCAGAAATTGTCGAATGGACAGACACGTCCGCCCCCGACCCTCGACTTCTCATTCACATCAAAGCCCATCGCAACGTTGTTCCTGTTCCATCACACTGGTCGCTTAAACGAGAATATCTTTCGTCCAAGCGAGGAGTGGAGAAAGCCCCATTCGCGCTGCCAAAATTCATACAGGAAACAGGAATTTCTGAAATGCGCGACGCCGCCTTGGACAAGCAGGAACAGTCCACTTTGAAGCAAAAGCAAAGGGAGAGAGTCCAACCCAAAATGGGAAAACTCGACATCGATTACCAGAAGCTCTACGAGGCATTTTTCCGCTTTCAGACTAAGCCCGAGCTGACTCGCTATGGCGAAATTTACTACGAGGGCAAGGAATACGAAACTAACCTCAAGCATCTTCGCCCTGGTGAGCTCAGTGATGAGCTCAGGGATGCTTTGAACATGGCCCCAGGGGCTCCTCCCCCTTGGCTTGTGAACCAGCAACGATATGGCCCCCCACCTTCATATCCTGCATTGAAACTCCCAGGCCTCAATGCGCCCCCCCCGCCAGGCGCGACGTGGGGTTATCACCCAGGAGGCTATGGAAAGCCACCCGTTGATGAACATAATCGCCCACTTTATGGGGGTGATATCTTCGGCGTTCTGCAGCCTCAACAACACGCCCAGCAAGGAGAACCGATTGAGAAAGACCTTTGGGGTGAGCTGCAAGAATCGGAGGAGTCGGAGCTAGAGAGTGAAGAAGACGAAGAAGACGATGACGACGAAGAGCCTGATGAGGATGGAATGGAAGCAGATGCTCAATCCCCCAGTGGTTTGGAGACCCCCAGTGGTATGGATTCAATTGTACCGTCAGAGTTTGTCGGAGCTGAAAGTGTTTCTGGGGAGTTTGATGTCCGCAAACATCACCGTGGAACCGAGACAGAGGAATCCGTGCACCCTAGAAGTGCGTACCAAGTAATTCCCGAGAGACAAACGAACGTGCAAGGCTTTTTCGGAGGTGACAGAGCATACGACCTTACCGGGTCCTCAGGAAAGCATCCTGTTCTTGGGGCAGATGATTCAAATCGGAAACGAAAGAAGCCCGGGGACGTTGAAGTTTCTGTTGACCTGGACGCCATCCAGTCCAATGATGGCATCAGCAAAGAAAGCCTCCACGACATGTACGAGACCGAGAGGCAGCAACAAAACCAGCCAAGCTGGGGGTTCAAGGAGGACTTGAGTGATATGATTGCCCAGGAGAGCCGCAAGAGGTTGCGAAAGGAGGAAGAGAGGCGGACGAAGCATTGAGTGCTTTTCAATGTTGATTTCTGAATTTATCTCAGGCGCTTATTTTGTGACGGGCATTCGGGGGTTGGCTACGCTGGTTTACTTTAGGTTCTGAAGTCTCTAGCCTGTAATGTACGGCAGTTCTCTTTATTTCAGACCACGATGACTACTTAATGACTATGTCGAACCCATTTCATATGTGAACCAAATGAAGTTGTAAGTCACATGCACCCCCGAAAGCTCTGAGTTTCCCAAAAAGGGTTAGCTCGCATACAACCGCGAGATCTTTCGGACCTTCAACTCCTTGCGCCCTGGACTACCACACGGAGACTTCGCACTTGGTCTTGAGCTGCTCTTGTGCCCAACAAGGAAATAAACGAGACTTTATTTTCCACTGAGCTGCAACGCTCTAGCCAGAATGGATTGGGATCGTAGAAGGTATGTACCCGCAACTTGAGCGGTTCAAGAAGAATTACTGATGGGTATTACTCCTTTAGATTTGACGATAGAAGAGGAGGAGAAAGCTATCGTCCAGCTGATAGGACAGGCCGCTCACCCTCTCGGGGGTACGATGTTCGTCACAGGCGCTCGCCACCACGAACTCGCTCTCCACCTCGACAGCGAGCAGACACCTGGGTGCCTTCGTCTAATAGGGGATATGGACGCCCACGAAGTCGATCTCCACCAGCCTACCGACGCCGCTCGCGAACACCTCTGGGGAGGGGATTTGGCCCAAATGGCTACGAAAGAAGACGATCACCGCCAAGAAGATTCTCACCCAGGAGAGAAGAAAGGATCAGGTCACCGCCGCCGATTTGGCGTTCAAAATCGCCTTTCAATGACGGAAGATCGCGCGATTCATCCCGTGGCCGCAATAGCCCCAGACGGCCGCGCGACGCAACACCAGGCACCCAGGGATTCCGACCCTCCAGGAGAGATGGCCCACCAGCCCCTAGCCTCGACAAACCCGCCAGAACTTCTTCACCAAGAGCGCCATCAGGAGTTTTGCCGCCGCCAAGTCCACAACCTGCTCCCCGCCGAGACTACGCGCTCGATGGAACGAGCCAAGACCGGACCTTATCATCAAGACATGCTTCGCCTGCACAAGTCATCGCTTCAAAATCCGAGGGTATATCTCATCGGTCATCCCCACCCGTGGAAAGGGCTGGTTTCATGCCACAGGGATCCCGTAGTCGCTCACCTGTCTCCTTGGGCCCACAGGATTCGTCCAAACCACCAGGCCGATCCTCATTACAAGACCAGATCCCTGACACGGGATCTTCCAATACTCCAAAGCGGTCGGAAAATGGAGAGCGTCTGTATTCAAATGACCAGTCCACAGCTTTCAACTCAGAGAAAATACAAGATCAGCACCAGATGAGCGGACCCAGAGTTAACAACATTCCAACCCAGCCCAGAAATCACAGCGCAAGCCCACACCATCTCCCACCACCAGGGCAATATCACGGACCGAGGCCGCCATCCAACCCACGTGGGGTACTATTGGCGCCAACTCGCCCTCGCCGTGGACCAAGCTCGCGCGAATCTTGGATAGGATCTCCTCCGATGCGCCGTGGCCCCATTCCAGCTTCGCATGGTCCTCCGGCAGGACCGCGTGCTTCTTTCTCCTCCTCGGTCGCAGGCGGAAGTTATCGAAATCTTACCCCACGACAATCTATATCCGCCTCTGCAGCTCAACCGATACCTCCGAGAGGGGGCAACTCTCTTGCAGGGCTGTGTGCTATCATACCGGAAGGGAGATGCCTTCCGTCTCTTCTGGAACCTGCCGTAGAGAAACGGTTATCTCAACTTGATACCGACAAAGAAAAATTGCTGGAACAGATGGCAGAAACACAGCGATCTAAACGAGCAGAGCTTCGAGACTGGGATCGACTTGACCGTGAAAGCTCCATCTGTGCTCTCAAAAGTGAACTGGCCGAGGGCAATCTCCAGCGAATGGCCGACGAGAGTACCGGGGGTGGGATTTTGTTTTAAGGCGCTAATGTACATTATGACCAAGGGATGGGAGCGACTCTTTACTCTACACTAATCTATGAACTGTACGATTTCCATACAATAGTTTATATACTTCCATGTAGATCAAAGATGGCCAAGACAGGCAGATTAGTACATCTGAAACTTGTACATTCCCCACTTGTTGCCGGCCAGATAGTACTTCTCCAGAATGTACCGTACGAATACAGGTCGCGTACCTGATCTGCATTGCAGTACTGTAATTACCTTTCCCCTTCCGTTTTTTGCATTCGTGTCAACTTGTCAACAACTCTCCATGCTCTCCTTGTCATCTACTCCCCCACTTTGCTTTTGACGCTTATCCTTCTCACGATGAATATCTTCAGGCTATTAGGTACGCCATATTCTCTTGGGTCAATGCCATCTGCTAACGCTCCGCAGCCGATTTCTCCCATCTGGCCTCGATCTTCATGCTTCTGCAGAAGATGAAGACGTCGAGCGTACGCTTCTCTGTCGGTTGACCTGGGACTTGCAGCTAATTGGAAATCGCAGAGCTGTTCGGGGTTATCCTTCAAATCACAGGTGCTCTACCTCTTGGTCTTTGTTACTCGGTATCTAGGTCAGTTTCGACGTCATCTTCATCGAAGTCCTTCAAGAGCGCTACCGCTAACGTGTGAACCTCTCGCCAGACCTCTTCTGGACATTCACCGATTCTCTGTACCTCACCACATTCAAGCTCCTTTTCATCGGCTCCTCGGCCTACGTCATCTACCTCATGCTCAACGATTACAAACCTACGCATGATCCCAATCTCGATACTTTCAAGGTTCAATACCTCCTTGGAATCAGCGCAGTGTTTGCGATCCTCTTCACCCACAAATATCGTTTCTCTGAGGTTAGTGTCGAGTTTCAGCGCAACTCTTTTTTTTCGCTCGAAAAGCTGGGGTAGTAGGACTGACAGCAATGCAGATTCTTTGGACCTTTTCAATTTGGTTGGAGTCGGTGGCCATCCTGCCTCAACTCTTCATGCTCCAGCGGACTGGCGAGGCGGATACAATCACCACCCACTACTTGTTTGCTCTGGGAATTTATAGGGCGCTCTATATTCCAAACTGGATGTTCCGCTACTTAACCGAGACCTCATTCCAGCGCTCCTTCCAACCGGTGCCAATCATTGCTGGGATCATCCAGACCCTTCTTTATTCGGACTTCTTCTACATTTACTACAACAAGTAAGCCGGGTTGCCCACACCTTCCACGGACCAAATATGCTGACGTTGATGGTTGCCTAGGGTTATGAAAGGCAAGAAGTTTTCACTTCCCGTTTAGACTATCCCATGTCATGCACTGAGGACTTCATGGGATCTTGGATCACTTATCTCAAGTCTGGCGTTTGGCATCAATTTTCTGGGGTCCTATTGCTTAAATTTGCTTGGATGCAGTGACGGTCCAGTCATCTCAAATACCAAGTGTGATACCCGCAATCCATCCAATTCCCACCGTTGTCTGGGATTTGCTGGATATGAACTAATGTTTTCATGTTGCCAATGTATGCATCGACAATCCGGCAACATAGGGCTGCTAGGATATACTTGAACTCGATTACACAGACTACAGGATGATCTCATCCAATGGGTCTGCAAGCGATGGCTTGATGTTGATTTATTTTTATTTGTATCGACAGCACCTTTCTCTTGCCATGAACCGTGCAAGCAATAGTCCAAATATGCGGCATTGAATTGACCTTGTAAGCAACGTTTATTTGAATGTAACACGGATCGTACTTTCAGAATGCAAGGATTTTTATTTATTTTATATTTTACTGCTGCTGGATTTTTCCGTCTCTCCATACATCAAAGGCATGAGGTGATACACACCCCTGTCTGTTCTTCTCCTATTATGAGGCTCAATGTCGGCGAGGAGGTGAGGAGCGATCTAGAGGCTCCGAAAAAGGTACACTTTTGGGGAATACACCAAGTATATCCCGTACAACAAGAATGTGAAACAACACCAACCAACGAAGGCACTCAGAACTCTCTCTGGGCAGGGGCTCCATGAGTGGGAACATATCCCGTTGTATAGGTCAACTGGGAAGGAGGAATAGACAGATCGTTGGTGTACGGGTCCAGTGGGCCCGCAATCGAGTGCGAAATGTTTCCTATGGGCTGGAACGACCGTACTCCGTTTCCTGGGGCCGAACGGCCCTGCACACTTTGGTGGATATCAAGCCAACTATTCTGGCCGTGCAGATGGCCGAAATAGTCAGACTGTGTTCTGTCGATGGGCATTTGACCAAAGGTGGACTCTCGCCGTGAAACCGGGGGTGATGGGAGTCTAGGGGATCGAGAGGCCATCTCTAGTGGCGGGGAGCTTCTTCGTGAATTGGGCGGCGTCAAGCGCGAGCCTCCACGGCGCACTTGACAGGTTGGGCAGATCTTGACGAAACGGGAGATCAGTTCTTTCGGAACCCTAAAAGACAATTAATGGATGAACAATCATATACCCATTATATTGAGTATAACTTGTCCCGAAGTTGCCTACCATGAATAGATTCGCCGGACCTGGGCAGAGGTTTTGTCGCGGCCACCATGCTGGCATTGCTGATGTGCTTTGGTGAGGATCTTGAACAGTTTCTCTCGAATCGCAACCGGCTTCCCCTCATGACATATCATCTTCCTGCACTTTACACCGAGACGCTATTATTAGCATCGAAGAGCCAAGTCTCTGGAGGTAGCAGAACTTACTTCCGGCGTTCCAGCCCCCATGACCTGCAACTTGAACATTTTCTTAACCCAAAACCTGACCCGTTTAGCGTAAAGTGCACCAGAAGCAACGAATTCCATACCGAAATTGAGCCGACTCCACCGCCGTATCCTTTGGATCAATCAAGACGGTCCTAATGTTACGGGCTCGTTTACCGTGAATCAATGCTTTGTCTTGCTTCTTGACAGAAAGATCATTGACGTAGCTAGAAGGATGAGATCAGTCTCGAACTCATACATGAAGAGGGGGTTGCTCATCACACTTTTGCATCATCTGGTCAAATTCTTTTACATCAGGGAAACCGTCAAGGGCGGGTACCACGGGCTCTGAGAGCTTGGAGATCTCATTGCGAGATTCTTGACTTTCAATCTCTGTTTCGCTGAGCGACGGATCGCGAAGAGGTAGATGTCTTGGTGCGTGAAGATAGCGCGACTGGGGCATGTATTGCGGAGGATGGATCCTGGGGTCATCCTGGGTTGTCATTGATGGAACGGAATGTTCTGACGAGTACTGCAGATGTTGCAAACCCGGAGTCAAGCTTGACTGTGGTCCGTAAGGTTGCCCAAACTGAGATCCGTATGGGTTGAATGAGTGTTGGGGGAAGTGATATGAGGAACCATGTGCAAAGTCATGATTCTCTTGCTGGCCATATGAGCCTGGCACTGCCATTTGGTGGTTCATGAGATAGGCATCATTCCCTTCGTTGCGCCTTGCAAAACTGCTCATAACTGGTGCCTAGTTTCCGCTCAAATATCGATTTTGCAGCATATGATCTGTGGAACAAGCCCCGAGTACAATATGGACAGACACGAGACGACAAAGTACAGTATAGTGAGACGAGGTGTGAGGCAGTCACTCCCACAAGTATGACAAGAGAATATCAAGGAGAGAGAGAAGTCACTGGAAGCCCATCTAAGAACGGGGCAGCAATTGCATTAAAAGGACCCCAAAGGGCGTGGACATCCCAAGAGCACGAGACCATGTCGAAAAGACAGACAACAACAGAGGGCATCCCTGGAAGACCAACAGCAAATATTCCACAGAGAAAAAGAAAGAGTCGAGGTAAGGTACAGAGGGCCAGAAAAAAAAAAAAAAGAAAGGGTTCGTTTTCGGTAAGGTGATGCGCTCTAGAGCCACGTTGGGTATTCGAGGCATCCTATCGGGACAAAGAGGCGGGGAGATGATGATCTCCCCGATTTGCATAAAATCGATCTTCTGAACGTTTGCCAGGTCACAAACAGATTTCCCCTGCAAGTAACCGTGCCAATTGGTAAGAAACATGGATGCGTTCTCTCAGGCTTGAGGATGAAGATGTAACTGCCCTCGAGAGCCTAGGGAATCCCGGTTGTGTGTATGCTGTGTGTCCATGTCCCACTGCCAAGTATGTGTTTCGGTTTGACGTGGCAAGCATCTCCGAGTGACAGGTGCAGGGCAATCAATGCGGGACGGCAGGATTGCATACGTTTGGCTCGTAGTGAGACACGATTTGTCGCCCAACACCAAAGGTTCGGACCCTCGCAGGAAGCAATCGGAATCCTGTTCACAACTGAAAAGGGGAGACTGTTGCTTCCCGATAATTTCCCCCGGAAATGGTCTGCATAACGTCCGAGTCCGAGTTTCAGTACTTTATCGATCATGAATAGACCTGGGAGACCGAGATGGAGATGGGGGAAGAGTTGAAGAGTAGGAGTTGCAGGAGTTGCAGGAGTTGCTATTGTTGGATTCTGCCCAACTTCTCAGAAAATAAAAGTTCACTCTTTACATATTAACAGTACTGTATAGTTACAAAAAAAGTCAGGCGTGAAAGTCACCGTAAATTCATGCCAGTAGGTCGTAAGGTCGTGTATTTGCCAGAGGCGAAGTCGCCCCATCTAGGCTGCTTCTCCCCTGCCATCAAGTGCCACCAAATCACGAATGATCCATAGGTGATTTTCGTGGCGGTCGAAGCCAACCCACTTGTCAACCTTGCGCCTCCACTTTTCTTCCTCGGCTCTCTGTCGTCGAATGAATTCTGGTCCGACATCGAATTCCTCTGTCATGGGGCCTTCGTCGGAGGATTCACCGGCACTTGCCTCATCTCTCTGGAACTGGGGGGTTTCGAATGCCCCCGAAATGCGTCCATGGGGGCTGCTTGCCTCCAAGTCATCTAGACCGGCAAAAACATCATCTTCATCTGCAACACCGTCAAGTGGGGCCTTGAGCCAGCACATACGATGTGGATCGAAGACCATCCCACCGACAGTCTGGACGTTGTGCATTGCGCCAACATTGGTGATGAGAGCAGGCGCAGGCTTAGGTGATTTTGGGGCAGGATCGAAATCTTGCACCAGGTTTTCATTTCCTTCCCAGCGGAAGTTTGTAGGGTTATAACGCATACCTCTCACGGCTAGAACCAGGGAATAGTGAGCTTGGGCCAATGACTCAAAGATGGGACATGCTTACATTTGGCATCCTGCACCCCAGACCCCATCGGCTTGATCAGGTGTGGTTTTGATGTCGATTTGATACTAGGCCTGCTTTTCCGGCTTCGAATTGTTGCCGAGGGAGGAGCTCTTGAGATAGGCTGGGGCTTCCAGTTCGAGCTGAAACTAGAGAGGTGATTTAATTCACGGGTTTTTGAGTTCATCGCCATGGAAGCAATACGTTGCTCTCTTGCATTCCTGGATGCATTGGTATCTTGGGCAAACCTAGGTGTCGGGCTTCTCATTTTAAAGGCCGATGGGGATGTTGACGATTGAGCAGGTGACACATCTTGCGGTGGCTCAATCCGACTTTGGCTGAGTCTGGTGCGAAGAGATCTAGGAGCACCTCGACCTGTGGGGGTTTTGACAAACTTGCTCTCTGCCGTGACAGACGTAGACAAGTCGTCAAACGACTCGAGCTCTGTGCCATCTCCAAAATTACGCCGTTTGGTTGGTCGTGTGAGGGTACGCTTCGCAGAACCAGCAGAATCCGGGTTTGATTCGCCAAAGCTAGTACGGAAGGACTCATTCCGAGTTGATCGAGGGAGCCGACCCAAGGTTCCCTGTGGGCTAAGGAGACCGCTGGAGCCGTCTGAGTTTGTGCGACGGGAGGAGCGGTATCCCGTCGCATTAGTATGTAATTGAGATTCTGAGGGGCCAGCTGGCATGAACGGGGCCTGCGGTCTGCGACCAAATGTCCTCCCATCAATGAAGGGGCGGTCCACCGGTGTTTTAGGTCTCGCGGAAGGGAGACGCACAGGGCGATCTATCGATGGGCGCTGAGAAGGCTGTGTCAACGCCGCCGATCCCGTGCCACGGATAGAGGGCAGGGAACGTTTCGTTTTCAAACGCCTAGTTGGGGGATTAGCCTCGCTGGCCTGGGAACTGTCCCTGGGAGTTCGAGATCCGAGAAGTCGTCGACCAGAGAGCGATGGAGTTGGCGATGTCGAAATGACATTAGATATGGGAAGACTTGAGGTGGATGATTGAGATGAATGCCCTAGACGCGATTGAGATGTTCGGAATTTGGAAAGAGGAGCACCACTCTCTGAGACAGTCTCAAGATGGGTTGAATGTGTCCGGTCATGACCGGACAAGCGAGGGATGCGGGTTCGTGGAGAACCCGTTGCGCTGGTGAATGTAAGAGTTGTTGCAGACCGACGAGTCGGACTAGAAGGCCGTTCTGTCTTGCATTTTATGTTAGGATTCAAAGCCAACTTCCCCGAAGAAAAGGCCTTTCCATTGTCGATTTCGATTCCAGAGAAGAAGTCATCAGCATCCGGGACTTGATCCAGTTGATTCTCTCGTACGTCCACATTCTCAATCTGTGATGTTTGGCGCTTCTTGAGTGAGGCCTTGAAATCTAAAGGACCTTCGGGGATGACGAGGCCGTCGAGGCCATCATCTTCACTTTCCGCCGTAAGACAGCTTGAGACGCTGGGGCTGGCAATCGAAATCGAGGAGCTGGGAACAGAGCGACCGTCCCTTGTAGTGCCACCAACCCTGACGCCGATACTTCCTTCAGACCACTCAAGATCGAAATCGTCCAGGGTGGGACTAGAAGCGTTATAATTTTCCTTTCGGTAGGACAATTCTAGGGGCTGAAGGTTTTGAGGTAATTCGAAGTCCTGATTAAAGTCATCGTCTGTTTCCTGTTCCACATTGGGAGCCCCGGCATTGCCCGTAGAGGATTTGTTTGGAGAGCGAGGGGTTGGAGCTTTAAGCGTTGGTATGCATTGGGGTTCAAAGCCGTCGAATTCAAAGGCTGATTGTAAATGTGTAGAGATATCATCGTTCCAGGATGGCGAGGCCGCGGACTTTATTGGGCTGGTGGCAGCAGAGCTGACATTTCGGAGGCTATCAGGAAACACTGTTTCCCGGGGTGTCTTTAGCTGCAGGACAGTCTCAGGGTCTGGAAGCTCAACGTCCTCTGACCAGTCGTCAACAAAGGTCTTTCGGGTCTTTCGGGTGGACAAGCGCTTGATCGTGCCGCCGATGAGAGCCGATTTGGGAATATCTGGAGGAATGGGAATACCCGCGGTCTTGGCTGAGGCAATAGCTTCTTCTTTTGCAAACTCGTCATTCTCGTATAGCGGGACCTGCCAATCCTCGTCTCCAGCATTGGAGTCGATATCTGAGCGTGCAGAACGTCGCGAGGAAATCGAGTCTCGATGCCCAGATGGCCGGAATGACGAATTTGTTATGGATCCCGCACTGGATGCGGTGCGAAACTGAACATCCCCGTTGAATTGCAAATCGTCGTCGTCATCCCAGCATTCAATCGGTTCCTCGGTGCCTGTTCGTAATTGGTTTGGTAGCGATTCCATGATAGGCTGAGGCAGGTCAGGGGAAGGGGCTCGGAGCATGCGGCGCTCACGGAACAGGGACGGATGTCCCTGGGGCGATTATGGCTCAAATGGCAGTCTTCGAACTTTGCGACACTGACGGGGATTCAGGGGGCGAGAACATGAACGTCATTCCGGGTTGGCGGGAGTAAAGCGAGGACAGGAGAAGGTGAAGTTAAGATATCGCAAAGCGGATCGGGAGCATCGACAGACCCCGTGGAACGACAAATAAGATCGGACAGGATATGGAGATCAGGTTCTCCCAAAACTGAAAGAGGAAGAATCAGGTCCAGCTTGAAGATTTGAAAGCTAACCAAAGGGGTGCAAAAGGGAAAACAGGTGGTTGTGGCTGGATCTCGGATTCCTCGTGGAGAGGAAGAACGTGTCTCCCCTCTCGGGTAATGGATGCAATAGATTGAGGGGACGACTGCATAAATATTCAAATTCAGGATACGAATTATTCTCTTATAAATTATACCGTCCCATGAAACATTCTGCGTGAATCAGAAACGAAACTTATTGAGGAGGTACCCGGTACTTGGAGTATTCATTAGGTTTTAGGTGGGGGGTCAGGTAACGACTACTTACCTTCCAGGTACTTACATATGTATACTCTGGGTTCCACTCTGTTGCCTTGGGGTTTCCTACATAGCTGAGGTGCTATCTTTTGACTACCTTTTCTTCTTCTCTTGATCTCAATGTCTTCCCCAGACCGAGTCCTACGGTTACCTAGATCCGATAAAACCGGGGCATTTGTGCTCATCCATGTTTCACGGAACGGGTCTGCGCCTCTTGATATAACCCTGACAGCAACTGAAGGAGAACTGCCCTATATCAGCTTGGGTAGGTGATTGTCAATGGGAGTTGGTGAATTCATGAACTCATACAGTTAGTACAGTGAAGCAGACACGTCTGAAAGATCTTCGCGCAAAGAACTACCAAGGGTCAGAGGATGACTGGGTCAATACTTTATCCTTGATTCTGGGACAATCCTCCCCTCCTTCGGATGAGCCGGATTGGGCGACTGGCCTTGAAACAACGGCTACTGTATCAGAATCTGAAGAGGACCAGGAAATTGTGATTACCATAAGGAAGCGAGTGCAGACCATAACGGTTCGTGTCCTACCGCTTTTTTTTTACACTTCAGTTAACCGGCACTCTAGCAACGTCTCGGTACACTTGTATTGAAACAAGACGACGAGCAAGCTGTTGAGCTTTTCGATTGGACTGGGATTGCTGCTGCTCGAGCTGACATGCTAGAGCAACAAGTCTCCAGCTTAAGTTCTCGTTGTCACCTCGCTGAGGACACAATACGCACGTTAAACGAACAGCTTGAAGACCTCACGCAAGCAAAAACCCACCACGAAACCCAACTGATAGCCAACTTTGCCCAGCTTCTGAACGAGAAAAAGCTCAAAATTCGCAATCAGCAACGCCTTCTGGCATCAGCGATTCCAGATCCAACCAAAGGTGAAAATAAATAGCCGAAGTCTTCTTATCATCCACTGTACTGACTGAACAGCGCTAGTCTCTGAAATCCAAGCTACAAAACCAGAAGAAGAGCATGGTGTCGTTGGACAACCCCACTCGATAAAAAGAAGTGCTCGGAGTTTGAGCGAGTCAGAGGACTCCGATGGGTTTGAACAGATGCATCTCGACACGGAAAGAGCCAATAAAGACGCCATCAATGACCATGATGCGGACAACGAGCGCTCAACTCCTCGGCCACTAGAAGAGGAGAACAACAGCACAACAGATGATGATCTGTCCCCAGATAACTCTGCTCCTCTGAAACCAGTACTGCAAGCAAAGCACACGGCTCCCCCTCGGAGAGACTTGCCGTTTACCAGAAGAACCGGTGGAACAGCAGCGAAGACCTCATCGACTGTGGTCCATCAAGATGCGGAAGAAACGACCGGGGAGACTGATGACGACGAGCTGTGAAGTGGGCCTATAAACGTTCAAGCAGCCCATTTCAGACAGGCAGGATCTGTGACATCCTAGAAAGGCATTCTACAATGTTTGGGACCGGAAGCACCTTGATTGCCAGACAGTGCTGTCTTTACATACCTATTCCAGCTAGTGCTTCCATATCCGTATGCAGGAGACTTATATCCTTACCTTGGTTTCCAACAGAACCTCGTGGAAACGTATCAAAGGGTGTGTTTAGACGCTATGATTGGAGCCATAGAACGCAGCCCAGAAGTTGCCTACGTGTGAAAGTGACAAGTAATAATATCATCTCAAATGCCCATGGAATTGAGATTTTGGAGGTTCAGTCTTTTTATGTACAAGTCAACCACTACCGATTAATCCCAAGCGACACCGGAGAAGAGCACGGAGGTCAACCGGAACCGGAAGGGTGTTCAAGATGATAGGGAAAAAAGCACAGAATATGGAAAGAAAACAGTACATCAAAAGGGAAGTTTGAGATGTGGTACAATAAAACGCCTGCAAACATTAGAGAAACATAGAATCAGGTTATTCAGACCCCGATCTAGCCGTACAAAGCCTGGGGAGACATCTCTCCTGCGGCCATGAAGTTGGTCTCAGGGTTTCCAGTAGCCTTGGCAGCAGAGGCACGAGCCATGGTAGGCGAGCTGGAATAGAGTCAGCGATACAACACGATCGAAAGTGGGGGAAAAGGGTACCAACCTTCTAGAAATAGCGTCGGTAAAGAAGAAGTCCTCAATGACCTTCTTGAAAGGAGCTCCAGTCGCCGAAGAACCCTTGTTCTGGTCCACGAGTTGAACCTTGCTCAGCGAGCCAAGGGAAGTTGGCTCAACAACGTCGTAGCGACGCATCACAGGGCTGATCTCCTCCATGCGGTCTCGAAGAGCCTCGATATCATCGTACGGCAGTGGGGCACCAAGGAATTCACTAGTCGCACGAATGATCTTCCAATCATCACGAGCAGCACCGGGGAGTGACGTGGCAGCACGGGTAACCTGAACACGGCCTTCTGTGTTGACGTATGTACCAGACTTTTCAGTGTAAGCGGCACCTGGCAGAACGACATCGGCAAGCTGAGCACCACGGTCACCATGGTGTCCCTGGTAAACGACAAATGCGTCCTTGGGGATCTCGCTCTGGGCGACCTCGTCGGCACCCAAAAGCCAAACCATCTTTGGTGTGGTTTGAGCAACTTCAGGGGATGGTGCAGTGAAGCCAACTTCGTAAGCGCCAGCTCGAGACGCCGCGCGCTGGAGAACATTGTATCCTTGCCACTCAGGGGTGATGAAATTGTCGGCATGCTTCTCAATAAATCCGCCGACGGCCTCGAAGATTGTCTTGGCGTCGGGGTGCTCGGCGGCAGCGCTACCAACAACGATCATTGGCCGTTTGGCGGCAGCAAGCTTCTTGCCAAACTCTCCGGACAAGGCAGCCTTCAAGGAGGAGACATCGGTACCGAGGTGGTCGAAGTCGAAGGTACTCTCGAACTCCTCACCAACAAGACCAATCTCAAGATCGGATCTGAGATACTGCTTGCGGATGCGAGCGTTAAGGACTGCGGCTTCGTGACGGGGGTTTGTCGCAACCAAGAGAATGGCATCTGCTTCCTCAATGCCATAGATCTTGGAGTTGAACAAGTAGTTGGAGCGAACATCAATACCGTGAGCAATAGGGGCGCTGCCACCTGGTTGATCAAGGGCGAAGTTGTCGGAGCCAAGCTTGTTCACCAGGTCCTTCATGGCAACGAGCGACTCGGTGTCAACCAAGTGTCCGGCAACAGCCTTGAACTCATTAGCCTGCGGCTGGATCTTTTCGTGAGCAGCGGAGATCTCCATGAGAGCCTGTTCCCAGGTTGCAGGAACAAATTTACCCTCTCGGCGAATGAGCGGCGTGGTGAGCCTTTGGGTCTTCAGTCCATCGCACGCAAACCGCGACTTGTCGTTGATCCATTCCTCGTTGATATCATCATTCAATCTTGGGACAACTCGCATGACTTCCAAACCTCTGCTATCAATCCGGATGTTAGAGCCGAGAGCGTCAAGGACATCGATCGATTCGGTGTGCTTTAGTTCCCATGGACGTGCGCGGAAGGCATAAGGCTTCGAGGTCAGCGCACCAACTGGGCACAGATCGATAACGTTGCCTGACAACTCCGAATTGAGGTTTTGCTCGAGGTAGGTTCCAATCTGCATGTCGTTTCCACGTCCGGCGGTTCCGAGTTCGGGGGCGCCGGCAACGTCATTCATGAATCGGACACAACGAGTGCAGTGAATGCATCGGTTCATGGAAGTCTTGACCAGGGGGCCGATGTTCTTATCCTCCACAGCACGCTTTCCGCCGGTTTCGTGGAATCGACCCCGATCAGCACCATAACGCATTGACTGGTCTTGGAGGTCGCACTCTCCTCCTTGGTCACAAACGGGGCAGTCGAGAGGATGGTTGGCTAGTAGGAACTCCATCACACCCTCTCTAGCCTTGTGAACCAGCGGCGAATTCGTCTTGACCACCATACCCGGTTGTACTGGCCAGGCACAGGAGGCGACCGGCTTCGGGGCACGTTCGACTTCAACGAGACACATACGGCCTGTATGTTTGGTTAGTCTGTCTGCTTATGTGGAGGAAGAAAGGTGTCAATTCCACGTACAGTTTCCGGCAACCAAAAGTTTTCTTCGAGGACCTAGGTTAGCAAAAAAATAATATGCGTGGCTTGACTGAGGGTACATACTCGTGATAACAATATCTATTGCATGGTTAGTGCCTGACGTAGGAAGTCAATTGGCTAGTGATTGTCTTACCTAGGGACTGTTGCGCCTGCCTGCTCACAGGCCTGGATAAGAGCCGAACCGGCTGTCAAGGGAAGACGTGAGAAAAGATCTAATGCATTGCCAAGGTTGATAATTTACCTTCTACCGACACCTTCTTGCCATCTAGAAAAAAACAATTGTCAGTCATCAATTAACCGGGATGGACCAGAGTAGACGTACCAATGGTGAGTTCCACCTCGGCCGCGCGAGGGGCTGTCGTCGCGAAGGTCCTGGGGGTGACCTTAGGAACCCGGAGAGACCGGGCGGCCGCACGGAACAGCTGCGGCCGCATGATTGACAAGTAAACAGAGATGGGAGGGTGGGAAATAGGGTAAGGAGGGCGAGGGGGTGGAATCCTGGTGACGGTTGGGAGGTCAGAGAGCACTTTGCATCGGAATCTGCGGTTACATAATGGGGGTGCTGACCATCCCTAAAGCTGACTAAGGACAACGCAAATGGATTCACGCGGATTGGTTCGGTTAGACGGATAAACCTCTGCTCCGACCTCCCTTCAAAAACAGCCCGTTTTGCCCCCACGATATTCTTTTTCTCATATAATCTCATTTCACGGGCATCATTTATTGTAGGAAACCGGCGTTTTTGTTCCTTTTTCCTCTACAGTATGTCCCAAGAGCAGAATTGCGCCGTAGCTGGAGCTGTCAAGGGTTCGCCTAATGATGACTTTGTTCCTTACCGACGGTAGCTACATTACTCTTAATTCTTAGCTCTTATGACTAGTCCTCGTTGTACTAGCTTATCAACTGTATGCATCTTTGGAAAGCTTTACACCTAACATTGCCATGTCACCTCTATGAAATTTCGGTTTTCGATTTTGTAAATTTTCACAGTTGTACAACCGATTGGTGTGGCAAGAAGATTGTCTTCGCCAAAGTAAACGACCCAGATGGGTCAAAACACAAGGGGATATTAACGTAAACTCCCCGAAGAACGCCGCAACGCCATCATATCGTACACTGAACTAAAAAGAAACATAGGTGCTAAGCTGCTGCTTGGGAATCACTGACCTGCCAAGTAGATTCTTGTTTGGTTCCTGGCAACCATGTACGAGAAACACTGGCTCCTCTGGGTCGTACACGCCCCGGTACATCATCTTCCTTCTTGGAGGTGTATGCCGCCGCGTGTGGATTGTTCAGGCTGGATGCATCATAGTTCCTGCCTGCGGGGAAGGCATAGCCATTCGAGTCCCACGGCTTGCTCGAGTGTCGCACATTCATCGGCAGGATGGACTTTTGGGCACGGAAATGATCTGCGTTTGCCCTTTGGTCGGCCACATCGTCATGGCTGTTGCGGTCGTAAAGGTAGAGACCCACGAAAGTGAGACAAATACCAATTGCTTGTATCGGCGTGGTCGAGCTCCCAAACCACACGATCGCCACCACAATCACAAACACGCGTTTGACCAGGGACGCAACTGAGTATGACACGGGAGATATCATCGACAAAAGTACAAAAGCCAAGATGTTCTGGGCAAAATGTGAAACTCCGTTGAAGATGAATTCGATGAGAAGTGCACCATGGTCCAGCGATCCTTTCTTCTCCGAGAGCGAGATTACACCATCGTTGATAAAATCAGAGACCAACGGGTAGCCCTCAGTGACAAACCATATAGGCAGAGTGAGAAAAAAAGCCAGCCCAGAGCAATAGCAAAGGAGATTGAGTTTGTCGAGCTTGCGTCGCCCCGGGTTTTGCATTTCTGCTTCCGCACGATCTGCCTCGTTGAAAAGCTTCTTCGAAAAGATGTTCTGTGAGACAAACACAATAGCTGCGGCAAATGCGCAAAAGATGCCGAAGAAATTTGTGGAAACCCCAGTCGAGCAGGCAAGCATCACTCCCATAGTAAGCGGAATTAATGATAAATATGTTGCCCGTGCATAACGAATGCGGAACAGGATTCTGTATGCCAGAACCGTGAAAAGGGGGGGAAAGACCCTTGATAGTATGGACCAGAGAAACGGGAATTTGCGCCGTGGCCATTGAGCTGAGAATATGACCGGCTAATTGAAATACTGCCAAAGGTAAGGCTGTAGATATGACCTCCCGTGACGGATAGCGGATACCATGTTGAAGTACCGGGACACTTTGTCGCAAGCGAGGAATTATTGTGGAAAGATATACCAACAACAAACACCAAAAGGAGACAAATGCAAATTGAATGATGGTTAGAGTAATAGGCATTGGAAGGGCGTTCAAGATCGATTTCGAGGACGTGTTTGTGAGGGCTGAGGTAAAGTACCAGATGACACACAGCGCCTTTGGGATTTGTTAGCGCAACCAAGGCCCGCCAATTCGTTTATGAAACCACATACAGTCAATCGGTAGGATACTGGCGCACGGAGAGCTTCGGCCAATTCATGGGCATTGGCACTCATACTGCCATTGCGCGTTCTGATGGTTGATATGGCCTCGCTGATACTCTTTCGTGGACGATGCTTGGGGTTTCTCAATGGCTCGTTGGCATGGTCTCGCGAATAGAAACTGGATTTTCGGGGTTCCCAGAGCTCGTTTGGGGCATATTTCACAGAAGCACTTCGGTTTGGACGAGTTGACCCCGCGACAGTCTCGGTCGTATCCTCGTAAGGAGGAAATTTATCAATGGGGCTGCTGGTTGAATGGGAGGCGGAGGACTTTGGTATTTGCAGTTCGGTTTGTCGCATGGAGGAGCGTCGCCCATGTCCAGTTACTGTGGTTGTGGCCATATTCTGGAGATGTTAACAAAGCAAGCGCGAAAAGCACAGGTGTCACTTACCAAGGACCTGAGTTCTGAGAATGGTAGGTTTCCAGAGTTGGGGGTTGAGAAAGGGTGCAGGTGGGCTGGGCCGATGACGAATCTCCCTGGGCGAATAAGCGTCGAGAATAAAGCACACACGCTTCCGGACACTTTGGCCGGAGTAAGGGATTTGATATTAACTAGGTTTGAGTAGATATATTTATTTGCTATCTATTTGCCTAACTATATGCATGTACGAATGCCGCTTTCCAATTGGGTATTCGGCGACCTCCGATGTCGTTGTACCCGTCCCATTTCCCCAGTATCTTGACATTTCTATTAATAACACTATATACTTCATTTTCAGATAGGTTAACTTCACTGTGGTATTGATCTCTACCATCACGTGATGGGCTGGATATAGTTCGGTTTTTGCTCACTTTGAAGCGGGTGTACTGTTTCATGGATTTGTCTTGCCTTACTTGGCCTCTTTTTGCACATTCCAAAATGTCTCGGCTTGTATTGATTTAAAAATGGTGGACTAATCATCTAGGATTGCCAATATTGAAAAGGACTCAATGCCCTTGTTGTATGTAGGTGAATATCAACATGGACTGCAAATACTCTAATTATATGGTACCCAGAACGTACTTCGCGCTCACCAAGTGTGAAGACCAAGTGTGAAGACCAAGTGTGAAGACCAAGTGTGAAGACCAAGTGTGAAGACCAAGTGTGAAGACTTATACTAATACAAAAACCTTCATGATTACTTGAACTGCATAGGAAATTCCCCGAGAGTTGAAGCTCGTGGCTCTATAGAGCTGTAGATGTTCGTCGCTGTTTCCAGCTTTGCCTCGTGCTCCTTCCTGATCTTCTTACTCTTGCACTCACTTCTCTCCCTTCCATTTCTCTTTTCTCATCATCCCACGCTCTTCAACTTCATCTCCTGAAATCCCCAAATGTTTACCGTCATCTCGTGAGAATCTGCTCAGAATCCTTTTCGTTGCATGTAAACTCACTTGGTTCCAACAAGCCTGTCCGTTTCAACCTTCACACAGCGGCTTTCTCGCTTTTTCTTTCTATTCTTCTGTCTTCTCTTTCTTCATTTTTCTTCCGGTTCTGTCAATATGTCTACCCTCAGCGGGCCGTCAACGCTTGGTCGCCTCGGTAGTGAAACACACTTTATTCCTCATGATGGCATCGATGTGCGAGCTCTCACTTTTGGACATGAGCAACCAGTATGCCCCTTCCTACATGACGGCTTTCAAATGAGTCCAACACCTGCTAACTGCGCTGTTCATTACAGGGACACCAAACCTCATCCACCCGCTACGGCTCTTCTGAGCCCATGGAAGTCTCTCGTCACGGGAAAATGCCAGACTTACCCAGCGGGGGGCTGAGGATTCGGTGAGCAAGGTGTGTCTCTTGTGGTACCAATTCTTGTTGCAGTGGTCTCACAATCCCAGAAGCAGAAGCTAGATCACGTCAAACCTGAACCTTTGAGTGGACAACCATCGGACATTGAGAGGATTCTAGCAACCCTTTCTCCAAAAACAGTACAAACCACCCGCTCCAAAGCTGATCTCTCCTCTGGACCGTCCCAGCTCACCCCGATTCTGAAACCACTGCCAGTTCCATACCTCGCAGATCCTCATCTGCCCTACGGCCAGGAAGATAACACAGGGGAGTTGCGTCGACTTAAGCAAGAGCTGCTGGCTGCGAACTCAAAGATAGCTTTGCAGGAGCAGGAGCTTGCGCAAACTCGTGTGATAAAACATACGCTAGACCAAGCCCTTGGTCCCCCATCCGAGGCAGACTTCAGCAGTCGTGAGACCAGAGAACAAAACATTGGTCCCCTGCAGAACGTTTTCAACGGACCCAACTCTGCTTTCCGTCAATTCCAAAACTCTTGGGCTGGTCAAGACGACTCACTGTCTGACATTTCAGACCCGTTGTCTGCAGGGTCCTACGGTGGATCTCGCGGGCCGTGGGCCCGCCATGAGCTTTCCCTCGATAGGGACTACAATGTGCCTCTTTTGGCCTCTAACAATTCCGCAAGCCAGGATCCTAGCCGATTCTGGGGCTCTTCAGGTATCTATCCTCCGTTCACGGGACCCTCATCTTTGCAACCTCAGAGAATACTCTCGGGACCTTCGGCCAGTCCATGTGGGTTCTACTCGCGACCCATGGGTGACCAGGCGCAGTTTCTCACAAGCTCAATTCCTGCGCCTCGTCGGTCCAACAATCAATGCAGCCGAGGCGGGTCTCTGTTTCCAGCCCAGTCCGCTACTTGGATTGATTTCTCTCCTGCGTCTTCGAGTGACCAGACCCCGAAGTCACCTCCATCGCCGGTAAAGAGACCTCTCAGTGCCTTTCAACATGCCGGCCTTTACCCGGTGCATTCTTACCACCCTAGGCCAATTGGAAGCCCTCTTTCTCCTACTGCCAGTGAGTTCACAGGCTCCAGTGCCAATGATAGCTCTTGGTCCACTTCCGCGGTAAGAATCTATACCAGTATCGCTCGTTTAAACTTACTCTGACGTTTTCCAGATGAGCGGTAATTACATCCAGACATACGTGCCGCCGCTTGAGCCTCTCAACTACCGACGGCTCCTTGACAAGAATGTGTCGTGTGATTGGAAATATATTGTGGATAAGATAGTTTGCAGTAACGACCAACAAGCTTCGATCTTCTTGCAACAAAAACTGAAAGTTGGCACAACCGAACAGAAGTATGATATCATTGAAGCCATAGTTCACCAAGCCTACCCACTCATGGTCAATCGCTTTGGAAATTTCCTTGTTCAACGCTGCTTTGAGCATGGAACCCCGGAGCAAGTTGTTGCCATCGCCAATGCAATCAGAGGCAATACGCTGAATTTGAGCATGGATCCGTTCGGCTGCCATGTGATCCAAAAGGCTTTTGACTGTGTTCCAGAAGAGCATAAAGCCGTCATGGTGCATGAACTTCTTCGCAGAATCCCCGAGACAGTGATCCATCGTTACGCCTGTCATGTTTGGCAAAAGCTTTTCGAGCTTCGGTGGGACGGCGAGCCTCCGCAGGTAATGATCAAAGTAAACGAGGCATTACAGGGGATGTGGCACGAGGTTGCTCTGGGAGAGACTGGAAGTTTGGTGGTTCAAAACATCTTTGAAAATTGTGTGGAGGATGAAAAGGTGAGTTTCCCTGCCCTCTTGAGCTTCTCATACCCATGGGATATTTATCTTCCCTTGGTAACCTACCCTTTCAATGAATGCTAATGATTATAAGCGACCGGCAATTGAAGAAGTGCTGGCAAAGACTGATGTACTCGCTCATGGGCAGTTCGGAAATTGGTGCATTCAGCACATCTGTGAGCATGGTGATCCCCATGACAAGAGCCGTGCTGTGGAGCATGTTCTCCACTGGGCTGTCGATTACAGTATGGATCAATTTGCGTCTAAGATAGTAGAAAAGTGTCTCAAGATCGGCGGGACGGAGTTTATGGACCGGTATCTCACTCGCGTCTGTATCGGGCGCTCTGACCGACCTCGCATGCCGTTAATTGATAGTACGTTGTTCAGACCTTGACCATGAGACGAAATCAAAAGAACAATACTAACTTATCTTTAGTAGCGGGTGATCAATATGGCAATTATCTTATCCAATGGATTTTGATGAATGCTCCGTCTCACCAACGAGAGGTTGTGGCCAGTCATATCAGGTACTATTTACTCCGGCTTCAATAAAGAACCATTTCAAAATTAACCTGCTTTTGATCAGAAAACACATGGTTTCCCTTCGTGGATCCAAGTTCGGCTCCCGCGTGGCTATGCTTTGCTGTAACCCGTCTCATGCTACACGCCCAGGTCCCGGTGCCGGTATGCACATCGGTCGCTTCAACAACTTCAATGAAGAGAAGTTCTCTACCACAAGCCAGTCCAGTGGTCGATTCGGCCGTGGACAACAATGGGGTCCCAATTATGCACTCATCAATTAAGTGTGTTTCTTGATGCCCACTGATCGCCTGCGAAGAAAAACGGCAAACGAAACCCCCCGCCCAAATGATCTACTGAATTCGTTAATCAGTTTACCCCTGTTTCCAGGTTTAGCAGCTTGTGTCTCATTACCTGTCAGTGTTCATTCAATATTGTTTAATCGAACTGCTCATCAATCTTGCGAGTCATTGCTGCTTGCCGATTTATTCCTTTGGCTTGCTATTCCAATCATCATTGTATTATTCAGTCGGATGGATAAAAGCTTTCAGCGTGTCATGTTAATTACAGAGAAATAATATTGTTATTCCAATATTCTCATCTCAATATCGTCCCCTGCCTCAAGGAACACCAGCTGCAGCCTCACTGGAAGCAGTTTCCAGGTCCTCCTTCTCCCAGGGTTTTCGCCGTCGAGGTTTCTCGCTCGATATATCATGCCCAGTCAACACTGTATCAGGTATGTCCTGAATTCCAGGGATTGGTTGTCCGGTAGTGATCAGTTCCACGATATGCGCAAACGAAGACGGATAAGCGGGCTCTGCATTCGTTGAACTCGCCCCGTCCTGTTCCGTGGATGTGCCAGCAGATACCTGCGATGAGCTTTTTAGGCTATCTGGAATCTGGGACTTTTCCATTGACTGTGACGCCAACCATGACTTAAAGGCCGCAAAGTCAATTGCTGGGGTAAGCTTTTCTTTTCTGTGGTTCACTGGCATATTAGTCTATGAATAAATCCATATAAGCTATGGATTGGTTGCCATACCGCGAGAAAAAGAAACACTTTGCTTGTAAAACCAGGTCGTCATCTCGATTCATCTCCGCCTCGGTGGCGGGGGTATCGGGGTGACCGAGTATGATTGAGAGACCATTGGCAAATTCAGGATCTGTATGGAAAGAATATGACTGTACTCGCTCATAATCCTGAATTGAAGGTTGCGCCATTGTTGAGGAATATATGTCTGAAGGACACCTGAGATGCGGAGGATGCGTGGGGCTAGTCAAGCTAACCGAGGCCCGTTGATCCTATATCGATCCACCGACTATGAATTCTTACGATGTACGGAATACATGCGAAGGATTAACTATCAATGTAAACCTAGTGCTCTTTATTTCCCGCTTCTGTAAAATGTTGTATTTCTGTGGTACACCTTACTCCAATGCTGCCCTCTGGGCTAGTAAACAGATAGGATATCCCACGAGTGACGCCCAAACCCATGCAATTTTGAAATAACCCGCGGCCCTAGAGTGTGGTATCCATGCCCTCACTTGTTGCCTTGGGCGCGGAGTGCAAGCTTGCACTTTTACTTTGACACCCAGGACAGTTGTGTACTACCTCATGTGCAAATAGATCACAGTCGATACAGAAATGGTTCTGACACGCTGTACACCCGTAGCGACTGCTCACACTCATTCCCTTGGTATGGGTTTCGGCCACTTGCCATTGATCTTCTGGGGGAACTGGTGGAAAAGAAATACCACAGGCAAAGCAAGCAGAACTTTGTGAGGCTCGACGCCACGGGACCTCGACCCAGTTTATCAAAGGGAATAGATGATGATACGAACGTGCCAGGTGAGTCGAAAGAATCAATGTAAGTCCACAGGATGGACACTCTGCAGGGAGACTACACACTTTGCTATTGCATCGTGAGCAGAGATAGCCGCCCCGCGAGGGTTTTGAATGACACGCGCAGAGAGAAGGGCTGGACTCCACCGTACGAGACGGGAACCCCATCATTAGCAAAGAGCTCGCAGATTCCTTTTGCGAATAAGCAGCCGGTGGTGTTGTTACGTCCATCATCAGCTCCCGAAAGTGTTGTTCGTTCAGTGCCACCCCATACGCTGTCTCGTCCCCGCCATTTGTTTTGGTGCAAAGCTCACGGCAGATTGCAACCTGCGCGGCAAGACCGACGATCCCAACTCGGATCTTGTCGCTGATCAGGTTACTTATTGTCTGGTGGATATCTCCAGGGTCAGAGGAAAGGAGAGACCCGAAGATGATCAACACCTCTCGAGTGCCATGGCTTGGAGTATGGCTACATTCACGGATTAGCGGATTATTTTTCTTCGGGGAGGCTGTTGCCGACACGGGGACATACAAAAGCGCACCACGCGCCATCTCCAATCCGTTTTGAAGGCTGGGAAGACCTTTGGGATCCTGTGTTTTTAGCGCTTGGATAGCCGCGAGATGCTCCGTTGGATTACCGCTCATATCACTGACGCGAAGGGCAAGGCCATCTCTCAGTCCAAGGACGCCGAGCTGGGAAATGGGATTTTGCTCAAAGAATTCTCTCACAAACTCCTGAGCATATCGAAGCGTTAACAGGTACCGTGTCGGTCGCAGATCTTTCTCAGACATGGACTGTGAAAGGTCGATTATGAGGATGAGATGTCGAATGATACCGCGCTGCAATGGTGTCGTATCTTTCAATAGCCTGCGCGATAGGAGCAAGTTAGTAATGAGATGTGAATCGATCAGTGAGGCTCACCTTTTCCTTTTGCCCGCCTCCAGAAGGCCCTCGACGGTGGAATTGATGGTCCCATCCGCACCCTCAACCAGAGTCTCCCAGGTTCTGGATAGCTCCCATTCTGCGCCTCCGCGCTGTTTTCTTTTCCTTGCTCTTGTATCGCCTCGAGTCACCTGGAGATCGTCTTCATCCTCTGTTACCTCGCCCACATATTCTTCGTCGGAGTCGGCCATAGTGGCAAAAGTGTGTGAAGAAGGCGGAATCGTTACCCGTTGAAAATGGGGTCCAAGCTCCGACGGAGCTCCGTTTGAGGAAACACTTTACTTTTTGTTTCCTCCTTCCACCGCTTCTTTTTCTTTCTTTTTGCTTTCCAGTCCGACGATAGCCGTAGACGGTTAAGCTGAACCCGCCGATGTGGGGGAGAAGATCCATTGCGAGACGAGCTGGCGTAGCAGTTGAAGCCGTCCGTCCACTCTCTCTCCGCCCCTCCCCCTCCTCTTCTCTCTTTTCCTCACTTTCCTACTTGCGTTCCCCTCAATTGCGCTCTCGTCTACCTGCACCAGCTGCTAGAATAAATCTAAATTCCACTCTTATTAGACATTGTTCCGCTGAAGCCCGCATGATGGCGTCTCAAGAGAGAGAGACTCTTCCTGACGTGTGAGTGAATACCTACTGGAGTTGTTTGGGCTGTTCAAATTCGCCCACAGCTACAGTTGACCTCGCAGTTCACCTCTGGAATATCCCCGTTGAAAAAGAGCTGACACCGTAATAGAGCCAAGCCCGTCAACTACCATGTCTCACTCTTCGACTTGCAGTTCGGTGGATCGTGGGAATACAAAGGAGCCGTTAAGATTGATCTCAAGTTCACCCGGCCTACCAGCGAGATCGTATTGAACTCGAAGGAGATCGAAGTGCAGAATGCCGAGATTCTGGGAAAAGACGGTATGCATGGCGGAACATTTTCGACATGGGAAGATACTGACACTGGTCTGTCACTTAGGTAGTCAGTTGGCCAAATCGTCCGGCATTACCTATGACAAGAATTCCGAACGAGTCACCTTTGCTTTCTCGCAAGAAATCGCACCGGCAAACGTTGTCTTGTCCATCAATTTCACCGGTACCATGAACAATGCTATGTCCGGTTTCTATCGCTCGAAGTATAAGCCTGTTGGGGAGCCATCTGCCGATACTCCTAAGGAAGATGACTTTTATTACATGTTGAGCACTCAGTTCGAGTCCTGTGATGCACGACGGGCTTTCCCTTGCTTCGACGAACCGAATTTGAAATCTACCTTTGACTTTGAGATTGAAGTCCCCAAGGGCCAGACTGCGCTGAGCAACATGCCTGTTCAGTCGGAAAGAGATGGAAGCAACCCCGGGTTGAAGTTCGTGACCTTCGAGAAGACCCCGGTGATGAGCACCTATGTCAGTACTACCTAGCTTGAGCTGCTGGTATTTTGAATTACTAACGCAAGCTCTCTACGTGCAGCTTTTGGCGTGGGCAGTTGGTGATTTTGAATATGTTGAGGCAATGACCCAGCGCAAGTACCAGGGCAAGAGCATTCCTGTTCGCGTCTATACCACACGGGGTCTCCAGGACCAGGCTCGCTTTGCACTGGAATGTGCTCACCGCACGGTCGACTATTTCTCTGAGGTCTTTGAGATCGAGTACCCGCTTCCCAAGGCTGATCTACTCGCTGTTCACGAATTCGTAAGGGGTTGCTATTCTGCACATTTTCTAAAGCCTCCATATGCTAATTTTCTCATCCCTAGGCTATGGGAGCCATGGAAAACTGGGGCCTAGTGACATACCGAACTACCGCCGTTCTTTTCGACGAAGGAAAGTCTGACAACCGCTACAAGAACCGCATCGCCTATGTTGTAGCTCACGGTTAGTCTCCACAATCCGCTCTCGGGGCTCCAGACATCGATGCATCATTTTCAGCTGACCAATAAATCACAGAGCTGGCTCACCAGTGGTTCGGTAACCTTGTCACTATGGATTGGTGGAATGAATTGTGGCTGAATGAGGGTTTCGCAACCTGGGTTGGTTGGCTTGCCGTTGATCATTTCTACCCAGGTAAGTTCATATTCTACTTGTGGGGCTTATCCTGTATAACTGACAGGCACGCAGAATGGAACGTTTGGTCTCAGTTTGTCGTACGCAATTCCCGAGGTAATCAACACCCCCCAAGACCAATGTTGACGTTATCCTAGGCTGAAGGCGTGCAACAAGCATTTCATCTCGACTCGCTGCGCGCATCCCACCCAATTGAGGTTCCCGTCAAGAATGCACTTGAAGTCGACCAAATCTTCGATCATATCAGTTACTTGAAGGGAAGCTCTGTCATTCGTATGCTGAGTGTTCACCTCGGCAGAGAGACTTTCTTGCGCGGAGTTGCGGACTATCTCAAGTCGCATGCATACGGTAAACATGGAAAAAGAGGCCAACGACAATCATGCGCTAAAATTTCTTACAGGAAATGCCACCACGAATGACCTGTGGTCTGCCTTGAGCAAGGCTTCTGGCCAGGATGTGCATTCTTTCATGGTAAGTGTTGGACCTTTGAAAGAGAAGACCAACATCTAATAACTACCCAAGGATCCCTGGATTCGCAAGATTGGTTTCCCCGTTGTCACGGTGGCAGAGGAACCAGGCCAGATCAGCGTTCGGCAGAACAGATTCCTTTCCACTGGCGACGCGAAGCCCGAAGAAGATGAGACAAAGTGGTGGATTCCTCTTGGCATCAAGTCCGGACCCAAGCTGGCCACTGTTGATACCCGTGCTCTCACCGCAAAGTCTGACACCGTTGGTGGAGTTGGCGAGGACACTTTCTATAAGATCAACAAGGACCTATCTGGATTCTATCGCACCAACTATCCTCCTGCCCATCTGGCCAAGCTCGGTCAGTCACTTGGTCTGCTGAGCACCGAGGATAAGATTGGTCTGCTGGGTGATGCAACTGCTCTTGCAGTCTCTGGAGAAGGCACCACTCCCGCCTTGTTGACTCTTTTGGAAGGGTTCAAGGATGAACAAAACTATCTGTGAGAAGTCAATCCCCTCTAAACATGGTTCATTTTACCTGACATTTCAATCTACAGTGTTTGGTCTCAGGTTTCCTCATCTATGGCGAATCTCCGCTCGGTTTTCTCCCAGAACGAGCAGGTCGCCGAAGGACTGAAGAAGTTCACTCTTCAGCTGGTTTCACCAGTCGCCGAACGGTCTGGTTGGGAGTTCCAGGCAAATGAAGACTACCTCATTGTGCAACTCCGGAAGTTGCTGATTGCAATGGCGAGCAATGCTGGCCACAAAGAGTATGTGCCTCCTGTCATGCTTGAATTTTTCCAAAACTCTATGCTGATCCAGTTTCTACTCTTATAGCTTCGTTTCGGAGGCTAAACGCCGTTTCGATCTCTGGGCCACTGGCAAGGATGTCAATGCCATCCACACCAATTTGCGGTCGACTATTTTCAGCATTAATGTGTCGGAGGGTGGCCGTAAGGAGTTTGATGCCGTCAAGGAGGAATACCTCCGGACCGACTCCGTGGATGGAAAGGAGATCTGTCTGTCTGCTCTTGGTCGCACCAAGGATCACGCTCTGGTGCAGGAGTACTTGGACTTTGTGTTTTCGGATAAGGTGGCTGTCCAGGACATCCACAGCGGCGCTGTGTCTTTGGCCGCCAATTCGAAGGTCCGTCACTTGCTGTGGCAGTACATCAAGGACAACTGGACTGCTGTGTCTACCCGACTGTCATTCAATAACGTTGTCTTTGAGCGCTTTGTTCGCATGGGCCTGTCCAAGTTCGCCGATCATCAGATCAGTGATGACATCACGGCCTTCTTCAAGGACAAGGACACCGGCGCCTATGACCGCGCCCTTGTCATTGTCGCAGATAACATCCGGACTAATGCTTCTTACAAGGAGCGCGATGAGGCGTTGGTTCTCGAGTGGCTGCAGGCTCACGGTTACGCTTAAATGCGTGTTTAAGTCTCTCGTCTAGTAATACTCATTTCGTTTCGAATCCAATGTATCTTTTTTTCTGTCCTGTCACATCTTATATTGCGGGGGCTGTCTGTATACTGTAATATGTAAACATTTAGATCCACCCACGAGGCGGAGTTTTAGCACGGGATAGCGTCAGTTGGAGAAGCAGGTGACATGAGAGATTACCCAACCTGTTTCCAGCAGTTTCTCAGACGATTTTCAAAGTAATTTCATCCTATAGAGAATCCTCTATTTTTTTATAGTATATTCCTGACCCAAAGGAGCGGTGGGTTGTGACGTGAAACAAAGCTGCACATCAGGTGCGTCTGGCCACCTGCACCTCCTATCATTTCAGGCGACTGTTCCATCATTGTCCCCTCCCCCGACTTAGCCCTTCGAACTCTTCCATCACTTGCTTTTCCTGGCTGTATTCCTCTGGACTCGGCCCTCGATTCATTTCTCATTTCCCCTCTTACTGGTTTCCTGTGCCCATCATGAATCCCGAGTGGTAAGCCTTCATGGAGATCCCCCCAAATTCCCCTTGCGCCAAAGGAGTCCGGTTTGGATTCTGATTTTCAGTGCGTGGAATCTGACTGATTGTGGTGTTGATTTTTAGAGTATCGTCACGTCGCTTGAGTTTCCTCCAAGCGAACCCCCAGACTTGCCGATCTGCGTTTCTTGCCTAACCATCGAAATAGATATGACTACCTGTTCAAGCTGCTCCTCATCGGTGACTCCGGTGTTGGAAAGTCTTGCTTGTTGCTCCGGTTTGCCGACGACACCTACACGGAAAGCTACATCTCGACCATTGGTGTCGACTTCGTACGTCTTGGAATCTGCGGGGTATCTGGCCCACAAGAGTGCTGACATCTGGACTGTTGTAGAAAATTCGCACAATCGAACTAGATGGCAAGACTGTGAAGCTTCAGATCGTACGGCTATATTGGATGAAACTCATTTTCGAGGCAAACGCTAACGGTTATGCAGTGGGATACCGCCGGCCAAGAGCGATTCCGCACTATCACATCTTCCTACTACCGGGGCGCTCACGGAATCTGTGTGGTATACGATGTCACCGACATGGACTCTTTCAACAACGTGAAGCAGTGGCTCCAGGAGATTGACCGGTACGCCACCGAGGGCGTCAACAAGCTGCTTGTTGGCAACAAGAGTGATATGGAGGATAAGAAGGTTGTGGAATACACTGTAGCCAAGGTATGCTGCTCTGGTTATATTTGGAGATTGATGCGTACAATCAGAATTGGAATGTTAAATTGTTTGTACCGTTATAGGAGTTTGCCGACAGCCTCGGAATCCCTTTCCTTGAGACCTCCGCCAAGAACGCGTCGAATGTTGAGCAGGCTTTCTTGACAATGGCACGACAGATCAAGGAGCGCATGGGAACGGCCACCGTCAACAACAAGCCAACTGTTCAGGTTGGCCAGGGACAAGGTGTCCAGTCCGGATCGGCAGGTGGCTGCTGCTAGACGACACGATATTCTATGTGGTGCGGTGCTTCCATTTGGCGCAATGTTACATCATGAAATGAGGGTTTCCAAGCGTGGTATCTAATCGGCAGGCTTGTCAAACTTCTTTGATACATGGCATGGTCAAGACGAGCCTGGAGAGAACTCTTGACGGGACTGGCAAACTTGACAGTACTGTTGAGGCTCCTTGCTCGTCTTAACTTTGCTTTAGACGGCCTACGTTTTGTCCTCGTTTCTGCGTTTGCTTATGCGATTATCGCTGGCTTCTGCGTTTTCATGCTTTTCTGACCACGTCTCTGACTTCTTGGCCCATCATTCTCTCCGTGTCTTCTCTTTATTTTCTATTTTCGCTTTCTTATTGTAGGTTGGATTTTTCTTGTGAATGGACTAATGGCGAGAACTTGAGCATTCGGCCCACGGCCTTCGTAAACTGTAAATTGTACATGTAAAATGTAGAGTTGTACGGAGTAGTGCCTAGGCAGCGCTATAATCACATGCGGACCCCGTATTTGGAAAGAACGGAATATAGGATATCGATATGCTCCTTGAAAAGAGACCTGATACCATGTGAAACAGCCAACGAAGACTCTACTTACAGGTGCTTATACTCGTATATAGCCCCGGAAGTGGAGTTGGACGGGAGCCGAGGCACACTTCATTCGGCAAAACGTCATGAACCTCCCCCCAGCCGAATCATTATCGCTCCCTGTGTTAGACTCCTGACTCCTGACTTCTAACCATCTTCCACTCATTCACTCCTACTCCTTTTGATCTTCCATTCTATCGCCTGCCATCTGCCATCTGCCATCTGTCATCCAATCCTCAACCTCCTTCCATTCACCATGTCCCAGCCCGGAGCAGAACAGAGAAAGGCGGCGGCATCCGCTGCTGTCCAGCAGAGTGATAACATTGCGCACGCGTTGTCGGGTGCGGGAGGTGGGATCTTGTCTATGGTCTTGACGTGCGCTTCCCCACCTTTTGACTCCTATGGATACCGCTAACCCCATCTCCACTCTAGATACCCTCTGATCACTTTGTCGACGAGGGCCCAGGTTGAGTCAAAGCGCGCACACTCAACCACCCTTGATGCTGTGCGCCGCATTGTGCAGAGGGAGGGTATTTCTGGGCTTTACTCGGGTTTGGAGTCCGCACTGTTCGGGATCAGCGTGACCAACTTCGTATACTACTACTGGTACGAGTTTACTCGTTCGGCCTTCGAGAAGGCTGCTGTCCAATCCAACAGAGCATCCAAGAAGCTCACGACTGTTGAGTCTATGATTGCTGGTGCTATTGCGGGGAGCGCAACCGTGCTAATCACCAACCCGATCTGGGTTATCAATACTCGCATGACTGCCCGCAAGTCTGAGGCCGATGAGCAAGCTCTTCCTGGTGCCAAGAAGACAAAGGCATCCACCTTGAGCACCCTCATGGATCTTCTTCGGGAGGAGGGCCCCAAGGCCCTGTTCGCCGGTGTCCTCCCGGCATTGATTCTGGTGATCAATCCAATCCTGCAATACACCATTTTCGAGCAATTAAAGAACATCGTAGAGCGCCGGCGGCGGATGACGCCCAAAGATGCGTTCTACTTGGGTGCGCTCGGCAAGATCATGGCCACCAGCATCACCTATCCCTATATCACTATCAAGAGCCGGATGCATGTGGCCAGCAAGGATGGCCCCAAGGAGAGTTTGAATGGAAGCTTGAAGAGGATCATTCAAGATGAAGGATGGAAGGGGCTTTACAAAGGCAAGAATTTCCGCGCAATATGTCTGGTTGCTTTTTGCTAATTTTTTTTCTTTCTTCTTCTGTAGGCATTGGTCCCAAGGTCACGCAAAGTGCTATTACTGCCGCATTCCTATTTGCCTTTAAGGATGTGTTGTATGATATGATGGTCTCTGCCCGCAAGAGAGGCCGCATCGGCAAATAAGCGAGCTATCGCCTTTCCCGGTCTTCTGAGCTGTTACGATGCTTGATGAGACTTCCTATCGACTCCATGATAGGACATCTCTTTTCTCACTATGTATAGTGGCAAGATCCAACATCGGATCACTTCTACTTATCAGACCTAGGGCGTGTCCGGATGTGCGCTCTGCTCGTGCTTTACATTGTAAATATTGTGACTTGGTGTTTCGCTCCATGCATAGGCCTTGTGCCCATGTATATCTCGGGGGTTTCCTTTGAAAGTGATACCCCGCAACCATGTAGTTTAATTTGAAGTCATTTTTATCCTCTCTTAGTCTCAGTATTCGCTGCTTTGATTGCTCCTAATTAACGTGTCGTATAAGAAATTTTCTGATCTGGCCTCTTATTCCCTTCACAGCCATCGCATCCTCAGTAACACTTTTTGAAGTTGGATTGAGGCGAGTTGATGTTATAGCTCCTGACCGCCTCACCTCACCGCCCACGCCATTCTTCCGCGTCGAGACGCGATTCTGCTTAAATTACTCCACAGCTTCTGTACCTTTCTGTCTTCAAGACATCACATATTCACACATTGTCATAGATATTCAGGAACAGATAGTATCGCATTCAGCCTGCATTCATTTCTCGGACTTTTGTCTCTCGAGTACTCCGAGTGGGTAATTTCTGATCCATCAGGAATTCAAGCCAACCGACCTCTCACGATCATTGCATTCTCGATTGACGCTTTTATGACTGGCGTGAGATATTCTCCTTTCATCGGCGTGTTATCTGCTTTGGCTTTTGGATATAGCTGAAGGGGAATCTCGAGTCCGCAAGACGCAGGTCCATTCAACGAGATACATCTAGCTTCTTTCATACCAACTACCGACAGACCTACGCCGGAATAAGAGAATTGACGCCCAGGGACTTGGATGGGGTGAAGAACAAGATTAGCATTTTGTTCCACAAAGTGAAAGGGCCGATGTTATGTCTCTCTCACTCTGGACATGCCCAAAGCCAGACGTGAGTGAGAATCAACGTTGCTCGCAAACTGAAACAGGTATATGACCTTTCTACTTCCCAACCAAGGCATAACTGATTTGTTTTCTTTAGCCTGAGCCCAGTATCTATGATGCCTCATAGTTTCCCTAAAATCAATGGCCAGGCCCCTACATTCCGTGGCCTCACAGCCCGAAGCATCCCGGAAAACCCTGAAGTGCAGCGAGAGACCCTGCGCTTACTGCTGCAATTCTCAGCTGGCTCACAATCTAAAAGTTTCGAACCAAAAACATTCCCCAACCCTAAGGCGGAAGAGGAACAAGGACGTGAAGCTTCACAAAGTGAAGGCCAACAGAGCCCCGAACCTGCGCTTCTCTCATCTAGCTCATCACATAGCACATTTACATCTCAACATAACGTCGCCCCTTCCCAAAATGAGACGCCTCTCACTTCTTCCCGTACGCCGGTCGTTCCTTCCCCAAGTATCTCCCAAGACCGGGACAGCCGCGAGACGCGTTCTAACTTGAGAAAACAAATCGCGCTCACCATTGCAAAGAACGATGTGTTGGAGCTTCCCTCTCAAACCCCGCCTCTCCCCGATACCTTCTCAATAGGGTCGCAAGACTCCAACAAATCTCTATCGAGATCCACATCTCCGATGGATCAGCTCTATGTTCGTCGCTCTAGTCGCGCTAGAGTTCAGCCATCAAACTATTACGCCCGCGTTAGAATTGGCTCTGAAGAGCCCTCTGAGACTAATTGTGACCCACCAAGGCAAATTGACACACTCTCAAACTTGCCTCCTCAACAACCGAGTCGCGCTGTGCCACGTCGCACAAATACTCAAAAGCTTCTTTTTGGCCGTGAACTTGGTAGACAACGCCCTGTTGAAGTTGACATGATATCAGATCTAAAGCCATGGAAGACTTGGAATGGGGCCTCTAAAGATCTTCTTGTTTTGGCATGGTCTCCCGATGGCACTCAGTTTGCGGCAGGGTCTGCTGCTGATGTGGACGAACATAACATGCAGTACAATAAAAGGAACAATCTGGTCCTTGGCAATCTTCAAACCAGCTGTTTGAAGGAACTGCCGGACCACTGTATCCCCCGACCCACATACTCTCCTGTGAATGATCCATACCTATTTATGAGCATCACTTCTATGCAGTGGGTAGGAAACAAGCTGTTTACTGCCAGCTGGGATAAGACTGTCAAGATCTGGGACACTTCGCGGCCAACGACTCCGTGTGTCCAGTCTTTACAGCATGACTCTCGGGTTGAAGTCATGTCTGTCTCAAAAATCCATCCTGGAATTTTAGCAACTGGAACAAATTCTATCCAACTTTGGGATACCAGAGATCCCACAAATGTCACATCAACGGCGCTCCCTTTCGATCGGGATTCTCGATACAAGGCAGATGCTGATTTTACATCAACTGTCCTAGCTTGGGGACAAACTCCGTCCACCAAAAATTTTTTAGCCGGAGGTATGGCTGATCTTAGTGAGGAAGTGAGCTACAAGGGACACTTGGGCTTATGGCAAGCTCGTGAATCAGGTTTCGAGTCCCTCCGAACCTCATCCTCACAAAATGTCTTTGATATCAAGTGGCATTCATCATTGCCACAATTTGCGACAGCTAGCCCTGAAAGTGCACACAATGCACGAATGAAAGGGATTGGAACTAACATTAAATCTATTGTGCGCGTATTCAGTCTGAATTGTGATTTTTCAAAGCGTGTGTCAGCTATTATGGAATTTTCCTGTCCGGCGCTCGATGTTAACGAGGTGACCTTTTGTCCGACAGATGCGACTAGCACCTACGTCACAGCTAGCTGCACAAATGGTGTGACCTATGTTTGGGACAGTCGCAAGGGTGATCAAATCCTTCATCAGCTCCGTCATGGAGAACCCGCTGTTCCCATTGATCATGAAAGAAGTCGAGATCTAGCGGATGTCGGCGTGAGAGCCGCGTTATGGGGTGCGTCGGTTGACCAGTTTTACACTGGTGCCTCAGATGGTGTGCTCAAACGATGGGATATCCGACGCTCACCTGAGGATGTTCTTCTTGAGAATACTGCCTCTTTCGACACGGGGATTATGTGTGCTGAATTCTCCCACGACAAATCTCATCTTCTTGTTGGGGATTCGGGAACGGGGGTTCATGTATTGTCCTCAGGGCCTTGCGGAGACCCTGAAATCACAAACTTCAGATTCGAGGCTGCTCCAGAACCCCCAGAGGAACAGGTAGATGGTATCGAAGTTGCCAATGATCTCATATCATCTGGTCAACTTGTACGACATGAACTATTTGGTGTAGGCCAAGGTCCCGCATACGTTGGACCTTTTGCTTCATGGGCCCGCGAGACTGATGGTAACACCTCCCATACTCAGCTGGGGGACATCCCACTACTTCAGCACTACCAAGACCAACAGCTCGATGGTCCGCCTGTTCAAGACCGTCCTACCCTTGATGTGAATCAACGCCGCGAGGTTCTAAATCAAATTAAGAATGCTCAGGTGCGAAATGTTAGATTTCCTTCTACGCCACTCCACAGCCGCACCGAAAGCTCTGCCGGTCGTCGATATCAGACAAGTTCCTCGCCTGTACCTTCTCCGAATCTTTCTCTTCCGAGTAAGAGAAAGAGAAGCCAGCACAGAGATGGTGGGCCTCGCAGAAAGAAAAGGAGATCTATTCTAGAATTATTGATCACGAACATCGAAAGCGTTGATTTGACTCTCGACTCGGATGATGAAATACCTAGTGAGGCCTCGGGTTTGAGTCTCACGGGGTCACCTTCTAGGTTCAACCTTGCCGAACTCCAGGAGGCCCTAGAAGAGGATCATTGGTGGCCGAGCAGTGGGACTTATGATCCTAATATCCAACAGGAGACAGTCTAAGATCTAGATGTTTCAACTTATGTTCTTTCTCGCATTAGCAAGGGGTTCAACGGTCATTTTTTGTCATGTCAGTGTGTTATGTTGCTAGGTGTTTATGTATGATACTTGTGTGGGCTAAGCGATAATATACCCGTATTGAATTCGGACTTCTTTTACCCATTCCTCCTTTTTGAGTCGAAAGAATATATACCCCTAGCGCCACTCAAAGCAATTTAAAGGGACATTACCGTTCTCACACGAAAGTGAAAACATACAAGCCAATTAAAGTAGATATGTGACAGAACGCCTTGGATGAACTGACTTGCCTACCGCGCATCTGCGGAGCGGAGGGTATGGATGCCAAGAATGACATCATCACACAGCCACCGAGGCGCAGTTGAGTTGCGTTGCTTCTAGTGCCTGAGGTTGCCACTCGTTGCTTACCCTCAATCATATATCCATGAACAAACAAGGACCCTCCTGTCCTTTCCGTTCATCTTCATCTCTCTATCTCTGACCTCATCTTCATCTCTTGAATCCCTGCACATTTGATCCCCTATCTACCCCATTTTTGTCGCAAATAAGTCGATGTCGTTCGCCCCGCCTTCCGGGCCTCCCCCGCCCTCAGTACCCGAGGGATGGAAACCACAGTACGATGAGAGATATCATGCATGGTATGGATCTGGTTCACAATCTGGTTCACAATAAACAGCAAATGCCTATACTGACAATTGACTAGGTTCTACGTGAACCTCGCCACCGGCAAATCGCAATGGGATAAACCCGAGGCTGCCGCCCAGCGCGATGATGACAACCTCCCACCTAACTCTCCCCCGCCATCGTACAGTAACGGCGGACCCGGTGACCCAGCTGCCATCGCCAGTGCCGGCGACAAGAAGCAAAACATGGGCTCAAACAACCCATACAACCCAGTGAACACCGGACCAGGCAGCAACAGCCCCAGCATAGACGAAGACGCCCGACTTGCCGCCAAGCTTCAGGCCGAGGAAGATGCCCGGGGCGGCACACGAGGCGCTGGAGCCCCCGGCGCATCGTCAGACTATTACAATGACCCATCACGGCCGCAATCAACCGGCCCGAGCGGGTACGCGCCTGGACCATCCTCGCAAAGTCCCCTGCCAGAACGGGAACAGAAACGGAGCAAGGGTGGCTTCTTGAGCAAGCTGATGGGCAAGAGCAGCTCGAGCAGTCGGCCGCATCGACCTCAACAGCAGTACGCCTCGTATTCTCAACAGCCTCCTCCGCAGGCTGGATACTACGGTGGCTATCCCCAACAGCAGCCTGGGTACGGCGGCTACCCGCAGCACGGTTATGGAGGGTATGGAGGGTACCCGCCGCAGGGTGGTGGTTACTACCAGCAGCAACCGCCTCGCAAGTCAGGAGGGGGCATGGGAACCGCCGGTGCGGCGGCTCTTGGTGTTGGTGGTGGTTTGCTCGGTGGGATGTTGATTGCTGATGCCATCGATGATCACCACGATTATGACAATGATTATGGCAACAATGACTATGGCGGAGGTGGTGATGATTTCGGAGGCGGTGATGACTTCGGAGGTGGTGACTTCTAAGCTTGTTTTGCTTTTTGCTTTTTGTCTTTGATTTTCTCGATGATTTTCTCGATGATTTTTTGGTTTTTGTTTTTTTCCAACTGAGATTCGGCTCCATGCAGCCTGGGAGGATTCTAGGCGCTTGTGGACATATGGATTGGGGAGGATTGCTTTCGTTTCTTTCAAACTGCTCTAGCCATTCAACGGCATTCGATTCCAACTGAGTTCCTTGGGCGATGAGCAGTTTTAGATAATAATGTATCATACAACCGATCATGAGACAAGGACATCATCCCGTTGCACACGGTAAATAAAATTAAAGATGATAGGCATCTATCCGCGTTTGCGGGCAGGGCCACTGGTATCCCTACCAGTTGCACCACCCTGAGCTGCATCTGTGTTGGTCGTGGGGTGAGCAGAGGTGCCTGCCATCCACCCGGCCAGGTCGAAGCCACCACCGGTCATGGCATTATTTGTGGCACCACTGATGGGCGAGGCGCGAGAGTGCTGTTCAAACTCAGCGCGCAGTTCAGGGTCCACTAGGCATTAAAGTTAGCCACGGAGCATCATTGAGCCAAGAAAGAGTTGGTGGACATACTGTTTTCCATGAGTTTGGGCATTCCAAACATAAGACCCATTGCAACAATTGCAAGCAAGATCATAGGGTTCTTGACAAGACTCATTGGCGAGACTATGAGAGTTAGATTAGCATGAATCAAGAGTTTACCGCAGGCTAGATATGAGCAGGAAATGTCGATCTCACATTTAGCACGCTCCTCGTAAAAGGCCTTGCGGGCAACGACTTTGGCCTCAACTACCACATCGTCCTGCTTTGTCGCAGCAACATCCACGATATACTTCACGGCACCAAGGTTGTCCCACGGATTCCCACGGAAGGTCTCCCAGACACCGAGGATAGTTCCATCAGCCGCAACATCGACACGGTAGGGGGCGAAGACATATTCGCCAGCGGAGCGAATGTCGAGCAAGTAAGACTCGGGTTGAGAATCTGGACCAGATGATGGGAGATCACGGAACACAAATGAAGCCGAGCGGGTCAGTGAGGCGGAGAGGATGTGGTCTTTGCCGCCGGAGGGAAGCGTAGTGAGAGTGGCATGGGTGGTTGCGGGGAGGACGTGCGGGTTGGGAAGGGGACTGGAGACCGGGATGTTAATTGTTAGGGAGCGGGCCGAAACCAGACAGCTAATCCCCAGCAGGAGCAAGGAAGTGAGAGAGAACTGCATGGCGGATATGCGTGGTACTGGATGATGGAGGGTCGTCGATTACCACAGCTAGTAATGACCACATCACGTGATATACATATCTTGGCTCTTCCATGCACGACTCGCGGACGGCATACACCATCAGCTCTAGAGACCAGCGTATCATGCCTGTCTACCTTATTTCCAGGTATGGGAATTCTCCCCATATTTACATTTCCAATCCCACATGTCCCGAATGAGACTGGGGTTTCTAATGCTTTGTACCATCAGGATCGCGGATCCCCTCTTCGCCCTGACCATGGGTGTCACAGCTGCTCTCACTCGTATACGCCGTGACCAGCGTGAGAAGAACCCCGAGCGAGCATCAGAAATCAGCTATGGAACTGTCGTGCAGACGGGCGGACAGCGGTTACAACGGTGGTGGAACGGAGATTTCCAGGATGTTTGATCCGGACTTGCTGATTGATCTGGGATATGGAGTTCTGCTTGGGTTTGGGGAGTCTCTCGAAGAGAATCCATGTTAACTTTGTACATTATACTTCTACAGGGTCTGATCAATTTGGAGATTACGATCTACGAAAGTCTCAACTCCGTGCAATGTGCAGAAGATTGACAGACAGGCAAGGTGTAACAGAAATACTCCATGCTGTGGAGTTACTCAAGGTCGAGTCACTCACGGCCGAGTCCGATTCAGCAGTGTAACTGCAAGCCATTTGCAGAGACCTTCAGAGATGACCAAATCTACAATTGTTACTAGAAAAGATTATTTGAATTAAATGAAATTTTGATTCAAATGGGAGTTTTTATCCCAAAAGATAGCCTTGTATCTATGCAATCATGCGCGAAAAAGAAACCGAATCCCATAAGTTCGTAAAACAAGACGTGAAAGGAAACGTCAGCCAAACAGCAAACGAAGAAAGAAAATCACTCAGAGCGAGATATTTAGTCAAGCTCCTCGGGCTTCTCCTCAACCTCGTCGGCGGAGCGGGCACCACCGGCACCAGCGTCAGCACCGGGGGGAGCGGCGCCACCGTAGGCAGCGGAGATGATGGGGTTGGCAATAGCCTCGAGCTCCTTCTGCTGGGACTCGTACTCATCCTTCTCAGCAGTCTGGTTGTTGTCGAGCCAAGAGATGACCTCGGTGATCTTGTCCTCGACCTTCTTCTTGTCATCCTCGCTGATCTGGAGCTTGCCCTCACCAAGGGTATTCTTGAGAGAGTAGGCGTAAGACTCGAGACCGTTCTTGGCCTGAATACGGGTGGCCTCAGCCTCATCCTCCTCCTTGTACTTCTCAGCCTCGGCAAGCATGCGCTCGATCTCCTCCTTGGAGAGACGGCCCTTGTCGTTGGTGATGGTGATCTTGTGGGACTTGCCGGTGCCCTTCTCGACGGCAGAAACGTTCATGATTCCGTTGGCGTCGAGGTCGAAGGTGACCTCAATCTGGGGAACACCACGGGGGGCGGGGGGAATGCCAGTAAGCTCGAACTTTCCGAGCAAGTTGTTGTCCTTGGTGCGAGCACGCTCACCCTCGAAGACCTGGATCAGGACACCGGGCTGGTTGTCAGAGTATGTGGAGAAGGTCTCGGACTTCTTGGTGGGGATAGTGGTGTTACGCTTGATCAGAGCAGTCATGACACCACCGGCAGTCTCGATACCGAGAGACAGAGGAGCAACATCGAGCAGGAGGATCTCGTTGGTGGACTTGGAAGACTGGTCACCAGACAGGATAGCGGCCTGGACGGCAGCACCGTAGGCAACGGCCTCATCGGGGTTGATGGACTTGTTGGGGTCCTTGTTGAAGAAGTCGGAGACGAGCTTCTGGATCTTGGGAATACGGGTAGAACCACCGACGAGGACGATCTCGTGGACGGAAGACTTGTCAATCTTAGCGTCGCGGAGGACACGCTCGACGGGCTCCATGGTGCCGCGGAAGAGATCCTGGCAGAGCTCCTCGAAACGGGCACGGGTGATGGAGGTGTAGAAGTCGATACCCTCGAAGAGAGAGTCGATCTCAATGGAGGTCTGAGCAGCGGAAGAGAGGGTACGCTTAGCACGCTCGCAAGCAGTACGGAGACGACGGAGGGCACGAGCGTTGGTGGTCAGGTCCTTCTTGTGCTTGCGCTTGAACTCGTTGACAAAGTGGTTGACAAGACGGTTATCGAAGTCCTCACCACCAAGGTGGGTGTCACCAGCAGTAGACTTGACCTCGAAGATACCCTCCTCAATGGTGAGGAGAGACACATCGAAGGTACCACCGCCAAGATCGAAGATCAGGACGTTGCGCTCACCCTCGACCTTCTTATCAAGACCGTAAGCAATGGCAGCAGCAGTGGGCTCGTTAATGATACGGAGGACGTTGAGACCGGCAATGAGACCGGCGTCCTTGGTGGCCTGACGCTGAGAGTCGTTGAAGTAGGCGGGGACAGTGATGACAGCGTTGTTGACGGTGCCACCGAGGTAAGCCTCGGCGGTCTCACGCATCTTGGTGAGAATCATGGCGGAGATTTCCTCGGGGGTGAACTGCTTGGCCTCACCCTTGAACTCGACCTCGACAACAGGCTTGGTGGCCTTCTCGATGACCTTGAAGGGCCAGTGCTTCATATCGGCCTGGACCTCAGCGTCCTGGAACTTGCGGCCAATGAGACGCTTGGCATCGAAGACAGTGTGGTGGGGGTTCATGGCGACTTGGTTCTTGGCGGCATCACCAATCAGACGCTCGGTGTCGGTGAAACCGACAAAGGAGGGGGTGGTGCGGTTACCCTGGTCGTTGGCGATGATTTCAATGCGGTCATCACGGAAGACACCCACACAGGAGTAGGTGGTTCCCAGATCAATACCGACGGCGGGAGCCATTATGAATGTGTATCGTTAACAAAGAAAGGTGGAAAGGAAATTCGTGAGGCAAGGTAGAGAGGTAGTGTACAGGGTAAAGGGTATTTGAAAAGTGAAAGAGAAAAGAAGAAGAGTCAGAGGGAGGGCAGCGAAAACCTGCTATATAGTGAGCGGTGTATTGTTCAGAAGCTTCTAGTAGGGGACAGCTTCCATGGGGGTCCATGGGATTCCACGGGCTTCGATGCCCCAGCAACACCTCCCTAAGACCTTCACCTATCATCTAGTGGGTTCTTGAGGCGCCCAAAGGAATCTAGAATGGACTCATGACTTCATTCTGCCTGATTCTTGGACTCACGGGCCACAATGCTCGACAATGGAGTTCTTTGACTCACTGACGGTTTTTTTTGGCGGGGCGCAGATGATGTAATTAGTGGGATGATTCGATGGTATGGCTAATGTATTGGATTGCAAATTTACCAATAATACATGGTTTACTATTGGGTCGGGGCCAGTGTTGAGTGTATGGTATGGTCATTATTGGGCGTCATGATGAATTCATAGCCTATGATGTAGTGAATCCGAAAATTCAATATGGTATTAGACATTGACATCTACAACATACGTATAGATTCTGTCACTTTCAACCTTATCAAATCCAATCTCTTTTTTTTTTTTTTTTTTTTTTTTTGATTCGAGGTTGATTCGAGGTTTCCCTGGAGACCGGCAGATATCAAAGCGTCATGAGCTCGCTATTCCTGCCTGAGGTGTCAATGGCACTACTTCCAGATTATCCGGTTTGTCTAATTTGTCCAGTTTATCCGAGACAGCTAAGCCTTGCCAAGAACTTGACTTCGTATGCTTCATCTCTGTACGTTTAGATCAGCTTGATCCAGCTTAGGCTGCCCGGTATATGACGAGGTCCCATCTTCATATCTGTACCGAGGATAACTCCGGGTTATCCTCTCTCTTCTTTCTCACCATTGTATTGTTCACCTTATTTACCTCGAACCCTCGGAGAAAGCCCGGAGGAATGTCTCGAATCATCTCACCCAAGTATGATAACGCCATCCGCGCTAAGCTTTAGGTTAGAATTCTATCCCATCTAAGCTCGTCGGTCCGCCGTCAATGTAACGCTCCATTAGTTGCATATTCCCGGGTCGCATATCGCAGTCCAATAAGAGTTCAGAACAAGGAACAAAGGTGGTCTGTACTTCGGACAATTCACAATCTAGAGGTATCCATTATGTAGTAACAATTGCGATTGTCTACTCCGATCGCACACCATAAACGATAATTAATAAATACTCGAGCTGGCCCTGTAGGGCAAAAATAAAACATTCTGCCCCTTGTTGATTCCTGGATTCCTCCAGCTCTCCAGTCATGGCTGTGTTTTCATTGAAGCGACATAAGGATGAAATCGTCGAGGCTGAATCTGAGGCAGATACTTCGTGTCCAAAAAAGCCAGATGTGACAGAAATCGCCGTGGATGAGGAGAACTCCAAGTTGCAAGGGGAAACTGCTGCTATCGAACAAGAGACCGAGGAAAACCCTGAACTCGCCGCATTGCCTTTGTCAGTTCGCCAGCTGATCAACCTGGAAGATGATCCCACTCTACCTACCATTACCTTCCGGTACTTTATACTTTCTGCCGTCTTCGTGATCCCAGGAGCGTTCTTGTCCCAAATGAGTTATTTCCGTACGACCAAAGCCCCATACTCTGTCTTCTTCGTCCAGATTGCTTGTCATTATGCCGGTCACTTTCTCGCTAGAGTCCTCCCGGCTTGGAATATTGGCATTCCTGGCACTCGCTTCTCTTTCAACCTGAACCCGGCTCCGTGGAGTATCAAAGAGCACGTGTTAGTCACATTAACAGCCGCATCAGGTGCGACGTATAATCTCGGATATGTTCCAATAGTGCTCGCAGAGCTGTGGTACGGAGAACGAATCAATCCTGCCGTTGCAATTTTCTTCATGCTTGCTATCATCTGGATCGGGTACTCGTTTGCTGCCCTGGCACGCCAAATTCTCCTTCCCGATCCCGAATACATTTGGCCCACGGCCCTGATGCAGACGACCTTGTTTGAAACATTCCGGAAGCAAGACAACTCGTCGGCTCTTGCTCGCCGACAGATGAAGGTGTTCTTCTTTGCGCTTCTTGGCATGACCCTATGGCAATTTCTCCCTGAATATGTCTTCCCATTCACTTCCTCCCTCGCTTTCCTCTGTTGGGTAGCACCTCATAACCCAGTGGCCAACTTTATCGGCTCGGGGATTGGTGGCATGGGCTTCCTCAATCTCTCCTTGGACTGGTCTAATGTCAACTGGAACGGATCCTCCATCATGCTCACTCCTTTCTGGACGCAGGTCATTCTGTTTTTGGCCTTTGCTTTCAACTGTTGGGTACTGCTTCCTGCTGCGAAGTGGGGCAACCTGGGTTCCTATAAACACGGCCTCATGTCGAACAGCCTCATGCAGGCCAATGGTACCAGTTATCCAACACTTGAAGTGCTCACCTCTGATTATCATCTCAACGAGACTGTATACCAAGAGTTTGGGCCGATGTACATGGGTTTGCAGAATGTGTGGGCGACTTTCTTTGACTATGCCAAACTCCCAGCAGCGGTCACCTGGATTTTGACATTTGGGTTCGTCCAAGTTTCTGGTAATCTCCGCAAGATTTTTCGAAACAAGTCAGGGAGTCCTGAAAAATCGACGGAGAATAGAGGCATCCACTATCAGTACCATGATCGCCTGAACGTTATCCAGAGGAAGTACAAGGAGATTCCGTGGTGGTGGTATGGTGCCTTGTTCTTGGTGTCCTTTGTCAGTCTGATTACCAGCATTGCGTGTGGGTATCTCTTCATTCCTATCTGGACTCTGTTTGTGGCACTTTCAAGTGCCGCCATCCTAGTGGTTCCATTTGCCTGGCTGTACGCCATTTCCAACTACCAGCTTGAGACCGGTTCCTTCAACGAACTGATGTACGGATACATGGTTCACACAAAGGCTGGCGATGCCCATCATCATCCATGTGGCCCTTCTGTCTATGGATCAATTGCGGGTGATGCCTGGTACCGAGCACAATACATGCTTCAGGACCAAAAGATCGGTCACTATATGCATATCCCACCCCGCGCAGTGTTCTTCTCTCAGGTATTTGGAACCTGCATGGGGGTTCCAATTAATTACCTTGTCATCCGCTGGATTATGGATACCAAGGCCGATTATCTGACTGGTAAGAAAGCCGACCCGCTGAACCAGTGGACAGGTCAGTCTCTCCGAAGCTCAAACACAATGGGAGTTCAATATGCTGTGCTTGGCCCGAAGAGGCTATTTGGCGAGGCAGAAATGGTAGCACTTCCTTGGTCATTCCTCGTTGGAGCTGTGATCCCTCCTATTCTGTACTGTTTCCATCGATTTTTCCCACGTTTGCGCATTGACTTGTGGAACGTGAGCATTTTCTTCGGAGGCCTGGCTATGTTCTACGGAAATATCAGTACCGGGTATATATCTGCTATCATCGGGGGCTATATTGTGATGTACCGTGCCTACCGTCATCACTTTGAGGTCTGGAAGCGCTATAATTACTTGATTGCTGCTGCCTTTGATGCTGGATTCAACCTCAACATGTTGCTTATTTTCTTCTTCTTCGGAGCGAGCAAGCAGATTTCAATGCCAGAGTGGTGGGGGAACAATAGCAACTCGGTGGAGCGCTGCTTTGCTCTAGATGGCTGATAGAACCAGTCATTACAATATTGCTTGTTCAGATGATAGCTCTCGATCAAATAAATGATCCTTGGCAAAGAAAGAGAATACAAATACAACATATTGTGGCCCTCCTGTGTGCATGAGTGCAAGTGCTCTTCAGTGGCTCTATTTGTTCAGATGCATATACCTGAAGACATACAAAAGTAGAACTTCAAGAATTAAAGTAGAGTCAGGGCACGATTTGTCATGGGGCAATTGGCCGTGCGCTTGGCCAATCAGGCGAGGCAATCGCGCCCTTACTCCCTTGTTTTGGTTCGAGGGGAACACCTTACTTGCAGACAGTCTTTTAATTCCCCTTACCCCCTCTCTTCCCCCATCCATTTCCACCATCTTCAATAACCTCACATTTCACAATCATCATGGGTGACCACGCAACTTTCTCTAACCCCTCCGATGCCACCTTCGAGAAGGGCAAGTCCAAGGAAGTCCCCCAGGACATGAGCATGGACGAGGAGAGCTCTTCGGAGAGCGAGAACGAAATGGTATGCTTGCAACACCTGCAGCCACTGATGATACATGCTGACTCTATGCGCGCTTCTAGGCCGACAACGGTACGCATCCCCACTATTTACATGGCAACCTGTGTTTCGATGCCACTTGCGCCCTGCTACCAATTACTCTTTCTGATACTAAATTTCTATCTTTCCAGATGAGGAGGACGATGGACAGGATAACCTCGAGCCCATCGACGCCAGCAACATCATCCAGGGTGGCCGTCGCACCCGCGGCAAGACCGTCGACTACGCCGAGGCTGCCAAGGGCCTCGATGACATGGAGGATGAAGACGACGATGAGGAATACGAGTCTCGTGAGGACAACAACAATGATGACGACCAGATGCGCGACTAAGCAACCTGCATATAAAACTTCCGGGCGGCATGGGACTTGTTTTGAATCATAGGCGCCACGGATCGGTCGAGAAAATCCCCACGGTGTATCTTTTCCTATCACGCGACTTGTGACGACAATGAATCAATGAATCTTTTTCAGGGTGTTCTTCATCCATATTTATCCACATCTCAATGCAATCCATTGATGAAGACTATTTGTGCCGAAAATGATGTAATTTGTAGCGCAATGTCGGTCTCGATTCCTTACAGCCAAGAGTATCAGTACATATCAAAATCAAGTAACCAATACATAGATATCGAATCAACTGGCTTCCTTGCGATTCGCCGTTCGCTCAATTTCCATGCCCAACACTATAGCTATCACGTGCCGCGGCGAAACACAACGCTATGGCCACCTTGATGTTTTTATCTCCGCAAGCATCGAGAACCCGAGCGGTGGTGGTTATCTTGGATCTTGACCCTTGCGCAATGCTCCTTGACTGTCAGTAACGAATTATCGACTTAATTTATTGCCCACTTCTCTGCTTGAAAGCTACATTCTAAGCGGCGTCATGGCTTCACGGTATAGTTCCAACCCTATACCCTTTCCTGGGCACAACCATTCAGTGCACACTTGACTAATACCAACTGATGCTGACAGATTTCCGCGACAACGTGATCCCCGCGCCTCTCTCTTCGATCAATACGGTGGCGACTCCCGCCAGCCCAGCAGATCCCCAGCTCCAACAGGCGGGTATGGATATGGAGGCTATTCCAGTCCAGCGCCTAATGGCTTTTCAAACAACGGTGCAGCTGGGAGAGGATACCAGAATGCATCGCCCAATAAGAAGTATGTCAAGAGCTCGCTTCTCCGAGTCCCTTGTTCTCGACAGTTCAGTGACTGACTCGGACTTGCTACAGAGGACATTACTCTGACGCAGTACTCTCATCACTCGAATCACAAAACGATACCGAAGTCGAAGGCATCAGCGCCAAGGTCAAGATGCTGAAGGATGTAAGATCTCCTCTCGCCTTCACAGGCAATAGCAACTGTTGTATGAAACGCCCAGTCTAACCCGATGGTTCAGATCACACTTGCAATTGGCGATGAAATCCGCGACACCACACATATGGACGACCTGAACAGCTCATTTGAAAACACCCGAGTCCGTATCCGAGGAAACATGAACCGCATGCTTCGCATGGCCGAGAGCACCGGCGTCGGCTGGCGAGTATGGCTCGGATTCTTCTGCGCCGTCTTCCTCATCTTCTTCTATGTGTGGATCTTCTGAGCGCAACGATCTGCTGTCCCCATTGCTGGCAGCGTTGTGTTTCACTCCACGACTACGCCCATTTCACCTATATTCCATTTAATATCTTGACTTCTTACGCAGAACTGTCTATGCTCCTTCACTCGGCCTCATATGGATCACTAAGTATGGACAACTTATCAATACTTTCAGCATGAGAATCTTGGCTTTGGCGCTTCTGGTGTTCTGGGAATATGGATTCTTTGAGCTGTTTGTCCAAGATCTTACCAGTGTCTCGGATGTTGGTTATGCACCAGTGCTCTGTGAGCATCAATATGGTGGTCAGCGTTCACATTGGTCATTTCTCTGGTATCCCCAAAGGAATCGAGGAATTATCTAATGTAGTCCGGGACTGGTTAGGTTTCTTTGGCTGTACATACTGCATATAACATCAAACACGCAGGGGGTCTTTCTGGTTAGAGAACTCAATGTCTTAACGTTACTAATTTAGGCTTAAGATGAGTAAAGCTCAAGTCATATTGAATGCATCTGCTCATAGAGCGTGTTGAGTATCATAAATCACCACAAAACTCCCAAGGCCTTCAACCCAATAAGTACAAACACCGTTGATGCAATGGAACGTCATGCAACCACAAAGCCTAACCTCCATAGCGACACTGTTTAGCAACTTCGCCTATTCCAGGCTATCCCTAGGACGGCCAATGTGCCGAGGGAAGCGTCTCGCAAACCCGCTGCGTCGACTGGCCTGGCTCGTGATAGAGGCGCCCAGATCCTCGTCGTCATAAAGCATACTGCTCGAATCAAGGGCGTCGCCTCCGCCACTCCATCGCTGCAGAAACCGGCGCTGGGCTTCAGTTTCAGGCTGACGACGAATAGACGGTGGGGGCGGCAAGCCACCACGACTGTTCGGTGTGCTAGTGCGGAAGTTCTCCAATCGAGACTGAATGATGCTGGGCTCGTCATCATCCTCGTCACTCAGATCCTCCTCACTATCCGTATGCTGCCATTCACCTTCCTGCTCCGACCCCTCCGCCGCATCAGGGATATCATCATCCAAGTCACGCGTCATGCCCTCACTCATATCACCATCAGCAGCAGGAACCTCCGCATCAAGATCAGGTTGATTATCGAAGTCCTCATTCTCATCATCGTCATCATAAAACCCAGAACCCTCGTAGTCATCGTCAGGAAACCCTTCAGGAATATCATCATCCAAGTCCCTTTCCATATACCCCTCATTATCACCAGTATCATCCTCCTCGAGCCCTTCCTCCCCTTCCTCGATGAGTCGGGACTCCTCGGCATCCACATCTGCATCGGGGATATCATCATCCAAATCACGCTCCATCCCCTCATCCTCCTCCCCCCCATCCGCCCTCTGCATCCCCGTATCATCATCCATAATACCCTCCCCCTCAACAGCATCCATTTCCGCCGCCGCAGCCTGAAGTGCCTCTTCACGCTCCGCCTCCTCCTCTTTCATGCCGAGCATTGTCTTCGCACATCCCGCCGGCCGGATCCACGAGTATCCAAAGGAAGCGATATTCTGTTTCCGGGCTCGTAGTGACCGTTCCTCTGCGACTAGTGCGGCGAGTGTATTCCCCGGTGAGCGGGATGGCATGAATGTGCGATGGTTGCTGGATGTGCCATTGTTACGGCGGGAGGAGTGGCTGGTGGCATTGTCGGGGCCTGATTCGGTCGATGCGCGGTATGGCTGGGGAAATCCAAACCATAGTTCATGGGACTGTTGAGTTGTTAGTGTCTGAGTTGGAGTCTTGGGGTAATAAAGCTAGGTTGGGCTCACATCGCGCGGGGTGATGAATGGAAGGGACAGCATGGTTGCGGTGTCTGGTTTGGTTTCAGTCTAGCAGATAGATGGTATGGTTGGTGTAGGCTTCGTCGGACTGCCAGGAGCTTTTAATGTCGGTGGAGTTGCTTTGTATTGTTGAGGTGGTGTGTTTTATGGCAATTGCGCAGTGCGGTGAGGTTTTTATTAGGGGTTTGCGACACACATAGAGGTTGACTGTGCAATCTAGTTTCAATAATGAGCAGAGACAAATTAACGTGAAAGCGTAGGGATCTCGGCGTTGATTCAAGAGAATGGAAGGGAGCTTGCAAAAAAAAGCCGCAGCTCCACTGCCAATCATAACAAAGTCTATGCGGGGAACGACTAACTCTATCTGTACTCTATGCTGTAGATTGTTTAGGCTATAAAGCTCGACTTTCGAATGTAAATTTTTTTAACAGGATATAATAGTTGTTGGAGTTTACTCATCTTGACTCTGTATACGTCCATTTTTCATTCTACTACCTGAAGGTTGTATATCTATGCTGGTTATTAGCATATATAGAAGCAACCCTGTACGTAGGATACGCACTGAACAATAAAAGCAAGAATACCCCCAAAGCCTGATCGATTACCATACAAACCTGTAAACGTAAGTATGGTAAAGATTGAACAGTGAAAAGGAATTAGCCCACAGCTCTTCAGAAGCATGAAGAAAGGACATGGCATTGAGCCACAGGGACAATGCCTTTGTCGAGCCACTTGAATGATTGGATAAACAATACTCTGTAAGGCTAGAACTGCTAAATCCCCTTGCACAAGAGTAAGTAAAAAATATATGAGAAAAGAGATGGCCTTCTTGACCGTCTGCTATAGAGCTAGAGTGTGACTGTTACACACCCCCACCAATGAACAGTGGCAAAATCAAATAATACAAGTACAGTCCAGGCAACTGGAGTGCATGCCTGCAAAGGTATGCACAGTAGCAGACATCAGCGGGTCTCTTCGCCTCCAGACCGTGAACTACAGGAGATGTACACCAAGACACTTGGCCGGAGTCCCCCGAAGCTGGCGGTGAGCCCAAAGCGGATGGGTCGGGAGAAGTCGGGGGTCCCATCGTGACGTCTGACTTTCAAGTGGGAGACCATTGGCGCGCAGGAACAGGGATCATGTGATACCCACTGCTATACATGTTAAGATGATAGATCGAAAACAATTAGCATGGAAATACTGTATGATACGAGGCACTGTAAGACTAGGCGGAAAATGGAGAAGAGATCCAGGTGAGAGTTAGGTAATGCTATTTTCACATATCGCCTTATCTCACACGTGTTGAGCCGGATCGCTTTCGTCCGACTCATTTTTGCGTTAACTCCGAACCTCATAAATGTCGACGACCCAAATGGAGGAAAGAAAGGCTATTCAATTGACATATGGGAGCGGAGTTCAGTCCCCGGAGTCTGGGGATTCTGGGGATGCAAGGCCTCCAGTGAGCGAACAGGGAATTCGATAAGCAGTTTACATGACCTCAAAGAATGAGCTGGGGAAATAGCATGGACCAATCCGCATGCAGATTAGACATGCCGGGGAGTGACTGGACGGCCCCGAAATCGGGGGGTGGTATGTTGGCCATTGAAGGGAGAGGACTATCCCGGGATGTCTTGGCTGTCGGGATTGAGAACCGTACTATCATTACCAGAGGCAAATACTGTGTCTGGGACTTTTGAAATTTACCGTCTGTAATATGCCGATGCCTACTGTATAGTCTACTGTATAGTACTTTCACCCCGTGCATACACAAATCAGGTCGGAACACTCTGGATTAAGCACTGCATGCCCCACCGGGGATGCGCCCATCCACCCGGGTCTCCATGTGATGCGGTTTAGTGACTGAATCTCCTCCATTCGGGGCTCCGATGTTGGTAATCGTGTCAGTATATCCTGTCCAATAGGCAGCTCGGATCGTTATGGGGTCGGCCCACCTCCCGACCTTGATTTCTCGTGGATCCTGAGAGTCAATGGAAGGGAGAGAGAGAGAGAGAAAGGAATGAAAATGTTCATCTTGGAGAAAGTGAACATAAACACAAATGACAATACCGAGAATCTTGACGTAGCAAAAAGCTAATCTTGGATTGTAACATGTGCAACTTGATTGGTTCAATGCTTATCTCGATGATTTACCGTAATGATTATCATTTGCCTCTAACGTTCTCTAATGGAATGCCCTGTTTCCGGCCAATCTGTGTATGCAACTGGGAACATCCTAGGTAATCTAATACTTCCAATTACCATCTCGATATTCTCATACTCTTCTCATACGTAGCTCCCCACCATCGTATTTTTCCCTTTTGGGTCGCTGCAATCCCCGGAGTCCCTGCACTCATCTTTTTTCTCCCCCTCCTTTTAATCTCTTCTCTGTTACTCTCTCTCTTCCCCCTCTTACCTCTACTTCGCGGGCCAACATTGTCTTCGCTTTTGCGCTGCGACATCTGTGACGACATCGCCCGCTCCCTATCGATACGCCCCCCCAAATCGGCGGGGATTTCCTAGAACTTCAAAACCCCCACCTGTCATTCCATTCTCTGTCGGCTCCCGGCGGAAGAATGGGTCTTAACTTAGAAGAGCTCTATGGCAAAGATCTAAGTGAGGAGCAGGCTCCCCAGGAGTATTCACAGTACCAGCCCAAGCAAGGCTATGGCTGGGCCAATGCCCTGCCCGAGCGGCAAGGTCTGTATGATCCTGAATATGAGAAGGATGCCTGCGGTGTAGGCTTTGCGGCGTGAGTCAGCCCTATCTCAATTGCAACCTGGAACCAAGTCTAACCCTACCCAGCCATATTAAGGGCAAGCCGAGCCACAAGATCGTTAGTGATGGTGAGTTTCCTATAGGATCAGGAGTTAAGACAAACGACTGACCGCAACTGAATTCTAGCCCGCAACCTGCTGTGCAACATGACCCACCGTGGAGCCGTTGGCTCTGACGCCCGGGACGGTGACGGTGCCGGTGTGATGACCAGTATTCCTCACAAATTCTTCATCAAGAACTTTGCCCGAGAGGTTGGAGTGGACCTTCCTCCATTGGGACAATATGCAGTCGGCAACTTGTTCTTCAAGCCTGACGAGGAGGCACTCAAGCAGTCTATTGCAAGCTTTGAGGAATTGGCTACTTCTTTGGGCCTCCGAACTCTAGGATGGCGTGAGGTGCCTCGGGATTCAACCATTCTTGGTCCCGCTGCCCTTTCACGGGAGCCAATTATTATGCAGCCCTTCGTTGTGTTGAAATCAGCATACGGCGAAGGTAACAAGCCCGAAATCACCGACACCGAAAAGTTCGATGAGAGAAACTTTGAGCTTCAGCTGTATGTCCTACGGAAACGGGCCACCCATGTTATTGGCCTCGGCAACTGGTTCTATCTCTGCTCCCTCAGCAACCGCAACATCGTCTACAAGGGTCAGCTCTCTCCCGTACAGGTTTACACATACTACCACGACTTGGTCAACGTAGATTATGAGGGTCACTTCGCCCTGGTGCACTCTCGATTCTCTACAAACACATTCCCCTCATGGGATCGTGCTCAGCCTTTGCGATGGGCTGCCCACAACGGTGAAATCAACACGTTGCGAGGAAACAAAAACTGGATGCGCGCACGAGAGGGTGTCCTTCGATCGGAGGTTTTCGGCGACGAGCTTGACCAGCTTTACCCTATTGTTGAGGAGGGTGGTTCTGACTCTGCTGCATTTGATAACGTGCTCGAACTTCTTATGATCAACGGTGTGTTGTCTCTTCCCGAGGCCGTTATGATCATGATTCCCGAGGCCTGGCAGGACAACCCAGCCATGGACCCGGCCAAGTCTGCTTTCTATGAGTGGGCTGCCTGTCAGATGGAACCCTGGGATGGCCCAGCTCTTTTCACCTTCTCCGATGGACGCTACTGCGGTGCCAACCTCGACCGTAACGGTCTGCGGCCTTGCCGTTTCTATGTCATGGATGACGACCGCATTGTTTGTGCTTCCGAGGTCGGTGCAATTGATATCGACCCCGAGAGAGTCGTGCAAAAGGGTCGCCTGCAGCCCGGAAAGATGCTGCTCGTCGATACTGTCGCTGGACGCATCATTGATGATGCTGAGCTGAAGCAGACTGTCGCCCGCCGTCATGACTTTGCTAGCTGGTTGGATAAGGAGCTTTTGAAGCTTCCCGCTATCAACAAGTTGCTACTTGACTCCAATGTGGACCTTTCCTTTGCTCTGGATGATAACACCATCCAGAACGACCCCCGTCTTCGTGCCTTTGGATACTCTTTTGAGCAAGTCAGCTTATTGCTTGGTCCAATGGCCGCTGATTCCAAGGAAGCTTTAGGATCCATGGGTAACGATGCACCTTTGGCTTGCATTGCCCAGCAGCCTCGTCTTCTCTACGAGTACTTCCGTCAGTTGTTCGCTCAGGTCACCAACCCGCCCATTGACCCTATCAGAGAGGCTGTGGTCATGTCTCTTGAGTGTTACGTTGGACCCCAGGGCAACTTGCTCGAGATGGACCCCACCCAATGCCATCGTCTCCTCCTGCCTTCTCCCATCTTGAGCATCCCCCAGTTCAATGCCTTGAAGAATGTCAACTTGGCCCACAAGGATTGGACTGTCCGCACCATTGACATCACATTCGAAAAGAGCAAGGGTACACCTGGTTATATCGAGGCCCTCGATGCCATCTGTGAGGCCACTACCGAGGCCATCCAGAACGGCGACAAGATCATCATTCTGTCGGATCGCGCTACCTCTGCCGAGCGCGTTCCTGTCTCTGCTTTGTTGGCTACCGGTCTCGTTCACCACCATCTGGTTCGCAACAAGTGGCGTTCGCTTGCTGCCATCGCCGTCGAAACTGCTGAGGCTCGTGAGGTCCACCACCACTGTGTCCTGCTCGGATATGGTGCTGATGCCATTAACCCTTACCTCGCGCTGGAGTGTATTCTCAAGATGAACCGTGAGAAGCTGATCCGCAAGGACATCTCTGATGAGAAGGTCATTCAAAACTACCAGTCTTCTTGCGATGGTGGTATTCTCAAGGTCATGAGTAAGATGGGTATTTCCACCCTTCAGTCCTACAAGGGTGCCCAGATTTTTGAAGCCCTCGGTATCGATGACACTGTCATCGACCGTTGCTTCGCTGGTACTGCCAGTCGCATCCGTGGTATCACCTTTGATCTGATTGCTGAGGATGCTTTCGCTTTCCACGAGCGTGGTTACCCTTCGCGTCCCATCATTGAAATCCCCGGTCTTCCAGAGTCCGGAGAGTACCACTGGCGTGATGGTGGTGAGGCCCACATCAATGACCCTGTCAGCATTGCCAACATGCAGGACGCCGTTCGTACCAAGAACGACAAGTCTTACGAGGCCTATGCCAAGGCAGAACATGAGCAAATCAAGAACTGTACCCTGCGTGGTATGCTCGACTTCGACTTTGAGCAGCGTACTCCTATTCCCATTGACCAGGTCGAGCCTTGGACTGAAATTGTCCGTCGCTTTGTGACTGGTGCTATGTCTTACGGATCAATTTCTATGGAATCCCACTCCACACTCGCTATCGCCATGAACCGTTTGGGCGGCAAGTCCAACACTGGTGAGGGTGGTGAAGACTCTGAGCGTAGCAAGAGAATGGAGAACGGTGACACCATGCGATCTGCTATTAAGCAGATTGCCTCTGGTCGTTTCGGTGTTACATCCAACTACCTGGCAGACGCCGATGAGTTGCAGATCAAGATGGCACAGGGAGCGAAGCCTGGTGAAGGTGGTGAACTGCCCGGCCACAAGGTGCTCGGCCCAATTGCTCGCACTCGTTTCTCCACACCGGGTGTCGGTCTCATCTCTCCTCCTCCACACCACGACATCTACTCCATTGAGGATCTTAAGCAGCTCATTTACGATCTCAAGTGCTCCAACCCGCGTGCTCGCATCTCCGTCAAGCTCGTTTCTGAGGTTGGTGTTGGTATTGTCGCCTCTGGTGTGGCCAAGGCCAAGGCTGACCACATCTTGATCTCTGGTCACGATGGTGGTACTGGTGCCTCTCGCTGGACTGGTATCAAGTATGCTGGTCTTCCGTGGGAATTGGGTCTCGCGGAAACCCACCAGACTCTGGTTCTGAATGACCTTCGTGGTCGTGTTGTAGTCCAGACTGATGGTCAAATCCGTACTGGTCGTGATTTGGCTATTGCCTGTTTACTCGGTGCTGAGGAATACGGCTTTGCCACTACTCCTTTGATCGCAATGGGTTGTATTATGATGAGGTTTGTAACACCCTGACTACTTTTAAGATATCATTGAAACTAATTATTTGATGCAGAAAATGCCACTTGAACACCTGTCCTGTTGGTATCGCAACCCAGGATCCTGAGCTCCGCAAGAAGTTCCAGGGTACGCCTGAGCACGTCATCAACTTCTTCTACTATGTTGCCAACGAGATGCGTGCTATTATGGCCAAGTTGGGCGTCCGCTCCGTCAACGAGATGGTCGGCCGTGCGGAGCTGCTCAAGACCCGGGATGACATTCGCAACGCCAAGCAGGAGCGTGTGGACCTGTCACTTATTTTGACTCCTGCTCACTCTCTTCGTCCTGGTGTTGCTACCTACAATGTTCGGAAGCAGGATCACCGGCTCCACACTCGCCTGGACAACAAGTTGATCGCAGAGTCTGAGCTTGCTTTGGAGAAGGGACTTCCTTGCCGCATCGAGTGTGACATTGTCAACACTGACCGTGCCCTGGGTGCCACCCTCTCTTACCAGATCAGCAAGCGCTATGGCGACAATGGTCTTCCCCAGGACACCATTCATGCAAACATCAAGGGATCTGCGGGTCAGTCCTTTGGTGCTTACCTTGCTCCGGGTGTCACCCTTGAGCTCGAGGGTGACGCCAACGACTACGTCGGTAAGGGTCTGTCCGGTGGTCGTCTCATCGTCTACCCACCTCGCGGCGCTGCTTTCAAGGCCGAGGAGAACGTTATCGTTGGTAACACCTGTCTTTACGGTGCTACTCGCGGAACTTGCTACTTCCGTGGTATGGCCGCTGAGCGTTTCGCTGTCCGCAACTCCGGTGCTACTGCAATTGTTGAGGGTGTGGGTGACCACGGATGTGAGTACATGACCGGTGGTCGTGTCCTTGTCCTCGGACCTACCGGCCGTAACTTTGCTGCTGGTATGTCCGGTGGTATTGCATACGTGCTGGACATGAACCAGGACTTCCACTCCAAGGTCAACCTGGAGATGGTTGAGGTATCTGGTATCGAGGAACCCTCTGAGATCGCCTTCGTTCGCGGCTTGGTTGAGGATCACCACCACTACACTGGTTCTGAGTTGGCTGCTCGTATCCTGCTTGACTTCACCCGTGCTCTGCCCCACTTCGTCAAGATTCTGCCCATTGACTACAAGCGTGTCATGGAAGAGGAGGCCGCCAAGACGCAAGCTGCGAAGAAGGCCGAGTTCACTCTTCCTCAGCTCCCTAGCGCCTCAGTCAAGGCAGAGAAGGCCAAGGCTGACGAGGACAAGAAGACCGAGTTGCTGGATATTGAAGATAGCATCAGCGACTCCAAGACCGAGAAGAAGCGATCCGCGCTGATTCTGGACAAGACAAGAGGATTCATGAAGTACAGCCGCCGCAGCGAGAAGTACCGTAACCCTACTACCCGTACTCGCGATTGGGGTGAGATTTCCAACCGCCTGAGCGAGGATGAACTCAAGTACCAGTCTGCTCGTTGCATGGACTGTGGTGTTCCCTTCTGTCAGTCTGACACTGGTTGCCCCATCTCCAACATCATTCCCAAGTGGAACGAGTTGGTCTTCCAGAATCAGTGGCAGGACGCCCTGAACCGTCTGCTCATGACCAACAACTTCCCTGAGTTCACTGGTCGTGTCTGCCCTGCCCCTTGCGAAGGTTCCTGTGTTCTGGGCATCAACGAGGACCCCGTTGGTATCAAGTCCATCGAGTGCGCTATCATTGACCGTGGATTCGAGATGGGTTGGATGGTCCCTTGTCCCCCCAAGACTCGCTCTGGCAAGACCATTGCCATCATTGGTTCCGGTCCTGCTGGTCTAGCCGCTGCTGACCAGCTGAACCGCGCTGGTCACAGTGTCACCGTCTACGAGCGTGCTGATCGCATGGGTGGTCTCCTCATGTATGGTATCCCCAACATGAAGCTCGATAAGAAGGTTGTCCAGCGCCGTATTGATCTCATGGCTGCGGAGGGTGTCAAGTTCGTTGCCAGCACTGCTGTTGGACCCGACTGCGAGGTTTCTCTCCAATCGCTTCGTGCCAGCAACGACGCTGTCATCATTGCTACTGGTGCCACTGTCGCTCGTGACCTCAAGGTCACTGGTCGTGAGCTGGATGGCGTGCACTTCGCCATGCAGTTCCTGCACAAGAACACCAAGTCTCTTCTTGACTCTGGCCTTTCGGATGGCGAGTACATCTCTGCCAAGGACAAGCACGTCGTTGTCATTGGTGGTGGTGATACTGGAAACGATTGTATCGGTACTTCCGTCCGTCACGGCGCCAAGTCAGTGACCAACTTCGAGTTGCTGCCTCAGCCTCCTCCAGAGCGTGCCCGCGACAACCCTTGGCCTCAGTGGCCTCGTATCTACCGTGTCGACTACGGTCACTCTGAGGTCAAGACACATATGGGCAAGGACCCCCGTGAATACTGTGTCATGTCTACTGAGTTCGTTGACGACGGCAACAATCGCGTTAAGGGCATCAACACTGTCCGTGTTGAGTGGACCAAGAGCGCTACTGGCGGTTGGGACATGAAGACCGTCGAGGGCAGTGAGCAGTTCTTCCCTGCTGACCTTGTTCTCCTCTCCATGGGCTTCTTGGGTCCCGAGGATCGTCTCCTCGGTGAGGAAATTGACCGTGATCCCCGCAAGAACGTTAAGACCCCCCTGGTCACTACTCAACCAACATTGGCGGTGTCTACGCTGCCGGTGATTGCCGCCGTGGACAGTCCTTGATTGTCTGGGGTATCAATGAAGGTCGCCAGTGTGCTCGCGAAGTGGACAGCTTCCTCAGCGGCACCAGCTCCCAGCTTCCTGTCACTGGTGGTATCGTCCGCCGTCCTGCCATCGACACCGTTCCCCAACCCATCGAGACTCAGGTTGTCGCCTAAATCTGGGGCTAAGGGACATGTTTACGACTGTGACGGACACGACTATGACCAAAACTTCATGAGGCAACCAAAAGTTCCTCAAGTGGGATACATCTGTGATTTAGACGGTTTTTGCTCATGATCGGTGCAATTCAACAAAAGCCTCCGGTACTGCGCTTTTTGATATCTTTTCCATTATTTTATTCTTGATCTATTGTTCTTTGTTTTTGTTCTAGCGTTGTTTTCTTCAAGTCTGCAAGGTATTTAGAGCGTCTGCCAATACGGTCATCGCTCTACATTGCTGTAAATAGCCTTTCCATTTCTGAAAATCCGACACTTTGTTCTATTTTTGCTATGAAACCTACCGTGAAACTCATCTATGACGTCGTCACAGCTTTAATTATCTCTGAGGGGAGACGAAAGAAGACAGAACAAAGAGCCTCAAGAGTATGGGGCGTCGATAATATGGTTGTGGCTAAGATTTCTCCAGCTTTTCTTTGTCCAACTCTTTTTTTATACCGCCAGCTTTGATGAGTGCCAGGCAAAAGTATTCAAGCGTTCTGTTCTCCTTATATCTAGGCACATTCCTATTCATCAAACATTCACCCATTCAAGGGTTCAAATATCAACGCCAGCATCCATCCAACCTCAAGCATATCAACTTTGTCGATTTAACACACTAAACTTCAAAATGCCCAAGGTCACAAGACAAACATCAGCATGTGTCGACAGTGATGAGCCCACCGATCATCCTTACGGCTTCGTCACCCTTCGCGAGATTGATGGCCAGCGTACAAACGTGCGCCTATATATTGACGGACGCGTATCAGGAACATTCCCTGATGGAAGCCTACCAGCATCTCGCAGCGGAACTCCTTCCACACAAGGAGTATCACACTCTATTGCATAAGACGATGGCAGAAGTGGGGCACACCGCAGCATGTCGACGCGAAGGGGATCTCGCATGCAAAGCACAAGGTATCACCCTTACGGACGATCGGCCCCCCGCAGTGTCCACGAGAACTTTGATCCAAAGAGACCTCAGGCTTCTGCTAATCCATCCACATTATCACAGGTAGAAAGCCATAGTAGCGGTGCTGGCGGTGCTGGCGGGCCCACGTCGGCACAGACTATGACCAGTTCACAAGAAGCAGCGTCTGAAGAAGCCCGGGGACGAAAGCTCAACTCTCATCAGAAGGCGAGAAGCGATTCGACAAGCCCCGGGTTTCAAGGGCATCAAACCTTCGTCCTTAGCGAGATTGCTAAGATCCATTATAAAGAAAGAGCGGAAATTTAACGAGGAACAGTCAATGGAAAGACAACACTGATTAGTCTGGCCTGAGTGGTTTGAGAGATGAAAAACTACCGTGGCCTTTTCTATTATCCTTGTATCATCGGCTTTGATGCTGACATTATCGAGTTGTTCTCTGCAGCAGGTCGTGCTCCGCTACTGAGCTTTTATACATGTACCATCGGTTACTCACAGGTTTCTGGTATATCAGCCTCTTTCCTGCGCTTTTAATACCAACACTATCTATACAAGTCTGTTTGACTTGTCTTGTTCTTTTTGTTTTCCCGAGACATGTATCTGCCATGTCTTTGAGCTCTTGGTTTTCTCGTTTATATGAGTGTCTTATGCTGAGATCCTGTGGCTGAGCTTTGATATGTTCTTTAACTTGTTTTGACTTTGAATTCATTTCCTTCAATCTTGTCCTTATATCCGATGTCTTAGCGTTGCATTTTGGAGCGTCGTATAGCAATGGTGCGGTTTTCATCAGTTGTTGATACCATGGTGCAATTCAAAGGTTCTATTTCTTTTTTCAGTCAGTCGAACAACTACGTAAGTTTTTCAAAGAGCCTCCTAATCCGAAGATAGACAGAAACGCAAGCCCTAAACAAGGGTCTATTTCCTACGGCTTCTACGAAAAATCCCAGACATGGGGAGAATTGGGAAGGTCATATTATACATGAGTGAACAAAAGAAAGTACATATCTACATATTGTAACAAAATTCCCAAAGGAAAAAGAAAAGGGGTATCATGAAGCCGCCTTTCCTCTCGCCGCCTCTTCATCTTCGGCCTTCATTTCCCGCTCCAAAGCGGCAAAGTCTCCCTTGAACGAGTCCCGAGCCGGTTCGAGCCGTACATCCCAGACATCCTCGCTACTGGGGCCAGTCTTGTACTTGATAGCCTTCTTCCGGTTGTGGTCCAAGATGGCCTTCTTGCGCAGGTTCTCTGGCCATGTGCGTGTCTTCATACAAAGCCACAAGTTATCCCAGTGATCGCTGCACGACCGTAGTTCTCCATATCGGTAAACGTTCACAAATTGTCCTCCGAAAGACTGGCAGAAAAACGCGTAGTCAAAGGCGTTGCGGCAGGACATGGTATCTTGGTAGAGGGATTCGGGAGCGATGGGTGATGTAGGTGTTTGGGATTGTGCTGAAGTATTGCCATCGGATGTGAGACCACCAGAAGTCTGCGAAAGTGCGGTTTCCTCGGCTCTGAGATCAGCGAGGATTGAGTTCCATTCTAGGTCGGCTTGTTCGCCGGGGGTCAGGGTCTTCGGTGGTGCATTCTGCTTTGATGGTTCCGCAGATGTTGTTGTTGTTGTTGTTGTTGTTGTTGTTGTGAATGGTGTATCTTTTGGTGTATCACTAGGACTCGATCCCCATAGCCAGCCCATTTTGCGCCGTTAAATTGACCTGAAATGATTGATGGATGTCGCGACTAGTCAGGCGACTGCGGTTATCTTTTTCGTGATCAAACATCACGTGATCGATAACAAGCCCGATCATCAAGACCACGACGTCATTCATATTCAGTTGGTCGATTTAGACACTGGATCTCTTCCAAGATTTTCTCCCTCTTCAACATGTCTCTGTCAACATGAGACAGGCACCCTTCACAAGAGTTCCCTTGGCGGCTTGCTCTCTACGCTCCCATATCAATGCCAATGCATTTGGCCGAGGGTGGAGACCTCCGCTTGGGGGACATTCTACGATACGATACACTTCTTCTATCCAGTCAGGACATATTTCACTAGCAGACAACCAAGGGATAATCTATGTCAATAGTAGGAGCTGCAGCTGTCCAAACTTTAAGATTTCCTCGCTGACCAGCTCTAGATATCTTTCCACACCGGTTACAATGGCTCCTGCGGGGCCCCCTCAGTCACGTTCAGCCCCTCGAGGGCATTTTGAGAAAGATCGACAAGCCCGGAGTGGCAGCGTCTGATCCACTTCGAATCGTCCAAAGGGCATTGCCTAAAGACTTGGATCTGGAGATCAAAGAGGTCGTCACGAGGTATAAAGAAGGCGGTGCATTCCTGAAATATGCGCGCAAGCCAGGCATGGATGACAAGTCTATTCAACATGCAGTCAAGGAGCATCTACAAAAAAATCCTATCAATCCCTGGTTCAACCCATTCCAGGTGGTGGACGCGGACCTCGTGCGTGGAATACCGTGGATCGAAGACCTTTATCGAATTCCAAGCCAGACCATCAAGGTGGAATTCTTGTCTACCTCTCCCGATAGCTCAGCTGCTGAGCTTACTCAAGAAGCTTTGTACTCGCTGTTTCGCCCATATGGAAAGCTCCTGGATATCCAACCCCAACCCTCTGACTCCAAAGTGGAACCTCGGTATGCGACTCTGCGATTTGAACGACCTCGATATTCCGTCATGGCAAGAAATTGTATGCATGGCTTTATTGTTTCTGAGGAAGCTGGTGGTGGTAAATCCGGAACAAGGTTCAAGATCAACTACGAACGCAAGATCAAGCTGTCTATGATCAAGGACTGGATTTTGAACCACCCAAGAATAGTTATTCCCGCTTTGGCTGCCTTGATTGCCACCATCACAGTCATTATCTTTGATCCGATTCGCACATTCTTCATCGAGCTCAAAATTAAGTCGACACTACAACATGAAGAGAACCCGATCTTGCAATGGGTTCGCGCGCAAGTCAGCAAAACCAACATGTTTTCCTTTGGCAAGAGCAAATCAGACCCGCGTGGCCTGGCAGCTATTTGGGAGGACCGACAAAAGGACATATCGCAGCTGCAAGCCTGGCTAACCGAGACTGCGGAAACATTCATCGTCATTCATGGGCCACGGGGCTCAGGTAAACGTGAGCTGGTCTTGGAACAAGCGCTGAAAGAGCACAAATACAAGGTCGTCGTTGACTGCAAGCAAATCCAAGATGCTCGAGGTGACACGGCTAAGATCTCACGAGCGGCGGCCCAAGTCGGCTACCGGCCAATCTTCTCCTGGATGAACAGCCTAAGTAGCCTGATTGACTTGGCCGCACAAGGAATGATTGGTACCAAGGCTGGATTCTCCGAGACACTCGATGCGCAGCTGAGCAAGATCTGGCAGAACACCGCTGTTGCTATGAGGCGGGTTGCTTTGGAAGGAAGACGCAAGGAGGATAAAGATTTCAACATGTCCGAGGATGAATACCTGGAGGCCCATCCGGAGAAGCGACCTGTTGTCGTCATTGATAACTTTGTGTATGATGCAGAGGACAGTGTTGTGCTTGACAAGATGACGCAGTGGGCGGCTGGTCTGACCTCGGCAAATATTGCACATGTTGTCTTTTTGACAACTGATTCCTCCTTTGCGAAGCCTCTGAGCAAAGCTCTCCCTAATCAAGTTTTCCGCACAATTGGTCTGGGGGACTGCTCACTCGATGTTGGCCGTCGTTTCGTTCTAAGTCATCTGGATGCAGTGGGAGGCGAAGGTGACAAGGAGCAAGATGCGAGACGTAAGGAAACACTACATGGCTTGGACTCTTGCATCAAGGTACTTGGCGGTCGAGTCACTGACCTTGAGTTCATGGCTCATCGGATTGAAGCTGGAGAGACACCCGAAGGTATGTCTACATTCTGTTTTGGCTGATAATAGTTTCTAACACTCGATATAGCTGCTGTGAACCGTATCATTGAGCAGTCATCATCGGAAATTCTGAAAATCTTCATCCTGGGTACAGACTCGATGACACCTCAATGGACTCGTGAACAAGCGTGGCATCTGATCAAGTCTCTGGCAAGCTCCAAGGATGGCACTCTACTGTACAACAAAGTCCTTCTTTCCGATCTATTCAAAGATAATGGAGAGGCCACTCTACACGCTCTAGAGCAATTAGAGCTCATCTCTGTGGGCACTGACATGGGGTTCCCAAGATACATCAAGCCCGGAAAGCCCGTATATCGCGCTGCTTTCCAGCGCCTAGTCGCAAACAAGACTCTCCAAGGTCGTCTTGATATGTTGATTCTCGCACAACTTATGAGCAACGAGAACTCGAGTATCAGCAAGTATGAGCAGGAACTACAGGTTCTCGGCTCTTTGCCGAAGTATCCATGGGAACTCACTTCTAGGATCGAATGGCTTCTACGCAAGGTCCATGGATCGCAGGCTAAAATTCGGAAGTATGAGAGCGAGAGCGCGGCTCTCTCGAAGATCCTGCAGAATGAGAACTGAAATTAGTTACTGTCTATATCTCATCTCAATTTTACCTTTGAACTATTCATATTACTCAGTCATCTGATTATCTCAACCTTGGGCTGTATCTATAATTACCCAGCTGTTTTGCCTGTTGTATATCAAACTTCGGCTTTGTAAACAAACATTGAGCCTTATTGGGAAACCCCACTTAAGTTACTATTCACATTTCTTATCAACTCAAATTCTGCATCATTATATAGATACTCACTCACATCGCGATGAAAATCAAAACGGTCATTGCAAATTAGTAGAATGTCCAGGTGAGACCTCAGGCTTCAAGATGAGTCAGCAAGGGAAAGAACTCGACCGCGTCCTCGTGTCCCTTCCATCGCCTGAATCAATACATAATAGAGAGTCTTTGGCTTCGATACTTACTCGTTTCTGGTCAAAGTCTACAAATCTCAAGTCTTGCGCGAGCGTGGGAGTTGGAACACCGTGTCATCTCTGATGGCAGTGTTTGTTATTGACAGTTCATATTATCACCATGCAGTATGAAACCTCACCCAATGGACCTTTACAGATTGCCCGGAATGGGTTATCTCATGTAAACTGGCCTATATTTTTTGCTTTCATTATTTTCGCATGCATCACAACCCGGTTTATTTCGGGGCTTCAAAGTCAACGCCGTGATCAAGACCCTTCAAGCCCAAGGGCAGTGCTATTAGCGCCCTACTGGCTTCCTCGGATTGGACATGGATTTCCTTTCTTGTGGAATCATGTCAATTTCTTCATGAGAACACGGTATGTATATCTAATTTCCCCCCTTTTCTGCACTTGCTAATAATAGCATACAGAGAAACCATGAATGAGCCTGTCTTTGGTATCTATTTGCGCGGCGAGAAGCACAATGCCGTGCTCTCGCCATCTATGATGAAAACTGTTTTCTCTGCAGAAGATGCTTCGAGCACCCATGTCCTCGATCAGGCGTTGCAAAACGTATTTGGCGACCGCAGTCTCACGCGCAAATTGAAGCTGACTCAGAACAAAGATATCAATGATAATGCTTTTTCTATTATTCACGGAAAGCCATTTATCACTGAAGCTTCGTCTGCAATCACTCGCTTGGTGCAGGGCAACATGCCGAACTTGGTGAGCTTCTGCCGCAGCCTTGTTGACCAAAACCCTTGGGAGCGTGGAAGCAGCCAAGTAGAGCTACCCGATGAAGGAGATCAATCATTTTGTGAAGCGAACTTGTTTGCTCTTGTGAGCAATTTCGTCGGCCACATCACTACTACCTTCCTGATGGGCGATGCTTTTGTGGAAGCGTTCCCTGGTTTGTCGGAAGATCTTGGAACCCTGGATAGTAGCTATGTGACGCTATTTATTGGCACTCCTCGCTATATACCACACCCTTCTGCTTCAGCAGGCCATGCGGCCCGTGATCGGCTCCGCCATATCATGTCAATCTTCCACCGAGCTCTTGCCGCTTGGGACGACGGGATTGACGCCGGAATTGAACTGCGGGATCTTGAGGATGCTTCAGAGCTAGTCAAAGATCGGATGCGAACTTTCCGCAAGCTAGAGCTATCCCCCGGCGCCAGTGCTGCGGGACACTTGTCCTTATGTTATGAGCTGATCGAGCATACAAGCAAGATCGCTTTCTGGACAATCACCCACCTGTTCTCGGATACCCCACTCCTCGAGCAGGTTCGAAAAGAGATATCCCCTTATGTGGTTGCTTCTCGACCAAGTCGCCAAGAGACTGGGTTCCCATTCGATGAACCTCCGCGGCTCAGCCTCGATATCGAGAAAGTGCTCGAATCTTGCCCATTGTTCAGGGCGTGCTACTACGAAACCCTGCGTCTTCACTCTGCAGGAATCACTTCCAAGAAACTGGCATCCGACATTACACTTTCCGAGTCGGCAGAAGAAGCCGCATATGGCCTGACCGAACCTCGCACCTACACAATCCGCAAAGGTGAAAAGGTCATCCTTCCACACGGTGCCTATCACCATGATTCTCGATATTTCTCTAACCCGGATCAATTCGACCCTCTTCGGTTCCTTTTGACAGACACTGCAACGGGCAAACAGCGAGCTGATTCAGATATTCTTGCTCCATTCGCAGGCGGGCTATATGGATCTACCAATGGTGGCTTGAGTGAAAGAACCATCCTGATATTCACCGCCGGAATTGTGGCCATGTGGGATATTGAGCCCAAGACTGGTAAATCTCTCGCAGTTCCCGGGCATAAAACTAGTTGGGGAGCTTTCCGACCGACAAAGGAGCTGAGAGTGAAGATGAAGACTAGAGTTTGAATTTCATTTGAAACGACATTGCATGTGTCTAGAGCCAACATATCCACAATAGTCCATTGATTCCATTCGCATTTCGTACTTCCTCGGCTCGGATTAATATCCGGGTCGGCCTTGCGCCGATGACACCATCACTAACAAGAGGGGGATATATAACTTATGTCGTCGTAGGTGTTGATAGTATTTTCAATTGCTTTGAATTTCGAAAATGCAAAAGGATGAAGAATCCAACAGGGATTATGATCTCACAACTCCAATCACCTCCACTTCGGGACTTCGTCAGGGCCTAACCTCTTATGGAGATGCTCACTTCTCGTTGTTCCTTCGCAAGGTATTTATCAAGGCACTTGGATATTCAGAAGATGCGCTATCACGCCCAATTGTGGGAATTATCAACACATTCTCTGGTTACAACCCCTGTCACGCTAATGTACCCCAGCTCATTGAGGCTGCTAAGCGCGGCGTGCAGCTCAATGGAGGACTGGCTATAGAGTTTCCTACTATCAGTGTTGCTGAGTCATTTTCTACTCCGACTAGCATGTTCTTGAGGAACCTCATGAGCATGGATACCGAGGAGATGATTCGGGCTCAGCCGTTGGATGCGTGCATCATGATCGGGGGTGAGTATCTACATTTATGTCGTCCTGATGGCTCCTTGGATCATAGTTGACATATCTCAGGATGTGATAAGACTGTTCCAGCACAGCTAATGGGGGGCATTTCTGCCAACAAGCCCGTTCTACCTTTGATCACCGGCCCAATGATGCCTGGGAGTCACCGCGGCCAGCGTATTGGTGCTTGTACTGACTGTCGAAACAATTGGGCAGCATTCAGAGCAGGCGAGATTGACGTTGAGGAGATCTCGGCAATTAATGAAGAGCTTGCTCCGACGGTATGTGCTGAGAGAGGTACCTCGGCGAAGATGAAATTGTCTTGTCAGCTAATGTCGGCCAATTTTCCTGCAGATAGGGACATGTGGTGTCATGGGCACTGCTAGCACAATGGCTTGCGTTACTGCAGCGCTAGGTATGATGCCACTCAAGGGTGCATCTGCACCGGCGGTGTCATCAGCCAGACTGCGAATTGCAGAAGAGACAGGCGCAAATGCAGTTGCAATTGCCACATCCCAGAGGAGGCCCCAGGAGATTTTGACGAAGGAATCCTTTTGGAATGCTATCACGGTTCTCCAAGCCATTGGCGGCTCAACGAATGCGGTGGTTCATTTATTGGCCATTGCCAATCGGCATCCAGAGCTTCAAGGAGTAATCACTCTGGACACTTTTGAAGTGATTGGACGCAAAACACCACTGCTGATTGATCTCAAGCCGAGTGGAGATAACTATATGAACGATTTTCACAATGCAGGAGGCATGATGGCGCTCTTGCAAGTGCTTCGACCCTTGCTTCACTTATCAGCCACGACGATCACCGGGCAAACATTGGGCGAGGTCTTAGATGCCTCTCAGTCCAAGCAGCTCTCATATTCACAGCAGATCATTCGGCCAATGTCCGGTCCCCTGTTTCCCTCGTCATCGCTGGTCGTCCTTCGCGGCAATCTTGCTCCAAATGGAGCGATTATCAAAGCCTCGGCATCCAAGTATAGACATTTGCTGTCTCATACTGGACCCGCTGTAGTATTCGAAAACTCAGCAGACCTAGCCAAGCGTATCGACGATCCTAACCTCGCCGTTACGAAGGATAGCGTGCTTGTCCTGAAAAACATTGGCCCAGTTGGCAACCCTGGTATGCCCGAGGCAGGCCTCATACCTATTCCAAAGAAACTAGGAGAAGTAGGGGTCAAAGACATGCTGCGTCTGTCTGATGGTCGAATGTCAGGAACTGCCGGTGGTACCATCATCCTTCATATCTCGCCCGAAGCCGCGCTGCCAGATTCCCCATTTGGTGCAGTGGAAACGGGGGACTTAATCATATGCGACATCGAGACTCGCACGCTGAAATTAGATGTATCTGATTCAGTATTGCAGGCTCGTATTGAAGAACGCAAACAGGTCCTTGCAGGAGATGTGCAGACGCGAAAGCAGCGGAGAGGATATCGGGGGTTGTACGAGCGGTCGGTGAACCAAGCTCAGGAGGGAGCAGATTTTGATTTCCTGACTGCTGGAGGTGCCAATTAGGAGAAGCCATAGAAGTTAAATAAATCATTCTTGAGATGTATACATTCAGCCTGGAGACGGAGACCCTTACCCTGAGCCCTGAGCCCTATTTTATTTCCCAATCGGGTTAAATCAAGGCGCGTCACGCGGACGCGTCGGAGATCCCTGGACCTTGCGCTCCACCAGATTGAGATCGAGACTCCAGACTTGTTGATTGCAACTTCAATTATCTACATCAGATCTCGGTAGAGATGAGTTTAGACGCTCTTCGCCCGCGGGGGCGCCCAGCCCGTAAGCCATCTATATGAATCTGTTTGCGACATCTACTGACAACGCGCTCTACAGACACTCCCGGTACAACAGTATTGGCATACACGCCCGACGGACGACGGATCATTACTGGCGGTTCGAATTCCGCAATTCGCATCTATACGGTCGGCGAAGATGGCGAACCGAAGACAATTGACGAGGGTGTCGACGCGCATTTCGGTATTGGTGCTACAGTAGGTTGGGGAGTCTGCGGTTCCGCAAATGGAGCTGACGAGGTCATTAGAATGGGTCCTTTATCATGGGCGCTGAGGACGGAACGGTCTGGCAGTATGACATTCTCTCTGGCAAGATGCAGAACTTACTGGTCCGATGCGCTTTGCCAGTGAGAGATATCGCGGTGACGAGAAATGGGGAGTGGGTGGCGGTAGCAAGCGAGTGAGTTTATTATTTGCGGATATAGGAGATTGATTGCTAACATAGCTAAACTAGTGAACTCACAGTCAAAATGGTGAAAATCGATGACATGACGCAAGTGAAGTACCTTCGCGAACAGTCCAAGGGAACGAAACATGTCACTTTTGATCCCAATGGCCGATATGCGACAGTTTCCGGCACCGATGGAATTCTTTACATCTACTCTCTACACGAAGAGGAACCTGAACTGGTCCGCAAACTTGACGGAGTGATTCGACGACTGGAGCCGGATGCTGAGGCGACATCGCGAGCTGTGTGGCACCCCGATGGAACTGCATTCGCTTCTGCTGAGACAACAAGAGATATCTCAATATACTCAACTACCGGATGGAAGAAAGAAAAGACGTTTTCTGGGGAACATACTGGCGATATCACGGCATTGAGCTGGGCCCCGAACGGAACTCTTCTGGCTTCTGCTGCTGCGGACGGACAGATTGTGCTATGGGAAACAAAGACGCAAAAGGTTCTGCAACGATACGACTTTGGAAACGTTATGAACCTTGCATGGCACCCGACCAGGAACTCACTTTCTTTCACGACCTCAGATGGAGAGCTTTTCATCTACGATAACTTTGTTCCGAAAGACCACGAATCATTGCTGCAGAAGCCCTTACAGGCCGCTCCTATCTTCCCTGGGCCTCTAGGCGAGATCTCTAGCAATGTCCAGCGAACAACGTTGGCAGATCGGTCTAAGGAAGCCATTCAACGAGCTGCCAGAAGGGGAACCCCGGACTCGCTGGATGATATTCTAGGCGGTGATGAGGAGATGGGCGATTTTGTTGACGATGATGATGGAGCTGGCTATGCCGAGGATGAGCTCAATCTCTACGGAAAGCGACCAAATGGTCATCTCGATGATATTGATGGCCCCGTCAGCAAACGACTTCAGTCTGTCGGTAGCTTGCAGCCCTTGGCTCACCCGCCTCTCCAGCCTGGCAGCACACCATGGGCTGGAAGCAGGAGATATCTCTGTATGTTTTGATTTCCCTTTGTTCTGATATGGAATTGCTAACATAGCTAGGCCTAAACTTGACCGGTGCCGTCTGGACTGTCGACCAAGAAACGCACCATACTGTGACTGTGGAATTCTATGACCGCGAGGCCCATCGAGACTTCCACTTCACCGACCCTTACATGTACGACAAGGCTTGCCTAAGTGAGTTGGCCCTAATCTCGCTTCTAGCCATGTAGCTGCTAATCAAGTGTAGATGACAACGGTACGCTGTTCGCCAATAGCCCTACTGATGGTAGCGCCGCCACTATTTTCTATCGACCACATGAGACATGGACTACGCGAGCGGACTGGCGAACTCAATTGCCCGAAGGAGAACAAGTTCAAGGTAGGTTATCCAAGGCTTGTTCTCGTTGTATCATTTTGCTGAGATATTATTAGCTTTGGCGCTCAGTGACTCATACATCGTCGCTGTAACATCAAAGGACTATGTCCGCGTGTACACTCTCTTTGGAACCCCTTTTAAGGTGTACAGGCAAAAGAGTCAGGCCGTGGCCTGCGCAGCTTGGCGTGACTACATTATGAGTATCGGCAATGGACCCGTTGGACCCGATGGCCTTCACACGAGTTTACGATTTACGGTGGAAAATGTCAAGCGTGACGAAATCTGCCAGAACGAAGATACAGTGGCCCTTCCGGAAGGGGCTTCATTGCAGAGTGTTTTCTTCTCTGACTCTGGAGTATGTAACGCTTGAACCAAAGTATGATTACAGTGAAACTGACCATATGTCTAGGATCCTTGTATCTATGACTCCACTGGTGTCCTACTGGTGCTACAGCATTGGCGCACCCCCGGGCAAGCCCGGTGGGTTCCTCTCCTTGACACAAAGCAAATGGCACGTCTCGCAGGTGGTAAGAAAGAAGAAACATACTGGCCCGTCGCTGTTGCACAAGACAAGTTCCACTGTATCATCCTTAAGGGTGGCGACAAGAACCCCTACTTCCCGCGACCACTTCTCAGCGAGTTTGACTTCCAGATCCCTGTTTCCAGTGCTCCCCCGAAGGATTCCAACGAATCCGAAGAAGCAGCAGCAGAGCGTAACGAGAGCTCCCGATTCGAGGAAACCTTTGTACGCGGAAACGTCCTCCTGTCGCTCTTCCGCGACTTGCTTTCCTCAACCAATGCGACAGCTAGTCAGCGTTCCGATATGGCGCGGAGAGAGCTCGACCTGGATAAGAACTTGCTGCAGATGCTGGCCATCGAATGCAGAGAGGGCGAGGAGCGTGGAATGAAGGCACTCGAGTTGGTGGCTATGATGACGGACCGCAACGGCAAGATGCTCGAGGCAGCTGCTAAGGTTGCTCAGCGTTATGGACGTGGTGTTCTGGAGGACAAGATCCGCGATCTAGCGGAGCGACGAGTCATGGGAATGGGTGATGATGATGATGAATTGGCTTGATTAGGGACTCAGATGTTTACTTTAGTAGCATAATGTTTGGACGATTAGTTGAAGCACAAATGACCTCTCGTCTCCTCTATCCCCATTTCCTTCCAATTCTAATAACTTTACATTCCTTGTAATTTGAATAGAATATTAAGGAAATGCCATGTCCAAATGTAACTGTTCGCCTGTTCTGGTTGTATACGGGCCGAACGTGATTGGCTCCGATAACGTCATTGGAGATAGGACTTCTCCATCTTCAACTTTTAACTTACAAACTGCACGTTTCAACCATTTCTCCATGGCTTGACAACACAATACACTGGGAGCAGCTCAATGATCCAAACATAATGCCGAAGCTGGTCTATCCGCGCATCTCTCTCCTCAATAAGAGGTCTGTGTCAGCGCGATCTTTTGGCTCGCTGTCGCGACAGCAGCTAGCACAGCCTCGTCATGGCCTTCTCAATGAGCCGTGGCTTCCTCCGGCAATAAACTCCCCACTCCCAACCGCATATTTCTCTCCGACCCGCGTACGCCGCGAACTAGACGGAGGGGAAGGAAAATCTCAACGAAACGACCATAAGCCACCCGATGAAAGGACCTTGAAGCTCGGAAAGAGTAAGCATGCCCTCTTCACTGTTCTGATATGCTAGACTAACATTACAAAAGCTTTACGGACCCTATCCCCTTTACTCCCAACTCTCCTGTACAATACTCTTCCCACCAAAATCCTTGCCCCAAGCGTGACCCTTCATCTTTTCCCATCTACACATCCACACCTCCCAACAGTCAAAGGACGCACCCTATACCGCGCAGCACTATGGACAGTCCCAGTCGCATGGAGCAGCGTGCCCTTAGTCGGAAACGTGAAGCTACAAATCCTCAGCGAAAGGATCGTGCGCTCAGGCACACTGCTCGATCCGTTGCGCAACGGTGACCACCACGACTGTGGCGATGAGCGCCTAGTAGTTCGATGGAAGACCGAGCCTCGGACAGATAGCGGGCCTTTCCATGCCCCGTCTCCCTCGTCGAAGACAAGTTCAACCGCGTCTCAAAATGCTGCTTCGTTGCAAGAGAGCCATCTGTCAGCCTCGAAAAAGGGTACTAACAAAGGCCTGAGTGTGCTGCTTGGAGGTGAAGAACCTATATTCAAACTCTCAAAAGAAGAGCAGTTCACTGGTCTGTTTATTTTTTCTTTCGATGAGGAAGGTCGCATCTTGACTCATACTATTGAGCACGCTGATGAAGCTGATGGCTGGGAACGGACTTCTAAATTCGTTACTTTGACAGACTGGCTTATTGGCAAGGCGCGTGGCTCTTTGGATCCAGTCACAAATCCAGGACTGGCCATGGAATCTTGTCAGAATCATGGGTTTGATTCGAGTGACCACCGGAGATCATGACTACACCAACGGCCTTGAAAGATTTTTTCTGAATTGGTGAAGCTTGTACTGGAGAAGCACTTTGGTTTTGATCTCATGTGGCCTTTGGACATGTTCTAACTTCCCCTCTTTTATTGGACTTGTCTGTTTGGCAGGACCATCTGGACATCTTCTACTCACCACTCTATGTATTATACCCCGTTTCTAGATTATTGAGCAAACGAATCAAATAAGCAGTTGTACATTCTACCAAAAATCAACCCAAAGATTTCCAAAACATTTGCCAATGTGAGAGCAATAAACAAGATGATAATACAAATACACGTCACGCATCGACCAGCGACACGATACCACCGTTGAACTATCAAGCGACACAATCATTCGGTCTTCTTGTGCACAGCAGGCGATTTCAACAAAGTGAAAACACTAACCGCAACAACAGACATAGCCACACCACCAGCTGTATAAGCAGCCTCGCGGCCAGCCCACCAGAACAAAGAGCAGAACACGATAGGACCAGTGGCCCTACCAGCCTGGCCCCATCCTCGCAGACGACCCATGACCGCGCCACGGTCCGCATCCTGTGCCTCGAAACTGCCCAAACTGTTCAATCCTGTCACAACGGTAGCACTGGTAACAGCCAGCAAAGCGCCAGCTGCATATAAGCCCGAGGGAGAAGCGACTTGAGCAAGGAAGAAGAATGAGATGGCACAGGCGATGACACCAGCGCGGAGGGTGACCAGAGGAGGAAGACGGCGGACGAGAGTTCCCTGGAGCAGAGAAGCGATCAAGCCCATTAGGGATAGAAGTCGACCATTCAATGCAGCGGGGCTGGCTGTTGTAGCTGTGCCAGCATAGAGAGTGGTAGTCAAGAATGGAAGAGAGAATTCTAGACCCGAGAACGGAAGCAAGAAGAGAAAATGAAGAGCGTTGAGAAGAGCAGGGTTGTTAGTATGGACACGTTTAGTAGGGACAGACTTCTTCTCATCTGCTTTCTTACTCGACGCATCTGCCTTCGTCTCCGTCTTCTCATCCTCATGCTTCAGCGTCGTCAACCGCGGATGCGTCTCCGGCAAACAAGCCCAGAGATAGGTAGTCTCGATAAAGATCAAAGCCAAGGACACAATGGCAGCCACGATGAATGGGTTCTCGGTAACAATATCAACAGTGCTGAGTGCCGCACCGAGCATCGGACCGAACGTAAACGCAATGCTGAAGCAAGCTCCAACCAACGCCATGGACGAGCCACGATGCTCAGCATCTGTAACATCCGCCACAATGGCATTGGCCATTTGCACATTTGCCTCACTCAAGCCGCCGACAATGCGGCTTGCAAGAAAAGTGCGAAAGTCCCGGGCTGACACCCATAGCGCGACACTCCACAGATTGCCCATCATGGAGATGAGGAGCGCGCGACGACGGCCATAACGGTCGGAGAGGCGGCCAATAACTGGAGCAGCGAATGCCTGGAGGAGAGAGAAGAGGGAGCCGAGTGCTCCTCCGAGGAGGACGATGTCATAACGCGAGTCAATGGGGCGGGCGAAGGCGTTCTTGTAGGCGTTTAGATAGTGGAAGATGCGGTTGAGAAGGGAATTCGGGGATGGATCTTGGGCGCGATAGAACGAGAGTAATGAGGGGAACAGAGGCAGAATAAATGTAAAGGAGATCTGGAGGTATTGTCAGTTTGGGCCAGATTGGTTATTGGCTTGGAGGGGCTTTCATCTTACCAGATCTATCAACAATGAAAGCATCAACACCTTGAGCACCTGCTTACGTTGGGCGCCAGCGATGGCCATGTTTGCTGGCGCCAGATATAGATTGGTTGAATTGAAAGAGTGTGGAGAAAAGAAAGTAAGAGGATGAAAGGAAGGGAGTTGACAGTTGTACTCGAGAATTGATCTGATTGTATGCGAAGCTCCACTGATGGCATGCCGGAGTTGGTTCCTATCGTGGTTAGCGTCGCATGGCCTGACGCGATGTCATGTGATGCTATACTTCCCTAGCGATTGTCGACGTCTACATCTACATGTACAGAGAATAGAAAAAGCAGCGGTGTAAGTCACCTCAATCAATTCCGCTCCATATCCGACCTAAGCCTGTCCGGTCCATTCACACGCGCCGATAAAACATTAGCCATAGAATACAGATGTATGTTGTGAGAGCAAAGCTCTCGGAAAATCGGAATATGCACGCTCAAAAAAATAGCAGAACATGGTCCATAAGACTTTGGCAAAGCCAGATGAAGAGATCAGAAAGTGACACTTCATGAAGAAAATTCGTTGCGTTCGTGATCCATGAAATCGGACCAGTGATCATAGAGGGGAATAATGAATAAGCAGATGGCCCGGAAATCACTCGATAGAACGTCATATCGAGGAAGCAGCTTGTGGCAAGTAGGCTTCAGCGGATTAGTTAGATGTGCCACCATTGGTCTTGAGCTGGGCTTCAGTAGGCGAACCATTGCCACCACCGCGTCCACGACCGCCACGACCGCGACCACCACCACCACGACCGCGCTCACGCTTGCCATCACCTCGGCCGCGGCCACCACCGCGAGATGCCTCACGACGAGGGCCACGCCCGCGACGTCCATTGGCTTGTCCCTTGGCACCGTTCTCCTGGGTAACGTCGGCGCCAGCAGAACCGTTGTTCAGACCGCCATCAGCGCTGGCGGGAGTAGCCTGGAGGCCAGTGTCGGTCTCGGCAGGGTCACGAGGAAGCTCAACATTATCAGCGTCGCCGGCCTGGTCAACAGAGCCATAGCTCTTCTCTGCAATAGTGTTGGCAGCATCAGAAACAAGAGTCTGGGCAGGCGGAGCGAGCTGATCGTTCTCGGAGGTAGGTGCAGTATTGGCGCCGAATGAAGCATCCTGAAGCTCGGTGAGGCCAGCGTTGGCCATGGTAGGATCAGAGGCGGGGGTGGTCTCGGGGACAGTCTCGGTGATCTCCTCAGTGGGAGCGAACTTGTTGGAGGCCTGCTTCACATCACCATCTAAATTAACCAATATTAGTAAACAGACTCCGCGACATGGAGGCGCGACCCGCGCTACTCACAGCTGAACTCAAGCGCTTCACCCTCCACACCAATGACCTTCTCATCGGCACCGTCAATCAACTTCACCATTGCATTGACTGCATCCTGCGAGCCACCGTAGACCTGGAACAGGACACCCTCGAAAGCAAGACTCTCCACAGTAGTAGCATCACCGTCGCGACGGAGGTTGGCTGCGGCACACAAGAACTTGCTCATGGTAAGCAGGCGCTCGCGAAGTGCCTTGGCGCTAGATTCAGTCGCATCGGCAACTGCATTTCCACGGACAGCCTCCAACTCCTCCTTGTGGGCCTTCAAGAGTTCAGCCTTCTGAGCGGCCAACTTCTCTTCGTATTGGGCAGCAAACTGCTTGTAGATGGTGATCTGCTCCTCGATCTGATTGACGGCAGCCTGGAGAGAAGGCTTCTTCATAGCCTGGGCCTTCTGGTCGTTGTTGATCTTCTTCTCCTCAATGAGTTCGTCGAGGGACTTGCCGGGGTTCTCAGCGAGGATGGCATCGAGCTTAGCGGTAGAGTTCTGTGAAGGCGGGGTTATTAGCATAAGATGAACGGAAGATGACGCGCAAATAGGTCTCTGGCTTGGATGCTTACCAGCTTCTTGATGGCATTGCGGAGAGACCTGAGTGAAGTGTATGGTTAGCTCACTGTGTCCGACGAGTCATGGCGCATTAGGCCAAAGCCATGCGACAAGATTCACGCGAGGGGAATCATACTTCTGGAGCTCTTTCAGGTGGCTACTCTCAGTTCCATTGGCATCAGTTATGGGACTCTCAGGATCAGCCTTGGAGGTACTCGAAGCTCGGGAGAGGCCCTTCTCCTTGAGGTCTTTAGGCTTCTGAGTGGCGGAAGCGGGAGCCATAATGGAATGTGGGTAACACAAGTGAAAGTAGTAAAAGCCTGTACAGGATCACAATGATGAAAACGCAAAATGCGAAGTGATGATTAGGAAGAAGAGATGTTAAGAAGGAAGAATCAACATGCGGGTCCGAAACCCTTGGTCGGTGTGTGCAGCCACTTTAGGCACTCTCTAGCAAACCAGCACTCTACGCTCCATGTGGCTACAAGGCTTCAATTCGGTCGAAAGTAATCATAACTTCAATTGAATATTCCAATCCTGCTGGGTATCATATCCCAGGCGCCAGTACGCCGTCAGTGTCTAAATCACAGAATCCATGCAAGCCCATCAATCCCCAGCACAATAATTCATTGCCACTTGTCGCGAAAACAACTGATCCCGAGGGGTATTCTCTATCCCTGAAACTTGCGCAACGTTTTCTAAATGAGCACCAAAATTCGTCAGTCGTATATTCTAGGAGTTGTCTGGATCAAGCCCGGATGTGATCGATTCGATGTGACATACCTCAGTAACTTTGCGCACTGTATTGGCTGAGATGTTCTTCTCGCCAGATTTACGCGACTTGATTGATGCCTCGCGCATTAACCTACAAAAGGGTGTTAGCTTACCACTATTCCAGACACGGCTTGGGGCGTAAATCGACGGGCAGCAATCAAAAAGGACATACTCTTGCATGAACAGCATATAGTCAAGGAAGATCTGAGCAGAGTTGGTTAGGGGTGTTTTTCATAGGGGCGGGGACAGCGTACCAGGATGTCGGCATTTTTGCTCACATTTCGGTTTGAGTGGGCTTTCACAATGCGCTTGACAGTGCCTCGTGGGTAGAGCTTTTGAGCCATGGCGAGCGTAGAGAGAAGAAGAGGATGTTGACCCGACGTGGGGAGCTCCCGTATCTAATACGCGTGACCCCAGATATTGCAACATCCATACTTCCCCCGGCCAACATAGTTTTTTTTTTTTTTTTCAGTCTATAGAACTGGACTTGATGAGCTACATAAAAAATGTGACATGGCTCAATTGGCTTGATCTTGAAAAGTTGCAAGTTCTAGGGGTCCATACAAGTGCTTTTAAACCACAAGTCAAAAGCTGTAGTAACATAATTGACGCTCCAGAAACTCATTATAATTCTACTCTCATACTTCAATACCCGCGCTCACGTCAATTGCTGCTAATAGTTTGTAGACTAGAGCCTAGGTGAGCGAGGCTAGGAAGCTCTACATCTTATTTAGCTTAGTACATCACGAATGCGGAGACCATACTGGAAGAAGTAGACTGGTTTTTCTTGGCAAAGGTTGTGCTCACGCCGATATTAATTTGTACTGCGCTTCTCATTTCATTGTACACTTAAACGGGATCGTAGAAAGCGCCATGCAAGTATGCCAGTGATCGACGCAACCGCTGCGCGCCATGCTAGGAATACATAGATGGCTTTGCTCATGCGCTGGTAATATCCGCATAATAGAATGCCTACGGCATAGTTCATCCCAGCCGCGGGACGGTCTTCAAGATCATAGTATCTGGCCACACCAAGACCTAAGATCCCAGCAGGGCTAGTCCAACAGCTTTTATCGGACGTTTGGCGAGGGCGAGTGCCTGAAGTAGCACGGATGGCATTGCGCTTCCTCAGACCGTAGGTCATTAAGCTCACAATAAGGCGAAGATCGGGTGTAGTGAAAGTTGGATATTCCCACTGTTGAATTGAGCGATGGGGTGGAAGTATGTTGAGGAAATCAGTCATGACCCCAAGGGTCAGTCCCCAAAGTAGTAGTGGACGAGCAATGTCAGTCGAATCCGCTTGGTTACTTAAAAACCAATTTTTGATATTGTGGGCGATGGAGGGTTTGGTACTAGCATCAGGGATAAAGCCTTTGATCGCTGTACAATACTGGCTTTCCGAGGGGATTAGTCGGATGGCCGAGAATTGCATTTGACCCATCAAAGAACGGATTGCGAGACGAGGTATAAATCCACCTGGGAATGCCAGTCGCAATCGTTGAGACACATCCACATATTCAATGGTTCGAAGAGGAGGTGACAGGAGAGCACGCAGCGGGACCCAATGGATCGATGCTACTTCGGTGGGTTGTAAACGAAGAGGTGGAATGGTAGGGCTGGTAACTATGAATACGAATGGACAAAGGACCATCAGACTGCCATTAAGGTTAGTATATTTCTTGCAAAAAGCCAACGGGAACATACATTTCAGACCCGAAGTTGGCATAGACCACTCGCTCCGGGAGGTTTCCCACGGCGATACAATCTGGCCCAGTCAAATCAATACCAATCTCCTCATCAGCCTCTCGAATAGCTGCAGCTTGATCATCCTCGTCTTCGGGGTCTCTTTTTCCGCCAGGTAATGCTACGTGACCAGTCCATCGATCTCCCACCCGAGAGGAGCGCTTGATGAACAATACCTCTGGCTCGCCGTTTTGAACCCAATCCTGCGCACAGAAATCGGATAGACGTTTTTCAACGGGAAACTCGGTATTATCACTGCAGGATGTTTCAGGCCAATAGTTATAGCTTGGTCGAACGTGAAGAATCACAGCGACCGAGGCTCGTTTTTTGACAGAGAATGGGTTGGGAACATGGGGAAATGGTTCGCGATATAAATCTTGGAGACCATCAAGAAGATGTGTGATGAGCCCAGGGCACCCTCTATCAATGTCGTTCTCCATAGGGTACAGCGTACTGCTCTGATGTAATAATGCCCAAATAAGCATCAGGAACCTCCTCCGTCCGGGGGCGGAGAGCGGCGCCAGTCGAGAGTGAGTAGGTGGCCCGTGCGCCAACCAAAGGGCTGAGATCTCCCCGGGAGCCGCCGCTTCAAGTCTATTGCCTCTTATCTTCAAAGGGCACATAGACTTGTCAAAAAGAAAGAAGGAATGGTGTATTCTATGAATATACACAAGCTAGCAAAAAAATAGAATGTAAACGCTACCCACGGGGGTCGAACCCGCAACCTTCCGGTTAACTGGATGGAGGTTAGTATTATAATATTATGAAAATGATGTAAAGGGTTACTGACAAGCCGGACGCACTACCATTGTGCTAAGGAAGCTAGTTGAAGGAATATGCCAGACTAGACCAAACATGAATATACTGGTTATGAGAATTGAAAGCAAAAAATGAACGCTACCCACGGGGGTCGAACCCGCAACCTTCCGGTTAACTGGATGGAGGTTAGTTTTGTATTCATGTGAAGAGAAGTGTAAAGGGTTACTGACAAGCCGGACGCACTACCATTGTGCTAAGGAAGCTGATTGAAGGAAACTACCTTAACTTTGGTATATGACTCAAACAGCCATGCCACTGTTGAGGCTTCTGAGTTTAATGTTTGAATAAAGCTTTATCGCTTGGTAAGTTTCTCTTATTAACTGCAGTATAGCTGCACACTAATCTTTAGTGAATCACTTGGCACAGATTTTGTTTAAAGACAAGTCCTACATATATTCGCTTGTGGCGATATGTTGACATTGCCACAGCAAAGGCGAGGATACAATACGAGATGATCATGTGACTCAACGGTATGGATCACGTGGGGGCCTAGGTCTTGATTTAGTCGTCATGCATCTTAGTCTCTGATTGGCTGTAATTGAGCACGTGCGTCTATCGCTGGCTCTACGCATTCGTTTTAAGCTGCTGCCATCGCTTAATCCTAAGCTATTTTTTTAGGCTTCTTTTGCATTTCACCCGCAGGATAGGATCAAATTCTTTACAGCCTCTCTATCAATTGCCTGTTGGGTATTGAATTGTTCCTCAATCTTTCTTATCTGTTGCTCCCTTCATAAAGTGCACAGGGCCGTGCCTGAGTAACCAGCTGCACCACTCCATTCTCAACCAGACTGGCTCAAAATGCGGTTTGGGAAGACCCTCCGCACTGCGGTGTACCCTCCTTGGAAAGGGAAGTACATTGACTACGCTAGACTTAAGACACTGTTGAGAGAGCATGATGTCACTGGAGAGGATGTTAGTGACTCGGACGACGATCAATGGACCGAGCAGGATGAGGAGGCCTTTGTGCAGGAATTACTTAATGTACAGCTGGACAAAGTGAATACCTTCCAGGCAGAGACCTCACAACAACTCCGAGAACGTACAACGGCCTGTGAGGCTAAATTGCGACCATTGGCACCCGCCCCGGAGCAGGATGCCCCCGCGCTTGACGATCAGAAGAAGAGAACAATTGCCTCAGAGGTTCTTCAAGAGCTGGACAACATCACAAAGGAAGTCAGTGCCTTGGAAAAATACAGTCGGATCAACTTTACAGGCTTCCTCAAGGCTGCAAAGAAACATGACCGAAAGCGTGGAGCCCGATACCGAGTGAAACCCTTGCTCCAAGTGCGACTGTCCCAGACACCTTTCAACTCGGAGGACTACTCTCCACTTGTTCATCAGCTCTCGGTGATGTACTCTTTTGTTCGAGAGACATTGAGTCAAGACATCGTGCAACCAAAAGAGCCAGAGCGTGGATTTGGTCGTGATACATACTCTTCCTACAAATTCTGGGTCCACGAAGACAACGTATTGGAAGTGAAGACTTACATTCTGCGTCGTCTCCCTGTCCTTATCTACAACCCCGGAACCTCCAAGGACCTCGATACCCTGACTGAAGACCCAACGATTACCTCCCTATACTTTGACAACCCGCAATTCGACCTCTACAACCAGAAGGTCGCACGAGCCCCCGAGGCCGGATCTTTACGACTACGCTGGACGGGGTCGCTGAAAGACAAGCCTGCTGTGTTCTTGGAGAAGAAGATCGTCACCGATGACGACGAAAGCCGACAGGTCAAGATTCAGCTCAAGAATAAGCACGTCAAGGAATTCTTGGACGGCGAATACCGCTTTGATAAGAAGGTCAATCGTATGGAGGATTCTGAAAACGGAGAGTCAGCAGCTGCAGAAGCTTTGAAAAAGGATATTGATGAGCTCCAATCTTTCGTCAAGGAGAATGACCTGCAGCCTATGCTCCGTGCCAACTACACACGCACTGCATTCCAAATCCCCGGTGATGATCGCATCCGCATTTCTCTTGATACAAACCTTGCTCTGATTCGTGAGGATTCTCTCGACAGCGAGCGTCCGTGTCGCGACCCAGCTGAGTGGCACCGCGCCGACTTGGATGACGCCGACATGACCTATCCCTTCACCAATATCAGAACTGGAGAGATCAACCGCTTCCCTCACGCTTTACTCGAGATTCAGCTTCGGGGCAAGGCCCACAACACTGAGTGGGTTAACGACCTGATGGTGTCCCATCTGGTCAAGGATGCTCCTCGTTTCTCCAAGTTTGTTCACGGTGTTGCTTTATTGTTCGAGGACCACGTCAACAGTTTCCCCTTCTGGCTGAGTGGACTGGAAAATGACATCCGTCGTGATCCCGAAACTGCATTCCACGAAGAGCAAGAGAGATTGGCACGACGAGCGGAAGAAGATATAGCAGTGGGTAGTTTTATGGGCGCAGCAAACAGTCCAACTCGTGCACTTGTTGGCTCACCCTACCATCACTCTTACGGAGGCTCTCCCTCTGTCGTACGGAGACAATCAGCCATCACCGAGCCTGCACCGCGACCCTCCCGCCCTTCGATTCCTGAAGTGCAACCCCAACAACCCGAATATGAAGATGAACCAGAAGAAGAGCCTCAAACACCTTCTCGCCTCGAGTCCATCCTTCAGTCCGTGGGATTGTCCCCGGAACGCTGGCTGGGACAGAGCCCTATTTCTCTGCCTCCTGGCGTCCGACACCCTGGTATCTGGATCAAAGATGCTGGCCCCGTTCGTGTGGAGAGCAAGGTCTGGCTTGCCAACCAGCGAACCTTTATCAAATGGCTTCACATCAGTATTCTGTTGTCGAGTCTGTCCCTTGGTCTTTACAACGCTGCTGGCAAACACAACAGGATTGCCCAGACCCTGGCTGTGGTGTACACATTCTTTGCTATCTTCGCCGCAGGATGGGGCTGGTACATGTACGAGAGACGGGCACGACTCATCCGTCAGCGAAGCGGCAAGGACCTGGATAACATGATTGGACCTATCGTCGTCTGCATCGGTTTGGCCATTGCTTTGGTCCTGAACTTTATCTTCAAGGTGAGAGATTTTCCTGTCCTGTTCTCCGGACTTTACTGACTTCCAAACAGTACACCTCAGCACTTGCGCAAAACGATAACCCCCCGTCTGTCGGCGTGCCTGTTCACTCTAACTCGTCGGCTGTATTTGACAGCAACTCAGGGGCTCAGTGGGCTAATCAGGCCCAGCAGGTTCTTTGATCGAGTCTGTTTAATTTGTCAAACATAAGAGTTGGCCAGTAGATATCCCGGTTGGCTCTGTCCAGATTGCCCAATTTTTGGAGCATGCACCTATGGAACTTACGGTGTAAATGTATCGAATAATAGCGTGTACCTCAATACCAAATCCCTTTTTGCTTATCAGTTTCATCCTCTCCTGTCTTCATCTTCATCTCCCAGGCATATTTGCTTGTAATCACCAAAGTTCATCAACGACCGCAACACGAGGGCGAACACGGGCTGGTCTATACAAAAGTACGAAACTACGCCCCAAATAGAAGTGATCCAATGAAGAAGTAGACATTCGATCGAACCCCTTGATCCCGAATACTCCATCAATGAAACAGTTCCATCCCAATCCCCTGCTGACAAATCGACTGTCATCCCCGACATGAAAAGCAACCGACGCCCAAAAAAAAAAAAGCCCAAACCCAATCCTTCTTTCTCAAACCCCTCATCTGACATTTCAGACCCCTCACAATGACAAACTTCACCATTCAAATCATATCAGACACGGTGTGCCCGGTAAATACAACCTCAATCCTGCCCCAAGCCCCAACCCAACTATACCTATAACTATAACCTACACCATGACGCAACCAAAAGCTAACCCTGCCCCAAACAGTGGTGCTTCGTAGGCTACCGCCGGCTATCAAAGGCCATAATAGCTCACAGAGCCACAAACCCAGCAGATACATTCAGTCTGCACTGGAAAGCATTCTACCTAAACCCAGCCAGCGCGCCCTACCCGGGCGTTAACAAGGCCGAGATGTACGCTCAGAAATTCGGCGCGGAGCGAATGACCGCCATTTTCTCGAGACTTGCGGCTGCGGGTGAAGGGGATGGAATCCATTTCTCCTTTGGGGGGAATACGGGGTCAACGCGGGATTCGCATCGACTGCTTTGGTATGCTGGTCAGCAGGAGGCTAACATGGAGAAGAAGGAGGAGGAGGAGGGTGTGGTTGGGGGAGTGCAGAGTCGAGTTGCAGAACAGTTGTTCCGGGCATATTTTGAGGAAGAGAAGAATATAACTGATTTGAGGGTTTTGGTTGAGGCTGCTGTTGGGGCTGGCTTGGATGGGGATGCTGTTAAGAAGATGTTGGATGAGGATGTTGGGGGTGAAGAAGTGGATTTGGAGGCTAAGACTGCTGCTAGGAGGTTGGTTTCGGGTGTGCCTTATATCTCCGTGCAGGGCAAGTATCATGTTGAAGGTGCGGATGAGCCTGAGGCCTTTTTAGAGATCTTTGAGAAGATCAAGCGGGAGGAGTAAGTGGATGTGTGTTCAATTTATATGTTTATGTTGGCAAAGAGAATGGTTGATGATCTCGTGCAAAATGCGTTTGTTATAATCAGCAACAGCAGTTCTAGTGACAGCCTATGGTAATGCTGTCGAGCCCTATCGAGCAGTTTGTCATGGCTAATTCTATCTTCATGTCCGTGTGCCGGTAGGATAGCGACAAGACAATGGGCAGCATGAGAAAGTAAAGTAACGCCTAGCATGCAATAGACGTGTGCTAACTGAGAACAAAACACAAGCCGGGTAATGAGAAGAAGAAGCATGATAATACAGAACGAGGATGCTAATGGGAAATAAAATAAGAGACCCATCAACACCAGAAAGAAGAAAGGTGGAGAAAGCATTTGCATTGACATGGGAGATGGCTGGGGCCATGTCATGTCAGAGGCAAGTCATGATACATCGTAGCAGGTCATGGAATTGCAAAGCCCCATCTTTGATTGCTTGGGGAAAGGGGGGCTCTAATGAGTCGTCTGCGAACGGACTTGATGCAGTTCGTAATTTGGGAGATAGTCGAACCAATCACTCTCAGGGTTGTAGCGATACGCCTTGAAGTCAACCCCATAAGGCTTCGGTTCCAGCATGTAAAGCACGCCCATTGGGACGTCGAGGTCAGCAACCTCATCACGCTTCAGGCCACGGAAGTAAGCCAGGAGCACGCGGGCAACAGATCGGTGACTGACGAGCAACACATGGTCGGTGGTACGCTCAACCTCGACAATGACGGCGCGAGTTCGGTTGATAATGTCGAGATAGCTTTCTCCACCAGGTCCGGGGTAGCGATAGAAGAGCTTGTCCTTCTTTCGGTGGGCATACTCCTCGGGGTACTGCTCCTGGATTTCCTTGTAGGTCATGCCCTCCATCTTGCCGGAGTGGATTTCGTCCAGCATCCTCATCTGCTTGACATCGTATTCATCTTCATTGAAGTATTCGGCGGTTTGAACGGAGCGTTGCATCATAGAAGACCAAACACAGAAGTTGCGAGGTCCCTCTCGCGGGATATAAGATGGGTTGGGAGGTGTGCTGTCACCAGGGCGCGGTGGGAAGTGCTTCAGAAGGTCCTTCTGCCGCTGGTATGATTCCCATTGTTGGCGCTGATGGTCAACGAAGCGAGCCAGCGCCTTCGCGTACCGTTTGCCATTCTCACTGAGATCGGAATCGCCACCAATGCGGCCAGCAGCGTCATCCAGACTCTCGCCGTGCCGTGTGATCCAAATCTGGCGCGGGGAGAGGTTGAAGTTGAGCAAGTAGTAGACAACTTGAGAAGAGAGGAATCCATGGGTCTGGTGGGCGACCACTTTACGACCGACATCAATCATCTGGATATAGGCCATGCGATTCCTTTCCTCGTAATCGCCCAGGGGCACATAAGACTTCTCATAGAGAGCCACACGCTTCTTAAAGTCGACCAGAGCCTCAGTAGGGTCCTGGCCCTTGTAGTCTGGACCAGAAAGCTTCAAGCGCATATTAGCCTCAAGGAGATCCGGGTCCACACAGCTACTCTCAAGGAATAGAATGTTCAACTCGGGACCAGCACGGTTGCGAATGTGGTCAACAATTGCCTTGCGGCGCTCCATGGTGCTGTTGGTAGCATCGAGGATACCGATGCTGCCACCATCGTCCAGAATGTAATCGAGCAACTCATCAAGAGTGTCAAGCGCCACTTGCTCTCTCATCTTGACAGCAAGCTGGTTCTGAGGGTCAAAGAAATTTGCAGTCTGATCAATTGGCTCGGGAGAAGCTTCGTGGATAGCTTCTTCATTCTCGTGGGATTGGCCAGGGCCTGCATCAATCGAGGGCACCACGGTGCTTCCATTTTGAGAGACATGCTCTGGTTCCTCTCCGTTGACAAGAATCTTGGCGGGAAGGACCGGAGGGGGGAGTGGTGCCTCGTTGATAGGTTCGGCGGTCTCGGACGAGTTCAAGGTAGAGCCAACGCTGACACTCAATCGACGCACTGAGTCAATGAGATCATTGTGAATAGCGCTTGGCTTGCGGTTGCGGCCAAGAGGGGCTGGCGACGGTGACTTTCCAGCAGCCACACGACGACGCTGACCAACGTTGAAGATTTCGGTGTCGTGTTGGAGCCAGTTCAAGTAGCGGGCCAATTTCTTGGTGATATAACTCTTGCCTCGAGCCGGAAGGCCGACCATGACAATGACCAGCTTTGCGCCGACATCACGTTGGGCAATACGTCCATCTGGAGACACCTTGGACTTGGTCAATCCGGGGATATCAAGAGTGGTTGCTCGAACCCGACTAGGGGTTCCGCCAGGCTGAGGAGTGCCAAGTCTGAAGATGAAACAACGTCAGATAAGGTTCGCAAAGTGCATAAAGTGACAAACATGAGCACAAGGGACTGGGTCTTGGTTCCGGGGTAAGCAGACAAGCTTAGAATAAGGCTGCAACTCAGCCTTGGAGATCTATTCCGAGGTGCGTCTTGCCGATCATACTTCTGATAGGCCAGAGAGCTCACTGAAACGCAACCCCCAGAGGATTGAGACAAGGGGATTGGACACACTTACATCTGTGGAGACGGGGGTGCGGTAGAAACCGGAGTGTCAGCCAGAGTGTTTCCGACTCCACCCTTGGGCGGCTGTGAAGATTCGGAATGCAAGTCATTGCCTAGCGCTCGATTGACCACAGTTTTCGGAGGCAGCAGGGCTCCTTCTTTTCCCGATCCCGAGCCATTCCCGGTGGACGTGGCGCCGTTGGGCCGAGTATTATTCTTTTGATCTCCAACGTCAGGCGAGGTGGCCGACATCATGATAGCCGACCGGGCGATGTTGGAATGTTGCGCCATCCCCTGCAGGGGGATTTTCTGATCTTTTCTTTTATAGAACGTGTTGTCGTCTGTTTGTCAGGACTTGATTTCTGATGCAGACGACCTAGTCGTTGTGATTGCGATGGGTTCCCTCAAGACAGGATTTTGATGAGAAAAGAGAGAAAGTGGCGAGAGGGGGGGGGGTTGTGGATGAGTCAACCCGGGCAACCAGAACGTCACTTCGCTGCCTTCTCTGTACACAATAACCAGAATGACAGGAATAACAGAATAATAACGAGATGCTTATGGGTTGAGTCTTTGACAGTTTGCTTACTTTTTATCCTGACGGCGAAGCATCTGTCTCAAGGACTGGCGCTAAGGGCAGTCAAATGAGGTAAACGAACCCTTTACGCCCTAAAGCGAGAATCGCTTTCAAATGACGAAATGGCTATGCGGGTCGAGCAGCTAGTGCAGTGGATCAAGATTCCGATCAATAATGTGAAAGCAAGATCGCCAAGTATGATGTCAAAGGTGAGCTATAGCTAGCTCAGATGTGTTTTGAGAGGATGAATGGAGGGCAGGATCAAGAGATCTTATACTTAAGATCCATGCGAGGGAGGTCTCATCATGCAAGATGTATTCATGCTATCTCTAACTTAAGGGAGAATGCTTGGCTATGGCATCTGAAAGAAACGGTGGAGCAACAAAACAACATGATCCCTGTGCTTTGCAAATCCCCTGCGACATGTGCTTACAAGTAACCCCTCTTGGATCTCCGGACAGCGTCAGCACACCCTTAATGGGTTGATTTCAGACACGGCTAGCTCAACAAAAGTAAATTTGGATCTGGGCTCAGCCGGTATATTAAAGACCAATAATTAGAACACGGTGTGACCTGAGGCTTATCGTGCTGATACCTCCCTTTTCTCGGGACATACTCGGCTTTCTTGGCTTGTTCTCTCAACACATCAGGTTGATCTCTAACCAACTGTAAGCTCCCGTTCAAGCACGCTGATCTCCGCTGCTGTAAGCTCCGGAAGGGTTGACCCATATCCAGTAGGTTAATGCGGAATCCTCGGCGCTTGGCGGTAACGCAGGGGGGACCCCAGGTAGCATGCCGAGAAGATAGGTGGAGGATAGGGATCTGGAGTGTCGGATACGATGGAATCGATAAAACGGTGTGGCTGATTTCACGCAGAAATCGCCTAATCAGTTGCTCAGGTTCAAGGTCAGGCCAATCAAGCATGCGTAGGCTGCAATACTTAGTGCTGTGAGAACCAAAACCGCATTCCCACTGGTCCTGAATTTATGTCGATGGATCCCATCCTCTCCTACTTCAGAGAAGAACTGTCTGTTTCCTTGGGACCGGCGAAAGAGTCCAATTATGAGGACACCCGTGCCATAAATCGCGAACAGGGCTCCGATGCTGTAAAACTCCGCGGTGAAGATCTTGAGCACAACAAGGGCGAACGAGAATTGAGAAAGGGCAGTCCGAACATAGGCACCTTCGAAGGTTCGTTGAGCCGCGCGCACTTCCACAATCTCATCTGATGTCAGAACGGCCGAACGCGCCCGGTGCATTCGAAGGCGATACCGATCCGCGGCACGACGCTGAGATAGAGATGGTCAGACATAACAAGGACAGGGAAGGTGAGGGGAGATAAATTGGGGTAGGGAAAGAAGGTCTAGGTAAACACACTTCAAACATGGTCTCCACCGATCAAACGTCAGAGGATGCAGGGTATACAGTACAGTGAATACTTGAGGGGAAGGAATTTGAATTCCGGGGGAGTTGGGAAGCTGAGGTCTCACGTGGACAGTTGGTTCAGGTGACTCGACAGTATAACCTTCAAATCTTTTCCTATTCTATGCTATATGCCCTTTCATTTTGAAGTCATTATTTGACACACATTGGCCATTCCCATCCACATTTATCCCACCAATGACGTGGGGGTGTTTTCAATTTGTCCTGTCGGCAATCGAAACGGCGCCCAACAAGGAAAAAGCGGCGACCGACCGTTCCCCACACTCTCTCCATGATGTCGCTTTTTCCGGACTGCGATCTCTCTCTTACAATTGTTCTTTATTCTTGAGTCGCTCTCCACAGGTAGATACCCTGACCGTATCCGGTTTTTGCTTGCGCCTTCAGAATGGCTAAGGTATTCGATGCGACAGAAGGTACTTTCTCCGCACATGTCCCTGGACCCCCCACGCGGGATGAATTGACGCTGACCGAAGAAAAATAGTCGCAAAGCACAATACTCGTGAGAGCTGTTGGGTGATTCTATACGGCAAGGTCTACGATGTACGATTTCCAATTATACCTTCATTCCTCCCAGTCCTCCAATGGATGTCTGACTCTTCCTTATCTAGGTCACCGATTTCCTGGGCAGCCACCCTGGCGGTGCAAAGATCATTCTGAAACTCGCTGGTCAGGATGCCACCGAAGAATATGATCCTATTCACCCGCCGGGTATCTTAGAAGAGGAGCTCAAGCCCGAGGCATGCTTGGGAACAGTCGATGCCAGCACATTACCAACGGAAGAGGCCCCGGCTGAACCCCAAGAGGAGGCCGAGGGCCCGCCACCTATGGAGAACCTTCTCAACTTGGATGAGATGGAGGAAGTTGCTGCTAAGCAAGTAAGCAAGAAAGCTTGGGCGTACTACTACTCTGCATCCGACGACAAGGTCAGCAAGCACTTCAACAATCAGGTCTACCGGTCCATTCTCCTGCGACCAAGGGTATTTGTGGATTGCGCAAAGTGCGAATTGGATACAACAGTATTGGGCCACAAATTAAAAACGCCAATCTATGTGTCTCCCGCCGCTATGGCGCGTCTCGGTCACCCTTCTGGTGAGGCTGGTATCGCAGAGGCATGCCGTAGCTTTGGAGCTATGCAGATCATCTCCAATAATGCTTCCATGACCCCCGAGCAGATTGTCAAAGATGCATCACCAGACCAGATCTTTGGTTGGCAACTCTATGTCCAGATTGATCGTAAGAAGAGCGAGGCTATGCTTGCACGCATTAACAAGCTTAAGGCAATCAAGTTCATTGTTCTCACACTTGACGCCCCGGTTCCTGGAAAGCGTGAGGATGACGAGCGAACCGGTATGACCGGAAGAACAGCCGCAGTCACAAGCGGTGTAAAGGCCGCTGAGCGTTCATCAGACGACACCCCCAACCCAACAGAGGGATCAGGCGGTGTTGGCCAGCAACTATTCGCAGGCACAGATCCTTCTCTGACGTGGACAAAGACTCTGGCCTGGCTCGCCAAACAGACGGATCTTCCTATTGTCTTGAAGGGTCTGCAGACTCACGAGGATGCATACCTTGCTTCGCTCCATGCACCTCAGGTGAAGGGTATCATCCTTTCTAACCACGGAGGCCGTGCTATGGATACTGCTCCCCCAGCTGTACACACTCTTTTGGAGATTCGGAAGTACTGCCCCGAGGTCTTTGACAAGATCGAGGTTTACGTGGATGGAGGTATCCGTCGCGGTACTGATGCCGTAAAGGCTCTCTGTCTGGGTGCGAAGGCCGTTGGCCTTGGACGTGCTGCTCTCTGGGGTCTTGCAGCAGGCGGTGTCGATGGTGTGCGTCGTACTTTGCAAAGTAAGTTGATGGATTATTCGAACTGGGGGCGAGCACCTTGTTAATGTTTCTATAGTTTTGAACGATGAAATGAAGACGTGTATGCGTCTACTTGGAGTGGATAGTGTTGATCAATTAGGGCCTCAGCATGTAAGCACGCTCGCGTCATCTTGCCAAATACTGGATCAACTAACATGGCTTATAGATCAATACCCGTGTGACCGAGCAACAGATCTACGATGGACCTGCTGGTCTCGAACAACTACAACAGGCATTACGTGCAAAGCTATAGGGATGTCAGTGATTTCAGAGCAATATACACCGAATGTAAATTTTCTTTCTACATAGTTCAACCTTTCAAATGATCTAGTCTGTTGAAGTAGTCTTCCAATGATGTATAAGATAGTTGCGTTGTTCCATTGCGCTAGCCCTAACAAATCTCATGGTCCATACTCCGTGTAAAGCAGTGCATACCATGTCAGACTAATCTTCCATGCTCTCCATTCCTATCTCTTTATGTCTTGCAATCTGTCAATCACATCCTTCCTCCCCTTGATATTGTTCCCGTTGGGTCCACTATAGCGCCACTCTAAATGGATCCCACCCCACCACAACCAAAAAAAATTATGCCTGTCTGTAACTGCTAAATCGAAAGGACAAAAAATGGTTTCCCTGGGAATCGAACCCAGAACCTTTCCGGAACACGTGCTTGAAGCAATTGTTAACGGAAAATCATAACCGCTAGACCAGGAAACCAATTGATGTAATCTGAGGCTGCCCCTGCCACCACATTCGTGAAACGCAATGTCGCTTCGAGGTTATAGTTGAAACTCAATCTCGTGGCAGTTCAATTGATTTATATTATATTGGTGATTGTATAGACAGTGTTAGATTAAGTAGATTGAAGGCTTGGGGTACTCCGCGGAAGAATTGTGATTATGCATCAATTGCGCGGGGCAGCGTTCTTACACGAGCATATATTGCAGGCCTCCGTGTGCAACAACCTAGTCATTCTATCAACACAAAATCGGGGATACTCTTGTGAGATCTATAGCCCAGCTTGTTCACCATGGATACATTTTTTCTGAAGCAATGGTTCGCCCATACATCCACGCCATTCATTGCCAATGCACCCATGTTTGGATTCGCAGATGTCAATTTAGCAACTGCAGTGACGAAAGCGCACGGATTCGGTATGCTTATGATATCTTCTCAGGGTAGGAAAAACCTCTACGAACAGAGTTAATCATTCTCAGGTTTCATTGGCGGCGGCTTCGATTTCAAGCCAGAGTCCCCACAGCTCCAGAGCCTGGACAAGCAACTGGCAAATGCCCGTACTATCCTAGAAGTAGGTGAAGAGGAAACACTACCACTTGGTGTTGGCTTCATCACATTCCAGCCAAGCGGGTTTATCGCAAATGCCATTCCCATCTTGCGGAAGCATCGGGTAGCAGGGATCTGGCTATCATTCCCTCGGACGGATGGTGATCATCTTCCTCTCATCCAAGCTATTCGAAAATCTCAGGAGGAGTCCGATTGGCATACGAAGGTTTTCGTTCAGGTGGGGACTATCAGAGCAGCTGAGGAAGCTATCAAACAGGGTGTCGATGTTTTGGTTGTTCAGGGGACTGATGCTGGGGGTCATCAATGGGCTCAGGGTGCTAGTTTGATGTCTCTTTTACCTGAGGTGCGGGATATTCTGGTGAAGGCCGGGCATCAGTCCATTGCTGTGCTTGCTGCTGGTGGTATTGTTGATGGGAGAGGGTGTGTTGCTGCTCTTGGTCTTGGTGGGTTTTCGCTTCTTGATTCATGTTCAATTGTCAAGCTATACTAACTAATTACAAAGGCGCGGATGGGATCGTTATGGGCACAAGAGTGAGTTTGATTCTCTTGAGCATATATCGAAGGTGTTGTGCTAATCAGGTCCAGTTCGTTGCAACCTCTGAATGCCCGGCGCCATCTGCTATGAAGGAGACCATTGTGTCTAGCAGTGATGGTGGGGTCTCAACTATTAAATCTACCCGACATGATGTGTTCCAGTCAACTGATGTCTTTCCGAGACAATATGACGGAAGAGCTGTTATTGGGGTTAACTATGAGGAATCTGAGAGAGGGGTCAGCGACGAGGAGATCATTCAGCGGTATAATGAGGCCAGTAAGGCAGGTGAGGTTCAGAGAAGAACTGTCTGGGGGTGAGTTTCTGTTCTCCTTCTACATGAGCTGTGCTAACACCGTGAGAAGGGGTGCTAGCATTGGAAGTATCAATGCAGTGGCGTCTGTCGACGATGTCATAAAGTATGCCCAGGAGGAAACTCGGGCTATCTTGGAGCGAATGCGAGGTGTGGAATAAGGTCATCTCTTAATTTTGACATTTGCTCAACAATCTTAGTCGAGAATCTATACAGCATGCACCATGTCTTGATATATATTGCGGAGATAGACAGAGTCGAGACATATATATTTTCAGGCTAAAAATGAAATATGCTTATATCAACGAAGGCCCACGGTGAATTGAACCGATAGTTACATCAAAAGCATGAAATTGACTCTGTACATAGAGTATGAACTGAGAGCTGAAACACAGGCATAGATCGCCAAGTACTCCGAGAACAGCATTCACTCCCCCCCTTCCCCCTCTTTCAATCCCTCTTCTTGCAAGCTTCTGCATATCTGCAAATCTCACTTCTCATATTCCAAGCAATCAAAATTCCCAGACGTGTTTGGTCAGCTCTGAAGCTGGGACGACGTTCCCTCCTTAGCTGCCCCCCGCGATTAATTCCGCGATCTCTTCCTCTCCGCCAAGGCACGCATAGATCGCAAAACCTCGAAAACCCACCCACTGGCACCCACCAGGGCATTTTTCTCGGTCATCTGCCCGGTGGAAGCCCCCCTGGACACCTAGCAACTACACCACCGCCATGAACGAAACCACTCCTTCCCCGAGTCCCGCACCAGCTCTGAAAGCTTCGCCTGGTTCAAAACCCTCACCCTCACCGACCGCCGGCATAAAACGCAAGAGAAATGGCCCAGCAAAATATTATGCCGTCAAGGCAGGTCACAAGCCGGGCATCTACCATGGATGGAATGAATGTCTGGCTCAAATAACGGGGTTCAAGGGAGCAATTTGTGAGTGCCATTGTCGCAAGGTCGCACCGGCGCGTTCATTTGGCCAGCAACTGACAATGTCAATACTTTAGTCCAATCGTTTCCCTCACAAGAAGCAGCGAACGCGTTTTTGAATGGTGTCAAGCTTCCGACGAACGCTTCCTCAGGCGCGGAAACTAGATTTTACGGGATCCAACGAGGTCGAGTCCCAGGCGTATACACCGACTGGAACAAAGCACAAGAACAAATTCGTGGGTTTGCTCGGCCTAAATACCGCAAGTTCTCGAGCCGTGACGATGCAGAGGACTTCGTACGGGATGGCCAGAAGTCAGTTCCTGCGGTCGGATTCGGCGCACCTGTAACCGAGACTGAAGCACCAAAAGATGCAGAAGGGGTCGAATTTGCACCTGGTGACGGCCCACTCCCCCAGGGAGCTGAAGATGGCTTTGACCCTAATGTGCTTCTAGATCCAGCCACAGGCAAGGTGATGTACAAGACCACAACCCAAAAGGCAGCAACAAAGACACAAACCACCGGAATCCCGGGAATGCTGCGGATATACACAGATGGAAGTTCATTAAGGAACGGCACCCCGTTAGCATCGGCCGGAGTAGGGGTATACTTCGGCCCTGACGATCAAAGGTTCGTCCACCCCCAAGAGAGGTCTATTGATCACCTCTGACTCACCTCACTTATCCTAGCAGAAATGTTTCGGAGCCACTCAAAGGTGCTCGTCAAACAAATCAACGTGCCGAACTGACAGCCATCCTTCGGGCCATTGATATTGCTCCTCGGCACCGAGATGTAACCATATTCACCGACAGTCGATATGCAATTGACTGCGTAACGGTGTGGTTCGTCAACTGGCGTCGCAATAATTGGATGACTCGTGATAAGAAGCCAGTTGAGAATAAGGATCTGGTTGAGTCAATCCTTGTGAAGATCGAGGAACGCAATGAGCTCAAGGTCAAGACCTTGTTTGAATGGGTCAAGGGCCACAATAAAGACTATGGCAATGAACAGGCTGATCGTCTAGCGGTCAACGGAGCCCACCAGGGCGTAGTTGCCAAGGCAGAGGCACTTGAGGTAGCCCAAGATGTGCCTGACGAGGTTTTTGACGACGATTTTTACTAAGTCATGCAATTTTGGATAATGAAAATCAATTATGAATCAAACATGAAGAATCAACAGCCAGAAGTATTGTCAGTCAAGTGAAAACATCGCCGAAACTGGGAAATTCCGACTTTGTAGATCGAATAAGCTGCCAAGACCCCCGGATTGAAGAGAATCTCTGCCGCTTCACCTTCACCTTTTCACTGCATCTCTGCACATCTGCACACTCTTGCTTGGTCCCCCCCCCCCGTTTGCCCTGAATTACGAATGTTTGTCCTGATCAAGCCTGTCGTCTTTCAAACACAAATGCTCGCGTTGCGCATCTCACAGGATAACCAAATTATGATTGAATAACATTCGCTTGCATCTGTGTTATTTCCATCTGTCTCCGGACAAATCTATAGGACTAGCAGTGTCCTCCCTGATATTACCTGATTTATAAAGACCGACTCGATCTACTCACATTTGGCCCCAATCACACTTGACCGCAAACCATAACCCACGAGGCGGGCTGCATGCAATCAACATGCCGACACTCGCCTTAATCAACTTCAACATCGTCTGCGCGACGCTAGGGGGCTTCATTTCCCTATTCGGACTTGTCTCTTATCTCTGCAAGGACGTGTTCTATCTGTCCGAGGCTTGTTAGTGCTCCCCCATAATCACCTTCCCCCACGCGACACAATTGCTAATCGTTAGTAGTGATCTCCCTCCTAGCGGGCGTCGTATTCTCCCCACATGCAGCGAACTTCATACGACCGGAAGACTATGCCTTGCATGACCAACAGAACCTCGAAACAATCACGCTGCACTTCACCCGTCTGGTCCTCGGCGTGCAGCTAGTCCTTGCCGGTGTGCAGCTCCCCAAACGCTACCTGCAGATCGAATGGAAGAGCCTGGCCTTGCTGCTCGGCCCGGGTATGGCAGCCATGTGGATGTGCAGCAGCCTGATAATCTGGGCCATGGTGCCAAACTTCAAGTTCCTTCATGCATTGATCGTCGGTGCTTGTGTGACCCCGACAGACCCTGTCCTTTCCAACTCTATCGTCAAGGGGAAGTTCGCCGACAAGAACGTTCCCCGTCCACTGCAGAGGATTATTATCGCCGAGTCCGGTGCTAATGATGGTCTTGGATATCCTTTCCTTTTCTTTGGGATCTACCTCCTGCAATATACTGGCATGGCAAAGGAGAGTTATAGTGGCGGTGCCGGGAGAGCTATGGCGTTGTGGTTCTATGAGACCTGGGCCTATACAATCCTTTTGAGTGTCGCATATGGAATCGTGGTTGGTTACATCTCGAGGAAATTGTTGCATTGGGCCGAAGAGAAGCGCTATGTTGATCGAGAGAGTTTCTTGGTGTTTGCCATTGCTCTTGCAGTAAGTCGATATCCGGAACATGGGGGTTTCATTTGCTGATCTATATATATAATAGTTGTTCATCGTGGGAACATGCGGTTTGCTCGGAACCGATGATCTACTCGCTTGTTTCATTGCTGGGAACGTGTTTACACAAGAGTAAGACTAACCCAAAAGCTATACGAGGAAGAAACTAACTTCAATAGTGACTGGTTCCGTCTTGAAACTATGGATGACTCCCTCCAGCCAACCATTGATATGCTGCTCAATTTGTCTGTCTTCATGTGGTTCGGAGCAGTCTGCCCGTGGTCATCTTTCCTGAACAACAGTGTGATCCCAATCTACAGACTCATCTTCCTGGGAATTCTGATCCTCCTGGTTCGAAGACTTCCCATCGTCTTCGCCATGCACAAGGCTATCCATCAAATCGAGCTCGTCTCGCAGGCATTGTTCGTCGGATTCTTCGGCCCGATTGGTGTAGGAGCCATCTTCTACCTATCAATCAGTCTCGAATTTCTTCGCGAGATTCAAGTCAATGGCGAGGTCCCAGAGGATGTCCAGCAAGTCATCGAGACCATCCAAGTTGTTGTCTGGTTCTTAGTGATTTGCAGTATTGTAAGTCTTCAAATCCCCCAACAATTTCAACCCCAGCATTCGCTAACCATTACCAGGTTGTTCACGGTCTCTCCGTCCCAGTCGGAAAAGCAGGATACCACCTGCCACGAACAATTTCCACTGCAATGAGCACAGGCACACAGGACGAGCCATCACCGGTGCCAATCTCAAGTATCAGACATACCCACAGCACGGCCACACCGCTCGAGCAAGTCGACAGCCACCAAAGCCAAAGCCGTAAGCGTGGCGCTGCACGAGAACACAATGGGCCATTCACTGGGATTCACCGCTCGGTGATTCGTCCTCGTTCGCCGATCAACCAGCCTGGTACTGGCCAGACGGATGAACCCGAGAGACCTGTTCACCTTGTCTTCCAGGAACCGACTGGTGGTGAGGCCAATCGATAGGGCTGTATCAAACAGTAGTGGTTCGATACGGGGTTGAGGACTAGAGATATACTCTTTGGTCAGAAGGATGATGATTAGCGAGGGAGAGGTAAGTGGAAAGGGGAAGGAAAAGAGAGAGGCGAGGAGAGGGGAAAGAAGTACCGCTTCACGCTTCTGGCTGTTACAGTCACCCAGCGAAGCTAGCATCAGCGTGACATATTGCTATATCGGACATAGATATTTGCCTTTTGCACATACATAGCTTACGTGATACCTAAGCAATCCAGTTGATCCATGAGAGATTGTTTATCCAGAGTGCTAGTTGCATCCCATAGTGCTCAGCTTCAACTGCAAGCTGGGGATACAAATAGACAAAAGTCTTCAACTACAAATTGAAACCAAAAAATTTCGAATAACCAGGTTCATAATGATGCCATCTCATAACAATTGAAAGCAAATAAAGATAGATACAAGCATCGAAGATGCAAAGAACAAAAGTGCTTTACACCGACAAAACCCTACACAACACAGCTCGTGCCCATGATTATCATAAGAAACCAAAAAAAACCACATTGGATAATCACATTAGCAGAAGAAATGTCCAGACAGGCATCCGATCTGAAACCACAGCCATCTCATTCATCCCCAAGAAAATCCATTTGGACCCATGCTTCATCGATCCAGACGTCCTCTCGTATTTTTTTTGTCATACTTTCGATATCATTACACGTCATACTAGAAAGTAGAATATGAAAAAGAAACTCCATTGAATGTAGCGGTGTCAAGATCATGATCATGAATACATCGAACTCATATCGAATTCGGACCTTGCGAATAAGGCAAAGTAAAAAGCAAAGATGCAGGCACTCAAATGGTGGAGTGCAGCTCCCGGGTACGACGGGCAAGGGGCGCGATGAGGCGCAGGATCGGGTCGTGCGGGTTGCGCTCGACAATATTCATGTACAGGGTGTTCAGGCGTTGGCTCATAATGTCCAGGATGCGGGGTGCGACTTCACGAAGGTCATTGTCCTAGAGGCTACAGTTTTAGTTTGGAGAAGAGGTAAGAGAGCGGAGTAAAAACATACGTCGGGGTTGGCGCTCTGGAGAACCACGTCGAGCCAGTGAAGGCGTTGACCGATGTTGGTCTGCCAGGTGGAAGTTACAGCCACGGCGACGGAGAGCAGAACAATGGCGGGAAGACGAGACAAGAATGCAGGAGACACGCGCACGAAGAAGTTGTCAAATAGGTCGGCTTGCTGGTCCGATTGGAGCCACTGGAGCAATAATGTTAGTAAAACATACTCAAGAGTGAATAACACGAAAACAAACCTTGACAGTGCCTTCCTCATAGTGACCGGTGTTGATACATTGGATTATATCCGCCAGCTCGGCTTCCTCGGGAGTCCGAGGAGTTTGTGCCTGGATTGGGGCAGGAACTGGGGCGCCTTGAGGAATTGGGGCAGGCTGAGGCATCGGCTGCGGCTGCGGCTGCTGCTGGGGCATACGAACCTGGTTTCCGGAAGGACGTCCAGCCGAGGCGCGCTTGCTGACGTTGACGTTCTGGACCTCGCGCTGGGCCTCACGCGGGGCCTCACGCTGAGGACTTGGGTGGCTCTGGTTGGCGGCCAAAGAGGCAACAGTCTGGGTCAAACCACGCAGCATATTCGACATCTCCTCGATCTTTGCACTATCGGCTTGGCGTTGGGCTTCGTAGTACTTGATCTGAGCCTGCAAGTGGCGTTCCATATCCGACTCCACCTTCTGTGTAGTACGTCCCAGGCTCTCGAGCATGGGGGCAAGCGAGGTCTGCATGACGCGGACCACTTCAGCCTCAATGCGAGGAGATAAATTCTGGGCAATGGAATCGGTAACAGCCTTGATCACAGGCGGCTGCTGCATAGCGTTGATGATTGCATTGGGGAGAGCCTGTCGCAATTCCTCGTTCAAGGCGCCTCCAAGCTGCTGCGCGACGACACCGTTCAGCTGCTTGTTGACTGCAGCCGAGGTGCCATCGGTGAGAGTGGGGATCACATCACTCTGAATACTAGTGGAGACAATACGGGCCAGGTTTTTCTCGACGTTGTCAGACAGAGAGCTGGAGACCAGGCGCAAAACTTGATCCTGTCTGGCGTTTCCGGTAGCGTCCCAGTGGCGGCGTTCATCGTCAAACAGACGGTTCAGCTTGTCGAATTCAAGACCCAGAGTCTTGCTGAACTGGGTAGAGACAGTGTTCTCCAGGTTCTGGATATGTCTGCCAAGGGCCTCGCTGGAAAGATTGTAGCCAGACGAGCTGGGGGTGGCAGACACGGTTTGATCGGCAGCCTGAGTCGCACCCATTGCCGAGGTAGATGAGGCAAGAGATTCGTATTCCTTAGCGACAGGAGGAACTGGAAGAGGCTCGACAGTAGCAGTAGCAACAGGGTCCTTCGCCTTTGCCTCGGCAGCGGCAGCCTTCTTCTTTTTCTTCTTATCAGACTTTTCAGCCACGATGGGTGTCGCTGCGACATCGGCAGGCCCATCAACAGCCTTCTTCTTGGACGACTTGATGGGCGATGCGTTACGCGAAGGAGCAACACCAGAGGTCGATTCTCCGATATCTGTCTTCTTGACAGGCTCCTTTGGACCAGCGCGAGACTGGACGGAGGCATTGTCACCATTGATAGAGGGGTCGTCAGTGGCGAAACTGGGGAAAGTTGCCAGGTCGCTGATTTCAATCAGGCCATGCTCCACAGCATCAACTGGTCGAATGACCTTGTTATCGGCCGTCCAGCCCAGGTCCTCCTTCTTAATGTTCAGACAGGTGACACCACGCGAGTGCATGACGTACAGCTCAAACAGAGCAGACTCCTCAGTACCACGCTTGTCGGTGGCAGACTTGGAGATGGGAAGGAGCTCCAAGCTTCTCAGCTGGCCCTTGGAACCGAGAGAGATCTCGCGAATTCCACTTAAGCAGGCGGTAGATTCTGGCTTGGGCACGGCGTTATCCTTGTCATTTAGGGCCTGGATGTATGCTGCCTGGGACATCTGAGGCAGGTTGTATCGTGGTGCAGACAGGTGGGCAAAGTAGATCGAGTTGCGAGTAGGGTGTCCGACAACAACGACCCCAGAAGCTGGGTGGTAGGCAACGCTACAGATGGCATCAGACTCGTTCTCGTGAGGGAACTTAAGCTCCTGCACAGCCTTGCCAAGCCCGATATCCCAGAGCTGCAAGGTGTGGTTTTGCTTGAGTCCAACTAGAACATAGCGCAGCGCCATGGATCGCGAATAAGCACGAAGCTTATCAAGGAAAAGGACCGAGGTGGGCCAAGACTTCTCAGTCGGGGAACCAGTGACAAAAGTGGTCAAAGGGACCCGGATCTCGGCCGGAGGAGGACCTTCCAGCAAGCTCGCGTCGGTGAGCATATCATTGATATCCCAGAAGCGCAGGCGGCCAGTCTTGTCGAGAGAGGCAATGACGGAATCATCGTCACTGAAAGCAAAGTCCTTGCCGGCTTTACCAGTAGAGATCTTCAAGGCACGCTCCTTGAAGAACTTCTCCGTATTGACTGTGCGCTGAGTACCGGAAACCCCATAGGCAGGATTCATAGCCGCCTTGGGGGAAATAACGTAGATGTTCTTGCCCCGTCCAATAGCGAACAGGTTGGTGTGACGAGTGCTCCGCTTGGCCCGCGTTTTCAGCTGGCCGCCAGAGGTATTCTCATCGGACGCTGGGAAAGGCGGGAAGATCAAACTTTCACTTTCCAAAGCATCCATATCGAAGAGGTCCTTTCCTGGTCGGGAGATCAAAGCCCAGTAGACAGAGCCACTGACTCCGATGCCGATGATGGCTTGAACCTCAGAATCACCGGCTGTGCAAAGAGCGACATTGAACACACGGTCACGGGTGGCACGGAAAACCTGACGGTCACTACCGTCATCCTGTCGAATGATTCGAATTCCACCGGTCTTGGCGAGCGCGTACACAATGTATTCGGAGGTAGCCGCAGTCAACGAACGGTCAAGCTGATCAAACTCCTTCTTCAGGCGGGCAATGTCCATGACGTCGTCATCACGGAAGGTGTTGAGCTTTCCAGACTGAGGCTTGACAGCAATAGAGATGAATGGCTTCATAGGGAAGTTGTGAACAGAGACAACTCGTTCTTCTTCCTTTTCAGCACTGTCCTCGGCGCTCTCCCAGCTATCAGCCAAAGCCTCGGTGTTCTCATTCATCTTCTGTGGGACCGGAGCCATAGCAACTTCCACCACGGTCTCCTGAACAGTTTCATCGTCTTGAAGCGAGGCGGCGGCTTCCTTGGCTTCGGCAGCAGTCTCTCGCAGATTGTTGGCAATCGATGCAAGGTATGCGTTGGGGGACTCATCCTTGACAACAGACAGGGCAGCTTCCGCGTCGGCTGCAGCCTGGGGCTCACCACCACTGAGCGAACGGCCAATCTCATCTACGAGACGACCGACAACTCCATTCACAGCTTCGCGCTGGTCATCGTTCAAAATTGGCGAATGGCTTCTCTCCCGAGGAGCCGCAGGCTGAGGAGCCGGCGAAGGCTCCAGCTTAGCAGTAACGTTGATCCTTTGCTTCTGCATGACTTCCACAGCGGGGCTCTGAGTACCCGAGGTAGGCTGAGGAGACTTCTCATGAGGTGACATAGCGGCCAATTGGTCGAAGGGGTTGACATAAGTGAACATGGAGTCCTTTGAAGGGGATGCGACCGTTTCCGGGTGCGCAGGCCCCTGGGGACTTTCTTCCACAACCTCCATGAGAGTATTTTTAGTCGTCTCGACCTGGGGCTCATTGAATGCAGCAGGAATCTGAGCTGCAGCCTGGGCAGATGGGTCGACAGAAGGACCGGATTGAGAACGGTTGAGCAGACGAAGTAACATGTCTTGCGTGTTCTCATTAGGACCCTCGGGATGACCAGATGCGAATCCTGGTGGAACAGCAGCTGGGGCAGCTGCGGGAACCGCAGGAGCATTAGGGTTCTGTCCGAACAAACTAGCAACCAAGTCAGACGCGGATATATTTCGTCCGTGCGACGAGGAAGGTTCGTGGACTGGCGGAGAGCGCAAGTGTTCAGGGACAGCAGCTGAAGCCTGGGGCTGGGAGGCAGCACCGGCACCCTGGTTGAATCTGAGCAGGCTCAAAAGGTCGACAGCACGTTCAGGGTTGTTTGCCATTTGCGGCTGATGAGGCCATTCACCACGAGGAGTTGGCACATTAGGGCTCATAATGTCCGAGCCATGGTGTGGTGGGGTGTTCATGGGCGCAGGGCTCTGGATTGTCGAGGATACGGATGGGTGGTGGTAGCCGTGTGACTGAGGATGGGGATAGCTCTGACCGTCATAGGGCTGCTGAGGATGTGGCGGGAACATGCCAGGCTGGTAGTGCGATTGGCGCTGAGCCTGGGGATTATCATGGCCGGGGTTGTTCGATGGGGACGGACGAGGACGAATGCTGGCCAAGAGGGCCTGGAGATCGTTGGGGGTGGACATTTCTGCCGCACGCCTTGGTTACAGGCGACCTCCGTGAATGAACCAAGCTTTGCACAGCTCTCAGAAGCTCTGCTTCAAGAGCTAGAGAGGTAAATAAAATTCGCAAGCTGAAATGAGCAGTGAATGAGCGAATCAGGAACTTGTGCGAGGAAGGAAAGATGAAATTGAAAAGTGAAAGGCAAAATAGAAGAAGGGTGAAGAGAAGAAGAGTTCACTCTGGTAATATCGTTCGGGCGTGGGTGTGACTGTGGCTGATAAGTGTGGCGCGTGTGTGGCGGACATCTCTTGCCTGATTCGCGTCATTCGGGTTTACTTTGCTCTTACTTCAACCTCACTATAATTCTCTGTCTTTTTCCTACAAAGCGACCAAACTGGGCTCAAATATTTAGCCCAAGGTCTTCAAACGACAACTGTCATCCTCAGTGTCGATTTGCCTGCGCCCTTCCGTTGGAAGGCAAGCGGCCCGCAATCGCCATCACATCATGTTCTGCCTACGAAGGTGCGTGGAATTTAACAGTGACCTAACTGCTAGACAATTCAGGCTTACATGAATGCGCTATACTATAGTTGGCTACCTCTCCTCTTCATCCCGACCAACGCATCACCACTCTTCATCGTTTCGTTCGTCGCCTTAACATATATCATCCACCGGCCATGTGTCTACTGCTCGGCCCTCCTCCTGATCCTCTTCGTATCCTCATGTCACTGGTCAGACCGCTGTATATTTGACCTTCGAAGCAACTGGTTTGCCCCGCGGTACAGCTCGGCATCTAGCGACTACGGCGCTATCTCAGGCAACAACGCCTCTGTTGCGGCTCCGAGTGATGGAATGGCAGAATTCATCTTCGACACAGTTAATTCTACCGCTAAGGCTCTGGCCGGTGCTGCTATGGAGGGTGTGCAACATCGCCTCGCCTCCAATAGTTTGGAATCAAAACCCGACGAGTGGACTGGCGTTGGGCTAGAATGGATGCGCAGTCTCCTCGGCAGACGGGAATGGACTCTCCCATGTGTGGATGTGAAGGTCCGTCTTTGAATTCTCTGCTTAGCAGGAAACTGCCTTCTCTCCAGGCTCATCTTCTCTTGTGTTCTGGGGCCTGCACAGCTCTTGGGAAAGACGCTGCAACAAAATCACATGAAATCATACTCTGTTTTCTTGTGTTGTGACTCGATTTACTCATTAAACGCTTATGAATGACCACCTATTGATTGTACATACCCCCATTGGTATTGACTGGCCTCCTACAAAATACAACGTTATTTCAGATGTAAACAGCTACGTTCAATTGCGGAAAAAGTAGCTCCAAAGAGCAAGTTCCGGAAAACTAGAAGCAAGATATATATCCAGACCTGACAACCTCAGAACTAAACATCATTGGGATGACCAGGGTCTTCATCGCCTTCAGGAGGAGTTGGAGCTACCACCGGACAAATGCCTAGAGCCATCAGAACATTGTTTAGTGCCGGGATACAAGCAATACAAGAGCAGATCTAGTGTCAACCAAATAAGCTTCTCACGTTCCCATATCCAAGAAATGGTGGAAGATACCTGTGTCATAGAAGTCGTCAAACACTTCTGCAAAGCAGCCGGATCACCATTAACAATAGCATTTGCAATACAAGTAAGCTGAGCAGTGAGGTTAAGACAGGCTGCGAGACTGCATGCCTCCGGGAGCATGGGGACGATATCTAGATTTTGTTGAAGCACTATATGCCCAGTCTGTCAATTTGTCGGTCTTGATGTTTGACATCCCAGAAATTATCAGAATTCGTACATACATATGCTTTGATTTCGGTGATGTGCTGTATGATTTGCGGTGGTCAAGGCCAGGCCCGAGCCGAGGATCAGTGCAGTAATGTGGAAACGCATGCTGAGAGTGGGATTCGCATAGAGATTTGACTATCAAACGGCAATTTTTTTTGACGATTTGGCCATAGGTGGACTAATGTACGCTTTGCTGGATTAGGTGGGTGGTTATACACAATCAGAAGTGTGTGTACTCCATAGTAGCCATAGACAGGAAGCATGGGATCAGCGTATCTGTCCGGCCGGACGTCACATTCGTGACGGGCTGGCGCACTGATATTTGAGGCGAGGTGCAAACTAGCATGTCACACCGGGTGATATTTGGGGATTTGTGCTTCCTTGATGTTTGAATTGGGGTAAGTAGTATCACAATTCGCGCCAGATGTAGGCGATCTAAGAGGATTGGGTTGGGGAAGGAAGCTCACATAAAGAAGGTTTATGATCACAGGCTCTTCATAGATCTACGGGTGTACAGGACGGCAGGAAAAGCTGAAAAGTCGGTTATATGACACGGATTACTACAACTAAATACAATGCTGAGAGGTATCTGACAATAAAAAACAATAAAGCATACAAAATTGCCCACGGGAAAGGGGGCGTCCAGTCTAAACCAGGCAGATCGAAACACCGTAGGAATTTTGATAGAAGAAAGCATAATAGGGCTGGACCAAGTCACAACGCAAGACATAAAAACCACCGTGAAGGCACATAAGGATGCGATGGCAGGCAAATCGTGAAACATGACCGAGGATGTGGTATCACAAGATTAATAGTCCTGTTCCAAGGTTCAAGATTGAGACTCATCACAGGCATGAAAGCAGGAACGATGAAGGATTGCAGAGAAAAGATGTTATGTATGGCAGAAGCAATAATATCGAGGAATTTGCACGCAAGAAGTCGACTTATTGAGTCGAATAAACATAGATGGAATCATGGAGCTAAATATCAAATCAGTTATTGTACCCACCTCCTCCGACGGGCAAGGGCCAGTCGTCTTCAGTGATACTGCTCCAGAAGGTCCAAACTCCCGAGACAGCAAGGAGGGTGAAGAGAGTTTCGAATAGAGCGCCGTTGATCTTGCCATCCGCGGCCTGGCAAAGGTGGGTACTGATCACATAGTTGAAGATCTGACCAATGGCAAACAGCAAGGCAGCACCGGTAAGATACACTGTTACATTATTAGCAGGTACTTCATTTGCCTTGGCATAGTGCACACTTACACATTGGTCGGAACTCGCCCAGAACACGTAGCACCAGCACTGCCTCTAGCACATAGAACAACACGAGGCAGACGAGAGGGAACAGCTGGTACAAAACGTAGAGAGCGATATTGCGATTCGGCGCATCATGACTAGATTGGAAATGGCCGGTCCAGTCGAATCCAGTGTCCAGCGCAATATAGCCAGTACCGATGAAGAGAACCGCAGCCGATGCGCAGATCAAACCGATTGAAGCCGGTGTACCGTCGTCAAGAAGCTGGAAGCCAACTAGCGCGTTCATAAGGAGAACCCAACATGTCGCAGTGATTGCCGCAATGTGCACCGCAGTAAAACCCTGAATACCCGTCAGCTGCAGCCCTGTGTTGACATGAAACCCCATATATATACCTTCCGAACCGCGTCGCTCAGCGGGAAACCGCCCACAGTGAAGATCTCGCAGATCTCAATGATGATAAATCCGAGCAGGAACAATTGCATTTCCCTATCCAGGCCAATTTGTCAGTTGTTGTTTTGTCTCGGATCCCAGCGATTCGTACCTGCGCCCGACAGCAGCGTGCTTCTTATCCGACCTCCATAACATGCCCACAGTCAAGACAATTGCGATAAAGGCGAGCAGAATGGAACCTGTCTCAGATCAGCCAAAATCCTCCATAATCCCTTTGATTACCCCTCGGTCTGTGCTCGTACCTAGGTTTCGAAGGTGTCTGTCGCCGCTCAGCGGAATGCCGACCAGATCGCACGCGCCGAAAGCCTCAGCGGCGGTCTCATTGGTAAAAAGCTATACATAGAATCCAGTCAGTTGACATTCAAGCGACAAGGTAAGAAGGTCTCATACGTTGCAGACTGGTAATGTCGAATCGCGACAGAAGTCCTGTCATACCCAACGGGCGTACGGTCAGTATCTATTGGACGGGCGGAGCGGTCTCGAGGACGATCTCTCATAACTCAGCACTTATAACTCACGTGGAAATTGCCGAATTGAGTCGAACCCATGGTGAAATGCCAAGCGAAGGCGAGGTAAGACGATGTTCGAAGCGAGTGTCGAAGCGAGTGTCGAGGCCAGACCAAGATTTTGTGAATCCCCTGACCCGCGCTGAGGACTCAGAATCGCTCGGCGACGGATCTCAGGGCAAATAGCAGGATGAGAGGGAGAGAGTTGGAGTGTGTGGGAGGGGACAGAAGTGAGTCCCAAGTAGCGGGTTACTCGAACGGGGAAGCACCGGCGCTAGTGTGGCTTAGGCGTTGCTCTAGCAAAATCTTGGAAGACTGAAAATATGGGCTAATAACAAACGTTTTCAGGTACAAGTAGAGTCATTCAATATCTTAGAAAAGGGGAATTTGAGGTTCCATGGAGTGGCGACGGTAATACCCATGGATTCCTCGTGCTAAGAATAGAGGATATCCGTCGCACTGTATGTCTTCAACTGAATATCTGAATATCTGAATATCAACACTGCATAGACGTGATCATCGGTGGATACTTTAGCTATAGTTGTATATCCCTAGAATTTAGGCCCAGAACATCTCTTTCGTGAACCCTTGCTGAAGAAAATGGTCGGCTAGGCGACTGATACTGCTATCGCCAACTCGCGGCTCATAGAATTGCTATGTCTTGCATCTGGCCCGTGTATAGTTCTGTTAATGATACCCCTAAGCTGATCCAGTTAATTTCCCAATTATTGAGTTCTTTTGCCTTAATCCCTTCCAATTCTTAACAAACATCCTCAATAACCTGCTCCTTACCATCGTGCTCACCTAGGTCCAGCTTCAGAGTGCGACCAAACAGCTCGAGCAGCATCTCGAAGCAGACCTTGGTAATAGCCGGATCGTATCGGCCCTTGCTGAGCTCATCGCGGATAAAGGCATCTAGAAAATTATTCGCGTCAGCATACATCTACCTGCACCCCTATACCAGAACCATGTGTGCAACTCACGCTGTGCCCAAGCGACCTCATAGAAGCCAAACAAGACACCCTTGTCATGCAGGGTCTTGCGAATGAGGTCCCGTCCCTCAGGTGGGACGTGGTTATCGTTCTTGCCGAAGATCTAGTAAAATCAGCAACCAACCAAACAATATAACACATATACCAGCTAAAACATACCATCAACATCTCACCCTTGATGTCACCAGCCCGCTCCAGACTGTCATCATTCTTACCCAAGGCGAGGGTCTTGCTGTGGATATCCGTAGCAAAGTAGCACACGGAAGCCTTCACGCGCGCATCGAGCGCACAGCGATAGGCCAGATGCCCACCAAGGCACATGCCCGTGGCACCAACACGACCATTGCAGGTGGGCAGCGAAACCAGATAATCCACACTGAGACTAGCGTCTTCGTCATAGGCCGCGAGTTTCTAGGGCTATCAGCTTCCGCAATCTAACAAGATACATATAAATGGATTGTAAAAATAGAGACGATGCAATTCATGCACAGAATCTGCTCTGCGTACCTTGCCAATCTTCCATGCGTTTCCCTTGTCCGTGTCTTCGGCGTCGTACTTCAGAGCTTCTGGGCCAGTGAATTCGTGATAGCTTGAAGGGGCCGCACAGATGTAGCCCTGGCCTGCAATTTGGCGGGCGAAGCGTGCCACGGGACCAGTCACTGTTATTAGGTTAACTTTTGTACAAGAATCGAGCGTAGAGAGTTTGTCTGCTCCCCGCACCTTGATAGATCTCGCTGAAGACAACAACTCCAGGGAATCGGGCGTTGGGGTAACCGGGAATAGCGGGGTGGAAGACATAGATGCCTGGTAGAGGGTCAGTATATAGATAGAAAAGCAAGGTTGAATTTATGCTGCCAAGTGGGGTGGTGTAAGAGTGCAACTGTACTTACGCATCTTGCCCTGGCCATCGGCCGTGGTGGGCACATCGACGTAAGATTCCTGGATCAACATTGTGTGCGATGGTTGATTTCCCGAAAAGAGTAGTACTACCCCGCGACAAATTGGAAGTCAATTGGTATGAAATGAAATGAATGAGCTGCGCGGAGGAGTGAAATCATTATCGATAAGGCGCGGGGATCCAGTCATGTGCTTGGCATATCAACCTCGAGTTTTATACATAGTGCTTGAACTTCAATTAACATAGAACAAGAAGAGCCATTAAATTGAATATAGCTGAAGCTTCGGCGGATTGACTGAGCATTTGCAACCCCAGCTAAACCTTCACCAAGTGACCCGTCATCACAGTCGTACAAAAAACGATTTTGAATTATCGCAGGTATTAGTCTATTTGACGTTTTATACATAAGAGTAGAATATCCTCTAGCTGAGAAAAAAAGTCTAATTAGACCAGAAGGAAGAGAAAAGCTCGATCCAATTGTCGAGATCCTACTTAGCCCGAAAATAACAGGGCTGCAATTAGAAGACGTACTGCGAAGTAAAGTTAGCAAGATTTTCGAAATAGTTCAAAGGCAAAACTCACCGGAATGAACAGGTAAGGCACCTGTCTTTCATATTCGAGCCAAGTCTCACCGTACTTGGTGCGACACCGCTGGATGTCACGCAGAGCACGGTGGCTGATCATGCAGGCGAAAAAGAGTGGGTAGAACCAGGGGAAGGGGCTGGAGAAACCAGTGATCAGACCCCAGTTCAGGGCGAAGTAGAGATCGCACGAGTAGTGGATCTTGCGGGCCTTGCCATCTGCACAGCATATTAGCATCGGAAATTGCAGGTTTGTACGCCGAATAAACTTACACCACCCATCCACAAGAATCTTGGAGCCGTCCTCGGCAGTGAGAGTCTTTGGGTTCTCAACAGTCTGCCATGGGAGCTGGGGGAAGGTGTTACGGGCCACCATGGTGCCACGCTCCTGCTGACGGAAGCGGTTCTTCTGGCTGTTGGTGGTATCCCAAACCCAGTAGACAAACAGATAGGCGACATAGAGGAAGGCAAGGAAGTAGCGGTTCCAGTGGTACTCGGAGGGGTCGTGGTTAGCCAAGTAGATGGTACAGTGGCAGTAGCTCAGAGGGACACCAGCCAAGTTCCAGAAGATAAGCATGAAGCCCCACTTCTCATAGTACATGTCCCTGTTCAATGTTAGTATGGTCCAAACTATTTTCTGGAATTCTCCTTACCAGGTGGAGACAATACACTCCTCGCCCTTGGAACAAGCGTTGGCGTAAAGGAAGTGAGCCATGACAAGGAACATAACCTCACCAGACACGTAGCCATAGTTTTCCCACTGGCGAGCAGCGGCACCCATAGAAAGGCCCAGCAGGATATACCAAGGAAGGCGAACCTCAAAGAACATCTTGAAATCGAGGAGCTTGAACATGCGGGGGTTGAGCTCAGCACCCATGAAGAAGTCATAGATCGGGTAGCCGGTCATACGGTGCTCGGCACCACGAGCCAAAGCCGAGAAGTATGCAATGAAGGAAACAATGTATCCAGACAGAATGGCAACACTGAGCAAAGGTCCAAACTCATCAATGATGGTGTACAGCTTGAAGAGGCCAGTGACGTGCAGGATAAGAGCAAGTCCAATGCTAGTGTAGAAAGACCAGACAGCGGAGCAATAGTAGGGCAGCTGCTTTCCACCCATGTGCGGCAATGGACGACCCGAGACGCTCACACCGGGGAGAAGCAGGTAGCAAGCACCCTCGAAAATGAAGAACACCCAGTAGATAGTCCAGGCCTTAACCGATGGGTAAGCACCGGTGTAGACCAGATCGACCAAGTGCGTGAAGAACTCGCCGTAGCTCTGACCCTCTGCGGGACGAGGGAACTTGCCATCGTAGTAGGTAGCACCGATCCACATGTAGTACATGAGTATGGGGAAACCAATCATCATAGACAGAACTCCCAGCGAGCCACCGAACTCAAAGTGACCGCTGTAGTCAACCTTGGGATCAAGGCCTTCTTCCCAGCCGTCAACGAGGCGCGACTTGGACTGCGACTTCTGCGACTTGGACTTCGACTTAGGCGTGGCGGCCTTGCCATTGACCGCGGGCTTCACCGGGGTATCATCCTCTTCAATCTTGACCTTGGCCGAGGTGCGACGACGGGTAGCTGACTTGGAACGTTCATTGGACGGAGAATCGATCACCTCGCTCTCGCTGCCATCGAACACGGAGCTGTTGCGGGTGACACGACGGCCGGGTGTTTCGATAAAGCCGGGCCGATCCATTTTTCTATATAAATGAATGTTAATTAGCTTGACAGAAATACACAAAAGAAAGTTCCCCGGTGGGAATTGGCAAGATATAACCATCGCCTTGCATTCAGGGTGTGGATACGTCGCAACAGGGATCCGGTGCGAACTACTTACTTAGGGGTCTTCCCCGTTTGGGAACGGGTTAAAGTCATGGTCGCTCAATCGGAAGACCAAAGTTCCGACTGCAATTGAGGGAAAGGAGAGGGAAAAGAAGGCAAAGGGAAGCGAGGGTGGGTAAAAACAGGAATGTCTGAATGTTTACTTGTGTAAGTTACTCCCCCGTTGATTACATAATATTTTGAAAAATATTTTGAACCGGTTCTGCATGTTTTCGCGCTTTATATCCAGTGTGAAAAGACTATTTGTTGCTCAATTGCAGATTAGGTGGTTATAAGCTGCCACACAGCAATTGTGTTCATGTAACTACGTGAATTATGTGAAAATCAATGTAATTTTCTACTTTGTACACCCAACGGAATACAATTTAAGGGGGAAATCTTCAAGCGCAAATTACCCGGACATTGACCCTCACCCCACAAAGCAATTTAACTAGCCGATAGAACCAGAACTGCTGAGATGTTCCGTGGCTTTACAGTGGGGGCTCGCTGTCAACTGCTTTTTTGTAGTGCCAAGTTTTGCTTAGATTCTGGAGTACACATTCACTTTGACACTAGACATAACATTATTGTACTTGGGCTATCCTAAACCTATCCTGTTCCTGCTTTGGTCTTTGGATTCTCTCCCAGAATTGCTTGGTGACATCTTCATACCTCAATATTTCACAAAGGAATCAGATCATCGGAAAAGGTGTCTTTGTATTCATGGTTTGTATTTGTATGTTTATTTTCATTCATGCCCCAGACAATTCAAATATAAATCTGGAATGCGAACTGCGAACGAATTCATACACAAAACCCAAAAACATTTGGCGACGTGGTAAGTATAATAATGTAGTATGAGATAATGGGAATCGAAAAAGGTAAAAACAATAAAACTCCAACCCATGCCCTCCAATATATGAAACTTGGATCCATATAGACAACAGAAATGGTATCCCTCAGTAGAGGTTTACGCTCCTCTTTGGATGTTAGTAGACATCAAGGTAATCTTGTTTTTCTTCTTTTTCTTGCCACCAGTTGATGGACCGGGATTTGAATCCGCAATTGCTGTTTGAGCCATTAGATCAGACTCTTGCTGAGCAAACAGCTCATCTTCCCAACCCTGTCGCCAGCCGTCACTGGGAGCTACTCCTTGAACTTCAAGGCTGGGTGAGAGCGAGGCCACTGCCGTTGTTCCCCAGACAGTACGGGAACCTGGGGGACTAGTAGAAGGGGATGCCAAAGCTCCAAATCCTGACGATGCGCGTGGAGGGGACGCCGATGAAGCGCCGGCGTCGAACAGCGGAGGATCGATGTTGTTAGGCAGCGGATGGAAATCACGAGCAGAAAAGGGAGCTTCACTGGAAGCTCCGATGCTTGGTCGCTTGCGCCGAGCAGAAGCCCATCGTTCGTCATCTTCTTTCTTCTCTGCACGGATACGATCTTTTTCTTCCCGTACTTCCTTTTCTCGATTGCGCTTTCGTCTTCTATCGGTTTCAGTGCGGAATTGCGCCAAGATCTCAGGGACAACCACGTCCCTCCAATCACACTCGAGGAAATTAACTTCACATCCCTGTGGCAGGTGCCCGAGATATTTTACTCTCTTGCGAAGTTCATCATCAACTATATGGCCGGTTGATATGTGCTCCACTCTTGGTAGAATGGTTGCAGGGAACTGTGCATATTCCCCAAATGCAGCCTTTAGAATGCGAATATCGAGAGGAGAGAGATAAAATTGAGGCAAAGCCTGGTAGAAGTAATATGGCTGTTCTGATCCGGAAGATGACTGCTTTTCCTTGCGGCGCCCTTTGTCTTTGGACTTGGAGGTGGGTTCTGTATCAAGGTGGACACCGTCCATAGCATGGGAGATGTGATCTGTTTCATCTGATGTAGCTGGCGTAGACGTGGAAGTCACCGAGGAGGCGCATGTAGATGCAGGTGCAATAGAGCGCTCCTTTGCTGGCAGGACCTCGGGTGGATTGCCAATACCGTTTAGCTTCTCAGTGGCATCCTTGATTGAACCGATTGCCTTTCGCGTCCAGGTATTTTCATCTCCAAAAAGTAGCTCATCCTCAATTTCTTGTTTGCGGAGGTCTTCAACTTCGGATTCATACTGAGAGGTCATGTATTCTTCACCTCCTTTCATGATTCGGGCATAGTCTGCGACCTCCGCAACGTGATACCATGGAATATCCTGGTCTGCTCCATGGGTCTCTGACCCATCACGAGGAAGAGCAAGGGTGCTGCCTGATCCGCGCTTCATCAGTCGCAGTACCACATCACCACCTTCGATAGGAAGATCGCCTTCCTGACCACGGAACCACCGAACAGGACGAGTCTCCGATATGTAAATCGAATCCCAGCAAATGGGACACTTTTTCCACCGGTGCCGTTTTTCAGGCACAGGATTGTCGTCATCGGACGAGTGCATGTATCGAATAAGACATGGGAGACAGAAGATGTGACCGCATCGTGCCATTCGTGGTGCTACTGGAGTAGACAAACATATAGGACAACTGGCAGCTTGTGTCTGTGCCGAAACAAGCACTTGAAGAACAGATGCCCAGTCGAGATGAACGTCTGCGTTTGCTGCCTGGGCGTGGAAGTTTTGATTTGGCATCACAATAAATCTATAATTCGCATGAACGTAACGTGCTTTGTCCACAGTACCCGCTCCCCAGGAATTATACCGCCGGACATTGCGAGGAGGCGGTTGATATTGCGGGCGTGGTGGAAGGGAAAAGTTCATCAAGTGAGTGATGGACGTCTGTCCTTTACGACTGGTGGTTGACTTCATAGCGGCCTAAGTCGGATCCGAGGTCAGCAGGCGACTCTCATTCAAGATTAACCTGTCAACCCACCGATTCGTTATACTCGTCATCATCCAACAGCCGAGGTTTTCTCTGCCGATTGTGTTGGTTCTTACGAGCCTGGTTATTCCTTGGAGCGGGTGAGTTCCTGGAGGATGGACCAGCTTTGAAATTCCCAGAGCTTCCACGTCTCTGAGAGCTGTTGTCCGTAGGAGCTGAAGGGTGGTATGCCGGAGACGAGGTTATAGATATGTTTACCGCTTTTGAAGGAGGCGGATTTTGTCCTGCATTGGATGACATCTCTCGGGGGTGTTGACCGTGCACAAACAAGTGTTTAGCCTTGCTGAAAAAGCGGCTTAATGGGAATGAGAAGCAACAACTTGTCGAAGGCGAGGGGTTTGGATAAACAGGCTGATAAGAGACCAATCAGCTCTCAGATTGCTCTCAGCTTGTCCTCAAATTGGATCATCCACCAAGTATAGGTCAGGAGTAAAGAAAAGAATGAACAGTGACCGCAAAGGCCATGTAAGAATAACTTGTAGATCGAGCCAGGACGGCCCTCAGGGTGCCAGTTGATGTACAGAAGTCGGAGGAGGGGCGACGGTTACATAACCGCAGGCTCACGTGACCTGACCAATTCGCTCTTCAGCTTCATTTCGTTTGACGTATCGAGGATTGCTGCTTCATCTCGCATTTCTTTGTTCCCGTTCACTGGTCTTATATCCAACCGGTGGGGCCCTTCCGCATCAGGAGCGACTTGTACAGTGATCCTTCCTGCCTATCTCGACGAGATTTGCCATCTCCTTCCAAACACTTCCAGCGATTCAACCCAACAGCTCTCCCCAACCTACCTTCCGCCTTCGCCTAGCAATATAATTCACTCACCGCCGAGGCCATTATGGCTGCGTAAATGCGCTCTCAGCTTCATATTTAGGTTCAACTTGACTACCATCGCGCATGGCACTCATTTGAAGTAAACGCGTGACCCACCGTCAAGGCATTTTCTCTGGTTAAAATGAACCACCATCTGCCCGCCATGCAGCATGGGCAGCCCATGCCTCCCCAGCGCCGCCAGCAGGACTTTCCTTATAACACTGTGCCGCCGAATATGCGCTCTTCGCCATACATGGGATACCACCCGCACATGAATGGCCACATGCCCCAGTCCTACGCGCCGCAACCATACCCTCAATGGTATCCGCCATATGGGCATATTCAACAGATGCCGCAACGTCCATACCAGCCGCATCCTTATAGTCCAATGATTGTGTCCTCATACCCTCATTCGCAACCCGTTATGGTGCCGACTCACCTTCCCCCTCATTCGATGTCGATGCAACAAAGAATCCCGACTCCTCTACAACCGACAATGTCTCCATCCATCCAGATCCCATCGCTTCAGCCCGAAATGCACGAACATCCCGCCGTGCTACCTCAGCCAGTTCCAGTATACCCTGTCGCTTCGCCATCGCCGCGATGGGAGCCGAAGTCAAGCCTTCCGCCTAAGCCTGACTTCACCGCGCCTGTGAGTTCCCCTCACCACTCCCATATAAACTACAACTGATCACTCACTAACAAACAATGTAGCTTCCTTGGCTGTCTGTGCCCGAGCAGCCTTTCCCGCCTAGAATCCCACGCAGACGACGTAAGGGTCGTGCGATGCAATATTCACTTGAACTGCCTGATAAAGATGCGCAAAAGGGCATTGAGACCAACAACCTGGAAGAAACTAAGCTGTCATCATCTATTCAAGTACCCTCCGAACCCCAAACCCCGACTACTACGTTCCAACAATCGGATACCGACTCTACGCAGCCCACCACACCTTCCTCCACAGCACGATCACAGGCTCCTTCCAAGTCTTCAAAGCCTGCTACTGCTCCTGTTGTCCCAGTAGTACCCAATGTACCGGCCACCCCACGTCGCCATACCAAAGGCAGCAGCAGCGTCACATCTGGAACGCCCAAATCTACTGCAGCGACTACTGTAGAGACTGAAGCTGACACAGCTCCTGTCACTGACACCAAGAAAAGTTCTCCTGTTCCCGCCGCCAACAAGCGTTGGGCCGATCTAGTCCGCTCCAAGCCATCTGCAAAGCCAGCGGGTACCTCCGCCCCCGCCCCGGCCACAACGAATGGAGTGCCCCAGAAGAGCGAATCGCTTGCAGATGTCCTGGTCACACTGGGCGAGGATGTAACTCAGTACAGCGATAAGATTGCGTTCCTGGAGCCTCGGGGTCTTGTCAACACTGGAAACATGTGCTACATGAACTCCGTGTTGCAAATTCTTGTCTCGTGTACGCCATTCTTCCAGTTCCTAGACCATCTTGGCCGTCGCGCCACGCATAGCTTCCATAGCGATCTTCCTTTGATCGACGCGATGATCATGTTCATGAAAGAGTTCCGCGTTATCGACGCGGCAACTTCAGAAGAGCAGTTGCGCCTCAGATTGAAGCCTACCGAGCTTGAGCAATATGGTGAAGCATTCATTCCAGAATTTGTCTACGAAATGGTTCGACAGCTACCGAGATTCAGAGACATGCGACGCGGGCACCAACAAGATGCCCAGGAGTTCCTCGGATTCCTTCTCGAGGAAATGCATGAGGAGTGCGCTCGTGCTTCCAAGTACACATCGATCAAAACTCAGGAGTCTGATGATTCTGGCGCTGATGAATGGCTGGAGGTTGGCCACAAGCAGAAGGCAGCCGTGACACAGCTATCTGGCTCTATCGCCGCGGAGTCCCCAGTCACTAGGATCTTCGGGGGCAAGCTTCGATCAGAGTTCAAGGTTCCCGGAAACAAAACCTCTGTCACTTTGGAACCCTACCAGCCCCTACAACTGGATATCGGAGCGCATGATGTCCACAACATTCTGGACGCTCTCAAGGGTCTGACCAAGCCAGAGAGTATTCAGGGTGATTTCAACTCATCGCGTGGTCCCAACGTTACTGCCACGAAACAAATATTCATTGAGACTTTGCCTCCTGTCCTCATCCTTCATCTGAAGCGATTCCAATATGACAGTATCACTGGAGCTACTCAGAAAATTTGGAAGAAGGTTGGTTATCCTCTTGACTTGGAGCTGCCACGGGAGGTTTTCCCGGCTCACCAGCGTAACGCCATGGCGGCTCAGGGTGGTCCCCCCAAGTACCGCCTTATGGGAGTCATTTACCACCACGGAAAGAACGCCAGCGGCGGTCACTACACGGTCGATGTCCGTCGTCAGGAAGGCTTGGAATGGATCCGTATGGACGACACTATCATCCGTCGCGTTCGCAGCGAAGACGTGGCTGAAGCTGGTGGCGAGGAAGACCCTAAGGTGCTTGCTGCTGCTCTGGAACAGCACAAGCAGAACAAGACCCCCAACGGCAACATATTCGACCACATTGACCAGGACGACATGGACTCAGCTGATAGCGACAAGGGCTGGAGCCAGGTCAATGGCAATGGTATCAATGGACATGCAAGCAAGAAATCTGTCAACGGAGTTACCCCATCTCCCGGTCAGTCATCTGGCGTGCGGACTCCAATTGGCCGCTTTGGCTCCCGCGATAACAAGGTTGCCTATTTGCTGTTCTACCAGCGGATGGATTGAGGCCTTTAGCAGTGAGAGGGTCCTCTTGACGTGACCTTTATGCAGCCGTCTCGCCAGCCTCAGCAGTAGGCTAGACAGTGTCTTCCACGCATCCAAAAGCATCATACCCTTTACTTCCTGCGGCATTGAATTTTGTGTCGCCTCTACGAATCCTTGCATCAACCCCCCTTATTTGCAGCGATTACCTCCGTCTGTTTTGACAGGCCATACATAACATTTCTCTACAGCGGCGTGCTTGAATCTCTCAGTTCGCCATTGCACATGAACACAGTCCAGTGGACTTATCACGGATAGGATGCAAGATAGGGTATGGCAGACTCTTTAAATTACATCTATCCCAGCATCTCGAGCTTCCACCCAGCCCGGACCTCAACCCCGTGGCTCATCACCATCTTCTACCTCTGCTTTACAAGCATTCATTCATGGGACGGTCCTGCCCCTTCCCCCCTTTGCCTCTGATGTGCCATTATAACCCTCGGGCAATCTTAAAAATCTGCAATACCCATTGTCTCTTGAGCCATGTCACTTTCTTCCTTCTTATCTATCTCTGGGCTGTATGTTCTGGGAACGTCGAATCTCGGTTTTTATACCCCCTTTCGTTTTCTCATGGATACATTCGAAGCCATATTTTGGCCTTGCGCAAGAGGCGCACGGAGAGAGGAGGAAACGGCCATTGTGCTACTTTCTTCATGTTTCCTTCCAATTTACTTTGCTTTTACTTTTTATGTACTTTGCCATGTCCACCGCCATTGGGCCATGGACGCAGGAGATCTGTGACGATGTCATGAATTTCCTTGGTCTGCTTTTGTTTGCATAGATCGCGGGTGTGAAAAAAAAAGGGCTGAGCTTGTTCAGCCCCGGGGCGTCGGGGATATCTGAGTTTGTGAAGTGGGAGGTGATACGAGCGAGCTGTGGAAGCTGCATAGTATGGAAGGGATTGGAATTGTGATGGAAGGAGCAAGTTGGCCTGGTGGTGGTGGTCTAGATGGCCTATTCGCATCTAAGACCGGGGAGAATATCAGACGTAGGTATACTCAAAAAGCCTGTCTTTACCAAAAAATTTTCAAAGGAAGTTTAACTTAATATTGTTTTGGGGTATGTAGTGTGGGTATGTAGTTGCTAGTAATTCGGTTGCATGTTCATACATTGAGTTCACGTTAGGAGGTAGGGCTAGATGTAGTCCAGAGATATGTGCAAAATAACCCTGCTTCATTTTAAGCATGAAACACAGGCCGTTTCGGTTCATCCTTGATCTCTTCATCATCTTCTTCCACATACTCAAATCCAAGAGCTCTCCAATTCAACTCTTTCCTCCAGTGTAGTCCGTAGTATCCCCTCTCGTCCTGTCCTTTTGTGTCATCCTCAGGTTCAACTTCATCAGCAGTAGGAGCAACAACCGGCTCAGAAGCAAGACCTCCGCTCTCCAACCTTCCCCGTCTAGGGAATATTACCGCCCGGAATCGGGAAAGAAGCATACCCATGGAACAGCATAGGCAGGGCTCGTGGGAGACATAGACGTCTAGGTCCGTACAGAGATAACCACCCTGGGAGCGTGTACGGATGCGGGAAGTTGCTGGAGCTGTGATTGGAATGGGGGGACCAGAGACAGCTGTTGTAGAAGGGGGAGGGGCAGGTAGAGGTGGGGTTTGAAGCTGAGACTGCTCGGGGTTGGATGGGTCGATGGTAGAGCCAGACTCCGGGTTTGGTTCCTCGTGTTTCCTCTTCTTTGGAGAGGAAGGGGAGAATAATAGTTCACCAATTGTGGTATCTGATGCACCAGGGCGATGGCGGTACAAGAAATAGGATTCAAGAGAGCTCAATTCCTCCGTGTCTTGTAGGTGTTCTGGATTTGATGCGTCTGCAGTCGCAGTGGCATCACCACGGCTATCGTTCTCTCGTCGCCAGCGGGCAATGAATCCTGCTGCGCGCATCAATGCGTGCAATTCAGGCCCGCCCTCAAATTCTGCAATGTATGTGGTGCTGGCTGGGTTCGGTGCTACACCAGGATGTAGCTGTGCCTGGGAAGGGGCACCAGCCTCGGGGCGGCAATATCGCGCATCGCCAGCTACTGCAAGAACTGCCTCGTCCCAACTAGCTGTCTCGCCAGCTCCAGACTCCCAACTTGCGGCAGAGAGCTCCTCTTCAATGGCTGGGTCGACTATGACTGCGCCTACGCCGCGGCCGAGCCCGGATTGCTCTGCTTCCTCTGCGACTTTGCGCGCCAGGGACAAATAGTAGCCAGCTCGTGGCTCGATGGATTCCTGTGCACGATTCAAGATCTGAGGAGGTGGAGCGACTGTTGAGCGAGGTGCGGCCGGGTTGAAGACCACCGGCCAGAGGGTCTTGGTCCATGCATCAGCTTGCTTGCTGTTGAAGGGTGGGTAGAGGGGGATTTTGGTTGGGTGTAGATAGATCTTTGGGCTTGGAGAATCGGGCTGTGAGGCATCTTCGGGTGTCTGGCCTGGGGTGGCCGGCGCAGCGTTCGGCGCAAATGGAGCGAGTAGAGCTTGAAGTTTGTCGAGATCGGGCAGTGGAGGGGAGATAAGGACAAAGATTGTCTGCACTGGTGCTGCTAAAGGTGGGCTTTGTTCTTCAATTGCTGCTCGCAGCGGCGGTGGGAGTATTTCTCTTTTGGCAAAGCGACGGAGGTGGGATAGTGGGAGGGATGGGTCTTTAGGGAAGGCAGAGTCGAGAGCCCTAGATCAGAGTCAATTCCGTGCTCATTCTAATGGGTATAAAATAATGTGACTCACTTGATCACTTTGGACGCAGTTTTCACGTTGACTTCTGTGACATAGGCGTCGGCTGTTGCTAGGTTAGTCTTAATGTCGCATGAGACGTCGCATAGCATACCAAAATCTTCTGGGGGTCTTGTCTCTTGAACAGTTCGAAGGGGGGTGACCTTCCCATAGAGGGGCTGGAGACCTCTGATGGTCTCTCGTATGTCCATCTTGATAATGTCAAAGAACGAAACTATCCATAGGCAACAAATTGGTGTATCGCTCCACCGCGGGGCTCAAGTGAAGCGGGACAAAACATGTGAGGTCCGCCACAAGCAGTTTCAACGACACAATCTGTGAGGTGCCGGAGAAAAGCAAGACTGAAGTCTTGAGTATCGAGAGCGATGACTCCAATTCTACAAGAAAACGAAATGAGGAAAGGTTCAAGTGGGAGACCAAAAAAAGAAGAAGCGAAGGCTATACAAAGCGTCAAACACTGCAAACATCCCAGTACAGTCTCAGCCTCACGATCTACGAAGACAAAATCTCAAATGTTACGAAGAATTGGATTTTCAAAGTTTGTATGTTTCTAAAACAAAAGTGAAGATTGGGAATTTGATCGTAGAAAACAGTCATCATCCCGTGAGATATCAAACGCCGAATCGTTCCGCTGTAAATGAATCGCTGAAAAGGAACATGGCATCGCCCATCGACCCTTGATATATGCTGAGATAGATCCCTGTTCTATAGCGCCATGACGTCTGATGTGTGCGTTCCTCGATATTAGAACAAAGAGAAGCAATGATGCAGAGGACTACATCAGCGTCCCTGAAATGCAAGTCGTATGTATTAAATCACGCCTCGAATCACTCAATGGGATGGAAAATCCACACGTGCACAGCTGACTCGAGACCGGCCCGAGTTTGCCGTGGCAAAACAATGTTTGTACAGAGTTCGCATCGGGGGCCCCGGGTGATTGCGCCTTGGTCTAGCCTGACACTGGAGTAATACCTGTTGCAGGTGCAATACCGGGTGGCCCGGCCATGGTATCGCCATTGCTGCAGGTGTGTTCAATTTCAAACCCGTCGCATCGATCAACGAGGCTTTGATAGTAGTCCACGAGCACTTCGGGCTGTGGGACGATCCGCCATTCGACTCGGAACAAGAATTCAAGTTCAAGCATTGCCAACTCCGTCATGCCAATTCCACCAACTCGGGCATACGTCTTGTTGGTCCAAAAACTGTCGCTAAGTCCCTTGCTGGCGACGGTGGCGCTGGCGATCAAGAATCGATGGATGGTAAGGCTCGAGACGGTGAAAGCGGGGTACAGTGCGCAAAGTCGATCGATGTAATAGACCATGCTAAGAAGGATAGGAGGCGAGAGGGTGGCGTGGGTCGTCAGTCGCTGCAGGTAATCTTGCACGGAGATTCGGGGCGGAGAACGTGAGTGGAAGCGCGTTAGACGACCTTGGTGTAAAGGAATCTTGTCGTTGAATCGGATCAGTTCCATGAGCATGCTGGAAATCAGCACTACCATGTCACGGGGTTCTGCAAATTCGTATTGTGCGGGCAAAATCTTGACCTCCGGCTTGGAGGCGCGCAAGCGCTTCGACTGGGGACTCTCCAAGTCCTGGCCATCGGACTGACCCCCCGGCGCCGCAGCCGGTGAGTGATGGTCACTTTGGCTATTGCGCTTGTTGGAGCCTGAGGTGGTAGGGGCGAGCATCGAGGGGGCGGTGGAGGAAGCCGGGGGTGGGTTGGCAGAGGCTGTCGCTGTGGTCACAGCGGCAGTGGAGGAAGTGGCTTGAGGGGCAGAGGTGGCTAAGGCCGAACTGTTCGGGGTCTTCAGAGAGTCAGATGCTGATGCGCGTCTGCGAGGATCCCCTGAGGTTTCAGGAGAGGAGGGATCGACGGTATGGCGGTTCAAGGCCGAACGAAGTTCCTCAATGGCCAGACGCGAGGAACGGGGACTATTGAATTGTGGAGCGCCAGTAGGTTCATAGTGTGTATGCGATCCCGAAGTAGGGAGTGGGGAGCGCAAAGCAGCCGACGAGGGCGAGGGCGAAGATGCCAACATAGTGGAATGTTACCAAACCGAGCATTCACAGTGCAAGGTCGGACCACGTGGGTGCACAGTCGGGGCGCTGACGCTTGTTTAGGTGCACGGCCGGCCTCATTCTAGGCTCAAAGGATGAAAAGCAAGCAAGGGCTGTGTAAAGGAGAGAAGAAGAAGGAGGGGAACAATAATCCGGGGGATGACTCTTTAGAAGAGTGAAAATCTTGATTTCCTTTATCGTGAGGTAATTACATTCAGCCCGTCACTGGTCAGAGGGGTCCCCATGACTGTATTATTACGGTATATTGTATTTTATCTTGGCAAGTTGGATTACTTGCAGTGTGAGTGGCTATATCGTTGCATAGTCGCATTGGCAGTAGAGATCTGAGCATACTAGAATGGTCTAGAGTGTTGGGGTACAGAGGCCTGTCCATTGGGGGGTTCTTATAGGCCTCTAGGCTTAGTCTGCATGTTAGTAGAGACTATTAGTGTACAAACCAGCAATAGGAGATGGGCGACCTCTTCAGGTACCTGAGTGTACTCCAGCTACCCAGGAATATAGTCCCTTCTGCAACTCAAAGCCCGAAATCAACATTATACCCTCCATGCCCTATGTGTAGTTCTGTATACTTCGTGCCGCTATCCGGTATCGGGTGGTACCCGCATCTGGTGGCGGTGGCGCCTGGCAGAACAAAGTGCGGAGTACTGAGCTTCGGTTGCGGGCTCTCATCTCCGGCCTGACTATTCCGGCCATCAAATTGCTTCGATATTTTTCGCGGTTTTGTTGCATTTATCACACAATATCTCCAGGGATACCCTCAACCTGTCTATTCAAAGTTCCATTGGAAACCTCCCACCGGGAGGGGTGGTCGCCGGATGATGACGCGAGCTGCTGCACCGCCGATTCTGGAGCAACTCCAAAGCGCGGAATCGGCCTCTGCTCAGATTACAGCTCTGCGAGCTCTTAAACATGAACTTATCGGTCATGATCAACGCAAGGAGGCCCTCATCGCCGAGGGTATCATACCCGCCCTCTCACATGTGCTGACGTCGAGATGGCCGACAACGAATCAGAATGGATCCGCATTAGCCCAAGACCGATCAACTCCTAAAAGCCTAGAAGTCTACGAGGCCTGTCTTCAAGCAACTCTAGTAGTGGGAAGCTTGGCACAAGGTATGTGTAGATCGGAGCTTAAGCTCTATTTTCACATCAAGTGTGCTAACTGGTTGCTACTATGAACAGGTGGACCAACCTTTCTTACTCCTATATTTGCCAGCAACATACTACCGAATGTCCTTTCAATACTTGCCTCAGAAGATTGCCCAGAATTTTTCTGTCTTCCCATTCTACGGCTTCTGAACACAATTGCAGACCGACTTCCGTTGCAAAGTCAAGAACATTGGCCTCGAGACACCCAACTGGCTGATCTGATATTTTCGGCCTCGAATGTATACTCTCTCAAACGAATCATGCAACGGGATTACACAAATCTGCGTGATCAGGCCGCCATTGAGTTATCTGCGGCCCTGATTGGAAAATTATGCACCGAGGAAACTCATAAAACAGCTATTGCTCTATCTGGGACTCTGGATGCTCTGGCACTCAAGATTGCGTCATTCGTTGTGGCTCAAGGATTCGTTCTGCCTGGTGCAGAGGGTGATTTACCACTTCCGGCCCCAGAATCCGCCCGCCTAGCCCCAATTTTGCGGGCAGTCAGTGTTACTATTGAGGGCTCTAAATGGAGGGCTGAACACTTTTTGTCCTCGCCAGGTATTACTGTGGTATTTCCCAAGCAAGTTCCAGACTTTGCGCCGGCAGACATCAAAAAAGCTCCCTGGGGCCATACTTATCTGTCTGGCTCTGCAGTGCCACGTCACCCCGGAGCAAACCCCATAGATCAGCTTCTGCCCTCAGTCCCCCAATTACACGCCAAGTCATCATCAAACTCTACTAATTTCCCACCTCTTGGCTACGGGGGCTCACAGCGCCGACCCAGCCATTCCTTCCCAACAGCATTTTCACTCCCCGAAACACCTGTCCCGGAAGACGATGAGAACTCTATTGTGCCATGGCTCATCTACATTATCCGCTTAGAAAGTGGCATGGTGCGATTGATGTCTGCCCGTCTCGTCACTGCGCTCTATCGATTAGGGCTCACCAAGAAGCACAGAGTTTCGACCTTCGGTTATCTGTTGATCCCTGCTTTGGTTGAGATGCTCAATAAGGAATTCCGCATATCAGAAGAGGATGGCACTAACTACGATGGACTGCTCCCGCCGATCCAACGCCTCAAAGAAGAGGCACCGGCAGTGCTAGCCAACTTGGTTATTGACGACCAGGAGCTGCAGAGACATGCAGTGGAAGGTAATGCGTTAAAGAGACTATCACAACTTCTCAAGGAAACCTACAATCCTGTCCCAGATAGCAACCGGCCGATGTGGAGTGCAGAGGATTCACCGGCCCGAGATCTTGAATCACTCCCGTTGGAGTGTCGGCTCGGGCCTTCGGGCTACTCTCCGGCTCTATGTCATGTCATGCGTTACCGGGAGAATATTCTCAAGGCTTTGGCAGCGCTCGTTCCATTCAAGGATGAATACCGCAAGGCGATATGTGAGCAAGGTGTGGTACCTTATATTATTGATGCACTCAAGCCACGGCCTAGTGATGCACCAGCCGATGCCTCCATGCCTAAAAACACTGCAGAGGATGGCAATCCAATCCCTACAATTCTAGCTGCTTGTGGCACAGCCCGGATGCTGACAAGATCAGTAAGTGTGTTGAGGACAAGCCTCATTGATGCTGGTGTGGCTGAGCCACTGTTTGCCCTCATCCGACACTCCGATGTCGAAGTACAAATCGCAGCTACCGCCACAATCTCCAACTTGGCATTGGACTTTAGCCCCATGAGAGAGGTTGGTTGAAGTCTGGTCATTCAGAACATCGAGCTTATTCCTAACACTTATCTCAGTCTATCGTTTCTGCCAACATTATTCCGATTCTCTGCGAACACGCTCATTCGCCCAACATCAAACTACAGATCGAATCATTATGGGCAATTAAACATCTCGTCTATGACACCACAATCGACATCAGAATGAAGATTGTCGAGAATCTTACACCCGAATGGATCATGCAGGTCCTCTCTCGTGATCCAGTTCGTATAGTGTCTAGACAGAGTGTGGAAGAAGAGGTAGATCAGAACGCTGGGATTGCGATGGGCCGATCTAATTCGGCAGGGGAACAGGTTGACATCTTGAACCCAATGGCCGTGTCCGCTCAATGGGACGAAGATTTCAAGATGACGGATAACATGCCTTCCTCGAAGATGAGCCTGGAAATGTTTGTGCAAGATGCAAGCCGTCGACGCAAACTTGTTCTGAACGGATCCCTGGCGCAAACGACCCAATCTCGCCACGACGACATTGCCGTCCAGGAGCAAACATTCGACCTGCTACGCAACCTTACATGCGGCGACCATGCAACCGAGATGATTGACTACCTCTTCAGAGAGATGGGTCAGAATGAGCTTCTGGATGTAATCGCTGAAGCTCTCCGACCACGAACCATCCAGCTTCCTCACCGCCGAGAAACGGGCAGCCAAACCAACCAAAACTTACGCATTCCCAAGGAAATCATTATCGCAGTCTCTGCGCTCCTGATTCATCTGGCAGCTGGACACCCACGCCACCGCCGTGCTGTTACATTCCACCGCAGCATATTGCCCCATTTGGCGAACTACCTCAATCATCCCAACATAGATGTGCGACGAACGTGTGTCTGGGTGACTATCAACCTCGCTTTCGAGGAAGATCAGAATGACTTTGAAGGCTGTCGGGAGCGCGCGATCCGGCTTCGCTCGCTAGGCTTTGGGGAACGGTTGACTGCTCTTCAGGATGATGTAGATCTGGACATAAGGGAGCGCATCAAGGTTGTGTTGCATTTCTTGAGCAGATTGGCCCCTACCTCGTAATTTTTGTATTCAAATCATCGAGGAATGCTTTACGAGTTGATTTTAGGTAGCGAAATTTGTACATTTCCATTTTGGCTCTTGGCTTGTACAACTCCTAAGTTTTGCGTGATCCAGCTCAACAATGTAGTCCTGAGAGGACATGTACACATCTTATCGATAAGAGTTCATGCGGAGAAAATACGTCATAGCCTTCATCCTGTTCACATCACTCTATGAGGTATCTTTTCTAACATTCTGATATCTCACTTACAACACATTTTCATAACCAAATTAGACACCCCAAAGAGACACGAGAAATGACTCCAGTGCCTCAACCTATTCTCCAAGCCCTCTCACTCCCCGATCCATCAAAGGTCCACCTCTCCGGCCTTGGTTCAGGCTTCACAAGCACAGGCGCAATCCGCGCCCAAGTCCCAGGAAAAGATGGACAAGAAGAAGAGCGCCAGTATTTTGTGAAAACATCAACGAACGGCAAAGCCGCTGAAGAAATGTTCCAAGGGGAATCCGAGTCTCTCAACGCAATCGCAGGCTCAGTACCAGGATTCTGTCCACGAGCCCTCGCCTGCGGACCATTAGACAAAGACGGTGCGAAATCAAAAGGCTACTTCCTTGTAACGGAGTTCCTTGATCTCGGGGGCTCCATGGGTCGCAGCAAAGGCGACGAAAGTACACCCACTACACTCGCCCACAGATTAGGCAAGCTACATACCACTCCCGCACCTGCAGACCCACAAACCGGCCGGCGCAGATTTGGATTCCCCGTGCCAACTTTCTGTGGTGATACCAAGCAGCCGAACCGGTTCCATGACAGCTGGGCCGACTTCTATGCGAATGAACGGCTTCTTACCATCCTGGCTACGTCTGAAGAACGTAACGGGAAGGATGAGAGTCTCCGCAACGCTGTTGAGAAAATAGCTTATGAAGTTGTTCCCCGACTTCTAGGAGATGATAATCTGGGGTATAATTCCAATGGTGAAGGAGAAGGTATTGTGCCCGTTGTTATTCATGGGGATTTGTGGAGTGGGAATGCGGATCGAGGTCGGATTGTTGGCACTGGCCGGGATGAGACGCTTGGTGATGTTGTTTACGATTCCTCGGCTTGCTATGGACATAGTGAGTTTGAACTTGGGATTATGCATATGTTTGGTGGGTTTGGGTCGCGGTTCTTCGAGCAGTATCATCGTATTGTGCCGAAGACTGAGCCTGTTGCCGAGTATGGGGATCGGGTTGATTTGTATGAACTGTAAGTTTCTCTGATCTCTGAGTCTTTTTGCTCCTACTGATGCTTTCTGACTAGCTATCACCATCTGAACCATCATGCTATCTTTGGTGGAGGATATCGCTCTGGTGCCATGTCGATCATGCAGAAATTGATCAAAAAGTATGGGAAGGATTGAACTGACCCCGTGGTATTTTCAATCTAGCAATGTTAAGTAAAGAACCACACATTCGTTGGGGAATTCATATCCCCGAAAATGAATATTGCTTAATTCCACTTCTGTCCTCGTCCAATAGAGCAACCAGTCCCTACGTAGTTAGAACATTCATTTAAAAAGAGGTGTGATTTGAAGCTTTCCCTCAATTTTGGGAGGAAAGCGCCAACAACACTATACCAATTTCACCAGGGAAAAGTAAGATCTAATTGGGGTTGGTTTCATTTGTTGAGATTCACGACGCATGTCTACACTCGCAGAAGTGTATGTCGGGCGGTGTAACCCACCTCTAACACGTGACCGTGGATATCAATTCACCGATTGCTCGTCTTCGCCTTGCATCATCCGGGGTCATTGCTCGAAACTCTCGTACATCTAGGAGCATTGCGTCTCCCGAATCCACCATGGAGCATGATATGAGGGACATGTCTCCCCGCGGGGGCCCGATGATGAACCCCATCATGCCAACACCCCCAGCCATCCACCCGTCTTTTATACAGGTGGCCAACCCATATATCTTCGAGCAAACAGTCCAGAGCTGCATCGAGTCGATGGGAGTTAGCCCCACTCGTGAAAATTCCTTGCGTCTCCAGGGTGTAGCATGGATTGACAATGTGCGGAAAGCACTCAACCTGTAAGCTGATCCTGAGCCAGATTTACAGAGCAACATGAGATTTGTATCAAGATACTGACCGATGTCGCAGGCCTATCCGGACTTTCAACACGGCTGTGGGGTACTACCACCGATTCCGGTTGATGCATCCAGACAATGAGTACATCTTCGCGGTAAGCTCTCTCAGTTGTTGATGAACGAAATCAGCCTGACCAATACACAGGATGCGGCAGCAGCAGCCTTGTTTACAGCGTGCAAGATTGAAGACACGCTCAAAAAGTCCCGAGATATCGTCTGCGCGGCGTACAATCTTAAGCTATCACCCTCAGAGCACCTGGCAGCAGATGACCCTGTAAGCTGTGATGCCAAAGTCATGGAGTACGACAGAGTGCTAACAAGTTTTTCAGACGTTTGAACAGAGTGCGCGTGGAGTCATTGGTCTCGAGCGTCTAATGTTAGAAGCCTCTGGCTTTGATTTCCGAACTCGCCATCCACAGAAGACTCTGATGAAGCTGGGGCGGCATTATGGTGTCCCGCAAGGATCAGAGATTTCCAATCTTGCCTACCGTATCTCAATCGATCTTTACCGCACATTTTCACCCATCAAGCAGAGCTCATCGACGATGGCTTACAGCTGCCTCGAGCTTGCGGGACGACTCTTGGATCAGCGCATTGAGCCGGTCGAGGTTGGGATCGACTATGCGCATTGGAAAACCAACCGCACGGATGTCATGGGTATGTTTCTTTGGCGATGTTCATCACCTTCCTTAGTCACCACAGAATCTCATGCTGACAATCAACCTCAGAAACCATCTTCGATCTCCTTGAGCTTTACACTCACTACCGCAGTCAAACAACCGTCGGACCAGAGTTCCCCGCAGACAGATTCTTGACTGTCCGCATCCCACTCAATCAAGAAGCAAGCACACAGCATATCCCACGACACGCTTCGTGGGTTGACCAACCACGCCAACCAACCAATGGCACCGCCAACCACGCAGATTATCCCACAAGGCCCGCTCATCCACTAACACCCGTTGCTGCGAATGGCGATCGCCAACGGACAGGCGAGCGAGGCCGGGACGCTGCTGTACGGTTCACGATTGATCCGATATGTGCGGATGATGAGGGGCGGCAGGTTGCAAGATACTTCAATGTTGAAATGGAGGAGTATGAGGTTGAGATTTAAAAGGGACAGGGTGATGCTGATACTCCTCTGTGTTCCATGACGAAGGCGACACAATCCACGATTTTCCGATACCCCAGACATCTATGGACAGCGCGTTGATAGAGATGCAAATGAACAAATCCATTATAATGACAAAACTGTTATATTTCGTAGGGATCAAAGTAATCTTGCAGCATGAGCTACAGGTGGATGGTAACACCACGTCAGGAATCAAGACGAAATATAAGAATACAAAAGACCAAGTTCAGCTTCAACATAGAATTGAAAGCTATGTACAATCAACAGTTCATCCCAATCCCCACGCGTCATAAACAGCCGCGAAATTAAAAGGGCACCAGACTGTGAGGTCAAAAAAAAGAAGCATGGACATATCCTCACCATCCTCCCTCCTCTACCTGATCTGTAGGATGTGCCCATCCCACACGTTGAAAATATAGCAATGCTCCAGGTCGGTATCCCCCAACCGAGAAAACGAGTCATCAATTTGGGTTCAGTCCAGAGCCCGACATCAGAAAAAAAAAAGAAACAAAGAAAAAATACTAAACAATTGTAAGGCAAAAAAGAAGAACAGCCATGAAGTGAAGAGGGATCAGCCCCGTGCCTCGGTGTGCAAGATTGGTCGTCTTGATACCGGTTCATTATGGTCCTTGCCAGTGGTAATTTTTGTCGGATGTGGATGTCATGTTGAAAGACGGGTAAGGAAAGACGGGTGGTGGGGTGCATATACATTTCATGCATGCACATTTTGAGGCTTGCATGCATATTTGGAGAAACCCAAGCTGGCCCCGAATGAAGCACAAGGGAAGGCGGATGGGGAGATTGACACAGCATACGCAATCGGGTGAGAGTCGCAAGGTTGAAAGCACGAGATCAAGTGATCTGCCTCGGTATGGATGAAAGCAGAGAAAGAAGAATGTCATAAAAGTTAGATTTTTCCTGGGTGAGGCCGGGCGTGTTCAGATTCATCGGCGCTTGAGCTCGGTGACGAGACACTCAAGAATCTAGGAGAAGTTAGTGGCTCGATCGTTGGAACGAGTAACAAAGAAACATACCGATTCTGAAACGGCGCCCTGGTTATACAGGTATTTGCCCAGACCGCGGACGACCTCGAGCTGCTCGTCAACTGTAAGGCCGTTGATGGCAGTCTCGATGATATCACCCACGCTGGCCTTGTAGACAGCGATGAAGCTGTGGTAGTACATGAAAGCAAAGAATCCCATAATGAACTGGCAGTCCATGCGGTCAGTAATGCCACCGTGGCCGGGAATGGACTCGCCGAAGTCCTTGATCTTGAAAGTACGCTTCAGACCGGATGCAAAGAATCCACCGAAAGGAGCGATCAGAGAAGCGAAAGTGGCGAAAGCCAGAATGTGGAACTGGATGGGCTCCATGTTGAAGCTGTAGTCCAAACCAAAGAACTCAAGGGAGTAGGGTTGAGTCGTGAAGACTTGGTTGGGCACACATTCCAAACCGGTCAAGACATTGGATCCCAGGTCGTTGACAGGACAAATGAAGTACTTGTAGCGCATCAGCAAGTTGGTCATAAAATAACCGAATCCAATGGTGCAAATCCAGGCACCGAGGAAACCCTCAACAGTCTTCTTCGGGGAAAGCTGAATGAGTTGGGTGCGTCCAAAAGTGATACCACAGACGTAAGCAAAAATATCGTTGGTGATCACCAGTGACGCAGGGAGGAAGAACCAGATCATGCCCTCGAAAATGTTGTTCATGACAAAGTGAGCCTGAACAACAATCAGGTACAGAGCCATATGAGTCCAAGCAAACTGAGTGAACTGGAATCGGTAGTGGCCCTTCTGCAATGATCCGACGAAGAACACGAATCCTAATGGAGCATATTAGCTTAGACCAAAGGAACGAAGCCGAGGTACTTACCCATTACGTAGAGCGTGAAACTGATGAAACGGTGGTGGGTCGCGAGCGGGAGAAGCACCTTGTCAACCAGCAGGATATGCTTGAAGTAGTAGATGACGCTCTCTCCGTACAGGAAATACATAGTGGTGGCCAAGAAGTACCAATTCAGACTTTTGGTGAAGCGCAGGTTCTTCTCCTTATTGGGCACATTGGCGATAGCGATGACCTCCTTGAACGAAACAATTTGAATGGCAGTGACCAGGGCGATGATATAGATATGACCGGAGAACATGGCGATGAAGAAACCAGCAATCATCACGAAGGTCCATATCGTGCGGGTGATGAAGGTCTGCTTCTTCTTCTCATATTCAGACTGGACGGGCTTCTAAATAGGATAAGTGTGTCAGAATGTAGCTCCCCCATCGATATAGAGCTGAAGCTGACCTCTTCCTGTATCGTGGATGGCTGAGAAACATTTCCATTTTTGTTGAGGCTAGGCTCTGAAGGTGCGTCGCTGACGTCGGAGGACACGCTTAGCCGCCGTTCGCCGTTGCGGTGTTGGAACCTGACATTGCGGCGAGATTTTGACATGATGAGGGGGTGGGAAAGGGGGATGGGCCAGAAACAGATTCTAGGAAAGGGAGTGGAGAGTGCAGAGTGAGGATCGTCGGATTAGAAGTTGATGAGCTCATGTGAATTGCGCCGAAAGCGGTCAGCTCCGTGTTTATGTTTTTTTTATGCTATTGAATAATGAGTTATGCGAGTAATTTAGTATTATTTGGATTTGTATCTCCACATCTACAGATCTCTAGGGTTCGTTGTTTCTCGAAAGGGGAGTTGCAGGTTGCAGGGTTAAGGGTGAGACTGCCGCTCTGCAACTGAACACTTCTTCCCGCATACTCCATTCATGGCGGGGGCATGGACGACGACGACGACTACGGCTCCGACGAGTTCGACTCTCTGCCACCGGGTACCTTGTACGAGTTAGAACAGAATGCTTTCCAGGCAACCCAGGCTACGGCCTCACAGCACTTCAGTGTCCCGATAGACAGCAATTCCGGTTTGCGCGCCCGCGCACCCTCGAATCACACTGGTTCTCTACGACCACCGCTTCGCTTACATACTGGCTTGACCAATGATTACAATACACTGGAGGTGGGGGAGCTGGAGGCCGAGGTATACGACAATGTGGATGGGCAACATGCTGTTCCATATGGCCACCATGCACCCGCTCAGGACGTCGAGTGGATTATCAATAGCGAGATGGGCGATGCAATGGAGGTGGACGAAGGCTATGGACAGGTGAATATGGCCGAGATAAATGCACGCCTAGCTCAGGTTAGTCTATCGAACGAGAGCTTGCATTTTGAACGGTATCTAACACCATATACAGATGGAACAAGAACGAGAACAGATGATACGGGAGCTAGCCGAGGCCAGAGATCAAGTCGCCATGAAAAATGGAGAGATCAGCATTATTCGATCAAAGCAAGCAAGGATGACCCAAGATTATGACCGACAACTTGCAGCTCTACGGACATCAATGGCTGATGCGACGGCCTCACACAAGCTTGAGGTAGAGGCCGCGATGTCCGAGGGCAAAGTTCTGGCAACGGAGAACGTTTTTCTTCACCAGGAACTTGTGGAGGAGGCTTTCCAGGCTCGGAACTACAAAGCACGACATCGAAACGAGGACAAGGCGGCCCCGGTCACTCCCAGAAAGTCCAGGATATTACCCTTCCGTGATGGATTTGATGATGATGAGATCGCCATGGTGTCGCCTAGCAAATCTGCAGCACGTTCGAAGCGAGCCACGCCAACAGTACCGGGGAAACGGAAACGACAAGCTAGTCAGGATAGCCCAGCACCACTAGAGCTCAATCCTGCAGGTGCGGAGCTCATCATGGCTGATGCCTCGGTTGATGTGGCAGAAGTCGCTCAGGCGAAACGCAAGTCTGCGCAATCAGGTCGCAACCAGCGGTTCATGATGCGGCTTCTGAGTCACAAAATGCACCCCAGTGAGGAAACAGATCTTGAAGCAATGACTAAGTTGGCCTTTCCCTCTGGGCCAGATCGCTCCATGTCCAGAATTGTCATGGATAGTATGGCCCATGTCGATATGGACAGCTACATAGTAGAATATACGCAAGCGATTGCCTCGCTATGGCAGCGTGCAATCAACGAGAAGTTCTACGAACCGATTCCTCGGTTTGCCTCTATCGTCCGATTCATTCTCATGTCGGATGATACACCACTTCCTGAAATTATCATACCTCTAGTCGGAGTTCTACAGGATTCTGTGGAAGTGAATGCAGTGCCTCGGTTCAAGTATGCTCCAGCATCAAGGGACAAACGAGTGGCCGGACAGACGCCGCAATCAGATCTCCAGCCTCTAGTTGATTCAACTGAAGCCTTGCGGCTGCTCTATCGAATCGCTTGCGGGGTGCTGCACAATAGAAATGCTCTCCAAACTTTCTGGGAGAACATCCGGATATCCTTCATTCTTGTGATGCTGCACCCGTCACATCCACTCGGGGACATTGTGCTACTAATGAACCTCCTGTCAACAAGCATTCGTCCAACTTCGTTCGGCTCGATCAGATCATCAGATCAGGACCAGTTGGATGTGCAGAAATGGATCGTGGACCGTCTAACACACATGCTCAGCGAGCCAGCAATACCAGACGAAGGTGTTGAGCCATACACTCCATATGACATATGTGCCATGCGACTCGAGGTGCTCCTTCTGCTGGAATCACTAGCATTCAGTCCAGCAACTGTATCCCAAGGTCACGCAAGTGCCATCCTAGCACTACACCCAAATGCCCTGGCACGCTTATTTCGATCGATGCACGACGAGCTGGATGCACTGTATTCCTCACCGCCCGAGCAGGACCTGCGCGTTTCTCTGGTCAACGGACTGATGCGGTTGATTTTCGGAGTCATGCGTCAGCATGGACCCTCGATCAACATGCAAGAGAAGCTGGCGTGTGTACCCGGCAGCAAACAGAAACATCTCGTTGTGTTGACTCGTTTGGCATTCTGTGATGGTACTATTCTAGAGGCGGGCATCGACGATGATACTGTTGATATGGCTCACGAGCTGCTTGAGGAGTGGACTAATCCTCAAGAAGCGGAGTCATTGGCGGAGGCATTTCCGAGCTCTAGGAGGGATTGATAATGTTGAGAAGATGTTCAAATAATGTATGATTGGATTGGATTGGGGTTTGAATTTTATTGGGGCGCTGTGGTCTCTGGAGTTTCTCGCATCATTTTAACAAGTCCCAAAATTTCTTTCATTTTAAATAACAAGTGGATCAAGATCTAAAAGCTATTTATTTCACTTTGGTGCGCCAGTATGAGATGTGGTAGAGCGTTATGCAGTCAATTGGCCAGTGTTGCCTCAACATCTGATCGCAATTTGGAAGCGACGCGTCTGGCAGTTTCAGCTGGTAGAGCAGGGTCTGGCGCCAGGCCGCAGTAGAGATGTCAAGGATGATGTGACAACTAGACAGGGATACAGCATCAGCGGCAACGATATGATACAGCGACTCAGCACGTAAGCCGGGGCAGACCGAAGGGCGACAGGATGCCACCGGAGAATGAGAACATCAAGCTCTTCATACAACAAACATGACACGACTATCTTACCATAATTTGTGCTAAGAGTATTTAGCTCCTCTTCTCCAAGCTCGAGCCACTGGCCCGAAGGTTGATGAAAAGAAAGAATTCCACGAGTGGAGAGTGCCAAAGAATACGCCTGTCAATGACCCGAAAGCCATTGAACAGACTGTTCCGCCGCGCTGTGCAATGCAGGGACCAGACTGTGGTGAGCCGCCTTGATGATCGCAGCCACCCAAACAAGGTAAGTATGAAGAAGAAAGAAAAAAAGAAGAAGACCGCGGGGAGGACGTGGTATTTATAGCTTTCCAGCTGGTCGAAACCACGTGATATATTACCACATCGCCACTAAGCGAGGTTAAGAAGCCAATCACCGCTCTATAGTATCAGACCAATCAGCGACTAATGTAAGATGAGTAACTGTAAGCCTTGTCACTCAGGTGTCAATGTTGATCAGTCACGTGGGAGAAGTTTTGAGACTCCGGGAACTCGGCCAGGACAAGCCAGACCATCTAGCACCAGTATTGTCATTACACACCCACCATGAGGAACAGGGCTAGCAACACTTTGTCGAAAGGCGTATGTGTCAATTCCTTGCCTCGTTTCATGCAATTCGAGAAACTAAATCAACTGTCTAGAAAATCCGTCAATCATGGAGCAAATACAACCTCTATAACATGTCGCGGTTCCGCAGCCCTGCCACCATGAACCGAACATTCTTCCAGCAGAAGTGGTCTGCCAAGGCTGTGTCTCGTGCCTATCACGGAGAGCAAGTCCGCGAGGGTCAATGGAAGCGCATGTTCTCCCGCCGCATCAAGAGCGTCATACCCATGAACACCGTCGATTTGGCCGCCGACGATGGATCTCTGGTCTCTGCTGGTCGTGGCTCTGGTCTGACCAAGGAGGAAAAGTCGAGATATCCTACCCGCCAAACACCTTACACCAATATGACCTTTGCACCCCTGGAGCGTCGGTTGGATGTTGCTATCTTCCGAGCTATGTTCGCCAGCAGTGCCAGACAGGCACGACAATTTGTCATTCACGGAGCCGTCACTGTCAATGGACAGAAGGTATGATTAGGCCTACACCATGACCAATTAAAGGATCCCACCCTGACTGATCTCGTATGATTAGATGAGACACCCCAGCTACCTCCTCAACCCCGGTGACCTGTTCCAGGTCGAGCCAGACCGTGTCATGTTCGCTACTGGTACCCCCAAAAATAAGTTCGAGCGCCGTGAGAGCCGATTGGCCCAAAAGCCAGCAGAGGAGGCGGAGGCGGAGACAGAAAAGGCTGAGGCCGAAGAGCCAGAAGAATTGAAGAGCCCCAAGGAAACTCTCAAGGCACTGATGGCCCGGGCCAAGTCGGTTATGTCGAACGATAAGGATACTCTCCCGGCCAAGCGCAAGCAGGAGCTCCGCGGTTTCCAAAAGGCGGTCCGCCGTGTGCTGTCCCGCTCAGGCTCCGAATCCAGCAACATCCTCACACAAAGCCTGGAGGTGCAATTCTCCCACCTGACCGAGCTTCTCAAGGCCAAGCGTGAGACAAAGAGTCCAAAGCAAGACAAGAAGCAAGACAACAAGGCTGCCAAGCCCGAAACAGATGATTCTCTCGCCTTCGAGGCCGATGAGCCTGCTGCCAGTGACAAGCTCTCGGCCGCTTTCGAGCAGGTAACCCTCGGTAAAGACGTCGATGTCTCTGAGCTGTCAAACGAGGAATTTGACACCCTTAAGCGCGCTCTCACCCAGATGCGCGACAACCCCATCGACAACACTAAGCCATATGCCACCCCCTGGCAACCGCGTGACTACATGTCCGCTTTCGCCTTCATCCCCCGCTACCTCGAGGTCAACCAGAACATCTGTGCCGCCGTGTACCTGCGCCATCCCGTTGCCCGCCCCGGCTCCGCTGAGGTTCCCACACCCTTCGGCGAGTCCATCGCTACTCCGGCTTACGGTTGGTACCTGAGAAGACGTTGGTAGAGAGCGAGCTGGCTTATAGCCATCACTCTGTCTGGTCTTCTTTATTGTCTCTACTAAACTACTATTTACTCCCTACTTCCCATCTGTGTATTAGTGGGCTACTCTTTGTTTCCCCTCCCTTTCTGCATATTTCTGGATCATGTTGACCATGGTGTTGGTTCTTGTTTTGCTTGTCTTTGGAGCTTTGTGTCCGCTCCACCCCTGTACCACCATAGCCATGATGGATTGTAAATGGATATCTTATTGATCGATGTCATTTTTGCGTAAACAGTTTAATGGCTTCCCCTGCTTGGTATCTGATTACAATCTATGGTTTACAAAGCAAAAGACTCGGCTGTATGGTTTTGTCTGAGTGTACTAAAGATTTGGGACCTAAAGCCTCATATCCTGTTACACAGATATATTATAAAACTTACAAAGTCCATGCTGTGAAAGACCTAAATGTAGATATAGAAATGTAGACTCCGTCTAAAAAACAAATAAAAACAACCAAACATTGATACAGTTTACTTTACGTGCGAGCACACAAACGCATTCAAGAAATCGAGCACAGCTATAGATGCCCGCGCACGGACCCCATGGAAAACCCTCTTGAAATCCAACTTAATCTTCTCCACCGATCGACACATCTCGAGGTGTCCTTTGGATACAGCAGCTCCATTCTGTAGCAACTTATATTCTGCTACTCTAGACTCCAGAGGCAAACACCGGCCTTGTCCCCTCCACCAGGGTGTGGCTCCTGCCAAGCAGCCATCCTCAATGCCGCGGGTTCAACCACACAAATACATCCATCCATCATATCGCCCATCTGCAAGCACATACACAGCACAAGACCTCCGCACAGGCTTCAGCCCGGCCTCGCAGTCCGTCTCAGTGGTGGCAAGAAACCCACCGGGGACCGATAACAACTCCGAGAGCAGCTGGGAGACACCCGAAGAAAGTTTAACCCCAGGCAATCCACAGGCAGCCGAGGGCATTATCACCGAGAGTGATATATACTATGCGCCAATGCCCGTGGCAAGTCAACTCAGTGAAGGTGATGACTCAGTTCTGATGTTGGGCTCCAACCCACGAGGGACGAAGCGGGTCCATAAGGCTGATGCTGATCTGGACGTCGACAATTCCCGACAACACCGCCGCCTAACGACCAAAGAGGAAGTGGCGCTTTTCGAAATCTGCAACCAGAATGCAGACACCTTTGGCAGCCGTAGCAACCTGTGCAAGTGGTGGATATCTGTCGCTGATGAGTTCAAGCGCACCCACGATGGCCGTTCATATTCCTGGCATTCAGTGCGCCGCAAGGTGGAAATGGTTACGAGACAGCGTATCAAAGCTCTTGAGGATCAGAGGCAGCGTGGCTCAACTGCTAGTGAGAATCTGATGAATCCGCAATGGCGTGCTGTTGTCGATGCTTGGGTTCCAACGTGGCAGCGGTGGGAGGATGCTGAGAACCATCGTATTGCGAAACGCGACGAAGTTCGGAAGCGGAAGCAGCCACCACCCAGACCACAAAGCCAGGATCAGAGTCAGAGTCAGAGTCAGAGCCAGGTTTTAAGGAGCGGAGAGCCATGGCGGGTTCAGCTTGGGTCTGCTACCAGTCCGGCTGATATTGGTCCTACAATGATGGGCCACTCTGCTGCAAGTCTTGGAGACCCCCTTCCAGCGGCGAGCCCGACACTCTGCACCTCGATCCCAACCACCTCACAACCTGGACCATTCTCCGAACAATCCCCCACACCACTACCAACGCCCTCTTCTCTCAGACTACCACCGGGCTTCGAGAACATGTTCTCAACCCCTACAATGCCTGCACCATCCGCACCTTACCGCCCTACCTCTACAACATCAAAAGCCCCAGATGCCGACGGCGGCGAGATATTCAACGCTGCTGTCCAGACCCTAAACAGATTACACAATCACTTCGACGAAAAAGATCTCGACGCACCGAGAATCTCACCCATTTTTCAGGCTGTAGCTAAAGCAACCTCTGAAAAAGCCAAAAGGAACCACTCTTCTCAGCCCCCATTACCACGGCAGTCACAGTCGCAGTCATCATCAACCAGTCCTACTCCGATTGATATCGAACAGATGAAAGAGGAGCTTCGACAAGAGATGAAGATTGAAATTCGCCGTGAACTAGAACGGGATCGAGCTGCTCTGGAAGAGAAGTTGGATTCTGTGCAGAGGACCCAAGAGATGATCCTTGAGATGTTGAGACAGGAACCTTCTTGAATAGCAGGTTACGCCTATCTCTTCTTTTGCTTTGCTTTAGCTTGGTCTGCTATGGCTACTTGCTCTTTTTCTCACTTTGATGTACTTATTTTACCCTCTTTGATATGATACCCCTACTCGACGGCGACGGCGTATTTGGCTTGGCTATGACTGTATGATAACACACATTAACATTGCGATGCTTTTCAATTTAAGAATAGAAAAAACTATTCGATGCATGGAACAGGACCCGGTATGGTAATTGCTCTCTACTCTAGAGCAGAAACCAAAGAAACAAACATAAGAGAAACTAGTCATCGGGCTAAATTACAGATAAATAGAGAGGAACAGGAGAAGGATTAGTTCATCCCGGCCCTCCACACAACAGATTAAACTCTCATCCAAGGAACACAACGTGGAATATGTACCCCGAAACGAAGCGATCTACATTTAGTAGTAGAAGGTCTCGTCGACGGTACGGCCACGCATCCACTTGGGCTCGGAGCCACGGACGTAGATGTCCTCGAAGAGAATGCGGGAGTTGTTGTCGGGAACGGCCATCTTTTCGGCCTCGGCGACCTCGGCGTCGACCTTGGCGCGGGCCTCCTTGTCGAGGGCCTTGAGGTCCTCTTCGGAGGTGACACCCCACTCGAGCATCTTCTTCTTGAGACCGGCGATGGGGTCGTTGGTGCTGCGCATACGCTGGATCTCCTCACGGCTACGGTAGGTGGTACCGGGGTCGGACATGGAGTGACCACCGTAACGGTAGGTGACGTACTCGAGGACGAGGGGACCGTTGCCGGTGATGGCGTAGTTCTTGCTGTACTGGACGGCGGCCTTGGTGGCGAGGACGTCCATGCCGTTGACCTTGAGACCGGGAATGTACTGGCCACGCTTGTAGTACTCGGTCAGGGCGGAGGAACGGGAAGCAGAAGTACCCATGCCGTACTTGTTGTCTGAACAGAGAAAAGGTTAGTAGTCTGGCTTAGAGATTCGTCGGAAAGACGAAAGACGAAATCAAGGGAGTTGACATACTCTCACAACCAAAGAGAACGGGGAGATTCCACAGCTTGGCCATGTTGAAAGCCTCGAAGACCTGACCCTGGTTGGAGGCACCGTCACCGTACAGGACGATGGAGGTGTTGGGCTGCTCGTTGTACTGCTGAGCAAAGGCGAGACCAGCACCGACGGGCACCTGGGCACCGACAATACCGTTACCACCGTAGAAGTTCTCGGCGAACATGTGCATGGAACCACCCTTGCCGTACGCGATACCCTCGCGACGACCGAGAAGCTCACCAATGATGGACTTGACGGTACCACCACGCATCAAAGCGAAACCGTGGCAACGGTAGGCAGTGATGACCTTGTCCATGCGGTTGATGGCGTGCTCAATACCGACAGCAACGGCTTCCTGACCGGTCGACAGATGGCAGAAACCCCGGATCTTCTTCTCCTTGTACAGACGGTCGGCGGCCATCTCCATGCGTCTATGAACCAAAGAAACTCGAATCAGCGCCGCTCAATCTTCCAACGCGTCATAAAAGGGATCTGTACCTCATCGAGACCATGTCGTAGTACATCTGCTTGAGCTCCTTCTTGGTGGTCTCCAGAGTGTATGGGGGAGGGTCGAGCTCGTAGGTCTCGAAGCTCTCGTCGGAGAGACGGACGGTGAACGGCTTGTCATCCTCCTATCGTAGCGCAAATAGCATCGTTAGCATTGAGTCCGGGGGCCTTCCGGCGATAGATTCCAGTTTTCCGGATAGGCTCAACAAACCTGCGGGACAGGGCTCTCGGTCTGCGCGGAGGCGGCGTCGGTGGTGACAGTGCGACGGGCGAGAGGAGCGAAAGCCTGACGCCTCAAGGGCGCAGCCTGGCGGGCCGCAGTACGGAAGAGCATGATGGGAGGAATTGGAGGTGGTATTGGGTTGGAAGATAGCACTTTCGCAAAGTGTTGGGATACACCTAAGATTTTCGTGCACGTGACCTCTTTTCCGCTCTGTCTCACCGGTCGCCGCCGGCCGACTTGGAACTCGGAAAACACTCCGTAAGTACAGTATGTTTTGAATTAGTATTCAATTGCTAGAGATTGGAGTGTATAAGAGGATAACATGTAGGATTTATCCGTGTATACAGGTTCTATCTCTCAGGTTGAATATATCAGCAGCCCCATAGCGGATTTTATTGGCTCTTATATCATCAAGTTAGCTCTATTCTTCTCTCTTTCTAAGCTAACAAGGTGTCCGGGGAAAAAGCGAACTGCATAGTACTATGAAAATATAGCTTTAGAAGTGCTCTAACATCAGAGAAACCTGATATACCCGGCCAACCCCTTTTATCGTATCGCGGGCTTCTACGGAACATGCGTCATCTGCTTACTTCGTAAATACAATAATGCTGAGTTCTTTCACACCCTCAGTTCTATGTGCTCTGATTGATTCACCCAGAGCACTCGAAAATGGATGAAAAGAGGCGAACAAAGAGGAGCCCAGTGAGGGCCTAATAAAGACATGAAGTAGTGATAGGATCTTATCAAGACATTGTCTAATACTTCATAGCACTATCAACAGATTTATGACCCTGTTGTATCACCTATATCCTACTCTCACAACAAAGAGAAAGTTGTTCAAGATAGAAGAGGCAATTGCAATTCAAACAGATCCAGAGAGATGTCTTTCATGGAACCAAAGCATCTCACCAAGGAATATGAACAATATAAACGGCCAGTAGTGTGTACTCACTATTCGAACATGTTCAAACTAGGCTCTTCTCAAATGGCAATATTCTATAAAGATAGGACAGCTAGTAAGCAGCTATCGGTCCTTTATTTGCGGTCAGTTGAGGTATAGACGAGGGACGGCAAAAGCAGAGTAAAAGAGAGAAAAAATAGAAGTAAAGACCATATAGTTGCATTGCAGTCATATTTCAAGTAGTAATTGGTCCGCATATTCTATTCCATTAGTGACGGATATACCGCGAGCAACTCGTGTCGGGATGTTGTTGATCGTGAACTCAATTCAAGAAATACTAAATCTACATGACCCCATCTAGCGTAACAATACACATTCGCCAAGGCTCTGACATTATAAAAAGAGACAATGTGCCTGATCAAACGAATTAGTAGAGATAGGAATATAGACTATCATGCAGTAGGGAGGGAAAGCAGATGTCTTCTTGGAGCATAAAGCAACAAAGGCAATACTGAGTTTACTCTTCTCTAATCAATTCAACCCTAATACCCCAGTCAAACAGGCTACTGTATCACCAACCCTCCTGGAAATCAGTAATACTGTGTGCCACTAAGTCAATAGCTTACTACAACAGCTGTAGCACTTAGGGCTAGAGGGAAAAGCGAATGATTATGAATATCATGAATATACGTCGACGTTGAATATGCATTCAGCCACTGTAATGAGCAATCATTGATATGAGTCACATAGAAATCGTTATGATTCGCTCCATAGACAAACAGGTGCCCTTCCTCACATGTGATGACGATAATACCCAGATTAAGAAATATTCAGCTGATTTCCCCACAAAAAAGTAAATCCACCATCTCAGTAGATGTCAAAATCATAACCAGTGTCAATATTGGTAGCCCCAACTTCCACAGCATCGGTCATCATAGTTACAGACTCATTGGCAGCATACTTTGGCTCCTCTTGGTTGCCCCGAGCAGTTGTAGTGGATGAGCTTACACGACCTTCTTGGCGATCACCTTCGGGGCTAAAGCCCATGGCAGCCAGAGACCGCTCCATACGGACTCTTCCGGGTGCGATCAACTTGTCCCACGAGGAGACCATTGCCGAGATTTCAGCATGTGGAGCCATAGCTCCCATAGCCACATTGACTGACTGCAGTGTAGCCAGAGCATTTTCCACCTCGTCAATTCCAGGAGCCAGGTATTGTTGCCACGCAGTGGCCAGAGCAGAGAGATTTACGGGCAGCAGCTCCTGCTGCGGAGGGGCGCGCTGAGGCAGGATGCTCATCTGAGCGCGGGAGTTGATGGAGAGGAGGACCGGTTCCTAGACAGTAATATTAGCATAAAGTGAAGCCGGCATGTAGATTGTACTGATCAACGGAAACTAGTTCTCTTGCCTGAGGCTCACGTACAGTCATGCCGATGCTGCCGGCAACATGTCTGTGATTTGTGAGTGCCCATGCGTTATGGCGACTTGCAAGATGACCCGGTATGTTGCAGATAAAGCAGCGGCGTCTGTCATTGCCACTGGCACCCTTCTCATTATGAGAATCAAGCTGACAGTCAAATAATTGATAGGTACGTACCCTGCCACAGTAAGAGTCATAATCTTCCTCACGGTAATTGTTGGGATAATATTCTCGACGACGGTATCGCTCTCGATCATTCTCTCTCTCGTTTGCGTCATAGTCACGGCGAGAGTGCTTTCTCTCATAATCACGATAATAGCTAGAGCCATGATCACGACTCAGGCCACGACCAGACTCCTGTCCATGCCCACGACCGGACTCACCACCGTTCAAACGCCGGTCAGACTCGAGGACCAGATTACGGCGACTGGACTCGTGGAAATCGTTGCGACGATGAGGCTCGCGGGCATCCATAATGTATCCAAGCTCGCGGGAATCAACCCGACCACGGCGAGACTGGTCCTCGAACGAGAGAGTACGATCAAGAGAACGACCCCAGAAACCTTCTGCACCCGAGACTGCACCCCGGGTTCTCATTGCAGACTCAGCCATGGTGGCTGGTGCCACTTTAGGTCAGTCTTGACTAAATAATGAGAATGAGGATGATGAAAGACGGGAATGGGACTTGGAAAAATCACAAGGTTATTTGTTTGATAAAAGGGCGGGGAGAAAGAGAAGTGAAGTGAAGGTCAAATTGAGAAACAACAACAAACGATCGCTGGGCACCTCCAGGTTGGACTTCCTATTTGGGACTATCCAGACAACGTCGGTTCTCAGATTTGGCAAGTGCGTGTTTCCTGTCTGGCAACAAGACTTGTCAAGCAGATCTCACAACCTTCACTTCTCAGTGACAACGGGACTATGAATCTTATTCTGTTGAAAAGAGGGTGTCTCAAATTTGTTAGAATACTCGTTGATTGTATTGGGAATGTAGTTCTCTATCTCATGATACGGGCACCAGAATACATCCCACCGTTGGAGAAAAATCTGTGATAAAATAGGGCTTCCAGATTGGCTCTGACATTCTCAGCTCAAATCACAAGGCATTTTGTAATTCGTTTTTTTTTTTTGGCTATATTTTCCCATTGACCAAGCAGACCAAGGTATACCAGCAGCCTTCAGCAGGCCCCGGAGATTGCCCTGGGAAAGACAAGAAGGACTGATCGATCTATGCACCAAGATCTGACAACAGTCCCATTTAACAATTTTGTAGTGGGTGGTGGTCGTGGAGGCTTGAGGGGGGATATATGTTGCAAAACAGGCCGATCCCCAACCATTTGCGTATTAATATACCATAGTTCCACCAGAATAAGTACATCTAGATCACATTTGCAGCACTTTCTGTGAAGACCACTGGCCGGGAGCCCAAGCTCGGTGTCCTCAGACTCCGAAATAGTAGAGAAGTGGAGGGGTTGTCGCCCTTATAGAGGTATCACCGGCAAAGGAGATGGAGTTGGAATGGACTTGCTTGCCGGTCTATATATACATATTGCTCGTATATGCTGACTACCTCGTGATCATCAGGACTGTATACATACAAGATGATGAGGTATACCAGAACTGCCATGGGTAGTCAAGAGTTGGAACCGCTTGCTCTTGAAACCAGGGTTCTCCAAGGTAGGCATATAATTAGTAGTCATATGTCCTCACCATAGGTGGTCCCCATTCGAACCCACGCGAGTATCTCCAGGGCATCGCAGTACAGACCAGTCTAGAATACCCGCAGCCTAGATCTGCAGCAAGGGGGCAATCTGCCATCCTTTTTTCAAGACCCACCACTTAGTAGCATTGTTATTAGCACTGCGCTCGAGATCAGTGATTTGGGCGCGGTCAGAACGGATAACTACTAGGATATTTTCAGTGTCTATCCAACCTCAATCATCCATATATACTCACTGACTCTGTTATGCTTCTCAAAGAGGCGACAGGGACCGTAGACCGGGAGTAAGTTTTGTCCACTGTTGAATCGTATTAGCGTTGGTAAGATGTCCTCAAGATACGGAAGCTTGCCAGTGCTAGATCACTCGTATATCAATCCAGGTGATTCTGACAGATGCGGACAATGATCTGTTTTATCTTCATTCATAGATAAGCTTTGCACGTATTCCAAGGTTTTGCAATAGACCACTTTGACACAGGTAATCACATATGTTTAACTGGAAGCGATGGAAAGAATCAAAACGGTATGATACAGGGAAACAGCTAATAAAAATCCACACTCTGATGACCAAGATTGCTTTGTATGGCTTTAGGGTGACGCTGAAGTTTAAAATGCTACCTGGTAACCTGAATCTCGATAACTGAAGCATATCTGGAAGTCTCCTTTGTGTAACCGTGTTTTGCATTCCTTCATCGGGGTATAGCAAACACTCCAGTAAGCATGCACAGAGGTAGAAGTAACCTTACATCAACACCGACCAGATGGTCCATTCTCATTGAAATGATCTCCCTGTTGATCGGATTAGCTCGATCTAGTTAAAGCCGTCGAACGTGCACACTAGGGCTGATATATGATATATCAGTCAACACGAGCCAACCGGATCACCCCCACTAAACAAAGACTAGTAAACTAGCACGAGTCAAAAAAACACAGACAGTTTTGACAACACACCGAAGGAAACAAGTATGAAATCGACACATCACAATTGAATGGCATGATCCGAACCGTTGACAGCTGCAAAGCATCCATGGCAAAATCGATGTATCGTGCGCACTCGACATAAGCTCAGCTTTCACAGCTCACGATGTCACATGTCCGATATCTTCGCGTGACTTTGTGAGGAACAGCCTCGAGCGTGGAGGTACATGTTCTGTAACCCCGCAGATAAATGTGATAGATCGCGATTGTCAACAGAACAGAACACGCAAGGATCGTTGGTTCGGGGAACGAACGGATAGAAATTTCAAGCTGTGAAGGATTACATGCATTTCGATCAGGTCAACTAAGGTATCTACTCGTTTGTGCATTGACCTAATTTAATCGAGTAAATTTGCCAAGTAAACCCAACCCAATGCAGTAACCCCAAAGCCCTAACTTAATTCACATACACACAAGAACATAACTAATAACCCTCAAACACATACACCCGATATGACGAATACCGACATCACGAACTATCCATCGTAGACATATTGAAACAGCTGACGAGGCAATCGGGCACCTGAGACAGATTCAAGCAAATCGGTCCCAGCACGGAGGAAGCCAGTAGTAAAATCACACCAAGCGGATACGATAATGGCCAACATTGTCTCTCAGTTGACGAGCTCTGTTTCGGGGTTGTTTCATGTATGATCCTGCTTCTGATTCGGATACTACTACGGACTCTGTCAATATGAGTTATCTTTTAGAGAGATTAGCAGATGTGACGATGTCATATTGCATCCAAAGGAATGGACCGATAAATGAAATAAAATAAAATCAAATCAAAAACCGCCCCCTGCAACATGTACAGCAAAAAACACACCATGCCAGGTGGAGCAACTACCACAAACAGCTACAGTAAATCCAAGTATTGCATGACCAGTTCGTCCAATTCACCCTAAACCCTCGGTCGCAGCCCGATTGACGCAATATACCAAGAACTCCACCGAGGCACAATATACATGTGGCCAGATGCATACCGCAGACTGCAAAAGTTCCATACCTGCGCCCGGCGCCCGGGGAGGGCTGCATACTACAAATCCACCGTTAAACTAGGAAACTAGGCGCATCACTAATGCAGGCTGTACCCTCCCCGGGCAACCATTGAATCTGTGGGTCTACCAGCCTGAATGGAGCTAGTAAGGCCGGTGCTTATGCGACTTGCAGCTTATTGTACTTGTGCATTGCATTTGGGTTGAGTTTCCATTCGACATCAATCCGGATTTTCACTCTTTTACATGTCCGATTTCCGGATCATCCGAGTGTTGTTTTCTGTTTGTAGCGGCTAGGTAGGGCCGGGGTTTTGCCCGGCCAATGGGGGTTGTGGGTTTTGCCCTGCGTGTTTCAGTTGTGAACTTCACGTTGGATGTGTGTAGTGTAGACGTAGGGTTGCGTTTACTGTAGTTTTGTATGTGTCATTTGGGGTTGATTTGTGTTGGCAGTGATCAACTCGGATTTTGACTCCGACTTGAAACACGGGTTTTGGAGAGCGGCGGAGTTATAGGGGATTCACGAGGCTAGAGCTAGTGATGTACATTACATCTCCGCTTTGGAATCTCGCAACGGTGATGATCATTCGGTGATCTCTGCAAGGAAAATGTATACAGTTATAAGACCGAAGCCAAATTTTGAGACTGCAAGCAGAAGATAAGAATGGGATTTGGAATTGAAAAGATGGAATACAGTAGGATGACTGCCAAGGGCGGATCATGATCTACAGACCAAGACAATGAGCTGTCATATATGCCACGCAGGTCGCATCCGTGACAGCTCCAGCAAGGAGGTTGCGGACCTAATTCCCCGACTGATGTGCAGAATACGAGCCAACGCTCGTGGACAGATCCAATATCAAACGCCCCTTTCTTAGTGGGGAGAGACCGTCCATCATCATCTCACGATATTTCAATAGCCAAGCACGGCCTGGCATCTACCGAATCAGACCCCATTTCGGAATTTTGAGACAATGGACGATAAACTAACGCCAGCACAGACGATTGCTGTACCCAAAAAGCAGGACCGTGTCGATCCCCGCTGACGACTGTTCGCTAGGTGATCCATAAACGGGACATGGAGATAGCGATGTGCAAATCCATTCCCCTTAGCTTCGACATGTCTCCAATTTCCTTGTTCAGCGCTAATGGGTATACATCAAAGAGGGACGACGGCCGATGTGGAGAGAGTTGGATAGGAGATCCAGAAAGGAGGCAGTGAATCGTACCGTCCCCGGGAGTACGAAAGGATGAAGGAGTTCAACTACCGTTAGCCGAGTGATTGTGTTTACCAATTCCGGTCGATCATTGGAGGTGCGGAGTAAGAAACGCCACCCAGAGGAAGTGGACGATCATGTCCGCATATGAAACGGTGATAGGATGCACCTTGCTGGAACTGGGGAAGCACGTCATTGCAGAATTGGAGATGTTCTGGAAAACTTCATGGAACCAGAGATGCCATTGACAGGTAACGATGATCGGCAAAGATCACGGTTCCGAGTTTGCCACCAATAGATAGGGTTGGGCTGATTCCAGGGTTCCATCCAGGCTGAAAGAGGCATCCATGGGAATCACTATCCAGACGGTTCGGATCAGTGGAAAAGATCGGAGTCGTCCCGAGATATCACTGTGGCCAAGTTGGGTATTCTATACACAGAAAGACTCACGAAGACTAAAACGGATGAACAGAGTAAAATAAAGCGAAAAAAAAAGTATATAAAAAGCTAATTAAAAAGGTGGCAAAAGAGGGAAAAACAAAGGACAAGAACAGTCAGTTAAGGGGAAGTTGGAGGCGTGAACCATGGAGGTCCAGGGCTCTGAAAGAGCAGCAGGACTGGATAGGTTTCATACTTGTAGTCTAGAGACCCGTACTCCGTCAGTCTACGGTGGGATCGGACTGCGTAGGGCACTCCTTTTCCCAGGGGCTTCTCCACCGTCTAGCAGAACATGCACCATGGCTCCAAGTGGGTAAGTCTGTACCTTTTTTATTCATTTAGCCTCCCTGACTCTTTTTCCCCCTTTTAGCCTCAGATTATTTTTGGGTTTCTCCTTTCTCTTTTTTCCTTTCATCTCCACCCTTTGAGAGTCCATGTGGAAACGTTCGCCTAGATCGGACTCCAAGTCTGGGAACTCAACTCAACAACTGACTGAGCTGGGATTCCTAGGTCGGAAAAAGTCAAGTAAGTTTCATTAGATCGGATTTGGATCTGAGACCTTGATTCTGGGATAAAGCCCCGATCCCCTGAGTTCTTCACATGTGGCCCTGTATCCTCCCCCCACCTTGCTAATTACAGACAGAATTACAATCGGACTCTCGTTCTCCCCTCCGTTCATTCCGTTCATTCACTCGAGGCGCGGTAGAACGACCTTCTAGTAGTCTTTCCAACCAGACTGACTTCGCCCCAAGAGCACCTGCTTCGATCCATTCCGGTTATCCAGAGTCTGGTCAGCCTGCGCTTTCCAATCGCTCACGAGCATCCTTTCATTCACGATCTGGAATCCAAACCGGCCCTATGGAGGTCGACCGCACCCGCACTCGGCGGGAGAGAACTTTCATCGGCAGCGAATGCGCCGTCTGCGAGGAACCTTTGGAACATACCCTACGAGGCGAGCGTATCCTGCAACTATCCTGCTCACATGTCTCCCACGAGGCCTGCTTCTACGAATTTCTCAGAGAATGCGACGGACAATACTGCCCCACCTGTGATGCGCCGTTGGCCTTGGACACGAGTCGCGGTGGCAATGTTTTGGATATAGGTAAGTGTTCCACTCAGTTTCAGAGTGACAGGGAACTGATGTGATCGGCAGAAAAAATCAGTAATATCGTGCGGTCTGTGACGGGAAATGATAGCGCGACCATGCGGAGTGGTCTCACCACACCAACTCCGTGGGAGCAACAGTCGACCCGACGAGCACCAAGTGATGCAGGAAGTCGTTACACTGGCGCGCGAGAACCCTCTTATAACCCACCGGCCAGGGAGCCATCGTATAATTCGTCGGCTAGAGAGCCATCTTACACTCCCTCAAGGGATCCGTCCTACACCCGACGCGACAGCCGCGACACCAGCAGCCAGCGCGATCGCGTGGAACGATTGACCGTCGCCTCTCATCCTCGTCAACCGCATTCTCGCAATGGCAGCGCGGCAGGCTCCTCCGGCGAATACACCGAAGGCCAGCACACCAGCAGTGGGCGACGCCATGACTACGATGTGCAGGCAATGGAATCGGACCTCAGTGCGCGCCCGGGAGTCGCCAAGAATCCCATCCCCGCGCCGATCGTCACCGTCCGCAGCGAGTTCCCTACCATGAACCGATCCCGCCAGCAACAGACTCTCACATGTTTAATTACGGTCGAGGTGCCAGAGGCGAATTGGCGTCCTGATGTGGAAGATCTGCGGCATACGCCATCCGGCCAGTCACAGCCGGATGAGCCATATACGGGACGGTATGGTGGACAGGACGCTCGGTCGATCCAGCACGAGCCAATGGAGAACTTGGATGAGGTTGCGGAAGAATTGCGCACCCGGGTGGACAATTGGCATGGTTTGGAGTTCCCTCGATTTGGCAAGTTGCGTCTCCATGGACATATGCGCGTGGGCAAAGATCGGGATTCCTGGCAGGAGCTGGAGTGCTACTTGTTCGGGGAGATGCTTATCTGTGTCAAGGAGAAGAAGTCGTCTGATTCGAGTCAGTTCGATGAGAGTGGACGACGCAAGCCTGTCCGGTGCTCGCTCAAGGGTTCGATTCTGATTAAGAAGCATCTCAAGTCGATTGAGGCTTCATCGGATGAGCCCGTTCTCGCTTTGAACCTCTCTGTCAATGAATTGCCCTGCTTCTATCTGCGGTTCCAGAACCGCAACCAATTGGAGATGTGGCGTCGCTCCTTGATCGACTTGCATCCTGTGGAGAACATCTCGCGCCAGAATGATTACGACTATGACAACTCTGGAGAGGAGGAGGACTACCGTACCAACCGAATCCAGCGACAGGCTTCTATCAACTCATCCTACGGTGCATCCAAGTCCAACAATACCGCTATCACGGACTACACCAACCCGGACATGGAAGCTCCTCCCATCAATACTGTTCACATTCCTCTCGATATCGTTGTGGTCATTCCAGTGTCTTCGTCCATGCAAGGCTTGAAGATTACGCTGCTTCGTGATGCCCTCAAGTTCCTTGTTCAGAACCTTGGCCCCCGGGACCGCATGGGACTGGTGACATTCGGCTCAAGCGGTGGTGGTGTGCCCCTGGTGGGTATGACCACCAAGTCATGGTCTGGATGGCCCAAGATTCTCGATTCGATCCGGCCGGTTGGCCAAAAGAGTCTGCGCGCAGATGTTGTCGAAGGAGCTAATGTGGCCATGGATCTTCTGATGCAGCGCAAATTCAACAATCCCGTCTCCACCATTCTCCTCATCAGCGACTCCTCCATCTCGGACCCTGAAAGTGTCGACTTTGTCGTGTCTCGCGCGGAAGCAGCCAAAGTCAACATCCACTCCTTCGGTCTCGGCCTGACCCACAAGCCCGACACTATGATCGAGCTCTCCACCCGCACAAAGGGCTCTTACCTGTACGTGAAGGACTGGATGATGCTGCGGGAATGCACCGCCGGATGTCTAGGTGCTTTGCAGACAACCTCCCATCAAAATGTCAAGTTAAAACTCCGCCTTCCAGAAGGATCCCCTGCCAAGTTTGTCAAGATTAGTGGTGCTCTCCACACCACGAAACGTGCCACCGGCAAGGACGCTGAGGCAGCACTCGGAGACCTCCGATTCGGTGACAAACGCGATGTCCTTGTCCAGCTCGTCATCACACCCGACAACACTACTCAGGACAACATGCCCCAGGATCCTTGGGAGAGCTTAGTCTCCGGACTGGAAGCACTCGGCGGCGGCCCAGATGGAGACGAAGCACGCGTGGTCAGCGTGGAGGAGGTCCCTCTCATCCAAGCTGATCTCACCTACGGCGATCTCCTCCGTGACGGTCACCTCACCCACTCCCCTCGTCCCTCTCTTCTCGCCATCACCATGCTCCCCCCGAACCCGCGAGCCAAGAGCGGACGTCCCTCAACCCCACCAATCCCACCTCACCCCTCAATCGTGCAGCGCCGCATGGAGCTCCTTACCTCCGACATGTTGACTCGTGCCTTGACCCTGGTTTCCCGAGGCCAGCACGATCGTGCCATGCACCTCCTCAATGAAACTCGCAGTATTCTCAAAGGTCTAGGCAAGGGTGGTCTACCGCCTCTGCCACCAGGTGCTTCCCGCAACCCAGGCAGTGATGCTGGCAGCCGCGGCGATACCCCGATCTCATCCTCCCCCAAGTCATCGACTTTCGGCGAGACTCATTCCCCGGCATCTGAGACAAATACCATTACTCCCACATCGTCTGTTGACACCCAGACCATGACTGCCCTCAACGCGGATCTCGAATCATCCCTTGAGTGGATCAACCACCCAGCTGTGTTCGGCCGTGATTCTCGCAAGGCCGTGCTGCAGAGTATCGGCGTGATCTCCTCCCAGCGCGCTTACACATTCCGCACACCTTCCGAAGCACACTGGGCCCAGCGAGTCTCAGGTGTCCGTCGATTGACCGAGCGGTCCCAGGACTGGCGTGAAACCGGCGATGACGCTCTGACCGAGGAGTGAGGATCTTCCTACTCATCCTACACTTATCCTATACCACCACCTCCCAATTTTTTTGATACGCTTTGCCTGTTTCTTGCTTTTATCTCATAACGGTCTCGACCTTCCACGAGTCCACGAGTTCCATATCCCCCCTCCCCTATCCTTATCGCCATGCCTCTCCCCCTCCTGTTATTGATTATTGATGTATTCCCCTTTTCATTTTCCATCCCTATGATACCATTTGTTTCCCACCATGACTACGTAGCATGATACCAGGGCCTTTGTTCTTGATGTGTTTCCGCTCACCCCCAGTTGGATTTGTACTGTCCTTGGACATATCTTTCTGTTTCTATGTAATTGCTCTGCTTGGTCTCGGCTATGGTGCGCGCTGGTGGGATGGGTTTTTTTTTTTTTTTTTTTTTTCTTGGTGAATACTTTTTTGGTGTGGTTTGGATTTTTGCTCTTTTTTTTTTTTTTTTTTTTTTTTTGAACATATACTTATATTTATATCTTATTGTGACCTGACGATCTACTGGAACTTGATTTTTTTGGTGAATATCTATATAGCCTTGCATTATTTCATCTGGACTGTTTTACTTTACCTCAGCCAATCTCATGCCTCTTTCATACAAGTGTCCTTGTGTTGGTATTATAACAGGTGCCAGTTTATTCTATCCATCTGGATATTCAATGCGGATTTGACATATTGCTCGTGGCCTAACTGAGTAATCTTTTTCTCATCTCTTTTTTTAATCTGTTGTCAAGTGCCTCCGGTTAATTGGTGAAATTATATGAAGATGTGGGTGTAAAAGGGCTTATGTTATGGCCCCTACGATAATTCCAGCCCACAGAACCTTTGACGCAATTAGAAGTATAGGTAAATGTTTTTCCAGCTGCTTGCCTTTCATCGACAATTCTCATAACCGTGATCAGAATAGCACTTTTATCGAATCGAGATGTACTACTCATCTCATCACGAGATATTTACCCAAACAAAGAGAAGGATTACACCATCATCCGGAATCCTATTGACCAAAGTTCAGACATTTTGTCTAACAATCAATACAGCCACCGATGTTCCTTATACCCAAGGAATCTGTGGTCATTGCCATTAGCAAGTTCAAGTTCTGTCCAGTTCAAATGTTTAAATCTGACTCAACTTCATAATCATATCATCCCTCCTCGCATGAAGGAATGGGGCAGTAGTTGAACTTTGGCATAGTAGAGGGGTTTGTGCTCTAGATGTTTATTCACTACACTATCAGTTGTAAGTGCCTATATGATCCAGTTGATCAACCCAAGGCGTTCAAAAATACGCAAGAAGATGTATAAGAAGAGAAGCTAAAGTAGGGTGTAAAAAATGGATGAATTTATATATTTGCTTTGAGTTTTTTGTATAGAAATTGTCTATACTTTTTAGCTGTGAAGAGACCCCTCTTGTATACTCCGTAGCTGGTTTAAGCTTAGAGCCGATAAGGATGCTTATCGCCGGCTCATCTTCCAAGTCCGAGATGCCGCGACTTTCTCTTCTACCTCACCTCCAACCGTATCCTACATTCGTTGAACCCAGAAAATCCATGCATTTGAGCGCATAAGGACATAGAAAATATGTTATCTCACCAGACAGCCTGCGCCCTTCGCAGCGTATTTACATCCAAACACGCATCCTTATCGCCGAAACAAGCACCCTCCACATTTCTCACTCTGTCGCAAACAGCACCAAAGCGTCCATTTTCACCCTCACTCCAAAGTACAAGACCTCATAGCCTCAGAAGCATTAAAGCCACGCATCAATCCAGCCCAGAATCCCGTCGACCCTTCTCCTCAACTCGCAGCTCCAACTTCGGAAACCAAAACCGCTATAACCGTTTCGGAGGCTCAGGCGGAGCGCGCCAATCACTCGTCTTTCGACTTGTGCAGAATGCCAAACCGGGACATTTTGTCGCTATTGGTGTTGGCATCTCCGGGATTTATCTTTACAATACGGACACTGTTGAGGTAAGACAAACTATTTTTGCAAGACAAGACACATCCATAACTTGTGCTTGTACTTGTAGCAGCTTACAAGAGTCGATGAGTGTATCATATGCTGACATGTCATGTTCTGTGTGGTATAGATGACCGGACGACGACGCTTCAATTGTGTATCTAGCGCGCAAGAATTGAAAATGGGCGAGGAGAGTTATCGCGAGGTTCTTCAGTCTGAACGGGGGAAGGTCTTGCCTGATTATCATCCTCTTACAAAGATGGTCAATGGGGTTTTGCAGAGGTTGATTCCGCAGGTTGATATCGAGGGGGCGGATTGGAAGGTTCATGTTATCAAGGATGATGGGATGGTTAATGCTTTTGTTCTTCCTGGGTGAGTTTGAGTTGGATTAGTTTTGGGATTGATTTCTATCCTTACTTTTCCTTATCTTTCTCATCACGGGTTGCTAAGATCTTCTTTTCTTCCAGGGGCAAGGTCTTTGTCTACACAGGTATCTTACCTATCTGCAAAGATGAAGATGGCCTAGCTGCCGTGCTAGGGCACGAGATTGCACATGTTGTGGCTCATCATCCAGCTGAGCGCATGAGTAATAGCTTTATTACGCTAGGAGCTGTTTTCGCTCTCTCTTTCCTCTTTGATGTTTCTGGACAGTTGTCTTCTATGCTGTTGAATCTTATGTACAGTCTGCCCAACTCGCGGACACAAGAGGTGAGATCAGATACCCTGTTTACCAGGAGCCAATCGACTAATTACTTTGACAGGCTGAAGCTGACAACATCGGACTGAGTATGCATATTGATCCTGGTATCCAATCGTGACCATTCACTGACCAGTTTTATTAGTGATGATGTCCAAGGCCTGTTTCAATCCAGAGGCTGCTGTCAACCTGTATGCTCACCAAGGATTAATTTAATGTCTCGAATGTCGCTAATATCTACTAGATGGGCTCGCATGCAGGAGCAGGAGAAACAGACACCGCCGCAGTTCATGTCCACTCACCCTTCGGTATGTTCAAACACTGTCAAATAAAATCCCATTACTAACCTGTATCAGAGCTACAACCGAATGGAAGCCATTCAAGGATGGTAAGAAGGTCTTTCATTGTTGACTCACTTGTTACTAATCTCATATTGAATAGGCTTACCAAGGCAGAGGGAATCTACGAGGAAAATGGGTGCAGCAATTTGAAAGGATATAGTAAGAACATCTTCTTCTCATTGTAAGATTGAATGCTGACCCCACAGTGCCTGGATTCCGCAGTGCTTATGACTCCATGGCGTGTGGATTGGTGAGATGACCAATACCAATGACTACTCAATGTGTACAATAGAATTAGTCGATGCCTCTCTGAATATGAGTATCTCCCATAGCACACATGAAAGGAAAAGAATATGTGACAATATCGTAAATCGCTTGATAATTATATACTCCAGTGCCAAGCAACTGGCGGGCTCCCCCTCGTGCAAACGGAGCAAACCCACCACCGCAGCTCCAAAAATTGCCCGGCACAACAGCTCCATCCACTCCCATCACCCCCTTTCATATCCCGTCGCATCTTTCTCGGACGCGACATCTAATAATGTCGCTATCAATTCCAGGTCCCTCCCAGGCGGGGCTCTTCAAGCCTGGGTACCAGAGGTGAGTAGAAACTCAAGGAGACACGCCAAAAACCCGCCCACCGCAAAGAGCGACCTCCTTATCTGTTCCCCCCTCCAAAGAAGAAGCAAATCAATTGACAAGTTCTGTGTTTATATTGCAGCCACGATGCCGAAGATGGAGCCGTTATCCGTAACATTGAAGCCTGCCAGGCTATCTCTGGCACTGTGCAGACCTCCCTGGGCCCCTATGGCCGCAACAAGATCGTCATCAACCACCTGCAGAAGATGATCCTCACCTCCGACGCCGCTACTATCCTCCGCGAGTTGGATGTCGTGCACCCCGCTGCTAAGCTGCTCGTCATGGCCAGCCAGCAGCAGGATGCGGAGATGGGTGATGCTACCAACTTGGTTATTGTCCTGGCCGGTGAGCTCCTCAAGAAGGCTGAGGAGTTGATCCGTCTTGGTTTGAAGACGAGTGATATTGTTTCCGGATATGAGAAGGCCCAGAATTTTGCCTTGAAGGTTTTAGAGGGTATGTGTTGCTCGATATGCATGCATCTGGTGGGGTTACTGATTTGGTGTGATTTTGGTTAGATCTCGAGGTCGACAGACTCCAGGAGATGCGCTCGGCAACAGAGCTCAGCAAAGCTCTCCGCACAGTTATCGCCGCCAAGCAGTCCGGCAACGAGGATGTTCTGGCTAACTTGGTTGCTGAGGCCGTGCTGGCCGTCCTGCCCAAGAACCCCCTCAACTTCAACGTCGACAACGTACGAGTCGTTAAGATCATGGGTGGTAGCTTGGAACAGTCCCGTGTGGTGAAGGGTATGGTTTTCGGTCGTGAGCCCGATGGAATTGTCAAGTCTGCTAGCCGCGCCAAGGTTGGTGTCTTCAGCTGCCCCCTCGATATCAGTCAGACCGAGACCAAGGGTACAGTTCTCCTGAAGAACGCCCAGGAAATGGTGGACTTCACCAAGGGTGAGGAGGAGCGTCTGGAGACTGCCATCAAGGAGCTCTACGACTCCGGTCTCCGCGTTGTTGTTGCCGGCTCCACTGTCGGTGACTTGGCCATGCACTACCTCAACCGTTTCAACATCCTGGTCATCAAGATTCTGTCCAAGTTTGATCTTCGCCGTCTGTGCCGTGTTGTCGGCGCTACTCCCCTTGCCCGTCTGGGTGCCCCTATGCCCGACGAGATGGGCCAAATCGATGTTGTCGAGACCACCGAAATTGGTGGTGACCGTGTCACCGTGTTCCGCCAGGAAGATGCCAACGCCATTACCCGCACAGCAACCATCGTCCTGCGCGGTGCTACCCAAAACCACCTTGAGGACGTCGAGCGTGCTATTGACGACGGTGTCAACGCTGTCAAGGCCATCACCAAGGACCCCCGTCTCGTCCCTGGTGCCGGTGCCACCGAGGTTCAGCTCGTTGAGCGTATCTCCAACTTCGCCGACAAGACCCCTGGTTTGCCCCAGCACGCCATCCGCAAGTATGCCGAGGCCTTCGAGGTTGTTCCCCGCACACTCGCCGAGTCCGCCGGTCTCGACGCCACCGAGGTTCTCTCTCGCCTGTACACCGCACACCACCGCGCCTCCAACACCGAGGAGTCATCGTCCGAAGAAGAGGAGGGCAGCTCATCTGAAGAGGAAGACCCCTACTGGACCACTGGTGTGGATCTCGAGCAGGGTTCCGCTGATGGCACACTCGATACCGTTGAGGAGGGTATTCTAGATCTCCTGGCCTCCAAGGCCTCCGCTATCCGTCTGGCTAGTGAGTCTGCCCGGACAGTGCTGAGCGTAGACCAGATCATCGTCTCTCGACAAGCGGGCGGACCCAAGATGCCGCAGGGTGGTGGTGACTGGGACCAGGACTAAATTCGTGAAAAATAAAGATGAAGATGAATATTGAAGAGAGGAGGGGAAGAAGAGGCCTCTCTAGGACGATTCACGAGAAAAAAAGGTGGTGTGTATAGCTACACTTTTTGAGAACCATGTAAATTGGATTTAATCCTCCTCCAGCTCAGTTCATACTCCGATGTTAGCACATAACTATTCTCCAATGAACAACTACATGTATCCATAAAGCGCATATTTAACTTCCGCCTCAGGCCACAAATGTCCTAATTAGGACTAGCAATCGCAGCATCCCGCTGACATAATCCCAAAGTTGGATTTTCCTGAAGGGGATTTTGCTTCTATCAACAAGGCCTCCAATTCCATTCCCCACCACCTGTGTATTACTCCTCTCTTTCGGAGCTTTCCTCCTCATCTCATCCTCCGCCATGTCCTTCCCCACCCAGGCCGCAGCCCGCTGCTGCAGACAGCTCTCCGGCTCCGTCCGCCCGTCCTCCCTGCGCATCGCGACCTCCGCTACATACCTCACAGCCCGTCGCACACCCAGCAGCCGGCGATGGGAGTCTACCGAGGCCGCTCCTGCTGCTGCCGCCCCTACCAACCCCAAGATCGCCCAGATTGTCGACCAGATCAGCACATTGACCCTGCTCGAGACTGCTGACCTCGTGTCTAGCTTGAAGGTGCGTTTGATATCTTTTTCTCCTTTCTCGAGGATTCTATGTGCAATTGGGTTCGGAAAATTTAGGGAATGCGATATATGCCTGGTTCCAACGCTTGGAATCTTCAATTACAGAATCCATCGCTGATCCGAACCATTCGCTAATCAACCTTCCAACAGACCCGCCTGAACATCCCCGACCTCCCTGTTGGCGGCTTCGCCATGGCTGCCGGTGGCGCCCCCGGAGCCGCTGCTCCCGTCGAGGAAGAGGAGGCTGCCCCCGCCGCCGCCGAGAAGACACTGTTCAACCTGAAGCTCGAGTCCTTCGAGGCTGCCTCCAAGCCCAAGGTCATCAAGGAGATCAAGACCATGCTCGGTCTGTCTCTGGTGGACAGCAAGAAGTTCGTCGAGTCCGCGCCTAAGGTCCTGAAGGAGTCTGTGCCCAAGGAGGAGGCAGAGAAGATTATCGAGACGCTCAAGGCTCTGGGCGCTAAGGCTATTATGGAGTAAAAATTGTTTATTTTATAGGAGGATGGGGAGTGGGATGCTGATCGCAGAACTCTTCTCTTGCTTTGATTTTCTCCGGTTTTTCTCCTTGGTTTGAGGCTCCTCTTGGGCTTTTACTTGTTGTTGGCCTGGTAGATCAAGGCAAATTGTACATTATACGCATTGTGTTCTGGGACCTTCTGGTACAGAGGACTCTTTTGGTTAATTGATGCCTTTAGCATTCTGATACTACTTTGTTCTATATTAAATTAGTGAATATTGGATGTCGTAGAAACAGCGTACGGGATGTTGTCTGGGTCCGGTGACAAGGCACTGTAGCTTCCCCGAATCCGACTCCAAAATTTCCGTACACCACCTCCAACATTCCTCCAACTCCAACCTTATGGCGAAACCCTCACTTTCGCCAGCACAATGGCGTCAAGCATGCCGCGCTATTAATCCGAACGTGCACGGCGTGTGTGATACGAGGTTGTCAGCCCGCGCAGCTCCCGCCATCAACAATGTGACCGCAGCTACGACAACGAAACGACCGTTTTACACTACCCAACCTCGATCGATCGCTGGCGGAAGGAAGACACCACACCTTCACAATGGTAGTCTTCAAAGGGCAACAAGCAGGGTACTAAAAAGCAAACAAGGCGTGCATCTGGACCGTGATGGCTTTTTTAATCTGAAGTCCGGAGCAGATGTGGCTAAGGTGGTCAGAGAGTTCCAAGACAGTGTTAAGGAGACATATGAAGCTGCTAGTAGCATTCTGCCTCCTGGCATTGGCCTCACTTCGTTCAAATCTGTGGGCGAGCGGTTGCTCAAGGCGATTCACGCTGGTCACCCCTCCGCGGCAGCTATTCAAAGTATCTCTATAGGTAATTTTTGCTCTTATCCTTCCTTTGAGACAACAGTCGGAGACAAAAGTACTGACCAATGGAATTTCCCTGTCATAGACGTTGACGCTGTCTACCGAATTGGGCACGTCGTCGCCGGCCGCAATTTCGTCTTCCGGGAATGGATCCAGAGTGCTTGCGCAAAAGCAGGGTCCCGTCGAGCCGTTGTTTTCCTCGTGTCCAGATACATGCGCCTCGACGGTATTGATATTCACCGAAATAACGAGTGGACCACGCAGGTCCAGGAGCTTGCTCTCAAGGAGGACTTCCCGCCCGCGCTCCTGGTCTGGGCAGAGCTTCTGACCTGGCGTGGCCAGACCAAAGAAGCCAGCAAGATCTTGGAGGAGAGAGTCCTTCCATTCGTCCAAAGCACACGAAGCATCCCCAAGCCGTGGACGGATCTTACCCTGGATGGGACTGTCTCCTCGCCCTGGCGACTCTATGCTCTTGCTAATGCCGACGACACGGAGAAGGTGAAAGAGGCCATTAATCGTGCTGCGTTGGAATTTGGCGAGCCCGTTGCTTTGACTGAGCTGGCGATAGATGCTCTTGCCAATCGGCAAGTGGGAGACGATTTCATAAAGACATTCATGGACACAGACAAGAATGCGTGGGAGGCATTTGAAAAGTACGAACAGTACATGAGCATGGCTGCCACAGCCGGACACGATAAAGCTTGCTTCTATCTTGCCAACTGGTACTATCTAATATCACAAGGCTGGATCGACAGCCCTGAAGCGAGGGCGACTAAGATAAGGACGAGAGACTGGGAGATGTCACGGCAGGACGATTGGAATAATCCCTGGAAGAAATACAACCCTTTCTTTCTGATACCCATGTTTTTTTCCAGGTGGAACAAACCTATGGAGCGCAGTGAATATCGCAAACTCTCAATGGACTGGCATGAACTTGCCTTGCAAAGAGGGGATAACCCGTCATCTGCTCTGATTCTGGCATTACTTTTCCGTGAAGATGGCCTCATGGACGAGAGTCGCAAGATGTACGACCAAGCTGCTGCTTTCGGTCTTCCAATGGTGCTGCCGAGGAAGGGATTGATCGAGTTGGAGGACAATTGGGACAATCCGGAGTATACTCCGCCCATGAAGAAGATCGCTGTAAAGCTGATGCGGCTTTTCTAAATTGGGCTGTTGATGATATCGCTGTACATTACTTTATACCATATGCATATTCTTGTTTCTCAAACTTGAATTGATCTTGTCTATACCCATTCGATCTTTGTTCAATCCTAATTGATTCATGCTGGATTATGTATGCCCTTGTAACATCTCCATCTAACCATGTCTCATGTTTCATTTCATTCAATGCTTCCATACTCGACGTGACGGACAGAAAAAAAGAGGCAACAAGATACGACTTGTCGATATGAAAGAAAAGGATCAAACGCCAACCCGCCATCCCCCTCCAATGTTCATCATAGCAGGCCCTACCAAGGGCAACAGACTCCAATGCAGTAACCAGAAGAAGAAAAGAAAGATAGACCAGACCAGACCAAAGACCCAAAAATGATCACCGCCTTTTTTTCCCTTCCCCTTCCCATGCCCCCTGGTCTTCAACTCCACAAAACCAAGCTCCTTCAACCCTTCAGCAAGAATACTTGAATCCCGCATGCCTGGAAAGTCCTTCGCGGGATAAACCCGAAACGGATCCGACCAAGCCTCCGCCAGGATCGGCATCGACTGCCCCGTATCCTCCACAGAACCCCAATTCATAAGGCGGAACTGAAGCCGATACAGGCCCGCTGAGCGGATGGAGAGATCAGCAAAGATGAAGAATGTAGCAGGCTGGTGGAGGCGCGCGGAGGGGTGATTGTAAGCACTTGACGGGCTGGAGAGACGGGGATCATTTATCGAGCATGGGTGCGGAGGAGCGGAGTTCGGATCTGGGTCTGCGTCGACATAGAAGGGGGACATGAAGGCTTTTCCTGAGAGGAGGGGGGTTGAGAAAGGGTCGTCTGTTCTTGCGACGCCATCGTCGCGGTCTGTTTCTCTGTCATTGTCTTTATCTCGGTCTCGGTCTCGGTCTTGATCTAGATCTCGGGTATCTGATGATTCTGTCGGTTCGGACCATGGTGATTGGGGCGAGACGGGGAAGAGGAGGCAGCCCACTGTGAAGCGTGGGTCTTGGAGGATGTCGCGGTCTTCTTGGGAGTTGGAGTCGAAGTCGTTTAGGAGGATCTGCACGATTGGGGGTGGATCCACTGGGCGGCGGTCTCGGTCGCCTGCGCCGCAGGCCTGTGCTGCTATGGGTTGTTGGCGGACGTGGAGATGGTAGCGGGATTGGGTGGATGGGCGTCTGGGAGGTGTTGGGGGTGATTCAGCGTCTGGTTCGTGGTGGAGGAGCTTGTCGAAGCCGTGGGGCATTCTGTAGTTTACATTCCGGGGCTGTTTTGAGTCTTGTTGTGCGCTTGGTAGATTCAGGGTTGATGGGTAGATTGCTGCGCTTTTGTCTGACCAGACGGGGCTGGGCATGGCCGTGGAACTGCTGCTGTGTCTATATGGATTTTCTGGAGTATTAGAGTGGGATCTTATGTCAATGATTTCTCCACTGTGCGACCTGTCACAGGTGTGACATCAGAGGGAGTGTAGATATTGAGGCCAAAAGCATCGCGCCTGGATGACTGACATATAGCGATGGTTGAAATGAAAAAGAGAGGGACTTTACTGGGACTCCACGTCGTATTGCCGGCTCCGTTGGCTATCATAGTCACGAACATTGTTCAGAATGGGATTCGGTCTCTCTTCCTGTGATGTAGAGTATCCACGAGGTTCAAATATAGGTGGATGTGATCGTAATTGGAGAGGTTGTATAGGTTGTCGGGCCATGTACGTATTGTCGGTGGAGAGCGTATATCGCGGATCTACTCTTTCGGGAAGAGGATTCAGGGCCGGAAGCCGCGGTGCAAAAGATGCCGTGGGCACAGGGCGTTCGAAGCCCAAGGTCTGTAGTTGTCGAGGCTCATGTCGCGCGTATGCATTTGGAATGGGTGGCGGACGATGTTGGATTGAGTCGATGTATGGCCACTCCGGCGCGGGATGCCCATATTCCTGCGGTGGTCTCGACATCTATTGACTTGTGCCGGGGCAGGGCCTCGTGTTATAGTTTATGTACTGCCGTATGCGGACGGGGGTTTAACAGAACAGGCATTGAAAGCGACCCCACGGAGTATTCACAGGCAGAAAATGAACAGAGTCAAAGCTGTGGAGTTATTTAAGACCAACGATGGGAACGTAGAAATACGTCAAAAACATGAATGCATATCCTGGATCTGCCTGCGGTCAAGGCATCTGATAAGCCGCATGTGAATGCAGCTTCAATAGCAGGGCCCCATGACACTGGGACCTCAATTGCTCCGATCTATACTTGCCTTGGGGGTAACGTTGGTTAAATTCAGCTTCAGCGAAAACTTGTCCACAGAGCGAAGGTTTCCCCCCCCCCCAAGTTTTTCCCTGTCCAATCACCTCAGGGCTGGATATGACAAGGAACAGTGGACACATTCAAAGGGACACTTATTTTTCAGCAGAACCACGGCCTTGACCTATTTACGATTGGCGCTGTACCCACAGATGAACGATGAAAAGGGAAGAGCCGAAGGGGGGACGGGCCGAGCGGGCATGGTTTTGCCACGGAAGGAGATATCTGTGGGATTTGTGGGCTTTGTGGGCTGTGTCTCCATGGATTTAGTGCGTGGGAGCTGGACGAACCACTTCTGTTCCTGACAGAGACTGGCGCCCGAGGATTTCCGATGTGGAAAGACGGTCAGCCCCCAGAAGCCGTTGGCACATTGTGGGACTGCGCACAGGCTGAGAAGCTTTTCCTGGGAGTCGGGATGGTGTGGCTCGTGTTACATGTGCCACCCATGTCCAGTCGTCTGTTTTTAACCCATTAGAGGTCAGATGGTTGGGGTTGGATGGGGTAATTGGGGGCACTGGGACCAGTAACCAAGTCCTTGTCTGCCTTTTGGCGGACCAGGGCGGACCAGAAGCTGAAGTCTCTAATTAAAGAGCTCCACAGTGCAGAAAACTCAGATCTCCGCTTCATTGACGAATTTTCTGAACTGTGTGTCGATCGGATGCTGACCGACTCGCTGCGCTGAAATAGTACCTTCCGCACAGTGGCTAGCTGGGGCCGCGAGGTGCGATTGGCGTCCAACCGTTGCTTGGCGTTCACCTGGATCTGCCCCCCACAACGGGGGATCAACTGGTACCGGGCTCGCCGTGGAAGCCCCAGTCTGCGGCGGCATAGCAGATAGTTCCGGCAAGCTTTCGGAGGGAACAACAGAGTCAAGAAAAGTCATCCTGGCTTTGCAGGAAGTCAATCAGCGGTTGACCATACGCTCTGACCATGGCCCCTCTCTAGGTCCTGGCACATTAGGGGGGGGGGTCAAGGGCATGTCAGATCGATCCGCAAAGCAGCTGTGGACTCGCAAGTTGGAGATAGGGCCCAAGCGTCAAGCCACGGCTCTCTCTCGCTAGAAATACGGAGTGGATGACAATCTCGCACCCGACAAGCCATGGCCATGCTTTGCCGGCAGTGTGGGTCACTCATTGGCCTCAGTACTAATACGTGCAGTTTCACAGTCCGGCCGTGGAAGGTCACGTCCAATAAATCCGGTGTGACGGGAGAGTTCGACTTGTGAAGCTAAGGCGAATTGAGCTTCAAATCCCGTAATTACCGTCGGCAGATGCGGGCTTTGACTTTGTTCGGTTCTAGGGTAGTTCTCATGCATCTTTAAACAGAAGGTAAAATGACCTCTTCGGACTCTGAGAGGACTAGGAGCCCCATACATCAAAGTTCATGATATCATGCAGCTCAACAAGGTAACTGGCTGTGCTGGCTCTGAGTGATTGCTGGGGGAGCCTTGTTGAGCCACTGCAAATATGCAGGTTATTGCAACAATGCAAAAACAAAGATCTCGTCTTCCATGTGCGCATAGTCACCCAACGGCGTGAATGCCTCGAAAGGGAAGGGATACTCCGATAGATACTGCCGTTCATGGAAAGGTACATTCAACAGTTCAGACGGCCTCTGTCAAGTGGCGTCCCCACCCTTACCGTCGATCCTGGCCTTGCAAATAGTGACCCCCATAGCGAGAGAGGCGTGGAAGCTCCATCGGGGTGCGTGTCGGTGACCCCGGTGATAGGGAGCCGAAGTCGCCGGTGCAAGGATCAGCATCCTTAATGGCCGGGTGCGTTGGCCAAGGTCTCTACATCGAGGAGACTTTGCTAATTGGAGTTTGCAACAGGGGAACCCCTATCTAGATGAAGGAAATGAAATATTCCGTGAGTTAACCGTGCAAGACAACGTCTAAATTCTGCCAAGGGACACCACACCACGTTCATCACCGCTACATCAATACATATAAAAAGTGCATCCCTGTACATTCCTGCCCAACTGCCATATGTTTGCCTCGGCTAATGCAAGTCTGGACTTGGATCTACATCCAGGAAGTAAGGCCCATAGTAATTTCGAGCATTTTTAGGAGATCCAAGAGAAGAGGATTTCGTTCGGTTAGGATCAGCTGGGAGCTTAATATGCATCAAGGCCCCAAAGGGGCCATCTGAGGGCGCTGGACCACAATCAATGATTCCGTTCCCGTGCCCGACATACAAAGCCAGGAGCTCATTGTAGTGACGATCCCATGCTACAATGTATCCAGACGACTGCCATGGCTGATCCGGACCATACCGCATGTCCATGCAGCCGAGCTGCATCAAATGTAAGGCATGGATCCCCATCTGGGGCACTCCATCAACGATCAAGCGAGCCCGAATCAGTCCGAGCCTAGCAGGAGTCCGTGGTACAGACGAGTCATGTAGCGCCGGTAATCGGGAATTGGAGAATTCTACCGGTGAATACTCTGGGGTCCATCGAAGTTCAAGAGATTCGATTTCGGAGCGAACTTCCTCAAGCCGAAGTTCGTCGTAATCGAGATGAGTGGTAATCTCCTGGTACAGACCGTCGTGATCATGTAACAGATCCATAATTCTCCCCAATACAGCTGGTGACTTGGAACAGCCATTGACCTGAAGCTCTGCATATAGTTGGCTGGTGTGACAAGAGGTGAAACGATGTCGATCAACAGGGGGCAGTGCTTGCTCGTCAAATGCTTCCCATATGGAGTCTGAGGGCTCTGACGCCGTGTGGAAATGACTTTGACTTTCGGGGTCCCACTGTATACCCAATCTCTGGTCCATGCCGTCGAGGCAAACCTCAAGTAATTCAAGGTAGTCCTCGCCTCTCACCAAATCAGGCAATGCATCACCCACAACAGGATCATCAAGGAGAGCTTGAAGAGCTTGAGGTTCAACTCTTGCAATACGGGGAAGATTGTCACCGGAAACCCGAGACACATCTTCCAGGAATTTTGCTGCTGTCTCAGGGCGTCCATTTTGGACTAGCATTAGCACCACTCTATAGGCTTTGGCGTGATCGCGCCCAGAAGACGGGAGGCCTGTCACAAATTGAGCCCAGCAGTCATGAAGCACCCTGTCACTCCCAAGTTTTGCTAGTAGATAGAGATAGAACCTATCATATTTTGGTGCTCTTTTCCCCACGTTTTCTTTTGTGGCTGGCAAGATGTCACGCAGCTTCACAGAATTTTGGGGTACAAGGTCTCCTTCACCTGTGATCTCAGCAAGCATAAGCTTGCGGTCATAGCCTGGATCTTCAAAAGTTTTCGAGTCAAGCCGTTGAGCACAGCCAACGGATATCCACATGATCTCTCGCTGATCATCCATAGCCGGGAAGCGCTCGCGGTGGTAGTCGTTCAAGAAACTTCTGAGAGCGGGCACTGACAGATCACGCATTGCAAGTCTAATACAAAGAGAATAAAGGCTTTGCTTGACTGGAAGTTGAAGGCGATGTAACCTTTCAAGAAGGTCATTTAATACTTGCAGAAGCTCTGTCGATGTGTTTCCCTGTTCAAGACTTTGCAAGATATTACTTGATGGTGCACATATTGCTTCCTGCAAGGATTCTGCCCCGGTATTATCATTAACATATCTCTCAATAGCGCTTCGTAAGGAAGAGATGTCGATGATCTCTTTTCCTGGGGATGGAGGAAGTCCTCTGAGAGAGCTCCACAACGCCGGGGGTGGACTACTTGGCTTCCATTTAGCACTGAAAAGCTCACGAAGATATGTAGGTAGAGCATCAGTTGAGCTTGAGTTGGGGCCCGGCTCCGTTGAGTCTCTCAGAACAAACCGAAGTAATTCCGATGGTGATGGGTGTAGTTGTTTTGAGGATTGAGGTACAGTGTAGAGACAGCGTGTCAATTTTGACTTTATAAGAGGTCGAAGAGGCCATTGCCTACGCAATAGCAGGCGTGGAACTCCCATGGCCCGCAAGACACTGTCAAGATCTCCAAAGGTGGAGAAGATAAACAATCGATAAGGGGGCAAGTCTGGGGTTCTGCCGGCAGGTCAAGAGCGGTGCCAATATCGGTGAGGTGAATCACATTCACGCTTTTAATCCATCGTCAACCTGCCTCTACCAGTATTCCAGCAACTCTACCACAAACTGATCACCATTTGATTATTGATTTGCAATCAACTCACTCACCGAGACCATATCATCATGGTTCAAACGAGAAAGGCGGAAAAGTCCGCGAAAGACGAGGCGAGCGAAGAATATATTGAACAGCCGATCGAGACGATTTCAGACACACCCGACACAAGCTCTGAAAACAAAGCCGGAAGCAAAGCCGATGATGGTGCCTCAAAGTCGCGCGATAGAATGGAAAGATTCAAAGCTCTACAAGCTCGAGCAGTAAGCGATCCTGAACTATCAAACCTAGCCATATACTAACTCGAGTAATAGAAATCTGCCACCGAACGCAACTTGAAAGAAACTGCTGCCGAATCCCAGCGCTTGACCACTGACCCGGCCCTACTCAACACATTGTCTCGTAAGCATGCCTTCGCTTCACACAACCTCCTCAAGGCAGACACAGAAGCTGCAGGAGAAGACTTTGAACGCAAGCGTGCATGGGACTGGACAGTCGATGAATCCGAAAAGTGGGATAAGCGTATGGCAAAGAAACAGCGCCACCGTGACGATGTGGCATTTAAGGACTACACACAAGATGCGCGCAAGGTGTACAAGAGGCAGATGAGGGAATTGCAGCCCAACTTGGACTCATATGAAAAAGACAAAATGGCTGCGATTGAGAAGGCCGCAGCCAATGGTGATCTCGAGATTGTGGAAACCGAGGATGGCGAAATGATCGCAGTCGACAAGAACGGCAGTTTCTATTCCACCGCGGATTCCACTGGCTTCACAGAGAGCAAACCAGATCGTGCAGCCGTTGACAGGCTCGTGAATGATCTGCAGAAGGCTGAGGAGGCACGTCTCAAAAAGCGCAAGGAGCGTCGTGGTGACGATGATTCCGATGTGACATACATCAACGAGAAGAACAAACAGTTCAACATGAAGCTGGCTCGTTTCTATAACAAGGTGAGTTATCATATACTTCATTCTCTTAATTATTGTGACATCGTGCTGACAAATTCCAGTACACTACCGAGATTCGGGACAGCTTTGAGCGTGGCACTATGATCTAATCTTAATGAGAAAATGATTGCAATATGATACATGGGTTGGATTGTGAATCTTGCCTAAGACAGCAAGGAACTAGCGAGACTATCGATGACTCCGAATTTTGTTCGCAAAAAAACACGTTTTACAAGCATCCATAGGTCACTCAGTTCAGACCTAGAGCATCGTCTTTCGCCAGGCCTTGGTTGCAAGTGCCTCAATCTGTTTCGTTCCGACTGCACCCTTGGTGGACTCATCCTCCAATGCCTCGACTACCGCCTCAGCGACAACATCAACTTTGAGGGGCTTCTCTGTCATCGACCCTAGAAATCCGAGCTTATTGCCGAGGAAAGTGTTGAACTCTGAGGCGATGAAACCACCCATTGCGATTGGTAACGTGAACTTTCTGCTGGAGTCATACATGAAGCCCGGACGAATGAAGATGCTTCGCAGGTCTGGGAGGGTGGATGCGATGGCTGCCTCTGCGTCCCTCTTGGTGGTGATATACCTGGCCGGGAGGAGCGGTGCGCCAGCAGCAGCCGAGATGTAGACAAAAGCTGGGACATGTTCATTACTGGATTCCTGTGCTAGTGCAATGGCTAAACGGCAAGCAAGGCATTCGTTAGCTGCTCATCTCTTCCATCCTGAATAAAATCATTATACATACCGGAATCTCGGTTCATCAACTCATAGGTCAACTGCCCATCTTTCTCCTTCGGCTCGAGAGCCTCGCCCTCTTTCCTGGATAGAGGGTTCTGGCTCCCCAGCTTAGTCGAGCTAAAGGCTCGCTGAAGGCCACTAATGATTGGCTCCCTTCCTTGCACGACACCCTTATAGTCTGCTTCAAGGAGAATGCCCATTGTATGAACAACAGCTGAAGCTCCATTGAGGTACGACTTGTAGCTCTCTGGCTTTAAGATATCGGCCTTGGCCCATTCCACGGAGCCTGCCCAGCTGGGACGCTCCTTTGATTCAGTGACTGTGTTCCACCGTGGCTCACCCGAACGACTAGAGATGCGTTAGTGCCTGTAATGTTCATAGGTCCCTGAATCATTAGGATAGGTACCTTAATGAGGTGACTGTCCATCCCCTTGCCGCCGCAGATTTACAGATTCTGGATCCTAAAAAGACAAGTTAACGATAACTCTCAGTAAAGAAGCAACTGCGTATCACAAACCCAGAAATCCACTTCCTCCAGCAACGACCAAACTTTTGGCGGCCATGTTGTAGCTCTTGATAGCTCCGGGAAAGATATCACTGGTTCAGGCGAATTGGTACCACAGCAATGACGTATGGATCTAGCAATTGAGAAACCTGAGGTAGATTGAAAGTATGCTGAAGTCCAGGTACTTATATGCCAGCTCTGAAGTCATTCAAGAATGTCCTTGTCCAAGTTTCCGCAGTGAGCGTCATTCGGTATCACCTGCTCCGAAGAGGCAAGCCTTGGCGCTTAGCCTCAGGCCTGAACTGTCGGGCGGTGTACCAAGTTGCATTTCCGCCCTTGTTCAACATAATCTATTCCTCTATCTTTGCAAACCATCTACAAAATGCCGTCAGCAATTGCAAACAAGCGCGTTAGAGTCAGTTATTCCTCACAGAAATGTGCAACGAAAGTAAACTAACGCGAATCTCGCAGGGCATCTCGATCTTCCGACCATTTGGTACGTTCGCGAAAGGCGCATCACCAACAATTTCAAGCTAATAATCACAGTATTCGGAAGTGTCGCACACCCCTTCGATCCAGAGAACAAGCCAGCAGATTGCCCACCCGACCACACCCACCGCTGGCAAATCTTCGTCCGCGGAATCAACGGCGAAGACATCTCCTACTGGCTCAAAAAAGTCCAGTTCAAGCTGCACGAGACATACGCGCAAAATGTCCGCACAATCGAGCAACCCCCCTTCGAGGTATCTGAGACCGGTTGGGGTGAATTTGAGATTCAACTCAAGCTCTTCTTTGCCCCGGAATCAGGCGAGAAGGCCCAGACCTTGTGGCACAGCTTGAAGCTACACCCCTACGGACCCGATGCGGAGGGCATGAAAGAGCGCCGCGACACGGTTGTCAGCCAGAACTATGAGGAGATCATCTTCAATGAGCCTGTGGAGGCGTTCTACGAAATTCTTACTGGTGGCCCCGGTGGTGGGCAGCCTTCTAAGAGTAAGGGAAAGAATGCCAGACAGAGTGGAACGGCTGATATCCCTATGAATGATACCCCCAACAATCCTTACAGTCGCAGTACTGAGAATAAGGAGCTTGATCGGATGGCCGAGGCTACTCAGACGGTTGAGCAGATGATAAAGGAGGAGAAGGAGCGTCTGATTGAAAGAGAGAAGTTGCTAGCTGAATTGCGAGAGAGTGAAGGTGTGCCTGCCAATACGAAGAAGAGGTGATTGTCTCCCATTTGCATGCCAAGAGGCAAGCCTATCATCGCTGTTTGGCTATTTGGCTCCCAAAAAACCTGCCAGAATGTCTTTGATCAGCAACCATCGCCACCATCCAGCAAATCAGGTCTTCTGAGGAATCAGCACCGAACACAAGAGTCGGCATCTCGAAACTGAGACCACTGTGGATGGGACCAGAGGAACTCCGAACACAGTGGTTCATCTCTAGTCCTATGTTCCCCTGAGCAAAGTCCCGAGGCGATTATTTCGGGGTGATCTCTTCAACAACTCTTATCATCTTCGTTAGTTGAATAGGGAGTCTCCACTTTGAGTGATGCTGGATTCATACACGAGACCGAGACCACATATTCTCACATGGAAAACACAAGCCACCACGCAGTCGTTCTCGGTGAGATTAAATGCCAAGGATATTGCAACTCCAGGCCCGTGAGAACATCACCTAGATTCATTGCCCGTGTCTTTATGGTAGTATAGGTTTCCATCTGTTCCAACTTCTGGGGCCAAGCCCCGCCATCGGGAAATAAAGAAATAACACAAATCAATATTGCTTATCAACACTAATCGAACAAATTATTCTAACAAATAGTCATAAAGTCATCACACCAGATCCTTTTAATAGCTTTCTAACACTTCGCTTCTTGGACAGTATCTCTGGTCCGTTTGAGGAAAGGCATCAAATCCGTACCACCAGTTCCAGCAAGATGATGTTCCTTCTCGGTGGCTTGGCTCGCCGTGGCCAAGTTGACCTTGCCAGTATTCTGCTTCAAGGGCTTGGGTTGTTTCGCAGCCATGACAATGTACCGAGTAACCATCTGGATGTGAGTGTCCCGGAAGGCCTTGAGCTCATTGACAGCAGCATTGTAGGCTTCCTTCTCAGTCGACTTATCAGCCGAGGCCTGGACATAGGCACGAACATTCGAGATCGCAGCGAGGCTTTGAAGGAAACGTCTGTGAGGACCAGGCATGTATTTGCGCATTTCCTGAAATGAAGTCAGTATAATTGCCCGAAAAGTGAGGATAAGAGCGAACAAAATCTGACCTCAATGAAATTCTCCCCAGAAGCCGAATCAGAATGCTTGATACCCAAGAAGATATCGAGCGCTTGAATCAACGAACTCTGAGCATTGCTGCCACCACTCAACTGCTTCCAGTTCTCAGGTCTCTCGACCCCATCACCGACATCATAGTAGACACCCCTGGGCAAACCAGCGGGACCCATGTTCTTGCTTCCAGCAAGGAAAGGCCGCAGCTCATGGAAGAAGACAGCAGGTCTGTTATGCTCGTACATCCTCTTGAGCGTCAACGTGAGATCACTCAGACCATCGGCGAAACGGTATAGCAGGGAAGTAAGGAGGTCAGCGTCATTGGCAGTGACGGCCTTGATGGCCTCTTGCATCTGCGAGATCAATCTGATACCCTTGGCCTCGACAGCGACGGAGATGAGCATGAACCATTCTTCGTCTTTTGTGCCAGTCCAGGAGGTCTGCACGGCGAGGTTGTCTGGGTCTGAGGTGTCTGTGTCTGCGGATGGGGCTTTGAAGTTCCAGAGAGTCAGGCCTGAGTAGGTTGCGCAGGCGGGGACTTCAAGGTGAGAAGAGATGTCAAGGAATGGTTTTGAGATGCAGGGGGGTAGGACCTGGTTGTTTTGTTCTGGTTAGGGTTCTGCTGTCCTGCGACTATGACGAGGGTGAGGTGGATGAATGGATGCTTACTTCTTTGGGCTTATCTCCTCCCCAGATGTAGGCATGGCTGAGATACCCCATGATAACATATGCACGGCGCCATTCTTGTTCGGTTTTGAGATTCTCAATCGAACAGACTGGCAGGCTCTCGATCATGTCTCTGATCTGGCCTGCCTGGACGAGGGCTGGGAGTTGGCTAGCGATATCTTCCCATGGCCTGTAGTAGGGGTTCGGGAGTCTTTCCAGGGGTAGATTTTCAGGAAGAAAGCCCTGTTGGGCATAACCTTTGAAAATGGCATCGACGAAGGTATTGGATGATTCGAGCATTGTTCAGGATGTAGGTCCGCGTGCTGTGTCACAAAGATGAAAGTTTTGCCAGCAAACAAAGTATTATTTATTCTTTTTGGCACCAAACAAAGATGATCAGGTCATGGATAGACTTAGTTGCTTACTCTTCGGCTTTTGTCGGTCAGTTTAGTCAAGATCTATAAATCACGGATGTGACCCGGATATCTATCCGTGTTTCGGCAAGTTTCGTGTTCAGCGCAATGATGAGGCCGCGCATTATGATGCTATCTTCTGTGTCGACGCATCGTGTCTATTTACGTCTCTGCAATTCCATACTGGTCTTCTTGCATTGCTGCATGGCGTCGATCAAGGGATTGCAGATGCCATTTAACCTATAGCAGAAATCCGGGTATTATACGAGGCATATTCAACCCTCTCACTAGCATAACTGTAGATCACTGGTGAAGGTTGCTATCATAATTAATTCCAAGTGATTACCAAACCCTATTGCTCCGTACATCGACATCAAGACACGGATCAGGAAGCGGAGATAAAGTGACGACAGTATGGAGACGGATCGGAGAGGCGGAAGCGGATAGTTATCCGGGCTGCATGCAAGTGGCAGTTCCCTCGCCTCCGATTTGTCTCCCAATTATTATAAGAACAGCTGCATAGCTGTCATCCATTCAATCCCTCTAGCTTTGTGTACGCTTCGTCATTAACCTACACCGACCACTTTCCCGCTTTACTATTCCCAAGATGACTGTTACTAAAGCACCCAAGCCCGTATTCCCTGCAGAGGCAACAACACTGGAATATGCCGCATCTCTGGATGCAGCGGACCCTCTAAGTGGTTTCCGCGACCAGTTCATTATTCCCTCCAAAGCCAATATCGCGACAAAGAAGCTCGCGAAGCCAGGTATGACCTTCCCTCGGGATGTAACATTGTACAACATGTGCGCATTATCAGATCTAACAAGGCTATCCAGATCTATCTTCAGAGCCCAGTACTTATTTCTGTGGCAACTCATTGGGTATCCAGCCCAAGGCCGTCTCAAAATACATGGAGGCCCAGCTGGATACCTGGTCATCCATTGGTGTCCTCGGCCACTTCACTGATCTCGAGGACTCACCGTTAAAGCAATGGCAGCTTATGTCCGAGCAAGCTTCTGCTTCCATGTCCAAAATTGTCGGTGCTGCACCTGAAGAAGTTGTCGCTATGGGCACATTGACTATGAATCTCCATTTGTTGCTTGCTAGTTTCTACAAGCCGACTGAGACCCGACGAAAGATCCTATTGGATTGGAAGGCATTCCCTAGTGATCATGTAAGTCTTGCCGAATTGATTGTTTGGGAACAAAATAGCAACCATTCGATTTCCATGTTCCCTTATTAACAAATTGCCAGTACGCGATCGAGTCCCACATTGCCTGGCACGATCTCAACTCAAAGGAGAACATGGTTCTCATTGGCCCTGATGAAGGCGAACACGAGATATCAACAGACAAGATCCTGTCGTACATCGACAAGCACGCCGAGGATGGAGCAGTGCTCCTCCTCCCCGGTATCCAGTATTACACCGGCCAGTACTTCGACATCCCTAAAATCACAGAGTACGCCCAAGCGCGCAATCTCGTCGTTGGATGGGATTGTGCTCACGCCTTCGGAAATGTGGATCTCAAGTTGCACGACTGGAACGTTGACTTTGCTGTTTGGTGTACGTACAAGTACGGAAATGCCGGCCCCGGTTCAATGGGTGGTCTCTTCGTTCACGAGAAACACGGCAAGGTCGATTACAGTGCTGGCGAGGATGCTCCTCAATTCCGTCATCGTCTGGCTGGATGGTATGGAGGTGACCGTTCGGTCAGATTTAAGATGGACAACAGTGAGTTTTCCGATTCTAGCATACGCCTATTGCAAGGTAGATATTGGACCATATGCTAACTCCCAGCAGAGTACAAGCCTATCCCAGGTGCCGGAGGTTTCCAGCTCTCCACCCCTTCAACCATGGATCTCACCTGTCTCTGCGCAGCAATGTCCGTCTTCGACCAGACCTCGATGGCAGACCTACGCCAGAAGTCTATCAAATTAACTGCTTATCTGGAGCACCTACTTCTGACGGATACTACGGAAGAGACACGTCAATTCGATATCATCTCACCCTCAGATCCCTATGCCCGCGGTGCCCAGTTGAGCGTTCTGCTTAAACCCGGCCTGTTGCACGCTGTCTCAGACCGTCTACAGAACGCAGGTATCGTTTGCGACAAGCGCGAGCCCGGTGTAGTGCGCGTTGCTCCTGTGCCTTTGTACAATACTTACACTGAAGTATTCAAGTTCGTCGAGGAATTCAAGGGTGCGCTGTCTTCATTGTGAGCGTTTTCCTTTTCTGAACTCATTATGAAGCGATTTTGCATTCATGGCATGAAAAAAATGAAAGTCAATCAATTATTTGTACGAGAATTGAATTGAACGAATATTCTATCTTATTTTTAGAAATTTCCAATGCTTTCCCAGTTATCCGCACTACGTAGAAATTCCTGGCCCTGCGAGAAGAAATTCGTAGCAAGGATTGAGAACTCATCATTCGACAGCGTCAAATTTTGCGGCGAGACCAGTGAGTTCCCCGGGTATTCCTGGGTTGGAAAGGCGGAATTGGCAGTGAATGGCTGCGATTGAAGTTTTGGAGTGCCTCCTCCTCCTTCTTGGGGATTCAGTCGGAATGGCGCTGGTAAAGGAGATGTTTGAGAGACTTCTGCGCCAGTCGAAGAAGATCCCGCATAGAGGGACTCTCCGAAAAGACGTCGGGCAGAGTCTATGTCGCTGTTTGAGGAGTATTCTAGGATTTCCCAGAAGCGGGATAGGTCAATGAGGAGGCTTTGGTTTTGGGCGTCTGGGTCTGATTGGTAGGTTGCCGAGACTGCGTCTTCTAGGCGCTGAAGTCTGTGTGCCTGTGATGAGAAAATAAAATATGGTCAATGTGTTTTTCTGTTGGTTTTGTTTCTGGGAAGAGGATGTTCATACCAATCGAGCCATATGTGGCCATCTTTCTCCTATTTGTTGCACGAACTTGACGCACTTGGTGAATCTTTCGCGCTTCTGTTCCCTGATTGTCGAGTTATCTGTGAAACTGAGTTGTAGCTCGATGGTGGCTACAACAGCAGCACTGTATCCGAGTAGCGGATCGGAAACCAAGAAGGATTTCTCTTCGAAGTAATTGATAAAATGGATGATCCAGGTTGTGTGCGAAGAGATCAAATCGGATGTATGCTGCAGGAAGATTTCTGGGATCGTATTCCGGAAATTTCGAAGACCCAAAGAGAGCAGGAGGGGATGGTTCAGAAGACACAAACTGGTGTGATACATGAACTGGTTCAGGAACCAAGGACCCCAGTATTCACGATGCGTCTGTAACTCTTCTCGGGTTCGTTCTCCTAGATTGGCAGGCTTGAACCGATGTATATAGGGCATTCGGGTCTCGAGATCCATCTGCAAAGCGAGAATCTTGGAATATTCGGAATTGGGAGACCAGGGTGGGACATTGCTTGGTCGGCCGTGAAGTCGCACGTATCGTGCTGTCCTTGAAAATGTTTCGCTCATCGTTACCACATACGCAATTATTCCATCGTCTTGCATGTCACTGCCACGCATTTCAACGGTTGATGGTCCTGGCGAAAGGAGTCGTGCTGGTCGGGCTGGACTTTGAGGAAAAGGTGGTCCTCCAACTTCAGGCATATCTAAGATCGAGAACTCTCCACCGTGTAATCGTTTCAGGAGACATATACTCCAGAAGCAGCGTCTTCGTTCCTCGCGAACTATGTTGCTTACCACAGTCCGTGGCTCTTGGTCAAGGTTGGCGCATTGTGCAAGATTCATTGCTAGACTGCTGTGGATGCTGGATCGATGCGTGTTGCCATCTTATGGGAAGTATTAGCATGCGACCAAGAGAGGTTGCCTTGTATTGAATTCATACTTGTAAAATCTACCAAGCTCAAAAGGCAGAGGCATTGAAGTGTTGAAAGCTCCACTGGTCCCTCTGAGACTCTTTTCATGATCAAGCCTCGAGCAACCTCGGCGTACCCATTCACGAGGTTTCTAGACTCCGCCCTATTAGAATGAGAATACGAGAATCGATAAGCCAGTGCTAGCATGGCAAAGACGACTTCAGAATCCCGTGTTTGCAGGCTTCTGATGAAGCTGGCCCTGTGGAAAAGAGGGAGAGGCTGAGATTCACAGTACTGCAAATAGAGTTCCGCAACGGGCATTATCTCTTCCCATGATGGCAGAGTAACATTTGAGCTTGGCCTTAACAGTGTCACAGAAGGAATGAGCTGTTCAACTGGCAGTTGTGTTTCACCTCTTGAGCTGCTGGTATTTCCAGTCAGCATTGGCCATGATATATATATTGAATGGTCTTACCCCAGCACATCGAGAATCTCTCCAAGTTTACTCTCAAGACTTCGCATTCTGTCTTCCTAGTGGAGAGTCAGCATATTAAAATGATCCACATTATTTGTGAATTACACGGAGAGGAAACTACCAAAACATTAGACGTTCGATTGTCTGCGTCGCTGACCCTCGACTGCTCCTCGAGGGGTGGTAACCGGCGCCTCTCTTCGGCATATAGACATTGCTGCCGTAGCCTGGCACAGAGTGAGCAGACAGGCTGCTCTCCGGGGCATTTAGCTTTCTTCCGCCTAAGAGTCTTGGTCAACGACTAATAAATTATCAAGTCGCATGAATACCCACCTGCAAGGCTCACAAGCCTGACGAACCCGCTTAGCGGGTCGCTCGGAATATGCATATTGGTCTTCTTCCATGTTCAGATCACGGGAATCAGCTGTCAGGGTGCATAGCTCTCAATTGTGACGGCCATATGAGAGAACATCGCAGTGGTTCAGGGGCTCAATGCACGATTTCTGTTCCAATGAGGATATGCTCGCGGAGTGCCCTCTCAACAGAATATCCGTTTTCGAAAACAGAAAAGCAGTCAGTTAGTGGGGTGTATCATTGGATTCCAGTCTATTCAGTCGGAGTCAATCCAGGGCTGTGAGATCCAGCTGACTCAGCAGGTCTTCATCCCAATTAGGAAGTTCAGATATCAAAGTGGTTTGAAACATCAGAAAGGGTCTGGCGGGGGCGCCAGATACTGTTGATCAGATTAAATGGGCTAGAGCTATGTAACAATACGCGAAGATCTTTCTCTTCTACATTTTCATTTGGGTATGGCAATGTATTGATGATAGATGCTGTCTACGATTCTGACTATTGCGTTTAGAATGTAGGGAAGCACCTGGGAGTAGCTTCAACACTCAGATCCTTGAGAAAAGAAGCTAAACTCTGATAGACTTCCCACCTACCAGGAAATAGTACATGATCGATTCTAGTGTAGTTAATTGTCTCTTACAAGTGGTTCGTCGTGCGTCTGGGTAGACGGTAGTTGTGGCTGTCCATGTAGAGTCTTAAGCAACGTCGTTTGTTAACTGGCGAGGTACAAGGTCAAGCTCTCCCACCTTTACTCACATCCACAAGGCTTCTCACACCCATGTTCATATCTCATTCCAGATTCCTCCAATTCTCACGGTTCGGGACACTCTGAGCCTTGATCACACATTGCCATGCCCCCCCCCCCCCCCCCAGCCTCACCGTCCAAGGGTCGAAAATCAAGAGGTCAACCATGACGGAAATTATGAAGCCCGAGTCGTTGGCTTGGCCAGAGTAAGTGGAGATAAATTCCTGGATGCTCTGAAAATAGCATTGAGTTCTCTGGACGAGGATAATAGAATGACTAAGTGGCTTTTCGAATACGCTGGATAGAACTTGACGAGACTCCGCGCACGCATTCAATTCGCAGGCCTCATGACCAGCAACCCATCATTCGCACTTTGTATCCTGGAGCATGTCGAACCGTCGAAAAGACTCCATGGCCGACATCGTGGGAATTGGCATGAATAGGATTTTGTGTCCTATCATGTTGTCGAAGGAGACAAGCAAGTTTTGATAATCTTAGTGGGTATCGTCAATTGCGCATATCTCGGGCAGTTTTTTTTTTGTGTTAGCACTAAGACATGAATCAATATTCTGTTCTTTGTCAATCAGCATCCACACTGCGCAGGAAATGTAGACAATGAACATAATATTGAAGCTTTCCCATATCGGCAGATCCTTGGTGAAAGGGTGCCATTATCTACCGACCAAGTAGGTAATCAGTTCACAGGTAGCCCGAACAACTGGCGAGGAATAAAGAGAAAAAGGATACGAGGCAACAATCTTGAATTGGCGCTTGAATTGATCATATGTACAGCTCCAAATTTGCGTAGCTGCCAACCAATCTAACCCCATCCTGGAGTAGAAATACACCATATAAGAAACAACTGACAACACAGCTTCACAACCAACGGAGCTGATAGTGGCATCATCTATTCTCCGCTGAGCCAAACCTCATGGCTGGTCCATTAGATCCAGGTCTTGTGGCCCTATTGAAAAGTCAGTATGCGAGCACGTCAAAATATTCACCCATCCTGATTGTCGATACAGGACAAGGGATTGGTTGGGAAAGACTGACGAAGACCATGCGGCCCATGGCATAGGTGGTAGCTATTGTCATGTTAGCTCTATGTACGCGAGTATACCACGTCGGAAAAAGGACCCACTCACCAGCACCGAGACCGTAGACGGAGATCAGGTAGGGGTACATGATATAGCTGGAGCGAGAGGTCTGCGAGACATTTCCACTGTTAGATATTGTTGATACCCAATTGAGGGCGTATGTGCCCATTCCGGGTCGAACTGACCTTCCACCATTGACGCTTGCCGTCGTGGTTCTGGAAGAGGCGCTGGTAGAAGGGCACCCGGTTCTCACGGAACACGAAGCTAGAAGGAGCAAAGTAATCAGTATAGTTTATCGTAAAAGGTTGAAATAATTTGTCCCCGCAGCAACATCAATCGCAATTGGACCCGAAGATCGCGAGGTGAAATTCGATGGTCGCACGGTCATAATCGGGTTTGTGTGCGGGGGACTTGTAAGGCGATTCAAGGGAGCGACGTACCCGGCCATGCGGGAGCTGGTAGCACGGAACATTTTGGCGGTTGGAAGCAAGAAAGGAGGGGGGACTGGAGGTTCGCAGTATGGCGAGATGTCGACGAAGAGCCGGAAGGGACAGGGACGTCAATCACGTCACGTGAACATCACCTGATCGAATCAGACGTTGTGTCTAGTCAGCCGTCCCAAAAGGGGAAAGCGCGTCTTTCCAGAAAAGTGCTTGAAGCTTTACAGTTGTTCGAAAACAATCTTCTTACTTTTCAATTTGTTGCCGGGAGCTCGCAGAAGGATGTTCGACGTCGAAACTTGTTTCCCCCGATCATCCTCTCCTTACCACTCATGCGCCCGGCGCTTCTGCGACTGTTGAAGAGGCCGTCCGCCGTCTCGATCCTTGATACCCTCACAGCAACACCGATCGGAATTGAGCAATTAGAGTCTAGGTACAGGTGTTTACGATGCCATTCACAAGGCACCAAGCCGACGCAACTCGACGAACCCGATAACAATCCGACACGAACTGAGCTTAAAGACTTGTGCCGAGGGAAACGGCCATTCAGCTTTGCGATCTACGATATTGAATCTCTGGATGAAGAGACATCTGATCCTGTACCTATCGCATTAAGGCAATCACCAAATAAAATACCACGCCATACCAAAACTCTATCACTTCGTCCGGAAAAGCTTGAATTCGAATCAGACGTCGGACACCTCAACAGCATTGGAACGCGATTAGTGGACCACCCGGAATCTCGACATAATTTTGATCTATGGGAGGAGCTTATTCGATACCGCCAACGCCACTACGGTGACAATGGCACGTTACAAATATGGGAAGGGTTGACAGTCCGGTTGGACGGGGTTCGACTGCCAACTACAGGAGAACAGGCGGACTTCTTCTGGCAGAGCTTCGTGGAATTAGGACTGAGACGGGAGCTGTACCTTGACAGTTTGATTGAATATGCCGTCAATCTGTGGAAGCGCGAAGGCGATCGATGGCCGCACCTGTATATGAGGGTTGTGGGTGGGCTTCTGGACCAAGGCAAACCGAATCGTGCGCTTGAATGCCACAAAAAGCTGCAAAAAACTCATATTGCTAGCGCAAGTGATATTATGCAGATTCTTCCATCGGCAATCCGTCTATCGTCTCTTCCAGCTGGTATGGACTTGGCAACTACGGATTTACAGGAGTCCTTGACACCTGGACTGAAGGCCTTCCAATCGATATGCTCAGCTACCCCCGATCACAAAGTTTATGGCCCGGCCATTGCTATGCTTATACAGCAAGGCCAGGGAGAGGGCGCAATCTCCATGCATCATTTCCTCGCGCGGCGGCAAGACCATCCGCAAAGTCTCGATGAAATACAACCACTGCTTGAATTTGTGGAGAAATTTGGACGACGAAAAGAGTTTAACAGGCTTCGTGGCTATGTCAAAAAGCGGTTTGATACTGAAGCATCGATTGATCAACCCGGTCCAATAGATCCCAGCCCGAAACCCAACGAAAAAAGCACGAAGGAAGGGAAGCCTTTCAAAGATGAAATAGGCGCGAAGATGTTTGCTACCCGTGCGCTCAATTTCGACATGGTTATCGGTGGACTCAAGATGCTCGGAGTATCAGAAATTGGCCCACGTACGCTGCGCGAGATGGCTATTAGAGCCCATGGCAACCAAGATATTCTGGAGAAGCTCAAAACTCTCAAACAATCTGGGATCTCCGTGGGAGATTCCATGTTTGCGCGCTTGCTTCAGAAACTCGCAGCGCAAAACCGCGACATTCTTCTTTCAGATATCCTTCGCAGCGACCAACACCCCGATGTTCTCGAAGACGTGCGCATGCAGGAGACAATGTTAGTGTCTTACTACATGGCTCGGGATTGGCGACTATATAATATGACACTGGCAATTTTGACGGAACTCCACCCCGGGGCGCCTGATCTCTTCGACATTCATTTTCGAAAGCACATCGCAGCTTGGGAGTTGCGTGCAGCAGCCAAGGTTACCGACGAGCTAGCCCTGAATGGTCGGACTTTGAGTGAAGATAGCGTGGACTTTATGGCTGAGCAGGTTCTCACCCCACGCCGAATGAACCACCGTCCGCCTCCGGGCCAGCGCCTCTCCGCGGTTGAGGAGGTCCTTTTCATCTTCAAGATTTTGAAGCGTGTGGTTCCAGCAGGAGGTTATGTCAGTGCTGCATTCTGGGTGGAGATGCTCAAGCGACTCGGCATGGCAAACGCATGGGCAGACTGGGATAAACTCCGGGATTGCTGCCAGTGGCTCGTTTGCCAATATGCCGGGACCACCAAACAGACACCTCGGGCAAAAGTCCCGTCCACTGGATCCCCGCTTGACCCTACGCAACAGGCCAATGCTCATGATCGACGAATGCTCGATCTGGTCTTCACACCCCAGATGCAAGCTGCTATTGTGTCCTGGGGATTCACGTTTCGGGTACTTGACACAACACAGTCACGATTTACCATTCCCCATCCTAGGACGAACGAAGAACTCATTCCTTGGGTTCGAGGCCTCATCCTTCTCCGAGAATTGGAAGCCTCAGGTCTTCGTCTTGATAAACGCTTGATCTCACAAGCAGTTCGACACCGAATGGCCATGCTCTACAGCCATCCTGTCCTTTCAGCACGGCGTATGAACCGTATGTTGCGGCGTCGAAATCCTTACCCACTACAAACGGTTCTGGATGACGTGCTCCGTGCCTGGGGCGACCCAACTCTTTTTGATGGAATGGAGGAAGATTGGGAGCGACTGGTGAATCCACCACGATCAACTAGAGCCAAGCGACGTGCTCCTGGTATACGTTTGTCCCTGAAGGGTCTATGAAGCGTCAGGCGTCCACTGTACATTAGCATGTAATTGTAAATAAATGAATCTAATACCCCTATGGACACTGAGCCTCCATGGACACGTATATTATAATATTCATATGAGACAGGGGAGATCGTCAGGGTTGCCACCGTGATTAATAAATAATAGTTGCCTGAGTGCCCAGACTATTAAATCGACTATGCGTAAGCCTGCAAAATTGGAGTCGCAAGTAAAAAGTGCGCCGAGCCCCAATGGCAGTGCACTGCAGATCCACGATCTAAGAATAGTTGAGACGGCAACGCGGCCTTGGTAAACAATCTGTCACTCTTCTCCCTCTTAAGTTCTACATCCTTGTCTTATTTGTACTCCTTTATATTTTACACCTTTGACATTCATATCCGGTACAATTATAAATTCATATATCATGCGCGCATTCAACTTCCTGGCCTTGCTGCCCGCGGTCCTTGCGAAACCAGTGATCCACAAGCGTACGACAGCATGCAACAACTCGCCCGACCTTTGCTCCAAGACCTATGGCGAGATTACACATCTCGGCGCTCACGATAGTCCATTCCTGCGCGACTCAAGTACCAGTAACTCGGTCGCTGGTGACCAGTATGTTCCCCGGATTTAGGCTCCGCAATATTCAGGCTAACGCAAGCTAGGTACTACGACACCCCAACACAGCTGTCAGCCGGTGTCCGGCTAGTAACAGCCCAGGTCCACAAGAGCAACTCAGAATGGCGACTATGCCATACCTCCTGCAACATTCTAGACGCGGGTTTGCTGAGCGACTGGCTGGCAGACATCAAGAGCTGGCTAGATGACAACCCCAACGAAGGTGAAATGAATGCGCGAATATCCCCTAAAAACAAGCATAAGACTAATACATTCGGACAACAGTCGTCACAATCCTTCTTGTCAACTCTGACAGCGCGACCGCCTCTGAACTTAACACCGAGTTCACGACAGCAAACATTACAGACTACGCCTATGAGCCGACCTCCCAAAGCTCCGCCCCAAGCACATGGCCAACCCTCCAAACAATGATCGACGATGGCAAGCGTCTAGTCACGTTCATCTCATCCATCGACGCGAGCACCTCCTACCCCTACCTGATGGACGAATGGACCTACGTCTGGGAGAACCCCTACGATGTGACCTCCGCCTCCAACTTCAGCTGTCAACCCGACCGACCATCCACCTACTCAGGCAATCTCGATTCCGCACTCTCATCCAATCTCCTCCCACTGATGAACCACTTCCTCTACTCAAACGATTTGTCAGCCTTCGACATCGAGTACCCCAACGCCAGCTACGTCGCAACAACCAATGCGCCCTCTGGTGGAACCGGTAACCTGGGTACTGCGGCTTCGGATTGCAAGTCTGCCTGGAAGGGCCGCCAGCCGACGTTCATCATGGTCGATTTCTTCAACCGCGGTCCGGCCATTGACACTGTCGACAGCCTGAACAATGTTACCAACGCTGTTGGTCGCACATCTGTTTCGACTTCGGACTCTAGCTCTACCAGTGATGCCTCTTCTTCAAGTAACGCTTTCAAAGCGCTGGTTGAGTTGGCTCAGTCTGCCAAGTCTGGAACTACGGTCTCTATGGGCAATTGGATTTGGGTTGGTGGGAACTGGGGCAACCTCCTTGGTGGAGGCATCTCCTTCTAAGATGGTTTATATTATACTATCTTTTGATTTTGGTATTTGAAGCGTTTCGTTCTTATATTTCGGGCATTTTGTCGGTCAAATGTGTGGCTGTATTGGTACATAGCGGGTGTCTTTTCACTCACGCAAGAGGGCTGGCGTTTTGGTTAGAATAGGGATAGGCTGGGATGTCAAGCGTTGTTTGATATATAGCCTCATAAACGAAGACATGTGAACTCTTTTCAAAAGATGACCCCGAGATGGCCTGTATACCGCTTGCTATATTAGAGCTTACATAGAGCATGACATGGAAGATCGATCGAAGACACTAAAAAAATGGACAAGATTGAGGTGAAAAAAAAGAGAAGTCAAGTTAACACACAAACAATACATCAAATGGTAGACTAGCTTCAAGTTACTCGTATGAAAACCGTCTGATGCTTCATGGCATTGTGACAGACTTTTGACTCCTGGTGTAGTAAATGAAATGGTTTGGTAGATCTCGTTTGCCCAGGAATGACATTGCCTAAGGCGGTTGGGAAGGCCTCTTTAAACATTTCCAATAAAAAATGCCAGAGGGGAGCAAAATGGATGCCTGATATATGAGGTACATCAGCTTCTGTATAAAATCCCACTTCATGGACCTCTATAATCAAGCGCATTTCGGTTTTATAGATCGCCTGCCTGCATAAGCGGGCTGCATGTCGTGCTTAGTAATGAATCATCCGGACAGCGCAGCTGGACCTCCGACATCATCTGCCAACCTACAGCTCCCTGGCATGGAATAACCCTCTAGATACCCCAAGACTGTCTTTCTGTAACCAGAAAGGCCATGAGAAAATCAGCTATGGACCGGATACGCAGCCTCATGGCCCGTCCTACGGCATATGAGCCAATCAACGAATCCGCGGAGGATGCCGATGGGACGACACAAACGCAGCGACAGGACGAACCACAGTTCTCAAGAACAGAATATGGGATCTTCTTCCTCCTTGGCATTTCCATGCTGTGGGCCTGGTAAGTGGGATCCAGCCTTCGAGCACCGGGAGCAAGCGCATCTCATCGAATAACCATGAAGCTAACGTGGAGTACGATTTAGGAACATGTTCCTTGCTGCAGCACCATATTTCTATACTAGATTCCAATCTGATGACTGGACGAAATTGCACTACCAGCCGTCTATCCTATCAGTCTCAACCGTCACCAACCTCGGGACCGCCTATATCCTGGCGAAGCTGCAGAAGAACGCATCATACCCATGGCGCATAATGCTCTCGCTGTTGATCAACTGCGCTGTGTTCACAATTCTGGCATTCTCCGCCGTCGTATTTACTGATGGGTCTGCGCGGACGTACTTCGGCTTCTTAATGGTCATGGTCTTCGGAGCAAGCTTGGCAACAGGTATCAACCAGAACGGTGTCTTTGCGTACGTTTCTGGATATGGAAGAGACGAGTATATGCAGGCAATTATGAGCGGACAGGGTGTTGCGGGTGTGCTGCCTTGTATCGTTCAGATCATCTCCGTACTCGCTGTGCCGTCGAAAGGAGACAGCGTTGATCGTGACCCGGGCCAGGATCAAGACCCGAGTATGCCGCAGACGACTTCGTCCAGATCGGCTTTTGTCTACTTCCTTACCTCGATGGCAGTGTCGGTGATTGCGCTGTTGGGCTTCCTCTATCTGCTCAGGAACCAACCTCAGTCCAGGCAAAAGGTGACAAGAGCGGACGACGAGTCTATGGCTGATGAGCATGAACATTCCAAGACTGTTAGTCTTTGGTCCTTGTTCGTGAAGCTGCGCTTCTTGGCGTTCGCTGTTTTCATGTGCTTCCTCGTCTCTATGGTCTTCCCTGTCTACACAGCGGAAATTCAATCTGTTAATGATCCCACTAGTTCACAGATCTATGACTCCAGTGTCTTTATTCCTATCGCGTTTCTACTGTGGAACCTCGGTGATTTAGTCGGAAGAATGGGTGTGGCTATTCCTGGAATTTCCCTAGGCAAGTATCCTCAGGCGGCCGCTATTTTGGCAATTACACGGGTCATGTTCATTCCAATCTACCAGCTCTGCAATATCAACGGCAAGGGGGCTGTTGTGAAGAGTGATATTTTCTATCTTGCCGTGCAATTTCTGTTCGGCGCTACCAATGGGTACCTCGGGACGAGCTGTATGATGGGTGCTAGCCATTGGGTGGTTGCTGACGAGAGGCCAGCTGCTGGTGGCTTCATGAGCATGGTACTTGTGGGTGGTCTGGCTGCTGGAAGCCTGTTGAGTTTTTCTGTTGCTAGTACATAAGTCCAACTTTAAATATCTGCCTCAATATGACAGACATGTTTTATACATTATTCATTCCAAGCAATGAAACACAATCAAAGTTTTTGCTTAGGGCATGTCCTCTGTCTACCTGTAATCTCATGAGTTGGTCTTGAGTGTGGCGATAAGACTGAACGCGGAGGCGTTTGCCCTAACTTGGGCCCAAACTCGAACTTCAACGGTATACTCCTTGGTATCCTCACTACCATTTATGCCTTCAACCATCCATTATAGTTTCTACCGTAGAGTCAAGGCAGTTTACCTCTAGCTTTACTTAGCCTCACTTGCTGCAAACCAATTTCATACCCGTTTCCCATTCCCTAATCCCAAATCCCCGGACCCCTGCTCTTCTTCTTCCTCCCTCTTCACCTCTCCCCTTTCCTGCATCCGGTGCTTCTCACCGCCAGTCCGTTTGAAGCAGTCGGCTTCGGTTTGGAGAGAAGTTGTCCTCGTCTTTGCCTTGTATTCTACGTCTTAATAGTTCATAATGTTTTGCGATTTTGTGGTTGCGGGTTTTGGTTGGCGCCATGCCCTGACCTACCTGCCTGGTTGGAAACTCCTGTCCGCTTTTCTTCTGTTGGTGAGTTATGATACAAACAAGCAAAATCAGAAGATACGGTTCTCATCATGTTTCAAACGTTATAGCTGTTGATTTACATTGTTGGTTGTATCCTCTACAACTTGCACATCCACCCGTTGTCTCGCTACCCCGGACCCAAGCTTGCTGCCATCACTCCTCTTGTTCACCTTCTCTGGGATATCCAGGGTAAACAGCACTCTACCATGAAGGCCCTGCATGACAAGTACGGAGATGTGGTTCGCATCGCCCCAAATGCCCTAGTTTACCGCGCTGCCACAGCCTGGAAAGACATCTACGGCCATCGCAAGAAGGGACACAAAATCTTCCTCAAGGACCCGGCTTTGTATGCACCCACTCCGAACGGAGTCAACGCAATCATCACAGCCAATGAGGAGGATCACTCCCGGATGCGCCGTTTGCTGACCCACGCCTTCTCGAACCAAGCTCTGCGCGCACAGGAGGAAATCCTCCAGAAATACGCAGACATGTTCATCAGTAAGCTGCAGGAAACCCTGGGTAGCTCCGCCTCAAAAGATCTCGATATCACACGCTGGTTCAACTTTACTACCTTCGACCTAATCGGCGATCTTGCATTCGGCGAGCCCTTCGGCTGTCTCGATAACAGCACCTACCACTGGTGGGTACTGATCATTTTGGACGCCGTCAAAGCCAGTGCCTATCTCAAGGTCTTTTGGTTCTACCCTTTCCTCGCCCCCATGGTAAAGTTCCTGGTGCCGAAGCATCTGCTTGAAAAGCGCCAAGCCAGTTTCGACCTGAGCGTTGAGAAAGTCCGTCGTCGTCTTGCCCATGGAACGACCAGGCCTGATTTCACCTCGTATATTCTCAAGCATTCAGCTGACGGGAAGGGCGTCTCTCCCGAGGAGATGGATGCTAATGCTGCTGTCTTTGTTCTTGCTGGTAGTGAGACTACTGCTGCCCTGCTGTCTGGTTGTACTTATTATCTCCTTCGCAACCGTGATAAGTACGAGAGACTTTTGCGCGAGATCCGTGGTGCATTCAACTCTCTGCCCATGATCAAACTGACTTCTCTTGTTGAACTGCCTTATTTGAATGCTGTCCTGACCGAGACGATGCGCGTTTACCCTCCCATCCCGTCTATGTTGCCTCGCATTGTGCCTGAAGGCGGAGCTATCATTAATGACAAATTTGTCCCTGAGAATGTAAGTTTCGTTGCTGATATATTGTGCTGTGTGCCACGAAGTGGCTAATTTGGAGCTTGTCTCGATCAGACATTGACTCATGCTCTGGTCTTCGACAACTCCACACACAACTAACTCTCTAACGTTGCCCCATTCTGGAATATGAATTCTGATATCTCCAACCCACAGGTTTCCGTATCGATCTCCTTATTCTCAACCTTCAACGCAGCATGCCACTTTAAGAAGCCCGAGTCTTTCATTCCAGAACGCTGGCTCGCCGACTCCAAGGGCTTCGAGAACGACAACAAGGACGCCTTCCAGCCATACTCATACGGACCCCGGAACTGCCTCGGCCAACAGTAAGTTACAAAGCCCCTACATACATTGAAACAATATACTAACAATTCCAACTAGCCTCGCCAACGCCGAAATGCGCCTTCTCCTGGCCAAGTTCCTCTGGACCTTTGACATGGAACTCCTCCCCGATTCCATCAACTGGACTCAGCAGAAGTCCTTCGCTCTTTGGAAGCGGCCTGATCTCAACATCAAACTCTACCGTGCCGGTGACGCTATTGCCCTGTGAGACACAGATCTTTTTGTTTTAGGACGTCCACCTGTGCGGCATACAGATTATGATTCTGCGGATACCCTACGTGAGAAACCTCTCATCCAGCGAAAAGCGACCAAGTCTTCCCTTTCCTAATTGTTAATTTTTAATTCTTTTGGTGCTGGAGATAATATCTAAAGTGTTTCGACTGCTTTGGTTTCGTTTCTGGCATCTTGGGTTCACAGTGTGATGATAACTTCTAACTTAAAATTTTTGATCTTGGGATTATTATCCTTTGACTACAGAAGTCGCTCATTTGGAAGTCTTCGGATTAGATGGGAGAGGTAGAGATAGCTTAATTGACTTTTGTTCTCATTTGCTAATGTTGGGGGATGGAGTCGTTGACTGGGATCCCTTGGGCTCCTTGTTTCGGCTTGCTCTCTGGCGAGGAATACAATGCATTCACATTTTTGGACCTTTAGATGGGTAGATCGTGTTTCATGTTGAGCAATATCTTTTGTATCTTATTTGCATGCTGGTATTTAGAAATGGGGGTGATGTTTCATGTTCATATTGTTGGTTCACGATTCATTCGAAACAACATGAATGCCCAAATTCCAACTCCAACAAGATGTATGTAAACTCCTAGCCCTAGGTATATCGAGGAAAATCAAAACGCCTCAATCCAATTTTCCAATGCTTATCAAATGCGGGGTAACCAATCAGAAAAAATCCTCTTCTCCCAGCCATTGCGAGTCCATGGCATATGCCACCAAATCAGCAGCACAGCACATATCTTCGTGGCCATGTTCCAAGTCAAGAAGTTTAAGGACGGACTTCAACCTATCCTCTAGTGTCGACTTGAGACGAGAGATACAGGCCTGAGTCTGTTGCTCTTTGACCAAGGAGCTAGCCACTTTCTGATCCTTTCCATTGGCTATTTCAGCTTTGATTGTTTTCTTGTTTGGCGAACAAGGCGCGAGAGCCTTTCGCTGGGGAACATCAAACGCTGGTTCAGGCTTGCGGTTCTTGAAGAGACTTTGGAGCAGGAAGAGTAGCCAGACAAGGTTTGTGCGTGGGGAGTATTCAGCCCAAATTCCTGGAATATCTGCTGGCTTTCCCGTTTCTGCTGGGTCCCCAGTGTAAAGCGTTGCGCGCATACTAGATATCACAGTCAGTATCAAAGCACAGATCAGATGTATAGAGTTACATACTATCTGTAGGTGTTTCGTTGCATAATTTCATCCTCATCTTGACCAACAGCATCAAACAACTGTTTCTTGTCCAAATCCGACGATGCAACCTCAATCGGTCCATTGGGGTCGTCGCTCCACCGCAACTCCGCTCGAGAGAGGGAGTAATCGATAATGGTGGTTTCGATAGAACTGAATCCAAAGCCACTCGAGCACGACTGACTCGTAATGTCCTGCTCAGTGGGAGGATCCATGCAGCCATTCCGTCGAGTAGAGCGGATACAAACATTGCCCAAGTGCAGATCTCGATGCTCAAAGAGGGCGTACTCCTCAGCACGTGCCAAAGCCATGGCGACTCCCCAGAAAATATCATAGATCTGGAAAATCGAGGACCAAGCGAATTTTTCCAGTTCACATCCTGCATCATCCATTTCGATGATTGCCCAAAGCTGGGTATCAGGGTATGCCCTCTTGTTGGATGGGTTAGGGTTCATGCAGTCATCTTTGGTTTTCTTATAGTGGTCCCAAGCATTCTGGAATGACTCTGGGAAACGGCCTTGAACGACATGAATTTCTCTGAAACGCGCAAACCCAGGAATTGGGTCAAGGTATTTCAACATTTTCACTTCAGCGACAATTTCATCAATACTAGTGAATTTCTTGGATCCGGGACCACTCTTGGCTCGCAGAGGTACGACCTTGAAGACTCCATCGCCATATGATTTCAATTTGGCCAATTTGGATTTTGATACCACTGGTCGACAGGCTTCCTCGCGCAGATGAAGCTTGTATACTTCACCATAGGAGCCCTCGGCTAGCTTTGCAACGTCGAACATGTTTGCAGACCGGGAGGCCCATGAGCTGAACTTTTGGATACTTTGCGCAGCAATTGGAGCCAGTGCTTCGTCAAGAATTGAGCGAACATAATCATTGAATTTGTTGTCATGAACAATCCCTGATGACCGTCGAGAGACAGAGATCTTCCTTCGTGGGGCTTTCCTTTCCGCTGCGTTTCTCTTTCCTTGGTCCCCGCTAGCAGACTCTGAGGTGGCGTCTGAAGAATCAGCTGTGGCAGTTTTGCATATCCTGACCTCTATCATCGATTCAAATTGCTTCAATTCTGGGCATTCTGGGGTGCTTTCGATGGATGGCGTGACCGAGATGTCCGGAGACTCCGTTTCTGGACAAGGACTCGATTGCTCCGAAATGGTGTCAGATAACGGATGATTTTGCTTGGATTCCCCCTTTTCTTCACGTTCAGTCTTCTCGTCGGGTTGGGAGGCCTGGTCTTCACCGATGGTTACTCGAGCCAGTTTCGCTTCCAGGCTTTCGACCGCATCGATACAAACATTTTCGGCCTTTTTTGGTGTGATATTTCTAGCTGGGCTAGCCTGGTCAAACACTGCTCTCGGCGTATTGGCTCTGCGTTTGCCATAGACTCGTCTCTGGGTGACCGACTTGGTCGTGGATCGGGACTCCATTGTCGCGTGACCTTCAAACAAAAGGGTGAACTAGCTGACTGGATTGATTTTCTCAGAGTGATAGCATACACTTGATATATCAGTTTGATGTCGGTAGCTCTACAACTGGGAAGTGGAGATGGCGGGCAGTGCGAAGTGCCAGACAGGAATTTGAGCGCCGCGAGCTCAGTATTGATGTTTAACCTAATACGGCTAGCGCAAGGTTGCCTGAGCAAAGCGGATATCGTCACGTGATCCGTGATCGAAGCTGCAGGGAACACCACGAGAACCATGCGACAGTTACATGTGTGTGCAATTGAAACTGATAGCCGGACGCTCAGGGGAAGGGGTACAGCATTGACTCAAAAAAGTAACCAGGTAAAAAGAGACATCTGCGAACATTTACAGTACTCTCTACTGTACTCTATATTCCTTACACGTCCGAACTCTCCCTGTGCAAGCAATATGTCTCGCTCCCATGTGGTTTGATATTGAAATGTCCTCCTCACATTAAGGTCGAACGTGGGCTGAACTTCATGTGTGCCGTGATCTACAGTATAGTAGCTCATTCCGGCCCGAGATGTCTCGTATAGAATGATTTCTGGCACCCCTTTCTCCAGATTTTTATAGTCCAAAATAGTCTGGTAGACCAAGGGCTAGGTACATGCAACACCCGCTATCCCACGTCCGTGAATGGTCCCAATGTCACCCACTGTGGGCTTCAGGCCGGGGCTGACCGGAAGTGGTGGAGGCCCATGCAAGACACACTGTGACGTATCCGTGACTTTGAATGCGACCAAAGTGAATGAAAAGAGAGGAGCATGTGAATAAAGAAGCAGCGAAAAAGACAGAAGCACTCAAGAACAATATCTGCAAGTAAAACCAATACAAGACTCGTCAAAAAGTGAGATTGGAGGAGTCGACTGTCGCGCGTGATCGGGGCGAGTCCCTCGGGAACCAGTTTTTCTTCCTGCTGATCGCCTCCTTTCAACGCCTCTCTCTGTATTCTACCTTCAACTTTTACATCCACCTAATACCCAATGCTCGGGCATGGCGTTCAACTTCAACTGGTCGCCTTTGATGGCGGACGCGAGTTTTTACACTCGCGCCCAAGATCTGCTCACTGCTGCGCTCAATAAATCGCCCAAACCTCCGATCATCGTCGACGACATTCACGTCACTGAGTTGAATTTGGGCTCTATCCCACCAGAACTAGAGATCCTTGAGATCGGAGACCTGGCCGAAGATCGTTTTCGCGGCATCTTTAAGATGTCCTATACCGGCGACGCTTTTCTCACACTAAAGACCCGCGTCCAAGCAAACCCGCTTAACACTTTTCTCCTCACACGCCCAAATTTCGCATCGCCAGTACCTCTCGCTGCTGCGTAAGTCGATAATGTATATAGCGCGTCATGTTTCGAATTCTAACTGACCCTGTCACGAACTAGTACCCCGCTCACGATACCTCTACAAATCACTCTGTCCGACTTCAAACTTTCTGGATTTGTGATACTCGTCTTTTCTAAGCAAAAAGGAATAACCGTCGTATTTCGCAATGATCCGCTCGAGTCACTTAAAGTGTCATCCACGTTCGATTCAATACCGTTTGTGCGCGATTTCCTACAAAAAGAAATTGAGGCCCAGCTCCGGATATTGTTCATGGACGAACTCCCAGCAATCATCCATCGACTCTCGCTCCGATTATGGGTTCCAGAATACCGCACCGGGGAGGAAATGAACGAACAAGCCGATAACACCGATCAGACCACTGAAGGCCCTGGTCAAGACCCGTTGGCCAGCCCCCCTCAGGACCCCGTCGATTCCCTCGGAAATGCCTTGAACGAGTCTGAAATCGCATCACTATCTTTGGATTCATCGGTCGAAACTCATTCGCTTTTCTCGCAGAAGAACCTCCTTCGCCTGGCTGCTCTTACGGACTCGCAACGAACTCTATCCTTGTTTACACCTTCTATCCAGGAAGTGGTATATCGCGCCTGGACTTCTCCCTTTGACACCAGCGACTTCCCTTCGAGTGTGATTTCTCCATTGAGCCCGACTCTCTCGCGTACCCATTCTCAAATCGGCAGCATGTCCTCCCTTCATGAGACTGCCAGCACCGTTTCCATGCAAAGTCGACCCTCTATGCCGGGTCATACGATCAGTACTTATGGTCTCAGCCTAGGCGCTGGCCGTCACTCTAAGGCGCACTCCCGACGACGCAAGAAGCGCGTTGTGGATCTGCGTCGCCCTAAGACCACTGATGACGCCATGAGCGTGAGCGACGAGAGCGTGGTGACCGAATCATCCCGACCTCCGTCTATCGCCTCGGCGCCTCTGCCTATCGTGAGCGAGCAGTCGGATGATCCTGTCACCCCACCGTTAGCCCCCGAAGCAGATTCGTATTTGCCAATGATCCCTGAACGCCACAGGGCCAGTCTCTCTCGCCCGACACAGCGACGGGACGGTGACCTCTCATACTCCCTGGAGACTATTCGTGGATCCAAGGAAGATGTTGATGCCACTCCCCGTGCTACCGTTCGTGGATACCCTCATGAAAAGGCTGAAGCGGGCCCTTCATCTAGTGCGCGCCCGCCTCTGCCCGCCTCTGCCCTTCCGTTTACCAAGGAGGAGAAGCCTACTGACAGCGTTGACTCCGTTCTGGTCGAGAGGCTAGCCGGTGAAATCGCTCGTCGTATGCGCGAAGACAAATTGATGACCAGCGCATGTAGCGGATTTTGGAGCCGTCAACATGAAGATACTCCTCCGCCTGCTTATGGCCACTGAGTGACCATCAATCTACATTCTCCGGTCGAGCAAGTCTCGAGCGTTTATGACTTTTATGACTGTTTTTAATTCTTGGATTCTGTCTTTTGTTTTATTTTGACTCTTTCTTTTCTTTGAAGCGGGATTGTACAAAATTGGGTTCTGTCGTCGAGCAGCTTTGGGCGTTTTTCGTGAGCTGCTTTTTTTACAGGATACCACACTCACTGAGCATTTTGTAAGGGATTTAGTTAGAGGTTTACATGAATTTCATTTGTCTCTAAATGTCTAAAATGTCCGAAATATCCAAAATGCCGAAGTCCCGTACTTGAGCGGGTAAAAAAGCTGGAGACATCCGCGCTAGACCCGGGAGGAACTTAGCTCCGCACTTCGACCTCTTCGATTCCTTCCCACTCCTTTCTCTTCCATCATCGACAATGGCGGGCATGTTTAAGAACGTGTTTGGCTCTGCTGGAGCCAAACCTGATGATGGTGCGTCTCAAAGTTCTGCTCAATTGCTGGCGCTGACAATCTAGATTTCGCCGACTTCGTGGAAGCTCCGAACCCGTCACCTGCGTCCCTCCTCGCCGATACGACCACCGTGCCGGCAGCCAACACCCTCGGCGCCAATGTTCCCTATACAGCATGGTACCGTGTGTGGGAGCGGACATCTCTGAGCGACTTCAAGCAGGAGGGCATGATCATGCCCGTTATCCTCTTGATCGTCCTCTTCCACCTCTGGGGCGCGCGCAAGAACCGCAGCAAGGCCAAGGCGTGGGCCCAGGCCCACGGCCCTGCCCTTCAGAAAGAGTTCGCCGTCGTCGGTTTCGACGGCATTGCCCGTCCAGCCCCTGAGGATGGCGAGAACGTTACTGTTGAGTTGGCCAACCCCGAGTCGCTGCTGAAGGAGAAGTCGGCTTGCGAGTTCGCCGCCTATGCCACCGGTCGTCAGAACGTTGCTTTCCTCGATGTCAACCTCAAGATGCCTAAGCGTTATAACCCGATCACCTACCTTATGGAATTTGTCTTCAGCTTCTTTTTCGAGAGCTGGGAGGCCCCCGTTGAGAAATACGAGGCCCTGCTGTACGCTTTCGATGGCAAGGAGAAGGACCTGGTTCCCGTGCTTAACAAGGACTCTACCCCTGTTAAGGTGCCTAGCTCGACTTACGATGGCTTTATCTGGGCTGTCGTTCACAAGAGCCACATGCGCAAGTTCCGCAACGACCGTTACGATGCCTCTATTACCTTCTCCAAGGATAACCCCAAGCTCCCCTCGTGGGTTACCGTTATGACTGAGAATGCTGAGATTAGCGATACTCTCCTCACTCCGGAGTTGTGCCAGGCTATTGAGCAGGCTGGTAACGACTTTGAGTTCCTGATCGTGACTGATCAGCCTGTCGACAAGCCCATGAAGTAAGTCCCACGCTCAACACATATTAGACCAATAACTAATACATTTATCAGGATTGAGGAGACCGTCCCCAAGAAGCGCATTCAGCTCTCTGCTAACCTCGCTTCCTCCGCCTCCGGCTACTCCACCACTCTTCCTCTGTTCAATCAGTTCCTTCGCTTGGCCGATAAGCTTGTTGCCTCTGCCCACTTCCGCACTGAGGTAATGCGCAAGGTCCGCAACATCCGTGAGGAAGAGATCAAGAAGCTGCGCCGTGTCGAGGAAGAAGAGAAGGCTGAGGAGCGCCGCATCGCTGCCGAGAAGGTCAAGAAAGAGGAACGTGAGCGTATCCTGCGTGGCCTGAGCGCTGACGAGCAGCGCAAGTTCCTGGACCGTGAGGCTCAGAAGGGCCAGAGACGTTCCATGAAGAAGAGCACCCGTAAGGGCTAAATTGATTGTCTGTTGGTGGATTCTTCTTCTGTCTTCTCACTCGTCTCTCTTTGGATGAAGAATAGCGAGAAGAATGTTTTATCCTGCGATTTTGATATACCTTTAAACCCAGATGTATTCATATATGTTGAAGTCGAATGGTCTAGGACCTAGTGTTTAATCTTTTCAATGCAAAATTTATCCTGTTCAACCTCGGAAGCCACGAAGCTATACTTGCTGCCTCCCAACTTCCCACACTTTCTTCCACTTCACATCTCCCAACATATCCTTACCTACTGATCAGCAATGCGTTTACAACACTTTGTATGGGCCGCCCTGGCAGCTCTAGTCCACGCCTCCCCAATTCAAAATGCAGACACAACACCTACCTTCAACATCAGCGCGAACAGCACCAGAACCACCTTCCCTCTCCCTCTCCCCGTCCATCTCCCCCAGATCAAAACAACAAATGATCTACTCCACACATCCACCATCCCGTTCGGTGTCTCAATCACCCACTGCACGGTCCCAGGTACAATTGCCCTGACCTTCGACGATGGCCCATTCATCTACACATCCCAAATGCTAGATACGCTCGCAGTCCACGGTGCCCGCGCTACTTTTTTTCTGAACGGCCAGAATAAGGGCAATATCTATGCTTTTCCGGACTTAGTTCAGAGGATTGTTGCCGAGGGGCATCAGTTGGGGTCTCATAGGTGAGGTTATAATTCCTTCTCCAGTCTCCACCGTTCATTTTGCTCTGTACCACTTCCTACTTGCCTCACATTTCCAGATAAATATACATGCACAATGGACCCCATTCACCCTCTTCTGACAATTAAACTAACCAACCTCCCTCCCAGTTGGAACCACCTCCCACTGGATACACTCCCCTACCCAGACATAATCCGCCAAATGACAGCCCTGGAAGAAGCATTCCAGCACATCCTCGGCTTCATCCCAACCTACATGCGCGCTCCATATCTGTACATGAACCCAGTCGTGCTGCAGGCCATGACCGACCTCGAGTATCATGTCATCGGCGCTAGCATTGACACGAAGGATTATGAGAATGATGATCCAGGCACGAGCTGGCGCAGTTTTGAGCGGTTCAAGGTTGGGCTTGATGCCGGAGGGAATGTTGTACTTGCGCATGATTCGCATGAGAATACTGTTGCTGTTCTTGTTGATAATCTTCTTGGGGAGGTTAAGAGCAGGGGGTTGAGTCGTGAGTTTCTTCTTCTGGTGTTTGACTAGAACTGACTCTTTTCATAGCTGTTACCATTGGCGAGTGCCTCGGGGATCCGGCTGACTTGTGGTATCGTTTGGGGAGGTAGACAGTTGGAGCAGGACTGTTTCGTCTTTTGAGTTTGCGTTCTTTGGTTTGATGAGTGGTCTTGGACAATTTCTTCCGTTGTGTATATCTTAGTTTTCATTCTCCACCAATCGTTTTGCAGGCAGGATAGTCTACATTCACTTGCATTGATTAAATTGGCTTAACTGGCCCCGGGGATTGCATGTATAACACCCTGGTCTAGTCTCTCATTATATTGCTTCGTTCTTCGACTCACGAGCTTGCTGTCCAAGGTATCATCATATAACCTCATGAATAGATATTGATACTAGCGAATAAATATAAAGGAACGATTCATTATACTTGCGAGTAGACTAATGCAAATGGTCAAAGATCTGATACCACCAAAGACACGTTGATCTATCAGGTAGACACTCTATTCAATATGTCTATCTCTATATCTATCTCTAAACCCGATCTCCATCACAAATCTACAACTTTCCAAAAATCTTAACCCTCTCCTCAATAGGCTTCTGTACCTTCTCCCCAGGCCCAGCCTCAGGACTACCAAAGACCATCTGCGCAACAAGCCGCCACTCAGTAGGCAGATTCCACTGCTTGGCAACACCCGCATCAATGAGGGGGTTATAGTGTTGCAGGTTTGCGCCGAAGCCTAGAGCTTCGAGGCCGGTCCAGACTGGTCATATTGTTAGTATTGCATCACTTGCAAAAAACAGGAAAGGTGAGTACATACGGAAATACTGATGCATAGCATTCGAATGATCAGCCCAGGGCGCGAAATGATCCTTGAAGGCAGGGAATTTCTCCTGGAAGGGTTTGATATGGGCTGGGTCTTCGAAGAAGAGAACCTATACAAAAAATTAGCATCAACCATACCAGACGATACCAAAAGCAGTGTATAAACATGTACATATACATACCGTTCCATAAGCAGCCTGGAACCCCTTCAACTTAGGCAATGTCTGATTCTCCCACATCTCCTTGGACACCTTGCCAGACTCAACTAGTCCACCGAAGGCCTCGATTGCAATATCCCACAGCTTGTCGTGCTCGCCATGTAGGAGGACGACCAGTCGTGTTGACTGGGTATTGAAGGAACTGGGGACGTGGAGGATAGCTTGGTTGACTAGTTCTTCGATCTTGGACTCTGCATCTTGGATTGGGGCTGTTTTGCCTAATGTATAGATTGTGCGTCTGTTTTGAGCTAGAGAGATCAGGGAGGAGGTGGACATCTTGGCTGGGGATTTGGTGATGGGCGTGTTTGTGAATTGGCGTGTCAATTGGGTTTGGCAGGGAAATGCTCTGGTTTTGGTGGTGTTCAGGGCTGTGCGCGTCATGGAGTGTAAGGTTGATTTGGTGAAGTGGGATGCCATCTTATCTATTCTTGTAGGTGATCAATTGGGGTGTTAGGGTTGAGGTTAGCAGGGCAGCATGTCAGACGGGGATGCTCCGTGTTTTATAGATCGCCAAAGGGGTAGTGCAGCCGAGGAATAGCGGAATTACGGGGGTTCGGATATGTGGCTGATTAATACGATTTCATTGGTGTCCGCCGGGTTCCAGTTCAACGGGACCAAGGCCCGCGCGTCGTTTGTCAGAAAGTGTGAATGCTTACACGCCAGAGCTTAGCCGTATGTGGCAATTGGTCTGTTTATGGGAAATGGTCTTTCAAACAGCATTTCTTTATCATGTTTCTGCTGGGGTATAGTGGGTGAGTTCTGCTTATCTGTAGTCTAGTTGACACAGGTTCTGCATAGGAAAGGCAATTAAGATGAGAACAAAGTGTAATTCATCAAGGGTATCTAACAGCTAGTCATAATGATAGGACGAGTCACCTGGTGAAAGGGATCAAGTTTCCGGCGCGTGTATCGTATTGGTAGGGCTGCCTTGCTATACCGAACACATCGCCGACTGATCGACTCGAGCGATCGCAGAACCCAGAAGCCCGCGTAAAGGCATGCATCCTATCTGAATAGTGTACCCTGTTGGTCGACTGTTTCCTCGGGTTGGGTTCAAACATCTCAACACTTTGATCCAATTAGCCATTGGTCGCAAATATTGACAACAATAACAAGAGATATTTTGGCAGACTCAGAGACCCGTCTTGAAACATATAGGAATCAAATATCACCATGGGTTGGTAAGATATGATTGATCATCATCATTGCAATGCCAGAAACAAAGAAAGTATATGAGATAAACAAGGGGAAAGGCATACCTGAAACAGCCGCGATCAAGTGGGGACATCGCGGATACCAACACGGAAAAGTAGTCCTTGCTATTGAGCCTCAAAAATGAGAATCATCCGAATTTCTGTATCTGTTTGGATAAGTGGGTAAGTCGATGATTTGGTTGAAAATCTTTTCATTTTCATTTTCATTTTTTTTTTTTTCTTCGCGATCATGTTTTCAGTGCAGAGAATTCAAGGTAAGAGTCTGTCGAAGTGCATGTTGCGCGCGAGATCACGCGAGGGCACCGTTTGCGCGGCTTGCACGGAGGCAAGGAAGAGCGCAGAACTGTAGGGATAATTGGCGCAGACATTTTTCAATTTATACGGGTCTCTTTAGGCGAGAGGGCAGTGGCCCTACCCCTGTTTTGCTTGTTTTCAGTTGATGTCGTCATTGATATTCGATCGTCGCCTATATAATCAGGCACAAGTCACAGATCTGTTCCTGGATCTACACTGGAGCATTCCTATAGCTTATTTCTACTCCTTTGGCCCACCAACCAGTACATGGTGTTGAGCACAATTTTGCACTTTGGTTGGCAGGATTTCTGATGATAATGGTCGAAGCATCGTCTCTTGTAAAGAACTGTTCAATACTTTACCAGTGATAACATATCCTCTTGTTTGCATGATTGGCTCTCTTCTAAAGACTGGTCATGATCTTTGTAGCTTCTACAATGGCCATGCCAATGATTGGCACCGTGCTCTCCCCGGAATCATCGGAATTGACGAGATTTCGGAATTATGAGAGACTCTTAAAGATCATATTGTACAACGAGAGGAACTGCGGGGATGTAAGAAGCTTGACTAACAGCAAGATTCGAAAGAGACTTACATATGAATACTACTTCTTCCATAAAAGGGAGGTCGTCCACCACTCGCACGAGTGCAAAGCCTGCCTTGCTATTTGGAAATTCCAAGTAACCTCTCGTTGTCCTTCCCACCAGCACAAGTGTTGCAATGGCGGATGGAAATTTCTTCACTGATCTTTTTCGAGAACAACATCATGTGAATCTATACACTATTCTGGTCATTGCCTTCATTACGCTCAGCTCAGCAGCCTATGGCTACGCGGCGGCGAATATCGCCACAACCCTAACCCAACCATCCCACTTACTGATTGAATTCAGATCATTTCTCATCCAAAACAGTGCTCCTATTTGGATTGCTGAGCTTGCACCGCCCAAGGTCCGTGGCGCAATTGCTGATGCGCATGCTCTTCTTATGTTATTTGGATATTGCATTGCAAGCCTTGTGGGGCTGGGGTCCTATTTTCACCCTGACAAAAATCAATGGAGAGGAATAGTGGGCATACAGATGGTCTTTCCGACAATCATTCTTTGTGGGATTTACTCAATGCCCGAGTCCCCTCGGTATCTGAATTCTCGCGATCGCACTGAAGAGGCATGGGAGATTGTCAAGCGACTACATGCTGTCAGAAATGAGCCGGGAGCCCACGAGTCTGTTACAAGGGAATTCTATCAGATGAGGAAGCAGATCGAGTTGGATCGCCGCTTTCAGACTTCATATTGGGGTACTCTTACGACTCCTTCGCTACGTAAGCGAGCTATCATGATGATTTTCTTGGAGTTTAGTATTTACAGTTGCGGAGTCCTCGTTATACTGAGTCCGGATTTCGAATCCTCCAAGTTCAAGTAATATTGCGTCTAATGCGTTCTCCGTGTTTTATCTTTCAGACTATGGGTCCGTCGTGTGGTCAAGCCTTGGCTTCGACACCCTCCAGGTCCCAGGGTTTCAAGTCGGATTCCAATCCATTGGGCTTGTAACCAATGCTCTTTCTATGTCATGGGTTGACCACAGGCCCCGGCATTGGGACATTGCCTTCGGGCTTGATACCTGTGCCGTCTTAATGGCCATTGAAGCCGCATTGCAGCGACTATCGCGGCTGTGTTTTTCATCCTCACATATCATAACACCAGGCATAAGCCGCTGGAGGAGATCGCAGCCTTGTTTGGTGGTGCGGATCAAGTGGTGGTGTATCAACGGGAGTTGATTAGGGAGGGAAACTATTTGGAGGATATTGGTATGGTATTGAGCCAAGGGGGAGGCCATTGAGATCCAGGAAGTAGAGAATGTTACTGAAAGACAGTGATAAAATGTGCCCAAACATATGAGATCTGTCTTGCATAGGTCCGCAAATCATCCGATGTCTAGGTGCATTTCGGCCCACGACCGACACACCGGGAGCACTGCGGAGTTTGACGATCACAAATCCGCTTCCCCTCCGCACATGCGACGCATGACTTTTGTCAAGAACGAGGGTCGCCGGAGCTAATAGTCATTCTGCAGGCTCTTAGTGATGCAGAGGAGGACAAGAGGGCATGCCAAAGTTGGTCTCACCCGCGTCTCTGAAACTCCGCAAACTCCGCAGGTCCCGCCGAGAGAGCCGTAAGACATCCAATGATGTCGCGAGTTTTGTCCCGATATACACGAAAATGAAGATGGCTGCTTTGAAATGATCAAGATTACGCGATAGATTATATAGCAAAACTCCGCAATTCCAACCTATCAATCTATCTTCATAAGCGTGGTTTTGTCAAGCTCATCATGCAGACAATATAAATGCTTTGTGTCTTGCGAACAACTTTGTCACTCATCATCTCTTCTTCCCAACACTGCATTGATATAGCATAATGGCCGTTATTGAACTGATCTTCCCCAAATTTAAGCCAGATCAGGCTTCAATCGACGAGCTCGAGCGAGAGTGGCCTATTATCAGCCCAAAATTGACCAACCCAAATCCGGGACTGCTGAGTGCTTTTCGAGGATGGATTCTCACCGAGAACGGGCGCAATGTGAGAGAGGAGAATAGGGCATTTCTGCTCTTTGGTAAGTCCATGTGCCTGATGGTCCTCTTCCCTACTTAACTACAATACTGACATGAAGATGTTACAATACGTAGAATGGAACACAGTGGAATCTTTCCACGCCTTCTTTGCCTCGGAGCAATTTGCGGGTTTCGTTGTCGCCATAAAGCATCTAGTAACTGAACCATCAAAGTTGCAACTTTGTGAAGTCAGCCTCAGCCCAAAGAATGCGGCATCTGCATCGAGCATTGAGATCCTCCGAGTCACCGTTCCAAGTGCTGAGAACGCGGATGGAGCTCTGAAAACATGGGAGGAAATCTCTCAGAAAGCCAAAGAGAAATACGGAAACAAAGTTGCCATCACTTACGGCAGAAGCCAGAATCTTGAGGAAGTAGTCGTTGCAGGCATCATTGGATGGTCGGGATCGGAGGTAAGACGGGATGTCAAGTCATGAATTTACCCAATGTACTAATACCTTCTAGGATTGTATTCTTGCTACTGGAGGCGGTGTCCTAGGAGATTCTTTTGAGTCACTGAAGACCTTCGGAGAGCTATCACATATCACTGTCGGGATTGGAGCTATGGAGCTTCCACCGTTGTAGACCGTTTCCTCTAAGGCTACTCGCTATCTAACCCATCCACTACTTGATATATACCGAAAGATTCTCCACTTAAAAAGAATATTTCACGGACTTTAAACCAATGTATTAGAATCCTAAATGTCGCAACTCATAGCTAGCAGCTACTGAAACTAGCTCTAGCCCAACTCCAAGAACAAGAAGGAAATTCGACCACACCGTTGCCTTCACCTCGCGCCCACTGTTCCCTTCTGATACCCAAATCGATTGTGTCGCTACAAATACCCAGACCAGGCCGATCTTTTCGAAAGCCTCTCTTCGGAAATTTTAGCGAGACACGGGCGGATAGATTTGTCGAAATTGTATATGCCCTTAGCCGCTTGACTACATATCATATTAATTACTTACAAGCTACTATGGATATGGCGCCTTTAGTGGCTTGGAGTGAGAATGACCATCGTTTCTTTATACTTGCAGTTCTTGCACGAGACATACTTTCAGTCCTTGCGACTAGTGCTAATGTTGAACGACTATTCAACACTTCTCGAGATATCTAACATTATCGCCGTGGAAGATTAAGTGCAACAACTTTCCAGGATTTAACGGTATTGCTTTGTGCTTAAAAATTCGACATCGAGGAGGAATAGGCAGTGTTTCTATAGGGGTTCTTTACACGCGACGAGATCGAAGCGGCAAAGGAAGAGGTGCAAGGTGGAAGGGACATATAAGGTATAATCCATTCTGATATAGATCCTTGTCTTCCTTCTAATAAGGAGGAAAGCACTTAGATACATGCTTTAGTAGATTCTCGAAAACGGATCAAACGTGACGAGGATCTATGTAAGTATTATTAGCGATTAATACCATGGCGAAGGAAATCTCATTACCCTAATCTTTGACGGCCGTCATCTAGTGCCGTAGCCTGAAGAACTCGTTTCACGTACGTCAAAGATTCAGGTTGTAGAGAGAGGCCTGAGATAAATACTCTGAGAAACAGAGCAAAACTGCATAAAATATGCAGTGACAATGACCCAACTACTTTGCGTTGTTTCTAGGCACTTACAACAATAATCAGCAATCGAGGCTGAAGTGAGGATGTCGGAGAGCGGAGATTGATCTTGCTGCAGTAGGAATAGGCTGGCATTTAGATCAAGTGGTATTTATTTTTGTTATGTGAGGCCCAAAACTCCCCCCTGATGAAGGCAGAATCTATTACTGGTTTCAGCCGAAGCCTTCCGAGGAGCAGATGAGAACTGAGCGCAAAATATGCAGCGCTTAAAATCATGCCTTTGCGTAGCCAACTTGACAGCTAGGCAGCTTGGCAGCTTGTCAGTACCTTTGCACCTGCATTGCTTTGTCGCATCCTTTCTGGCCTGGCTTACTTTAATTTCCCTGGATCTATTGGCAAACTCTGTGGTTGAACTCACACTGGAGGCTTGTAGTTTTGTCAAAAGCGTTCTTTTTTGGCGAGGTGAACTAGCCTCTTCATTAGGTCTTCATTAGGTCGTCGTTGTGTGATAGTGTGAAAACATTGTATGACCGAAGACTGGCGGACTCATGAACCGACACCACGGAGCATCACATGGTCCGTCCCTGCATATGATATGCGAGACCCTCTCTAACGCGGCATTAAAGCCTCGTCCTTTCTTGACCTTCTTACATGTGTTTGAATCTCGCATAGTTGCTGCACTAAATTTCTTTCGCATGATTCGTAAAAATGAGAGAAAAATTAAGCAATGTAAATTATGCTCTTACTGTGACATGATCTTGTGTGAGTGAGCTTTACAAATGCTGCAAATCACAGGGAGGTAAGCTCGATGATTTATGTGGACACAGGTTGCTGTGAAAAGTTCAAAGAATCTTACAAAGTCCATGGTCAATGCCTCCCTGTATTCCACCTGAGAACTTGGGGTGCATATTATGATGACTGGGGAGGCGATATAGCTACACACAAGGAGCTGCGCGAATTCCAATACAATATGTTGCAGAGTACGAGAAGTTAACAGTATAGACGCATCCGGCAACAGCAGCCTTCTTCAAACATACAGAACCATCCTCATTCATTAATCCCAACCCTGTTCTCACAGCAGCATAACCCCTAATACTCAACCCTTGGCTCCCCGAATAAGTACAAATAAATCCAAGATAGAAACCATACTATTGGCAGCAGCTAAACAAACTGAATCCTGACATACGGTATGTGATGGTTCGGCCACTTGATAGTCTCTTCGTAGAGACAGTTGTAGAACTGGGGGTAGCCAAAAGATCCTTTGAAGCCTGAAGCTTCGTAATTTTTAGTTGCCCATCTGGAACACGGCATGTTCATCGCAACCGGGCTCCACCGTCCATAGCTCGCTACTTTGACTTCGCTGCTCGGCACTCCACCATTGAATGGTAAGGCTGAGAGAAAATCTTGAATGGCCGACATCTTCGTTTTTATGTCTGCAATAGTTGGTGATATTCGATCTCGGAACTTTGACTGGATTGAAATTATGTTTTGGCGGGTCTCGTCACTCATGACATCCGCCTGCTGTGTCCAGGAATCCGATACAACGCTAGCTATGCTGTCGTTGATTGCCTGGGCTCGCTGGTTGAGGGCGAGTGTGAATTGCGTGATTGTAGGCATATGGTGGTGGAGATCTTTGACGAGATTTGGAAGATCTTTTGTGACTTGCAGTATTTCGACGATATCTGAAAGCTTCTTGATCTTTTGCTCGGTTATAAGGTTCACAAGTCCTTCGATATTGGGTGTTGTGGACGCAGCATCTTCAACACGTTTGATAAAGTCTGACATTCGTGATATCACCGACAAAATTCGTGGTATTGCATCTTTGTCTTTGTTGATAGCAAGTTGCAATTGAATACTTTTCGAGACTACATCAATCAGCATGTATAATAGGCTTCAAAACTTGGAGTCGTACGTACCATTCTCATTGAATTTCTTCAGTGTGTCTTTGGCACACTTATTTTGATTCTTACAAGCTGGTACTCCGAGTGTTTTAATTTGGCTTTGAATATCCTGGCTTGCGTGCCTCGCAGCATCTAAAGATGGGCCCAAGCTATCCAGCTGTTGGCGCATACCAGTAAAGTGAGTGGCCCAAGGTTCAAATATGCTCTTCAACTGGTCTGAAATACTTTGCTGAGACTGTCGTAAGTAATCGAGGAAGAACTCTTTGATGCCATTCACGTCACAAGCCCCACCAAAACAAGTTGCAATAGAACCAGCGAATTTGATATATGTAGCCAAGTCAATCTACTATAATTAGACTTTTTCAGCTAGAGGGACGGGATACCACGGGATACCTACCTCGGCAGCTCTAATAACAATTGCACCCTTTGAAGTCGATAGATCCCCAGTGGTAAGGAGCTTATTCCTATCATCTTGTATGGCGAAGGCGTTATCCAAGAAACACTATCAGAAAGTCAGGACAGAACTTTACTTTTGAGAATTTTGGATGGAAACCTTTTGAAGTTGTGCGTAAATACCCAAAATTCCTGATGTTACAGTAGAGACATCGGAATCTGCCGCAACACGTGAAAAGGCGCCGTTTCTTACAAGTTCCAAAGCCCTGGGAATGCAGTTACACATTGTAGAAGCTTTCCGTAATATGTCGGGATTAATACCAAGATTCGACTGGATTGCATCGCATAATCCAACGCTTTTAGACTTGATATTAATCCCACAGGGAACATTGATCCACTTCTCCCGAGTGCCTGGAAGCATTAGCATCTGTAATTTGAGATTAATAGCCAATCCTACCTGGGATACAAGTCCAGCCATCACAAGTTCTCCCCGGCTTTCGCCATGTAGGGCATGGATACTTATATGCTGTTTTTGTTTTGCATGCATCCGTCTGCTATTATATTAGGAATCTTTTTTAACCGAATTGGTAATGTCTCCGAACCTCAAAGAATTTGTTTGGGCAGTAAGTCGTCTCTGCTGATGTTGGAAGAGTAATTTTATTGTTGCAATTAAAGCCACCCGAGAGGCCATTGCAAATCTGTTCAATCGGCTCGGGGTGGACAAGTACTGCAAAGTACAACATGAACACCGCCCATGAATTGAGACAACACATCTTAAATTCTGGCCTCGTTGAATTGCAATACTTAGGCGAGTGTTTGTGATATTTCTTTTTGGGTCTGTTCAGATCTCATTCAACAGATAGCTTGCCCTGCTCGGTTGAGTCCTTTTTATATATTCTTCTTCGTACTTGCCACGGGAGTACCGCTTTCTATTCAATGACGACCAGAACGCAGCAAGTTCCATCCTGAATACAAATGACGAATGCCAAGGGAAATGGCTGTTCTCGACTCCCTTCATGGAACAATTCAATGCTTCGCCTTTTCTTGAGTTTTTTGGAAATTCACCGTACGTCACAACCTAACTCTTTCGGAAGTCTTCGATATAAGACCCAATCATTAACGCTACTGCGAGGATTACCATATTCAGCAATATATCTAAACGAAAGGAACTCTAACCGGCTTTTCAAAGCAACATCTAAGGTTCCTAGAAATGCCCAATTGGCTAGAGCCACGGCTAGAGTTTATATTAGCTAGTAGCCTAAGATTAGCCAAGATCATATGTAGTACCTTCCGTATACTTGTCGATGAAGCTCCCGTAACCATTTGGATAAGTCAGTTTGTTACTTTCATATGAGCATTTCAAAGATATTACAAAACATATACATAATCCGAATCCAAAGAATAGTTGAGATATGGAGACTTCTTTTAGACGAATGGAATACTGATTGATTGTTGTGATATCTTATTAAACACTTAGGAGGCTTTTTCTTACCTAGGTACACTTCCATGTCTATGACGCTTGCGGGCAAACTCGATTTTAAGGCTGGCAGATAATCGCATGAAGGTTTCAGAAGTCTATCTAGACCTCTAGTCCGCATATGACCAATAATTTTAATTTACTAAATAGAAGCCGACGCCATAGATATTTCATAGTTGTGGCTAGAACTTGACATTTCCCATGGGACTATAATATCACCTTATTCCCGCCATGGGAATTCCCGCGAGATTCCCATGGGAGTACAAAAGTTCCCCATCGGTTTTTATCTACATTAAAAGGTCTATATTTTGAATATATCTACTTTTATAAGTCTACATTTAGTGGTATATCAAGTTCTAAAATTTATGCCACTTATTGGGCGGGCTCCAACAAAGCCCTATTGTCCATACGAGTCTGTGTGCTCGATACTATTTGTCAATAACACAGGCACGAGTTCCTAAAGCCGATATGGCTGAGCCTCATGGGCATATTCCATGCCCTGGACGTACGAACATACAGTAGCTCAGTCATAATGGCTGATCGGCCATGGAAACAAGGTTTGCTGGCCATAAAGCTGCCGGTGATTGAACATCATGGATGAAGATTTTTAGGCGAAAAGGCTGATCATATTGGTACATGAAGAAGATATGAATCTAGTGGCCAGTACGTGGAAAGCAACCTGGACGTTTCTGATGCCCCAGGCTACTATCCTTTATACGCTCCCAGGTTTCACCACTACAATAGGTACGTTTTTCTCAGGGGTTATTACTACTAGTTTCTATATGGATCAAGTGTTTTATTAATCGTTGTAACATACTAAACATCCTACACCAATAGTGGAATACATCTATATCTCGCTTACAAAAAAGATATCACTTTATTTTATATAAAATTACCCTGTGAGAAGTAGTTAAAATAGGTACCAAACAAACGTATTTTTTTGTATTTGACTCCGCCGGGAATTCCCACGAGGGTTCTAGTCTCGTGGACCCACTCCCATGGGACCAAAATCTAGTCCCATGGTGGGAGTCCGGTAGGAAATGTCAAGGTCTAATTGTGTCATTGCCCATATTTTCTGCACGCGTGACAATAATAGGGCTTGGCGAGAAGTCGAGGGGCATCTAGATCATTCTGTACTTCTCGACTACGTTACAAAAGATTTGTCTGTTTGCAGCTAGTGCCACGTAGGCTCTACATAATACGTGCGTAGTCCGTTACGGTCTGAACCCGACCCACCACGGGCCTGTGGGCTTGGGCATTAGGCGGGAAACGCATCCAAAAATGTCCGGAACCACGGATGAACATCTCGGATGATCGACATGAACTATGTGGCGTGCCCCCGCATCTACAAGTTTGAAGGCGGCAAAATTGTCCACCTTGCAAACTGTCCTGCCGTCCTCTTAGCCTTGGTTAGCAATGAATGATCCCTGAATCTGGTTGGAAAAAGCTACCTTTGCTCTCGATACTTTAACAGTGATAGATTTATCAGGTGACGGAAGGTCTAGAGTACATTCGACACACCGAGCTACTAACCAAGAAACATGAGAAAACCACTGCCGTAGAGATAGGGCTAGCTAGTGAAGTACATTGTCTGGGGTAGTAGGCGAATAGCCTAAAGTAATACACATGAATCGAAACAAAGGAGCCTCAAAATTCCGCGAAATGCGCAGTTGTTCCACCATTCTATTCAAACTATTGTACAAGCCGACAGTACAACGTAGTATTACCCTAGCCGAATATTCTAATCGACACCACCCAGCGGGGGGGGGGGAGAGCAACCACATCTAACCTCGATTTACCGAAGACGCCGGCGAGCTGATCTCAATCAATCCATCAATCAAAGTTCTATAAAACTGTTGGAGCCTATCTAATATCAAATAGCTATACGGGCGCTTCTTTCCAGTTGAAGCAAAAATTCCCGTGTCTCGTACGCCTGATCATGCTCTAGTACAGAACTTGAGCTGGTCCTCGAAGCAAGAGAGAGAGTACCAGCCCTACATGTAATCTTAACCCGTAAACCTAGAAGCAAATCCCAATGCAAATGAGGAATTGAATGCACTTGAGCAGTGAATACAAATGAAGGCGTAAAGGCACTGTCCACCTCTCCAAGCCCGTCCTCTTCTCATATCTTATGTGGACACCTCTCGATCTAGATGCCAGCCAATTCCCACTGCAGCAAGATCAAACCCCGTTCTTCGACATCCTCACTTCTTGTTGATCATTTTTGTGTCCCGCAGGTCTTCCAGGCTAGTGGCTCCAGTCCCGTAGTGTATGTTCCGATAGCACATCGAGGTTCTCTCCCCCCTCGACTGTTTCAGCAAGCATTGGTGAGTACCTAGCGGCTTCGGGACTCTGCTCTATAGCCTCGGCACCAAGATATTCGGCTTCATTATCAGACTATTCTTGCTTAGCGTGTTACAATTACGTGAGAAGGCCGATCTGGGGCATGGATTTGGCAACTTAGCGGGTTACCAGTGGGTCTGATAGGCGTTGCCGCCAGGTGTGATTTTCAAAGGCAAGGTCTTCATGAAATCCTGGTTTACCGGCCCCGACCCTTTTAGAGAACTAGTTATTTTCAGTTAGTGAAAACGGGTGGGCGACAGATGCAATTGGACTTTAAAGGCCTCAAAAGATATTTACTCTATTGAGCAATAGCCGGAGGAAAGGGGGGTATCGGCTCTTAATACTAGACGGACATAACAGCTATCTCGCCCCACGCTTCCAAGAGATATACGCTCAAAATAACGTTTCTACGATTTGTATGCCTGCGTATTCATCTCACCTTCTTCAACCTCTCGATATCGGATATTTTGGGGTATTAAAACATGCTTATAACAAGGCTATCGAGACATAGACTAAGCTTAACATTATGACTATCGACGAGAATAATTTCCTAGATACATACCGGACGGCAGGACTCGAGACATTCAAACCGGAGACATTTGTGAATAGCTTTGCCGGCGCTAGCCTTATTCCATTTGATCCGCAGCGCGCTTTATCGAAACTGAATGTTCGTCTAGTCACATCACCACGTCCGACTAGCCAGAGAAGCTAATCAAGCAAAAATTCACTCCGAAAACCCCTTATACAGTGAAGATATACCGAGACAGGCATCACCTATTTGGAAGCTTGCAAGGGATAACCCTCAGGGGCTAGATAAATCTATAGATCAAATAGAGAAAGGGCGTCAGTCTGCGATGCATTGGTCTACTATTGTGCGGCAGCAGATCTCGGCTGATCTGTTCCACCCTTCCACCAAGTCCACCCCTGGAGTACACCAATCCGCCAAAGACCTGCTGTGCTTCCCGAGAGATGCTCTCGAGATTCTGGGCAGCCTGGAATTTGAGAAGAGCAGTCCAAAGTGAGAATGCAAGAGGCGCAGTACGTGTCGACCGGTGTACGATGTCTTCCATCAAAAAATGAACTGGCTCAGGCCATTTTGCTGAACTTGAGCCCAACCGCTTGGTTCTCGAACAGCTTCTTCCCAAAGGTCTCCCGTCTCAAAGCGTGTTGATAGCTGTCTTCTAAAGCAACGCGACCAAGACGCAGGGCGGTGATTCCGACCCACAGGCGTGAGTGAGTGAATGCTATTTAAGCCATTAGTATCCACCGACGTGGCCTTTGGGATTGGTGAACATACTTGACATGATGATCTCGAATCCTTGGTTCTCCTTGCCCGGGATATTCTCTGCAGGAACCACCGCATCCTGCAGATCGATGAACGTTGATCCACTGCTACTGACACCCGAGTTGTACATTTTATTTCCCTGAATTCCCGGCATCTTCATATCAAGAATGAAGACCTTGAGCCCCTTGGTACCGGGAGGGCCAGTTCGGGCAGCACAGAGAGCATGTGTAGCTAACTGACCCTGCGTAATCCAGTTCTTCTCTACGTTGATGACCCAGTGCTTCCCCATCATCACTCTTTTCTGCCGTGGTAGTGAGGCCAGCAACATCAGAGCCGGCTACAGGAGTCAACATTAGCATCTGAAACAGTCGTCCTTTTCACTGGTCTGGCTTACCGTCTGGCTCCATTACCATCAGACAGTGCTTCTGCTGTCCTCACAACAATGGTGCCAAGTACTGCCTCCTTTGCTCTGGTGTACCGTAAGACGCAATGGGCGCTCCGCCAGTGGTGGCACCACCATTAATTCCCCATATAACGCCCAAATATCCGCAGCGTACAATCTCGTCAATGAGCTATCAGATCCTCTAGGTCAGCACTTCGTTCTATACGTCCAAGGCATTCTTAGGAAACTCACAATGGCATCATGGAACTCGTCCCACTCTAGAGAATGTCAGCGCTGTTTGACCAGTCGTTCCCATATTTTACGTACCATCTGCTGGGACTCCCGCAGGCAATTTCATTCCTCGAGACAATCCTTCGAGAGTGGAAACACCGCAGCTGCCAAGAAGCCAAGCTGTGCGTGGCGTTGGAAAGCCTCATCAGGGACATACCCTTGTGCCTCCTACTCTCCTGCATTGGGCGTGATCTCACTATCAACATACTCTCGAATAAAGCGCTGTACTTTTCTGTGGGAGTCCTTGTAGTACGGGTGAGCTGTGTCCTTGCGTCAGGAGGGATCGGCAAAGGGCACATTGGATGTCAGAGCGGAAAAAGTCATGTTGTGTAGCGGTTATATCAGAGGTCAATCTTGTCCAGAGAAGATAGCGGTTATCGTTATTGGTATTCTATGGGAGCAGTTGCATTTAAAAAGGGGTTGAACTGACGCTAGTAGATTTCAAATATCATACTGCATATCCCTTCTGTCATTGCGAGTACCGAAGAAAAATGATTAATTTCGATCCATGGAGCGACAGATGCAGAATAACCAACCCGATTTTGGGCTGGTTATTCCGACATAAATTCCGAAGTGCTTTGTGATATAATACCGCGGAATTCGGTATTAGCGTCGAGGGTCTCAAAAGCAAGGCGCAGAAAAGGCGTCTCGCAGTAGTATGAAAGAGAGATTATTCCAAGTCTCACTGAAAACATTGAGAAAGAAATTTAAATCCTAATAATATGGCTCAGTGACTGCAACAAATCTCCAATCAGTTGGACCGCGATACTCCACGAGACCCCTCCAGGTAGGCACTTATCTGGGTTTATTAGAACGGAAAACATTCATACTCAATTCCTTAGGATCGACGGCCAAGTTGCTTTGATTGCGGGCGGTGCGCAAGGTCTGTGGGATTCATGTCCTAACTTCGAGTTCATGTCAAACTGATCTTCCACGGGAATTGGGCGGGCAGCGCAACCCTTCTAGCATCCAAGGGGGCCAAAATCGTCCTTGCTGATGTTGACGAGACAAAATCCAATCAAGCCGTAGATGATGTGAGACTCGCAGGGTACGAGGCCGTTTGTGTCGTTGGAGACGCAGCCAACGAAGCCTTTCCGGCAAAAGCAGTCGAGGCCGCATTGCATACCTTTGGAAAGGTTCACTGCCTTATCAATAATGCGGGTATACATCACGTCCATCCCTATCCTGCATTCCGCCAATCCTACGTATTCATTTTCATAAACGCTGATCATCCCAGGGTTCTGCTACGACAGCGCCATCCACAAGATGGGCGACGAAAAATGGGAGATAATCAAGAGAATCCACAACTACGTTCATTTTCGAATGGTTCGTGCATTATCGGCTCATTGGGTGGATCCTCAGAATATCGATATGCTCAAGACTATCATCCATGTATCCTCGAGGTCTGGGCTTCACGGTCAAATGGGTCAGATTAATTGTGCGACAGCCAAGTCGGGGATTGTGGGACTTACTGAGACCGTCGCGGCAGAGTGGGCTAGGTATTTATATCTAGACTCCTCTTGAGCTCGGCTTTCTCGCTAACATGGTGCTTAGGGCCGGATGGATACGAGATTGACCAAGCCGCCTACGGGCAAAGACCAGGTTCTACTTGCTGGATGGAATATCGTCACTGGTATTCCTGCAAATGCACACAAGTTCAGGGATACATCGGATATTCCTCTTGGGCGGCCAGGGACTGTGGATGATGCTGCCAATGTTATGCTATTGTTGGCTAGTCCGATGTCGTCATACGTCACGGCGACATGGATTGAATGTACTGGGGGTAGATATATGTAGCAAAATCAAGTACAAAACGAAGAACACATTCAAGTAGAGCGAAATATCCCCCATCGATCTTTTCATCTTTCACGTGTGCCATATTAAATCATCCATTCAAACTTCATTCGACCCATTCGACACAGTCTTCCCGGGCTGATTAGCCCAATCACTCATCCGAACGGCAATGACCTTATCCCGCTGGACTTTTCGCTGATATCTAGTCCAGAGAACAAACAAAGCAACAGCAGCTAACACCGCTCCAGCGACACAGCCAACGACAATACCTGCAATCTGACCGCCAGACAACCCCCCACCTCCATTGGAAGAAGACTTTGAAGAACTAGTCGATGTAGCAGAGCTACCCCTCGAACCAGAATCAGTAGATGTTGGCTCGGAGACATTGAAACACAGAACATTCGTCGTGAACGAGGCGAGGGGGACGTAGGTTATATCTGCACAGGCATAGAAGGTACTATTTGTCTCCATGTCAAATGTCGAGAGGTAGGAGAGTTGGAGTGTTGCATTCGCGCCGGAGGTTATGTTTGAGGGTGGGTTGGGGACGGAGTAGCATTCATGTCCTGGGTCTAGGTCTGGGAAGTTGGTTGAGGAGACGAGAGTTGTGAAATCAGCGTTGGATGTTGGGTCTAGTAGTAAGCATGAATATGAGCTGTGTTTTTGCATTGTTGAGCAATGTTTTTGAACATACTGTTGTTGAAGGAAATTGCTAGATTGACATTGTATGATTCATCTTGGAGGACTAGGGAAACTTCGCCATTTGCTGGAGCTGTTAGTATTGATTGTATAGGTATGGAAGTGAAATATAGATACTAACTCAATGGGAACTCTGTCCGGTTTGTCACTCCGGCAGAGGAACCACAGGGAGCAGTGTTGTCTTGCGCTGCTCCCCATGCTCGATCGGGGGGCCAGAGAAATGCAGCTGGACCCATGTCTGTGGCTTCAGCGGCATTAACATAAGACGCATATAGGGTAGCAAGAGCCAGTAGTGCTGTGTAAGGCTGCATGATGTCTTTTTTTTTTTAACGAGGTCTGAAAGCTTTGGGTTAATCTTCATCAGAAATGTCGGGCGACGGTGGCATATATATGTGCGCAATCGGCATCTCTTTGTCGGAGACCTCGCTTCTTCGTAAAGACAGGCCATCTCGGCATCATTTACCGCATCCATAAGTAGCAACTCTACTTGCATGGGGTGGAGTCGAACCAGGATCCGGCGTATCATAACTAACCCAAAGCACGCATCGCTTGGAGGCAGTTTACCAGTGAAAAGAATAAAAGCCCACATATTGCATGTGATTGAACTGTCTTGGCATAGTAATCACTCATCTGTTCCATGAAATGAGAGAAGCCGAGCTGCCAACGGACGGAACGGTGTGAACACCACATGGAAGTGGAGACAATTATGGGTATTATTGGTCATGGCACTATGGTGTCTAACTAGAGTCAGTCTTGGTTTAATCTACGATGCAACTCTCAGCAGGGATTTAGGGCCGGAAGGGCAGACGCCGGGGTGATGAGATTAGATTGATAAGATTACCTCCGGGTGATTGGACCCTCTTTCTTTTTTTTTTCCTTTCTTGGCCTTGTTGTTCGTCGCTATTTTCCGAAATCTAGAGCTAACGGGGACTAGTTTATATCCGACCTGGAGGAGGATTCCTTTTTCGTTTGAGGTGTCTTTTCTGGCATCAATATATGGGTTTTAAATATAGTTTTGCTTGTTACGAATTTTAAACGCAGTCTTTCTTTATAGGGCGGATTGGAGGGCTTTGCGTTCAACCTGTCAATGAGAAATATCTTTTTGTTTCGCTGTTTCTCTGAGACATTATCGTAGACTTGGTTTAACTCACTGGTCGGACTTACATCGTGACTGCAGCGTGACTGCAGCGTGACCTCTGCTTCGCGCAAGTGGGGAAGAAAACGGCCCACTCATGGTTAAACGGCTAGCTTGGCGTGTAATAATCTAGTTAGAAGAGGCTAGGTATATTGGCAAGCTACAGGATTTCCGGCTCCGAAGGAAATTACATCAGAAGACAATTCTATCGTTGCGTTCTCTTAGCTGAGACTATAAATGGAGCTTTTCCTGCTACAGTTTTGTGATGCTTCATCATATCTGGCCATTGTCATCTGTATACTATTTTCTTGCCATTGAAAGAGTTTACCTCCGGCACAATGCGCCTCTCAATCTTGTTGACAGCCTCGATGGCTATCTTCATCTCATCGACCGTGGCTTTCCAATTCCCCCATCTATCTTTGCTTTCGAAGCGCGCGGATATAACCCCCGGCTCCCCGTTATACAATTGCCACGAAGCATGCGGTAAGTCCGATTTCAAACAGACCAGTTTCTCCAAGTTAATCATTTCATGTCCAATGCAGGAGAAGTAATCCTCATCTCTCAAACAACAGATTACTGCTCAAACTCGACCTACACGACCGATCTCAGCTCTTGCTTGGATTGTGCTCTCACTTATAAAATTTGGCAGTACTATGGAGATGATGTCAAGTCAGCAGCGAAAACATGTAGCGACGATGCTACTCCCAGTGCTTCTTCCGCTGCGTCAGGCTCTAGTGCTACTGCTACTGCTACTGCCCCTGATACTGATTCTGCCACTGGTTCTGCTACTACCAGCACATCTTCCGCTGTAGCTGAGACCGCTTCCACTACGGCTAGCTCGACGGTATCTTATGCTCGGGGTTTGAATTGGATATTATGGCTAATCGTTGGCTTATAGAACACTGCGACGGGAACAGCAGCTTCCGCTTCAGCCAGCACAGGTGCTGCTTCATCTTTTGGAAAGAATACTGTTCGTTCTGTTCTGATGGGGGCTCTTGCGTGGGCAGTCTTGCTGTAACATGCATTGCTAGTTTATCATCAACCCATGTTCGTTTGTGGGGTTGGCCAGTTGGTCCTGGCTTCATTGTTATGGTAGCAGTCAATTAAGCATAGTTCGACACCCTATGGTCTCTGTTAGCACTCAAATCTTGCGTATCAAGCAATGAATTGACTTACTCGATGAGATTTCCATCGGGGTCTCTCACATATACACTGTGGATCTTTCCAACAGCCCCGGTTCTTTCTACAATCTTGGCACCCTCCAGAATCTGTAAGCATTAACATCCGGCTAGCTCCGCACCAGTAACAAGGCACGCATACTTCAATTCTTGCTTCTTTGAAGGCAGCCAGAACCGTTTCGACATTATCATCAGTCAAAAAACACAAATCGGCACTTCCGGGCATAACATCCTGGGCCTTGGGCTCGAACTCCCTGCCTGATTGGTGGAGGTTTATTTTCTGGCTTCCGAAGATAAGAGCGTGTCTTCTCGGGTCAGTACTCAACTTGAAAAGCCTATTTGGAAGATAAAAATACCTCTGTACGGCTTGATTGAGGGGTGATGTGAAGATCTCATGCCGCATGCCGAGGTAGGTTGTGTACCAGGCCACCGTCTTGGGAATGGAGCGGACGGTGAGGACCAAGTGGTCCAAAGATTTGACTGTAAACTTGCTTGCCATTGTTTCAGATCATCAGATGTACATGCCAAGTTTGTAGTTGCCTGAAGATCCCCAGGTGCCCAGGTGGGATAATGGCATGACTCAGCTAATATACGCGACACATCGGTGTACCCGAGGTTGTTGATATTAGAGTACTCACGTTACAACTACAATTTAATGTATATAAACCACCCACTCCCCTTGCTTGGGAGTGAGGGGAAAGTGGCTGACTCGTGTATCTGTCACACGAATGAAAATGTCTCATGAAACCCACCAAAGCCACTTATCTACCCCGCTGACCAAGTATAGAATAGCTTCAAGGAACAGGATATCTTGGCTGTGGCTCAGCCGTGAGATCATCGGGCATTGGACGGGCCAAATGCCGCAATATTCTTTTCGGGTTAAATAGCCCAAAGCTATTAATGCTATTTATCCAACAGTTTCCCCCCTCACGCCCTCACGCAGCTATCCCAGCCATTCAACCCCTCACCATGTCGTATACCTCCTATACAGACGCCAGATTATTCCACACATCCTCCCCCAAACCACGCAAAACCCTCCGTTCCCCGCAACGCAACATAGCCTTCCGAAACCACTATATCGCCGAAACAAAAACTGTCCTCGTGCTCAAACCATTCGGAAGCCCCCACTCCGCTGTCGCGTATAAGATCACCGAGGATGACGGTACACCCACCTTCACAGTGAGCGGTCGCAAATATGGCGATCGCTCATGTCGAGAATTCCGCGACGCCTCAGGTCTGCCGTTGTTCGAGCTGCATCGGAAATGGGGCTGGACGATATCGTGGTCGGTTAGTTTGCCGGGGTGCGACACGGCAACGATAGCAACAGGGACACCGCGGGTCGGTGGATTTGGGAGCTCGGCTGGGAATTTGAATCTGAATTTTGAGAATGCCGCTGCCTTTGAGTTGAAGTCTGTGGATGAGAAGATGCTGACGTTAAGGGTGGAGCGGCATGGGAATGCGCTTGCGGCGTTTGATGTTGTTGATGGTGATCGGAAGGTTGCTGAGATTAAGGAGAGTATCCAGCATAATGAGAAATTGGCTTTGGTTTCTAGGCAGGGGTGGCGGCCTGCGCTGGATGTTATTGTAATGCCTGGTGTGGATATCTCGTTGGTGAGTGGATGTCTTCCTGGTTTGTAGATGTGTAGACACTGACTTCTCTTCTTAGGTTGCGACTATTGCAGTCATTGTATCTGACTGGGTGTTTGGGTCGAAGTAATTGTTCCTCTAAGCATTTAAAAGCGTTTCAAGCAAATGCCAAGATGATTCCAGTTCTTATTTCTGGCTTGGCAGGTACACTGCTGGTCTGCATCAGCTTTTCAACTTTCAGTTATTCAATACCATGTTTCCCTTGCGATTCACTCGAGCATATCATTCTATAGCAAGGTGCCATTCAACATCTTACTAGTTTCTTCTATCTGATACCCCAACCCATAAGAGGACGTAGAGGTTCTTCTTTTCGATCAGGAGGGACAAGACATTGTAGAGGTGTCTCAATCCAAGCTGGAACGAGACATCAGAACTCAAGCAGCAGCCATCACAACCGGAACTCCGGACGCTGTTTAAACAATTCTGAGAGAGGCATAAACAAGTTCCGCCCCTCGCCCAAACCATCCTTCATCTCATCCCACGAAATCCATTCCCAAGCCTCACACTTTTCCGGCTCCATATTCTACAAAACCAAAAGTAAGTCTCGTATTGCATCGATGGCGGAATGCAAAATAAGCAATATAAAGCCTGTCAAGTCACACACAAAAGAAGCAAAAGGTACACCTGCAGACGACATATTGAAAAAAAGCAAAGAAAAAGCAATACTGACAGCACCAGAAAACGCCATCCCTAAATTGAAGTGAGACTCACCTCCGGTTCCTGATTCTCTGAAACATGGGCTCCCATGAAAATAGTAACATAATGTTTATTTTCTTCTCCCAGAAGTGAATTCACGGCTGTCAGAAACCGCACATTCGAGATTTTCTGCCCGGTTTCCTCGAGGACTTCACGCTCGGCGCAGGTCTCGAAGGATTCACCGAATTCGAGATGGCCGCCTGGTAGAGCCCATGTGCCTGCATTGACCAATAGATAGCTTCATTAACAGCGGCAAGGATAGCTTGTTTTGATCGCCCGCGTGCAGGGCAGTACAGCTCTGTCTACAGGAGGCAGGCAGGGGCGGGGATGCAAAAAGCGGAGATCGGGATGAAACATACCAGCACCGACACTTCCTTGTCGCTTGCCAATGACGAATTTGCCATCGGGGTTGAGGACGAAGACCCCGACTCCGACTTTGACTTGGGGATCCATGGTGGAAGTTGATGTTGGATATTGGTGTTGATGTTGTGGCTTCCCTCCCGAAGTGGAGGCGATATGTTCGATCTGCGCTGTACATTCATTCTGACTAACTTACCCCTGGACTGCACTTGCAACGCGATTGCAGTTATTCACTGTCGTGGAACATGATCTCGCCTTTATGCCCAAAAACAGGCTTTCTATGAGATCCGCAATAATTGACCGACTCTGTTTTGTCAATATTTACGCTGCCCCGGTACAATATGCACAGTTACAACCCAAACAGAAAAAGACGGTATGCACAAAAAGCAATTCTTCAGTGAGCGACTCCCTTCCCGAACTACATGAACTTGCATCGAACTATAAGGGTCTGGACGCACGAGCTAGCATGGATAATACTTCCAAGGTAGATACAGCAGATCCGTCAAAGTAGCGATGATCTTCGTCGGGAATCCTGACACCTTTTTTCGAGTCGCTATTGGGATGTACATGATGTGATCTGTACAGTACAGACAAAATTGACCCCCTTCTCCGTTGTCTTTTCCGTGAGATAGGAATTTAAGCATATATATATACCTCGTCCACGCCCGGCAACAGTAGACAGTAGCTCTCACTCCAACATTCACACAGGCCTTCTGCGAGACCTTCTCCACGGCCACCTCTTCACACTTTTTCAATTCAATCCACCAAAATGAAGTTCACTCTCATCACCATTGCCTTCACAGCCCTGACCGGCACGACCCTCGCCCAAATCGGTAACGGCGGTGCCCTCAGTGGAGATCTGGGTAAAGGCCTCGGTGGGGCTCAAGGTCAAGGCCAGGGTCATGGCCCGGGAGGTCTCGACCTCGAGAAGAATTTGGCAAAGTTGACTGGACCGGGTGCAAGGGGTCCTCAGGCTCTTCCTGCTGGTTTGACTAACCCGGGTCCGAAGGGTCCTCAGTCTCTTCCTGGTGGGTTGACTGAGCCAGATGCAAAGGCTCTTCAGGCTCCTCCTGCCTTGACTGGACCTGGTGCTGAGGCTTCTCCTCGTGCTCCCCCTGCCGTGAAGGCCCGTTCCGAAGCCATCTCATCTCCAACACCGACCCCGTCTATCCGAGCGTTCAACGGGTCCGGTTCTAGCGCCGCCTCTACCCCCATGCCTACCCTCAGACGTGTTAAGCGTACCTTGCTTGCATCTGCTGTTCCTGCTTCGTCGGCGGTTGTGGCTTCTTCGGTTACTACTCCCAGCTCTAGTGCTGGTGTTATTGCTCGTTTGGAGAAGCTTCTTTATTAGATGTTTCATGCTGTTGAGAGGCTAGGCTGGTCTGGTCTTGGTTTTGCTGGACGATGTGGAATGTTGAATCGTGCACATTGTTTCGGAGGATATGCTTGGTTTGTTGAGTGGAGGATGCGCGATGCTGTGGTAGTTGTTGCTACTGCTGTTGGCATGTGACTTTTCGGTTTTGGTTCCTTATTGCGAGTATATACTCGTGACAAAGAAAAGTAGATAAATGACCTTCTTTGCAATGCTTCTTTGTTGCAAATGACAATGTGGTTCCTGGGTGTAGAGAACGAAGCATGTATAGCGTTAAATTGTGATAATCGGTACTCACAAGCTTTCCAGGTCATAGGAGGAAGCTTCAACTTTCCTGGTCTTCAAGGATGACTCCGTCTATATCACCTAACTCATTAATACTTTCATCGCTATTTTCTGGGACTTAGTACAAGTCGACATTCTTGATGACTGAGCTTACCCAAAGACTATATAGACTGGTTGATATGACTCGGTTTGCTTTAATCCTAGGAGCCAGGCATTTTTCAAGATTTTATATTACCTATGAGTATAGCAGGACCCTATGCTTTTCATGGGAATGTTTGTCGAGTTTGTTGCACTGTTCGCGATCCTTACGCGAGACTTTTATAATATATTGCCATTCATTTGTAAGCAGTAGACCTTGGACGATGGATGCCAGCTCAAAGCATGATTGCTTCAGCGAAGCCCATTGCCGAAATGAAAACCAATATATCAGGTCAACTTCTACGATACAGTCAAGCCAACGCACTCTTTAGCCTCCAAATTGCTATCCCAGCCGACGCAATCTCAGAACCATTCTCACCAATCAGCAGCTCAGCATTCTCAATGGCAGGAAGTTTGGCCGATTCCAACCCATAGTTGAATGCCCAGAGCAAGGACCCTCTTTTCGCAAATCGCAGCGTAGGTCCAAGGTCATGGCTACTATTGGCCTGCCGCCCCGCAAAATCAGAAATCGCCGCGTCATCAGCGACCTCGCCTAGGTAAGACACGAGCAGGTCGACGGATGGATTAAAGCCAAGGTAGTGCAAGCCATCCATCGAACAGGCAGCAGGCTTGCCGAGACGATGTGACGAAGCAGATGTCATTGTCACGACACTCGTACGGTTGTTTCGTTCGCAGACAACCCACTCCTCCCAGCCCGAAATATTGAATGTCTTCCCCGCATAAACAACACCGCTATTCGCATAACTTGGCGGTGTCTCTACACGGGTGACTCTCATGGGCAGGCGGTCACGGAGGGGGCCTTTGGAGGGGTTGAGACCAGGAGTATAGCTAAACGTCGCCGTTTTCGAGCCAGTGTGTGGCCCGAAAACGACATGGCCGCTGTAGTTAGCTAGTGCTTGGTTGAATGTTTTCGGGATGATGGGTAGACTCGGGACGACGACGAGCTTGTATCCTTGGATCGGTTGCTCAGGACTGATCACATCAACAGAGAGACCGAGACGACGGAGAGCGGAATAGAAGTTATACACGAGGTCCATGTATTGGACCGTTGGATCCGTATAGCTCGTATCTTTAGAGCTCCACTCTCCACTGTAGGGATCGATGGCCCAAACTTGTACAGAAACGTAGTCGAATACAAGAGCCACATCTGCTTGATGCTCCTGTGCTTGGTCAGCATTGAGTGCTTCCCTGAGCATCGGGAGATCTTCATCTATCACTGTCTGAATCTCGAGAAAGCCTTCATCTGGGAAACCGTCTGAGGTAAACAGACCGGACAATGTCTGCTCTTGCGCGTATGGGACTTGACGCCAACGGAAGTAGGACACCATATCACCCATATCTGCGAATGTTTCGAGCGTCCAGAGGCGCACCATGCCCTTTAATGGAGACACCCGGTAAGGACTCCAGTTTAGAACGCCCGTTTGCATCTCCATGACGCCAAATGGCCCGGATGTTTTGTTGTACGCAGCACCCGCAACACCGCGATAAAGAGCATGATGCAGCGCTTGCCAGTCGGGTAGACCGGTGCGTAGATATCTTGCCTGGTCGTCCAAAGAGAGCCACGAGAATGAGCTCGGGCCAGACAGGGGATACTCGTCAAATGTTGCGAGATCGAGTCCTACCTCGCGCGAGAACTTGAAGTGGTCGAAGTCGGTGAAGCCCATCATGAAATTATGCGTGATGAATTGTGTCGGTGCATATTGCCTCAGGATCTCTGTCTGCTTCCGGGCAAATTCGATTATCATGTCTGAGCTGAATAGGTACCAATCAAGAACATGGTCGGGCTGTGGTGTGTAGACCTGCAAGAATGGAGGCTGAATCACATCAAAGCTAGTATATTGGTCCGACCAGAACAGACGGCCCTGGGCAGCGTTTAAGTTTTCGATGGTGCCGTACTTCTTTTGCAGCCATGTTTGGAATCGCCTGACGGCATGGTGATCGTAGCTCTGCGTGGTGTCGTGACATCCGAACTCGTTATCTAATTGCCAACCCGCCACAGTTGGGTTTTGACCGTACCGCTCGGCCAGTTTTCGCGTGATGTTCTGGCTCAGTATACGGTAGTCAGTCGAGGAAGTACTATAGGTTCGGCGCGACCCGAAGAGCAATGTGGTATTGGTGTGGTCCACGAAGCTGACATCGTACTTTTCAGTGAGCCAGTTGGGTGGACCTGCTGTGGGCGTTCCAATGATTGCTTTGAGGTGATAGCGAGCAAGCAGCTCGAGAGTCCTATCGAGAAGAGTGAAATTGTATTGCCCTTCAGCCGGTTCTAAGATGGCCCAGTCGAATTCGTTGACTCGCACGTACGATAGGTTCGCATCTCGCATTTGAGCAAAGTCAGACTCCCACTTCTGTTCCGGCCATTGTGAGGGGTAGTAGTCCACTGCCAAGTGAGTACCACTTGGCCAGCGATCAAGTGAGGGCTCTGATGGCCCAGATGTGTCGTGCGTAGCACCCACATAACCAACAAGGAGGGCAGTGGCTAATGAGTGAACAAGCATGGTTACAGGTATGCAAAGGTAAACTATTGATTCTGTTGGATCTTGCGGGGTTATGTAGTGCTGTGTTGGCTTCTCTTATATAGGCTTAGAAGCTGCAGGGTTCAGCTAGCGACATTTAGTTCACAATTTCGAGTTACCGAAAGCTAACAGGAGTATGATGACTTATTGTCGGAGTTGAACCGCGTGGGTTTGTCCACGAATCGGGCTTGTTCTATCGCCGAGGGCTGTTGTACAATATCTTCAAGGCCACATACGTTCAAATATAGCCTTGGAAGACTGATTCATTCTATCTTTGTTATGACGATCAGCGGCTCTTGTAAAGAGTAAGAAGTACTCGTCCGTCTAGGAGTTACTCCCAACTGTAGCATCCAACAATACCCTCATTTGGGCATTAGTATGGCTCCTTTGGGGACGAAACTCCACTTTTACTAGCATCAAGGCGGTAGGTGATCTCCAACCAAGCCATATTTAACCGGTATTTAACCGATCATATAGCTACAGGTATGTGAACATATATGTATTATATATTCATGCTTCTCTCCTATAGAAAAATGAAGCATCAAAGCTTGTACGGAGAGAGGCAACTTCTTTGTAAACGAAGCATGTTAAATGTCAATCCTGCAGAAACATACAGAGACATCTCTCTTCCATAATGGCGGCCACAGATTTATGAAACGATAAATGTAACGAGTAGCCCTCGGGGGCGAGCAACATGAGTTCGCTTGAGCCATGATTGATCCGCTTTCCGAGTGGCCAGGTGGACCATTCGGCTTGGGTAACATTGAGAGCAGGTTGAAGTGGTCAATGGCATGTCCAGCTTTACTCAAGAAGTAACCGGCATGAAAGCTTTAAAAAGAGAAATGAACGCCACAAAGCGGCAGTGATTTTCCAACACCTAGGTAAAGGAGTGATATATTAATATCTGCAGTCATTAAGCATACGTAAACCCCAAAAAAGCCGCCCGAATCTCGGGGAAGAGTTAGAAAATAACAAAAGAAGAAAAGACGAAATCGCAACGCCACCAAGACCAATAGTGAAAACTAACGTAGTGTACAAACCGAACAAGTCACACGATAAAAATGCAATATATTAGAACCTGAAAAAAGAGTCGTGTGTCCATAAACATGTCATGTTGAATGGGAATGAGAAAGTCTTCGTGAACCAAACAAAGCGCACTCACTCGGATCCTGGTTACTATTGCAGCCATCATACCAGCCTTGATCGATTAGCTGGGCCTCCAGGGATCGCCAATATCCAGCCTTTCCACCGGCCCCAGTCTTGAGATCGAGGTCGCCAAGGCGGATCTCAACTGGTCGCTTTTCATCATGGGGTATCTATCAGTAGATATCAGTATCGAGGGTAGAAGTGTCGGCTCAACTCTCCACCGTGACTGAAAGCGGTACTCACTTTGATGAACATCGTACAATCTCTTAGTGTCATAGCAAGCGACATGTCCCTCGACTTCGCCCCGGGCCCCTGCAGCCCAACATCCCCTTCAATCTTCTGCAACGACTGCAACCTCCGCAAAGTCGAATTGCAATACAAAATACGAGCCAGCCGCGATCGATCCTTGCAGCCCTTAATCAAACCGGTAGCTCGCGACACATCCTCAAATTTCTCAGACACCAAATCCAGCGGACAAAACGACCGCTGCTCTTTATGTCCGAGAAGTAAAGACTCGCGGTTCTTCATTTCGCGCAGCGCACAAGTTCGACACCTATGCGCCGCAGCCGGCGCAGAAGGCGACTGATTCAGCCATTTAGGTTTCAGTTCGGCTAAAGTCGCGTCAGGTTCACCATCAGTCGTCATGTCAGTAATGAGCAAACCAAAAGGTTCACTAAGGCACAGATAACCGCCATGGCGCTTCTTCGGACGAGAACCGGTTACTTCATCTGCACGGAGACGCTCATTACAGCGAGCGAGGAGACCGGCGGGGAGTTGGACGAGAGTTTGGTCGACTAATTCCTCCGGAGGGAAGAGCGGTCGAATGATAGTATCGAAATTGCGAACGATCTCTTTGTAAGAGATATCGGCGGCAGTTTCTTTGCGCAGTCGGAGTAATTTTCCTTTGAGGCGCGCTGGGAGAGAGTTGAGTTGGTCTTGTCGGTCAATTGCCGCGGAAAGTGACCTGTTTGGGTCTTTCAGTGTGCTTCCCGCTGTGGCGAAGCGGTAGATCACATTTGCTCCTCCCTCTGCGAGATAGATGAGCTGAACTCCCGGTGGGAGTTCAAGGAGACTGGGCTTGGTCATCCGATTGGGCGATTGAATTCAGGCTCACTGTCATGACGGGGCTAATTGGAGATAGCTGGTGATTGGATCTTAACGGGATTTGCCGCTGGGAGTGCAATGGGGCGCGAAACAAGCTCTCCGGGGGATCGCTTTTGCATGCAGGGCTGGAGGCTAATCTGATTGAGAGGGGCTAGGCCGCGCTTAGTGGGTAAATGAAACACTTCAATCTCGATCTCGATCTGTGGCCGACCGTAGACGCGAACGTTGATACTGCCCGAGGTTATTCACTCGCTCTCTCTCCGACCGCCCGGGCCGATCTCCGGAGAAAACGGACTCAAAGACGAGACGAGAAGTTGAGGCTGAACTGGTACAAACTCGATAGTTACAGTTCTCGATATTCCGAGAGTACAGTAGTGGATGACGTGCAGGGGTTCGTTCTTACTGGTATTCAGTTACCCCTGCAGTCGATCATCCCAAGTGATATAAAATAAAATAGAAGAGAAGAAGTAAAATGAGTAGAAAGAGAGAAGTCGGGCACAGACGAGCAATGGCGGTCAGCAATCTGATACCTCACAGCTCGAGAGGCGTGTGCATCGAGATAAAAAGAAGGTCTGGGATGTTCAGCCCTGCCACACCTTGACTCAAATATTCACAAACACCTCACACCATCCTTACACGACTGATATTGAAAAGTCCCAGGTCGGCCACATCGCATAGACCTCTTCTTTCTCTACCCCACCTCTTCTCATCAACAACACAACATGGACCCGACACCAACTACCATCCCAACGCCGGCTCACTGCGTCGCCGACTTCTGTCTGATTCCGGTAAGAAAAGTGCAAATACCTCTAATAAGCTCCCAACTTACACCCCCAGATCGGCACGGGCTCGCCCTCAGTCTCAGCCCAGATCGCCGACGTCCAGCGGTTGATCGAAACATGCGGCTTGAAGTATGTCATGCATTCCGCAGGCACAACCATCGGTAAGAGCTCCCCTTAGGCGTACCTACAAAGCTGCATCTGCATAACCCTGGTCCATGGCGCAATCTTTCTTGGGGTTAGCTCGGTAGCTCTGGTAGCACCTACAGTACTCTTCGTTTCCCCCGGGACGAGATGGCAATCAGAGATGCTCCCCAAAGGCACAATCAGCCGGAATCACAACCGGAGGACCTCGGTATACCCCGTGGCTATTTGCATACACCTACTTGTACAGCTACAGGTACAGGTGCCTATTCTGGAGAGCTGAGAGCTGACCTTTGTATCGCTTGTTTTCTTATAGAGGGACCCTGGGATCGGGTTCATCAGGTTATCGGGCAGGCGCATACTATCCTTCATCAGCAGGGGATTGTTCGGATTCAGACTGATATTCGTGTTGGATCGAGGTTAGTGTTTTCCTTCCTGTTTTCTGCTTATCCGAGTCTTGTTGTTTCTATGTTTTCTTCTGCATGGGATCCGGATTCCTTCCATGTCGAATCTATACTGATTTCATTACAGAACCGATAAGACGCAGTCCTTTGAGGATAAGGTTAGCAAGGTGCGAGAGCTGCTAGCCAAGGACTAGATTTCAGGCATTCCAAGGACCTCGACGGTAGTCCGGAGAAGCCAATGCAGTTGACTTGTTGAACCATGTCTTATGCCATGAATAGCGATGCTATTTCTGTTCTCACATGCCACATGGGATGCTGGCTTTTGTCAAGTAAAACCACCACATTCAACACGAAATGGAGAAGTTTTTGCGTTAGAAGTCAACATTATATTGATACCAAGATTTACATCGTTGCCGCTAACTTAATATCTATCGCAAAAAAGAAAAAAAATCATGATGCAAAATGTGTATGAGAAGAGAGAACTCGGAAGAAAGGTGAGTATAAATGCAGAGAGAACGTGTTCAATAAGAATAAGTGGAGATGCCGTAGCCGGGGGACAAGGGGGGTGAAGATAAAAAGTAACAAAAGGGTATGGAGTGCGATTACTCCTTTTTGCGAGAGGAATGTTCATCAACCCCGACTTCTGCTTCTTCTTCTTCCTCCTCCAACTCCTCCAACTCAGGCTCGGCCTCGGCCTCCTTCCCGAAATCCCAGAGCCGGTCAGTATCGACCGGCTTTGGGGCCGGAGGTTGAGCAGTTTCGCCGCCGCTCATTTGCCATTCCATAAGCTTGGAGAAAGCGCCGTCGTGGGAGCTGAGCTGCTCGTATGAGCCTTGCTCAGCGACCTTGCCATCGTTACCGAGGACGATAATCGTGTCAGAGCGCTTGATTGTGGAGAGGCGGTGGGCGATGCTGATGGTGGTGTTGTTGCCGCGGAGGAGAGCGGCTAGTGCGCTGTTTACGAGGGTTTCGGATTCGGCATCTAGGGCGGAAGTTGCTTCGTCCAGGATCAAAATATCGGGTTCCTTGATGAGGGCACGCGCAATGGCAATGCGCTGCTTTTGGCCGCCGGAGAGTTGAGCTCCGCGAGCTCCGACGTGAGTGTCGAGTCCGTTGGGGAAGTCACTGATGAATTGGCAGTTGGCCTTGCGGGCAGCTGCAATTATCTCTGATCTCGATGCGTTGGGCAGACCGTAGGAAATGTTGTCGGCAATTGTTCCGGAGAACAGGACGGGCTCTTGTGAGACAACTCCAATCTTTCTCCGCAGGGACTTGGCGTTCATTCCCTTGATGTCCTTGCCGTTGATCAGAACTCGGCCTTCGGTAGGGCCGTAGAACCGAAGTAAAATGGACGCAATGGTGGATTTACCACCTCCAGATGGTCCGACAATTGCCACGTTCGTTCCTTGAGGGATCTCAAAGTTCAAGTCCTGGAAGACCGTCACAGCAGGACGGGTGGGATAGCTGAATGTGACATTTTCGAATTTGATAGGGCCGCGGGCGGATTCAACCTTGAGACCCTTGGTCGGGTGAATTGTAGGTTGACGGTCTTGCAACTCGAAGAGTCGGCTTGCCGCACCCACGCCCTTCATCAGTTCTGAGTAGAAGCTGGACAAACCAAACATGCTAGATCCTGCATATGCTGTGTACATAAGGAATGAGGTCAGTTCTCCAATACTGATAGCACCAGATTGAACCATTCCACCGCCAACATAGAGCAGACACAGAATGGTCATATTTCCCATCAAGCCAGTCTAATATAAAGTCAGCTGAATTCACTGATTCCCCATCGCCTCAGCAAACTTACCGAACTGAAGAAGGTTGCACTAATCAAAGATTCTTTCTTTCCAAGGTTGAAGATTTTCCGAACTTGAGTGTTGTAACGGTTGACCTCAAGAACCTCACCAGCAAAAGACTGGCTAGTCTTCACATTTCCCAAGCGTTCTTCGGCAATCTTAGTCAAAGATCCTAAGTTCTTTTGGATCTTGCGACTGAGGTTCCTGATAGCGCGGCCATAGAAAAGAGCACCAAGACCAATTGGAGGTAGCAACAAAAGCAAGACACTGGACAGCTTCAAGCTGGTGTAAGCCATCAGACCGAAACCAGCAGCACCGCTAACAGCAGCTCGCAATCCATCGGACAAGTTCTGAGTGATACTCTTGCCAACAATAATAGTATCGGAGCTAAGTCGCGAGATCAGGTCACCAACTCGGTTTGCATCGAAGAACTCAGCATCCTGGACGAAAGTTTGGCGGAAAAGCTTGGAACGAAGTCTGGCAACAATTCGCTCACCGACGATTCGGAGGATAATGATGCGTCCATAGTTGGCACCAGCACCGACAAGCAAGATTCCACCGAGAGCAGTGTAGAACATGGGAAGACTCAGGCCGAACAGTTCGCCGCCTCCCTCCGCTACGCTCTTGGTTGCGGTGTCCATAATTTTACCAATGGAGAAGGGAATCGACATAGTGATAGACGAAGAGATCAAAAGGAAGAAGAAAGCAAAGCCGAGGGCCTTGGATTCGGGACGTGCAACTTTCAAGAGTCGCCAGATTTCTTGGAATCCGGACTTCTTGCCCGATGCGCCGTCCTTAGCCAATCTGGCGCTCATATTTACCTGTGCCGCCTGTGCCGCTCGCTCGGACAACTCGAATCCTTTCTCCTCTTCATCTTCCTTCGGTTCCGGAGTCGACCGGGATGCTTGGTTTTGGGCTTGCTCTTGAGGAGGCGTGGACGCGGGAGGTTTCACTTGAAGGAGGTTCGTGGTGGAAGAAAACAGGCGGGTCTGCGATACAATGCGAGACGCTAAAGGGATATATTTGACGTTTTTATGTTGAAGCAATGGCGGACTAGATCCGTCGCGGAGGGCTCCCGATGCGGTTGAGTAGAGTCGGTTCAACCCATTGCGATCGCCGGTAGCTATTGAAGGCGACGTCGTTTTGGGGAGTAGATCGCGAGTAAAGGAGCTGTATGGTCTCAAGGCCTGCCGTGGGCTAACGCCCAGGGCTAAGGACACTGGCAACCGGGTACCGCGCATCTCGGGGTTGGATCGGATGAAGCTCGAAACGAAATTAGGATGTCAGGGAAAGGAACCAAGACATGGCATATCTGATTGAGTATATTCAGGTCGAGAACATCACATGGCAGTCAATCACTTCTTGAAAGTGCCAGAGATGTTGAGATGTGACGAGATCTGGAGCTCCGACGCCCGCGGCCATCGGCAAGCGGTTTTCGGGGGCTGATTCTGCCCAGTATTACCGCCTATAGAAGCCGGTCGAGGGCTTTCGATGCTTCGTTTATTTTGGCGCCGGAAGTGTTGTATATTCAAGTTTAAACTTGAGTCGTTCACCTCAGTAACATCTTGTCCAGCTTCTTTGTTACTCTTCTAATCCATAACTGTCGCCCTATCACAACGTGACCCTCCCACCTTTGCTGATACGTACCCCACCTCATACTGTACAACTTCACTGTCAGCCCAAGATGGTTCTTGACTACAGCAAATGGGACGCTCTAGAGCTCTCGGACGACTCGGACGTTGAGGTCCACCCCAATGTCGATAAGAAGTCGTTCATCCGGGCCAAGCAGGCCCAGATTCACCAACAACGAGAGCAGCGTCGCCATGAGATCAAGACCCTCAAGTACGAGCGCATTATCAACGACGGACTTTTGTCGCGCATTGACAAGCTCTTGGAGTCTCTCAAGAAGCATGAAGACTCCTCTGCCTCCCCCGATGAGTTCATTTTCCAAACTATCATGGACTTCGCCAGCAACCCCGCCGAGGACCAAGCTCCCGCCCCACCGGAAGGAGTCTATACACACGAGAAGGAGCAGCCCAAGTACTCTGCGATGATGAGCTCTTTGGTAGACCAGGTGAAGAAGGAGTTTGAAGATTCCAAGCCCGACAACTTGTTCAAGGCATACATCAAGGGCGTGACAGGACACTTGGAAAAGGTCCAGAGTCTCCAAAAGGAATTGTTCGCAAAGCTCGCACAGCTTGAGAAAGAAGAAGGCGCAAAGATCACCAGTGATCAGTTGCATGAGGGCTTCAACCAATCACACGTCTCCAAGGCCGAGCAGGTGAAAGCTGCTTCTAAAAACAAGGAGAGCTCCGTCGAGCTGCTGAACCCGGGTGCGGGAAGCTCCGCATCGAAGGCTGACGATGAGGGCGAGGATGATGACCCCGCCAATGTCGAAATCAGCCCGCTTGCAAAGAAATTCGCTCACCTTAGGACTGGTGACTATAAAGCCTATTTACAATTCATCTCTGCCAATCCAGAGATTGTCGCCGAGAAGGAGACGGATGGTCTACTTGTCGAGGCATTCAATAGTCAGCTCAAGGGTGACGAGGACTATGCCCGTCAATGTGTCCACCAAGGTTTGCTTTTGCAATACTGCCGGTCTCTCGGTCGTGACGGTATCCAGCTATTCTTCACTCGGTATGCTCCTGAGTCATTCTTTCTCGCAAGTTTGGTACCCAGCTAATGGATATATATCAGAATTACCACCAAGGATCACCGCGCATCAACCCTATTCAGCAATGATGTGAACGATACTTACTTCCGTATCAAGTCTCGCGCTGCCGAACTCAGCAAGGAGAACTCCGCATCCAATGACCCCGCTGGCGTAGAGCAGATCCAACTTCACGCCGTTGACCCCAACACCAAGATCACTATCAATCTCCCTGCTGCTGATAGCCAGGATCCCACCGAGATCGAGGTACGCAAGATCTTCGATGCTTTCCCTAAGGACTTGCAGAAGGCATTGGAGACCGAATCTCTGGATGAGGTGAACAAGGTCCTCGGCAAGATGACCGTCGAAGAGGCGGAGGTTATCGTGGAGCAATTGGGCAACGGCGGTATGCTCAGCCTTGAGGAGGGTATTGTAGATGCTACAACGGAAGAGGGCCAGAAGAAGTTGAAGGAGTTGGAGGCTGAGGGCAAGGAAGAAGTTGGCGAGCCTGGTGGCGATGTTACTGAACTTGACTAAGGATATCCCAAAAGCAATTGCATGAACAAATTATGTTTCGATTGTTCAACCTAGTATATCTCTATCCTGTCCACAAATCCAGACATCGCTGCTCTATATATCCGATTGACAAGTTACTATAGTTCAGCCCAGGATAGTAGAAGCAAAAAAAAAACCCTTGGTATTAACGATGCTATCGATTTGAGACTAAATTACAGATCGATCTCCCTGGACGGCTCGCTGCGTGGAGTAAAAAAAGAAAGAAAAGAACAAGAGACGCAGCGGCCAGCTCAAGTTCATTGTCACCGCATCCTTCAACCCCAGACTCCCGCTCCCCGGACCTCAAGCATCAAAGTGACTCTAGATTCCACTAGCTCCGGGTGCTTCCTGGTCCTTCTTGAGCTCGATCAACAGCTCGCGGAAGCGCTCCTTTCCGGAGCCGCTGGCACCGCCTGCGGAGCCCTTGCCCGAAACATCAACCAGCTTAGCAATGCGCTCCCAGCTTGTGCCTCCGGCGGAGGTGTCCTCTCTGTTGGCGAGGAACTGCTCGGCTTCGGAGCGGGTCTGGGTGCGGCCCTTGTCGGCCTTGTTGTTGTAGGAAAGGTAGAAAGCGTCAATGTCCTCCTTGGCTTTCGCAATTCTCTCGGCCTTCTTCTCGGCAGCGATCTCCTCACGGCGGGCAATCTCGGCGTCACGCTTCTCGCGCCATTCACTGTTTATTAATATATCAAGTTAGCCTAGTGCATTTGGCCAAGGGACCGAATGCGGTACGGGAATGGTATGCGCCGAGCATCCAGGTCTCAGAGTAGACTTACCGAACGAAGGGACCTTCATCCTCATCATTTTGAGTGCCCTGGTAGCCAGTAGGGGGGAAAGGAGAGCCGGAGCCAGTAATGGTACCACCGGGGGCAACGCGCTGAGTAGATGTAACCCCTGGTCAGCAAACTGTAATATCATCATGAGATAGAAATCGACAATTTCATACCTCGTTCTGTGCCTGGGTCTCCATTGAAGGGAAAGACGACTCAAATTGACCGATCTCTTCCACGGGCTCACCGTCATCTCCGCCTAATAGGTCGTTCCCCGCGTTGAGGTCCTCATCACCAACGTGGTCCTGAGGGGTAGCGAATTGGTCGGCATCTTCGCCGAGAGCAGCACGCTCACGAGCAAGGAAGTCATCTCCGGAGGTGCGCTGGGTATCGGCCACTTCGGTCTGGCCTAAATGCGGGTCATGTTAGCTCCGACGCAGCGGCAGGACAGTAAGGCGGGATGCATACCCTCAGAGAAGTCCTCCAGGGAAGGGAAACGGTCAGCCATCTTTGTAGTATGAATGAAGTGACTGGGAGGAGTAGTGAAGCCTTTGTCAGTATCAGAGTCAGAAAGGTCGATCAACTGCGAGGTTGAGATGGCCACGGGTGTCAACACGGGCGGCGAGACCCCGTCCGATTCTGCCAACTGGGCGGTCTGCATGGAGGTCATTGTTGCAATTGAGCAATTGGAAGCTTAAGAAATCGCGTACTTTACAGAAGAAGAAGAATCTCAGCTGGGAATTCAGTTTTGTTGACTTTTTTGTTTTCTAAATGGCAGGTGCGAAGTGAGCTCTCCATTGTCGTCGTTGCCTATTTCGTCGACTTCTCAGTTCGGTCTCCAAACGGTCTTGCGACTTCCACTCCAACAATCCCATAACTACCTTTACAAAGCTCACTTTCGATTCTCTACGTCCGACATATTGTTTGCATCATGGCCTACACCGATGATGCCGTGAAGGCAAAGCTCTCAGCTCTCAATGACTCCCAGGAGAGTATCGTTACTGTTGCGCAATGGGTCATGTTCCACAGGTACACAACACTGCTTCTGACATCAATCCAAGGGCCCTCCCTGCTAACACATAATGCCCCAGGCGACACGCCGAACGAACTGGCCAGATCTGGCTTCAGAGAATCCGCGAATCCCCTCCTCCCAAACGTCTCAACTTGATCTACCTGGCGAACGGTAGGTGCCGTCCCGCGCTCAAGCTCCGCTCTGTCCACTAACAAATTTACAGAGGTGGCTCAACAATCCAGGGCGCGCGGAAAGGATGATTTCCTCATTGCCTTTTCTCCGGTCAGTCCTGAAACATGCGCTGCTTGACACACGCTGACGGAAGAACAGATCGTGGTGGAAGCTACAGCTGCAGCTTACAAGGGTAACTCGAACGACTTCCAACAGAGAATCCGCCGAGTTGTGGAGGTTTGGAGGGCACGCAATGTTTTTGAGAGTCCGATTCTGGATGCGGTGGAAGCTACTGTGGATGGTAAACTGAACCACTTGAGAATCGCTCGGACGTTGAACTGATCATTCTTTAGAAATCGACAAGGCTCGTTCTACCACCAAGAAGCAACCCCTTGGGGGCTCCTTCTTCAAAGACAATTCATCTGGATCTACTCCATCTGAGATTCAGCCTTTGGTCCCATTGCAGGTTGCTGTCTCCAAGGCCGCTCTTAGCTCGAACTCGTCTACCACAACTGCCACGACCGAGTTCGACAAACTACATGACCCCAAGAACCCGCAGCCCACCCCGCCTGTCCAAGCTGCACGTCTCAGTCAGCTCTTGAAGTCACTTGCCAATGCCGAAAGCTCAGTCTCTGAGGTTATCAAGTCGCGCCGCGTATTGATCGATGGACTAGAGAAGATGCTCCAGACTAACCGCGCGGAGCTTGCCAAGGAGGAGACTCTCAGCACAGATATCTCTACAAAGAAGACTCAAGTCGACATCAAGAAGCGCGAAGTCGAGGATGCCATTATGCGCGGCATCTCCAACGAAGACAATTCCGCCGCGCCTAGCGAGGGTGGTCATGACGAGTCCATCGCCCGTCCCGAGGTCGAGGCTCTGACTCCTCCCCCAGTTGAAGCCATCACCCCCATTGGGTCCCCGCAGCCTGAGAAGCAGCAACCAGAGAAGCAGCAAATCCGCCGTGGACCATTCACTGATGACGCGGACGAAGAGGAGACCCCAGACTGGGCCAACCTCGAAATTCCTCCCGATGCAGTCCCAGCAGGCAATGGAGCTTCAGCCACTCTTCCCCTAGGCCATGGAAATGACTTTGATCTTTCTGCTGATGGACAGGCAAAGCGACGCAAGATCTCCCACGGCGAGGAAGACTACTCGGAGTTCGCAGGCGGTGATCTGGATGCTGACGTTGCTGCATTGCTTGCCAGCCAGGGCAAGTAGGACCATATTTTCTGTGTCTGGGTAATTCTAACCAGCTTCTTTTGATTGATGTGATTTATCCTTTTCTGTATTTGCTCTTTTCTCTGCTTTTCCGGCTTTGTTCACGGGTGTATCTCAAATACCAATCATTTCCGATGGCTGAATCACGGTAGAACATTTTGTCAACATTTTTCAAATACCAGTCTTCTGTTTAAGCACATGTTAATCTCACCAAGATATCTGCACATGCAATTGTCCCTGTACAGACTACCGGGTCAATCTACAAGCAGCATAGTTTCCCGCAATCTCTGGCTGAGTACTTGTCTAGAAAGTTGAATGGGCCGCAATAGATCTGACATTATGCGGTATAGATTTACAGGTACAGGCACTTATATGCAAAGTAATATGCTCTTCTGGTTACATTGACTTTTAACCAATACTATTTGCAAGATCATCGAAATATATCAGGATCCATCCACCGATCTCGCGCAAAACGAGTCGATAAATGGTGCCCCCGGTCCCTGTTCACAGAAGCCACAGAGCGACGGATATTGTTTGAGGATTCATCTTCAGGCGGCGGTGGCGGTGCAGAGCTGCCTCCCTTTGGTTTGATTACTAGGACAATAATCAATCCTACTACAAGTAGCAGGAGTAAGATCATGACCTTGCGTTTGGTAGTTCGTCGTTGGTAGCCGGTAGCCTGAAGTCAAGTCAGTTAGCTTCCAGTCATAGTGGAGAGTATCAAGAATGATCCAGCACATACCACTTTCAGTTCCTTATCCGCGGCTTTGACCTCAGTGCCCATTCGCTCAACGTTGTAATCTATACGGTCGAGCATGGTTCCCTGGTCGATGATCATGCCCTGCAGCTCGCGGAAGATATCCGACAGCTCAATAATACCTTTTGCGATATCATTGATCTCCCGTTCTCGTTGTGCAATAGCAGCATCATTCGTCCCCGTACTCCGTTGGGAAGTATGCTGCAACATTGTCTGCGAAAAGGACCGATCCGCATCCGACTCCATCATCGACGGGTCCGTGTAGGGGTTCTGGGCCTGCGCCGCACCATCAAATGGCGTCGCGATACCCTCGAGATCTCGTAATTCTGCCCATCAAACCCCGGTCAGCACCACACCACCTCATACGAACGGGAAGGGATACCGTACTCCTCAAATAAGTACTCTGCTTCTTTCTAAAGCGCGCACTAGCCTCCTGCACTCTAGCAGCCAAAGAGATCTGGATATTCTTCGCCATAGTCTCCTCACCGGAAGTAACACTACCCTGCGCCCTAGAATCAAGCACCATAGCCTCAATGCGCTTAATAGAACGCTGGCAATCATGAAACGCGCGCGTGATGTCCTGCGTAAGGCGCTCGATCACGCCCTCATCCTGTTTGCGCAGATCTTCATCTCCAAAGCCCGGCAGGAGGTGTTTCTGGTGTAGCTTGTCCAGCTGGGAGGATTTCCCGGCGATGTCTGCTAACAGCTCGGAGACCTCCTCCTGCACATCTACCCAGCGCGGGGGCAGGAGGTCCATTTCGATAACCATGTCGCCATCTTCGTCTGTGTCGCTGATTAGGCGTCTGTTTTCTTCTGGATGGGAGGGTGTGTCGGCGAAGCCATTTGAAGAGGTGCCGAAGGCGGGTTTCTTGGCTGGGTGGTGGATTAGGGATTGGCGGTAGGAGAGGTAGCTAGTTATTAGGATTAGATGTTAGTGTTAGATTAGGTGGTTTGGTAGTTTGAGCTCGTTGCTTTGGGGTTGTCCTTTTGCGATGACGGGTTGCGTCTTGGTCCGGATGGGGTATGGGATTGGGTAATTGGGGATGGGGGGAGGCGTACAGGTTGGTGCGATCCCGCCACATTGTGTGTGTGTGCTTCAGGGATCTGGTTGGGTATGTTTATCGGGTTGTTATAGGAATCATCATCTGGATTGTAGGGCAGCGGGTGTGTGTCTGGGTGATAAGGAGCTCCGGCGTCTCTCTAGATGCAGGTCGGAGGTTGAAAGGGCGGTATTGGTTATGTAATATTTGATACTGTCCACGTTGGGAACTGTATTTATGGTACTTCTCTGTAATCTGGTACGGGCGCTCAGGTACATAACGCCAGACTTGTTAACTTTGAGTGAAATGTACTGTGATGTCAATTATACATCCGTTGTTACTTGTTATGTACAGTAGTCGTGTGATAGGTACACAGTGCTGGTTGGTGATACACCCCAGGTTTTCGTATCCCTATACACTGTGTGTGCAATGTGGCAAATGAATAACACTGTTCAGTGTATATGGCTCTACAGCATATAGATAATATCATAGTCTCTGTTTTAAATGTGAATATATCCACCTGATATGCCCCGCAGCCAGAGATAACTGGGAACTGATAGCGTCTGCCAATAAAGCAAGCTGTGTTATGTGGAAGAGGTGGCTTAGGGCGATATCTAGCTAGAGAGTTAGCTTAAGACCAAGCTTTGAACCCGCTTCCAAGAACAGAAATAACCAGGCAGATACACTAAGATAATAATAGACTAGGCATATAGACTAGACATCTAGTCTAGACATATAGTCCAAGAAATGTCAGCTCAGCCCTGGGGTTCCCACCGCCCTGGGGTGAAACAACGCTGACTGGGCACCTCAGGCACGCTATTTTGGTCTGGTAAGGCTGTCCCCCTTAAACTCTTCTTCATTTCCCCGTTTGACCCCTCCTTTCGACATTTCCCACTCTCTGCATTTTTGCCATCTATCTTCACCATGGTATGTCTAACTTCCCTCGTCCATAAAGTTGCTCTGCTGCAAAAAATAAACACCCCACCATGCGGGGCATCCTGCTGGAACCTCGCTGACGCCGCATCGCATCCTCTAGGCCGATTCTCTGACCGAAGAGCAAGTTTCTGAGTACAAGGAGGCCTTCTCCCTGTTTGTAAGTGATCAAATCCTCGGATTGAAGTTGTGGTAGCTGGACAACATACTGACGGCTTTGTTGCGAAACAGGACAAGGATGGCGATGGTAAGTGTGACCTTGCCCGACAGCCCAGTTGAACTGGCAGCAGTTTGCTTGATCCCAAATTGAAAAAGAACGAGATGCTAAGACCGATCCTACCTCCAGGACAAATCACCACCAAGGAGCTTGGCACCGTCATGCGCTCGCTAGGCCAGAACCCCTCCGAGTCTGAGCTGCAGGACATGATCAACGAGGTTGACGCCGACAACAACGGCACCATTGACTTCCCCGGTACTTTCCCGTGTTCCCTAGATCCACCAGCGAGACGGATATTGACCGGCCGATAGAGTTCTTGACCATGATGGCCCGCAAGATGAAGGACACAGATTCCGAGGAGGAGATTCGCGAGGCATTCAAGGTGTTCGACCGCGACAACAACGGCTTCATCTCCGCTGCTGAGCTGCGCCACGTCATGACCTCCATTGGTGAGAAGCTTACCGACGACGAGGTGGACGAGATGATCCGCGAGGCTGACCAGGATGGCGATGGCCGGATCGATTGTATGTTCATGTTACCCAGTTGGAGACAACCCTTGGTTGCCAACTAGATGCTAACCTTCACTCTCTATAGACAACGAGTTCGTCCAGCTCATGATGCAAAAATAAATAACGCATTTCCCTCGTGTCCTTTCAGTGTTAGTTGAAGTCGGGGTTTCAAACGATGTTTCTCTTTGATTATATCTTCCCATCTCATTTCCAATACCGGTTTCTTGTAGTCTATTCTCGTTAGACTATGTTTCTTGGACGATTCATGATCAAGCGTGTGCTTTTGCAGACGGAAGTTAGGGCGGTGCTTTGAGCTTAGTGTTCAGATAAGAATGATCGCTCTCTCTCTCTCTCTCGACTTGTGCAGTCCTTCCAGAATAAGCAGCATCCAAGGTAACGTATAATATATGTAGCAAGTATATCTCACCAATCTACCGATTAAACCGCAAAACCTCCATAAACTGTCTAGCAACATCCGTCCCTGCAGAAGGATCCAAATCCTCCTCAAACCGCTCAGAACCAACAACATCCCCAACCCGCCTCTCACCATCTTTCTGCAAAGACTCACCCCCCTTAACCCGCCTCAACCTCTCCAAAACCTCCTTCCCAATCCCAGGAACAAGAACAGCCTCCTTAGCCTCAAGCCCAAGTCTCCCCCAAAACTCCCGAATAAGCTGCGCAGTAGCCAAATACTCCGCCTCAACATCAGACTCTTCAATATCCGAAAAGGAAAACTCAACACCTGAATCGTCCCCACCAGAGCTAGGACTAGCCCCAATGCCGCCGCTGTGATTCTCTTGCTGACCCTGATCAAACCCAGGCAAAGCCTCAACAACAGACGGGCCCCGCCACTCAATCTCAACAACGGTGCCACGCACCCGCGCTGTCGGAACCGTCTGCCGCACGTCGCCGAGTCGCACGCGGAAATCGCCGATATCGTAGACTATCCCGTTCGGGACTGTGACTGTTAGGCGGTGGCACCAGAAGGGTTGGCAGGCGTAGGTGAAGTGTTGGAAGAGAGATGTGTAGGAGGCTGGGGGGATAGTTGTCATGATCATTTTGGGGTGGTCGGGTGTTGTTGTGATTCCATGTTGAATTCCATTTGCATTTTGATGTTGGTTTTGGTTCTGGGTTGGAGTGGTTGCTGCTGGACTCTGTGCTGGAGCGGGCGTGGGGTTTCCATTTGAATTGAGATTGGCCGCTACAGTTTGTTGCAGATCTGCTGGTTCAGAGGTATAGATGAAGCCGTGGGTTGGGTAATGAGTTAGTGAGAGGAATTGCATGTACCGCGGGTTCGAGGCCTTCTTGTTTGAGTTTGCTGATGCTGGGACTAGGCCAGGGGTGTCGCGGAATAGTTTTTGTTCTAGGCCCCAGCGGCCGATTGGGGTTAGTTCTTCGTCTGTGAAGGCTGCGCGGAGACGCTCTGTTACTGCTGGTAGGGCCGTTGTGGCATTTGGCATAGACGGGATGAAGTAGACGCTTGAGCATGTTATTTTAGAGTCCTTAATTTTTTTGGGGGGGGGGGGGGGGTAGTCTTTACCCGGTGATAGGCATTTTGGATGTCTTCCTGTTGGCAAATATATGGTGATGAGGGGAGAAAGGATCCGGCGGTGTCGGTGAGAGACAGCGTGATATCAAGGACGAAGGTGCCCAGGGCTAGTTAAAGAAAAAATGGCTGGGCTTCTGCGTTTTGCCAGAGGAGCTTCAGTGTGGAGGTTGGATTGTGATGGTCAATATAGCCCAGTCAATATGACTATTGATCGCTCCGATGAAGTCCAGATCAAGAGACGAATGTGGGTTGAGAAGCTTTGGAGTCTATATTCTGGTCAATATGAAAATAGGTAACGGGGCATGGGGTACTCACGTGTGCTTCAATTGACTATAGACTTGGTTTATACATAGAGAGCTCCAAAGTGGTCCGACATCTCCAACTCGGAGGAAAGAGAGTTGACGTGCAAACAATGCAAACATAACCACTCAGCCCAAAGCTCCAAGCTCCTTCAACTACACTTCGATCTTGATTAACTTATATGTTTGGTTTCATAGTTTGGCAAAATTTTCTAAGAGTTTGTCATCTACTCTCTATCTAGCTCCAGATTTACCAGGGTCGATCTGCCTTAACCACACAAAGGCCGAGCACAAGTCCCTCAATTCTATGATAATGCGATTGAAATATTGAAGAATTATTCTGTCGGTGTCAGTATTTTGCAAGCATGGGATAGATTCCAACGTCATTTATCTATGTTTCAGCCAACAGGATTGTTTCTAATCTCAGCCTCAAAATCGGAATGATCAACAAAAAAGTCCCTACCCCGATGGAATCAGGGGCCGCAGTGGAGTAGTGGCGTCGCAGACTTGAAGACTTAGCACAGTCCAGCACCGATTTATAGTGCTGTCAAGTCTAGACCTGAGATGAGAAGTTGGTACCTAATAATAACTAACTTAGCCCTTGGATACAAAGTACACCCCTGCCTTTGCATCAAAGAGGGTTACATTCTGTGAATGCGCCAATCATGACTGTTTGTATATGCAACACCATGCCTACTCCCAAACCTCGTCGATCAATGGAGCCCTTACACAGCCGTGTCTATCTTTCTGAACTGTAGACCTCTCACAATCCATGACGTGCGTCCACATGGCGTCACCCTTAAAGGGTCCCTGTCCCCTCTGTTTACCTTTGATTTTCTACTCTGAACTTCTGTACAGGGGGTACTTCTCATGGAATGTGTTACATCCGAGCTTGATTAACGCGCTGACACTCTTTTGCACCTTTCATTCTTTCACTTTCATTCCTTTTACTTTCATTCCATACATCATTTCCATTCACTATGTATTTCAAGCGCAAAACGCGACCTATTTCAACAGCGTTGTTTCTGATTACCGCGACATATGTCCTATTCTTCTGGCTACCCTCGACATCATACTACAAGCGCCTACCAAAACCAATCTCTAGAAAAGACACGACCGTCCGAAAAGATGCAATCCGCTTAAACAAAGTTGCAGAACATTATCCCGTGTCAGAATTCATTCCGCTGCCAACAAACCCAGCTTCCATTCCACACATCCAGTATGACTTCCCACCAGAATCCAACAGCGAGCGCAAATCAAGACTCAAGAGGCAAAGAGCTGTCAAGGAGGCCTTTATGCATTCCTGGAATGGATATAAGGAAAATGCGTGGCTGCGCGACGAGGTGAAACCCAGAACCGGAGGATATCAGGATACCTTCAATGGGTGGGGCGCCACACTGGTCGATTCCCTCGATGCGCTCATCATTATGGGCTTGGACGATGAGCTTGAGCTGGCCCTCGAAGCTCTAGAGGAAATTGACTTTACTACGACTGCTAGCAAACAAGTTCCGGTCTTCGAAATCATTATTCGTTACATGGGTGGTTTCATTGCCGCCCATGACTTGACGAATGGCAAGCATCCCGTGCTCTTGAGAAAGGCGGTAGAGCTTGGTGAGATGATTTTCAATGCGTTTGATACGCATAATCGCATGCCCCAGATGCGCTGGGATTGGATGAAGTAAGATTTTCCCGTGGAGTCTAGACGGCTGTGATACTTGGTACTGGCACTGCATTTTCAGAAACTATATATTAACAATACTCAGATCTGCCAAAGGCGAGGAAATCACGCCCTCTCCTCGCAGCAGTCTAGCAGAAATTGGTTCCTTGACCATGGAATTTACCCGCCTGACACAGTTAACGGGAGACCCTAAATACTACGACGCCGTCCAGCGCATTATGAACGAGCTTGAGATTGGTCAAGATAAGACGCGGATTCCCGGGATGTGGCCAACCTGGATCAATACCGACAAAATGGGATTCGACGACTCCGAATTCTCTATCGGCGGATGTGCCGATTCGGCCTACGAGTACTTCCCCAAGGAACACATCTTGTTGGGAGCACAGACGGATCAATATCGTCGCATGTACGAAAAAGCCATTGACACATTCAACGAGAACCTGCTTTTCCGGGCAATGACCAAAGACGAGGATCGGCATATCCTCTTCGCAGCAAATGTCATTGCCATGAGAGGCAACACAAAGTCGTTCCAGTACATGCCGGATCATCTCAAGTGTTTCATGGGCGGGACTGTGGCGATCGGAGCGAAGGTGTTCAATCGGCCTGAGGACATGTATGTCGCCAAGGGTTTGACCGACGGTTGTGTCTGGGCATATGATGTTATGCCGACAGGCATTATGCCAGAGGTGTTTAAGGTCAGTCGTTGTAAACAGCACGATGACTGTCCTTGGGATGAGGAGCAGTGGTATTCGGATGTGCTTTCGCGGCCAATCGACAACGAGGAGATCAGAGAGAGGGCTGCGGATCAAATCGAGGCTCATAAATTCCCGCCTGGTGTAACTGATATTCGTGATCCAACGTATAACCTTCGGTATGTTCTTTGCGATTTTATATCTCTGCCCATAGCGTTGTACTGACATTTCTATCCAGGCCCGAGGCACTTGAGTCCGTTTTCATCATGTATCGGATTACTGGCGACAGGAACCTTTTGGATACTGCATGGCGCATGTTTCAGAACATTGATAAGGCGACCCGGTCCAACTTCGGTCACTCTTCTATCAATGACGTGCGGGAGAAGAGACCGAAGCAAATTGATAAGATGGAGAGCTTCTGGCTAGCTGAGACTTTGAAGTATCTCTATCTCATCTTCTCTGAGCCAGATCATATCAGTCTAGATGAATATGTTCTGTATGTTTTTACCTACTCAAGTCTCTTTGTATGGACACAAGCTAACCCATTCCAACAGGAGTACCGAAGCACATCCATTCAAGCGGGCCAAAGCATATCATTCTTGATTTTTCGACCGTTGAGCAGGACCGGCGTTATGGGCATTCAGGATTTGTATTTCATTCAAGGCCAAGATATGATATGACATCCATCTACTACAGAATAACGCCAAAAGAATAGACCAAACAATGCACTTACTCTACTGTACGCATCAGATAGATTCTAAGGGTTCTTGGCATTCAGTTGTGCTAGACCTATCAACATTTGGTCTCAAGATGGTGAGTATTGGTTGCTGTGCTCCAATCATGGCCTATACTAATCCTATTTAAGTCCATTGAAGTGAAAATAATATCCCTTTTGACAGGGATCAAACGACGCAACTGAAGGGCCGGAAGTTGCAATACATCTTGAGTCACAGTGGTGCGCAGAGGGAAAAGAAAGAGCGCTCCCATGGTATTGAGTTCTAGTGCACAATGACTTGTTCTAGTCGACGTTAAATTTAGCACGCCGCCAGCTGGCCCTCGGTATTTTTCCTCGTCTCTGCCTCATTGCCTTTCGAGCTTTTCTCCGCAAGGGGAAGATTGAGGTCTCTGTAGAAGCCGATTACAAGGTGACCACAAGATTTCATGGATCAAAATCAACACATGGCACGACGTTTCTTGATTATTCACTACTTCAAAAAAAGCTAATATTGTATCTCTGCTACCACGAAGATGGTTAGCTTGTCACCACTTTTTATATGTTAAATCTAAATAATACAACCTAAGATGCAAGGAGAGACCATACTATACACAAGCAGAAAGATCAACACAACTCTTTCTCGGATCCTCCTGTGCAAACTGCCTCGCTTCAACATCTTCATCATCCTCATATTGAATCGAATACCGGATCTCTTTATGGATCACCATCTTATCTGGATCTTCACCCTCTCCATCGCCACGGTCATCCCCACATTCATATCGAGCATGTGGTCTCGGCACAAGCTCAATCAAATCTGAGTCTATAGGGAAGACATTTCTCTCTCCATTCCTCGAATTGTGCTTCTTTCCCTTCTCTGGTTTGAGAGGTGTGCCAAGAGAGAACATAGATCTGCGCACTGGAACACGTGGAATCTCGGCCGCAGAGTCTGGCGTCGGCCTCGGCAACCCGCCACTCGCGAGTGGTCGTTTCTTTCTCGACGATCCATGTGTATTCGCATTACCTTCCCGACAAAGCACATCCCTCGACGAAGAGGGAACATCCGAGCCCAACCCATCCAAATTAGCATCAAGATGCGGCATAAACCGCGCCGTCCCAGCCCTTTTTCGCTGAACCCGCGATTGCGATCTGGACCTGGTAGCAGATGCTGAGTTTGAACCGGATCCCGATCCAGATCCAGACCCAATGCCAGATCCAGATCTATCCTTCGAACTCCCCTTCGCACTACTCTCCAGTGTCGAATCACCCGCCGTACCGTAATTTGTACTAACAGCGGCCATGAACGGTCGAAGACAGAAAACGCTGCATGCGACTAGGGCATAGTGTAATTCGACTTGTATCCAGAGAGCGGGGCTGACAGAGGCGAGGGTTGTGTCTTTGTTTTGGAGGGCGTTGTTTAGGGAGAAGATGTGGATTAGGGAGAATATTATTAGGCTGTTTGGGACAGAGAGAGTAGATTAGTATCAGTATTTGTTTGAGCGGTTGCATGTAGATAAGATGCTTATTGAAAGTATTGATATTGATACTCACGGGAAACGAAATATAAAAGCAAAGCCTATGGCTAGTTTGCGTCGAACGGACATGAATAGACCTTTGAGGAGGACTATTGCTAGTATGAAGAGGATGAGTTCGGTTATCACGTCGACTGCCGCAATGAATTGCCATCTTTGGAACTGTTCCGCCATAGAATTAGATGATTAGATGCCAAAAGGAGAGGTGGTTTGGAAGTAGGTACCAGGTTATTGCACTGACCACCGTCCCCCCGCCAGGGTGTGTTAAGTTCACAGTTCACCAGCACTATGAATATAGCGGGTATGATCCAAGCAGTGCATAGAGCTAATGTCGCCCACGATGCCCGATTATGAGGCTTTTGCGGTGTAAGGCGGAGATAGATAGCCACGACACAGCATTTGGAGAGGTAGATGATAATCAGTGCGAGGATATCGCTTGTTGCAATTAACTAGATGCTCAGTTTTGATCTGTATGTCTGGAATGGAAGAGTACTTACTGCCTGGATCTGATTGAGTCGACCGTCAATTAATAGAGTAAGTGATGTGCCGAATCCGCGCGAGCAAGCGTAGAATACTAGGGTTGATTGTAGAACTGCGAGAGCCTGATCAAAGCCAATGTATTATGTTAGAATTGCTTCCATAGCGCAACGCATTGTGGCATGGTATATTCCATGTCGCGCAATCCTTACAGTAGCACCCAGTAATACCCAATCATCCCGCGCAAACGGCGGGATAAGCATAAGCCTCACATAAAGTCGAATGAGGAAACAGACGAGTGAAATCACCAGTCCAAGTGCAGCTGTGATAATCACCCATGCCCCGTGATGCAATTCATCGACGACCTCGAAGGGCGGCGACTGGCCTGGAGGCACATATGGGCCGCCCATGGCAGGGGGCTTGGGTGTAGATCAGGAAAATCAAAGTAGAGCAACAGGATTGACGGCCAGGACGAGGGGACCTAGAAATGATACCTCCTTGTACCAAACATGTGGGAGGGTGAAATATAAACAGGTAAACCGTCAGACGTCAGATCGGAACCCCATGTGGGCTTGACAGTAGAACGAGAAGAGAAAGAAAGAAGGGATCGACTTTGAGGTTGGAATCGAGATTGAATTGGGGACTCGGGATTCCGGGTGTATACTTTGCATTTACATGTACAGTAGTGGAGGCATGCGGCAATTAAGAGTAAGAGTATGCAGCCCGCGATAAGCATTGCAAGGCAATTGAGTGCTAGTTCTTACTTTATTTAATGCTGATATGGCGCTACAATACAGTATCTATTTAGGATCCTATGACGATGCATGCAGCCTATCGAGGCGCGGATCTATTCGGGTTGGCATTTTACGTACGGGGACTGCGCCAGGCTTCAATATACCTCTGGAATAGATGAAAAGGCAAGACGGGTGGTGCAAACCATGTCGACTGGGATCAGCAGTATGTGGCAGGTGATCTGGATCTGGATCTAATTATCCCTTTGCTCATTTTTTTTATTGGGGCATTCACTGTAACATGAAGACACCAGTGCTGAGACTTCAAAGCAATCTGAGATCACACTCTGGATGGAATGGTTATTGCCTCGCGCCCTCACGTCGAGACCATGGCGTTTATCGATGATCGACGGTTAGTGGTTCATGTAGGGCACTGCGGGCCGTAGGGTTGTAGATCAACATGCACGCCCCTTGGGGGGTATGGAGCGTGGATGGGTATGGCCTGCATCCGATAGGTTGTGTGGTTTTGGTTTCAACAGAGAAAGCGAGGGGCTGCATATCCACACAGTATTGGGCTAGGCTTGTGGCGGAATATCCGGGGGATAACTATCAAGGGAGGGATTTGCGCCCTAGATTAGAGCTTAGCGCGATACATTGAAATGCAGTGGTGTGTGCTGGCTGGATACATACTGACTGATCAAATGCTTTGGTTTGAAACACTCATCTCCCGTCTAGGTTGCAATCTTCAAAATGAGAAGCGGCTATAGAACATGGCAAACAAAAGAAAAGAGAAGGCTCTCATATATAGTAGCCTCAATGCCAATAAATCAAGCCTGAATCAAAATGCACGTCCCTCGGCATGCAAGGTCCCAATAGTCCCATTCCAGGTAGAACCAAGGGATAAGCATCAAACGCCCCTAAAACAAATCTAGCAGAGCCACCCAGCTGGACTAATTGAACCTCGATAAACCAAAGGATGTGTCATTTGGCACCGGTGTCTAGTGTCTAGTTGTTCCCACATGGCTCCTCTCGCGCGCGAGAATTCCTCCTAGGCCATGCCTTGCTCCCACGCCAATACCACGCTTCCTCTCTAAGCCTGTTATGCAGCAGTGGTTATGAATCTGGTGCTTTGGGCTCTCTCCTGATACCTGCTTCTTTCGGAACGTCCGTGTTTTCGATCTGTGATGGTATTTTGTTCGGGCGCTTTTTGTACTTCTGGTCCTTGACCCTTCCAGGCACTGAGTTGAGGACTGCGGAGGTATTAGTTGGATTTTATTGTTCTTTTATTCTGGAAATATCCCTTTCTTGCGAGGGGAGACCTTCCTACTGTATCTTCTCCTATCTTGTTCTCTCGACGAGTTTGTTTGATCGGAGCCGTGCTCTGGTCAAAATGACAATGTTCAACAGATCCAAGCCTGACTCCCAGCACACAGTGACTGGCCACGATGATGACAATGACGAAGAACATGCACAGAAAGGCCTGGTCGCGCCACGGTATATGGGCACCAAGGCTGATCAGCGCGATATGAATGCCTTAGGTCGAGTACAGGTTTTGCGAGTAAGACCATTCTTTCCCAAGTAACTAATTCAGCATCACTGACATCGATTGATCAAGAGGAACTTTCGATTTATTTCAATTGTTGGTTTCGGATGTACCTTGATCTGCACATGGGAGGTGATCTTGACGTACGTTCATGTCCATCCCTGCCATGTGGTCATGCAGATACTGACCCTGACTCCATTTATAGATTGTTATCGGCTGGCTTGACCGATGGCGGCACAGCAGGTTTGATATGGGGTTTTGTTGGTGTCTCATTTGGGTTTTCACTGGTGTATGCCAGCATAGCTGAGATGGCTTCGATGTAAGTTGTCGATTTCTCTTGTCTGATGCATCGCATCATCATCATCGCTAATGTGTCTACCTTCTTTAGGGCCCCCACTGCTGGTGGACAATACCACTGGGTCTCTGAGTTTGCACCGAGAAGGGGACAAAAGTTCCTTAGTTATATTACTGGTACTACAGCTCAAGCCATCTGTCGAGACTTTCGACTAACGATATATCCCAGGCTGGTTATCCGCAATGGGATGGCAATGTGCCATCGTATCCATCGCCTACCTCGCCGGCACCATCGTCCAGGGTCTAATCGTCTTGAATCAACCAGACTATGACTTCCAAAGATGGCACGGGACAATGCTCGTGATAGCCATATCGACATTCTCAATTCTGTTCAACACATTCCTAGCCAAAAATCTACCATTCGTAGAGGGACTCATCTTGATTATCCATGTTGTCGGCCTGTTCGCTATCATCATCCCGCTATGGGTTCTCGCACCACGGAACAATGCTCGCGCAGTGTTCACCACATTTAACAACGGCGGTGGTTGGGATAATTCGGCCACAGCTACGCTGGTGGGACTGTCAACCACTATCACGTCGATGCTTGGTTATGACTGCGCGGTTCATATGTGTAAGGCTTGCCAGTTGATTGGTTCACATGGTATATCTTACTAACGCCTGACCCTTTTAGCGGAAGAAATTAAAGATGCATCAGAGACTTTGCCTAAAGCTATGATGTCCTCTGTTGCTATCAATGGCGTGCTAGGTTTTGTGATGCTGGTCACGCTATGCTTCACCCTAGGCGAAATCGATAAAGTCCTCGACAGCCCGACGGGGTTCCCATTCATTCAGATCTTCTACAACACAACCGGCAGTTTAGCCGCTACGAACGCAATGACGGTGGTCTTGGTGGTGACACTAACAGCCAGTACGATTACCGAAGTAGCGACCGCATCACGACAATTATGGTCGTTTGCTCGTGACGAGGGTCTACCATTTTCTTCATTTTTCGCATATGTAAGTCAGCCCAGTACAACGGTGCAACAGTGCAACAAACAAGAACACGTCGGAAGCAAAAAGAGCAGATTGATAACCGGTCCAACAATCAGGTCACACCTGGCTGGAACATCCCCCTCAACTCAGTGATGGTATCACTAATAGTAACGGTCCTCCTCTCGATGATCAACATCGGATCCCAAGTCGCCCTCAACGCCGTCATATCACTCACCATAACGTCACTGCTGTCAGCGTATATCGTCTCTATTGGCTGTGTGCTCCTCAAGCGTCTTCGCGGAGAATCACTCCCGCAGCACCGGTGGACACTGGGGAAATTCGGTCTGGCGGTCAATTTGGGGGCTCTGGCTTTTTTGTGCCCCATGTTTGTTTTCGCTTTCTTTCCTTTGTCCACTGATGTTACGGCTGATACTATGAACTGGAGTGTGGTGATGTATGTTGGTGTCATTGGATCCGCGTCTGTTTACTATTGCGTTAAGGGGCGACATCATTTTATTCCGCCTGTGGCTTTGGTTAAGAGAGCTGAAGATCTTTAGGCGGTCTCGGCTGCAGCCTTGGAAAATGGAGCCTGAGCTTGGGGTTGGTCTGGGCTTTCTCCTTGTTTTTTTTTTTTCTTCTGTGAAGTACATGTTTTCTGGTTTATGCTCCTGCTCAGGACTATGGAAATGGGCTGGCAGATGTATATAGATCTCAAGTTCAGATTGTCATTATTGTTATGATTGCAAGTGTGCTACTCTTCAGTGGTGTTTTCATGATGTATCCTGTAGTGACCAGCTCCGACAATATGACGTGACAAGTACATGTACATCAGCCCCTATGCTGATAGTTACTTGATTAAGACACGCCGCGGAACTTTTTTGCCCAACAGTCAAAGTCTCCGACAAAGTTATCAGATGGAACCGTTGAGACCGGAAACCAAACAAACAACCTTGCATCCTTAGCCTGCGACAAGAGTGGATCAACTCAAGCCTCAATACACACACATACACGAACACGTACGCACGCGTATAGTGACACGCCGAATGTTACCTGTAGAAAGCCACGGAGCAAGGCTCAAAGATGTTTCCAGTTATGTGTTAATGTCCACGTAAATACGGATAACATCGTAGAGTATGTAGTAAGCAGTCAGCCGTTCCACGGCTCAGCCCCAAGACTCAGACTCAGCTCCCTATTCCAGCAGTACGGGAGACAGACTGAGGCTAGACTGGACTAAGAGACAGGCTAGCCATCTGGGAACCCGCCCCAGGGGCAGGTTTCGAAATTCGGGCCATCCCTTTTCTAGAACAGGGCGGAACATCCAATAGGCCCCACTGATTGATATCGAACGGCTTGCGTTACCCACTCTGGACCCGGTGGTTGGGAAATGATCTGGCGTGGAGGGATCGGGCAAAAGTACGGAGTACTTGTACCTGTACCCCTATACCTAGTACCGGGCGTATCGGTAGGGAGAGGGCTAGTGGGTTGTTTTGGAGCTAGTAGCCAACGAGGCTGGTTGGTGATACCCGGCGGTTCGGAAAGTGGGGGGTCTATAGAGTGATTCGTCTTGAGATTGAGAATGGGCTAGATATACATGTTGGAGTATATCCTGAGTACGGAGTCCATGGAGGTAATGGTACCCGTACTCTGTGCTCCGTATAGAAATCCATGTGTGTAGAGAGTGGAGGTAAACAAAGAGTGGGGGAATGTACCGATCATGTGAAGCTGTCACGGGTTATCAGATGTTATGTAATACAATACACCGTATTATCTGATTGATCTGATAACCGAGGTCTTGCCGTTTTTTTTAATCTTTTTTCTGTTTAATTTCCAGTCATTTATTTCCCCTTTCTTTCGGTCGGACCACTCGGATGCGAGTCTTCCTTATTCCCTGTAAACATGCCATGTCTATGACGGGTGACTCCGGTCTGGAGCCGGGAGTCGCCTCGGGTTCCGTTCACGCCACCGGTAATAGGGTAATCGCCTTACAACTTTCCATGCAGTGTCGATCTGGAGAGATGGATACAATAGCCCCAAATGGAGACACCATATCCAGTAGTAGAGTCTGTATTACCAAGTACCGAAGTACCCTATTAATCTGTCGTGTTGGATTGCCGGAAACGTGTAACATACCCGGTGGCAAATCTGATAATTCCTTACCGAGCATCCCTATTTCTGCGGAACTGCCATCCCGAAGAATTCCTCGGGTCCACGCTTCCACCCTCATCCCACTCCTCTCTTCTCTTTACTATTCATAGGAAAAGGGGTTCTTTAATTTCTGACGTTTGTGACGTCTTGATTCATATACCCTGATCTTCCCTCGCGCCGGTTTACCTCCGTCGCCACTGTGAACACTCCTCCACAGTTCCCCATGGGTATGCTACGAGTCAATGAAGACACAAACACACAATCTGACAATTCCCAGTTCACGCAGTTCAATCCGTCATGCCATCGGCAACCTATGCCTCCACGGGGCCTCGCACTCGCAGAGGCACCTATCAGGATATTCCGGTTTCCTCCACCTCACACCCAGACAACCCAATTCCCGAAGAGCCTCGAGGCGTACGTGCTCTCTCTGTGACCGACACCAACTTCAATGTCATTTCTTCTGGATCTTCCCAAACCACTGAATCGACGGGCACAGTTTCTCCCGCTACTCCTCTGACACCGCCCGAGTCACAATCCGATGAAGAGCTTGCAACCGACAAGGAGGATGGCAGCCGCCAACGACGACGGGCGTCGACCGTCCTAATCTCTCAGAACTCGAATGATATGAGACGGGTGTTGGGAACTGTTGGCACCGCAGGTACTCAGAAGCTTGAATCTCTCTGCTGTGGTGGGGGTTGTTGCCGGGGACAAGCATTGCGTCCTGTAGATGGCCCTATCTCAGGCTTCAATTCCATCGTTGGGCCCTCTAACAAGGCTTTCGACAGCCTCAAGTTGAATCTCGATCTCCTTACCATGGACAGTGAGCTCTCCAGCATTGCCCCGCTCCCAGAGAAGACAGTCTCGTTCAAGCCGGTCCCCGCATCGGCAGCCGGTATGGCATTCGGCCCCGCAGACCACCCCCCAGAGTTCGTGCAGCCGCATCCTCCTTACCAGGTGTACCGTGCACCTCTCTTCCACACCCGTGAGTTGACGGGTCCTGGTGCGGAGAAGCGTACCTACCATTTCGACATCGATGTCACACACTACCCCGCTGAAAGCGGGATGGTCGACTTCGTAGTTGGCGGTGCAATCGGCGTGTGTCCCAAGAACAAGGACTCGGAAGTTGAAGATGTGCTCAACCTGCTTGGTGTGCCCCGCTCAATGCGTGATAAGAAGATCCTCATGCGCACCACCAAGGGCCGTTGGCCCACGATCTGGGGCGACGACAAGCCCCGTGAGCTGATCACAACCCGCCGCGAAGTCCTGAGCTGGTGCTCCGATATCCAGTCCTACGCCCCGACAAAGCCTCTATTCCGCCTCCTCGCCGAGCACAGCAGCGAGCCAAATGAGAAGAAGATCCTGGAATACCTCTCCTCAGCACAAGGCCAAGGCGCCTTTTGCGATCTCCGCACCAGCTCCTTCGTCTCTCTCTCGCAGCTCCTTCACGCCTTCCCCTCCTCCCAACCACCTCTCGACCACCTTCTCTCTGTCCTCAACACCCTCATGCCACGCTTCTACTCCCTTTCTCAGGACCCCCAGATCTCCTGCACATACAAGGGTTCCGAGTGCCGCCGCCTGATTGAAGTAGCAGTGACAGTCGCCGAGTCGGACGACTGGCGCGGCGGATCCCGCACAGGCGTCGGATCCGGCTACCTGGAATCCCTCGCCCGCCGCGCCATCGCCGCCGAAGCAAAGGGCGAGAAACTCGACCTCCACGTCCCAATGTTCCGCGGCCTAATGGCCAACCCCCTCGCCACACGCTTCGCCTCGGATGGACCCATGCTCCTCATCGGCGCAGGCGTCGGCATCGCCCCATTCCGCGGCTTTGTCCAGCGCCGCTTGCAGTCCGCCAACTGCGCAAACAAGGTCTGGGTCCTGCAGGGTGTGCGCGATTCCCTGCTCGACGAGCTGTATAGTGGTGAATGGGGAGTGCACGAGGACAAGGTGCGCACAGTCGTCCAGAGTCGCAAGGGCGAGAGTCGCTACGTGCAAGAGGAAGTCCGCCACCAGGCCGATCTGGTCTGGTTCGTTATCAACTCACTCGATGGACGTGTTTTCGTCTGTGGTAGCGGTAAGGGTATGGGCGAGGGCGTCGAAGCCGCGCTCATCGAAGTCGCCATGGCGAAGGGTAATCTGAATGCCCAGGAGGCGGATATGTTCTGGCAACGCAAGAAGGAGGCTGGTCAATATATTGCTGTAAGTTGTTGCCTAACTGGATCTGTTGCAGGGGGCTGTGCTGACTGGTGTCCTGCAGGAAACTTGGTAATCAACCCGATTTGGTTGGTTGCGTGGTGTACGCCACTTTTGGTCTTCTCTTCTCGCGTCGTCTTTGCATTGCAAGACGACCTCCGGCAAAAGCATCTTTCTTTGGTCGCTTGTCCTTCGCCGTACATATTTTATCTTCTTGCATCTGCGTAGTGTCCGCAGTTTCCTTTTTTCCCTTTTATTCTGGTTCTCGACAAGCTCATCCAGTATGGCTGATACCCTTCGAGTATATCGCTATCATCCTGGCTTTTCTATCTTTCTGTGGGCTTTTTGTTTCGTCGTATTTTAGCGTGGCGGTTGTCTGTTCTCATGTTTTGTTTTGCTCGGCTTCTCTTGATTTTTGTCTTATCTTTGTGTCTTTGCGTGCATGGTTTCTCTCATCTTTCGGGTTTGGGTCTCTCGTTTCTATACAGTAACACCTGATTGAACATGGATACATTTCTTCTTTCTCATGTCGGTTCCTCTCCTGACTAGCTCTCATTGCTCACATGTCGGTCGCTCTTCGGCATGGCTGTGCCACAAACATCGCACCGATTTTACCTGGGCTGTCCGGTACGAATCTTCCTTCGGGTCGTGGAGACACAGCAGGGTGTCAAGACTGCGTACACTGCCGTGAACTTCAGTACTGGACTGTAGTTATACGATATTCTCGAAGCAAGTGTACCATTTCATCATGGACATTGTTCTCGCCGTAATTTGGCCCCTCGATTTTCACCTATATTTCGAGTGCCTCGGCTACTTATATTGATTGATGCAGTAATTTACGTACTTCACGGCGCGGGTTATAGTATGAAACCAACGTGTTATGACTTTGTTCTACCGCCGTTTCCATGCTTGCCCTACTCTAAAAGAAGACGCGGACGAAGTGCTTTCACTTAAATAACACTAAAAAACAGCAGCGAATCTGCGGTTTCGGTTTCTCGGTTGATTCAAGATACCTTTCGGCTTGAATCTAGATGGTCGAGGCATGGACAAAATTCTTTTCACTTGTTCACTCACAGGATTTATGACTCAACTTCAACAGTGCCTTCAAGCATCAAGCAATCCATTCTGATTCTTCACTCTTCTTTCCTGACTTCGATAAGTACCTTCTTCTCTCGAATCATGTTTGTCTTTCGTACAACTCCTCCATCTTTGTTCAAGCATCAAGTATATCTCTTCTAATATATGTATCTCTTCCTTGGTCCGGCTTCTTTCTCCTTCAAATCTCCGACGAAACAGTTTCCTCCGATCAACGAGCTTTCCAAGCTTCTTCGGCGCTCTTCATACCAGTCTTCCACAAGTATCTCTTCCTTCCTTCCTTCCTTCCTTCCTCATGTTATATAGTTTCATTCCACTGACAAATCTCTCCATGCAGGAGTATTAAGGAAGTCATTGTAGTCATGAGAGTTGCCGAACAAAGTCGTCTGAGTCGCTCTGTGCCCAGACTCAGAGGCAAATCTGACTGGATTTTCTGGGAGGAGCGTCTCTTATTTGTCCTCGCGGACTTCAACATCCTGGGCATACTCACGGGAAAGCACCGTTGCCCCCTACCACTGGTAGGCCAAGGCATGACTGAAGCCAAGAAGGCAAAACAGAATCACCGCATCGCCACCTGGAAAGTAGAAGACCTCAAGGTTCGTGTATGGTTAGGCTCAACACTCGACGACGAACCAGCTTCTCATGTGACAGACATCTTCGGCGTCTACAAGGCCTACCAAACGCTGATATATCAGTACAAGGAGAAGGGAGTGAAGCCCAACGCACGATGCTGGGCCGAATAGACCAAACTCAAATATGACAAGCCAAAGATGACTGCGTTGGGGTTTGTGCGCCTCTTTCAACAGGCTCTCTTCCAATTGAAAGTTTTGACGCCGCGACACGACCTAGGCCCCAAGCAACAAGTGCCTCGGTTTCTTCAAGCTATCGATACTCCTGCTTTCACTGACTATCTCAAAGAGATCGATTCGAATTCCGAAAGTCCGGAATTGATGGACATCGCGGCTGCTGCCTTCTTACATTTCGTTGAGTCGGGATGGAAATCCTTACATTGCTGTCTTCAGGACGAACTATTCTGTTCTGATATTGGATGCGAAGAAGCCCACTACCACTGACAAGGCACCCCCTGCCTCGAATTTGTTCAATGCAAACTCGTCGAAGACGACCTCTACCAAGATCAATTCGTCGAAGAATCGAGCAAAGGCAAGAAATAATCTTGTGAGGGGTCCAGGTGAGCGCGCCCCGACTCAGTGATGCGGCTCAGAAGATGTTTCAAATGGCATCGATCCCTTACCCATCGAACACGGCCTCGGATTCTCAATAGAATGGACAGAGTGCCAGCTCCCACTCGAATGGACAGAACGCTAGTTCTCAATCGAACGAACAGCATGCGAGCTCTTCTCTCTTTGTTCTTCAGGATGTGGATGGTAATGAACTTGAATTCGAGGACGATAGATGCTTGCCTTTGGTCATTGATAAAAATCTGCTTGACTCAGCCGCATGTTTTCAATTGCTTAAATTCTTGAATGTATTCCGATGCTCAGGGGTGCATATGGAAGCCTGGTATTGCTATTTACGGGAACACTTCATGGATTGCGGAGATTTCTCTATTTCTTGATTTGATATTTGATATTTATTCATATCAGCGCGGGGGTGGATGGGAGAGCTGAGCATGCCTATTCTTATCTATTTCGGGTGGATTACATATTCACAAAGTTTGCTTCTATTTTCATGTCATATGGACCATCTTATAGTATTCCCAACATCGGTGGTATAAAATCGATCTAGATTGGCATTAAGGTCAGTGTGAGACACTTTATAGAAAGAGGGTAAAGAGGAGGGGGAAAAGAGGCCACAATGGCGATTAAAGCAGGAGGCAACGAAAAGAGAAATATTCGAGTGTCGACTGCCCCCCAATTAAGCAATAAGAAACTAGATCATGTATCGGGTATGGCGTCGATCAAGCGAAAATCGCGCGATATAAACGCTCTATCCAATATGACAGCCCATCACAGCGACAACTCCTACAGGACAAGCTCCTGCCTAAAAAAAACAACTCACCACGTCGATCAACATATAAACATGCAGTGCCAGGGCGCGAGTACCATTCTGACGTTACAGACATCGCAAACCCAGCCTCGCCAGCAAGGCGGCATCTGCAAAGCCCAGCCAATGAAAAGCAAGACCCTAAGCACATCGGCTTTAGGGTTTAGACAAAGACAGAAAAACAACCTCTCGGGTCGCGTGGCACACTAGGAATCGAGGTCGAGTATCTCGCCACATATCAGATCACAAGTCACAACCAGGCTGCCGGGTCCTCCGAGAGTCAGAGAAGTCTAACTCTAATTAGAAAGGGATGGCTGGACCCACGTCATCCGACAGCATACAGTAGCCTATATGTATCCTGTACTAAGTACGAAGTACAGTACACCAAAACAAAAATAAAACAAAAATAAATAAATGACAACTCATCCCACCAATCCCCACCGACATTAAATACCACCACCCCCTCCAAGCGACGGATTGGTTGCCTTACATGAGTCGCGCATGAACGGTAGTTCATGCGACGAGACGGCAACCAGGATAACCCAGTCAGGGTCCCCCCAGAGGGGAAAAAAAGGGAAAGAAAAACATAAATTAGATGTATTAAAAACAAAAAGGGAAACAAGCAAGCAAATCAGAGTATCCCGATTCAGCGCCCGGCTGCATACTCCGTCGCATGAAGGCTGGGATGCAGAACCAGGAAACTGGAAATTGGACATGCCGGGGCTGAATTGGTTGTAATTTCAATCTGTGTACTTTATGGGTGTGTCTTGCTTGCCTTGCTTGCTGTGTGGTACATAACGGGATTTGCTAGACGTATGCTACTGTGCAGTGTAGTGTAGTGATGTGGGGCGGAGTGAAGTGCATCTACATGTAGCGTAGTGTAGTGTGCTGTAGAGTGAATTCATCCCTACCTTGGCCGTGCGGGTTCCCCCGGTGATAGAGTGACATGGGATTTACGGTAGAAGGTGAAGACATGGGTAGCAAAGGACGGAAGAAGGTGGCAAATACAGCGAAACGAGGAATTGCAGTTACTTCGTACATGTAAAAAAGAAATTGGAAGTGGAAGTGGAATGGACTGAGGAACTATTGATTCTAGAAGGAATCTTGGCGAGGACAATTATAGAAGCTCAAATGTCAGGAAAATTAAGGTTACCCAGGCCACAAAATTGGGGAAGAAAAGAAATGCAATAAACCGAAAATGAATAGAAGAAAACACCCAGTACCGGGTCATGACAAATCAGCGATTCCACAGTTCTGGAGCAATTGTTCCGTACCTAGCCCCATTCCAACACCGCCATTCTGGACCACTGCTAGGGGGACGATCGCAGTTCACTGCGAGATCCGATGATCTGCATCCCTCTATTTCATGCACGATCTCGGGCCTAAGCTGGGACCTAGCAGGTATGACGATGCCGTGTACTTGGTCCTTCGGTACCTACCTAGTAGTGAGGGGCGAATCTGTTATATCACTATACTAGTAATACATGATTTTGCATTTTTGCATTTGCGCCCTGCCTGTGCTGGTGCCTGAGCCGGAGCCTGTGCCTGTGACAAGTGTGACAGAATATGTGGACCTACCTAGGCACTAAATTAGACCAGTGTCAAAGATCAGATCTGGAATGACGAATCAGGGGAAGCCAGGATCCGAGTTCCACGGATAAAGATAAATTAAATGCTCGGAGATCTGGGAATTGGGGGTGACTGCCCTCTTTCGGAACCCATTAAACCTTGGGTTTGGGTCCTTGGGTTGTCCTCGGTCGGACAGTATCCGAAACGTCCACGGCACTGAGGGCCGGGTCAATAAGTGTCAGATTATTATAGTACAGCAGAATGATTTAATTACATTTTACCTTTAGTAGCTTTCTGAAGGATTTCCGTGTACTTTGACAGTATGTATTAGACGACCGTGAGACCAATAGCATCAGCTACCACGGGATCTGATTCAAGTGACTCCATTGTTCCGCTGGCCTGATTGGCTTGGTTGACTGTCTTGTTCAGCTTGCATCAACTCAGGCCCACTTGGGATCTCCGAGTGCGCCATTATTGAATGGTCAAATTGTGACTAGTTCTGAGGGCGTGGGCTAGTGTTGGAATTAGCGCAGAGTGTCATTTGAGATCGGGGGTTCATCTGCACCGTGTTTGCGATATCATATGCAGGCTAAGCCAGAGGCGAGAGGGGAGGACAACCAAGAAAAAGAAAAAGAGAAAAAAAAAAAGAAGAAAAAGAAAAAGAAAAAGAAAAGAAAAGTAATAAAAGAAAGACAAAAAAGAAAAGAAAAAAAAGAACGCCACTTGAGTGGAGAGAGTGAAGAACCCCTAGGCGATCTGCCTATCCCTGTCCATGGGCCGCCATGGATCCTCAGCTCGCTTCTCTTTGGTTGATCGATCTCAAGGCTCCGGGCCATCTGCGATCGAGAGTCATCTTGGGAATTTGGACTCGGCGATCTTGTCCACCTTGCTCTGTGGTATAGTGCATAAGTGTATGGTATATAGTGTGTATACTCTGTTATAAGTTTGATGTTGTTCCATGGACATGTTTCATCAGTCTCAATTTTAGAAATTCCAAACCAAATCCCGGGGAGGAGATCGTCTAGATTGACAGGAAGAGACTCCTGTCAATATGCAAGCCTCGGAACTGGTACCCACGATCGTCATTTTCGGCCCCCCCTGTTCTTGGTCTTTTTTATTAATTATTGATTTTTGGGTTAAATGTAATGGGATTCCCCAACCTTGCATATAAGCCCTTGATGTAAAACCTGGTATGCTCCCACCCCCTCTTCTCTCATGACTTGATTTAATCTTCTATAGATCTCTTCCTTCCCCTATGTCACAGCCCCGCGAGGAGGATCCAGATATGGCTATTTCATACGCAAGCCAGCCGCCGGCCGGCTCTCAAACACTCCCATCATTCCGCGAGGTACTTGCTCTATATTCTATAGGTGACAACAGCCTAATTAACCCTGTTCAGCTTCTCCCCGCTCACCTGCACGATGAAATCGAATCTACATCTTCATACTACACCCCACCACGCACCCAAGACCGTCCAGGATCAGGCCACGACATGGACCCGCGATCGATCCCAGGCTACAGCCCACACGCGAAAATGCCCTACGACGCACACCGCGAATACACCGTCAGCCGCGGCGACCACTCCCGCCACATGGCCGACCCAGCCCACCACATGCGTCTAGAAAGCTCCACCCGCGGCCCCAGCCCAATCCTCCCCCCAATCCGTGATCTGGACTCCATGCCAGGCCGAAATATGAATACCCAGCCAGGAAGTGCCAGTGGCAAAAGCTATCCCGAGCATGGTCCGGCGCCAGGCTCCATCCCGCCCCCACGCTCCGATCCCTTCGGCCAGGAGTATCGGGCTGGCGCGCCTATGCCGGATCGACGCAGTGAGGCATATCCGCATCAGGCCATGATGCATCCCGGTTCGCCGTATGGGCATGCGCATCCGGGTATGGGGTATGGGGACGAGGGCGTGCCGCAGATGATGGCGCATGGGCAGGCGAATTTCGGGATTATGGGGGATCCTATTGATCCCAAGACGAAGCGGCGACGGGGGAATTTGCCGAAGCCTGTTACGGATATTCTCCGTGCGTGGTTTCATGAGCATCTTGATCATCCGTATCCTAGTGAGGAGGACAAGCAAATGTTTATGACGAGGACTGGGTTGTCGATTAGCCAGGTATGTTGGGACAGGGTGGCACTTGGAGTGGAATGAAGGCTAATGTTGCGACAGATTAGTAACTGGTTTATCAATGCCCGGCGGCGACAGTTGCCTGCGCTGCGGAATCAGATGCGCACTGGTGATGTCGACTCGTCGCGACAGTCTCCGTTTAGTGATGCTGATGGCTCTGAGCATCTTGCTTCGCCCCATCACTGAACCGAACTGGATAGAACACAGATTACGGCCTTTTTTTTCATCATCATTCTACACGGCATTCGCCACGTCAGCGTTTATTTTACGACTGGGACGGTTGTTTCTCCCTTATATTTACGACTCAATGGGTTGAGGATACGGCAAGCTGGATAGACTGGCATTTTCCTTTTCTCCTATGTTTTACCTCTATTTTCATTTATTACTTCTTTCTCCACATCTGGGCATCAGAGTGGTCATGTCGCATTGCCGTCCGGTACGGAGACTCAGACATTCAGACATCATTTTTGATACCCTTTTTGGTTGCGTTTACCAAGCGGGAACTATTTTGATTGGGAATCAAACGGGAGGGTATGGGAAATTACTGGGAATCTCTTTGATTATTGTGACCTTATTTCGCATTTACTAGGTGTTTAGACGGCCTGGGAACTTACCACCTACTCAAATTAGGGACTATCCTTTTTTTTTTATACTTTTGTTATAAATTCTATTTTTCAAAACTTGACATGAATGCGGATCCTTCAGCTCCGTCCCACAGCTGAGTCGGCACTGGTTAATCCCACACGAAACGTGGGTCTTACCTTACGGCACCACGATGATCTTCACGGAGTCGAATATCGGGAGTTGGGATAGTTTTTACCTAATACTAGGGCGGCCTGCCAATTTCTTCACGTGTACATGGAGACTTCAAGCTAGACACGGGGAGAAGGGAATCTCCAATTATTGCGTTGATGTACACAACCATGGTTCGGGCAGCTCACTATTCCCGAATGCGTGCACTTCAATGTCGATTTGATATTTGATCATCTTTCTGTCGACCCACAAACTAGTCATCTCTGGTTGTTCTGATTGATTCGAGGTCTCGGAGATCGAGATAGCCTTTTCCTTTCCATGACGTCGAGTTCCAGAGAAAGTTCGATAATTTGACAGCGCTTAGTTTGGGTCCGCGCGGTTAAGGTTGGATATTGACCGGAGACCACCTGCCTTGACATATCCTTATATTATTATTACTTGTAATACTTCTATTATTGACTGATAGACGAGGCGTGACGTGACAGCTGAAACCTGAACTTCTCTCTCGCTTCACCTTGTCTACTCCGTATATCCACAGTCTAACCGTGGAACACCCACGCGAACTCTTCGCAATCTGAGTTTTTCAAGATCCGCGACGGGGTATTTTCGGAGGCTTCTTTCTTCTTTGACAGGTTCTCTTTCTCTTATATCAGACTTCATTTGCTTAATTTAATGTGGTCCTGGAAATGTCCAATTTCGCAACCTGATACGCTGAACCACACCCAAACTGTTCCCCATCCTTTCTTCCTTTCTACCTTTCCCTCTAGCCCCCCCTGATCCGAGACACGCCCGACTTCTGTCAACGGATGTTACGGCCCCAGAGGATTTTTCATTGGGTCCCAAATATAGTCAATTTGCTAATTTTACGGGGCACTCTGTCTTCTCCTATTTTCTTTTTCTTTCTCTTTTTCTTTTTCTTTTTCTTTTTCTTTTTCTTTTCTTGGTCCGTATTTTCGGAATTCCCCCTGGCGCAATTACGGGGTTTGACCAAACTGAATTTGACGATCGGCCGTCTTGCCGAGTTGGATTTCCTCTTGCCCCTCCTACAAATTGGGAAGTATAAGTGATCTCAAATTTGGAGACCATCAAGGGCATACATACACTACAGTAAAGTAGTCAGGGGGTACATTTACATCCAAGTTACATTTACACAATATAGAATGCACATTACACACAGATATCAACTGTCCAATCAAGTATACAATCTCCAAAAGCAAAAAACAAATCACGTCAAATCAAACCAAATCCCACCCACCCAAAACCAAGTCATGTACGGAGTACATGCACCCTGCATAATGCGATATCCACGGCATCCAAGAAAACAGCAGATAATCCTAGTCCCACCCCTGTGTGGGAAAGAAGCGGTTATGCAAGCCACCAGCACAAACCCCAGTATTTCCGGCGCCTGCGACTGGCCCAGGGCCTCGCCCAGGCCGATCTCAGCGCTCCAACTCGCATGCGACTCGCATACTGCGGACCGAAAGTGAAAAAGATTGAAAAGAAAGTCGTGCAGCTTGCATGCATTTTCCTATGCAAGGTGCCTAGTCACAATTACAATGTGCAGTAGAGTCACTGTACAGTGGTCATCCCCTACTGGTCTATCCTATCCTGCATCTCTACTCTGTACCCATCGTTAGCTTGGATCGTACAGTAGCTTGTGACCCTAGCGGCAGGATCTGGACTAAATTTATGTTTGGATTTGGATTTGAGATGAGATTCACGGAGCTGACTTCCGTGAGATGTCATTGCCTGGTCTATACTACTTCCCGTACATAGACATGTACGTGCAGTAAACCCCCGCTGCACACTGCACCGTTCATCTCGATACCCGCGTCCGATTCATCATATAGCGGTGTACCCTATCCTGTCCGTATCGTGGAAGTGTTCTCCGACGCCAACGACGCCTTCGCCCGCTAGGGTTCGCTGCTGGGTTATGTGTATAGGGAGTAACTCCGTACTGTAGGATTATGGATACATGTACGTGTGGGGAGGCGCTGTGTACTGTACATTTACTGTATACGGAGTATATGTATCTGCCTAAACTCCCTAGATTCGAATCCACCTGCTGCGCTGGCATAAATATGATATGACGTCGAAAAGGCACGGGCGCAAAGGTGTCACTTGTCACTTGTCGCAGCTGGAAAATGTGGCGGTGGCTCTTTTTGCTTTTGCTTTTGCTTTTGTGGATTGGATTTGGATTTGTTTTTTTTTTTTTTTTTTGCGTTTTACTAGCTGGGTGAAGGTTTCTAGGGTCGGAGCTGTCATTTGGGTGAAGGTTTGTGACCTGTCTCATGTCAGTTTGGGGCTTGCCTTGAGTTCGCGGTCTGCTGTAGGTCTGTGGATTGGGTTTGGGCTTTATTGGTGTTTCACTGCTTTTGGTTTACATTTCGGTGTAAAACATTTGTGTTTGGGTTATAGTTAGCTTGCAACCACGAACATGTAGTGGGGAAACATCTCCAACTTCATCCATTATTTCCCCTTTAGGATTGGTTTCTCCTTGTTGCCCTGTTTCCACTTTTGACAAATGTTAAGATGCTGTCCAATTGCCCCACGGTATACGTGCTAGGTCTAGAGCATCCCTGGTCGCGTCTGCCCTTAGGTCTAGATTTTATGTTCTACAATGGATTAGGCATCCTACTACGCACTGTGAAAAGCATCTCATCTCATCCTGCCAAGAGCCGATTGCCATCGAGGCGGTATCACCAACCATAACCCAAAGTACAGTCCATGCATCATGATTTCAAATATTCGGAGTACGCGGAGGAAACAAGATATGATATGAATTCACCGCAAGGACATCAACTTTCCTTGCGTCTCAGATCAATGTGATCTCCAAGATTTCAAGATTCCAAGATTCCAAGGTTCCAAGGTTTCAGTTTCAAGGTTCCAGGGTGTGCCCGGCTGCAGCGCTGGCGTTGCATGAACTACTAGAACGTTTTACTCAGAATGGCCTCAGTCGAAGGTTCGGCTTGGAACTATTGAATCTTCCCATATTACCCCTCCCAGCCTCCCGGCCATCTCTCCCTGCCCATGATCGACGGGACCCACCGTTCGACACTTTTTTAGTGAATTCAATAGCGCCGCTTAGTCCGTCCACCCGTGGCATTTTGACACCGGGTTTTCACTTCTTCTGGAACTTCGCCCGGAGCTTTTCTCCTCCCTCGGTCCACTTTTTTAGTGTGCATATGGGCAGGCGGGATAGCCGAGCTTCGTTTCCCCATGCGGTAACGGTAGGTCTAGCTACACACCGGTCTTTGGGGTGTACGTAAGTGTAGGGAGCTGTGTTATGGTATATACATAGCATTTTGCAATTTTGGATTCATTTATACATTATATTGGCTTATATGAGATGTCAGTCAAATTATGTCATCATGTGTCCTGATATTGCAGACTTGGGTCTAAAAATATATATTGCAGAAGTCGTGGTGCATGCTAGTCATGTTTACTGTCTGACACCTGTACTCTGTAAATCAAGTGACTTTTGGTATTAATGATGCACACTGGACGGAACATAATGCAACACGTTCATATGCAGCGTGAAGTCTCATCCTGCGAGGTGGAGGAAAAGTAACCATGGGCATGATATGAAATGAGGTACCTGTATACCGTTAGCTGTCAGTGCATATGACAGTTCAGGTACTGTAGAATGTGCAAACCCCGATATCACACTCCAGGAAGAAGATAGTGTGGCGTCTGGTCATATGGCTATAGGATCAATGCACATGATATTCAGCAGGGGACTCCTTGAATGTCTCTGGGTTGTATCGTGTTTGCTTATAAGTGCTTATCATTATTAGAACTCATCGGTGTGGTCGCGTGATTCGAGCTCTATCGTGCTGATAGAGTCAACTTCTCCAGGGGAGCTTATGAGTTATGAACAATGCTATTGTACGTATCTCGTAGAAGCGAATGCGAGTATTTAAGCCCTATCTAGATCACCGGTCCTCATTCTTCGGTTTCCTAGGAATACTTTGCCCTTCACAGACGCATTTTCCTGTCAGTCTATACTTCCTGGTATCGGCCAGTGTGAAAATAGTCTTTAGGCCTGATCATAAAGAGTCTTGTGTTGAGCTAGAGCAATATCCTTACACCAGGTATAGAGAAAATATATTCCCCTTATTGTCCTGCTTTTCAGTTTTACTGGCATGTTTCTACCACTATAGATCATCAAGGCCAATAATAGAATCCGGAGCAATCCATCCGAGCATAATCCTTAACATCGATTTCTTGCAGTCAGCCACTCACCTTCCCAGGAGTGGTGAGTGGTCGTATACAAATACAAGTTCGGGCACACATCTCACATATTGCTGTGCTATTGTATGTCTCCTGGGACGCCTGGCAGTCTGCGCTAGGATCATCATATGTCAATACTGGTTGGTGTTTGCCAGAAAAAAACCCGCTTCTAGATATATCTGACTGCTCATGTAGATCAATCGCAATATAATTCATTAATCTTGTCAATTCCATCTTGCAGCCCCTGCATACTCAGAAGCCCACGTACAAAAAAGGAAAATGCCTATTATCCAGGTCATGGCATGCCAATACATATGTTGGCGGTAATTGCTTCTTCGAACGTTTCAACGTGGTCTAACTCAAAGAAATACCACAAAAGGAACCTCTCATGGGGGAAAGCAAATAAAAATATATTATCCACAAGCCAGCTTTTCGAGTTATGAAAGACATTACTCCCCTTGACAGGTCCTGACTTGATGCGTGTAGCCGAAAAGTGGGGCCACACTCGGCTAGGGTATCAATGACACAATTTTTCTCGGTTCTTCAACAAGTAGGCCGGCTGGCCCAATGGCAAGGCGCTTGACTACGAATCAAGAGATTGCAGGTTCGACCCCTGCGTCGGTCAATAAATTTTTGTTTTTATCAACTGGAATACTGTGAAACATCGGAATAGTCTTGGCTCAATCACCATTGAACATGGATGGCCTGATTGTGGCGGGCGCATTTATTTTTACTGTGGGGTGAAAATTCAAATAGAAGCAATGGCACGTATGAGGATAAGTTGATCTAGGTTGAGAGCGAAAAGAAAGTACTAGAAGAGCGGCAGGTGATGTTTGATATTCACTATGCATACAGTAGTCATGTGGTTATCTATTGCAGTGCATACCCCCAGAGGCATGGTGTCATGCACAAAGGGTACGATACACCATCCGGAAGAATACAGTCAAGCTTGTTGATATTGTTCGGGAATGACTTGTACCAATTCCTTCTATAGAATAGGCTATGGAAGTGCCATTACCCAAGAAGAGACATCAATCCAAAAACCAATAATTATCACTCGCAGACAGAAGCCGTTCATGCTCAGCCTTCAATTTCCGAGCATCATTTTCCTCAAACCAGAAAGCCCAGGTACTTTGAGTATTAATCTCAAGATTGTCACGACTAGACCGCAAACCAACATGCTGTAACTGCTGCGGCGCCAGCGCCAATCGAGTCAAGCCAGTTTGATCTGCATACTCCTCAATCATGCTATCAGTCTGCCCGGCTTTCTTTTCCTCCAAACGAGCCACCAAAGCCGGCACCTGTTCGCGGGGGAATACCAATCCTTGTGTACAACACCCCGGACCGTTCATCTCTACTACACCTTCCAGCGGAAGTAGGGAATATTTACCCATCATGTATAGCAGTCCCGTAAAGGCGGGAATAACAACCAAACACACAGCTGCGACAGTCCAATTGTTAAGGAACGCACGAGTGCTAGGCCAGTGTCGCCGAATGAGCAGTAAAAGAGCGCCCCCAGATCCCATAACTAAGAGGAAAGCCAGAGGCATGTTTCGGTACCAGAAATCCGAGGATGACCACATCAGCGAGGTTTCAGTGTAGAAGAGGCGCAAGTAGATCCATGTATTGTTGCGTGGAGTCGATCCATGCGACATCTGGTGTAGACCGTTCATGGTCTTGACGAACCAGCCGTCTGCGAGTATGACATCGTCCTCGAGGATGAATATGTATGGGGCACCCGTCTCGAGACACTGGTTGAGTAGGTAGACGTAGTCGCTAATCAAGTCAGAACATGTATCTATCGACAACTTGTTCAGAGGGAACGTACTATACACCCTTTTCATAGAAGTTATGATGTTCTTCTAACTCTTGCAAATGGCGAAACTGCTCCTCGGAGACATTGTACGAAGACACTGAATCCACTAGCCGGCCCAACCATCTCTGGCCCCAGCTAGGATGCTGACTTGGATCGGTATTCGCGAATAACACCGAGAGGTGGAGGGCATGTCTTTCGCGAGGATCAAGATCAGCCAACAAAGATCCCACGGTCGCTTCGAAGTAATCATCCTTGTCGCGTTTTACAGTAGCGAGCGCGGCGCACATTAAGGGGCGATCAGTGCCCAGTTTGTCGCCAATCCCGCTGTCAGATGGGGCATTATACACAGACGTGAAATGCTGAGCTTGATGCTCTCGCAGGAGACTGTATTTCCACTCGAACACATTGCGAATATCGAAAAAGGCCGAGTGAGGGTCGCGCCAGAAGCGGATTCGACAGTATTGGAAGGCGAGGAGGTATACGAAACCCGCAATTAGAAGAACTTTTGCCGCGGGTTGTTTGAATAGATGCAACAGAGAATGGAGACTGCCAACTCTCATGGTTGCAGTCCTGATCGCAAAGGAAAAGTGAGATCAGGGTCTGACTTTTGCGCCCAGAGGCTCCAGTGGGGATTTGGCTTAGCTCGATGCACCTCTCCACCCTAGCTGTTCTGAGAAATGATCACATTGGGGCCAAATTTCACATGGGGGCCAAATTGAGTCGTAAATATCTGAAGTACAGTAAGGAAGTTAGCAAGGTAGACCAATGTTAAATGAAAATCAGGAATCGAGAAGATACCAAAATGAAGATATACGGAAGTGGAGAAATAGCTTCAATATACATACTTTACAGTAGAATTGCAAATCCCGGTGGAAAGCCGGGACCCCGCGGTCAAAGTTCCAATCTCACAAGCAGCTCTACGTTTAGGCCACCAGCCCTCAACTCATGTAAGACAGCCAGTGGAGATAAAATTGCGAAGTGGACCTCAACACAGCATGAATCTGTGCGAGTTGATCGACCCGTCAAGGATGATCGACGTTATTGCACGGGTCTGCGCACTGACATCTATAACTCGACTCCATATCCCCAGCAATATTAAACGTCTTTTCTTGCACGGTGATCGATTTGTCCAAGGTATCTTGGCATGCCAAGATCGAAGCGGGGCGTTGAATATGACGGATGGATCTTCCGTCAGTGAAGAAACATTGGTTTGGGACAGACCACAAGACTTGACATGGAAATTGTATATCTATATATCGCCTCTAGTGAGTTCCACACGATCCAGACTATATAGGGGCTTGTTCTTCTCAATGTCCGTAATACCATGTCTCTATTTCATGGCCTGCATAGTCAATCTCGTACAGCAAACTTGATTCTGCAAAGTCCTCGATGAGCTCCCTCTCGAAAACCGAGAGCGGGGACTCATGCAGGACTTTGCAGAACCACGTCGTTGGACAGACCTTCTCTGATCATAAACTCTACAATTATAACGCAACGCCATTCTGCGGCAAACAAGCTGCTCATTCATGACGGTTTTTGGCTGTGATGAAATGGGAGATATAAGCCCATCTCTATGAAGTAGCCTAAATAAAATAGTGCATGTGAGTGCATATCCGCCACTCTTTGCCATTCGGCCTCAGCGGATCTTTTGGTGACGCCTAAACCTTGGCATAGTAAGGATTGTCTGTCGACTATCAATTCTCACTAAGGATAGTGTTTTATAGCAGGAGACAACCAAGCGAACTTCGGTATACATTCCCCCGTGAAGTCGTATAAAAAGTGCAGCAATAGAGATTCAGCCCTATGCCTGTAGCCCCCATTTTTGAAGATATTCCTATGGCACCATGTCCTAAGACTAAGCCTGTCGGCTATAGCGCAACTTTGAATATACCCAAGCAAAAGCCAAACAAGGAAGGAAGAGGCGGAAGCGCTGGGGATAACTCATTGAGCATCCTATGGCCTCCAGTCTCATAGTCATCGCATCCGTATACTATTTCAGTTCATCAAGGACTTACCAGCCACAGTGTTGAAGGGCGATCATCTCTCAAACAAGGAAAACATACCCGACAGTCCTCTTCATTAAAGAGGGAGACAGGGGCTAGAGTATTGTTATGAAAAGTGGATTCGAGGGAAATAGATTAGAAGTTCACATGAATCCGCTGGAAAGCCCGAATCCCATAGTGAACTAACTGAATCCGAAGGATCGACCGAGGAGGGATTTAGCATCGTGAAAAATATCCCGGAGCCAAACAAGGGTCTACACTGTTTGGGTTAGACATGTATTTCCACAATCTATTGCGGGGAGTTTCCAGCGCAGGTAAACTCAGTTTAGGCATCTTCCCGAGCGGAAATATGAGCAGTCAACTGTCATAAAGAGCCTTATCTTTGAGACATACATGGTCTGATGCAGGATCATTAACGTTATCTGCTGGCAGTAAAATTAAAAAGAAGATTGCTTTCGCTTGCCGCCGCCAGGTCATAAGTTGCCTAGCTGGCTGGTTAATCCTCGAAAAAGCCTTGAGTTATCTCTAGAGGGGTGTGTCTATATGGCAGCCGATCATTGGCGGAGTTGCCGCCACACAACGCTGCAGGGAAGATGCAGAGAAGCAAAAAGGAAAGCGAGAAAACCTTCCGTCGGCCAATCAAGACCGATGTGGTATGTAGCTTGACTCGAGGCGACGCCCCGGCGTCATGATCCAAGAGATGTGTGGCTTGGACTGATGTGTTGGGATTTGAGGTCTAGACTGAACAGGAAGGTAAGCTTCGGGTGGTTATCACATCATGCAAGAAATTGACATGGTCCCCATCTGGAAATCTTCCAGAAGCATCCCCTGTGAGATGTCTATTATAATCCCCAACCTAAGACATAACCGTTGGAAGAGTTTGTTTAAGGCTCGGCATAGACTGCGTGATATTTGTCCCCTATGTATTGATCCCCACCACCTCATAGTATCCCGCGTTCGAGATGCACTGAAGCGCTGGACATTGCTTGATCGGAATTTCCCGTCCGCTTGGACCCCATGTTAGGTTTACGCAATGACTATAATAAGCGATGATAATGTGCATGAAACAGCGCCATACAAGGTCACGATAACGAACAAGCGGGAGGGGTGCATACGTTCATTTCTCAATGTGGGCCAGTGCCTACCCCAGAGTTCTCCTGAAGGCCAAGAGAGAGCCTCGAGTCAGGACCCGAATTATATTAAATGGATCTGACCGCTTGTTGGCAAAAGACACTACACTCGGACAGGCAGGCGCTAAGCCCCTGTGCATGAAGTTATATTGGCCCTAAGTGGATCCCCGAGAAGCAGGGAAAAAGAGACCTCGGCTGAGTCGTATATGTTCTCCCGCATCACCACTCGCAGTTGCGCGATTAGCAAAATATTCCATGGATTTGCCGTTCGCCTATCTCCGGGTCTAATTTATTCCACTGGTGTTTTATGCTATACTTGGGTTCACAGTACATATGAACCTATTCTGATTTCGCTTTTATTTAGCCATCTCGACACGGGGATCAGGCTGATCAGGCTGATTAGCCTGATCATGAGACTGCAAGCTTCCAGCCTCGCAAGCCGAAAAGGAGATGGATAAGACTAAAACCACACTAATGCACGCGCCGGCCAAAGACCCGTCGTTAGCCGGGACTAAAAGGAACTAAAAGTTACAATGTCACATCGATTCAACCCTCCAATCCTGATAGCCATTTCTTTGAGACAATTGCACATGCTAGCCAATTATCCCGACCTGCTTCCTCCACTCCATTGTCTATAGTCCTCTCCACTCAATGCTCATTTATCAATGCAATTGCTAATCAAGTTACTGTACATATCTCAAACAAAGCCAGATAGGAATTACCGGCTCGATAACAAAAGAGATCCAAATAAGCTCCAGGCAGACATGCTTGTTGCTCTATACTTGCTGCACGCACTCTAATCCGCCTACGGTTCTCGTCGGGGATATTCTGTAAAGTTAACCAATACTAGTCTATCACCCCCTCTCGGTGCTCAAAGCCTGCAGCAGAGCACCGGCCCTCCTTGCCTTTCTAGAAGCCACCGGGAGGTATCAGGATTGGTGGATGCCTTTTCGATTACCCCAGGTCTGCCAGAAACGGGTTTAAACGTACCTGCGCAGGCGGAGTCGATATCGTCAGTACTCATTTACTTGTCGCAATTGGCTGCCAGGCTCTCTCTAGGCTCTCTCGGTCTAGTGATCCGCTTTTATAAGGCTTGGATCTCCCTGATAGCAGAGAAATGATCTTCAGGCCTTTAAAACTTGGCTTTCCGAAGGGTCCAGCTGATCTATTTCTCTTTCTCACTTACTTCTTAAATGATATAGGCTGTACTCAACCAATGCAATGACGCGGACCGGCCCTTCAAATAACACCATCTCTTGGGAGACCAAGAGTGTTGCCCCTGACGAAGGCAGCAGAATTGATTCGGTCGCCGGTCACGATGCGAGGCCCAAAGGGCGCATTCGTCGATCCATGACGGCTTGTAATACTTGTCGCAAGCTGAAGACTCGATGCGATGTTGATCCACGAGGTCATGCTTGTCGCCGCTGTTTATCTCTGAGGTTTGTGAGGCCTTTTCCTTCATTTGCCACCCTGTAACTGCCACTTGTTCAACTTGCCCTTGCGATTCAAGCCTTTACACCCAAATGCGCCCGTGAATTCTAGACAACAAACACAACTCGGTTATTTGTATACTGACTACTTTATTTAAAGGCTCGACTGTGAACTCCCAGAGACGTCTGAACGGTTCCAGGACAATGCATCAACCTGGTCTGATGCCACTGCCGTGCCCTCGATAGAGGAACGGCTTGTCTCTCTGGAACGAGGCATGGGGGAGATGATCCACCTGATGCGGCAAATGGTTGATCGTCCTCCCAGCATGTTCGGCAGTTTAAACTCGCAGACGAGAAGCGGCAGCATAGACGAGGCCTCGAATGATAGCGTGTCGGCATCATTATACCCCCTGAAACCGGCTCAGCTCATTCGAGATCTTCAAGCGGAATGTTTTGGGGAGAGAGATCACTTCTCTTCCGACGATGATATCCTTGGGGACATCGTCACCCAGGGTATTGTAGACTCTAAGCTCTCACTGAAGCTGATTGAACTGTATGATTCTCTTGTCTCAAAGTATATCCCCCACTAACAGTGTCTCAGATTTGTGGAGTATTTCGGCCATTGGGTTTCCATAAGCCACTCGTCCAGCATTCAACGATCAAATACACTCTTATTCAACACCGCATGTCTCCTCGCTGCACGATACCTGCCTGGCTTACCACAGCATACTGTCCGCGATATCTCTCTCCACGTTCAACATGCCGTGGCTAAGATGCTGTGGAAGCCCCCACCCCTGACAAGCGATATGCTGCAGGCGTTGACATTATTATGTCTATATTCTACCGCCATTCATAAAGAAGGACTGATGGACGACTGGTTGTTGAGCGGGATCTCAATCAACCATGCCCTAATTTCCTTCAACTTCCTCAATACTCTGCCCAGGGATAGCATCAACCCTGATGAACTACTTGCCCAGTTGCGTCTGTGGAATACACTCTGCGCAACCCAACTACAGTAAGTCGCCGTCTATTCAACCAAAGCACTCAGTCTCACAATGAATGCCCAGCTCGGCTCTCGCAAACGGCCGCACCGTCAACATTCAACAGCAATATATGGATCAATGCCCCAGGATCCTAGAACACGCAGCTGCAACCGCCGAAGACGGAAAAATCGTCGCAGAAATCCAACTATATCGCATAGCACTCAAGCTCCAACACAGCCAGCACCGCCTCCAATTCGCCGAAGCCGAATACGAAGAAATCGAGCGCTGGAAAATGGAATGGGCCCATCTCCTAAGTAAACCTCACTCCCTCCCAGACACCACCACCAAAACCATCCTAACATAAACCCAGCAAACAACGAAGACTCAACCTTGGACCTAAACCTCTGGTTCTGCCAACTCCTCCTCCACAGAACAGCAACACGCCTCCAACCAGATAGCGACCGCCTAACACCCGAAATAAGCGGCACAGCCCGCCTAATAATCTCGAAATTCCTCCAAACCCGCTTCAGCACCGCCCCCAGCCTAATCGACCACGTCTACTTCATAGTCGGCTACGCAGCCCTAACACTATGCGACTACAATCTCACGGACCCGCTGATCAGCCAAGTCCGCGGCTTCCTCCTGCACCTTGCCCCAAGCGGCGATAACCTACCCTACCGCATCGCCTGTATTGTCGGCGAAGTGCAGCGCCGGTATTCAGAGGCAACGACTGTAGTCGCTACCGCCGAGCATGCTTCTTTGCCTTCTTCGTCGCCGGTTGATGCGAAGGGGACGCCGTTGTATGGTCCGCATTCGCATTCGCATGCTCATTCCCATCCCCAGGCGCAAGCGCGGAATATGGATTTATCGTCGCTTATGCCTGGTGCCGAGGTTTTGGATAATCTTGTTGAAGGGTATGGGTGTCTTGATCAGTTAATGCCTGGATATGGGGCTGCTTCGACGGGCTTTGAGCCGCCTGCGCTGTTTCAGCATCATTCTGCCCCTGTTACTGGTGGGGCACTGCCTATTGGTCTTGTTCCTAGGGCTTTGCATGATTGGTGATGGTTTAATGGGTTGCTTTGGATTGGATTGGATTTGGACTTTGAATTTGGGCTGGGATTGGGATGGGATTTCGTTTGGGTTGGGCTATTGGATTGGCGGTGGGTAGCGTTTGCCTTTTTCTCTTCTTCTACTTTTTTCTTCTCTTTCATCTGTTCATTCATTCTTTCTTTTGGACATAGATGTCATTCGAACGGGTGAGGGTGGTGTGATAGTATACTGTCTTGAAAATGAGTTGTCCCGGAACTGGAGAGTTGGGGTTTGTTTCCTGGTGCATGGTCCGCAAGTATAACCAAAAGTACATCAACTGGTCTTACATATGTTCATCGAAGAAAAGAATAAATGATGTTTGTGGGGTTTGACAGAATCCTATATCCCCGATTTCAAGAACACAAACTCGCTCCTTGGATCAAGGAAGCAGGATATAAAATCCTCGGCTGTCCTTTTGTCATAGAAACAGGAACCTTCCCACTACTATCAACAGTAACACTCGTACAAGTAATAATCTCCATCAACTTATCCCCAGGCTGGAATCCCGTGTCAGGGAGAGAAAGCGTATACGAGCTTCCACTCTCACCGAGATTCGAGAGGATGGTAATTGTCTGAGAGCCGCTGTAGCCTTTGCGCATAGCTAGCGTGATGTCGTCTTTATAAATTGGGTAGTTCTATAATGAATATCCAGTCAGTACTTCTAAGTCAAAAGTATGGATATAGAAAATTTCCATACCTTGTAAGTGGTATACTGATCACTCTTGTAGATAGCCTGATTCCGAATAGCATTTGCCTTCGCAATGAGCTTGTACAATTCACTATCGGTGTTGTACTTGGACAACCAGGTTGCCTCGCGATTGTGCGGGTCATTGCCTCCCTTGTAGTGCTGTTCCTGCCCGGCGTAGATGATTGGAATACCGTCTGCCATGATGGTAAAGGCTGCGGCGTTTTTGGCGAGTGACATGTCATCGGTGTAGCTATTTTCCAATAAGTGTGCGTTCAAATAGAGGTGTCAAGCAATTGATACTTACGAGGCAAAGCGAGGGTTATCATGGTTCTCCACGAAATTCCCTAGTAGAGTCGAGTCGGCGCAGGTTGACTTGACTGTGTTGATCATGTCGTAGAGATCGCTCATGCTTCCGCTTGTTGATTTGAAGGCTTTGAGGAGCGGGTAGTACCTGTTTATAGACAATTAGATTGGGGACTTTTTTGACGTTGGACTGAAATCTCACATTGGGTAGTTGAGTAATCCGTCCATGACCTTCTGGTAAGGACAAGTATAATCGGCATCGCCATCAAAGACCTCACCGATACAGTAGACGCCAGCGGCTTTGTTATAGCCGGGCCAAAAGCTCTTCTCGACATGTTTGACTGTGTCAACGCGAAGACCGTCAACTGAGTAGTATCAGCATTTAGATCATTGAATGGGAACAGGGCTGAGATGCTCACTTGAGTAGTTGGAGACCAATGATCCAACCCAGTCGTACCACATATTCCGGACATCCTCTCTTTCGGTATCCAGATCTGGAAGTGAAACGGTCGTATCACCGAGCCAGCAGTCTTGCACGTTGGTTTGGTTGCTGTAATCGTTGACCTCGCAGTAGGAGTGGAAGTACTTCTTCTCATTGAATGGGTCGAATGTGTCGTAGTTAATTGAGTCTCCGGAACCATCATAGCCCTTGGAATATGAGTGTCAATATAGCCCGAGAAAGCAAGACAGAGCTGGGTAGCTTGGGTTGACTAACCATGTGGTTGGCTACTACATCAACCATGAGATACATTCCACGTTTATGCAGTGCCGATGCAAGGTCTTTCAGATCATCTGCTGTGCCATAATGCGAGTTGAGGCCGTAACTTATGTTCTGTTAGTAATGCTACATCATGTACTGAAGTTGGTCCACTCACATGTCTTGCTGCCAGTATCCATGATAGGCTTGACCGTACTTGGTATCCTCAGTCAATTGGGCCGTTACAGGAGTAATCCAGATAGCCGTGAATCCCATTCCCTGGATATAATCGAGCTGTAGGATATGTTAGTGCTCTGCTAACAGTATTGATGACTAGGGTTATCACCTACTTTGTTTTCAATCCCCTTCCAGGTCCCGCCGCAGTATCTCTATTCAGCACAAATTAGTAATTCGATTCATCCTTGATCAATCGCTGAAGTCATACCCCCATACTAGCATCACAAGCCGCCGTAGTCGAACCGTCCGTCCTCGCGAACCGATCAGTAAGCATAAAGTATATAGACTGCGAGCGCCATTGAGCAGGAGTAGCCGCAATAGCAGAACCAAGCAAGCTAGCAAGCCAAGCAAAGCGTAAAAGAACCATGGCTTATCACGGTAGCTTCTAACAGCCAGCACCAAAATCAACGAAGGGGTGTCAGAGTAACTAGACAACAGGATAACAAAACAACCAAGAGACGCAGCAAGCAGCTCTATATAACGCAATCCAAGCAGAACCCCAAACTATGAAACTAACCTCCGAGTCTAGCACAACAGCCCCCAACAACCAATGAAATAGCCAAACCTGCTTCAGCCCTTTACAGTACATTAAATTCCCGCCCCTAGGTACATCGTCCGAAAAGAACCCAACCAAAACAAGAAGAAAAAAAAGCAAACCAAATCTCTACAGATATCCAGAAAAAGTAAATGCGATAGTTCCCAATAAATTAAATCTAAGCACTAAGCATCGCCCCAGTACGGAGAGTACCCATAAGAAAAACCCACAATGCGATCCTTCGCTCTCTTCAGGATGGTAACATATTTTCACGAGCACAAGTAGTAACATACACGAGTGCTGGTTTTTCACATGTTCTGAAGGATGATTAGTTGCGTTACAGGCCTGCGGGAAATTAAAAAATCCCTGTCAGCAGAACCCCTGAACGCGTGGTCGAATCAGGGTGCGCGGAGAGCGATTTGGGGTCTAAATTTGCAGGGTTGTGATGGGGATGGGTTACAATGGATTAGATCTATGTCGATCTTCTGGTTTATTGTCGGGGTTTCATCGGGTTGGATTGTTTCTTGTTGATTTTACGAGGACTGAATGAATAGTACATAGTTCCGGATCGACTGATTCTGTCTTCTTTTACTATACACTGGGATCATGTATACATGAAGCTAAAAGAAGTGAAAGAAATGAGGATTGTCTATATTGAGGCCGACTTTGCAATTTGGACTGAGACTGTGAATGCATCACGAGCGGAATCTATGGATGGTTATAGACGTTTTGGTAATGCGATCGGTGGGACATAAATTTCTTGCTTAACTTTGCCGAATAAGACATAACCGCTGTAAGGGATTCTATATTCCGCGATATAACAACAAAAAAGAGATTGATTGGGCTAGAAACCGCATTCTATACCAATAAGCAATCTGATGATAACTCATCTCCCGGCAAACAGATCTACCACTTAAGCACCCAGTTCTCACTAAACGCACCCTCACCTGTCAACTTCTCCAACCCAGTAACAGAAAGCACACGCGTGGTAGCATTATACTTCACATCAGACACAGGGACATGCTTGCCATTCAGCGTAACGGCATGCGGCATCTCAGAGACACCGAGAACAGTAACGTTAGCCAGCGGGTTCGACTCCTTCCATTCGCCGGTGGCATGGGCAGTCAAGCTTGAATCCTGTGCCTTGAATGCTACATTCAGGCTAGTGTCCGGCTTCACACTCTCCCCATCATCGATGTACAAGTCACCAACCGCAGACCCGTTAGTCGATAGTGCAGCGAGCAGCGACCATGGCGTGTTGCGTGCTTCCTTCGTTGTCAGTGCTGGCTCTTGCATGGGTAGGATACTACCGCCGCGCACAAAGACGGGGATGTGGCCCAGCGGAGCGGGGATGGTTGTGTTCACGCCTGGCTCGGCGGTGATTGCTGTTTGGTTGTACCAGTCGTACCAGACCTCTCCATGTTTCAGGCCTGGGAAGACGCCCTTGACGGTGTCGACTTGTGGTGCTAGGGCTGGGACGACCATTATCGATGGACCTAGGAGGAATTGGGTGTCGATTGCTGCTAGGGAGGGGTCTGTTGGGAATTCCCAGGCTAGGGCGCGCATGACTGTCGAGCCGGCTGTGTGTGCTTGGTGGAAGAGGGTGTAGAAGTAGGGGAGGATTGCGTAGCGGATGCTCATGGCTGCTTTTGTGGCTTCTGTGACGGAGGCCCAGATGTAGGGCTCTTGTGGGTTTGCTGAGAGGGTGTTGTGGTTTCGGTAGAAGGGGAAAAAGGCTGACAGTTGCATCCAGCGGTTGCAGAGTTCTTCGTCGCTGTTACCGCTGAAGCCGCAGGTGTCCACGCCAAACATTGGGATCCCGAAAAGGGAGAATGAGAGGGCTTGGGGGATTGAGAAGAACATGTAGGCCCATTTCGAGTAATTGTCGCCGCCCCAGTGACCGGCCCATTTGCCTGAGCCGGCGAATGTTGAGCGGCCGATTATGAAGGGGCGCTTTTGCTCGTCCACTGCGCGCAGGCCGTTGTAGGTGGCATTGAGGATTTGGTGGCCGAATAGATTGTGCACGTCGTATTCCTGGACGCCGTCGGAGTGGGTGGCGTTGGGAGACACGGCGTGGATGGCTAGGTCATGACCTGTCTGATCGTGGTTGAGGACATATGGCGGGTAATTGATGTTGCGCACACCAGGAGTGGGTGTAGTTCGCAAGTAGGAGACGCTGGAAGACGATTCAGAGGAACTTGTTGCGGCCGCAGCTTGACTAGATGAGGCTGACGATGCGGAGGCAGCCTCAGTCTTGTTTGTCAACTCGAATCCTTCGGGGTAGTCATAGATCACATTGCCAGGCTCTCCAGGCAGTGTGGTACCATGAACTGGGTTCAGGCTGAGGTTACCAGATCCGCAGCTACCGGTACAGAAGGAAGACACTTCGCTCATATCAATCCAGATACCGTCGATGGCTATTTTCTTGTGATAGGCCACAATCTCGTTTGACCAGAAGTCGCTTGTGTTGGGGTTATGCCAGTCAGGGAAGACTGTGTATCCGGGCCAGACAGCTCCGATGTACTCACTTCCATCGGGATTCTTCAAGAAGACGTTGTCCTTGTGACCGCGAGTGTAGGTCTCGTAGCTAGATTGCAGTTAGTAGATTCTTGCGTAAGAGTCTACGACAGACTTACGCATCAGATTTATTGTTAGGGTTCGGGATGTAGATGGCAGAGTCGATGATGGGGACATAATGACGGCCACTCTTGTGCAGCTTGTCAAGGAACTCCTCACCCTCACTGTAGGAGTAGCGATCCTTGTCATTTTCAAAGTCACGATAACCATGCATGTAATCAATGTCATTCCTGAATGAATTAGCATATTATGTGGACTAAATTGATTGATAGACCACCTACCAGATGGTTTCAAGAGGAATTCCAAACTTCTCAAAATTAGAAACGACCCTCTCAAGGGCAGTCCAGTTCTCATATCCCCAGCGACACTGGTGGAAACCAAGAGTAAAGTACTGCTGCAATGCAGGCAGTCCAATGGTGCTCAATTGGTAATTCTTGGTGACATCGGCCTGAGTAGGTCCCGAGTAGAAGGTGAGATCGATGCTACCACCCAGAGTGCGCCACTTGAATCCCTCGGGCTGCATAATCACTTCTTGGCCATGAGCATTTCGCGAGAACACACCGTGTGAGTAGGAGACATAGTCTTTGGACTGATCGGCCTTGTCACTCGCAACGAGGGTATGGCCGCCATTGTCGTTGACTTCGTAGTAGCGGGTATCGAGATAGAAAGGATGAGACCCATAGATATTTCTGATGAAACAATTAGTGTCAAGAAGAGAGCTATTTCCAATTCGACTTACTCGTTTATTGGATCACCCTGGTCCGAAGCGTAGAGAGTCAATGTGGCGTTGTCCAAAAGACGCAGCTGCTGAATGTGCTCCCCAATACCGTAAAGGTTGTAGCCTTTGGGCAAAGAGGTCATAAACTCAATGAATTGGTCTTCAAATACCAAGTGCGAACCGGTTGTATCAAAGATGGCATCCCCAGTAGCCTTGCGGGTAATCTTGAATTGGAAAGAAGGTTCATTAGACCAGGTGATTTCCAGATCACTATCCGTCTTCGAAGCATGCCCATCCGACTTGGCTCGAGGGACGGTATTCTCATCCAACAAGAACCAAGAGGAATTCGACGAATCAATGTAAGTTGGAACAATTTGAACATTGAGTCGATCATTGGCAAGGTACTCAACCGACAAATCCAGCGAGTCAACATCGGTACCATAGGCATTGCATGCCTTCCCAGCGAGCCCTAGAGTAGCAGTCAACCCCCTGGCAGACTCCTTCACGTTGGAAGCCTTATACCCAGGACAGGCCGACTGGGCATCGATAGCCTCAGGATCATCGATATTGGCAATCAAATCGGCGCCAACATCCGCACTAGCAGGCAGACTGAACTGAGAGTACGCCGCAGCCGAAGTAGAGGATGCCGAAGTAGAAGCCGAATGGGAGGAAGCTCTGGAGGCGGATGTAGAGAAAGCACCGTAGGCAGCCGGCACCAGGCAAGCGCCCACGAGGAAATCCGATAAACCAACCATGGCAACCGATTCCAAAATCAATTGATGAGAGAAAGCCTGGGTTTCAGCAGTGCATGCTCAGACCGGGTTGTTCTTATAGTCTGCTCGGAACACGGGTCGCTGCACTATGGTACATGTACAGCAGATGTAGACTTGCCCGAGAATCAGACCGCCATCCCGAGACCGGCAGCAGAGTGATTCTCCGTTGATTCTCCGTCGAGACTGGATATCCCGATCGCATTCCTTCCCGAGTGGCTGAATGCTTTTGCGGGGTGAGGCTACTGAAGCTGGGGCTGGGAATGTGGAGTCCCTTGCGTGTAGTGCAACTGGGAAATGGCATGGATGTTGCAGATCGGAATGCAATCCAGGCCTGGAACATTACTCATGTACAGTTTGAAGGAATTGTATCCTATTAGAATTTCGCCCTTCTTTCGCCATTTCCCGAGTCGCTTTTCAAGCCGTTTGGCAAGCCCTATTGAAGAGAGTTTCGAGCACATCTCCCACTATACAAAGCTGTTAGCTAGAAGCCCATAGTGCTCCAGAAAATAGATCAGTCACACAGTCATTCAGGCCATCCATATTGCATGGCGGTAGAGCCCATGCTCTACCTGAAAGAGGATTCACGATGTCATAGTCCCACATCACATTTCCGACGTAGCAGTCGGCGAAAGAGAGTTAAAGCAAGAGTGTACGAGATTGACGAGCATTGGAATAATCATAGAGTGTCGATCGCCAGAATCAAGACCTGTGATTGGCCAAATGCCCGATAAATGTCCGTCTGGCAAGTTAACAAGCTCTCGGACTCGGACATAGCATCATAGCTGAAATCATACGAATGCCGAGGTGCGGTGAGCCCTTTCTCACTAGTGGAGAAGCTTATAAGTACGCAAGAAACCTGGAGTAATTGGAGTTCTGCTTTCGCTGGAACCTCGGTGTTTATTTCTCTGGATATCCGGGGGCCAGTCCCACTTAGCCATGAGAGAAGCCAAGAAACTCTTTATTCAATATGGCATGATCCCAGTGGGAGTGCGGCGATATCCCTCTTTGCTGTCTCTCGGCTTCCCGAGGAAAAAGAATTTTTGCCGACACTTCCAGGCATTTCCAGGCCCAGAACTATACTGGGGCTAGTGAGAAGCCGTGAAGAAGTTGATTGGAGAAGCCAAGGCCATTGAAGCGAGGTGCCTAGTGTCCACTTCATATTAATACGGTTAAGCGGCAGTGGAAAATCGCGCATCGCATCCAAGTTGGTTTAGTTGCAGAGCGAGATGTCAGACATAGCCGACCCGGCCAGTGCGTCAGGGCTTCAGATCTCAAGTTCATGTACCTGGATAGCTGCGTGTATACGGGGGTACCGGATCAGTCGGAATAGAAAGAGGAGAAGAGCAGTAGAAGATGCCAACATCCCACAGACCTAGTCATGTAGGTACGTACCATCGAATCAGCAGCGAACAGACAAAGCATTCAAGCGAACTCGGCCCGACAGCCTCGCCCCTGATGAGATTTATATGAAGATGTGCAGGGGCCTTGCGGGGGTACACCCCGCCCTTCCCCAGGTTCTCAAGTTCTCAACTTGTTTAGAATGTCAACTTTCTCATCTTCACTTCTGGTACAAAATGGACAAAAAACAGGCATGCGACAACTGTCGCCGCCGCAAAATAAAATGTTCCCGAGAACTCCCCTGTGACAAATGCCAACGACTCCTATTGTCATGTTCATACAGCGATGTGCTCCGTCGCAAAGGCCCGAAGTTCCGAACCCTGTACCCGTTGGCACCGGTCAACCAAGCCCCCGAAGTGTATCCCGAAAAGGACATCCCGTACCGATTCGAATCGCCAATTTCACCATTTAACATTGCCGATTCCCAATTCGCCAATCAAGACTTTTCAGACGCTTTTTCGCATCTACCACCAGAACTCGTTTCTTCACCCGGATCAACAGATTCAACCGTCGAATCTGCAAATGGATATGCCCGCCCCCATGCACGCCGTCTGTCACCACAGATCCTCCTCGCGCATGTAAATGTCTACCTGAAGTACCTATTTCCAATCATGCCAGTGGTGCGCGGCGACCAGCTACGCCAGGATAGCCACCAACCAACCCGACTATCACCGAAGCGCTACGCATTCCTGGCATCTCTCTGTGCGGCAACGCACATCCAGTTAAAATTGGACGGCGCGACGCCGGTACCGGATCCGGCTCGGTTACAGAGTATTGGGAATGGGCATTCGTTGATGTCTGGTGAAGAGCTGCTTGCTGAGGCTGTGCGGGCGCGGCGGGAGTGCGATGTTGTTGAGGATATTGGGACGGAGTCGCTGTTGACTTCTTTCTTTTTGTTTGCTTCGTATGGGAATTTGGATCGGCAGGATCATGCTTGGTTTTATTTGTGTCAGGCTACCTCCATGGTGTTTAGTCTTGGTTTGCATCGAGAGTCTACGTTTGGTGAGTTTGGGGTTGAGGAGGCTGAGGAGAGGAGAAGGATATTTTGGTTATTGTTCATTACGGAGAGGTGAGTGGATTGGATTAGATGGCTGATGAGGATGGATTGATGCTAATGTGGATGACAGAGGGTATGCTCTTCAACAAGCCAAGCCAGTGATGCTGCGCAGCTCGATTCATAAGCCACAGGTTCTTGGCTCCGAGGATCCCATCTTGGCATATGGGTTCATCAACTTGATCAACATTTTCGAGAAACTCACTCCAGATCTATACGACTGGTTATCAGCCGGAGGCGGAGATAGTACTTTGGAAAGACCACCGACATCTACAATTCAATCCGGTCTATGCAAGAATATTTCACTGGATGGAGTACTTGAGATCCAACAAGTCGATATTCTGATCACGCAGCAATGGCTACAAGCAATGATGTGGAAATTGTCCATGAGCCATGCCACACAACCTGGTTCTCATGACAATGCAGTGCTCCCATTCCACCTGCCAGTGATGGTAGGCAAAGCCGTCATGAGTGTGATCGGTGCTGCATCACAGGGGGCGGTAGACGCCCATGGTATTGGAATGGTAAGACTTTCCACACCCCGAGACTGAGATCCCAATTTCCCAAATACTGATTCATATTGTAGGAACAAAAACTGTTCGACATGGGCTCCTCCGTCGCAGACGTCACACGATCCCTAGGCTCAAAAGCCGTCCACCGAATAGCCGAGTCAACAATCGACCCGAACGAGTTACTATGGGGAATACTGCACACGCTATCCCAGATTCGTGGCTCACCTTCATACCTCTTCCCGACATTATTGGAGCGTTGCAAGACCGTGCTTGGACTAGACGGCACCATAAACACAGGGAACTTCCTGCCTATTCTTGGTGCTGCAGTGCCGGATCAGTTGGCTTCGTGGTCTGGTCAGCATGTTTGGGATTACTCCGCTAGTTCAGAGGATATCCGAGAGATGCGTGAGGTTGATCATGACCATGAGAGGGACTTGGTTCCCCAGGATCTTGGTTTCCAGACTGGTTTGTTGGGATAGCGCTATTGTTTGAGTCTGTCGATTTTGGACGCGGTGCGTCATATGATACCACTGGAGTTTATAGATGATATGAGTATTTGGGAGCATTATTGGAATTTTTTATAGAGAATGCAAGCAATCAGAGTGTTCAATCGGGTCTTGCACGTTGCATGTTGATATAGTTCTCCGTCACATGACTCTCCAAACGGTCTTGGCATGTTTGTCTCGGCATCGGTGAATCTCCAATTTGACGATCAGCTTCATGCGACTTTCTTCCCAATTGCTTGCAACATCACGATAATGCTATACTGGTACTTACTCATTTGTTTTGTATCCTTATTCAAATATCCATAAAACTAACTCTTGTCCACCCAGAGCAATCCGGTTCTCGCATCATTCAAAGCTCCCAGAGCCAACCCTCTAGAGCTAATTCTCATTCAGCCTTGACTAAACACCCAAAATGGCCTCCCTCAGAGCAAGGACAACTCCCCTCCGAGCTCTCTGCTCACTCCAGCCACTCAAAAGAACAACACCACTGAAACCAACACTCACCACACGCTCAAACATCCAATCCGTAACACTCCCAACCCGCAACCATTCAACCTCCTCCGTCTCAGCCGATGAACTCTCCCACTTCTCAGCCCTAGCCAGCTCCTGGTGGGACCCAATGGGCCCCTCGCGAATCCTCCACCTTATGAACCCCCTCCGCCACGAGTTCATCGCATCCTGCCTAGCCGAAGGCTCAACCGAAACAACACCCTCCCCCTCAAACCCCAACTCCGCAACCTTCAACTACCTAGACGTCGGCTGCGGCGGCGGCATTTTTGCGGAATCCCTCGCCCGCACAATCCCCCCTAGACGCCAACGGCCCAGCACCAACACCCACCCGGGCAGCCTCAATGACAGCCATCGACCCATCAACAAATCTAATCCAGATGGCGCGCGAGCACGCGCGCATGGATCCAACCGTTGATGCGCATTTGCGCAGTGGGAAATTCAAATACTTGAATACAACGCTTGAGGATGTTCTCGCTTCAACTTCACCATCAACCACAACACCTGCTTCAACAATCACCACAGCAACACCCCAATTCGACATCGTAACCCTCTTCGAAGTCCTCGAACACATCGACCCGAAAACCTCCAGCCCACTTACATTCCTAACAAACTGCCTGCGCGCCCTCAAGCCCGGCGGCTGGCTAATCGGCTCGACAATCTCGCGCACATTGCCCTCATTCATTCTGAACCAGGTTATCGCCGAAGCGCCGTGGCCGATCGGTGTTGTGCCGCGTGGGACACATGAGTGGAGTAAGTTTGTCAACCCGCCTGAGGTGAAGGGGTGGTTGCAGGAAGGTCTTATGAGGGCTGCTGATACGGGTGTTTCGAGGGGCGGGGCGAGCGTTGCGGAAGATATGAGTTGGAAGTGTGTTGGTGCGATTTATGTTCCTGGGCTTGGGTGGAAGATGGTTCCTGGGAGTGAGGACTGGGGGAATTATTTCTGGGCTGTTAGGAAGGGGTTTTAGTTGTTGGATTTTGTATATTGCATTTTGCATTTTCTTTGTTTTAGACATTGTATATTAGAATGAGTTGTTTGGTTTGAATTGTATCATTTGATTGTGTTTTGATGGTGTAGGTATTTTTAAATGGGGACCTCTTCTTAATATTTTTTTTGATATTTGTAATTCATTCGGTGCACTTGTATACACATGCTATATACAATACAAGGCAGGCCAGTCCAAAGAACAGACAGAGCACAAGTACAAGTTTTGTTCATAATAATGTTGACGGTAAGGTGAGTTAGTCACCTCGCCGCATTGAGCTGCTCACTGAGCAAGCTGATCGCTCACCCCGTTGCTCTCCCCTGACCAGCCCTTCTATTCTCGTTATGCTTTCTAGCTTTTGCCGGCTCCGATTGTGAACGAACTGCCTACTAGTGTTCCTAGGAGTTTAAGTCTAGAGACAAGATATTCCCACGTCGCTATAGTGACTTGCTGTCCTCTTCGAACTCTCGGCCGATCGGCACTCCTGTAGGAATGAAAGCACCTAGAGGAGTGAGTGATCCTCCTTGAAACTCCGCCCTAGTGGTAGTCTCTTCATCTCTTACCCTTTCGTCAGATAAATAGGCTGCGCGCTAGTAGGGTGAGACTTACAGTGGCGTGCCTTCTGTAGAGTATTCTTGCCAACAAATGAAGAAAGCACAGCTTGATTTGGCTATTCGGACGTCAGAAACGAATAGGTTAAATTCTGGATTCACCTCGATATTTCTAATGACGGATGAAGGTGAGGACATTCCGGCAAGCCTGTTTTGTGTTTGAGAGAGATTTCGCTTTTCACCTAATCATAGGGCTCGAGGAAGAGGCGTCGTGGAGTAAATAAAACAGAATTGTTTGGGGAGCTATAGATATAGAGCGAGGAGAAATAGATATATTTCAGCTATCGGTGGATGACATGAATAGAAATTGCAAGATTATAAGGGGATTGGATTACGACTTAATTAATCGGACAATAATTCTTTTCCTTCTTTATTATTCTTTACCTGGCTCGTGACAGAGTCAAAATAATTATGTACAATACGCGCTGGTAGAATAGGTCGCTAATTGTTCTGGTGCTTCACCCGTGATGTTGCAAACTAGTGGAGACCTTTTACGGGTTTAGTATTTTCTGGCTTATCTACCGCAGATTTAGTGACCCTATAGGGGCTGGTAGCAATTGGGGTCATCTGCTCTAAATCCTTATCTATTTCCTGCTCGATTTTCGGTTCCCAAAACACTTATATGTAATTTGGTAGAAGCCATCGAAACAAGATAGAAGACAAGCACTCCATAGGGCCACTTTGTCAAAGAGATTTAAATTGTGTAGACGAGTATATGGTAAAAGCATCAATAGAGAGTTTTTGAACTTAGGCTAGTGCTTTTTTATTTAACCTAGGAGTTTACAAGGGGACCTATTTCTACCGTCTAAGGTGGCCATCATTGCACCTTATTATTGAACCGAAGATCTAGTTATGGTGAATACCCGCCTATCTCTCCAGTGACGATAGTATACTTACATTAGAAGCCGGCCCCGATTCCTGTCCAAATCCTGTATAGGCCGGCAAAAATTGCTTTGAAGGCATTGCGCTTCTTGAGAATTGCGTCTCCGTCACACTTAGAATAGAGGTCCTCGGAAAACCTCAGCCAAGATGCTAGAATGTTGCTACGTGTCTGCAACACTTTGAGAAGCAGAAGATACCAGGAACCCCGTCTCGAAGAGAGCAGTTCTCTCAAAAAATGACTTATACGTCCACATGGGGGATATATTACCCGACCTCAGTTATGGTATTGTTCTAATACTAGCGCCGATAACTGGGCATTTTGATGCTTTATCTTCTGAAGTATCACATGGCTTAATTATTTTCTTGAGAAAGACTTACAACAGTGAAGTGGACTAACATCGAACCAATCATATAAGAGGGAAATAGAATTGGTAGAAGCCGTTCATGTTCGTTCTTACCGTCCATTGAACTAGAGAGAGAAAACCCCAATTTGCTCCAGGCCCAAGGATTATCTCAGTACCTGTAGATCAATCCATCTCTTTTGGGCACTTCACGAATCCATAAACAAGAAGTAAATGATTTGATTGCCTGGCTGAAGCTGCTCCAAATCATACTCAAGTTGCAACTATTGAAATGAAACCCGTCTCGCTTGGGACAGGAAGTCCCCTGGACACAAGCTTGCTAGCCCTTTTAGCTCTTGTCTTCGAAGACAGGCGTTCCCATTTTTCATACAGAGTTAAGTCCGAGCATGAGATCCTTGCTATGTGGCCTTGATCAGGAGCCTCTTGAAATTTTTCGGCATTAGGCGTATCTCTGGGTAACAAGGAAGCGCGCGACCAGCCGTCAGCATCATCAGGCACTCGGGAAATGGTCCACTGCTCGCTATCTTTTTCAGCAGGGAGCTCTTCGGGGACAGACTCAGGGTCTTCCAGGACAGGCTCAGGCTCTTCCGGGACAGGCTCAGGGTCTTCCGACACAGGCTCAGGGTCTTCCAGGACAGGCTCAGGGTCTTCCGACACAGGCTCAGGGTCTTCGGGGACAGGCTCAGGCTCTTCCGACACAGGCTCAGGGTCTTCGGGGACAGGCTCAGGCTCTTCCAGGACAGGTCCTTGAAGAGGAGAGTTATTTGAGATGATGCCGTTCGGTATCTTCACTAATAATGCCGTAAAAATTAGGTTCAGTCTGATTACCGTATCGTCAATCTGTTGGAAACGACTTACCATACTGATCGTTCATAGAAAATAAGCGAATAGATAGTATCTCGAGAATCATTTTCATCACTGCATTATCAAACTGATGGTCCTGGCCGAGAATATTGTAAAACTCGCGTAAACCAAGCTCTGGATCTTCAGGCTTTAGTAATCGCTGCAGGTTCCCATGAATGTAACCTGGAAGCCAGGTTTCACCTGCGGGGAGGCTTGAAAACACGTCCCTCATGACCCGCAGTATTTCAAGAACAGGAACCTCCTCATCTAAGTGCTGCATCTTTTGCTGAGCAAGGGTTTCAAGACCAGTAAGGCCCCAGTTCCTTGACGCATGGTATACTAGAGCGCTTCTCTTGTATTCTCTGGCAAGATCTGATGTGCCTTCGTCAAGAGGCGAGCTGACCGTCTCGTAGCCGCCTGTGTATAAGAAGTGCACCACGGTATGCCCAACGTCTTCGTCAACATTAGACATGATGATAGTTGATAGTGCAGGAACTGAAAGGGCGAATTTTTGGTAATTCCGAAGGAAATGAGCGGGAATGCCATATTGCTTGCTCCCTATAATGAGGGTAACAAGAGGGAACTCGTAGGGCCAGTGAATAGGTCAGAAAACGCTGATTGTAACTCATTCAAAAAACTTACGATGACAAAGGCCGATGATAGTCAATTTTGGGGGAGATCTCTGGGGTGAAGGGTCGCCTGGACACCTCATTCGACTTTCGCTGTTTCGTTTTCTTTTTTGCCATGGTTCAGTCTTAAGTTTTGCCGGCTATCAAGCAATTTTCAGGATATTCTCCAAGAAACATATGAGAGATAAAGATGAGAGAAAGCCAGACTACTTCTAATATGGGGGAGGGGGTATGCGGGAGAAGCAAGGTAATGCAAGTATGAGTTGTCCTACAAAGCGTCCGGAACACGTCATCTGTGCAGTGAATGGCAATTTAGTGTCAATTATTGAAATGCAATGTGAGCCAGTAGATGACCTGCTACGAATAACTCTTTTCTCTTCTCTTCGACCCTTGATGTCGATAGACCATGGAGATAGCTTATGCGACAAGCTTGGGTGGGTTGCTGATGATCGCCCGGGCCGTGAACGGAACCGGGCCGACGTGGGACTGTCCTACTTTGCTCCGATATAAGAAAAAATTCTGCAACGAAACAGAACTCAAAAGACTACAACAATAATCCACGAGGGCACTTCTTTGGCTACCCTTAAATCATACCTTACTGAAATTTGCACCTCAGATGCCGTTCGTGAATTGCGACTCAGAAAATGTGTGGTGGTTCAAAGGTAAAATCTGGTCGAACTTATTTGATTGATTCATCGCTACTCCTTTTTCCACCGTGGAGAAGCTATATTATCTTGGCGGAATAAATACAAACTCTGTATGACTGGATTATTATACGGCCAGTATCATGTGACCTATAGCCTCTTGTAGGGCTTGTGCTCTTCGGTGATATCTCACGTGAAAAAAATACTGTACCAGACAGCCTAACTACAGAATATCAAATAGAACCACACTAGTCGGTCAAGCTCTACAGAAGTGCTCGATTTTCTCGCAACGTCACAAGAATAAAGGGACTTGCGCAGAGCCTATGTCTGCCCATTTATACTATCAACATAGTACCAGAAAACCACTGAAAGATGAAATTCCGAGGGTTGGGGTTTGGGTCAAACAAATTACCGGTGGTTGGACAAAGACAGATCCGTGTGGAACTTGGGACGCAGTGGGTAATCGCTTTCCTTTTGACTGCGGCCTTCCCAATGACTAATTAACGAACGTGCGGAACCTTTGGGGCTGCGATGGGTTCACCGATTTTATGGGAATAAAGCCTATTAATAACGAATCGGCGTTGAAGCCCTATACGCTGGCAACCCTTGTTTAGGGTCTGACCCGTAAGGACCAAATTCAGCTACGTAGAGGTGCAATTAGCATTTTCTAAGGCAATTAAAGGTATTTGTATATTGGATAATGATCTGAAAAAAGATTGGCAGCAGAATCACTAGCACCATATTTGAAGCTGTAATTACATATGACCTGCCCACTTGGTTTTCGTGTCAGTTATTTGAACCTCGATTCCCGACTGGGCTCCTAAATCTCTAAGTCCCTGTATCATTGTAGATTTCTAATCCCGCACTTCTATCACACTCCCTAACAGACAGTATCCTCGGAGATACGGCGTGTATCTCTTCTAGTTTTGGAGCCATAATCGAATAGCCTCCAATAAGTAGTCAGTCTTCTATTCCTTCCCATTGTTCTTGCATATATAAGCCGTTAGTCAAAGTCAACTATTCAAGGCTTCTAGGTAGTGCCACTGCTAAATGATTCGCATTTGACATCGAGGGAGAAAATCCGAGCAGAAATAGAATCGGAACCTCTAGACTTACCGGCGCATGATTGCAAGCATACCGACGGAGCTAAAAAACGACGCAATACGCCTCCTGCAATTCCTAGTACACTCCACGCGACCTCTCAAGCTGGCCGAGGCCGAACAAATAATTGCGACGCAGATCGAAAATGAGCCAAGAGGGGTTGACATCAAGCGTCGACTGTTACTGTCCCGGATTAGTGACTGTCATTCACGCTACCGATAAAGAGCTACATCTTGCCCACTTTTGCGCCAAAGAGTATCTTCTCGGTGAGAATCAATTCAAGATGACTACTGCCAGTATTTCCATCACGAGGACGTGCTTGACTTATCTTACGGACATCACCGGTAGCAACAGAGAGATCAAGCGGGATTTTCCGATGGCAAGGTATGCGGCAGAACTTTTGACAGGCCATGCTTCGTTAGCTCAGGCTTCCGAAGATACAGTTCAAATGACTCGGCCTCCTAGAGGAAGTATTCTAGTGGAATTTGCTCCTCTTTTCCGATGCTAGCCCATCGTCGGACTTATCTTTAGACTCAGAGTTAGGTTCGCTGCTTGAGTCGAAGACGTTAGGTGCGGTGGAGGAATCAGAGTCGGAAGCGTTGTGCGAGAAGATCTCGGGCACGCCTAAGCTAGTGTCGCTCTTATCGGTAGGCGGAACAGGATATGAAGAAGATATAGCAGCGGAACGCAGTGTGTGATCAAAGAGGGGACAGGAGGAGGGAAGACGAGTTGAAGCACGAGAGCATAGTTGAGATACGTCAGCTGTGTAGATAAAAAACCGCTGGCACTTTCGCCGAGTCAGTTCAGTAGGGCATTCTTTACCATGCACCAATGGGTAAACTCTTACCAAGAAAATATGTCTGCATAAGTTTTAAAAGACTCCTCGGGATTGGTAACAGATGCCATCTTTATCACCTTGGAAGATAGTCTGGTCGATGCCGGCGTAGCCAGGCTTGCACGTATGTGCGCACACGATATCGTTCCTCAAGATCTTGCAGATGCTCGTTCAAAAGATATAAAGAAAATAAAACCACGAACGCGACTACCATTGCGATGCGCACGCTATTATGCATGATGAAGGCAGAATCACGAATTCAAGACGCTGTTGCAAACTGCGCTGTGTGTTCTCCGCGGCAGGAACCCAGTGTCCCTCGATAGAAGATATCCTGACCCATCAATATCGTAGCATAAGTGGCGAGTTGGCTGATAAATAGGCAACAAGATAAGAAAAGTAGCTGATATTGCTCTTATACGCATTCGGATAGGGCGGCAAGTCTCTTGACCACTGGACCGTCACCAGTACATGGGCGTTTGTTGATTACCTGGATGGTCTTGGCGCTCTACTCCATGGCAGCAAAAGTTCCTCGCCTCTTCAGCTCCATCCTATCAAAATGCATCTTTGGAGAACGCTATGGGTCAGCGTATTCTGTGGAGCGGCTGCCGCAGCATTCAGCGAGCATCCAGCGGCATCCAGCGAACATCCAGCGAACATCCAGCGAAGCAAATCTAGATTACCAGATGGCCTCTTCCAACTTTGTCTTCGATTTACGCTCTTTTTTCGCCCTTTTGAATTTACTTTGTTTTCCGTCTGGTTACTCCTTATTTATTCTGTCTCGCCTTGGTTTCGCTCGCGCTCGAGCCTGGGTTCTGTCGCCTCCTCGACTCTATGTCCCGGCGCTAGAAACGACCAATCATTTGTTGCGCGACTCTCGAGATATTTAGGCCTGAAAGGCCTGTGATACTAGCTCACCGAAACCATTTGACGACTCCAGACTCTAGGTTCACTTGACTTGTCGCATTTGTCTCCTGACTTGACCACCGTCAACCACCATCATGCAGCGCGGTCTTTTCGTCTTTCTCCTGATCAACCTTTTCATTCTTATTCTCCTGGTTCGCAATGTCTCGACGCTGCTATCGCTACTCGTCGAAGATGCTGCCGCCGACGCGATTCACCGCGCCGAGTTGCCCTCGCCAAACTCCAGCCTGATCGAACAACACCCCCAGATCATCCCTAAGATCATTCACCAGACCTACAAAAACGAGACCATTCCTGAAGTCTGGGTCAATGCCCAGCAGAGCTGCATTGACCTGCACCCGGACTACGAATATATTGTACGACCCGCGTGTGACCCGGCCTGAATCTGTGTTAACGATTGTTCCAGCTGTGGACGGATGAAACGTCGCGCGAGTTTATCACAGCCAAATATCCCTGGTTCCTCGAGACCTTTGACGGCTACAAATACCCCATCCAACGCGCAGACTCGATTCGTTATTTCGTTCTGGCCCACTATGGCGGAATTTATATCGATTTGGACGACGTATGTAGTTACCTAGCAATAGCCACTTTTGATACGGATGTTCTAACCATCACCAGGGCTGCAATCGTCGCTTAGATCCTCTGCTTACTTACCCTGCGTGGGCGCGCCGCACTGTACCCACTGGTATCTCCAACGATGCAATGGGCTCAGTGCCCCAACACCCCTTCTTCCTGCGCGTGATCGAATTGCTCCAGCAGTACGACCGCCACTGGCTCCTCCCCTACATCACCGTTATGTACTCGACCGGGCCGCTGTTCCTATCAGTTATCTGGAAAGAGTATATACAAGACTACCCGTCCGAGATGAGCCGTGTCCGCATTCTTATGCCGGATGAGTACAAGAAGTACTCCTGGAGCTTTTTCACCCACCACACTGGAAACAGCTGGCACGGCAAGGACGCGCATTTCATTTTCTGGGTAAAGAGATTTCGAAACCCCGGGCCGTTTGATCACCACTAACAGACATAGATGGGCCAACACTGGATGTTCCTCACCTTCTGCGGCTTCCTCCTCGCCGCCGTCGTCGGCTTCTGCCTCTTCTGGACCTATGGTCGAATCTTGCTCCTAGGGGCCCAGTATCGCTACCGCTACAGCAAGGTCTCTTCAATCATCAGCCCGTCCCGCTTTTCCTCCTCGCCTTCGCGACGTGCGCGTCGCATAATGCCCATCCTACTGCGGAGGGTAAGCTTCAAAAGAGACGAGGCCACCGAGACCTCGTTCGAACTCGGTCTCCGCGACGACTGAGACATTTGCGATTCTTTTCGCTTTCAGTTTTCGTGTATCGATACGGCCTTGTACACGATTCCTGCATACCTAATAGCATTTGGTGTATATGTACATATTTCTGTCTATAAGCGCTACATGCATAGCGTCTATCTTCCGGGATCCGGGATTGGTTGCTTTCACCTGGAGCACCTCGGGGTCCTTTTTCTCGTCTTTTTTCCTCACCTTGATCTACCCTATGGGGGGTGGTGAGATGCACTGCGTACTAATGAGGGTTTTTGTTTTACTATAAAGGAAATTGGCGCTGGTGCAGGTTGACTACTTGGATTTCGCGAGTATATTTAAATTTATCGGTTAGACGAATTTAGAATTTGAGTTATAATTTGGAGACTACTTAATACCTTTAGTTTAGACATCGCCTAAGTATTAGATAAGGTTAGACATTGACATGTCCCGCCTATAGTGATACCCACGTGGGTAGGGCCTGACTTGACTGTCATGCACGACTACCTGGTCGTCGTTATGCTAGAAGAATCCTGGGTTATACTCGCCTATGCTTCTCTGTCTTCCAATTTCAATGATCCGTCTCGCAGCTGTACCGTTGCCGAACAGACCTTATACGGGCAGAGTCCTTTTGAGCATATCGAGTAATGGTGCCAGGTGGAGCGCCGAATAGATCTATATGGGAGTATTGGTCTATTTGTGAATGGGATCAAGTTATAATCAAGTAAAGAGTCGCCGAGTATCCAAAGCGTAAATACAGGTGACAATGTGGAACTGAACACCAAGAACTATACTAGATACATGAATGAGTATCCTTATATATCCTGGGCCTCATATGGTAGATGAGTAGAAAGTAGAATAGTAGATTTGTCTTGGCAAGATCTACCTGTTGACCGTCGACCTTTCTACTACTTAAATGATCGTGTCATTGATATTTCAAAGGAAAGCGCAGCATAATCAGAACCAGCAAGTCTTTATCGATCTAGCCCTAGTCTTCCGCATCCCATCAGAAACATCTCCGATTTTTGATGGGAAGGAAATGGGAGATAACTCAGATAGGCCATTATAAATCTGAGAACGCTCGGAGTTGGTCAGACCTCTCACCATCCCTGCCACCAATTTGCGTATATTTAGAAGCATCTCATCAGCCTGAACCGAGCACAAATGATATTTAATCACGAGGATCCACCTATATTCTCGCTGAGAAAGAGTAGGTCATCATTATCCTGCCAATTCACATTCCATTCCATCGGATCCAATATCGAGAAATCGAGGTCAAAATTCGAATCGACCTCTGGCGAAACTCCTGCCGCTACGGCTTCCCGGCTATCGCGTTCGGTTTGTGCAGCTGCATGCCGTATATTTGCTTTGATCATGCCCCTGGCCGCAACATCTGCGACATAGTTATTAGCCATAAATGACTCGGCTTTGCCTAAGAACGGCGTGTCTTTGTTCCAGTCTTCGTCAATCATATGCTCGATGATTCTGCAGACCCGCACGCACTGAGACCGTCGGTCATTTGCTGTTTGAGACATTTCCCTCATGAGTGTAAAAGTCTGTCTGATGATATTTCTGATACCTGTCTCGTCGATTAACTCACTGGGTGCTGTCTTAAGAATGCGTAAGAGGAAGAAGACGGCGTAGCTTGCAGAGCGAAACACATGGAATGTCCCTTTGCTTAGTGCGTCCGGAAATGTAGTCAGCACGATTAGGAGCTGTCTTGCCGTGATACTGCTTTGGACGATGAGTTCATTCTCTGGATGAAGGGTTTTGAAGGTCTCGGTTTTTTGCTGGTCGAGAACGTAAGAGTACAGGCTGAGCCGCGCGTCAAGGAATGATACTTCATCGGCAGGCGACCATTCGCACGTGTATCTGTCTTGTATCATGCAAAGCTCAGTTTCAAACACCCGCACAAGCGGAAGGGGGTCTGCAGTGAGCCCGGTGGCCGAAGTCTCACATTCTCCCAGGGCAGCCGAAATCTTCGAGGTGACGACGGCGATGTGAAGTTGAATTCTTGTAGTCGCTGGTACCCAAGGCATCGAAACATTCAGGGCATGAAGGACAGTGTGGTCGATCCTGATGGAACTTGGCACCCCGAATCTAGCAGTATGCCTGCGAAGTAATCAGCGAGCTCATGAACAGCTCAGGAGCAATCCTACCATTGATCCACAACGAAACAAGACAACCAGGTTGCCGTCCGAGTTTCCAAGGTTCCGATCTCCGACGCCTTTGCCGCAAATAAAAGGAATGGATGTTGTGGACGATGCAAACCAAGAGACCGTGCCATAGAAATGGCCAGTGCACAGTACATTGAAAACGGCTCCTTGTTCATGTCTTCATGGGGAAAAGACCAAACACAGAGTAGAAGTAGAGCTTGAACGAGGTAGATGGACCGGGTACCAACGATGAGAATGTCGGCTACCAATTGCCTCAAAAGAATTTGTAACCGAGCGTAGTCAGATGCATACTTCTCTGAATCTTTGCTTGCAATGGCCAATACGCTCCAAAACAGCAAGGGTGCTTTCTCGTAGCTATCGATTGTGGTGGCAGGGTCAAGCAACAGCGGGAACCTTGGGTGTAGACGAGAATAATACCTAAAGGGTCGTGAGCGGGTAGAACATGAAACACCACTGGCTTGCCATACTCTTCTAGCAGTTCTGCTACAACACTGGATGTGAGGTTGACCCCAGTAGCCTCATGGGTAAACCGAGCAGATCTCTTCCCGCCGAGGCGCAATTCGGCAGTTATACTTGCTACGGAAGAATCCGAGCCAGGTAAAGGTCCATCCGGTCTCGACGACAAGCTAGTCGGCTCAGTGCCTGATCCTTCGGAGCGGGGCGCCCTGTATGCAGGATGACATTCTTCATATACATGGCTGGGCTTCAGACTATGTTCGATTAGAGTGAAAATACGGCAGGAAAACAATAGGCATTGGGCCGGTGTTACCTTCTCTTGGATGTCCTCTTGAACGAGGGGTCAACAGAGCACCGCTCACCTGCTTTTTCGCAAGCCGAGCAAGCTGCCGGAAACTTTTGACTGGCATTACATTTCACCTGAAGACATTAATTGATTTTCGAAGTGGTGGCGTTGGCTCCGAGAACAAGAACCGGAGAGCGGTCTGATTCTCACCTTCATCTGGCGACATCGCACACAAGGAACGCCAGCCCGGCGCGGCTTGATATGAGAGGTCGAGTTTGCATGCGAGCGAGCCCCTGTAGATTGAAGGTTCTCCATTTCGATAGATCGAAAGGCGGTGGCCACTGGCACTTCGCGCCCCGTTATCTCGGCAATCTAATGAATGACCAAGATCAACTCGTTGACAAGCCACAGTAGTAAACCTTCATCGGTCATCTGACAAGTGAATGTTCATCGAACACCGACGGCTATATGGATGCGTGTCTGCTCGACACGACGTGCGTTCCGAGCCGATCAGCACCGTTTCCGGCCAGTTTCGCTGCATCTAGCGCGATATCGCTGGCACTTCTGATTCGAAGAGCGAATCAGGCCCCCACTGGCTCACGCCCAATCTTTGTTACTAAGTTGGTGACTATGATATCAGTCCTACAAATAGCAACGTGATTTCAACTCACCCGTCACGGTAGAACACCATATCATGTACTAAAGATCATGTTTATCCAGGATAAATTAAAGTGATGAAATATTGGATACTCCCCTGGGAATGACCTTGCAACCAATATGATGTACCCAGCAATTGCATCCTATCCATTTCCGAGAGCTGCCCATGCTTCACTCGAGATGTTTCACCGAGTATTAATGTTGACGTTAGCAAGGAGGTCGGCATAACCGTCAAGACCACACAGTATTGGAACCTACCGGCTCTAACTCGGAGTTCGGCTCAGTAACGCGATTCCTTTTACAAAGACCGGGGGCATGTCACCTTGACTTGCTTTACATCACAGGGGCTCGGTCTCAACGAGACTAGGCCTGTACGTTACAAATAATCTAGTAGGCTGCCATTTTTATAAGAAGTGGCGGCTCCGGTCGAATAGAGCGATGGTCTAGCCTAGTGCCGGTGCGGTTGTGGCTGATGATCGCCGAATCATGCTCTAGCGACTGTGCTGTAAATTGGGTTGTCGATAGCCGTTGGAAGATCGCAGGTCCCCCCCGGGGTGATCGCCGGATGATCGCTGGCTGTTCGCCGGATGTCCGCTGGGTGTTGCCTAGCAATCGCTCGACAAAACTCGCGCCGATGAGCCTTTTTGGCTGCTTTGCTTTTTCTTTCTTTTTTTTTTGATCTACTAATTTGCGACGTAAATCCGGTGATTCCTTTTTAACTTATTAAATCCCTGCACCCTGCCTCCTCGAGCTGGTTCTGTTATATAGCACCCACACTTATACTCCTGTTTTCCTCAGCCCTATACCATTCCGCGTCCCAACACCACCACCCAACACCACCGCCAGTCTAGGTACGTGTATGAGCACGGCCTCGGTTAGTCCACATCCAAATAGTCCGGGTCTGGAGCAAAGTCAACAATTTCATTGTCGAGAGAGCTTGCATTTCCAGGACCTGGCAGTGTCGCTACGTCACGATTCGACAGAGCTTCGCTCTTTTGCGCCGATTGAAGTTCTGCCTCCATTTCGACCTCTTGTAATTCCAGCAACCCTCTGGGTACTTCTCACGAGCTTTGCGATCATTTTCCCGGCCCCATGCGGTTGTTAACTCGAGCTGCCTACGCGACGCTTTTCCTCGCGTCCCTTGCAATCGCTCACGGTGACGATGAATCAATGGATATAGAGAGGGCAATGAGCATGGATATACACGCTACCGCCAGTGCAGTAACTCCAACAGCTTCCGTCTCACACAATGCCCAAAACGAAGGTCCCACGAGCTACTTTTCCTATGGCCAGCACTCGAGCACCATCCTGGCGCACATTACGCTCATGACCCTGGGCTGGTGCTTTATTCTTCCTGCAGGTAAGCTAATTTCTAGTTCCGGCAAGTATTGAAATCGCCACTAATTTCGCAACAGCCGTCATACTTAGCATTGGCCGGTCGCGCCTTGCGCTCCCGTCGCAGTTCCTGTTCCTGGTCTTTAATGCCATCGGTCTGCTCTTCGGAATCATCTATAATAGCCAGACTCCCGATCTGTACGAGAATAACGCCCACCACAAGATCGGCTGGATTGTGACATTGGTCATCAGTGCGCAGGTCGTTCTGGCCTTGATATTTGCGTATGCTGGTCGTGGCGAGTCCAAGCAGCCGCAATCGAGATGTTTTAGTCGCGCTACGTTCCTACCTGTCGCTACAGATGAGCATGAGTGTCCTTGCTCAACTAGGGCTATGCACGAGTACTGCTGGTCCCGCGATAGTGACCAGGCAACTGAGCCTAGCTCTTCCATTCGCAGCCCTTTATCGCCGTCCTGTGAGTACCAAGCCGAGTTCGACGGCTTTGTCAAGCCGGAGGAGCTCCATCCGAAGATTTCTAGTTTACGTGGCTGGTTTTACAAATCTATTGTCGATCGGTTCCTCTTGAAGTGCGTACGTGGAAGAGTCTCGAACCGTGCCCTACGCATTTTAAATAGCGTATATAATGTGATTGATCGGATCATTCTTCCCTTTGGCTTCATTGCTACTACCACTGGAGCTGTTACTTATGGTGGTATCTTCCATGGTATCGAGATCTTTAACGGTCTGGCGCACTTTATTAAAGGTGGAATCTTCTTCTGGTATGGTGTCCTCACTCTTGGACGGTTTATCGGAGCCTGGGCGGACTTAGGATGGGCCTGGAACAAGAAGCCCCCAGCGTGTGTCGTCGGCTGGAAGGCAAAAGTCCCCTCAGGCGAGTTTGTGGAGTCGTTCGTCATCTGGTTGTATGGTGTTACCAATGTCTTCTTAGAGCACCTGGCCGGCAAGGGGAAAGAGTGGTCCGCGACCGATATGGAGCACGTCTCAATCTCTATTATGTTCTTCGGTGGTGGTCTTGTCGGCATGCTCTTTGAATCCCAGCGTATTCGCGACGCGCTCAACAACACCTTGCTACAATCCCCTACCTATGATTCTGGCGATGAGAAGTGGCAGCCTCCTGAGTCACAGGGTGTTCCCCTTAACCCGATGCCAGCTCTTATCATCCTGCTCCTGGGTATGATCATGGGATCGCACCACCAGGACAGCATGACTTCAACTATGGTGCATAAGCAGTGGGGTCATATGCTCGTTGGATTCGCGATTGCTCGCGGAATGACATATGTTCTGCTGTTCCTGCGCCCACCAACCTCGTACCTCCCAGCTCGCCCTCCCACTGAGATCGTGGCTGGTTTCTGTCTTATGTCTGGGGGGCTCATCTTCATGCTAAGTGTAAGTGATTTCCGCAGATCGATCCCATACGGCCGCCTTACTAACATTGAATAGGCCCGCCAAGTGATTGAAGCCATGGAGTTCTTTGAGCTGGACGCCATGTTCACCTTCACCGTGGGCATGGGCTTCACAGCCTTCGTTATGTCGCTGGTGGTTCTGACCATCGCAATAAAGGCGTGGGCAGTGAAGCGCGAGCGAACACAAGAGCAACGGCTATCCTCCAGATGATAGGAAGGGGTTAAAGGGGCGATGAAAAGATAGGCGGGGTCCATTCGTATGTTAAGACATGAAACTGGATGGGATATAAAAAACTGAAACACAGAGAAAGGAAAAGGAAAAAGGAAAGGCGCAATAGGGGACGAAACGAAATAAGTTGATGGATACTTCATGATTTAACCCACGGCGTTCGAGCTTTATACGGATAGTTGTCTTCCATGTAAGCATTCATGTCTGCCCGGGTTAGGCTAAATGCCGACACGTTCTGAAAGTTCTGAAAAGAGTAAAACGAGCCCCGGGCGACAATTTGGGTCTGAATTTCCGGGACAGATGTATTGATACTAATAGTACATTGGTGTAATATCAGTTATTTTCCTTGATCTTCTTCTTCCTTTGTTCTTCCCTACCCACCTTTAATTTTCCTTTCTGTACTTCTGAATGAACCTGCATTTGGTCAGCATTATCAAATCTTCGGAATTTATCTCCTTGCCCTCGCTTCTCCTGGTGTATAATGGTTCTACGATGAGCGTCTCGATGTCTAGCGGGGTTCAGCCAGGCACACATTCCGTCTAGTCGCTTCTAACAAGACTATTCAAGGGTCTATTATAGTATTGGATTCAAAGAATTAAAGTCCTTTTCTCAGCACATGGCTTAAAACGTAATAGTCAGAGGTGTTATGGCTAGAGCAATACAGGCCATTGCTCACCCCAAGCTATGAACGTGGATGCAGAGTAAGCGAGTTTTTGAATCGGGTGATCACTATCGTGTACAGCGAAGGATATTGGATAATAACTACATCCGGACGCTTCGCAACCCTAGAATGAAGTTGATCAAGGACTGGATTGTGCAAGTCGGTTCGAAGAGTGCGATGACGAGCTCAGGCGGGGAAACCCCGGTTGATTTCATCGTGAGTTGTACTTGGACAGATGTATTCATAACTCATGCTAGCCACAGATTGTGAATTTTGGCGACGGGATTCGAGTTCACGCAGTGGAAAGACCGACCCTGTGATAGGCAGGCAAGGCAAATCGTTGGAACAGCACTGGGACGATCAAGGTGGCATCAGTGCTTAGATTCTCAACATGTTCTATTTACTGGGCCCAAATTCTGGCAGCGGACACGCATCTGTTCTTTTTGCGATAACCTAGATTTTGGTAAAGAAGGGAGCTTAAACCGGCGTCCAGTGTGGCTATTTTCGGCAGCCGATTTACCGTCAATTAGCGTTGTTTTTGCAACGCATAAATCCGGACAAGATGTCGGTCGAATACATGCAGGAGAAAAAATATTGCGCAAGAGAACGAAGACACCAAGCCCTAGTGTCAATGTGAACAGTATCTAGAATAGAAAGACACAGTGAAGCATTAATCACTTCTTACCCTTCCCCTTGCCCTTGGATTTCTTCTTAGGAGGATCAGGAACACTAACCGTCCCCTCCGTAACCTCCTCACCCTGATGCTGCAAGCGCTGCGACCCACTAATAAAGAAAGTGAGATCACGGTTCTGCTCAGCAAGATCAGCATTGGAAGCCTTCAGCCCCTCAACCTCCGTTGCAAGAAGATTAAGCCGCTGCATCATATTCCCGTTCATAGATTTCTCTTCTTGCCAATTCTTCTCGAACATTCTTGCCAACGCCTCGAATTTTTCCGCGCGTTTCTCAGCGCGGGAACGGTCGTGGTCCAATGATGGAATCGTTTCTAGTGAGAGGGTATCATATTTCGATTGGAGGTCTTCGAGCTGGGAGGAGGCGGTGCGAGCAGAGATTTGAGCTGCGACTGCTGCGGCGCTGGCTTGGGAGGCTTTGTCGACGGCGCGTTCGACAACTTCTTCGAAGTAGGCGCGTTGGCTTTCTAATTGGCTGGTTAGGAGGTGGGTATATTCGACGCTCATGTTTTCGAGTTTCTCTCGGGGTACGGCGTCGCTCCAGTCTGGTGGGTCGAGGGCGCTGTGGTCTGCTGCTGGGAGTTCGACCAGCTTGCCGTCTGTTTTGCTTTGAATTATGCGGTGGACGTAGGAGTCGCCTACATAGTCCCATACTCGTTGCGTGGTGAGATCCATCGAAAAGGCGTGGGCTGTTTCTTTCCAGTGTTCGAAGGCGTGGGCGCCGTCGTAACGGCCGCAGCCGACGGTTCCACAGATTAGACAGGCCCAGAGATTCATGTCTGCGTGGCATACTGCGCATTCTTGGGGCTCAGCGTCGGCTTCGGCATCTGCGTTGCTTTTGCGGAAGTCGTCTTGTGTGTATCGACAGATAGGGCAGCCGCTGCCTTTCCATTTCTGTAGACAGGTGCAGTGAAAGACGTGTTGACAGATGATAGTAAGTAGCCCTGTTGTCTCATCCATTCGCTCTAGGCAAACGGGACATGTTGGCAATTCGATCAAAGCGGGAGTAGGTGGTGCGAGAGGCTTCCCAGTGAGAGTTGCCTGTCCAGCAGAAGTAACTGGAGGCCGAGTAGGAGTGGAGAGATTAGGCGACAGAGCACCATGTTCATCTGGCGAAAAAGCTTCTGAAGACTCCGGTTCCACAACCTGGATCTCAACAGTCTTGACAAACACAACATGGCAAGTTTCAGGCTAGCAATAGCAGTTAGTACAAAGCCCGCGCAAACATTAGGAATCCAAGATCACAACATACCTCCATACTATTGAATACCTTCCCATTCCACTCCTTCTGCCACTCAGCCGCCTTCCTCCCACTCCGAAACTTCATCAAAACCATATATCGATTCGCCCGCGCAGTCCTAATCATCCTGAAATGACTAACCTCATCTCTAGTCTCCTCTCCGACGAACCCCAGAAAGTCAGGAGGGGACAAATAAGACGGCACAGCGAGGATGCACAGAGTAGTACAATCCTCATCAGGATGCAGCGCAGACGAAGAAGCAGTCGCAGGGAACGGATACGCCGTAGCCCCCGCAGCAGAACCCCCCGCCGGAGCAGCACCGGCCAAATCCCCCCTTAGTGTAGCCTGCTGATCGCCCGGGTTGCGTGCAGCAGCGGCAGATCCCTTTAGGTAGGTGGGGTAGTCGTCATCGCGGGCGAGGTAGGGCGTTTCCTGTGCGTCGCGGTAGAGGTGGACGATTCCCCAGATGCTATCGGTGACTTGTTGATCGAGAGGAATGTAGCGGCCTTTTGTGCGCAGTCCGCCTAGGATGTCGGTACCGATTCCGGCTGCTACTAGGTTCTCCGGTTCTTGGGCGGAGCTGCGCTTTGAGGTGCGTTTTGTGGGGTCTTTTGGTGGGGCGACCATGTCAATGCACTCTATCGAGATTGCGTCAAAGCGCTTGTCAGATTTGAGGGTTCCAGGTGTGAATTCGGAGCTTGGTGTGGAACAGGTTGAGGATAAGGTGTTTGGCGAGGAGCCGGAGGAGCTGGTTCGGGGTGCGGTTGTGGTAGCCGGCGAGGAGAAGGGAGAGTGATTTTTTTGGCGATACGAGAGATTTTGATGTGTGCTCAGCGCCTGGCTATCTCCAGCGCTTGTCCCTGATAGTGGTGACAAGCGACTGGAGCTTGGAGACCTGCTTGGTTGGAATGGTTGGAAAGCTTCCCTTGCAGAGTGCAAGGCCAGAGGGGAAGCAGTGGATGTTGGGATATCTTGGCTATTTGAGAGGACCTGAACATTGAGGTGATAAAAGTAAGCGGGCATCCCGAGTGGTGGGCTCACATTGTCTGGTTCGAGATGCTTGAAGGTGCTGTGATAGCTGATAACGATGTGCTTACCTAATGTTGGGGCATTCCGAGGTCATGACGGCGGTGAGAGTAAGGCGGTGAGGCCGTAAAGTCCGCCACGGTGCCTGGCACGCGTGAGTGGCAAAGAGGAGGGAAGAATCTAGATGTTTACAGAATATTTGTTGGTTCATTGTGTTCAGGTGGCAAGAGTCAAAACTGGTAATGAGTTGCCTAGATGTCCGCAAGTGCCCACTGTTCTCTGTAAGTGTCTTGCTTTGGTGGGGTCTACGTCTTTACCTACTGTGGATAGACTACATCAAGCATGATGTATGCAAGGCTTAACATGTAAAGAATAATATACACCCCTATAAGCAATATCTCCTACTTCTCAATCTCCCAAAGGAAACACTCAACAAACTACACGACGACCACAGCTGCCTAGACGGAGTCAGCCACAAAATTCAATGGTGATGTCCGTGTTGTTCTTATTGCTGTTGACTATGTAGCTCGGTTCTCATTTTTGAGATGTGGCAGATGGATGCCGCAGTAGATCCTGCGTCTCATACTGGGAGAACGGCATATTCTTCCTCGAATAGGGTGACTGTGACGGACAAGGATCCCAGAAGGGAGAATAGTGACTCGACAGTTGACGATGTTGTTGGTGCGCCTCTGGTTCTTCCGTTTGAGGGGTTGTTTTGGAAGATACCTATATATTATACTTTTCCGAAGTGCACTTTTTTTTTTTGCGAGTGACTTTTGAGGGTTGCTAGGAATATAATTTGATGTTTTGATTTGTTCTATTGGACTTATTATGACAACCTGGAGCATTGGCGTAGTAGAGAGATTGCTATCAAAAGTTTTGCTCATTAATACGGACACGGACAGCTGGGTTTGATAGAAAAATAGATAATCATGATTATAGTACTGTTCCCTATGTTCAATCATGTATGTTTACCCGTCACTTGAAGGACTTGGAGTATAAAAAGTGTAACCCGAGACAGACCCACTTAGTACTGACTAGCTATACTTCCTCACCGTCAGAGAAGTATGAGGACATCAAGCATATATATCTACTCCGACATTCTACACATCTCACAAAGATATAAATGCAAACAAAGACCAGCAAATAAAGCTTGGGTCAATTCAGAGGGTAGGTTTAACTAGTAGATAAAACTAGGTGATCACATCAAGGTGTGAAACAATGTCAAGGAAAGGCAAAGAAAAAAAAAGAGAAGCCTCAGCTTCGAAAAACCGACCAAACGCCATGCAGGTCATAGTAGAACCCATATCGTAGTCGAGAAAAATAAAGAAGCATCGTAAACATCAATTACTGGCCACCACGCAGACGGAGGACCAAGTGCAGGGTGCTCTCCTTCTGGATGTTGTAGTCAGAGAGGGTGCGGCCATCCTCCAGCTGCTTACCGGCGAAGATAAGACGCTGCTGGTCTGGGGGGATACCCTCCTTATCCTGGATCTTGCTCTTGACGTTGTCGATGGTGTCGGATGATTCCACTTCCAGCGTGATGGTCTTGCCAGTGAGTGTCTTGACGAAGATTTGCATACCACCACGGAGACGGAGGACCAGGTGTAGAGTGGACTCCTTCTGGATGTTGTAGTCGGACAAGGTACGACCATCCTCCAGTTGCTTGCCCGCGAAGATGAGACGTTGCTGGTCTGGGGGGATGCCTTCCTTGTCTTGAATCTTTGACTTGACGTTATCGATGGTGTCCGACGACTCTACTTCGAGGGTAATGGTCTTTCCGGTGAGAGTCTTGACGAAGATTTGCATACCACCACGGAGGCGGAGGACGAGGTGGAGAGTGGACTCCTTCTGGATGTTGTAGTCGGAGAGGGTGCGGCCATCCTCAAGCTGCTTTCCAGCGAAAATGAGACGCTGCTGGTCGGGTGGGATACCCTCCTTGTCCTGGATCTTGGACTTAACGTTGTCAATGGTGTCAGAAGACTCAACCTCGAGGGTGATGGTCTTTCCGGTGAGGGTCTTGACGACTATAGAGGGGGTTAGTGAACAGACGATGATAAGGGAAGGCGCTTAACACATACAGATCTGCATACCACCACGGAGGCGGAGGACAAGGTGAAGGGTGGACTCCTTCTGAATGTTGTAATCGCTCAGGGTGCGGCCATCCTCAAGCTGCTTTCCAGCGAAGATGAGGCGCTGCTGGTCAGGAGGAATGCCTTCCTTGTCCTGAATCTTGGACTTGACGTTGTCGATGGTGTCGGAAGACTCAACCTCGAGGGTGATGGTCTTGCCGGTGACTGGTGGCAAAGGATGTTAGCAAGAATGTCAAAGCCAAAGCCAAGTGGCGAGGGACGCAGTAAAGCCAGGAAGCCAGAATACTGGGAAACCGGCCAAGCCGATCAAGCCGATCAAATCAGGCACGGGGAAACTCACGGGTCTTGACGAAGATCTGCATGGTTGCGATATGAAATAAAACGCAGTAGAAAGAGTATGGGAAGGTGGAGAGGTAAAACACCAGAAAGGTGAAAAGAAAGGAGAGGGGGAAAGTCGGCTTATGTATCGGAGGGGGCGAAGGATCTTAGTCAGGCAAAGTGACGCGAGATGGCCAGTGGCTTGTGCCAGAAGATGCCGGATGTGAGTCAAGAGGTGCCTGGAAACAGTCGCTTTGACGCCACCACATCAAAGTCTGCCGGGTAAATGTTCTTTTTTGGAATATCTGTACAATAATAAAGTAGTGGCTTATTGATCAATACATTCTATAATATTCTATTCCCTTTCACTGTCCATCCTCACTTTTCGACCAAGGGGTGATGACGTTGCTTATCGCAAAAAGAGGGGGTGGGCCAACGCTAATGCCCAAAGGTACTTGGTACGGGGCTGTATGCGGCAATCGTCTCTGCGCCCCGGGTACCCTGTACCCGCATCCAAATTTAGAGGTCAGATGATATGCCGGATCCGGATACACCGCCTTGTTATACTTCCATAGTCAACAATTACTCCGTTTACACCATACTTACGCTCACATTAAGCTTAATTTAAAATTTCATATGATGAGAATATGGCCCGAAGCCCGTCAATAGGCAATATATAAACAAAAGCTGGGAAATCCACACTAGACTGACGCCTTTTCCCGGATCCGAAGGCCACAATTGGGACAAACGCCCCGTTCTTCACTCTTCAGAGCCCGGTAAACTTTGATTGTTGCGTCTGTGGCGGGTGCCAGGTGCCACAATGAAAACAAAACAAAAAACACCTTCGGCCGTACACGGTCATGACAGTCGTGATCCTCGTTCATCGCTGAAGACAAAGCTATGCGAAGAAAGGTATACACCAAAGACAAGAGCAAAGTAACAAATAAATAAAACGATTCCGTAAAAAAAAAAAAATAGACAGTGTTCAAGGAGACAGGAAAATATATCAAATAAAAAAAGGAGTAAATGAGTAAATGAGACAAGACCAAAACAAGGCTGAAAAAAAAAGGAACTAATGAGAGTCGGCTCTCCCTGGAACCACAATACAAGTAAGAGGGTCAGCCTCACTGGGAGGTACCCGTCGGAGTCATTCGTTAAAAGAGTGGAAACGTATGCGCTCGCGCATCGTCACGACCAAAGTGGCATATTCTCATCCAGTTCGTGTCATTGAGCAAATCAAAAACGGAATCGCGGAACTGTACTCGCTGCTGGAAACAATAGTCGTGTAAATATCATCATCATAATGCGTTTACGCATCGGGTCATTTAGTTGGCGCGAATCACCAGTCGCGACACAAACTTATTTGAAAGGCAGTCGAAATCGCCCCGGTTGAATTTGGAACCGGTGCGACTGCGGAGGTAGCTCTCTGGAATGTGGGTTAGTCAGATTCCACGACGGGGGAAGGAGGTGGTTCTTACCATGCTGCTCGACGTGTTGACGCACTTCTGTCATCGTGTTGCACACATCGGGGTTGGAGTAGAGGAGCTGGTGGTGCTTTTGCGAGTCCCATTCAGTGAAGGGAGGCAGCTTTTGGGAGATGGCCTGGAAAAGTCCGACAATGACTCCCACCGGGGTGGTCTCCATGTCGGTACAGAACTTGTCGACGGCAGCCTGGTCCTACTCGTTGTTAGTATTGCTGGTCACTATTGTCCTCTCGGATTGAACTTACCGGTGTGCGGTAGTGGCTATCGAACTGCATCTCTTCCCAGACAGCCAGCAGAATGGAAGCCAGGATGAAAATAGTGGGCCAGTTCTTCAGTTTGTCTCCACTGTACACGCTCGAATAAAGTGCTGAAAGCTCCTCTAGCACATCTTTCTGCAACTCACGCCACATGCTAGCCATGGCGCACTTAATCTGGAAGTTGATCATGACAGGAGCCATGGTCTTGCCAGAGAACTTGGAAGACTTGCTCTCAATCTTGCCCATGAAACCTTCTTCCTCGCCGATACCCTCAACCATGGTAACGTGGAGAGTAAGGTTGTAGGCAACGATCAGCTTCAATGCCTTGCGAATGACAGGCAGCTTGGTGCGGAAATAGAAACGGAAGGCAGTCTTGAGCATCTGCGTCAGGAACGGTGTGCCCTCGAAGTAGTCATCGACGAACTTCTCAAAGGTACCGTTGCCGTCGATGTGGCGGTCGAGGTAGTCGGACAGCATGGCGTGCGAGATACCCTCCATACCAGCGGAGAGCTTCGCAGTCTCGACCTCGTATTGTGTCGGGTCACGCTGCATAGTCTCAATCCAGTCAACGGTAAAACATTGCTCATCCCGTACATACACCTCGCGGGCGTTGATTGGAAGGATCTGGCCATAGCCGTGAGTGATGAAGAGCGTGCGCTCCTGGTCGGAGAACCCCTTGATGTTGCCGACCGAGAATCCCATGGAAATGTGGCGCTCGTAGTCGGCCTTCCAGTCCTTCATGAAGTACCCAATCTCCTTGATATCAATGCGAGTACATGGCACCTGCCATAATCGGGCATGAGATGGCTGGCATCCTGCACATGGCTCACCTTTGTCGCAAGTCTTCTTGAGGAACTTGCAACGCAGACAAGCACGCAACTTCCGGATCTCACTGGCCTGCTTACGCTGGTCGGGCTTGAGAGGGCCCTTTCTCTTGCCAACTCGCTTCTCGGTCTCGGGCTTACCGGTCTGGGATTGCTTGCGGACCTTGGTCTCGGATGTTTTGGCGGCAATGGGGCTCTTGCGGGACGGTTTCCGACTTGGTGGTGAGGCCGATGATGCTTGAGAAGATCCAGATGAGCGGGCGGGCGATGTGGACTTCTTGATCGGAACTGGGATCGGCCGCACCATGCCAATGGGGCTGACGGCTGATGGCGAGCGAGAGCCTGACGAAGATTGCTCACGACGAACGACGGCGCTGCTGGTCGGGGAAGTGTGAGGCATGCCGATCGAGCTGCTGTGGCTGTGACTATGGCTATGGCTGTGACTATAGCTGTGACTGTGACTGTGGCTATGGCCATGGTTATAACAGGGCAAGTCCATGTTGTTTTCGGAGCCTGGAGAGCCGATCGGGTTCGCAATATCCACAAAGCTGCCGTAAGAGGTGGAATATGAAGACTCTGAAAGGCTGCGGTCGTGCAGTGTCTGAGTGGGATTGACAAAAACACCCTGTTCCGGGAAGCCAAAGTCGAGAGAGCGGCGGTGGTCGACAGTGCTCCAACCGTTGTCGCTGCTGGAACTGGTCAGGGAGCGAACCTCCAGATATGTATCCGTGGGAGAGCTGCTCTCGAGCACGGGGTGCGGGGCATATGAGAAATCCGGAGGTCCGTTGGGAAACGCCATCAGATCCGCTTGGAAGTCCTGATACGTGAATGGTACCATATCCACGGGGGCTGACATGGGTAGATAAGGACCCTCGAGCAAGCCGGCGTTCATCTGGCCCTGGCCAGCCATGAGATCCACCGGGGAAGACTGCATGGGCATGCCATAACTCGTGGTAAATTGTGTCGCTGACGGGTCTTCGGGCGAATATGGAAGGTGTTGCTGGTGAGGGGTGTGTTGTAGCGGTTGAAAGTGCCAATCGACCATGAGATTCGGGTCCTGGGTCACCGACTGTTCCAGAGGGTGACCGCTGGTTTGCAAAGGTGAGAGACCATGGCCTTCTTCTGACCGGGGGGCTGATCTACCACGGGCCAGTGCTGGAGATAGCCTCTGGAGTCGTAATCGACCCCAATAAGGCCATCGCTTGATATATCGACATTGGACATGACTGAGAGGTGAAGTTGGAAGGGAGGAAGTAAAGGACCAGCCTGGATGAGAGGACCTTCTTCAGAAGAGTCACACAGGCAAGAAGAGAGAAAGTGAGGCGGTGGGGGGGACAAAGCAGCGGTGAGGAAGAAATGCGCTAGGGGACTGTGGGGAGTGGAGATGATGTGGCAGTAGGATAATTCCACGACACTAAGTAAAATAGTGTTGAGGGGACACTTGGCATTGAGGACATTGGGGATTGGAGAAGATAAATTGGAGAGTGGGTGGTTGGTGGTGCATTTAGGTGAGGTGGTCCCATGATCTCGGAGATCTATTGAAGTTTTGCCTATTTGGGTTATCCACCTCTACATACTTCACCACTCAGTATACTCTAGAATATCACCATCTTCGTTTATACAGTCTATTCTCATACTATACTACTGTATACGGAATACTGGGTCTTCCCATCTCCATCTTGGTAAGACACGGGAACAAGTCGGGACGGGAGATCAGTGGAGAGCACGAAAAATGAGCCACATCACTAGTGGCCAGTGCCAATACAGATCAGCCGTGGCAATAGGAGCACGATCTGACAGTCGGATCGTGTTATACACTTTCTTCCTAATCAGACCCAATCACAGACAGCATTCGTCTAGCGCGTAACGCCATACCGTATCAGTGGCTAGTGGGCCAGTTCTGGATGCTGACCGCGCATGTTGAGCATTTCCTTCCCTGTTTCCTAGACATGAACTATACAGTAGGCAGCTAATAGCCAAGGATCAAAGCTAACAAGCCAAGCCACGTTAATCAGCCAGTTAGCCTAACCGTCATGAACCCTGGAGTCGACAGGTCACTTGAACGCAAGGGAGAAGCATAAGGAAACTGAAATTTGGACCCATCACACCATGGCGATTGGCCTATGCAGGTCATCTTGACGGAGCAATAGCCTGTATGATATGGGCCACGAGAAGTCCAACCCTTTAAGTGGCTTGGCTTCTTTTTTCGTCTTTTTTTTGGGTCGATTTTGGGTCACTTTTCTTCTTTTTTTTTTCTCTCCCACCTATTTTTGCCTTTTCAGACCTAAACCTGATTGGGATGAGTCAGTAAAAGCGAACATACTAAAGTGAAACAAAATCGTTACATACTATACAGTATGGATTGCTGTAACCCTGTGTGTAAAAGTGAAGCGCAGAATTGTATCCGTAGTGGAAGGGAAGGGAAGAACCCCGCGGAAGAACAATGAACAATCTTAACTCTACACATTCATGTAAGAACAATAGCACCCTTTGAAATACAAAACTTCGATTCCCCCTTGATGCCCGGAAAACGAAAAGTTCGATTCCAACGCACTCAAGTCCAGCCACTCGAGACCAAACGCACAGGGAAAAAAATGAGCCAAAACCAACCGCGCCCGGGGATCCCGGCTTTGTTCACGCAGCCGCCGGCCATCCGTGACCCGCTCATCACAGAAACAATTGATCTGCAGAATGCAACGCTTGAGAAATGCTTGCCTTTTCTCAAGGGCATTCACAGTAGTCAAAAAGGCCCCTTCAATGCCTGCGGGGTGCCCGCTCTCCTCCGCGACGATCATGTCGGTTACCTCTATGACTCCCTAGAGGATTATCCCGCGGGCTTTGTAGCTATGGACGCTAGCCGCCCGTGGATGGTGTACTGGGCACTGGTGAGCTTTGCCATGCTGGGCGAGGATGCGAGTCGATTCCGCGAACGGTGAGTGTGCCTTGCTTTTTCGCTTACCTTCCCGCCTCGATTACTTTTCTTCTGTCAAATAAGGCCCTCTAGGGGAGGCCTCGAAGGAGGAAGGATCGGCTATCTATGGGAATATGAATGGCTTCCTCTAACATGTGCATTGCAGGGTGCTTGCTACGCTTCGGCCTATGCAGAACCCCACCGGTGGCTTCGGTGGTGGTCATGGTCAGATATCTCATCTGGCAGGCAGTTATGCGGCCGTGCTGTCGCTGGCGATGGTAGGAGGCGAGGAGGCCTTTGGATTGGTGGATCGACACGCGATGTGAGTTGTTCTCTTCGGCAGATTCCTGTATGCGTTCTGACCCGGGGGGTTAGGTGGCAATGGCTGGGCCGCTTGAAGCAGGCCGATGGGGGCTTTCGTGTTTGCGAGGGCGGGGAGGAGGATGTGCGGTAAGCCCCATGCAGATGCAGCTCATATGTCCCCCCGTGCTGGACCCGTGGCTCTGACATGTCATTGCAGAGGCGCATATTGCGCTATGACGATCATCTCGCTACTGGACCTCCCACTGACGCTGCCTCTGGATTCTCAAGCGCGCCTGGCGGGTCTCGAGACTTTGACTCATGGTCTTCCCCAGTATCTCTCACGATGTAAGAGTTGATGCGTCCATTTCGTGGATAAAGTGCTGACATCACTCTAGGCCAAACTTTTGAAGGGGGCATCTCTGGAAGCCCTGGGTCAGAGGCCCATGGCGCTTATGCTTTCTGTGCGTTGGCATGTCTATCTATAATGGGGGCCCCAGAAGAGATATTCAACAGGTGAGAACTACTGGCGGGATGTTTGATCCGATACTAATAGCGGTTAGGCATATGGACATTCCCATGCTGGTATCCTGGCTCTCAGCACGTCAGTCGGCTCCAGAAGGCGGTCTTTCGGGACGCACAAATAAGCTAGTAGACGGGTGCTACAGCCATTGGGTCGGAGGATGCTGGCCATTGCTTGAGTCGGCCTTGAACGGAAAGCCGGGCAATACCGAGACGCCAGTTGGCAGTCTATTCAGTCGCGAAGGTCTGACAAGATACATCCTAGGATGCTGTCAAGGTCACACCGGAGGTCTTCGTGACAAACCGGGCAAGTATGATTCTCCTTCTCCATCGCAGACTTCCTGTGGATGTAGCTGACGGAACCCCAGACACGTCGACTCATACCATACCTGCTACGTTCTGGCAGGCTTGAGCGCAACCCAACACAATCATTACCGCACAGACTCGAGTGTCTCCAGCGAGGGATTTGCGTCAGCATTCTCCTGGAAGTCTACGCCGTCTCAAGCCGAAGACAATGTCTTTGACAAAGCCGATCGGCTGGAATCCTTGCATCCTCTGTATGTGATCCCGCACAAGGCAGCGGAGAAAATGCGGCTCTGGTTCGAAGCCCAGCCCCTCGATGTCTGACCAGAAACGGATGATCACCCGAAACAAGAAGACACGGGGCCGCCACGGAGGTCACCCAGGTGAATGTGGTAGATCGCAACATTAGCAAGGGGCTCTGAGCGAACCTATTCATGCATGAATTGGTCATCCTTGAAAATGCAAGCCCCCGCGATCATAGTAACATGGGAGCCACGCGGATGAGTCCCATGGGGAATGTGAAGGAGAAGACGCAAGGGATACTAGGAGTCGAAAAACCCGAGTATCGTCATAGCGGTCTATTCAATTCATTCTGTTCTCAAATCTGTTCTCTCTGTTCCAGTACTTTACTGCAAGAAATCGATATTCAGATCTATTCAATGTTTGCCACATGCACGAGGCCCAAGAGGGCAAAGGTAATCAAATAAAACCCAACGACCTCCCACATATGCCAGCTCATCACTGCATCCACTGTCGAGTAACTTTCTGCATTTCCCAACTCTTGACTCATCCCTCAGTCTGCACAACATCCCTCCTTTCACCAATCACCAGCGAAGGAAAAGTGCGCGTCTCCATAAGTATATCAAGGGGCGGCAATTTTACTTTCTCTGATGCGTCTACTGCGGGGCAAAATAAGTGTGCACAGAACCCCGAGGCCATAGCCCTTCCAGGATCACTATTCGGACATTAACAGAACCGTAGGCGAACGTCACTTTTCTGCAGCCATTGCAGCACGTCTTTCTAGGTCCCTTAGTCTCCGAGTCTATCGATTGGCGAATTGGCCTTTCTTCTCACCCCTGTCCCCCGGTTCTCTCTCTCTTTTGCTTCGGTTTGAATCTACTGGTGAAGAGACGTGCCAGCGCATCAGTCTTAAACCCGCCGAACGGGCCACGAAACAGGACATGGGTACACTGTACAGCTCTTGGGTGTTTTCTGTTTTCTGCCTTCTTGTTGCCTTTTCTGCCTTTGTGCCTGGGTCAATGTATTGTTCAAGTTGTTACTTTGTACTGACATTGACAAGTTGTAGTCTATTCTCATGGTGGACTCGGGAGTTGCAAGTGTTTCAACGGTGGGTATTAGAATTGGATTTGACTTTTGCTCTAATTGGTCTTATCTTTTCCTTCTTCAGGTCGTCTGCAGCTTGTCTTTGTGCGCTGTCGCAATTGCAACGGGTTCCCGTATGGTGTACTTCCTACTGCGTACACTGGACAACTCATACTATGACCTTACACTTACAATGCCAATTGCCCCACCCGTTTTCCAGTAAATTAACTACTGTATATGGAATTGCCTCTCCCCCTCATTTCTTTTTTCCGTTTCCCGGGTGGGTTGGTTTTGTATAATCTGTACAGATAGTATATGGTGGCATCTCCCTGTCAAGCTTTTATTTTTGTCCTCGATCTCTTCCTCTTCTCTCTTTTCCTCTCCGATTCAATTCAATCAGCCCACTTGCAACCACATCGTGCTTTTGCCAAAGTACGCTGTCTGTACGCCAGTGCCAACACACACATCCCCCACTACTGCCCGCAAACGCACTCCCGCCTAATCATTTCCAATCCAATCCAATCCATCCAGGCCCCATCACCAGGGCAGTTCGCAGTGTACAGTTCACAGTTGGGTATCACGATCCACATACCACTGCATCACCTTCTTCTCCGCTGTGCCGTGCGGCATTCTGTTCTATTCTCGGTTTCTGTCTCAGTCCGGAACAGGAACTGTGTCAGCCTCAACACTAGCATCCCGTGCTCGCAGCAAGCCCCAATCCTTCCAATGCAGTCCGAGTAACGTGTCTATCCCGATTCGAAGTGATTCGACTCGTTGTAGGGTCGAACGCGGCTACGCACAATCCATTCCAATCCCATCCAATCTCCCCGCCTCGTTTCGATTCACTTGTTGTCCTGTCTATGAGCCTTGGCTGTTTGGCTTTCTAGCCCGGTTTTCAAGATGTACTATATCCTTTACTTGACGAGTAAGTACTGTACCGCACAGCACAGCATATCACAGCACAACACAACACGCGCATGCTATGTCCAGCGTTGCATTCTGTGTTGTTGTATTTGCATTTGCATTGACATTCTCCAACGCAACGCAATGCAATGCAATTAGTGATTCAAATGCACATGTGCATCAATCCTCCATCCCCAAATGCAAATCAATCCCACGCAAAACATAGAACTAACAAAAACAGGTCTCTGCCGCCGCCGCCATTGGCCGGAACCAACCTACAACAGCTACACAAGCAGCTCAGGATCAGGCTACACATGCGTAGTACGGGTCAACAATCGCGAATACCAAACAGACACAGTCTACGCATCGGAAACGCTAGCACGCGAAAGCGCCGCCATGCGCGCATACCTCATCTGCCGCAATTTCTCTGTGAATGATGGTATGTACCCCGCCGGTCATGACCATGGCGGGGTTGTGCAGGGGATTCCGGTTGCTATTGGGACTGGAAGGAAGATTAGGGGATATCCCGTGCATGAGCATGAACATGTGCATATGAATGAGCATGATATTGATGAATCTCAGTCTGGGTCGTCTGGTGGTGGGTCGGTTTGTGGGAGTCAGAGTGGGGGGAGTAGTCCTGTTAGGGTTGGGGAGATGAGATGATTTTGAACGAGTTTGGGGTGGGCGGTGGTAGGATGGGGATGGAAGTTACGACTTTATGATTCTTATGACTATGTTTTTGGTTTGATGTTGTGATTGCTTTTGACGATATAGATGGAAAAGCTGTGCTGCTGTTCTTGCTGATGAGTGGTTGGCTGTGGCTGTGACTACTACTTTGGTCATCGATGAATCCTCTGCCGGGGCTAATGATGCTTATCTAGATGGTGGATTGGGATTCATCTCCCAATTGTGGTTTTTCGTTTGTTATTGCGGAGGTCAGCGATGAGTTTACGAAATAAGTCGAAATTTCTATTCTATACTGTACTGATGTTGAATTATGAACTGTGTGGAATATCACCGTTAGCGAGCTAGGTGGCTTGTATCCAATCGGCTATGTTCCGAATATTACTATTGCTGTGGCTATTATTTCCTGTTCCTGTTGACGCCATGGACCAAATCACGTAGATGTACTGCTACAGTTTGGCTACTGAGTGTCTACTCCTTGTTTGTAACTCACAATGACTGGCGTTCTGAAAATATCACTTTGCTACTTTCTAAAAGGCAATGAACTGGAATAATAGTCGATATTATGCGCTATCCTATCATTGAGTCAGCTTCGACAAGACGCAAGAATAGTTAGTGAGTACTGAGAAGCTCTATCGGGACTCCAAAGCTCATATTGATAATGTTACTTGGTAAAGGAACGGGATCGTATCAGGTTGGAATGAATTTGTGTCTTATTTGAAAGACAAATATGCACCTAGGCCTCATCTGCATGTTGAATGACACTTGTGAGATGTGTATACCTCGGGTCCGTCATTCCGTATGCTTCGCAGAAATCAGCTTCACTGTAATTTCTCAAATGCCGATACTAGAGGGAATAGCGAAAAATACTCATAAATCAGTCTAACACCGCCAGTTTACATGAGGGTTGACAAATAGACAGATCAACATGAGCAAGTTCGTACAGATAAAAAACCCTGCAAAGCCCTAGATACCCTCGTAACACTCGAGAAGCAAGGATAGATGCTTAGGCACTCACCGCAACAGTCGTGAAGACCAAAAGCTGCCTGAATTCGCTGGATCATACTTGCACAGTCGCGATCGCAAGAGGTCGATCACGTCTAGAACCCGACACCGCCACACCAGCCACAAGTAACAGTCTATGCGCCACCGTGACGTCAGGCAACTTTCCAAGGAAGTGCAAGCTGTTGCAGCCTGTACTCCGTACCTGGATCATTTCGACTAAATTGCTTGGACTGTTAGCGCCATACATCATTGTTCTCCACGTGTACACGAAACGCCGCTTCGTCATGCCTTGAGCTTGCGCCTCTTTACCTCTACCCTTTCCCCAGATTATACACCCTCGTTTCCTTCCAATCCGATCCACACGTCTATATTCTATAAGCAACCGGAGCAGCGAAACAACATTCCGGTTTCATAATGCATTTCCCGGCACGGAACTGCGCCCCTATCGTGTCGGCAGCAACAGCCATGGGGCGGGTATCACGCGGCATCCCGTATGCTTCACTGAGGAGATTGGGTTCTGCGGGGTGGAATGGCTGCAATGGGAAAGGCTCTGGGCTAGCAACCCGACACTTTCATTCGACTATCATGAGGGACTATGGAATTAGAGCTTCTGGTGTACCGCCTGCGACAAAAATGCAACGCATTGGACTGGAAGCAGTGTCTCCTAATCGTCTTGGGTGGAGCCAGTTCAGGAGTTTCAGCAAGGCAGACCACACGCAAGTCTCTGGCGATAACCAGAAGACGGAAGAGTTGTTGGAGAAGTTTGAGGTTCAAGAGGGGAATCAGGAGGCTCGGCCTCAGCATCATATTCTCCATGAGGATGGTAAGGGCGAGCAGCCTGCGACGCAGGGAGAACAATGGCCGGAAAGAATGACCAAAGGTATGGACGCAATTGGCTTCGCTGGGAGGTATCAATGCTGACCGAAGACAGGCAAAATGCTGACGACGCCATCAAGGCTGTTCAAGCTGATCATTCCGTTAACGATTGTTGGCGATCTCGGCCATGACAAAGGTAAGCTAAAGCTACCTGTGATTGAATTGGCCAGCCAACTAACACATCAACAGAGATCGAACCGATAGCTATCCTCGTTCACCCACAGCAACCTCTATCCTACCTAGAACGTCTTATCCAGTCCGAGCTCCCTCCAATTAAAGGACAAACAGACAAACTCCGACCACCGGCCATCTCCTTCATCGCACTTCAGCACGAAGACAACGCAATCAAACCCAAAAAGAAAGTCGAAGATGACATCGACGTTGATGCAGAACACCCGGACAACGTCAACAGCAAAGATTACGTCCCAGGAAACGACGGTGTTGGTGGCAGCAAGCCGCTCGGCAGTAAGCCAGCCTTTCAGCGTCGTCGTCGTACCCAGGATGAAGACGCAGAAACATACAGCTACCCGCGGAATACAGAAGGCTCGGATAACGGCGAACCAGACCGATTCGTGCGCTGGTCCCAGGCCACCGAAGTAGGCGACTTTATCCGCGACGCAGCCAGAGCCCGCGAGTTCATCGTCACTATTGAAGGAGCGCCAGTGGGTCTTGGCCAGATCCGGGTTGCAGTGCCGTCTTTCAACGAACGCACATACTACCTGCGCATGCGACTGCGCAAGCTCTCGAGGCGGATTCAAACCTTGGCCGAAATCAAAGAAACATGCGATGCTTTAGCGCACCGAGGTGCCCAGCGCGTTGCAATCGGTGGATTTGGAATTCTTTCCGTGTGGTGGTTCACAGTCTACAAGTTGACGTTTGAAACGGACTTGGGATGGGATACCATGGAACCGGTGACCTACTTGGTCAGTTTGTCCACGTTGATGGGAGGTTATCTGTGGTTTTTGTACCACAACCGAGAAATCTCTTACAAGTCGGCATTAGACTTTACAATTAGCGCCAGACAGAAGAAGCTGTATCAGCTGCACAAGGTGGACTTGCAGCTTTGGGAGTCTCTGATTGACGAGGGTAACTCTCTTCGTCGGGAGATCAAGAACATCGCTGCTGAATATGATGCCGAATGGGATGAGCGTGCTGATGAGCAAGATCGGCGCGTGACTGAAGTCCTCAAGTCTGAGCGCAGGCAAAAGAATAATAAACAGTCGGAGTCTGATGATAAGGATGACAAGGATGACGATTGATCTCGTCTCGGCCTTCTTTCATCCTTCTCCATCTACCCAGGCTTGTCTGTTATACTAGAGATGTTGTTTCATATCGGTACATTATTCCAACAATTAGAATCAGGCCTCAAAAACGAAAGATGTCGGGTTTAGAGTTCTTTCAAAGCCCCAGGTGCTTCCTATCTCCTTTCTTGCTCCTGTAGAAAACCCTTACATATCAATATAAACGGGCGCACGCTGATGAAACGGATGAAAGATAGTGAAACCAGTGCCGCGATAAGAAAAAAAGAGTGATGCTAATGTACATTTTGATTAGAACATAAGGTCCTAAGAATATCGAGATGATTTCAAATAAAGAAGCTCAAATGGCGTAATTGGCTCTACCCTCCATAGCCATGATGTGCAAAGTCGTCTACAGTGAATGTTCACCCTGCTAACGAAATTCATTTCACATTTTATTACCCTCTCTTTTCTCTTCTGTGACAATATGATCTAAGAGCAGCCCTATGAACACAAAGATTTTAAATATATTTGAGTAATTCATCAGCTTTATTGAATTCCTACATTTGAGTGGAGGGGAGTTATTTGCGACCCTCAATTCTCAGACCGAAGACATTTGCTTGAGTACTGTATACAACATACACTCTACCGCCGTTGCCCACTAGGGTTGTTTCGACAATAAGCAATCCGACTATCTTGATTACACTAAAAGAGGCCAAAGAAACAATACAGCAGCCAAAGACAAGAGAAGAAAAGCCCGAGAGAAATAAATCACAAAGTCCCATTCCGCACAGGATCATAATACTTCTTCGGCGCCTCTTCAACCTGCCTGCGCCTGTCTATAACGGAATGGCCAAAGTCAGCAAACCATCGATTAAGAATAAGAAAGAAACCATATACATACCAGCCTCAGCAGAACCCCCCGACCCCCCAGTCCCAGCCTCGCCCTTCCTCCGATTTCGATTGTTCCTCACATCCCGCGATCGAAAAACACTATATAGCAACCACCCAGCAACCCAATTGGGTCCATACTCGCCATTGGTGATCCCGCGATCGAAGAGTGGTCTCGTGAGTGGTGCGGAATTCCGCCACATCTCGAGGATTGCCCAGCGCTGGCGGTCTGGGCGGATGTGATGCCAGAAGAAGGGAGGTCGCGTGTTTGGGTCGGCGCGGATGTTGTCTAGCAGGTTTGTTGTGTCTTGGTTCATGCGGTTGTAGACCATTATTGCTTCGTCCTGGGGAGAGGTTGTTAGATTGTATTTTGTTGGGTTAGAGGGAGATGGTGAGATGATTTGCTTACTCGCATGGCACGGTAATATTGCTCGTGATGGGCATCTTGGGGGTTTAGACCCAGTGCATGCATGAATTCTTCTTTGGAGACTCGGGGGCCAACAGGCATTGTGTTGATGGATAGGCTCCTTAATATGGATATTGATAGAACGACGATGAAGATTTGAAAAGAAAAGCTTCGAATATGAAGCCTCAATGCAGATTCGAGAAGAAGAAAAGCCACAGGGCTGAACCTTCCCAAAGCCAGCGCCAAAGACAAGACCTTTATATCAACGACGAGGTCGGCCCAACCAAACTCCTTCATCTATAAACGAAGCAAAGACCTGCCACCATTCCCATGCCTCCCAACAGCCGTTGGTAGCCTTAACCAACCTAGACGAATTGCACGAGTCCGAAACCGTCCACGAGCCGACGCAATCAGATCCAAAGCGCGGAACGAGGCACAGGCAGCGAACGGCCAGGACACGAGCGAGACAGAGACAATCAGACAAGCGGGGAATGAGGAGCCGGCAATCAGATTGACGAGGATGAGATGGACGAGTGCTCAAGCGCAAGTAGGAGCATAGATATGAGCATGATCACAAGCACGAACGAGGACCGGGTGTTTGCTTCCTAGGGCTAGCTAGCTGCTGGATAGGCTAAGACATACGTTGATGATCGTTTCTCTGGGATGTGTATGGGGTGCATGCATGGCTAAAGCAATTGATGGGGAATAATGTAGACTGTACAGCTTGGTAGTTGATACATGGGGCTGGACGAGGAGACCACTAAGATTGTTGAGCTAATGCCTCGCTTTCTGGCTCTTGCGGATCATGAACAGGGAGATTTCGAGGCTTAGCTTTGGATAGGAATGTACACACCCCGATCTATATTCTGACTGGATAGTCGAGACTCGGGAGAAGGACAGGCATCTACAGTACGATAGCTGTGATAGCTGGTCTCGTTTCCATGCACCTGTATGCTTCCGCGAAGCAGCCATCGAGAGGAAGGTGTGATTGTACCGATATGGAACATGCAGATATAGCCGAGGACGTGCACCGGATACTGTGCAAATGTGTGGAGAAAGCTGGAGCTGGAGCTCGAGAAATCATTTTGTATACACTGTATAAGAGTATCAAGGCGCTCCAAGACCAATCCAGCACCCGCGGGAAAACCCCCTGCTAGCGGATCCTCAAGATCAACTAGCCTCCTGTATCTATCCGTAAGCTTGATCTCTGTACATCCTGCAGAGAAACGCCCTTCGAGTCTGCTGTGTGACCAGGCCGGGCCAGGATGCAATTCGCTAGTTTGGACAGACTGAGACCCCCCAAACGGTGCAGCTTTTGCATTTGGGATTTTGATGTTTGACTATTGCCTTTGGGCGCGTACTTGCTTTTTGGTGCGGGGAATTAGGAGTACAGGATATAGAGTATACCTTTACTCGATTCCGGCTCTATTTGTGATGTATCGTGCAATGAGATGTATGAAGCCTCGTCTGCTATGAGTGATCAAGGTTGAGGACAAGGAATGTGGCGAGGCAAAGCCAAATATAAACACCTTCATAGAAATTTCGGTCTATCATATTGAGTTGAGTGAGTGGAACGGATTGTCCTTGAAGATTTTCATTTTGACAGTGGCGCTAAACTTATGTCGTCTGGGTAGTTCTTCTTTGTTGATGGACCATGAAGGAATAGATATAGTAGCAGATAGTCAATTCTGAGCTGTCAGTCACTTGCTTTGTCTTCTGTTCGCTTGCTTCGAAGAGATTGACATATACGCGAGGCGAAAACTAAGTAAGCTATACCGCCTGGACAATGCAATGTTCCGAGGCTACATTGCATGCTCTCACGGCCGTTGAGAGACTGGTCTATTCAACGGTCTAGCCACCTCGTCAGAATGTTTGCTCTCGACTGTATGTTGTCCACGGCTTGTAAACTATAGAACAGTTCTTGATAGATCTAGCCATAAGAAATTCAGCATGTGGAAAATCATCCGGGGAAAATCATCCGCGGAAAGGCAGTGGGGGAAGTAGGAGTGGAAAATTGGCTTCCACCTGTTAGCGGCAAGGACATTGAGAAAGCAGATGGGTGAAGACAGGGGTATGAAGGCGGAGAGGAATCCGCATGATAACAGAATAGAGATCATAATCAACCTAAAGAATACAATCCAGAATTAATAGGCCATAGATAACCCTACAGTATGTACCCCGCTCCCAGCGAGCCAAAATACTTACTATACAGGCATACAAGCACAGAACAAAGAACTCAACAAAACCAAATAGATTTAACGAAAAAAAAAAAAATAGAACCAAACTACTACCAATACCCAAAAGATGAAGAAGCTACTAGAACAAAATAACAAAAAGCCAAGCACCAACAACCAACAGCCATCCCCCCAATCGATCGAAAACAAGCTCCGATTAGGTCGGGCATCACTCCCAAATCGGGGATGCCAGGAACAAGTCGAATCAAGCTTATTTACGCAGGCCCACGCAAGTGGCTGAAGGAAGCTTTTTAGGGCGCCACCCGGGTCCAGGGCTTGGTTCAGATTGATTAGGGATCGGCTGTACTATATACAGTACCCAGTACCATGTGTAGTATAAATATAGGGTATATCCCCTTGCTAGGGGGTTTTTCCCCTTCTTCTTTGGTTGTTTGCCTGGCAGTTGATACTTTATAATCTACATCCGGATACATTTATCTCCACCTACGTCTACATCTACGCCGCTGCCACCGATGAAAACAGAACCAGACATATCCATTCGGATTTCCATATCTCGGTACTGTTCAAGACTCCTCGAAATCGTCACGATTCTCGCGCCTGCACCTACGTGACAGACAGACCGGGAATATCCGTTCCTCACCCGTTTGCCAGGAGAAAGAAAAAATGGCGGGGAATTTGGTTATGTACGTCAAGAAAGCCAGAAAAAAAAAAGCCAGGTTCAAAAGCATAGAGGGAACATGGGAGGGATGGAAAGGGTAAAGGGAATGGAATGATAGGGAGGGGGTTAACTTTCAAGGTAAAGGGCAAAGATGATGAAAGGAAAAAGCCGCGTGCCATGCTCCATCCGTCGCTAAAAAGAAAAAGGGGAAGGGATATCAACCAGCCCGCATGATCATGATCAAGATCATGATTCAGACATGACCTATTTCGAAGCTGTGGCTTCCTTGGTCTCTTTCTTGGGCTCTTCCTTTGGCTTTTCCTCCTTTTTCTCTTCCTTCTTCTCTTTTTTCTCCTCCTTCTTCTCTTCGGGTTCGGGCTTCTTTTCTTCTTCGTCTTTCACTTCCTCGCCATAGTATCGGCGCAGGAGCTTCTCGACCTTGCGGTATGCGATCTTGACGTCATTCAGAGTCTTCTTGATAGCCTCAAGGGAGACCTCGTTATCCGGTTCGTCGATCGTGCCTGTCTCGTCCTTGCTAGCGCCGAAGTGCTGGATCTTCTCGCAGCCATCCTTGACCTTGATCAGACCGAGTGTGGCAGATGAACCCTTGAGGAAGTGACCGAGAGCGGAGAGTTCGTTGAGGTTCTTGTCAGCTCTGTTTGGTATTAGCCATTATCCACTGCCAACCGGCGGCAAGAACAACACTCACAGTTCCTTTTCCATCTTCTTGAAAGTGTTTTCGGCCTGCTCGAAGAATCCATAGACGATGCTCTTGCTGAAATCGCGATCCTCCTCGTCATCATCCATCTCAAGGATCTGTTCAAATGTGCTCTCATCCAGAATCTCCTTATAATCAGAAAGCTTGGGTGGGCCCTACGTGACCAGTCTCGTCAGTCCATGAAGCATACGCCCGCAAACAACTCAGCACTTACCGACTCGGCCTTCTTGGTATCGGCTGGCGCCATGATGTGTATGTGTGTGTGTTTTGAGAATGTAGAGAGGTGAAAGAGGAACGTGGCACACGTCGATCACGGAAGGAACGTTTGTTCGTGTTTCCGATATATTGCCCAATCCAGGTGGGATAGGCAGATCTGCAACTCCCAGTCAGTCAGATCCCAGGATGATACGTTGAAATCGCAAATATCATCAGCACTCGCATATGTCGTCTTACAAGGCCAGGGTGTTACGGATCCAGGCACGTAGTAGTAAGAGTGGAGGGGAAGATGGAGGGGTTCTATGGTCAAGGGAGGAGGGGCACCAGATGGAGGTATGGAAGTATAGCAGCAGGGTCGTAGCTTACTGTCAAGCCGGGAAGTACAGGGGAATGGAAATCGCAGGGGAGGGGGGGGGAGATTAAGTGTGTGGTATATGAGCCCTGAACATTCGCATATATGGCCACTAGCGCGGAAAAAGCCAGGGAACCAGGGGAGGGGAAGAAAAAGGGAGAGGGGCAAGTTGGAAGTTCCCACCTTAATTTTTGAATGAGCAGAGCTCCAAAGAAGGAAAAGAAGGACAGGGAGAAAGGGGGGAAAGAAGTTGAGAGGGGAAAAAAGAGAGAAACGGAGGGGCGGAGAACGTTAGGTGGGTATGGAATCGGCAACTCGTCTTTTATAACTTGGCATTTTTCCTATATTCTCTGCTTTTTATCTATCTTTATTGTCTTAGCTTGACAATCATTCAATAGTCACAAACTTGAGAATATATCTGAATTACCTGGGGAATAGAGTAGACATAGTTCGACTGCCTATACAGACGACATCATATTACTGATCCCCAAAACGTCATGGTAGCCCTGTCACACATAAACGAGACATTTCCCCAGAACCATAGAGTTTTTCTCAGATCCTCTCCTCTGAGACAAAATAGATAACTTCGCAATTTTTTTAGCACGTATTCATAAAATGAGAGGAACCTGATCAGGCCTGGACCGCCGAGGACCGTGTCCAAGAAGTGAGTGTGTTGCATGGGTTCGCGTCTGACGTAGAGCTGAAGGCTCCACGGCTTCGAAGGGGTTGGTGGGATACTAATTGGCAATTTTCATTTCCGGTTGTTCCCGTGGCTGGAGACTGGAGGCTGGACTCGATATTCTAAAATTGCCTATATCGCAGCCATCTCTTTTACTTATATAGGAATGGGGCATTTGTGCATCTTCGTGCCCTTTGCTGGTTTTCACGCGAAGTGATTGATGGTAGCCTTTTTGCACCAATCAGATAGGGAGAATATAGCCATGACATCATTTAAGTGGACATCTCATCAGCCTCTGATGTCATTTCGCGTAACAGCATTACCTGTTTACTCTACGTCATCTTATACTTTGTTATACTCTATACTCTTTCTCTATGTTATACAATTATAGTTAACTTATACTCTATACATAACATGTCCAGGGCATAATTGTTGGTTTGTATACATTCTGCAGGTTTAACATATCTGAAGACAGTGGGTATGTCCACTTGTGGCTATACCCCATAGAACCACACTTCAAGACCACCAAATATAGCATCACGGCCAGACGATGGAGTACGCACAAGTGGTCGTTGGTTATCGACTGACGTAGAGGTGGGGCTCCCACTACCTCACAATACTATACATCCACTGCATATCTAAGCACATTCCTATCTTGGCCCCAAGTGCATCCTGTCTACACTCCAATGCAAGCAAGGAACAGGAACAAAACACATACCCCCGATATCAGGCTCGGACAACACCCCCAAACCAGCCAAGTCAGACACACCTGTACAGTCCATGTACATGTGAACCCCATCACGCAATACGAGGTGACAGACGCCCCAACGATAGTTTGGACTAGATCGTGCAGTGGTACATGCAGCCATGCACACACTACGGAACCACCGAGTCAGCATTCAGTATCTCAGCCAAGAACGCCCCGAAAGGAAAGCTTCCGCTTGGGTGTCGGCTCATGTAGTTCAATTGCCTAGCGCCTAACTAGATTAGCCATACGTCTCTGCAGGGATAGGGGCTAAAAGTTTCTCCTCGGGACGCACTATTGAGATTTGGGGTTATTGGACCCGGCTCCGACATCCCTGTCCAGACCATATTCGGCACCAATGAACAATTTCCTACATTGTCTGAAGTGTGGCTGACCTCTAACGAACGGTGACGGTCCAGCGGTCTGTCGTTCTAACCGAGCGATATACCGCCAATTCAGTAAAACAGATCGAGTATCAGAGCGCAAACATGAAATATGAAACACTAAATAGCAAATATCAACTCAAAGCCAAACACAAAAGACAAACTTACCCCAGATAAAATGACACTTTTCTCCCGAGGTCCACTCCAATCTTCCAGAATGCTTACATAACGCCCAACCTCGGTCAAATCGACACCAAACTCCCATCCCAACCAAATCACAACAGCACCAAAAGAGCAACACAATGGCCACCAAAACCCCCCGTTCCGGGCCTACAGGCTTCACAAGAGCCTATCTCTTCCTATACAACACCCTAAACCTCCTCTCCTGGGGCACCTGCCTGGCATACACAGCAACCCTCCTCCCGGAACATGCCTCAACAAACCGCATCGCGAACATCTTCAACCTGACCTTCTCGCCATTGCTCCTAGCCACACAATCCCTGGCCGTGCTGGAGGTCGTGCACAGCCTTGTTGGGCTTGTGCGCGCACCGCTCTTGACGACTGCTATGCAGGTTGCTAGTCGGTTATTGCTGGTTTGGGGTATTATGGCGCAGTTTGGTGGGGACATTGTTGGTGCGCGCAGCACTCAGCTGGGTGATTATGCTTATCTGGGCTGTGTTGCTGCTTGGGGCGTTACTGAGGTCATTCGTTATGGGTTCTTTGCTATTACGCTTTCTGGGAATTCGGTTCCTGGCTGGTGGACGTGGTTGCGGTATGTTTCTTTTTATATGATTGTAGTTCGATGGTATGGGGTATGGGTCGCTGATTGATTTGATACAGGTATAACACTTTCTATGTTCTCTACCCTATTGGTATCTCTAGCGAGTGCACTCTCATTGTCAAGGCCCTTGGTCCTGCTGGGAACATTAACCCGCTTTTCCGCTTCGGGCTGATTGCTATTCTTGCTATCTATATTCCTGGTATGTTGTGCTGTTCTTGGATATCCTGTTCTTTGCTGATTGTTCCTAGGCTCTTATATCCTGTACACCCACATGATTGCTCAGCGCCGCAAGGTCATGCGCGGCAAGCAGCGCGTCGATTAAACAATACAATTGACCTGCGGTGATCAAAACGATATTGAAAGATCAACATCAAAAGGGGAATGAGCGTTCTGGTGGTATGGGCGACAAACTATGAAGACGAAGGAAAAGTGACATATCATGCCCTTGATGTGCTCGGCAGATAAGGGTCCTGTATCAAAAGACTCAATGTCAACCAATTGATGGCCAAAAGTACATAATCACGGCCTAATTACTTTAATAAGTTCAAATAATTGCAACATGATTATTCTATACAGTCTAGCAAATACCACCTTAATCAAATCAAAGCTCGCGCATGATATCCTGCACCGCCTTAGCTGCAAACCGCTTGCGCTGATCTTCAGGCAATTCATTGCTCATATCTAGATTGCGAATATGTCAGCAGTCTTTAACAAAACCATTGTATCAGATCAATACATGGACACACCCTTAATAGCCTGCATGCGCATCATCAATGCCTCCATAGACTCAACATCAAGCTCATCGTCACCATTGTCCTCTCCCTCCTCTTCTTCATCTCCAAACCCATCACCACCACCCCGCTCAATTGCCATCCGCAATCCGAACATCTCCCGCTCCAACTCATGGACCTCATTTCCAAAGCCACGAGTCTGCCCAGATGACATACCTAACAATTGATCCTCGAGATCATCGTCAGAATCCATATCAGGATCTTGTTCCCCATCAAGCCCAAGACCCCCCGATCCAGAAGCAGACCAGTCATGCGTTTCAAGAACTTCCTTGATACGAGGCATGCCCACTCGTTCTACTCAATGACACTGTTAGCAAACCCACGCACGCAGAAATATTCCATATAATAAACCCACCTCCATAAACATTCCTCATCTCCCCTTCTTTCCCCTCCTCCCCATCACCCTTAGGATCCCACTGAACAACCTCCCACCCCAACAATCCCAGATCATAGAATTGATCCTCCCACCACCCAACCGAGAACGGGGTTGCATCCTCACCACCAAGGTCATCCTCCTCAACACCAAGAGCTAGTTCATCTGCATCTGCATCTGCATCACGGTTCCCAGACGCAGTTCCAGATTGAGAAATACCACCCTTCTTCCCAACTAAAACAAATATACCGGGAACATCACCGACCCCACCTCTTTCCTCATCAATACGTCCCTTAACAGCGCCAACATTCCGCATTAGTGTCAAGAGAGCAACGACATCGGGGTGCTTGGCTGGATCTTTGTCTGGGTCTGCCTGCCCATCTGTATCTGGATTCGAGGTCGGAGGTGTGTTTGACTCGGATGGAATATGCGCGCATACAGCTAATGCACCGACAGCATCGCGGACGATATCAGCTTCCGGACTTAGGAATTCTGTTTTCCATTGTTCTGCTGTTGGCGTCTGCGTTTCCGGTTCCGATTCGGAAGTTTGGGGCGCGGGAAGCGGAATTTCATCTACCCAGAGTGGGACTTCGGCTGTGTAATATTTTGTTGAGAGGGACAGAGGCGCGTGGGTTGTGTACCCAGCGAATGTGGTAGTCGTTGGTGGTGTTTCGGTGTTCGGTGATGCATTGTCCGGCACGGTTGGTTTTGTATCTTGTTGCGGTGGATTTTCGATTGGTGTGCCCGTCAAGGAAGTTAGGAGGGGAGGGATTATCGAGATGGATTGCGAGGTTGGTGAGAGGATTAGGAGGCGGCGGGGGTTGGAGATTGTCTTGACTTTTGGGTTGGACTTCGCGCTTGTTGCGGGGTTTATTTGGGTTGAGAAGGCCATTGTGGCAAACTCTGCTAGTGTCTGGCTGTTTGGTTGAGGTTCTTTTGGTGGTGGTTTGAAGCTGTTTAGTCCATTGGGGGAATTGGTGATGAAGAGGTGAGTGTCCCCCGCATCGGGAGGAAAAGTTGCGGAGTGGATAAGCAGTCGTCAGACTATCAGTCACTATGAACCATTAGGAAGCTTGGTAGGTTTTGCGAAGCAAGGTCGTATGAACACTCGTTTCATCAATAACATATTGCTCTGGCCTTAATTGTCAATACCTCAGGACATAAGTAGCTATCGCTAGACAGAGTATGCCCTTGAGAGGTCACTCTCATACTACCATTTGATACAACAGAAAGTATAGTATCGGGTATTGATTCATAAATTGAATTGTGATATGACGGAAATCCCACGAGGAGAAATGCCAGTATTTTAAGACTCAGCAAGACCAAAGAAGCCCGAGAAAAAATTCCCCTAACCAAGAAAACAACAAAGAAAAACGCCAACCACTCTGTATCGGTGCGGTCTTGAAACTGCGCTCTCTAACCACTTATCCCCGGCGCTGGCCGCGCGCGCGCTGCACTGTGGCCTTACCACGCGCCAAACCGACACCGCGCCCGCGCTGGCCTCGTGAACGGAACATTGGAGCGTTCCTACAAAGCAGTCAGTATCGAACCAATGCACAGTTCCAGTGTGGAAAAATTGAAATGTGGCAGCGGAGAATTGCGATGCAAGGGTATAGCAGAACCGTACCTCAACATGTCTGGCACAATGAAGAATCGCACATGGCTGCCGCGGATGTAGACCTGGTCGAGATGGGAGACACGACCGTCGCGAGCGGTGACCGTGATATCCTTGAGCTGGACGTTCATGTTGTCCTCAGCTGATTGGGAAGCATGTCAGTAGTGGTCTGGACCTGCGCAGAGGGGGACATGGACATCACAGGCACTGTTTCGCAGCCCGAGCCTCAGATCTGGAAATCGGACTGAAAACACCCTGGATTATCTGAGATCACGCACCTTCCAAGAGCTTCCCCCGGTAAACAACTCCGGATGTGATTTCGAGAGTAACGACATGGCCCTATTTGAAAATTGAAGTCAGCGCTCTGTCTCGCGCTATCCACGCTGTCGCTTTCGTCATTGGATTTCATAGTTTGTTCCTTCAACGAATAATTCGGCAGTGATTCGGGGGATTCAACGCACCTGCGCTTCGTTGAGGAGCTTAATTGGGATGCCGATCGTGCTGGTGAGCTTGCCCATTTTGACGGAGAATGTGCGGCGGGGGTCGAAAGGGGGTTTGCGAGAACGCGAATAATCGGCGGCAGCTGTCCTGAATAACTTAAAGTGGACAGAGCAGGTCAATGAGGTGTTGGGGATGGTGGGACGATGGAGGAGGTTCGAGGTTGGCGGAAGGTGAGTTTTGCGGCTAAGCTCGTCCTTTCCGCTTTGGGTCACGCATCAACTTCACCAACAATTGATATTCTGATCCTTTCACCACAATATGTGTTTATAGCCTATACAACCACATAATACATACCCTACACCATCTGCACACAACATTCTACAGCCTCACTCCACCCAACCTCCCAACGAAACCCTGACAATGGCCGGCTCCCCAAACTCCAATCTCCGCGGCTTCAACCACGCCGTGCAAACCCTCCTCAAACAGCCCACCCAATTCCTCCCACACCTGACAATCTCGACAATCACTCACCTCCCCGAGAACCTAGGCCCACACCTAGTCAAACAACCTCCAACTTCAACTGCAACCTCATCTTTAACAGCAACCTCACCACGCACACCAACAATCCGCGCCCTGGTCCTAGACAAAGATAACACCCTCTGCCCAGCAAAAACAACAACCTTCCCACCACAAATCCTCGCAAAACTCAGCACCCTCCGCACCTCCCCAACCTCCCCATTCAACCAAACCAAAAACCCAAACTCAGTCCTCATAGTCTCCAATCGCGCCGGTAGCCACGCAACCTTCGACAACGAAATAAGTGAACTAGAAGCCCAGCTAGCACACCTGCAAATCCCCGTCTTTAGACTACCCGCCGGCGCGGAGAAGAAGCCATTCTGTGGGGACGAGGTCGTTGCTTGGTTCCGGGATCGGGGGGTTGTGAAGGATGCGGGTGAGATTGCTGTTGTTGGGGATCGTTTAGGTACCGATGTGCTTATGGCTGGTATGATGGGGTCTTGGAGTGTTTGGTGTAAGGAGGGGGTTTTTGAGGTTGGGGCAGTTGGAAAGCCTGGGCGAAATGTGCTTGAGAAGATGGAGGTTTGGATTGAGGGGGCTTTGAGGGGGTGGGGATATACTGCGCCTGTGCCTAGCGGGTGGGAAGAGGGTAGGAAGGACATTTAGATTGGGGTTGAGTAAACTTGTGATGATAATCGGTGGCGTGAATGTGAGGTATGGGGAGTTGGTTGGGATATTCGATATCGAGATCCCCTTGTATAATAGTAATACAATACAGCTACTCGGGCTCCAGTGTACAATATACGAGAACATCGCGAAACAAAATGAATTGATTCAGAGCCTAGTGTCAATCCCCCACACTCGTATACCACCAGACCAGCACTGTCCTATATCAAGCACCCTGCGCAGAAGATATTACAACTCCGTGCAAGCCACTGGAGGAGTGCTGGCTGGTTGTCAGACCCAAACAGGCGCCGACGGGACAAGCTCAAGTGCAAAAACCGACTCCAGACCCATGATAAGGAAATGGCCGTAACCACAAGAAGGTCAAAAAAGAACAAAAAAGAAATGAAAAGTTGAGGGGAATGGAGTCGCCGTCCAAGTCGGTCTGTTTGGCATAACCACGTAATGAAAAAAAAGCGAAAAAAAAGAAGAAAATTCCCGGTCAGTGAATCAAAAGAAAATGGAAAAGAAAAATGACCGGGAGACAAAGAAGTAAAAAGTAAAGCACAAAAATCGCTTCAGGACCGGCCCCAGAATGGAAAGGGTATTAATAACACAAGACACAAGGGTATGTCACGCAAGAAACAGAACCAAAAATCGCTTCCCTAGCCATCGCCAGCGAGACGAGAATTGACCAAAGGGTGGCAAGCAGCCACAACGAGATCTTTGGGTTTGGTACCTTTTTTGCTGTCAAACCTAAAGACTCGCCATGGCTGACCTCAGTGGCCAATTAAGAAACCTCTCCAAAGTAAAGAAAAAAGAACCCATTCACAAGCACAAGCGCCGCATGGACTCCAAAAAAGGCCGTGAAACATCAAGAGACAAAGGAGAAACACAAACTTAAACCACTCGCTATCATGACCCGGTGGGCATGCCCTGTGAGTTGATCTCATCCAGGTTGGTCATGTCGTGAGAGTAGTCACCCATACCCGGAGAAGGGTGAGCAGAGAGGCCATGCATAGGCAACTCAAAGCTAGAGTTCTCATGAGAAATGCCAAAGTTGACTTGGTGCTTCGAGTACATGTCATTCATTGAAAGACCATCGTCGAAGCCAGATTGCTGATCATGCGAAAAGTTGTACATGTCGGACGAACCGTGCGACATGTTCGACAGTGGCGGCGAGTGGTTAGCAATCAATGGGTCCGCAGGGCTCACGCTCGAGTAGGGAGACGGTGCGTGGGAGCCCATTGTCGAGGCATCGGTCGATCCTCCCGAGACAAAGGGGGGCACATTGAACTGAGGAGCCATGGTAGCGACTGGCGTTGACTCGCCTTGGCCAGCGTTGCTGAACATTGGGCTAGCAAATTCAGATGGCGAGCCAGTCGTGGTAGCAGACATAGGGTTAGTTCGGAAATCCAATCCATATCCTTGGGTGTCAATGCGCAAGTCGGTAGGAAGGTGGTGCACAGACTGCGGGACAGGCGCGTAGATACCAGCCTCGGTGTGATTAAACGGAGGGGGAGGTGGTGGCGGCACGTGGAAGGAACCCATGGGACCCTGAAGTGTCGAGATGTCAACGGCAGCAGGCACTGATCGGCTGCGTTGGCGCTTGTGGCCACGAGCCGCAGGCATGTTGAAGCCGAGGTGGTTGCTGTCTTGGTACATGTTCATGTAGGTGGGAGCTGCGAACTGGTTGGGTTGAGAGGCTGGGCGCTGGATGAAAGGGGGGGACATGGCAGCTGGCGCAGCAGGCACAGCGAAGCTGTTGTTGTTATAAGCCAGACGGTTCTGGAAGGATTCCAATGACACCAGCTTGGCAAGCTGAACGCTTAAGACCTTGGGGTGGCCTCCAAGGTGATGAACCATGATCTGACTAGCTTGCTGTTCCTCGGTGAAATCACCACACTGGTAAAAGCCTCCAGAGTTGGATGAGTCCATGTAGAAGTGCGGTGGGCGGTTCAGTTCCACAACAAGACCACCTGGCCGAGGGGGTGCACCGTTCGGGCCAGGAGAGGGATCACCGGTTTCCAAGGTGATGTTCTTGATGTAGGAGAATGGGTACTCGATCTTATATCCGGCAGCATCGTTGTTGATGTAGTATGTCATGCAAGCCTTATCGGGGGAGTAGAAAACGACCAGGTCCATGGCGTTCTGTCCAATGCGCCGCCAACTACCGACGGTCAAAGAACGGCAAGTAAAGTGTGAAATCACTGAAAGAGTCAGCAGATGAAAAGCAGCGAGTTCAAATCGAATACATACCAACTTTGCCAGAGGGGTTGGCGTCGTTTGTGTACATGTTGGACGCGCTGTATGCGCCCGCACGTCCAAAGGGATCTCTTGCACCAGGCTTGTTCGGGTCAAATTGCATCGCGAGATAGTGTCGCATAGACTCGGGGATCGAATCGCATCCTTCACCGGTCTCAATGCTCTTTTTCGCTAGCATCTTGATTTTAGCGCGACTGTCTTGGGTTAGCAACCAAAATTGACAATTGATACCGAGGAAAGACCTACCGATTCTGGAACCAAATCTGAACGGATCGCTCGGTCATATTAATGTCCGAGGCAATGCGCTCTCTGGTAGACGCGGTGGGGGTAGGGTTCTTGTTGAATTCCACTTCCAGAGTGACAAGTTGATCCTGAGTAGCCCGTTGGCGTTTGTTGTTCTTTTGCTGTTGAGTCAAGGTGCTCTTGCGCGGAGGTCGGCGCGCAGCAGACGAATGGGCCGTGGTGGCACTCGAAGTCGAAGGAGAAGGGGTGGAGGCAGGAGGCGAGGATGAGGATGCCATGGGCGCATTCGCGCTCGGCGGGTAATTCATTTCTGTCAACGAAGACATAACGGAAAGTGCCAAGTAAGAAATATATCTGAACACAAATTCAAACTCGTAGTCAAAGTGAATATGCTTTTTTTGTTTGCGTAGATGTTATTTTTTTTTCCGGAAAGAAAAGGTGAGAAGTGTGACGATCCGGCCGACGAGTGATGGGGTGGATGTACGAAAAAAGGGCGGATGGTCTTCCAAGTCTTATTCCTCTCGAAGCAGCCTCAGGCGCGAGAGTTCAGGTTAAAAAAAATGAATGGATGTTCTGGCGTAGGAGAATCGCGTTCGGGGGGCGTCCACGTCAGAGGCTTGGGGGGTGGTTGGGTAAGGGCGCGTCGCAGAGGCGTCCAGCAAACGATAGAATAAATAAAAGGCTGGCCTAAGCAGCTGATAAGGAAGGGCAGAGGAATAATCGTAGACTTCAATTATTGATGAAGTTCAGAGGAATCGCAATGCCTGGTTGAATCGATCAACGGGGCGAGAACGGGGGTAAAACCGGTCGCGAGGGAAAAGAAGGAGGGTAAAGAGCGGTACGGTCGTCGTGAAAGAATGAAACGAACGACCTAGCAAAAAAGAAAAGAATGGGTGGAATAGAGAAGAAACAAAGATGTGAGGCCCGAGAGGAGGATCAGGAGATGCTGACTACGCATGGAGAACCGGACCAAACTTCTCTACGGCTGTTTGGGTCGACTGGCGCTACGCTATTGGCACCTCGTGGGGCACAAGCGAGGCCCCATTGTTTTCTCAGGGTCTCGAATTGCCTATTTGCTTTACGGTGGATTTGACTGTACCAGAGATTATCATACTCTCTTTCTTTGGGTTGCCAGTGTGGACGGAACAGAGAAAGATCCTGGGTTTTGGCCCCTGCGTCAGAATCTGCAGGTGCCCAAACACCGTCACGGAGGTCTGGATCAATGAGGACACAGCCTGAGCCTCCATTGTCTGAGGGGTACAGCGCAGTCCCCTTACTCGACTGTCCTGCATTGGTGCGACCTCCAGGGGGAAAACCTGTCATGGGAACCGTGGCGTCGAACCAAAAGAAATAGGCCATCGCTGGATCGTCGCCAAATGCCGCCGAACGGCATCCACGTGAGATCCGCGGGGAATCTGAAACACCGGCACTGTTGATAGTATCTCGATCGGGCCAATCTGAACATCAAAGGGGGAAAACGAGCGACACTCGAAACGTACACTGCCTAATCCAGCCAGGACAGCCACAAAGGCCCGTCAGGTCAAAGTTGCAGAGTCTTTCTCGGCACATTCTCCTCGGGCGCCACACAACTTCCAGGGGCTGCTCCAATGGCTTCGGCCAATAAGCTTGCAGTTACACGTGCAGTTCCGTGGACCGCCAAAGGAGAAACATTCAGGTACCCGCCTCAGTGTTGATTATGATTGGCTGTGCAGACGTGACAGGTCCAGACCAAGACTGAATGTCTCTCGTCGTAGGCTTGAACTATGAACGGCCGTGCGTCTTCCGTCACTTCCGAGTTCGGCTCAGGAGAACAATGCTAGCGGATAAACAGAATGCAGAAGGACATAACATTGAACAGGATCTATATCTCGACCACCTGCAGACGATTACGTATGCCCTCTAGGATCATCTCGCCTCGTTCCTGCCACTGCGGTCTAGCGTTGCCTCACTTTATTTTGCTTTGGCTACTGCATGCAGTAATCATCCGGCTGAAAAATGGCTTTATCCGCCATTGTTGACATGCAAGTTACTAAGATTGCCAACTGGGTACCCCTGACATCTTCGACACAGACCAAATCCCGATCCTACAGTATCCACCAAAAGCAGTATTGCCAGGGACTAACCCTTAAAAGATAAAGAAACAAGATTCTCTATCAAGCGCCTGAACGTACCCATCAACAATAGAAAAGCCACACCCCCTACTAGAACGACTAGTAGATCTGACAACCCCACCCTTCTCCCTCAACGAATCAGTAACCTCCCAAATACGCTCAATAAGCCCCATAGCCGAATTTCGTTGCTGCTCCCGATAGTACGCCGTCATAGACTCATGCTTCCGTCGAACCCAGGCCCGATCCTCGGGTGATACAGCCTCCCTCGCAGCAAGATAAAACGGCTGCGGCAAAGACGAATCAGGTCCACACCCTGTTGAGAGATGATCCATCAACCCGAAACATATGCGCACCAGATGCTGTACCCGCGGCGAGCAGGTTTGGTCTTGGAAGACGCGGCGCGCAAGTAAGAGATGCGCTGTCCAATAGAAACATTCGCTTAGAATGTCTAATGGGGTTCGTTCATTCCGCCCTGGGATCTGGCCGTTGTACTTGTATTCGGTGCCCCATACGCGGAGCTCGCTTTCTATTTGGAATGCCGAGACGAGTATGGTCGCTTCACTCTTGGTTTCTGCTTCTGTTTCTAGGCTTTCGCTCATGTCGCATGCCAGATGTGATATTCGGACTAGGAAGCACATCAATGGCTGTGGACATCCTGTCATTTTATAAAATGATGGCTCAGTTGTGTCCCAGTGGTTTTGATCTGGTTGGTTTAAGATGAAGGTTTGCGGTGCGTATGGTCTACGCTGTCGCGATATCGCTAGCATCAGGTCAACCATGCCAAACCGTTGGACTATCATGCGTGCGATCGGGTTTTGTGGTATTTCCTCGAAGTAACCCAGCGCCTGCATGAGCCAAGAGGCGCATTTAACATGGGGCTCCAGGACACCATCCGCGGTTTGTGCGACCACAATTCCTTGTAGGACGACGGCGGTGAGTAGTGCTTCTCTTTCGATTTTATTGGCTGTCGTGATGGCTGTCGGGTTAGAATTGGTTTCTGCGTCTATGGTGATCAGGTTCTGGCCCAGGGTTCGTAGCATTCGTTGCTGACGTTGTGCGGCAAGATCGATGCTTGTTAAGCCGAAGTTAAGCATGTGCTCTGTTGCTATGCAGATTATTGTCTCGAGAAGGATGGGGGAGGATAGAGCTGGGATTGAGAGTTGCCGGTAAGGGTTGTCTGGTCCGTCTAATGCAGGAACATTCGATGAGACGAGCCTCACGTCTGAATTGTCTTAATCAGATCTGACACTTGGTTTTGCTTGGATGCGGGCACATACAGTATTCCCATGCCAACTTTTCTTCTGTGGTTTCAAAGCATGTGTCCGCGAACAGTGCAGGAGACCGAGCTAGTGACTCCAGTTCCGCAGTGCAGATGTCTCTCGGTCGAGGTCTATGTCTCGACAACGTAGGTTGTGTTCGTTGAATCCATTTCAGATTAGATGGATATTTGCAATCCAGGTCTCGGACTGCGCAAAATGAACATTTTGGCTGCTGTTCTTCGCATTTGTTATGTTTCTTTCGGCATTGTAGACATCCTATCAGGCAGACATCAGTGCCTATGTCTCGGGCTGCAACAATTCCACCTACCGGTTCGTGATCTTGAGAATGTCTCTCCCCGAGGCATCTCAACCAGCAAGTCTCTCATAAATAATTGCCCAGAAACTCGCGAGTGTCGAGAAGAATGAAGTATGAGTGGGTTCCCCGCAGGCTCATCTCCACTATACACAAGCCGGTCACATGTTAACAGCCGACCAATCAGACAGGTCGATTGGATATATCTCATCTTTCGAATCTTATACATTGTATTTTGATGTTCTTTAAAACATATGCGCCTCTACATGAAAAATAGTAGAGCATTCATATCCCCGAATCCGTAATGGTTTCGTTCACGAATATATCATATTGAATTATAGAACAAGTGCCTATGTAATATACAGCCAGTCTGCGATGGTAAGAATTCAACTAGATACAGCAAAATCAAATTCAATGAATTTATTCTCCCAGCACGTCCTTGATAACCCGAACAGTCAGATCGACTATCAAGTCAATCTCAGCCCGAGTAGTATTATAGGGTGGCGCCAAAATGATATGATCACCATTGACACCATCAATACCACCACTACCAGGCATCAAAGAAATCGAATATTCAGGCTTGAGGCCTGTGGTATGCAGAGTCCAAGAAAGTGTCTTGGATGGCGGATACGGTTCCTTGGTCGCTTTGTCTTGAACGAACTCCATCTACAAGCGAATCAGTAGGAAAACCAAAGATGATAGTATCGGGGAGAGAACATACAGCCCAGAATAGACCCCGTCCACGAATATCACCCACATGAGGATGGCCATCCAACCGCTCATGAAGCATCTGACCAAGATATTCACCCATCGCACGAACATTCGGTAACAAATTATCCTCTTGGATGATCTGTTGCACCTTATACGCAGCTGCACAGGAAACAGGATGACCCTGGTACGTCTGGCTGTGAACAAAAGCCCCCGTTCCATTGCTGAGCGTGTCGACGACATGCTTGTTAATGAGGAGGCCGGCAATAGGCGCATATCCTGCACCCAGACCCTTGGCGATAGTCTGAAGATCCGGAACGACATCTTCTTGTTCCCAGGCATGGAGGGTTCCCGTGCGGCCCATGCCGGACATTACTTCGTCTAAGATGAGTAGGGCCCCGTGTTTCTCGCAGACTGCTTTCATTGCTTTGAGGTAGCCTGGCAATGGTGGTACACAGCCGAGTGTCTATTTGAGCTGCGTTAGTTGCGATAAGTAGTCGGGCGATATTTAATTATACTTACAGCTCCAGTCATAGTCTCCGCAACGAAAGCGCAGACAGTGTTAGGACCAAGTCTTTGAAATTCGTCCTCCAACTCTTGAACTAGACTTGCAACGTAGTATTCGACGCTTTCATTGGCCTGCATTCCTCGGTATGGGTAACATTGAGAAATATAGTGCACATTCTTTGAAAGAAGGCTCTCATAGATTCTCCGCCGGGAAGCGTGATGTCCGACAGCAAGGGACCCAAGTGTGTTGCCGTGGTAGGAAGACTTTCGAGATATAATGTTCACACGCTGGGTCTGAGGCACCGGTAACTCTGTAAAATACTGAATAGACATTTTAACAGCGGCTTCCACAGCTTCGGTGCCTGTTTCAATTCCAACGTGTTAGCAACAGTACTTGTTCTAGCATAGGGATACTTCTCACCCGAGCTAACAATGTAAGCACGAGACATTCTGCCTCCAGTAGAGTCTACCAGAAACTTTGATAGACTCTCTGCAGCACTGTTGGTAAAGTACATGGAATAGCAGTATGGGATCTTTTTGAGTTGTTCCAGGATTGCTTCGTGTACGCGCTCGTCACTGTGACCCAGACAGGAGACTGCTGCACCGCATGTTGCATCGAGAATCTCCATGCCAGTATCAGTGATCAGGTAACTTCCCCTTCCCCCGACAATGTTTTGAGGCTCTCTGCGGAGCTGATGGTATAGAACCCCACTTGGAGGCTTGACATCAGTGGTCGCGACCTGCTTTCCAGCAAGTGCTGGCACGGCAGTGTCTGCCAGGTCTGGTGTATAGTCACCCATAGTGTCGTCAAGTTCGATGTATTTGTGTAAATAAAACTCTTGCGAAGTGCTTGTCACTGAATACTTTATGATGGTAGTTGATAGAAGAAAGAGCAGGTGGATGATCAAGGGTGCTTTATAGCCCAGGCCGCGCCATGGCCCAGAACTAAACTTTGATAACACACAACCCCATTTGGAGAACAGGTCAGCTTATCGCCGTGATTGGTGAAACGCACCATCATCCAGTCGTTGAAATTCATACTTGCCGGCTATGCGCTAATCCCGAAGAGGAAATCTTTGTCGGACCCACAGTACTTAGGAAGATAGGCCGCCTGACCAAAATTCCATAGGACATAATGTTGTAATAATGAAAGCTGTCATCGCCGCTCAAATGTGGCTTACATATCATAAGCATATGCGATGGCTGCTGGGGGCAAGCTGACCCAACGCCAGAATCTTACGTAGTTCTTGGTATCGTCATACATAATATAGCATATTATACGGACATCAACGGCTCTAATCAGAAGGTTTGTGACCATTCGGCCATATAAGGCCATGACCGGGGAAGGGAAGATTGCCATTGAAAAGGATCCTCTAGGGGACGAGTTTATAAGGGCAATGGAATCGCTTTTGGGGTATTAGGTAGCGGACATATACGTTCGACAAAATTCCGTGGACAAATGTTTGCCATGAGAAGCCTTAGGGTACATAATACTTGCGCCACCCGCGAGGGCCAACTTTACGTTTTTCGTGGTCCCCTTCATAACACTCAAACCGTCTATCCCTCTCGATGCCCAACTCTCTTGAACCGCCTAGACCCAATTTTCCAACTTCCTCACTAGTCTCGGAGTAATCACCAATCCAACCGGGAATTTCATCGAGAGCTTTGATTTTGCCCTGCTCTCGTCCAATCTGTAGGGGCACTTTGTCGGCCACAGAAGCACCCATTCTCATCATAGTGAACGCGTCAAGTTGTGGGGTCCACCGCAGGGCAATAGATGCATATAGTGCCAGGGGGAGGAGGATGCAAATCAGTAGACCAAGGAGAATCGATACCACGGTAATACCGGCCACAGATATCGTCGGAACTTGTGTATCGGCTCCCATGTCGTAAGTTATCATTAGGCCCCCGTGGCTATGCTCCATCCAAGCTTGGTTGGCGAGAAACGCAGCAATGGTGAAGTCCGCCGCCAGGAAGTCTTCATTTGTCAGCGGATTTTTATCCGGCGTAAAACTTAGCATCCACGTCATAAGCGAATCGCCTACGTCTCCGCCATCAACGTCTGCGATACAACCTGTTGGTAGACTTGCTATATGCTGCTCTGATGTGCCTTGTGATTTGAAAAGGAAACCAAGGGGCGCCTGGTTGATGCAAGTCCCCGAGTACTCCCAGGTATCGCTAGATGCAATCACTTTATGCGGGTGTTCTAGGCGGGTTTGAGGAAAGGACCCATTCCCAAAAAGAGCCATGGCTACCGTTCGAAGGGGACCCTTATTTGCGATATTCTGCTGCTCATAAGATCTTTTCAAGTCTTAGTTTGGTCACTCCATCAAGTATGGGTGATAATTAGAAGCATCTCAAAACTTACATGGGTGAGCTCGGGTTGTGCCATTGCCACGCACATTCTGTTCCCCGGCCGCAAGTAGCGGTGGTGTTGGGCCCTTCATCTAACAAGTGGCCAGCGACTCCGTTGTTCATGTAGTTTGGAAGCTCAAAATAGCCCGCTGTGGTATCCAGCTTGACCTTGTAGAAAGTGCTTTCGGCCTTGGTCATATTGGAATTAGCTACTGTAAAATTGAGATATAATTCTTCGAAGAAGTCCTGGCGGTCTCTTGTAGGTCTCCATGGTGACTTGGTAATGTCGTTCGGGATACACGCTCGGATCCCCCAGGCAAACAATTCTTGGTGCCATCTAATGCCTGTGTCCGACCAGCTGGTATTATTACCGTCGGAGTAGCTGTAGTTCACATAGAACGAGCCAGGGATCTTATCGCACTCACTTGGAAAGCCGTTTGCGTCAATCCTGGTGTATTGCGCGCTGGAATTGATTCGGGGGATGTATTGGCGAACAAGGCCAGTATGGAAAGTGTTGGTTAATTGAGCTATGAAGGGATCATTCAGATCTGCAATTTCCCCAAGGGTCAGGCGGGTTCCCGTGATGCAATCCTGAGATTGTGTGAAATTGTTGATCGCACAGGACGAGTTGCTACTTGCCCAAAGCTGGGCCATCGGCTGAGCCACAGTTGCTGCCGTCAAGGTACTTCGAGCCAGGATCACAACTTCATCGTACCTGTCTGCGTCATAGTACGTCCATGAGCTAGCGAACTCAAAGAGATTCAGGATATAAGACCCTTCAGTCGGTGTCTTAATTGTTGTGGTGGATATGAATAACTGTTGCAGAGGCGATATTATTGCACCTAGAAGGTTCAAAAGCATGGCAAAAAGTAGAAACGAACTGCCGTGTCTTTTCCACCCATTAGTAGAAAAGAATGGTAGCACTCTGGCGTATGTGGTAAGATCCGTCCAACCCTTGTCCGCAAGAGTTATAACTTGCCGAATGCTGAGCTTATCACGAGCCTGTTTCCGCTGGATGAACATGACTGCTGTGCTCGAGCAAACTGCAGATATCAAGGGGATAGTTAAAACGCTGACGACTGACTGAATGATCCGAGCAGCGCGATACCACCGTTCATTTCTGACATAAAGGTCCTGTTGATTCCAACTACTTATAATATCTGCCGCGCGTTGAGAGCTTCGTGTGGTCCAAAACCCATACTGGCGGTCGTTTGCTGGGCGGAAGGATAGATAGCAAGTAGTTACCCACGAGAAGAGGGCCATGCTAATGTATGTGGATATCAACACGATAATGTAGCCAGAGCGGTATAGCCTGGCGGACGGAAAAGCCGGAGTATTTGCTTTTGGGGGGCTGTCTTGTGCCGGTTTTGAATTTCTTGGATCGTCAACTCCGCTTGGGTGGTCGATCGCTTCATAGTGTGTGCGAGTGTCATCTTGGCGGAGAGGCTTATCCTGAATGGTGCTAACAGGGGTGTAATCATGCGTTCCTAGAGAACCAGAGTCTATGAACTTCGGGCGAACAGATTCCTCTGCCATGGTTATACAGTAAAAACAGGGAAAAGAAAGTCAGAAACAATCTGACATTATATATCGTCTGCCTAGTCACTCCTGCAGAGAAACATGAAGCGGCTCCAACTAGGGGGCCGGGTGTTTGTGCCCGCCTTTCCTGCAGCTAAAGGCTGGGCGCTCCAATCAGGAATCGCAAGGCAGACTCCAGGTTTTTTGTTTTTTTCGCTCTATCCGACGAAGACCAAACATGAGATGCAGTTCAAACTAGAGCCGAGCACAGCGCCAAGGTGAGCGCCCCGCTAGTCGAAATGAGAGTTGGTCGACAGAGAGAAACCCCCCGGGATGAGATCTGACACTAAAAACTAAGCGGAGGGTTGATGCCTGAGCTCCTAGACACCCACAACAGTTTGATAGTTTTAGTCTCTTATAGACGTTTTGCTCATTATCAGAGGTTGGAGAAACGGTGTCGTAGGTGCCATGCTCATATTGGGAGACGTTATGTTACCTAGTACATAGTTGCGGGCCGCGGGACTACATGTGCGCGCTTGAGTGTACGTGCATCCGGGGCTTCTGTCGGAAATTTCCACGCTCAATTGTTCTATTTTTGGTCCCTGAACGAGGGGCGGAGGTTTCTCTATTGTAGTTTTGGTTAGGCATCGCTCAATTGCCAAGAGCCGCCATCCCGTATCTCCACAGGGGGCCGACTTGGCACCAGGCCCCCACATAAAGGTCTATCCAGCTATTTTGCAAGGATTATTGATCCTTTCTCTCTACCTTCTAGAGTGGTCTAGCCTAGAGATATTCAAGAGCTGCACTCGGTTGTATCGTGTACTAGTAGGGAATATGAACCCGGTGCTTTGTCTTCTCTCGCCCAAATAGGAAAATCATGCCCTACTTCGAGCCTAGAGAAGGAGAAACAATATTGGATCGTTCGCACGATTCCTGCTATCAGAAGCCTTGAAAACAATGAACCTAGCGAGACAATAGGAATTCAAAATGATTTGACCCAACCCCGCTACCACCGTGGCGAAAGGAGGCGGTCTCACAAATCTAGATTGAATCAGACAAGGAAATCGCGGTCGAAAGGGCCGAGGCTGCGCTGGAACCGCGGACGTCGTGATATACTCGGACGCCTCAGAACAACACGGTCATTTAGGCGCTGCAGCTGCCGTGCTGGACGGCTAGCTAGAAACAACAGACAGCATACAAGCCCAGGTTGGACCTAGGATTTGATTGATCCAAGGATCCTTGATCCTTCTATAATCAGTCAAAATTAGGGACCTCAATCTTGGGATTAGGCGCTTATGCAATCGAACCATCTATATAAGCACGATATCAGAAAAGGCTTGTCTAGTGAAACGATATATTTATACAAAACCCTTGCTGTTAAATTAAATGCTACTTGTGCCATAGTTTGTCTGTAGTATAGCTTTCTTAGCTCTGTATTATCATGGCCATGTCTTGGCAGTGGAAGAAAGGCAACAATAATATGAGGTTATTATTGATGAAGAAGGACGGAGAGGGGAAGAAGTCCCGCTCTCCAAGCTAGCAAACTAACTACTCTCAGGTCTATCCTGGATCACGTGATCTCGACACCATGTAAGCCATTGCGTTCAACTCTACGCAGGTCAGGCCACTTAATATAAAAAGCTGTCTTTTGCGAGTTCTTGATGAACCCCTTAGTCCTAACCGACATCTCACCTACTATACGATAAGAGCTGATATGACAAGGAGTTTGTATTTAGTAGGCATTAATACCTCAGACATGCCTCTAGCCCTGGACTATTCTATCTGTTGTTTTCTAGGGTCCTTCTCACGACGCTTCATTTCCATCATCTCAATCCTCTGCGCCTTGATCTTTCTTTCCAGGGGATGCTGCTTCATACTGATCATTTGAAGCCCATCGATTGTCTCGTCGCACATTCGAATGCCTTCGTCAAATCTATTCTGTAACCTATAACAATGTGCAAGTTCAGCCATTGCATGGAGTCGATCAGGATGGAAGTCACCCCAATAAGATGACAGATACCGCTGCTGTTCAATCACGTCCACTAGTATATCCTCTGCCTCGGAAAGTTTTGATTCACATGTGAGAATGTTCGCTAGTATCCCTCTCCCCATCAGGGTCCAGGTGTGATTTTTACTGAGATTGCGGTCCGCAATTTGCAGCCCCTGGCGCACCAAAGCTTCTGCCTGACTATGCTGACCAAGTGCAGTCTTCACTCTTGCCAAATTAACCATCGCATGAAGTGTATGCGGGTGTTCCTTGCCGAGCTTTTTCGTTCGGCATTCAAAAATCTGCTGCATCATCTCTAGGATGGTGAGAAATTGACTTTTCTCTCCTATTTTTAGGATGACCATTGCCAAGTATTCTTTCGCAGCCAAGGTATTGAGATGCGTGGGACCGAGTATGGCACACATACCGTCGAAAGCTTCCTGGAGGAAACGGCTCGCTTCGTCTAAGTCGTACAACTTGGCAAGCGTTTGGCCGAGGCTACACATCGCGGTTAGAGTATCCTTATGTGCCGTGCCATGCAGCCTGATCAGGCCATCAAGAGCCTGTTGGTGAAGAACCCTAGCTTCGGTGTACCGTCCTTGCTGCCATCTTGTCCGACCGAGGAGGTCCATTGTCATCAGCATTTCAGCGTTGTCAGGTCCTAATGAGGCGATGGATGCCTTCGCAACTGCATCTTGTAGATTCGCTGCCTCGTCTCCGCGGCCTTGATTCCAATATGTGCCTACCAAGGCTAGCGTTATGCGTCGAGTGACAGAATGATTTAGCCCAAGGACGCTTTCTGTATATCTTTTTGCTGCCAGCTGAAGCTCCTCGGCGTCTTCCCAACGTCCATTCTGGGCATACACGAGACTGAACTTGACGTAGAGGACTACCTGTGCTTGACCGAACCTTGATCCTGTCCCGGGCCAGTCATTAAGTCTTGGCCAGCGACTTTTCCTATTCTCCAAGATTTTGCGCTCCACAACTTCCTGGCAGCTCCGAACATGATCGACATGTGGGAGGATATCCTTTCGGAAAAGCTCATCAGCTTCATTATCACCAAGAGGCGGGAGAAGGATTGAGTGAGCGAGTGTTGTAGCTGCAGCCTGTGACCAGACAGCCTGTTCCGATGTACTCATACCAGGCCTCTGCCGCACCCATATGTGTAATAGAGGGTGGATCGAATAGCTGTCATTGGCTTCATGATGCGTAATAAGAGACACTTGGATAAGTTCACTCAGCGCGTAGCGTACCCTTGGCTCGTCAAGAACCCCTAACTCTCGGCCTTCCCGTATGAAGGAAGGCAACGCAGGCGGGCCACGGTTATGCGCGATGAAGCCCAGTATAGAGAGCCGTAAGTCATTGTATCTCTGATTCCATGCCAACGGCCGACTCTTTTTCTCTTGATCTGCCTCTTCCTGTTGAGCTTTCTCAATCTGGAGGTTGGTGATAGCTTTCCTCAAAATATCGAACCGGATTTTTTTAAAGTAAAGAAAAGAAAACATCTTGAGTAGTTGAATCGCGTCCTCCGAAGATTCTGTTCTTCTCTGTTCGAGACTGCAATAGACAAGCTCGAACGTAGCATACGCGCTCAGGTACTTCTCGTAATATTCACTGGGGTGATGTGGTCTCCGCGTGCGGCGAATACGACCCCAGTCCTTGTCATAGAAACCCAAGTAATCCTTCAGCGTACACAGGCCGTTCCTAATTGTGGCACCGGCATGAATTATAGCAATTACAAGGCGTCCAAGTTGTTCGGTTATCTTTGTAGCTGATGCCAATGTATCAGCGTCCCATGGCTCTGGTAACATTGCTGAACGTAAGAGAAGAAAGGTTGCTTCCTCTTTATCCATTCCCTCGAAGTCAAAAAAGCCACACTCAAGGTTACCATATACTTTTTGAGCTGGGTTGCGGGTGGTGATGAGAATATTCCCTCGATCTCTTTCTGGGAAGTAATCGTCAAGTTTGATGCTCAGATCATCAGCATTATCGATTATCAAAAGCCATCGCTCTTTGCAGCTAGAGAGCCAATGCATTGCAGCATGATGATTTGGCTCTAGCCTCACTTGCGTCGCGATTTCAGCATAGGTCTGTTTGATACGTTCATGAGAGCTAGCGTCAATCCAAAAGACCCCCCAAAAGCTTCTCCAAGTCAGAACACTAAAGCTTCTGTCTTGGGGTGGAAAACAAGTTACCGGTCTCTATTGACTTCCGCAAATTTATAGCAAAATTCACTCTTTCCCGATCCACTGATACCGTAGATGACGAAGCGCTGCTGACTTTGCACTACCCCATCAAAATCTGTAGGCAAAAGCATCTCTCGAAGCCTTTCCAGATACCGGGAACGGCCTGTATATAAATTGCTTACAGGCTGAGGAATATTGAAAAATACATTTGGCCTGATGACAGACACAAAATTCGCCACAGAATCAACGGAAGTTCGAAACTGTTTAAGTCTGACGATGGTCGCCAGCTTTTGTGAGTATTTGTCCAAGTAAGACTCAATACCAATTTCCAATTGGCTCTCCAGTGTCACAATCTCTGCTTCAAGTTTCCTGTTAAGTGAGCGCATGTCGGCAGATATTTGATCAAATGTGTCCTGAGAGGCTTTGTGTTCGTAGCTAATAGTATTAGTCGTTTGCCATGAGCTGTGCAAGTCGACTACTCACAGGCCAATTCCAGTAAGCAAAACCTTCAGATTTTGCTTTTCAATGGAGAGGTTATCACGGAGCATCTGAAGCTCGCCAGGCTTGTCGCGGCTGACGAGTACTTTACTTGGCCTATTCAGCTTTCCAGTACTATCAAGGCCGATTTCGCCCCAAACGGCATGAAGAATCTCTTCAAGCTGCATCGCGGCTTGCTGGCATGTAGCGAGGTTTTGTTTACAATCCTTCCATAGCTGGTCAAGGAGGCTAACAATCGAATGCGATATGGTCTCGCGCACTGGGGTGTTCTTCTCAAAAGCCCCCTGAACCGCAACAACTATGTTCTTCAATGATTCCACCTCCACAGCCAAGTTGCCAGCTTCTGTCTGAGCAGATGCAACTGTGCTTTGGATATCTTTCAGAAACTTGATGATGCGCCCCAACACATCTGTGAGTCCAGTAGCTCCTTTCGATATGGAAGGTGAATTCATCTCTTATAATAAGATGATGAAGACTGCTCTCAGGGAATAAGGTCACCTGCTGAGTCTATCACCTTTGATGAAAATTAAGCGTCTCGAGAATTGTTTGATGAAGCGCTCTTAATTTCGATGGTATGTGGCGACAGTCGTGTCATTTTATTTGGGGGACTATGACTGGTCTCAATGACCCCTGCTATGCCAAGGGCCAAGCCTCAACTCCTCTCATCACCAGTGCCTGGTACGCTTTTTCCTTCATGATCTCACATGTGATTCATGCAGCTGCTACATGCGTCACATCTGTGATAGCCTATCATGATTTTCAACCGTATACTGATGAGGCTACGTGCATCTACATTTCCATACAGGGGAATTCTGTACATGTCGAGGTCAGATGTGAGCGGCATTAACTTTCCATAAGCTAATTACCGCGCTACGCTCGCAACATGGAACGGAATATAACGTTACGGGCCGTTTTGCGACATCAAAATAGCTGAAACCTTTAATATTGATCTCAATAAGTTGGAAACAGCCGCTATTGACGTTGCTGTGAAAATCTCTCATTCCAGCACCGACGTTGGCATTATGGCTACCAAATTCCACGACCGGCTCCACTTACTGCCGACCCTTGTTGCGCATTGGCCTGGCTGGGCGGTGCCTGAATCTCATCTTTGGTTCCAACCAGGCTTATATAGATTGTGTCATCGCTCATTACAAGCCGGTAAGGTGGATGGAATTCAAGACGCATTCCTTTCGCTATTTCTTCTTCATAAAATGGAAGTTGGTATGATCGCTAGAATGAGGTAGTAGCAACCTTTGGATTTTAAGTATGCCTGAGCCTACAGTAGAACGCCAGAAGTAACTGGCAGATCTTGCCTTTACCAACGCCTCTATTCGATTAAGAGCTAGAAGTGCGACACCAATCGCTATTGTATGAATGGAGCCAATGCATATGCTAACGCTAGGAGGAAAAGACTTATAGCGCACAGTGTAAGGTCACCGAATATTGGACGGAACGTCACCTGATGAATAGCAAGGCTGACACGCCGTCACTTAAGCGACGTTTGTCCGGCTTTCCCCACCTACATGCCAGGGTAACCTTCTACTGCTGGGATAATGGATCCTGCAGTATCATTTGGTGACTTGAATTTCGGCTTACAAGTCGGAAATAGTTATGGCCCGATCACCGCTGAGATACGTCTTCCTTCAAGTAAGTTACGACAGACTTCACTCAGGTTATATGGTACCAATCATCGCATAGGCCTCGACGAAAAGCTACCCGTTGTACACGGGGCTGCATTTGACTCATACATGAATCAGCATGAAGATTCATGTCTTCCAGGCACGAGGGTGGATATTATCCAGCAAATTGAAAAGTGGCCCTTTTCACCGCAGGGAAGATGTATCTTTTGGTTGAATGGAATGGCCGGGACAGGAAAATCCACCATATCTCGGACAGTCGCAATGTCGTTCAAGCATACTGGGTCACTTGGGGCAAGCTTCTTTTTCAAGCGAAACGAAGGGGACCGAGGGGATGCTATGAAGCTTTTCCCAACAATCTCAAGGCAATTGGCAAGCAGTATTCCCGAACTGATCCCTAGTATTGAAAAGTCGATCCAGGAAGACCCAGGGATTGCGGCGAAGGCAATGAAGGAACAATTTGACAGATTACTCCTTCAACCACTCCTAAGTTTAACAACATCCCGTCTCCCGCCCCCGACTGTAATCATTGTGATTGATGCATTGGACGAGTGTGATGCGGACAACGACATACGACTTATCCTCCAACTTTTACCGCAGCTACACAAATCAAGCGCTCTGCGTCTCCGAGTTTTCTTAACTAGCCGGCCTGATTTGCCAATTCGCCTGGGATTCTCAAGGCTTGAAAAAGATGACTATAGAGACATGGTACTTCATGAGACAGCTAAGGATGCGATCCAACACGATATTTCATTGTTCTTAAATCACCGACTGTCAGATATAAGAAAAGAGCGCGACCTGCCTTCTGGCTGGCCTGGAAGTACGAATATCCAGAGCCTAGTGACATTCTCTGTTCCGCTATTCATTTTCGCCGCTACTATATGCCGCATATTTGAGGATCCTTACTGGGACCCAGTGGACAGTCTCACTGAGATCCTCGCACATCGGAATGATAGATGTCAATTAGATGGCACATACCTTCCTGTGCTTGATCGGCTTTTGAAAGAACAAAGCGAGAAACAGAACAAGCAACTAGTTCAACAGTTTCAGCAAGTGATTGGTGCAATCATACTACTAGAGAGTCCACTCTCGGTCGGCTCACTGTCAAAGCTCATAGGCCTCCCAAAGAGGCTTATATACCTTAGGCTGAGCCCACTTCATTCAGTTCTAAATGTACCAGATGATGAGGCGTTGCCAGTGCGGCTCTTTCATCTTTCGCTTCGGGACTTTCTTCTTGATCCAGAAACTCGCAATAAAACTCGATTTTGGGTTGACCATCGAGATATACACCATACTCTGGCCATGCAATGCCTCCTTATGTGTCAAAATCTACGGAAAAATATATGTAGGCTACCAAGTGATGGTACCAAACGCGCAGACGTTGATCGCAGGACTGTCGATCGCTATATTTCCCCGGAATTGCAATACGCCTGTCGCTACTGGGCACACCATCTAGTACAATGCACAGATTTGGTTGTTGTGGCACACGATGCTCTTTTGTTTCTTCAAAAGAGATTTTTGCACTGGATGGAGGCAATGAGCCTTCTAGGACTCATTTCAGAAGTGGTGGGGACTATCAATCTCCTCCAATCGATTCAACCAGTATGTCCATCGAACACTTGTGTGAAACTCACCCTAATGGACCTAGGACAGCGAGCAGTCCGCAGTGTCCGAGTTTTTGCATGATGCGAAGCGGTTCATTCTCAAAAACCGACAGATAGCCGATGAGGCGCCTCTTCAACTGTATTGCTCAGGACTTATATTTGCACCTCGGAAATCGGTAATCCGTAGAGAGTTTCAAAAGGATCTCCCTAAGTGGATATACCGGTCACCACGCGTCGAAGAAAGCTGGAGCGCAGAATTGCAGGCCCTCGAGGGCCATTCAGATTCAGTACAGTTGGTGACCTTTTCGCCCGATGGCCGGCTGCTAGCGTCTTCTTCCCATGATAAGACAGTCCGGCTATGGGATACCATGACGGGTGCTCTGCAGCAGACTCTCAAAGGTGATCCAACTTCGGTTCAGATGATGGCTTTCTCACCCAATAGTCGACTGCTAGCGTCTAGTTCCGACAAAATAATCCGAATATGGGACACCACGACAGGCGTTCAACAGCAGACTCTCGAGGGCCATTCGGACTCGGTAAACTCGGTAGTATGTTCGCCAAATGGCTTTCATTTAGCCTCTGGATCTAATGATAAGACAATACGTCTCTGGGACATCCCGACAGGTGCCCTTCAGCAGATTTTCGGGGGCCATTCAGGCTCGATAAACTCGGTGGCATTTTCGCCTGACGGGCGACTAATAGCTTCTGGATCTAATGATAAGACAGTACGACTCTGGAACGCTACGACGAATTCTCTGCATCAAATTCTTCAGGGCCACCCAGACGCGATTCAGTCTGTGGTCTTCTCGTCTGATGGCCGGCTACTCGCTTCTAGTTCTAATAAGCTGATACGGCTCTGGGACAGCACGAAAGGCACCCTGAAGCAGACACTCGAGGGGTATTCCGGCTTGGCTGCGTCAGTTACTTTTTCACCCGAGGGCCGGCTGCTAGCTTCTGGTTCGTACGATAAGACCGTTCGGGTTTGGAACACTACGACAGGAGCCCTGCAGCAGACCCTAAGGGGCCATTCAGACTCGGTTCAGTCTGTATTCTTCTCGCCGGATGGCCGGCTACTAGCGTCTGGTTCAAATGACGAAACAGTCCAGCTCTGGGATACTACGGCGGGCGCCCGGCAGCAGACTCTCGACGGCCATTCGGGCTCTGTAAACTCGGTAACTTTCTCACCCGACAGTCGACTGCTAGTGTCTTGTTCCTATGATAAGACGGTCCGTTTCTGGGACACCACGCCGAGCGGCCTACAGCAGACCCTTAAGGGACACTCGAGCTGCGTTTGGTCGATGGCATTCTCTCCAGATAGCCGTCTGCTAGCGTCCTGTTCGAATGATACTACTGTCCTACTCTGGGACACTATGACAGGCGCTCCAACACACACTCTCGAGGGCCATGTGGGCTCCGTTAGGTCGGTGGTGTTCTCTCCAGATGGCCGGCTGCTAGCATCCGCTTCTAATGATACGACCATCCGGCTCTGGAACACCACGACAGGTGCCCTAGAGCATATTCTAGAGGGTCATTTGAGCTCGATCTGGTCCATAGCTTTCTCGCCAGACGGTCGGTCGCTATCGTCTGGATCTCATGATAAGACAATCCACATTTGGGACATCACGACAAGCGCTCAACATCAGATTCTCGAGGGTCACTCAGGATCAGTCCGGTCGGTGGCATTTTCTCCCGATGGCCGGCTTCTAGCATCCGGTTCTAATGATACGACAGTCCGACTCTGGGACATCACAACAGGAGCCTTGCAGCAGACTCTCAAAGGTCATTTAGGCTCCGTTCGGTCCGTGGCATTCTCGCCCGATGGCCGGCTGCTGGCTTCCAGTTCTAATGATACGACAGTCCGGCTTTGGGACAACATGACGGGTGCCCTCATGCAGACTCATTCTGTCAAAGGCCTAGCTACTGGCGTCGAATTCTCCCAAGACGGCTCATACTTGAGCACTAGTCTAGATGTCATTGATATTCAGCCTAAAGGTGGGAATCCTACGTCTAGCTTACCCAAATCAAGCTTAGGAATCTCTGTAGTCCAGGAGCAGTGGGTAACTATGCACGATGAGCATGTTCTATGGCTTCCTGTTGAATTTCGGCCTTCGTGCTCAGCGATGAAAGACAGTATGCTTGCTCTTGGTCATGTGTCAGGGTGGATTTCTTTCATGGAATTTCGCCTATAGTAGATATCCGTAGTCGCTATTAGTTTTCAGTCTGACTTTTCCCATGAAAATCTTCAGATAGGGACTTGAGCAAGCTAGTCGATATATGTGGGTCTTTCATGCGAGTACAGCGCGCTATAGTCCCCATAAACAGTTTCACGGTAGACTATTCGGCTGCCGACCAATGTGAGTAGTCGATTGAAGTTCTCTCCTTCGCGACTATGATTTTATTTGGCTTTGGAAACGACGAGCCGATCCCAAAAGGCCGAAAAGGCCATTCATATAGGTAGCTATACGTACTGGTTCCAAGGTGTCACGATAATAGTGCCGAAGGATTATTTCAAAAGCATGAGCGATTCAACACTGCTTCGGGGCCATGCAGCTCGAGTCAAAGTAGTCGATATAGCTACATAATGCTGATTCCTGTACTGATGAGCTTGCGATTCGCCGCTGAGCGCGAGAAACCGGAGCCTTCCATAGGTTTTACAGTCTTGGAAGCGGAGGTACATTTACAAGATAAAAGTACCAAGGAAGGCATGACTCGGAATCTATGAGCTACTCAGTCAGATCGACTCTCATTGATATGCCACGCAATGGTTCTCCTCAGCCCCTCCTCTAGCTGAACCACTGGTTTCCAATGTAAAATCTCTCCCGCCAAAGTAATATCCGGCCGACGAACCGTGGGATCATCCAAAGGCGATGGAAGGTGCGAAATCGATACTCGAGGTTTGCACGTCATGTGCGAAACAAGGTCGATGACAATCTCAGCAAGACACTCAATAGTGAATTCCCCATCATTCCCGATATTCACCGGCCCCTGGCTATAGTCACTGTTCATTAGTGTATAAAGCCCCTCCACACAATCTGTAACGAACTGGAACGACCGTGTAGCCGAACCATCTCCTGTGACTTTGAGGTCTTCTCCGGCTAAAGCGGATACAATGAAGCTTGACACTACTCGTCCGTCGTTGGCACCCATGCGTGGCCCGTATGTATTGAAGATACGCGCGATGCAGATGTCAACGTCATGTTGTTCGCGGTATGCATAGCAGAGAGCTTCAGCTACGCGCTTTCCTTCGTCGTAGCAGGCTCGTGGACCAAATGAATTTACATTTCCCCAGTAGTGCTCAGGCTGTGGATGAACAGACGGGTTACCGTAGACTTCTATTATTTGGTGATCACTTTCGTTAGCGGGAGCGGAGACTAGAGATAGTTTTGGTCACTTGCCGGAAGTGCTTGTATGAAGGATTCGGATTTTCTTTGACCTTGCGATCTCTAGGAGATTCCGGGTCCCGAGATAGCAGGCGTCGAGAGTCGAGATTGGGTCTTTCTGATAGTGAATGGGACTTGCTGGACATGCTAAATTGTAGATTTGGTCGAGTCCTTCTAGATCTGGAAGGGAAGAAAAGATATTGTGACTAAGTTTTCCATTGGTGCCATTAGCTATCCTTAGAGATCTTCCCTGTATGTAGTGTGTGGTGGATATTTACTTCAAGAATTCGAACTGAGTGTGATTATTCAAATGCTCCAAGTTTCTGGATGAGCCACTTTGGAAATTGTCTAGCCCAATTACTGAGTGGCCTTTCACAAGGAGAAAATCAACCAAGTTGGATCCAAGAAATCCCGCTGCCTATGCAAAGAGTAAGCCATCTGCCGAAGAGTGGCTATCTTAAATCATCGCTTACACCTGTAACGAGCACCTTGAGTGGAGGTTTGTTGTTCTCCATAGAGTCGTCTGCAACCTTTCAGTATATGAAGCTTTACCAGAGCTAGAGTGAAAAGAAAAACCAACGGGGAAAATGGGCTACAAATGCTGGCATTGTATAAAAATCTTGCACGGGGCTGGGAGTTAATGAAGTCATGCAGGCGGCTGGCCGCCGGTGGTTTGCACGACAAATTACTTGGAGTGTGACTATATCTGCAGCCAATAGATTCAATGCTACCTTTGTTTTATTGTGTGGTGACATTCAACATGCAATAAAGCGGAGCTGCCTAACGCGAGTAGTCTTGAAGATCGATGATCAGTAGGGAACCATGTCCGTGCATGCCCAAATTTACAGCCAGCCACCTTTTAGTGCGTCGCTATACGCAAGGTTTTTTTTTCAGTAACTAGAGTACGGCTGATAGCCTTACTTCGCGCTTATGGAACATGTCACGTATATTTCAGCTGGCCTTTCCATGAGCTGGCACAGCCCTTCCGGGCTATTAGAGTGAAAGCGTAGCGTTTGGATGTATTACAGTTTTGCTGTAATTAATCAAGTCTGCGCGTACAAATATATCAACAAAGGCGGCGAGGCTTGATTTCCCTGGGGTGAGCCTGGAGTTTGATCTGTAGTCACAAAAGGTTAGCATATGTTGATCATGTTAGGACTGCATGGTAGATTACCAGCGGCGAAATCAATCCGCCCGGCCTCGCAGTTGCGAGCTATCACATCCACGTCTATACAGGGCGTCGGTCAAAATTCATAGTTCCCAGTATTATCTTTTTCCGACCGAAAGGCATACAGGCCGTTCCACTCAAACCGCGAACTGTGGGATGCCTTGAGCCTCAATCTCCACAATCCACCTCACAAGTCGTTTCCGGAATGGGCCTTGGAGAATGTAAAGAAAACGACTTCCTAAATGTGAACCATACGTTTTTACCCATTGTGATCTTAAGTTGGGCAATATCGTTGTCAAAGATGGGAAATTGGTCGGAGTCCTCGACTGCGAATATGCTGCATACTATCCTATTTGGTATGAATATGTCTCAGCCTCTTGGGGCTGGGCTGATGACGACGCCGAGTGGAAGAGGCCGCTATGAGGTCGTGGGTTTGAACATGGCGATGGGCACAGAAATGCAAAAAAAACCTCTGTACCACTTTGGGTCATTTGAGGAAGTATTCAGAACTAGACAAAAAGAGCAGAGAAAACTTGGAGAACTTATCGTTGGAATAGTCTCATGACTAAATAGTTCCAGGAACCCCCGGTGAAATATTTATGGAATAAAGAACAGCAGTGCTTACAGGATATCGGCCAGTTCTTCATACTTTTGATCAAAAGCACACCTTAAAACTTTCGGCGATTGTGATAAGACAAAGCTGTCGTATACCTTCACAAGTAGCCATCAAGCGTTGACATATTGGGGCCTCGGTAAAGTGGGGTGACTCACGCACCGGGGCAACCTTGGAACCCGTGCATCTTGTCAACTTCCTAGAAGAACTGTTCACCGAATCATCCACTGGTCTCAATTTTCCAAAAAAAAAAACTCCATTGCATATCGAGCAAAGAATCCCAAAATGGCATCATCTTCAAATTTCCATTTCCCCATCCACGGGGTCTCAAACGACCGCCTCAAGCTCGTGCCTTTCAACCCAGAGCAGCATTGCGAAACTTTCTTCCGTCTATCCTCGCCCCATCCAGAGATATACTCGCACATGCCCATGCTACCACCACGCTCCGCAGCGGAGCTCAAAGCTCGCTTCTATGACAACTCACCAGGAAACATCCTCTCATTCGCTAATCCTGAGTCATTTGCCTTCGCAATTATTGACAAGACTCGTCCTGCTGCTGTGGATGATGCAGAGGGTGAATTGGCAGGCACGGTTAGCTTCATCCATGCCTCATCTGCAAATCTTTGCGCAGAGATTGGCTTTATTGTAATCCTACCGCCGTACCAGCGGACCCATGTGGCAACGCACGCGGTTGGACTTGCTCTGCAGCTTGCTTTGAATTCTTCGGAGCAGGGTGGACTTGGATTGTGTAGAGTTCATTGGTCAGCGAACTCGGAGAATTTCGCTAGTGTTAAACTTGCTGAGAGGATGGGATTTGTGCAGGTTGGGATGATTCCTTGGCATATGCGATTTGTGAACGGCAAAGTGAATGGGAAGGTTGGAAATGGGAAGGAGCTTCCTCCTGGAAGTGATTCTGATGATTTGTGGAGGGATACGTTGAGTTTCAGTTTGGGGTGGGACATGTGGAGGGATGGTGCTAGAGAGAAAATTGAGAAAGCGATGGCTCGATAGATGAAAAGTAGAATGTCACATCAAAATGACATAGGAATTGTCACGCCCCGATGGGACGTATTCTTTGGAATGTCTATTGACCAGAGTGACACCAAGGAATATATAGAAGCAAAGATCACAGCGAACCACCACGGGCATGGAACCAAGCCTTAGTCTCATCGATACCAAGCTTCGTAACAATCAACATCCTCCCGAACAAATCGACATCATCAGGCTTCGCGTCCTGAAGCAGACCCGAGAAGTCCGCATTATACACAATGAAATGCAGATTCTCAGTCCAAGCAACAGCAAAATCAAAAGCACTCTGCGCATTCCACAAATGCGCAGATTGATACCACGCAAGTTCAAGTCCTAGCCTCCCATCACAGATTGGGTGCGGTCTCCCTTGTACAAAATTATGTATAGAAATAAAATAGAAAACCATCATCACGGTGCGCCTAGCTGATTCCTGGAATATCCATGAATCCCAGAAATTCATTACCGAGTCCATTGATAAGGGGAGTAATTCCAGGGGCTCCGATGGGTGGGGTAGGTAAATGGAACCCAGTATAGACTGGACCGAAATTTCTAATGCATCAAATAGGCACTGTGAGGATGGCTGTGATCTCGTGTCTCCGTCGAATAGTCGCATTATGAGGTATAGGATAAGGGCGTGGATTCGAGCGAGGAGCTCCAAGGGTGTTGTAGGTGGTGGTGATGATAGGAGGTCATTAATTCGGGAGTCAAATATTGACATGAGCACCGGTGCGTTGATTTCGTTCTTTGTAATGTAGAGAGAACAACAGGTAAACGCATCTAGCAAGTTGTTAGCCATGTGGCTTTGTGGACACTCAATCATGGTAGTGGCACTTACCTTGCATTTCTTTTGGCAAATTATTCTTATAAAGCTGGCGATGACACCATGGGGTCTGCGTCTCAGTAACCATCATCCTGGGAATATCTTTGAGCACATCAACCGCAAATTGAATGCGACTGGCAAATATGTCAGACAGCGGCTTTGGTGGATTGGTTCGTCGCAGAGCCAGTTCAAGTTCATGTATTGGTGGAGAGTTTTCATATAGATCGACGCCTTGGTCTGGATGGACTATAGTGATATACCGGAACGGCGAATGGACCACGACCGGATGGAGACCCATGTCGATCGCCGCCATAAGATCGGCATCAGATGGATATGAAGTCATAGTATCGTGGAAGGTTTCACAATTATTCATGATGGGAGTGGCATTGAATATCTCGGGACAATCCTGGGCCAGTCTGCCGGGGTACGTGCATTGGATATTTCTTTGCATGCACCGCGAGCATGCTGGGAATGCCAAGTCGCATCGTCGCTTGGCTGTTTTGCATGCCTCGCAGGACTTGCGCCGCGGAGGAGCTTTGGTCTCTGTATTCTGTAACATGGCGAAATTGGTGGAATTGACACTGAGAGAAAAGTCACAGGAAAATGTTGCAGTGGGTCGCAGCCAGCGGAATTCCGCACGCTAGTCAAATGTGGCTGTGGCAGACCAATCAGACGTCGCTCGGGGTAAGTGGAGTTCCGGCATCTATAGAAAAAGAAACACTCATTGAACGTCACTAAAGTGCTATATAAGGGGTGCAGTGTCCGCTGGAACGAAAAGTTTCTACAAAGATTCATACTTCTCGCATCAAACTCTCGTTTACTCAAAATGTCTGTTCCAACCGTCTTCGTCTGTGGTGCAACTGGCACTCAAGGCGGTGCCCTCATCGACCATCTACTTAAACACAACGTCAAAGTTCACGCGATTACCCGGTCCCTTGATTCTCCTGCTGCAAAACGCCTCCAAAGCCTAGGTGTGACAATTACCGAGGGTGATTTCGACAATGAAGAATCCGTCAAACAAAACATGATCCACTGCACCAGCCTCTTCCTCAACCTGATGCCTGCGTTCACAGACCTCAACACGAGCCTTGATCAAGCCCGCCGGCTCCTCAAAATAGCCAAGGAATGTGGCGTCAATCAAGTCATCTACACCAGCGGCGTATCCGCCAACGATCCCTCTCGCAACAAACACTGGGATCCCAACAACATCATCGGTAAAATGATGCTCAACAAACAAGCAATCGAAAACGAAATCCACAACGCAGGATTTGAGGCCTGGAGTATCCTTCGACCAGGCAATTTCATGACAAACTTCCTGTTCCCTATGAATCAAATGTATCCCGGGTTGGCAGAGAAGGGGGTATTCACAACAGCTCTCGCACCGGATACAGTGCTGCCTATGGTCGACCCGAATGATATTGGCCGATTCGCTGCCGCGGCAATCCTCGAGCCTGTCAAGTTCAATCACCATGAGATCGAGATTGCGTCAGAATTTATGGGAGCGGAGGAGATTATGCGAGCTTTGGCGCATGCCACTGGAAGGGATTTCAAGGCGGTCTTTATGTCCGAGGAAGAAGTTGATAAGCAGAAAGCTACCAATCCTTTCGTTGCAGGCCAGCTTATGATGCGTGATCTGTCCTCATTTGTGGATATGGAGAAGGTAAAGGCTTGGGGTCTTCCTCTTGGGACTTTTGCTCAGTTCTTAATGCGTGAAAAGGAAAGAGTGGATACAAGTTACCCATGAGAAGGAAAAGACTCCTTGAAGGATCGAAGAAATGATTGTTCAAAAGCAAGAAGATATCAGAAGTCTCACGTTGTGCTTTTTTTGGAATATTGGTTTGAGTGATAATAGTCTGATGACTTTTCATGAGTTTAGTATGCAGTCCTGATTGTAAGGCCATTCGCAATTTTTCAACATACAAAAGATCCATGAATCAGATTAAATGATTAGATAATCATGCTGGTGCTCTGATTCCGTGCGAGTCTGGAAAAGTCAGCGACAAAGAAACGCCCAAGTAGATGAAAAGAACTTACAAACGACATCCAAGGAACATTGCGATTATCATCCTTTATCTGGCTCCCACGCGCATCCCAGACTGACTGAAGTAGCGATAGCGGAGCCGGATGCCCAAACCCTGCTCTAGCCTTGATATGATCGAACCGCAGGAGGACATAATGACGAGCATAAGAAGACAGAGCATCAGTCCCAGCCATGAATAGAGGCATGACTAGCAACTCAATCAGATGACAGCCAGGCGGAATTTCCGCAATAGCATCAAGGATGGCTGTCACAGATATTTGTATCATTGTCGCCTCAGCTGGTTGGTACACATCCAACAAGCGGGATGTGTGTAGTATGCAAGCGTGTCGGAATGCCTCAGCGACTGCCGGCCAGCGTGAATGGTCGCTTGGATATATGCCTGGCGAAAGACGCCATGCGTGGAGCTCATCCCGGGCGGCATTGAGAAAACGCTCGTACTGAAGTGTGTCCATATGGCCTGCTTCATGGGCTTTTGCATGCTCCATAACAGTTCCTATTATGAGGAAGAGCTCGCGTGGACAACCGTTTACTTGCTCAAATTTAAGATCACTTAATTTGGCGATTGTTTCGCGGAGGGAGGGAGGGAAACACAGCTTTTGCGGGTCTGCAAGGGACCTGATTATGTCCAGCCTACATCCTGTATTAGTCTTTGGGTGGGAGGGGGAGGCTGAAAGTGAGGACTCACCATGCCAGATTACCTAGGAAAAATACGGTCCGTTCATGGCCCTCAGTCAAGATGTCAGATAGGCGTAGTTGGTTGCAAATTGATAGAGCGCCAGTAATGTGAATCCCGTGGGTAGAGATTCCTGTTTCGAAAATCTTCGCTCGGATTAATCCTCTAGTTCCAACTCGAATGAATCCAACAATTGACTGACATCTTGTAGCAATAGGATCTGAATGGTAGCAAAGATTCCGTCACGTTCGTTTTCCTCCAACTCCCCAGAAATACCATTCTGGAGCGTTTCTCCAAGGCAACGAATAGCTCTGGCTTGATACTCGACTGCCAATGTGTCTCGTAGGTAAACATCATCTTTCTTGATCCCAATATGGCATGCCGTGAGCCCGAGAACGGCGTAAAGTAAACCAATTTTCTCATATGCTAGCGGTAAGATATAGAGTCTGTAGGGATTGTCTGCATCGTCAGTTGGGAGCGCAATCTGATGCGGACAAATCTCCCGATCATCTGGAGGAATTTCAATGAGCATAGTTCAAATGAGGACTGAAGAAAGTCTACCCACAATGCGACAATAAAAGCTCTGTTCTTTCTAGCATTAGTAAATCATCCAACTCCACAGTTCGTCCTCGATGTGACAGCGGATGATCTGCGCTCGAAAAGAAAAATTCAACATCCGGATCGACTAAAGTAGCAGAAGATCTTGTGTGGGTGTTAAGTACTTGACTGACGCTTGGAGGATTATCTGCAGTTTGAGTCTGAGGAATATTGTGGCCCACAGTAGGAAATGCCCGACCTTTCCACTTTCCCCAGGTGGTCAACCGCACAAAGCGATATTTTTCGGGATATCCTTTGCATTCAAGGCCTTTGGAAATGCATCGCTGACAGCTGGGTTGTGTGCGGTCGCATTTGCGACACTTTTCACGGCATGTTATACAGGCCGGGCCTGATACTGTTAAATTGCTTTCTTCCGGATCAGCATTTCACGAACCTCTCGAAGGCATGTCCACGTTTTTTGAAGCTGATGTTTGGCGAAATTGATTGTTCCTGAGATATGAGTGAAGTAAAAGAGGAAAGTAGCTGGGTGATGTTGAATGGGGAGAGGCCACGTGATGAGATTTATACTTGGCGATTTCTGATGTATGCTAGATTGACTTGAATCAAGGCGTTGCGCTCCTTGGGGTCAAGTTATGCATTAAACTGATCGAGTACAGAAATTATGTAACAGGCAAAGTCCACTAAGCCCTAATTTATGGAATTTCAGGAACTCGGCAAGTGGTCAGCCTTGTCTAAAAGCTCTACATCCTACTTCCGAACTTGTCGGGAAAGGTATAGTACATATCTTTGAATTTCCCCCTGGGGTGGCCAAAGCAGCCAGGACAAAGCGTAAGGGTATTTAAATATATCAAATCATGCTGTAGGTGACGCGCTCGGTAGACTTTTCTCTACGGTGGATCGAAATTGAACCAGCATCTGTCAATTAGGTAGCAAAAAAGAGCAGAACGCGCATAAATACAGCTCAAAAACCAAATATCAGCCATCAGCCATAAGACCAAGAATAGAACGCTCGATCAATCACCATACAATCCCTATTAATATACCATCCCCTTATCTTCTTTCAAGCAGCAATCTGACTCAAAGTCAACACCTTTCCAGTACTAATCTTCCGTAGCTGATTTTGGTGTTTGTTTGTCTTCCCAGAGTTAAGAAAGCCATAGCTAGTAGGTGGCTGCCACAAGCCCAAATTATCAGCACCCTTAGGCTGCCACTTCTCAACACTCTCAACGGAAGACTGCGACCAAGTTTTCTCGGCCTTCAACTGCTCATTGACCTTCCCAAGAAGATCAGTGTAGAGACTCGACTGTTTGGCCCAGCCACCGTTCCGCTGGTAAGCGCGCTTCAGCAATTCAGTGTGCTTGACAGCAAATGCGCCCATCTCGGCGGATGTAACGTCTGCCTGGGGGTGCGTTACTTGGCGCAGGGATGTCTCGTGCACGGCCATTGCACCAGCATAGTTACCCGTTGCCGTGTATAACTCCGACAAGAGGGTTGTGAGTTCCAGGGTGATGCGGTCAAACTGGCCCCATACGCGGCCGATGTTGTAGCATAGGTCTGTGCAGAGGCGGATGGCTTGTTCTTTGCGGCCGCAGGAGAAGCGGGCTTCGACGAGGCGTCGGCCGATGGAGATGATTGTGTCGGATGACCAGGTCTTTTGAACGATACGAGAGGACCAGAGGTCACTGAGAACGTACTACATGTCAATGTTAGTATCTGTTGCGATAACGTCTGAAATCAAAGATATCTGCTTACCTCAAGATCTTCAAAATTCTTCTGTTCACCCAAGAGAATAGTGATCTCATTCACCTCGCTCACATCCAAATCAGTGAAGCGGACGCCAGTGGCGCGGTACACAATTAGGATATCCTGGAGCACAACACGAGAGAGCTCGGACATGGCCTTGTTAAGTTTAGCATCTGGAGATTTCTTGGCATCATGACCGAGGAGGTACTTGGTAAGCAAAATACCCTCCTTGGTGTTACTGTGAGTGCTGAAGCCATCAACCTGCTGGATAAACTTGTGCAAGATGCTAGAAAGCTCACATGCCTTCTGGAATTGGCCCTGTTCAATCTCATGGTGAACAGCACGGACAGTCCTGGTAATGATATGAGCATCATACTCGCGCTTGGTAATCTCAGTAATGGCAATCTGGTAGAAAGCCTGGATGCTGAGCTTGCTAGACTGGGTCTTGACGGAGAAATGCTCAGTGAACAGGCGGAACAGTTCGATATCGGTTTTCTGAAGCTCCTCCGTGGCATTGCGAGTCCGCTGGAAGTTCAGCAGGCGGACACCGCTTATGAAGATGGAGAGGAATTCCTTCTCCTTCCGGGCTGTGTAGAATGACTCGTACAGATTGATCTCGGAGACGAGCTCGGCCATGATCGCGGTGTACGTGCGCTTTTGGAAGAGCGACTCCTCAAATGCGACGATGAATACTGCAACCTTTCGGGAAATCGTGGTCTTCTCGATACTGGTAGTCTCGCGGATTAGACGAGACCGAAGGGTCTGCAGGAGAGTCCATGCAGCCTCTTGGTGGCCAACGGTCTTGTACATCTGTGCGATTGTCTGAGAAGACTTGTACATACGCTGAGAGTCGGTCTCTTGCTCAAAGATATAAGTAGTCGCCGTGGTCAAAGCCTTCACAGCCTCTGTGGTCGAAGTCTTGGTGTTCTGCTTGTGGTAGGATGTCACAAGCTGTTCAAGAGCAGTGAGACTAGCCTGGGACGCGTAGCCCTCTTGCTTGACAGAAAAATGATAGTCTTCTTCATAGAGGGAGACGGCCTTCGAAGCAGTCTCGGTGCTGCTTGAGTACAGCTTAGCAAGCCGCTGCTTGATGATACTGACAGTTGAGGTGGTAGTAGTTGTGCTCGACTCGGAAAATTCGCGGTTATCGACAGTGGAAGAAAACTTTGAGCTCATCTTGAGTGCAAACTCGTACAGCGAGAGGGATTCCTTGTGGTACTTCTCGCTGGAGTGGCTGATCTCGGCCAGCCTCATCGTCGCCTTGTAAGTGGAGACATGGGACTCGCCGTAGATCTTCAAGCAGGTTTCGCGATAGCTGGTTGCGAGACTGTGGATCACAGTGACATCCGCCTTCACGTGTGTCTCTAGCAAGTACGAGTAGCGGGAGTAGATCGTCTCAATCTCCTCACTTTCGATAGATAGCTCCTGGCCCTTTAGAGTGACGGATTTCCACAGAAGTTCATAAACTTGCTGGGCATCCTTCCAGCGCTTGCTACTCTCATAGATAGTGCAGAGAGCACGAGCGGCGCGGATGGATCGGACATTGAGAGTTTCCTTCTTCTCGAAGGCAACGTAGATCTCGTAGTAGGCTTTCTCTGCTTCTGCCTCATGATGATACTTGATAGCCTGGTCACCCCAGCTGTAGAGAGCTTGGATAGTCTTCTCGTTTGTGTTTCCAATTTGGGTCGACAGCACGTTGTAAATCGCCTGGTACATAGATATAACCTTGGAGAACTGGTACGTAGTCTGATAGAAAGTTATGGCATCCTTGATGACACTGGTGAACAGCTCATCTTTGACAGAGACCGAAGAGATGACAGATTTGAAGGTATTCTCGTAGACAGTAGATGCCTTCTCAATCTGCAAGTTCTTGAAGTAGACCTGGGCAAGTCTTATGGCCTGTCGAGCTACGCGGGTTGTCTCAGTGGTGAGCTTGATAACGGATGTCTTGCTCTCAATACCGGACCAGAACTTTTGCATTGAGCGCTGGTGAACTTCAATAGCCTTCTCGTACTTGCCTTGCTGAACATACGACTCAGCAATGGTCTCTGCCATCTGAACAGTAGTAGCAACAGACTTCTTGGATACCGAGGTTGACTGAGAAGCAGTCTCGAAAACCTCACGCAAGAGCTCGAACTGTTGATGCGTCTGAACGGTAGTAAATGAAGACGAGCTCAAGGATGTGCTGGAGCGAGTCGTAGTGATAGACTCTTGAACAATCTCGCTCAGAGCTGAAGCAACGGCAACAGTGGAAGAACTGCTGGTGCGTTTTTCAGACTTGTATTGAGTCCAGAGAGAGGAGAGGGCTGACTCGGCCAAAGAGTACCACTTTTGTGTCTTGATATGGGAGGTGAATTTCTCGATAGTAGAACTTAGGCTCTCAAAGCGAGAAGACTGCTGTTGCAGAGATACCCACATGCCACTGACGATACTTTCAGCTTCCTCCTTGCGGCCGTGCCTGGTGAGGAATTCAGAGTATTTCAGAGTCACATCGACCTGTTGCTTGATCACCGACTCTGACGTCTGCTCCACACAGGAAAGACTCTGCCAGAGCTCAAAGAGACTGGATTCAGCACGGCTGATCTCACCGCGCTGCTCGAAGGCTTCCACGCTGGAGACTGTAGATGTGATACGACGCTCATCAGTAACCTCTAAATGCTGAATGTTGTACTCATGGCGGGTCTGCATGACTTCAGACACAAACTCCGACTTGCCGAAGTACTGCAGCTGTTCAAAGAAGATTTCGGTGGTCTCTTGTGTCTCGGAAGAGAAGCGACCGTAGCGTGTTGCGCTTAACTCATACAGCTCCTTGCAGAAATTAGAAGCTGCTTCGATATTCTTAACATCAATATAGAGCTGAATAAGTGAGCGGGTGTACTTGATAGTCAGATCATGGGACACGCCTCTCTCTTCTTTGGTGCGCTCAATCAGGTAGCGGAGTACAGTTTCCTTCTTCGTGATAATGGTGGTCTCTTTAATGTCAATTTTGATCACTGACTGCATGAACAGCTCAGCGTTAGCCTTGACCACACTACTCTGCGAGCCAAGAAGTTTCTCGCTGAGAACCCAAGTTTCGTAGAGATATTCCACGCTTGCTTTAAGACCAAGGTTGTGGGTCAACCGACCATGAAGCACGAGGCTCTGCAGCAAAGACTGAGAGACATCTTTGAATAGCAAGCGGCGAAGCTTAACAGACAGAGACAAGTACTCTTCGGCTGTGTGCAAGGAGAACTGAGCCTGCTGAGTGCTAGTCTCAAGTAGGGCCAACAGAATTGAGTCAGGCAGGCATTGCTTGAAAGTGGCAGTAAGCTTGTAAGTATCCTTGCCTTCCACCATGGGAGACAAGGAGAAATGAGCAGGCCAGTAACGTGCGGTATACTCCAGCAGCTCATACCGATCGAAGAAGTGGTTCTGAGTTGACGGGCCGATAGTAACGGAAGACACCTCTAAATCGTCCTGGACGTGGAATTTCACATATGCCAGGCAGCGGGTGACAAGGTCATAATGAGCTTCCTTCAAGTGGAATGGGAAACCGCCCTTGTTGGTGAAGTCGGTAACCGCGCTAGCCACAGAGATCAAGTATTGGCGTAAAGCGGGATGACGGAAATTTACAAAGCCGTCATAAACAGTCACAAATTTTCCAATGGCGTTGAGAATATCTTTAGTGGTGTCGCCGATGTGGTGCACAGGCTCCATGCGTTTGGTGTCAGTCTCGAACAAGGCGTGTACCTCACTGATACGGAAGGGACGGTGAGCTGCCAGAGTCCAAGCCAGCAGAGAGCGAGTCTCTGTATCTTGGAGATTGATGGTGGCGAGTAGCTTGTTGAGCGCCTCGCTCAAAGACACAGGGGTAGACTGTACAGCCGACAAGATGTCAGGTAGAGTTCGCAGCCTCGTGAGGTTGGAGACTACCACTGCCGCCCAAATGAAGGATCCCTGAGACTTTTGGACAATAGTCTCAAGGATCTCTTCCCGATTATCGGGTTTGAGCACATTGAATGGACTGGTAGACTCCAAGTCAGTCGAAATCACAGTCTTGATATCCCCAAGCACATGAGCTGGCTCGATAGTAAAGTTGTGCGTTCCTTGAGGGAGGGAGCAGCGGAGAGGTCGTGACAGCACAACAGCTCGTACACCAGAGCTATGCGAAGTAAGACGAGAAAGATGGCTTAACACACGAGGAACAGAATCTGCAGGGCTCGAAAGCTCACTCAGGCCATCAATGATGACTATAACGTCATGGAGACCCTTCGAGGCAATCAGGGCGGCGTTCCAAAGAGACTCTTCGATGTCCTTGATTGAGGTACTAGAGCGCGCGATGCGGATGGCACGGTCAAGAGCCTCAAGGAAAGCAGCATCTCCGACCCGACGATCCAAGAGTTGAAGCAGCACGCCTTTGATAACGTTGGTACTAGCGGCAGTCTCGCTGATATCATCGTAGACTCTGTACAAGACAACATCGGTGTCGTCGCCATCAGGAGAGGAATGCAACTTGTCCACAATCCACTGAGATAGAACGGTCTTTCCAGTACCGATGCCACCATTGATGACAGTCAGGCCTGGACGGCGAGTCTGTTGATGAGTCAATTGACTCTCAAACCACTCGCAAGTATACTCAGCTGCACGATGCTGGCGAGCAGCCAGGATGGCAGAAATAGCACGGTCGTGGAAAGAAAGGAATTCGCGAATCTCCCGAACTTTGACCACCGGGTTTGTAGTAAGTTCCAAAGTAGCAGAGCTACTGGTCCACAATACCTCGATGAGGGAAGCACGGTGAGACTGAAAGGAATGAATGTGGTGGGAGAAACGAGCGTGGAAATCCGAAACATCGACAGCCCGAGAGAAGTTGTGCGCCTTGCGGTAATAGTGTACGCTCACATTACAGATGAGCTCAACGAGATCAGAATACGCGGCAATGACCTCACTCTGGGCATCGGTAACCGATTCCTGAGAGCGCCATTGGGCTGTCAGGCGGGAAACATCCTGCGCCAAATTGTGGAAAGCGCCGAAGACATAAGAAAGCAGATCAATTTGATCGGGACCAAGCTATTGAACGTCAGTCTTTACCCCAGCTCGAGACAAACATTACAGCATACCGAAAGCAAGACTAGACAAGATCCCCACATAGACTGAACAGCCTCCTCGGAGTACAGGGCAAAAGGCTGGATCTCCTTAGACAGTTGATCCAATTGAGCAATGAGGTAGGCAGTCCATTTGAACACACGGTCAAGCTGGCTACCATCTCGAGGCATGTAACGCAAACGTTCAACGGCAATGCTATCGAAGACCTCGTCGGCCGTTTTCACACTCTCCAGTATGGAGCGAGCTTCGACGTCCAACTTGGCAAAGACGCGAGACGTCATTCGATAGTTCAGCTCACGCAAAACGCCAAGACGGTTTGACTCCGGTTGGTCAATGGGAGTAACAGTTACGTGGCCATTCTTAATTGGGATGAATTGAGCCTTCATCAAATCAGTAACGCCATTGCCATTGGTAGGGGCTGGAACTGGAACGGGGGCGCTCTCAACCTGGGCGGCCATATTGAGATCCTGTTATGGTTTGCTATACATTGAGTCAATTGGTCAGTGTATTTCCAGGTGGCTCCATGCAGCATCATAACTTACGGGTATACGCTTTTTGATTTTTATGTTGGAATTTGTTTGCGTAACGATTTGCTGGTAGGGCTGTGCTGGCGTATTAGACGAAGGTATAAGATTAATGCAAATTATGAAAGGAGAGATGATATAGAAACAAGACAGAGGCTGTAGAAGAAGCAGTTTGCTGGCAAACAAATTTCCTCGGGCTCCCATCCTATATAAGTAGATATGGCACAGCCCCCCCTGTCAATCACCGGCTTAGATGCCCAGAGGGGGATTAACATGAGAATCAGAAAAAGTGGCAACACCGGCTGAGAATAGAAGTGGCTGCATTGCCGGGCTTCTGAATTGGGTCTGTACAGAAAGCCACCAGGCATGGATAGGGGACGGCAACGAATCAGGAAAATCGTGGTAACGACCATAGTACGGACCAGTATAGCGCTGGTTTTACCGACTGCACACCATGAGGCGGCGCCCTCCTCCGTAGAACTTAGCAGACCGTCACATAGAGGCGTCGAGACTATGGAGGTGCAGGCATCTGAGGGGATGATGAGCTCGGGGAGGCGGATACGCTGATATGCTGCCATTGAACAATACATTCGGTAGATTTAGTGACCGTTGAAGTGCCGTTTTTGGTATATCCGTGCATAGAATGGAAAGCCACCTAGGGGTTGACCGAAATGGGCGTGCGTGGCATCAAAGAAACAGCCATTCATGGGATGAGACTGCAGTAAGACCTCAAAAGTATGTTCGCCCTGCTATCGGATTGTCAGACTCAGTCGGGGAGAAACTTCACCTGTACGAGACATATAGGCCGATCTTATCATTTGAAAGGTTTCAAGACCATTTTTGACTCTTGTTATGAGTAAATGTCAATTCCATCAAACAAAAGGCTGTATATCATTGGCAATGAACATACCCCATGTCAAAGCATAGTGCATGTGAATAGTCGAATTATGTCCAACGGGGCAATCAATGCCGAGACCTGGACAACAAGGTTGGTGCAAACCACCTCAGAGTTCGTGCTTCTCGGGGCAGCCGTGGTTGTGGCTTGCGTAGACACACCATATCCTGCAAGCCATTGAGTTAGCGCTTCCAAATACTCCAATCACAAAAGTACGGAGTGCCTAGGTGTGAAAGAACAGCATGTCGAGTTGACTATTTAGGAGTGTTGTTTCTGCGCAGATTCCTCACAAGACTCTCGACAAAGCATCATTCTTTTCCCTAGGGGTTATTTGGCTCAAATTTGGGCTGGGTTGCATGGTCAGCTCGCATGTTCAGGGATGAAGCTTATTGGACGCCATTTTGGGCCAAATGAGTTTGGATCTGCCGGAAGTGGGGAGGGGCTAGCTACGCCACAGCAGAGAGATAGGACTTCGACAGCTGGGGGCCGGGATATGGCTGTTTGCTCACGAACTTAACAGTAAGCCCGTATCCTCATCCGGAACAAGCCATTTTTGCCGAGTTGCAAGCCCGGGAGAACATGTTAGAATCTTGCATGATGAGCAAATCCAGCGTACCAGTGTGTTGGAAATCATAGCAATTTCGCAACCGCGAAACAAATAGCAGTGACTGGGGCAACTTGCATACTCGTCTCAAGTGACAGAGGTCAACTTTAGTGGGAATCCGCGGGAGTTGGCAGGGATTGTCGATTAATTGCGAGTGAGATCCACTGTTCGTCCGGTGTTCCCTAGCGTGATTGGGATAATACAGCTTATCATTGTATTTGCGGTCAAATTGGCCGAGTTGTCACATATGCTATGCAGAGTGGAAGCCCGAGTGTCTGAAAGCGCTAAGCATATATCCCGAAGTATACAATCCGCGTGTTCGCAAACCCTAACTTGCATGTTCCTTTTCCCCGCATCCGATCGATCGAAAATACGTAAACTCCAAGTCTAATATTACATTCATGACTCCGCCATAATTCGCTTAAGGCGAATCTCCAGTCCTTGGGAACCGGGCGGAAGACCGGCTCCATTATCATGCTGGTCAAAATACAAGCGCCAAATCTCGCGGCCATCGCCGATTTCGAGGTCTGTCTCCGCTTGATCCCGCATGTCATCTTCAGGCAACCGAATCGCTAGCCACCCTTCCCATCCCTCCAGCGTCATGTATAACTCGTCGTTTGTCCAATCGAAGGGCCCACATACGTGGCCTACACTGTCAGGACGCCCTCCCCAGCGCATCTCATGCGTGTTAGCATCCAAGAATACCCATCGCAAGGTAGGTGTTTCTTCTCCAGTAATGGTTACCACGCCGGCTGTATTGTCAGGCGGGAAATCGGGGTGGGTGTAAAAGCCACCATTGAAAGGAGACAGAGCGGAGCTGGGCTTTTTGGAGATATAGAGCTGCAATGAAACCATTGGTTAGCAAGATTTTTGTTTATTTATTCTATGTTTCAGATGCGTGACGATACTTACTTTCCCGTCTCGCCCCACATGTACACGGGCATTCTGGACTTGTTCGCGCTGGCTCTCTGTGCCCTGGCTGAGAGAGCATGTGGCCACCAAGTTACATCGTTGCTTGCGATGTGAGGACTTTCGGCTTTCTTCCTGTTGACGTGTACCTTGGGTAGCTTCGTTTAACCCAATCATGGTTGGCAACATTGTCGCCATCATGGCTACTCCAAGAACCATTGTGGGTGATTTGAGGCCGATGTCAAAATTTCAAATGGGTGTGTGTGTGTGTGTATGTGATAGATGCGCGGGCATACATGTAACAGCTAATTACCGAGCTTTCAGCTTACCTTCAGCTCTCCCTAGCGCTGTGGGCGTAGATGGCGCTAGGAGCGAATGAGCCCACTTTACTCCATACATTGCATCACTTTTTCTGCAACTAGACAAATCGATGCAGATATTCACTGCACAGACTTGAGATGAACGTGAGGAGATTTGCAGATCCTATAGCTCATCCAGCTATGTTATCATATTACAGCAATGTGGAACCGAGATAGATTGGTCTATCGAATAAACAGATCTTTCACGTCCCCAGCGGCCTATATAATTTTTACTGTCTCGTCCGGCTGCTCTCAGAGTATTTTTTTTTGAGTCCCCTCTCCTCTTCTCCGCTCAATTTTTTACCTCAGGTCAACCCTAAGCCTCGTCCCTTAAAACCACAATGTCCAGGTATACTTCAACCCATCTCCCCTCCCATCCCATCCCAAATGATACTCTTCCCACTCAATCACTTCTCATAACACGAAATTACCTTCCTTGCACAAATCACCCCCAATGGCAAATAAGGCATCAAAAAAGTCCAAGAAGCCAAAGAACATTCAACCACCACCCCCAATCGATCCCCCAAGCCACGAACAGCCACCAGAAACCATTCAATTGCCACCCGATACTCCTCCTCTGGGCCTAAGTGAGACTGACTTCCCCATGCTTCCGCACAGCCCCGTCGAGAACAACCCTCTAGGCGGCGCCCTCGCCACAGCCCCCCTGGGTGACCGCAAGAACCGTGGCGACGACAACAACCCCGTCAGCAACGCTCCCGACGCTACCAACGGTCTCGTTCCTGACGACGGTATGGGGCTTCCCGGCAAAACCACGGTCCCAGCCGGCAAAGAAGAGAAGAACAGCTTGCAGATCAAGATTCACCTCAACCTGCACGCCAAGGTTCGTCTCGACCTCGACGCTAAACTTTATGGTGATGTTGTCATTGGATTGCTGTAACGATATATTGCTTTGGTTTGAGTTTGTGTCGTAAATATAAGATGTAGGTTGTTTTCTGTCTGTGTCTATTACCTTGTAGGGGATCGGCTGCTAACGGGTTTTATATCAGGCTTATGTGGCTAGTCTAACGGAAGACTATTACCATATCCGCAGCTGTGCTATGCATAGAATACTATGATTGTATTTAAATGAATTATTTCTCTTGGGTAATCATCACAACCTGAAATCTGATTTCCTGTTTCAAGTTAGCCGTCCAGGTATTGGTACCTCTACTATATCTCAAGACCTGTATCACAACATCAATAACTTCGTATCGTAAAAAGCCCAAACAGAGGGCTCCACCATCCTGGAGGACAGGGATCAAGCCTCCGTTTACATACATACTGTGCATACAGTATCCCGGGTTTCGGGTCCTCAGCCATAGGTATCCAAGTCCGCCACCAGACCCTGTATAGCTCAGGATATCAACAAACTAATGCAAATGCACAAGAAAAGTATACGGTCATGCAATGCAAGAAATAAACTTACCTCCGTGCGTTATTTTATTCCATTTATGTTTCAGTACTGTACAGTATTTGCCCCATCCAGCCAAAGTAGCCTCCACATCCATGTTCTACATTGTCTCGAAGAGCCGACGCTCTATCGGATCATTTCCATGAAGGCCTGCGGGTCCAATTGCTCTCTCTTTGCGTACTGACTTGGTACTAAGTATCGCTGCTCGTGTACAAATTATGTGCAATTTACCCTGTTTCAGCTTCGGGGCATGGTTATGTATTAACTTGAAAGTGGCTCCTTGGGAATTCATTATTTATTTATGTACCTATATGGTTCTTTCCAGAACACTTTGTAAATATGTGGGTTATCGTTGTCGGAGCCAATTGCAGGGCATTTTTGCTAGTGTGCATCATGCGTTGGTGCACTATTTTCCTTCTTTTTCTGGAATGAGCTTATCTTGAATTCTTCCTGTAGAATCTATGGCATTGCTTTGTTCTTATCTTCGTATTAGATATCAAGCCTTGTGATGGAAAATTCAACTTGCACGTAGCAGCGCGACGAGGAGGCCTACTAGGCTTCCTAGCTGTCTAAACAAGGCCCCCAATGCCCTAAGTTGTCAATATTTTAGTATTTTCTTACCTCGTATTAGTTCTTTAGTTTGTATAAAGTATCTCATGTTTATCTCACTTCTAACATCTATCTAAAATCTACTCTTATAATCAAAGGGAACAATTTCCTCGCATTCACTTTCTCGCTTCCTTATATCTCTCCATACTATTTATACCTCAAAATTACACTGTCCTACATCCATGTCAACCCTCCCAAATTTATACTGTCCTTCACCTCGAAAATGTCTGACGACAAAAAGAAGGACAAGGAAAAGAGAAGGTGAAGCGAGCCATTCGTCAAAGAGATCTCGGTCAAGAACATCGTTCGCATAACAGCATAACGGGCTCTCAGGGTGCCTGCAGCCCAAACAAGGATATGCTGGATGTGGTTAGTCACATGGCCAAACCGAACCAACGTCTCCAGCCTTGTCAGTCGTTTCCGGTTAATGACATCCAAGAAAATCACTTTTTTTAAAAAAAAAAGAGTTCAAGAGATATAGACAAACGTCAAAAAATTAATTTGAAGGCCAAGGTCCCAGTAAAGCTATATACGTAAAGCCGAGCCCAAAACGAATGTCATGCGTATGCAACAAGACAATCTCAGCAAGGTATTGTGGGGGAAAAGGCCAGACTACCAACAATAGTCGGGATATGGGTATCTTAATCTGTCAGCGACTGTGCGGAACCGAGCAGATTTACAAGGAAAGACCGAAACTGAAAAACTGAAACTGAAACAAAAGCCAAGCATGCAATATGCAACATGCAAACCCAACGCCTTTTAATATTGATACCCTCTTTTTGGATGAAGAGAGCGAGAGAGGGATCCAATAGGGAGGGAATGAAATTGTAGGCGTGGAGATATGCGTGTGCAAGTCAAGGCGGGAAACAACGCAGACGCAAACGCTATGAGGGAATGAATATTTTCAGACGAAAAGGCGACCGCCACACGGGTATACATGTACAGAACGAAGGAGAGACAGGTCACAAAATCACTTGAGTTGGCCCTTGCGGACAGTTCCAAAGCCCTTGCTGAAGAGCTCCTGGATTTCGACGGAGCGACGACGGCCAGTACCATCGTCGGTAGAAGCAGTGTCATGCGTATGGCCAGGAGTACTCAGAACTTCTTGAGCAACGGGAGCAGTACGACTGGGCACGCTACCATTCTGACTAGCAGTGGCACTAGCACTGGTATAGCCATCCATTTCAAGCTCCTGGGTTGCAGGCTTGGAATCGGCCATAACACGCGGTCTGGCGAGTAACTCCGCAACCTGACGTTCGCGTTCACGCTCCAGAGCTTCAGATTCGGCGTCCTCACGCGCAATTTCGAAAGAGGATTTCTTTGAACCGCGATTCCAGCCCTGCTGGAGTTCTGAGGCGGCAGCTTCTTCAAACCGCTTGCGGATGTCGAGGTCTTGTTCGTATTCTTGGAAAAGGTCGACGTCTGTTGGGAAGAAGAGGGCGCGCAGAGTGCTGACGGTAAATTCGAAGAGGAGGACTGCTGTCACGGCGAGGAGGAGGACTGTCCAGAAGAGAAGATTGTGGCCGGCGTGTTGGAGGAAGTTGTGAGGCACGTAGTAGACGCCTTTGCCGGAGGACATTGTGTATTGTTGGTCGAGGATTATGTCCCAGAGGAACCAGCCGCCGACGGAGATTATGATCACGATTAGGGAGAGGTAGGTTTTGTTGTGGACCTCCAGAGCTTGCAATTTCAGGTTGATCACCACAATGCAGGCCGAGAAGGTGAGCAGGCCCAGTGTGAAGGTGTCGTTGTCGCTTGGGTTCACTCTGGCCATGCCGAAGAGGCCGTACATCGTGAAGAAAATTATGACTGCTTCACAGGTTGCCATGAATGACCAGCCGAGATAGAGCCAGATATTGAAGCCGCCGTGCTTTTGGCCCTTGGTGTAGAGTTCCGGCACGGCGAGCAGGGTTGATGCTGATAGGTCTTTGGTGAAGATGCCGAGGAAGATGACTGCCAGTGAGGTAAAGAGAGTGTTAAACATACTCAAACTCCACGGCTCGTACAAACTGGTACCGGTGTAGCCGTTCCAGCGTTGGTAAAACGCCTGAGTGAGATAGAACAACATTTCCTTCCAGAAAGTGCCAAGTGTGTACTTGCAAGCACGCATGTAGTTCCAACGACCGTGCACCAGAAGCAGCTTGAGAAGGAACCGGAACTGCGCAATCGAGTAATCTGAAATACGAGCTGCCTGCAATCCTTCCTTTCCGGTGATTCCAATACCAACATGCGCTTCCTGGATCATAGCAATATCATTGGCGCCATCACCGATAGCAAGGGTAATCGCGTCGTTGAGATGCTTACGGATTGATTTCACCAGGAATGCCTTCTGCTTGGGACTTGCTCGGCAGCAAATGACCGAGTCGGTCTTGACAGCCAACTGGAAGAACCGCTCGCGAACAGGCTCATTCGCCTCGATGGCTGACAATGTCTGACCATCAACCACTACCACGGAATGGGCCACCCGACCGCGAGTAATCTCACCAATGAGATCAATGATGCTTTGGTCAACATCGCCAATCTCTTGATCCAAGATGGTGAGGGTAGAGTACTCCTTCACAAGACGACACGAGTGACCAACATTAATGGCAGTCTCGCGCTTGTCACCAGTCAGCATCCACATCTTGATATTGGCTCGTCGCAGCTTATCAATGGCCTCGGGAACACCCTTCTGGAGCTTATCCTCAATAGCAGTAGCACCAGTAAGTTCAAGCTGCTGCTCGATCTGCTCGCCGACCTGTTCAATCTTTTCCTGTCGGTCGACAATGCTGGTACAAGCCTCGTTGTAAGCAGTCTTCCAGCAGGTATAAGTCGCTTCATCCAAGAACCGATGACCATACAGAAGAGTCCGGAGACCATCAGTGGCGAAGTCATTCAGGTGCTGGAAACAACGCTCGAAGATAGCAGTCTCGTTAACAACAAGAGCCTCTTCAACAAGATCCTCCTCATCCTCGCCATTGGTGGAACTCCCAGAATCAGAAATCGCAGCAGAGTGCCGACTCAACTGCGCCGAAGGCCGAGGGCTGTAGTACTCGCTATCAGCCTCCTTGTTCAGGATTCCACCATCAGTCTCCCGATCCTTAAGCCAGACATCGATACTAGCCCGAAGAGTGGAGCCATTCTGGCCAGTGATAGACGAGCGTCGACGCGTGAAACTGGGCCTGGTCATGCTGCTGCGGACACCGCTGTTCTTCCGATTATGATGTTCACTGTTGCGTCGGATGACCTGTGTCGCTTCGGCGGCCTTGCGTCGACTGGCACGGCGCTCGATCTCGTTTGCCTTCTCCTGGGCAAGCGCAGCTTGCTTCAGAAGACGCATCAGCGTGGTATCGGCTCCTTTGCAGAACAAGCAGATACGGCGATCGGGCATGCGGACGACGACGGACATGCGCTTTCGCGCGCTGGAAAACTCAATCACGTCCATAATCTCGTATACTTCGTCGCTGGTTGCTTCGTCCGGGCCGTTGGGTTGAGTGCGGATAGTCAGGGTGTTTGACTGGCGGTCCATTACAAGATATCCCATTTCCTGAGCAGCCAGAACGAGGGCTAGCTCGTCCGGCGAGGAAGCCTGGAAAGTGGTGACGCCATGCTCATCTTCCTCCGGAATGCAGGTGTGACACAGGGCCATGGACAGGATGAAGAGCTTGGCTTTGCGGGCGAAGATCGTGTAGGGCTTGCGTTGGATATATTCAATCATCTCCTCGGTGCGGTGAGTAGTGGCGGAACGGCCAGGCTGGCGGATCGCATCAAGAGCACCAGAGACATTCGATGGGCGGGGACCCATGTGCATCTCCGAGACATTGGACTTGCGGCCCATGGCCTTCTTTCCCTTGGCACTTCGCTTCTTGTGGATCAACTTGGTCTGGTCTCCTTCGCGGGCGGCTTCCTCTTGAAGATCGGCGTCGTGCAACCAGGCGGTGCCAGCCACGCTCATCTTACGGAAGCGCATTGAGTTGTTTGTCAAGGTACCAGTCTTGTCGGAAAAGATATAGCTGACTTGGCCAAGCTCTTCGTTAATAGTGGAAGTGCGAGCTTCGAGGGGTGTGTTGGTCTCAGGGTCGTACATGTCGATGTCGTTCAAGAGGAGCATTTGCGCAACCTTCACAATTTCCATACTGACGTACAGCGAGATTGGAATCATGGTGTTAAACATGATCAAGAACGAGGTGAAGATAGGGCCGTATTCGACGCTGGCGTCGATCAGGTACCAGGATTTGCTCTCCACGTCTTGCGACCAGTATTTATAGGCCACGGTGCAGACAACAGCCAAAAGGACGACCAGAACCACAATCAACATGACAACACGGTTGACCTTATCTTGGAGGGCTGGCTTCTTGATACGCGGGTTCTTGTTGGCGTTCATGCGAATCTTGCACTCTTCACCGGTGTAAATGACCATTCCAAGGGCGCGGTCAGTGTTCCGAATGATACTGCCACGATAGGCGATTTCATTGTTGGTCAAAGGCAGCTTCTCTTGAGCATTGACGGTGACATGTCCATCGAATTTGTAGAGATCTAAATTTGGGTCCTCAACAACGAAATGCAAGGAATTGCTGGTGATATCTTCAACGGTCGAACACAGCTTTGACACAGGCTGGCAGGGTTGCTTGTTCTTCAGATTGGTCTCTCCGTCAAGAGCCATGGTTTCGATGTAGGCCACGCCATTGGGTCCACTGGCATGAAGGAGAGCGATATCAGCAGGGATCGGCTGATCACGCTCAAGCTTGATAACATCGCCCACACGGATATCCTTCCACTTGATCAATACCCAATCCTGAGCATTGCTGGTAATGGAAGCACCATCCGCGATCGTACCATGACCCGGACGGAGCACGAAAGCGTCCCGGTTGTTCTCTTCTTTGTCGAGACGATACCGGCGCCAGTCATCGAAGCCCTCTTTACCCATCGAGATACCAACGAAAATCAAAAGCGGAACGATAGTGGTGTATGTTCCAGTCGTACTCAGGCCGGGAATCATCTGCAAGATCGCAACAACCAAGAAATAGAAATTGGCCACTTTGGTAAACTGAGCGAACAACTGACGAGGGAAGAAACTCCAAAGACTGTACCGACTCGAGCGGATCGAATTACTTATGTAAGGCTTGCTGGTGCGCTCATCAATCATGGTGTCAATCTCCGTGGGATTCAAATCAAGATGACGGCCATCCTTCGTAGGTGGGATATCCTTGATACGCAGAATGAATTTCTGAACAGAAGTCAAAGCTTCCTGAACGCGCAGTTCAACAGCGTCCTTTCTCGCGATCCACTTCTGATGCGCCACAGGCATGGAAAGGCCCTTGAAACCCTTCTCAGAAGGCTCAGAAGAAACATATGTCGAAACCTCCTCCTTATGCTGCGAATCCAGCGTCGCAGTGGGTGCGAAAGTCAACGCATTCTTCTCATCAGAGCTAGTCCCTTCAGCCTGAGCTGGGGCTGGAGCTACCTCCGCAGCAGGTTCCTTGGCCTCACCCAGCTCAGCCAGGGTGAGATCATCCTGTTCCGTATTCGAGTGGATAGTCTTATTAAAAATAGTGCGACGCAGCGAATAACCACGGTTTCGCGATCGAGACCGACCGGCGGGCTCAGGATTCTGCGGGGAAGTCGGAGAAAGGGTAGCGTTCGCATTCGCATTTGCGGTCTGGGTATTAGGCGACAGCGGCGATGTAGGCGAGCGACCAGCGGGCAGAACAGACGGAGGCGCCAGCGCCGTGTCGATAGTCAAGCCGCGGGAATTGGGACGGCGGTCCCAGTTGTTCTGGCGTTGTTCCTCAGCCGAGGGGCGGTCGAGATCTGTTGAGAACCGGACATGTTGTGAGGAGATCCGGCGTCCAGAGTCGGAGAGTGTTCGCGACGAAACGATCGAAGGGCGGCGGAGAACGTCGCTGGTCTGGGTGTTCTGCTCCGGTCGGAGGCCCTCGTTGTCGGCGGGCTCGTCGTGGTGGGACATGGCGCCAGGCTGGAATTCCTCGCTGTGCCTGCGCGGGACAGATCCCGACGATCACTTGAATTTTTCGTTTTCGGGTCCTGTCGCTTCCTTCTCGTGCGTTCTCTTGCTCAAATGTAATTGTAGCTAGAGTGATCGGTCGAACTGAGTCCAATCACACTATCACTCATCCTTCTCTTTGGCAGGGTATGGCGTCTTTTCCCCTGTCGCAAAGCAAACGAGGGTTTTCTGTTGCGAGGATCGAGCTCAAACGAGAGATGCTCCGACGCAAGGAACAGTAAAGGGCTCAATCAACGAGTGTTTAAGAGTACCAAAGAAGAGAGAGTGTGTAGAGTCGAAGACCAAGAGACCTGGGGGTAACACGGATCCGGTAGTATACCCAAAGCGGTCTAGTGGCAGCAGTCTAGAAGAGTGTCATGGAGGATAGGATGTGATAGGCAGAAGCGATAGAAAATTGGAGTTTGGAGGCGAGTCTGTAAAATCTAATAAAATCTAAAACAAACTCCCCATCGAACCCTTTCTGGTTCGGTGGAGAGCGAAAGTCTGGGCAACGCGTGTAGGGATGCAACCGATAGCCCTGACATGAGGCACAGCCCCCATCCACGCAACGGTTTAAGAATAGCCGTCAGGGCCTGAAGTGGCTATTTGTCTGCATCCATGGGGCGAAGACCGGGCTGAATCCAGTTGTATACTTGGTTGTGGCCGCTATTGGCCACTTCACATTCCTCCCCGAGTGCGTCAAAGTCTGAACCTGACAACTGACTTTATGTGGCAACCTTGAACCAACGTTAAAACGTTTTACGCCTAACGCCTGACGCACATACAAACGCACACACACAAAGTCACACACCAACCATAGTGCTCAGGCCTCTTGGAAAGCCCCCGAACCCATGGCCCTTCCTCCGAGATTGTTCTTCACTATACGGGCCTTGGCGGGGCGGATCCCAGTTCTGGGAGATTGACCCCTTGACGAATTCGAAGAGTTTGGTACAAATAAAATTTCATTGAATTTACAAACGTCAGTGGAGATAACCGTTTATTGAACATCATCGAATATCATCGCCGATCCTTCAAAGCCGCATGGCAAAAAGCCCTGTGACGTCATGTGCTAATAGCGTGGCGGTTGGCCATATGGCGGATGTCCAGATCCCTGCTGGGGTGGATAGCCGTACGGTTGTTGCTGCCCATAGGCACTGCGGGACGCCTGGTACTGGGGTTGCTGAGGGGCCTGCTGTGGTGCCTGTGGGTATCCAGGTCCAGCTTGCGGGTTGTAACCTGGAGGCGCACCTGGTGGTGGGTTGAAGGAAGTAGGTGGACCTTGACTTTGGGGAGGAGGCTGGTTGTATCCTCCGTATTGACCTGCGGGTGCAGGTGGGGGTCCACGACGGTCGTTGTCTTGCTCGTCCTTGGTGTCGTAGGAGGAGTCGATGGCACCGAGCATTAGCTTGGCGCACTGTGGAATAGTTAGTCATAGCACTTCAATCAACGGGATGATAGAATGGCATACCCAAAGTTCACGGGTCAAGTGGACTGGTGGGTTAGCACGAGACATCTCATCCTGTTCGACCTCGAAGTCTAAAACACCACGTTAGCTGGGTCCACCGTGGACATTGGATGGGACTTACTGGAGGTGCAGTCGATCAAGTGGCCAATGTGAGGATCCTCATCGAGGGAAGACAAGAAGTCACGGGCCCGTGTATCTGTGCCAACCTGCGAGAATTGGAAGGACACAGCTCCGGGACCATAACGAGTGCGCGAGGTCTCCTCGACAGCGTGACGAATGACATCGCCCACGGCACCATGAGGTTCACCGGCAGGCTGTCCATCAGTGATGGTGATGACAAGTACAGGCTTCTCAAGACGGTTTTGGCGAGCCGGTCCCACGACCATGGGGTCGATGACCTTGCTCTTCAAGCTAGTACCGAGAGGAGTGAGACCGGAGAAGCGGACGCGAGACACCAGGCGGTTGACATCCTCCGCATCACGGATTCCATCTCCCTGCTCTACGGAGTTCATGAAGCGGACGGAGATGCCATCCTCGTCGAAGGTCGATGCAGCAGTAGCGACAATGCCCAGGATCTGTCTCAACTGGTCCTTTCGGAGTCCCTTCTCTTCGAATTCAATGGAGCCACTGTCGTCCACGTAGAGGATAACATCGAACAGCGCGAGCTTCATGACATCGGTAGCAACTTCCATGGGCACAGCCCATTCGTGGATCAGCCGAGCGAGCTTGCTGGGTGCCTGAGCGGCAAGCGACTGGACAAGTCGGTCCAGGCGCTCCGGGGGGTAGAAAGGTTGCAGGTTCTTCTCTTGGATGCAGCTAATCAAGAGCTGTCTGTATGCTGCAGCCTGTTGCTGCGTGGCCGGTGGAGCTGAGGCCGAGGGGCCACCGGGGACACCGCCAGGAGGACCATAATGGCCGGGAGGTGGTCCGCTTGGTGGTCCAGGCGAGGGACCAGGACGTCCTTGACCTCCGGGGTACGGAGCTCCCTGGGGAGGTCCCTGTGTAGGATAGGGTGGTGCCTGTCCCTACTTTGGTCAGCATGGTTCTGAAACAACTGTAGCAATCAAACAATGACTGCAAGACGCATCAAGCACAAAACAAAACATGGGAGCATATGGCACTGGGGTTCGACTGTACATAAGCGGGCTGTTGTCCGAGGTATGGTTGCTGTCCGGGATACTGGGGTTGTCCAGGGTACTGGGGTTGCGCAGGTTGTTGTCCAGGGTATGGCGATCCAGTCTGTCCAGGGTGTCCATAGGGCTGTCCCGGGTGAGGCGAACCGGAGGAGGCATAGGGCTGGCCTTGCGGTGGAGGTGGAGGTGGGCGCCCATAGCCTTGAGATTGTGCGGGGTAGGGTGAAGTGGGCTGCGGAGGAGGTCTCGAGTAGGATCCAGGAGCTGGTGAGGATGGATTTTGAGACTGATATTGTTGGTGTGAGCCGTATGGAGCATATCCTTGGTTGTATCCCGACATGGTGGATTTGATGTCCCGAGGATGTTGAAGTTGAAGAAGAAAAAAACAAATCACAAAATACTAGGAAAAGTTGCTTACCGAGCCCTGAGGGGGAGGGGAGCCTGGATATGCCTGATATTGACTCTACGTGGGGTTAGTGATTTTCATGACGTCGGGGACTTCGATACTTACATTTCCAGGCTGCAGCGCTGAAGGAGGTCCTCCTGTGTATCCCGAAGGGGGTGCTCCGCCGTTTGTGCCCGGCATTTGATTGTTCTGACTTGCAGCGATCTTCTGTGCGAACTAAGTGATGGGTCAGATCTGTCAGATCAATGTAGAATGCAGAGACTTACACCCATGATTGTTGGGGAAGAGGAGTTGAAAAGTAAGAGAAGTCAGCATTTGCTCAGGTGGTCCCACGAGTGAATGACGTTGAGGCCAGGTAGTGCCCCTCGTATTCTGAGGCTGAGCTGTATACGCGTGGTACCGCTGGGTACTTGGCGGCCCGCATGATTCCACCCAGTGACAAAGTATCATCAGGTTCCTCAAATGAAGTCACACGGAGGACCTGTTTTCGTCGGGTTATAGTCATACATGTATGTCATTGTTATTGTATGTACTGGATCTGACTTCTAGTGTTTTAAACATGCCGTAGGCCCGATCAAGGCTGATTGCTTGGTGCCAGAGAGGCCCACAACCCCACCTGCGATGCTTCCAGAAGGTGTGGGCTGAAGGTTGTTGCATACACTCGCATAGCTCTATACCATTCAGATGTCTTGAATATACGGAGTATAGTACCTAATATATTCCTGTAATTGTTGCCTTTATATTACATGGATACAAGTACTCCTTGCATCAACCAATCTATATACAACCACCTATTACCGACCCCCGATCTATACACGATCGACACACAGCTATGACCAAGATGAATATGCATCGAATTAGATCAAGTATGCCAGATCTTGATATCTTGAATCCGGGGTACAATATCAGCTGAACCATTGAAATTTATCCTGGACCATGGATGGGTGATGTCACAGGGCATGTCCCCTTGATACATCACAGCTTCCTCCTTTTCTCAGCTCGACCTCACCTCATTCTTCCTTGAGACAATGTTAGCCATCGCGCTTACCGAAACCTTTTGCTTTCTCCAGCATTCACCTTCTCTTTGATTCACAAAATCCTGGAGCTTGCTACGAGTACATCATAGCTTGCTATATCATCCCTGTCATTCGCCACACTCAGGTACAAAGGGCACAAAGCAAATCAATCATCGAATTAATCTTCATAATCATCAACTCTCACCTTCGCACCCCTCAGCTCTTCTTAAAATGACCAACACCGTTCTCCGCCTAGGAATCCTAGGCGCAACGACCGCAGTCCAAGCAACCTACCTCCCAGTCCTACGATCCCTGAAAAGCCACTACGCCCTGACAATAATCTACGATCCCAGCGAAGAGATCGCCAAACAATGCCAAAACCGCTTCGGTATAACTCACATCACAACCAATATCGAAGACGTCCTACTCCACAAAGATGTGGATGTAGTCCTGAACCTCCTCCCAATGGAATACCACGAAAAACACACCGTCACAGCCTTAGAAGCCGGCAAAGATGTCATGGTTGAAGTCCCACTCACAATGAGCATCCCAATCCTGCGCCGAATCCGCGAAGCAGCCAAAAAAGGCCAAGCTCTTCGATCCAACAACACCAACAACCCGGACGGACCGAAAGTCTTTGTCGGATGCGCGCGTCGATACGCACCTTGCTTCACAGATGTCTTCAAAAAAGAACTATCAACACTGGGCCGTATACACTACGCACGTTGCCGCAACATCGCCGGCCCAGTGGACATCTCAGCACCATCAAAATCAACAACATCAAACGGAACCAGCACAGCAAAAACACTAAAAACGCTCAATAGCCCCGCGCAATTCACCAGCCTTCTAGAAGACATCTTTGGCGAAGACATCACGCCAGACCGAATCGCTTTCTGTCGATATCTGGGTATGCTAGGCTGTCACGATCTCTCGGTGATGCGCGAATCACTCGGATTCCCAGATGCAGTCTCGAATGTGGCCATCACAGACCCATTTTACTCTGCTATTTTTCATTACACAAATTCCTCTGATGGGCATCCTTTCACGCTTGTTTATGAGGCGGGTGTTGATGCTGTTCCGCGCTGCGATGCCCATTTGACTGTTTATGGTGCCCATAAGACTGTCAGTGTTGAGTATAATTTTCCTGGGCCTGCGGAGAAGATTAGTACGGGGACTTTTGTAAGGGTTATTGTTGAGGAGGTCGAGGAGGTGGAAGAAGGGGGTATGGGTAATGGCAATGGCAATGGCCATGTCAACGGCAATGAAAGTAATCACCAAGCCGAAAATGGGAACGGGGATGGACTCACCCGTCCACGCATCAAGCGCACTGAAACACTCAGTTCTTGGGAAGAAGCATACGAGCGTGAGTTCCTGGTGTTGCATTCTTATCTGCTCGACGGGGATTCAGCTGCGAAGACAACTGCTGAAGATGCTGTTATGGATTTGCGCTTGCTGCTTATGATCTTTGATCACTATAACCGGCAGTGTGGTACTATTCGTACTCCGCTAGGTTGAGATCTGCTTTGAGGTGTTTCATGGGTGTTCTGGGTTTCAAACGGGAAATTGCGTTAATACCTATGCTTTTAGTGGCCGTATGTCCTGGTAATTGTTTCTTTACGAAGCTCCCACAAGACTGGTATGCTTATAGTGTTAATATCCACTCTGGTTAAACCTGCTTCTGTATTCATGGGTTGTGATTGAAAAGTAGGGCTTGGATAGCTGAGGTAGTGCTTTATGTTATCTATAATCCAAGCAGGCAAATTCAGCACCCAAGGGCCCTACTGGACCTAGCATACAAGATACAGATACAAAATCGCAACATAGATCCATACATCACAAGCTATACACATTCCAAGCTAACAATGCAGCGTAATGATCTCATACAAAAACGAACTAGATCACCGCTTCCCCTTCTTCTTATTCTTCTTCACATTAGAACCGCCACCGCCGCCGCCGCCGGCCTTCTGTTGCTGACTAGCAGCCTCGTTGGCTTTTTCATCAACAACACCACCCTGCGTCAAAGCCGCAGCACGCTGCTTACCCTTCTTGCCCTTAGGTCTGTAAGAGGAGCGGTCACGCACAGGCAGCCAGCGCTCAGGATCAGCCTTCTTAGCAGGATCGAAGTCTTTGGGAAGACGGGACTTGCGGACACGCTTGCTGGCACGGTCATCGGCTCCGGCGGTGCGTTTGCGTGCACCTGCGATGGCGGCGGCAGCTGCTGCCGCTGATGAGGCGGAGGGGGAACGCCGGCAGACTCCAGGGCGGAGATGTCGATGTCGGCGATTAGGTCGGAGACTTGAGGCAGGGAGTTGAGTTGGGATTCAATTTGCGAGTAGTCCAGGGTTGCTTGGGAGGCGACGTAGCCAGCAATTGCGAGACGGTCGTTCGGATTTTTCTTGGCAAGATCTTGGAAGAGGTCGCCGGCTGTGGAGAGGTCGGCGCGGTCTTCCGAGTGGAGGAGGGAGGCGGCTGCGGCGCGGAGGAGGGATGATGGGGACTCGGGCTTGCTGCGCCAGTAGGTGGCGGCTTGGGCTAGGACTGTGCGGATTTGGACCTTGCGGCCTTCGAGCTGATATAGGGAGACCAGGACACTGAGGAAGCCTGGGTTGAAGCGGGCGTTTTGATCGGCTTCGGAGATCGATCCCTCTAGGCTGCGGAGGGTGCGCTCCATTGCTTGAATAGCGGAGGTGGTGTTGCCGTCGTTGACGTACAGTTGGACTACCGTCAGGAGGAGGCCGAGGTCTGTGGGACGTCTCTCAAGCATAGGAAGGATCTGGTTCAGGGCCTTGGATCCGGTTTGGCCTTGCGCTTGGGCTGCGGCATTGTAGACAGAAAGAAGGTTGGTGTCGGCATCGGTTGAGGGCGATGGGCGCTGGGAGAGGGCCTTCGATGTGGACCGAATGATACCATCGTATTTCTGGACAAGGAGATCAGTGGCATGAGCATTGCCGACTAGGTCGCGGTCCTGGAATTCAAATAACCGGTCATTGTCGATAGCATCTGGGGTCTCGTGGAGGGCCTTGAAGAGGAAGAAGGGGTTTGCGACAGTCTGGCGGGCGAGGACAATGTTGTTCCGGGCGATCTTCTTGGTCGATAATTCGGGGATGCTAATAAACGTAAGTTTCTGCCCAATGTATGCAAAAATGTTCTACTTACTCGTCCACGGAGATATCTTTGAGAACTGCCTCGGCCTCTGCCAGCTTACCAAGTCGGATCAAGACATACAGGTACTGCACAGCAATTGGCAACAGCTCCGCAGCCTTATCTTCGGGAGAAAGGTCCTCCGATGTTCGGCAGATGTCTATTAACAATGTCAGTCCGAACTCAATTTATACTGGTAATGGCGGGGTCTGACTTTGGGCGCGGTTGAGCAAGACTTCGCCTTGCTTGTATGCTCCCTTCGCAATGTTTAAGCAAGCTGCATTGTAGGTTATTTCGAAAGATTCCAAGTCCTCCCTCGACAGACGATCATGGCGCACGAACTCCGGCTCTCCCTTCCACTGTAGTTGCGCATCGGTGGCCCAGGAATTAATGTTCAGGTCGTTGATCTCATGGCTGTGAGATGCCGTATTTTGCGAGAGTTTTTCGTAAAGCTCAGCGGCACGTCGGAACTCTTCAGCACGGTAGCGCTATTGTTGCAAAAGTATATTAGCATTGGTGCTTCGGTAGCAGTGAATAAGACACGGTACCACTTGTGCCTCCAAATGATCAGCACCGCGGCCAGAAGCGGTGCGAGTGACAGCCTCCGTGGCTTGCTCAAGCTTTCCACATTTGTATGATGCATAAGCATACTCCAACCCAGCGCTCTTCTTCAGCGCATCACCTCCGGCCTCGAATGTGCGGAGAGCCTCATCGTAGCGGTCGAGTTTTAATAGAGCAACAATCTTCATGTGTTGCGCTTGCAAGTCTGACTTGGACTTGGCAAGGACTGCATTGCACGACTGAAGGACTTCTTCGTGGTCGTCAATCGATGCTCGCTGCAGCAGCGAAGCCAGCGATTGCGCAACCATGGCGGGGGGAGGTCGGGGTTTCGGAGGTATTAAGGTCGAGTGTGGCAATTGCACCTGGTAGTTTCAAATGGAAGTTATTCGGATACAGAAAAGCACGGTTCACTGTATTCCCCGGGTCATCTGATATCAAAGTCACAATGTGCGGAACTGTTCTTTCCCCATTGGGGCAACGTTGCATCTCTGGCCGTGTAGGCCACCGTATGTCATGTGATATGGGGTTGAACGGCCTTCGATTATTTCGGCATCTTTTTGCTCCAATTCTCTCGGTCATAAGCCTGTCTCCTCGCGCAAAAACCTGCAAGAGCCTGCAAGGTATATCTAACAAAAAGTCGAGTTGGTTTGTCGCTTTATCATAGCGAGTCTTCATGCGGGAACTGCTTTCTCGCTGCCTTTTTGCTTGAAATAGCTTCCTTACCTCTTGCTTCATCAATTAAGTTTGAAGTAATGAAATTACTTGGTGGACTTAAAGGTAAAGAAGCTATCTATGGTGAAAAATGCTAAGTGAAAAAGCATTTTTGGCAAGACAAATCGCTATAATACAGCAACCAAACAACTCTCCTTTCGGCAGCCCTGTAAAGGATTGCTTTTTGACGTCGTTACTGAGTGTGAGCCTGAAATATGAGAGAACCTAGAATAAAGATAACTTCTGTTCTCGTTTGATATTCCATGTTCAACGTTGATGCAGATCCCATGCGTTAATATATATAGCACGGCAGAAGTATAATCCTAGAGTAAATTTGGCAGCATTGATAAACAACAGTTTAATTAGACCATTTTAATTCAGGATAATTCCAGCAAAGGAAGCGTGCACTAAATCGTGGGAGTCTTCAAACCCCAGAGTCAAATTGATGACCTTGTTCTATGCTCTATACTCCGATTCACAAGAGCAACCATAAGATGACACATTACCAAATCCGGAGGAAAAAACAAACAATACATCTACATGTATGACAGCTACATTTCTAGCTATGAAACCTGGCTGATCAGACGAGGCCACCACATTCCCAAAATACATTGAAATCGGCCATGTGCCGATATGACCCATCGCCGACCCGATAGTCTCTACAGTATATTAGAACTCGTGCTGTAGAGCATCGGTAAGAACGACTGGATTGGCTGTTGAGTTAATGAAACAGACTCGGGAGATAAACCCCCCAGTCCCTGACCAGCGTGCTCAACTCGGTGATCTTTGGGGCTGTGTCTGGTACGTGTACACGGAGTACACCTGACACATCCGGCAGGCCGGATTGGATACAATTGGATCAATGATACCTGCCGGGGCTTTCCAAGTACTGTACTCCGTGCAGCATACTGTGGTAGCGAGTATCAAGACCCTGAAAATGTAACTAAGCTTTGGATACATCAGAGAAAAAGGCCCCAAATCCGTCAAGACACCGTGCAGTGGGTGAAGAATATCCAGTCATCGACAGGGGCAGATCGGCAAAGAGATCCTCGAGGATAACGTTCCAAACAAAGTATCAAAGCTCCATAAGAATGCCTAGGGGGGAACATGTAAATTGTTTGCGCCTTGGGGAAAGCCTGCGGAATGGGCGCAAACCAACACGAAGAACTTCGTTCCGATGGCTTGTAGGGCAGAGCGTAGCGGCTTGGCCTGCAAGATAGACAGCCTCAACAAGGCAATGGGGGCGGGCGACGCGCGGACGTGGAGCCCGAAAGTCCTGAGGGCGAGTGAGAGAGAGGAAGCGGTGGTTAGAGGTCTTGGCACCGGCAGGGTTCAATATAGTCATGGGGACCGAGTTATGTCCAGGGTCTTTGAAGCATCTTCGCTGTAAATCAGAGGTTAGATGGAATTTCAACCATTTGAGATGTTGAAACAGAATATGTAACATCACCGAAAGGATAGACCTAGGGAGCTAGAGGAGACGGTAACATGAAAGCACGTGACCTCCAACACGAATCCGCCTGCACGTCATGATCGCCTGGCCCCTTGGGAGAGTTGGCCGCCAAAAACCATGGAACTATGATCGTCCCTCGTTTTCCCGTCTCGTCCTTTCTTCCTTTCCCTTCACCCTCGTTACTTCTGACGTTTCACTCACCCTCGCCTGCGCTCTGGGCCCCCTAATTGTGCTCTAGATCTCTGTCGTACAATGCGGTAGGAGCCAACACACACGGCCTGATTATACAAGATGCTTCTTAACGCGCGAGACGGAACGTTCCCGGGGGCATCATGGGCGTGGAAGAAGATTCTGCGGTTTGGTGTCGCATTCCTAGTCATCCTAGGGTTCGTTGCCATGCTATGGCCCTCGGTTGAGACACCCGCCTTGCCCTTGACAACCGTTTCCAACATCACAATCTCGTCCGAAATCAAATGCGAAATCGATACCGATCTGCTGTCCCGACTGGATGTGCTCAAACTCGCCCAATTCACTCGCCGGGAAATCGTGGTGGACATTACGGATGAACATCTGCCCATCACACAGAGACTTGATGCGCCACTCATGATCGCAAAGGGTGGCGAGGGCGCGCAGGATGAATGCTCAATGCCCGTTCCAATGGAGGTGAAGGTTCCGAGACCTCCGAAGTTGACTATTGCATCCCATATCGATTTTGGAGTCGCGACTAGTGTCGGCAGATTGAACGATTCTTTGAACGCTTTCCAGCATTGGGCTGGATACACTCGGACTCGCATCTTTGCTCTGCTCGAACCCGATGAGACAGGTGGTGAGGCTATTCGCGAGGTCAAGGCCAAGGCTGACGCCATGGGCATCAACCTTGTCATCACCGAGTCGGAAGACGATTACCTCCGCCGATATTTCGCCCTGATCCCTCTACTGGAGGAGAACGCCCGCGAGTCTACCCAGTGGGGCTGCATTATCGACGACGACACCTTCTTCCTCTCTATGCCTAGGCTCGTAGATGCCTTGGCTAAATACGACCACACCACACCCATGTATATCGGCGGTCTGTCAGAGTCTCTCCCGCAGATTGCGACATTTGGAATGATCGGATTCGGAGGCGCAGGCGTCTTCCTATCACGACCCCTCATGACCCAACTCGCCGAAGTATACGACGAATGTTCCGCGATGGACTTCACAGGCGATCGCCGCATCGCGATGTGCGTCTACTCATACACCACAACCCGTCTGACCGTGGACCACCGTCTGCGCCAGCTGGACCTGATGCACGACGCATCAGGATTCTTCGAGTCTGGTCGTGAACCACCTCTCACAGTGCACCACTGGAAGTCCTGGTTCCAAGCGGACATGCCAAAGCTCTCTGTGGTCGCCGAGCTCTGCGGCGATACCTGTCTCCTCCGGCAATGGCACTTCGGTGACGGCTGGATCCTCACAAACGGGTTTTCAGTCATCAAGTACCACTACGACCCCGAAGCCGGCGACCTCGCCATGGAGCAAACCTGGGACCCGCACAACGGTGCCAGCGACGAGGCCTACCTACACGAACTGGGTCCCCTCCGTCGCAAAGACGACAACAAGAAGAGCTACCAGCTGCAAGATGCCGCCATCGAGGACCAGCGTGTCACGCAGTGGTACATCTTGCGCGATTTGAAGTATGGCGATGAAATCTTGGAGCTGACATGGCGCGCAAGAGGTAAATAAATACGATTGGTTTTGTTCTTTCGCCTTGTACAGTCGGCAGCTTGCTTCCCTCTTGCAGTTAGGTGCTTGGGGTGACTCGCGGCTTCTTCGATCTGTACTGGCTCTCATTTTCATGTATCTGGGCCCAGGTGGTCTCGCCGGATTTCATGTGGCGCTTGATAAAGGATTCACACTTTGCATGGAGTTTCGTTGTTTATAGACCAGAGATACACTTTATGTTTACTCTGTATAATGAATGCCCTGGACGAGTCATTATGTGTCATGGTACTTTGGATTAGGTCAAGGTAGCTGTTTAGTTAATTGAAATCTTCCTTGTTTAATAAGTGGTGTTTGGGTGTGACGTGTATATTTCTGTGTTGTACTCCGTACTGACCGACCGTGGTTCCAATCCTATGTTGCCAATGTTCATTTCCTTCTAGTCAGGACCCTTGAGTTCTAGTATAGGATGACGCATCGCAGCACGAAGTGACTGATATCACGGAACACGAGTCCCTGATACCCCTGGTCATGACGGCTCACGAAATCATATTTACAACGAAGTTGATCTAGCTCAGGAAAAACCTCAGCAGAAACCAACCCATCTCTGCGAAGGCTCGATATAATAGCAGCTTGGTATCAGGCTGTATAAGTCTACCATCAGGCAATAGAAAATAGCCACAAAGTACTCGTGAGTTGATTCATTTAGTACAAGCTGTAGTACAAGCTGTAATCGTATGACCACGCCGCCATCAAGCTACATAGCTACAACTAGACTCACAGATAGACGGAAAAGGAGAGAAAAGGGATAGCTACACCTTCCCCATGACCAACAACAATAACCCTGAGGTCCAGAACACATAGCTCAGGAGGTCAACAGAGCAAAGAAGGCATCACCACCTCCCTCCCCTATACAAATCCAAGACACGGCACGGAGACCAACAGTAATAGCAACACCATAACCACCTATTTCGGGTTAGCACAAGCACATAGCTTCACCTTGACCACCAGCTTGACCATCAGCACCCCCATATAAAAAAAACAAATCAAACCGTTGCCCCGTCCTAGCCTGAGCTCGTGCGCATACGAAGACCAAAGGAGCAGAAACACCGAACCACCAGCCCGAACACCGGCCGAAAGCCAAAGGTCACACCGACAGCCGTTCCTCCTGATTACCGTAGATCTAGATCCACCGTCGAACCATACTCACCTCACCTCACCACCGTTTTCACGCTGCCCCGTGACTGCTCCGTGATTCGTAATTGTACACCCGGACTCCGCTCACAGTCAAGCCCCAGCGAAGATCCTATGGAACCCCTGAAGATCGATCGGCGTTGGGCGTCGATCGAGATGGACGTGATATACGGGATTTGCGATGTGGAGTCGGGCAGTTGCGCCCAGTGCAAGTCTGGAGAAAAGGCGTGTTACAGATCGTGAGATGAGCAGGTGGACAGGGCAACGGGAAACAGGAACTAGGAAACTCGGCTTTGCGCGGAAGGCTAGAACGTTGATGCCCAATTTTGGGTTTGTGAGGTGTTCCTTTTTTCTGCACTGTAGAAGACCCAGATCTAGAAGACAGGAGATGAGAGGATAGGAGAGGAGAGAAGGTCTGTATAGGATTGTTTCAGTTGCTCTGTCTATACACCCTATAGTAACGTTCCTTTCCGCCGAGCCACTCTAGTGGAGCAAGGAACACTGTAGGTGCATTAGCTCAGGCCTAAGCGGAAGAATGGGGGTTTCTCAGGGCGATCGTGTGTGTTTTCCGCAGAAGCCGGAGACGAAGCTAGTGTTGCTAATTACATTGGTGTGAAGACTTAGGCACATCGGTGGGCCAGTGCATTTTCCCCCAGGAGAATCGTGACATCAGAGCAGAAAAATGGGTCAGTCATAGCGTGAATTTTGTTGTTTACATGTACTATACTATACTAACTTGAACCTAGAGCAGTAAATTAGTCCCAAAAGATCACTGTTTATCCAGCTCAACGGATACTACCTACTGGAAGTAGATAGGCAATTTGTCAGAAACCAAGCTACTCTCCCAAACAAACAGACATGCTAGGGGTGTTCTACTAATAGAAAAAATGGAGACTAGCGTGGGACATGATACACCAAGACACGTCTCAGCCACAACCATGTGGGAATAGTCTCGTGTCGAGCGTCCAATATGCGGCCTGACCCGCGTTAGCTTCTCTTCTTCCCTGCAGAATCAAGGAAAATAAATAATACACTAAATCACCGTGCTGGTCATTGGCCACACGCCACACCTGAGACGCAAGGCTTTTATTATCTATTCTTTTTTACTATTACCCTTTTTGGTATACGGGATCCTCGTACGAGATAATCTCCGCAAGCCCCCGAGTTTCGAGAAACCTGGATGCACGTTTCGTCACTTTCGTCACGGTCGCCAGGGGTGTTAATTAGTGTATGCATGTATGCACAGATGATGTATACTGTACTGTAGGAAGAAAGTCGATCACGACAATGAATAGGAGTACATATACGGACGTAGTCCGTATAATAATAGTGAGAATAGGTAATTCTGGTGCCCAACCCCCTTTTTTTCTTTGCAGTCATATGCTGTTTTAACTCTGGTTAGGCAGCTACTTTTCTTAATATCTCAAAGTGAAGATTCATCTACAACAGAGTCGAAGTTACTGTACAGTACGGTAGAGTAGTATACAGACTTCATGGGATAGGGCTCCGCACCGTCCAGGAAAAGGACCGGGCAATAACAGCAGTGATTTCCTTCTGGAAGCCTGCTAGAAGGTCAGGAGAAGGCTTGGCAGAGCCGTGCCGCGGTGGAGTGGAGAGGCTTGATGCCGGAGTCTCATAGTGCCCCCGGGAAAAGGGGCGTATAATTACCGCAGTCCTATAATGGAAGTGAGTGGATGCATTGGAAACATTGGAAACCTTCTAGAAGGACTGCAAATCTCCATTTTAGCGTTCGGCCGGGCTAACAATAGTCGGATCAGACTATCGAGATAGTCTATGTTTGGGTGTACTTGTGTTGCACCATAGGTTTGTGCTCTTGTACCCTTGTGCTCTGTGTGCTATGACAGTGATAGTGACAGTCTTGTGTCTGTATCTGTCTGATATTTGTCTGTTACATGATTCTCTGTCTGTAAAAGCTGATGGAAATCCACCGCTCTATTGTTTTGCATCTCTTAGCTTCAGGGGTGGTTCGGGCGTTTCCCCCTTTCACTGGAATCCACTATTTTAGCCTCACTTCGTCATAGTCAACTGCACGTAGAGATTTAGGGGAGGGAAATCTGATTCAGATCGTCATCGCTCCACTGTAGCAGGGACGGGGGGAAGCGCACGTTGTGGAGCCCAGTGCTGACGGGGGGCCTTCTGGTGCCAATTTTCCTTCTAGCGGGCTTCGCTGGGGCAGACTAGGAGAACTAGACTACCCATAAGGGAGATACATGGATTGGGCATCAGCGTTGTGATGTATAGAATGGTGAGATAGAACATGGGATTTATAGAGATAAATACATAGGGAATCTGACAAGGATCTATATCAGATATTTGAAATCGAATCCACAGAGAACACTCTAATAATAAAGAATAAAATGTATGCAAATGGCACCTACCACACCTAAATGATACCAGGCCCCCCCCTTTCTATTTTTCTACTTTTATCTTCCTTTAATCTCCCAACTTCATTCCTACTTCTTCCCGGCCTTTCCCTCCCCCACTGCACCTTGCTTCTCTCTTTCTCTCCCTCTCTCTCTATCACTTTCAAAGGTAAGTTTCCCTGTGGTATCCTGTGGTATGACGTGGTGCCTCTTTGTGTTGGATATACACAATCTTCCGGGTATCTGACGCCTCTCCGCATTCCAATAATATTGCATCGCGCAAAAGAATTCAAGAAATGCATGGCTAAATCGACTGGACATTACATGTTGAGTACTAACGATCTTTTGTTTCCAGAAAATACACTGGCAATACTTCTATATCTTCCCGCTCACCGATCACGCGTTCCGTCTCCAGCCGACCACTGTTTTCAATCTCACCCCTCGCGAGAAAATCATCCCCGCAGACAAGCTTCAGGCTTCCACGCTTTGATCGTCTAACCAAGACGACCCGCTACGAAAAGAGTCCGGATCCTTCGGAGATCGTGTAATCCCGCAGGGTGAGTCCTTGCCTCGTCCTCCCACGCGCGACATTACGGTGCCCTCAGCTTGATTATCTGAGTTGCGCCTGGCTTTATGTATATCTTATAATTCTAACCATATTTTCAGTATCTTTGACAGAGCTTGCGACTTGTGACCGATCCGAACCCTGAACCCTGAGCCGCGAACCACCGATCCCTACGCGCGCAGGATCATTATCAAGAACGCCAGAACTCTGTGGAAACTCCAGCTTGATTTGAGCCTATAGGCCTGCTGAAGGACGTCTTCGAAAGCAGTCCTTGACTACGGTCACTTGGCGATTTCCTGGGTCGGGTCATGGACTTCACGACCATCCTGAACAGGAAAAACTCCGCCGCTGCAGCAGCCGCCGCCGAAGCGCAGCTACAACAACAGTACTTTCAGCAGAGTGCCCAGTTGCACGGAGCATCGCCCACGATGAAGAGCGAATCTGGTGGCTCGGACAACCCGGTCAACGCATACCCTCCCCACGGTCCCCCACCCATGCAGATGGACGCTGGGCTCGCCGACACCTTCTACTACGCACAGCCCACGGGCTCCACCCCCGAAACATGGCCTATGCTCCTGCGGGATACGCTGGCGATCCGCAGATGCAGCAGGAACCTGTTCCTCAAGGGAGGTCGGGCGTTGACCCGCCTCCCAAGACCTTCCATTGCTCAACCTGTAACAAGGGATTCGCGCGGCGCAGCGACCTTGCACGTCATGGTATGTACCTTCGTTTCAATTTCATCGCGGCTGCTAACATCTCAAAGAGCGTATTCATACTGGAGTTAGACCCCACGCTTGCGATTGGCCTGGGTGTGGGAAGCAATTCATCCAGCGCTCCGCGCTGACAGTGCATTCCCGTGTGCATACTGGAGAGAAGCCGCATATGTGCGAGCGTTGTGGCAAGGTGTGTATCTCGATTATCGCGTTATTGACTTGAAACTAACAGCATGCAGCCTTTCAGTGACTCGTCTTCGTTGGCAAGACATCGCCGTATTCACTCCGGGAAGCGCCCCTACAAATGCCCGTACGCCAACTGTCAGAAGACATTCACGCGCCGCACGACATTAACCCGACACCAAAATCACCACACTGGTACAATCGAAGAGGCCGCGGCTGAGACCGAGGCCCAATTGCGCCAAAACAAGGACCGTGGTCGACCTGGCGAAGGAATGTTCTCCGAGCATGGCTCAATCCACTCCACACCCTCTCCTGCACAGCACCCATCTATGTCACCCGGTGGTGAGCTTCCTCCTTTGAACATGCACCGCTCCGCTGGCGACTACTACATGGGCACCGGTCCCATCCCGCCTCATGTGCGCGGCGATTTCCCCCAAGCCAGCCCCCGGGCTTCCCCAACTGCCACATCCCCCTCGCTCTCCAGCTACGGTAGTGCGCCTCATGCTCGGCCATCCATGACCTCGCATCCCTATGCTCCGCCCCAACCACTGGAGCCGCCCGCCAACAGCGACCACCGGCCCAATAGCGTCAGCGGGAGCCCTCATATGACCAGCCTAGGCTGGGCATCTCCCTCGCATGGCAGCATGCCTTCCCCAGGCTCAGCCAACGACTTCACCTACCCCGAGCCGAATGGTCCGGCATACCCTACCTCCATGCCACCACACATGTACTTCCCCAACTCCACCATCCGTCGTCCTACCAGCACGGAGCCGGAGAACTACGAAATGAAGCCTCGCGGCGATCACTCATGGTCCACAGCTGTATGATGCATACCAAACAAATGTGCTGAACAAAGCTGAAAGTTCATTACCCTATCTTTCCTTTGTTTTATTACTTCATTGCATAAGCCCTTGATTCCCACGAGAGCATTACAATCTCGAATTTCATTTATTTCCTTTGTTTGTTCTCTTTGTTGTTCAATGCATTTTCTTATCTGTTTTTTGTACTTATATCGTTATTGATGGGAAACCAGCACACTTGGAAAGGAGTCGGGATTATCTGATCGTGTTTCCAGAATCAGAATTGGAGAATCTGGTATTTATTGCGCTTTTCACCTTTGTTGTTTCAGGTTGTCAGTTGTCATCCTCACTGCCGGCCTACTTGCCTCTGTTACGTTTTCCTTTGTTGATTGCTGGCGCGTGGATGGCATTTGCTTACTGGGACACACGATCAGATGAGGAACTGGGACTGGAACTGGAATCTGGAATCTGGATCTGCATCCGTGGGATAGATAGAGAAGCGTGGGATTAGGGATTTATATCTTTCTGGGTAACAAGGATGGGTTCGGAATCGGAACGGGTTGGGTTTTGCTTTGTTATGCTGGTTATGGGGATTTTTATTTATGTTTCCTTGTTCTTGTTCTTACTCTGTTTTGTTCTGCTTTGTTATCGTGTTTGATACATCTAATTACTGTTCACTGCTTTTCTACTCGTGCATCTGCTCTTCGTTGTCTTTGCTGCTTTGGTTTTTGCTACGCCAAATACCATTTTTCAAAAGTGGTCGTCTTCCACCAGCGATCCCTTTTGTGTATGATAGATTAAGATTAATAGACTGGTGGTGTTTTGACTGATTTCCTTCGGCCCTGGGATACAATACACTCCGTACGTATCACAAAAGACCGATCAGTCTTCTAGAACAAGGTAGTGTGTAATACCTCGTCGATGGATGGATAGATATCTAGCGATCCGTTACACAACAAGACAAAGATTCAAAGACATATAGAAATTCCTTAATAATTAGACTGATATGTTTGAACAGACTGACATCTCACTTCCTGGAAAAGTGCCGTGCATATATATTCGTTACACGAGACAATCTTCGTTACGAGGTTGCATTTGCAGTATAGCATCATGCATAATGTATCACATTTTCGAGAGCAATGGAAATGTTAACGCGTATGGTGAACCCAGGGACGTCAAGACCAGCGTGATAGCCCTAAATCCTTAGATAGATCAATCACGTCCTTGTATTTAAGGACGAAGTCTGAGACACTGCTAACTGCCTTTGTGGCCTTGTGATTTTGGAGTTATAGATCTTCTCCATGCCTGCTTTGACAGCAGCTTGCATCAGCTCTTGTCTTTGAAATGGATTTTGCATGTCATCGCGGCCAGCCCCTCATCCCCTGTCCCAATGACCCTGGAGCTGTCGTCTGATTCTCCAAAACCATCATCTTCTGATATGGCCGCTACAGGAATGAGCTTCGTGGAGGCCTCAAAGAAGTCCTTCATGTCTTGGTCGCTTGCAACCCCATCACAGGCACGATTCCATACCCGCTGGGGGATGTTTTCGCATGAAGTTTTCTGCTCCTTCGATGGCTCCTGCTCTTTGAACGGTGTTCCATGAGCCAGAGAGTTCGATTCCTTGTTATGCTCTTGGTGACTCGGATCGGGGGATATGTCAGGGGGTATAGGGTGAATGTTGTCCGCTTCACTTTTTCCTCGGTAGCCTACTGCGTCTCCCTTCCACGCAGATGCAGAATGCAATTTTGATGAGTAAGGATGTCATTGCGGATGGCAACTTTCATGTATACCAGAGATGTCTTGAAAGTCGTATGGCTTGGTAGCACGGTTGATATAAAGATCAAAAGTTGACAGAGCCCTCAGGTGGATCTGGAACTAGACCAACACATCAGTACGCCTGAGAAATGCCCAATCGCTCAGCTTGCAGGGGTGCCTGTTGACGATTCCAATATGTAGAACAGAGGTCATTTATTCCCACATGTTCTCAACCTACCAGATTCAAAAACTACAGCCCGAGGCAACTGATCACGAGCATAAAATATGTCAAAAAATCTATTAAAAAATAGTGAAAAAAGAGTGTCCAAAGGTAGACCAAAACCAAAGCATGAAACAGCACACCCGCTTTGTCGCCTTGAGGGTTCTATGTAGTAAATTTTCAACACTTTATTACTGGCTCTGTTTAAAATCCCGTGGCATCTGCAGTAACTGATGGTATGTTCCGTAAAACGGTGGCTGGTGCGATCTTGTTAGTAAATATCAGTGATGTATGTGGGGACAGAACCTACCCGTCCCTGGAGCGGGCCGATCCATCAACCAAACCAACATGCACCAAGCAGCACCTGCGCATTTTGCCTGTATTTTTTGGCGGCGGTTGAGCATTGTTAATTGTACTGCTCGCGGAAAGCGGGAGTTGCCATTCTAAGAGCAAGAACGCGGGGTGTCCAGCGCCGGGAATCTTGGCCAGTCGGGACCATCGCATATTTACTGGGTTTGGTTGTTGGCAGTAGCGGGTTCATCTGAATGGCAATTCAATCAAGGTCTTAGGGTATTAAAGCTCAACCTATGGCGCTGGACATGTGTCTCGATTTTAAGATCATTTGGCTTGGACAACGGTAGGCTATGTTTACAAGATGGATCGAATAGAATGAGCAGACAGCCGTGGTTTCAAAGACGCTGAAAACGAGATGATTCACGGACAATCACTTGCTTCCTAAGCCCAGAGAGCTTCCAAGGAGGAGAATTGTATGTTGATGCCTGAGATATAGATATGGGAACTGTGCCCTAACTACGCAGCGATGACGAGAAATCGCAGGATAAGCTATAAGACCTACAGGAGGCAAAGCAGCCTATCTTCATCCATTTGCTATTGATGAGAACTTTTTATAGTAGGGTGTTTGGCTTTGCGCTATCTATTGAGCGAGAAAACATAAGACGAAGAACTACTTCTTCGTTTGTTGGCTCTCTACTCCCGCTAAACTGCAGACGCAGATGCCTAAGTTGGGAAGATCATGAATACTGTGTGTGAGCGAACACCCTCTCCCGCATCTATATGCAAGTAAATGTTCAAAGTGGACACATCATCTATATGGGTCGCTATGAGCACTTAGGTCTCCAGAAGACCCATCCTCGTCCGGCAAGCAGTCTCCTGCTGCTTGTCTCTTTGAATGCCCATTCAAGTCAATGTAACGCGTAGGAAAGTGTGAGGCAATTCATGGTGTTCTAGACGCGCCTCGTTCTTGCCCGCTTCGTATGTTGTGCTTCTTCGTTCCTCCGTTCCTCCGTCCCTCTCTCCTCTTCTCTTCTTCTTCTTCTTCTTCTTCTTCTCTTCACCTGTTCATCCCGTGTCTTCCTTTCATGACCACAGTCTTCTGGTTTCGACCTCTGGACATATCTATCTCATTCAAGCTAATGTTCATCTTTCCAACGGTCCTAGACCCATCCTCCGGGAGGGCCAGGCAGACTTGCGGCCCCGATCGCTTGTTTTCATCCCATTTTTCTACCACGCTACCACCACTGCTTTGATCTCGGCATTTGCTAGATTACTCTTTGCATTCTAATCCTCTGTCCTTTACCTTGTTTCTTCAATACCCTAGCGCTTGGCACCCACTACTTCAATCTCGTACTCCATTGTGCAGATCTCCTAGACCGTTCTGGTCCTGCGTCTACTTTCTCGCCTTCTTCTTGTACTGGGATGTAGTATCCGCTGCTTTGAGCTCATCTCCATTGCTTCAGATCTCTACTACGCCGTGTCTTCATCTTACCCATTTTCTATTGCACTGTGTCTATCCATTGCTTTGATCCAATCTTCATTGCACTGGTATCATAATATCCCGATCAGAATCTACTGTTATTGATCCATCTTTGCGTATATCTCTACTGTTTCCTACCCGATCGCCTCATACTTGCCATCTTTAAGACAATGGTGTCAATTCAGCAGGCACAGCTTACTTCAGTCAATTGGGTAGCTCTCACAAATCCAGTTCCCACTTGCTGGGCTGGTGACGTCCTCACAGGAAGTGTGAAGGTTGCTGGAAATGTCCAAGCTGGAGGAAATGCTGAAGTGTCAAATGACTCTAGCTCACACCTGCACATTGCGCTTCAAGGTAAGTCTATACTTGCATCATCTTCTTCCTCACCAGCTCCTGACTATGATATTCCTATAGGCAGGATCCGTACCGCTATCGGCAAAGTCCGACACAACCCTTTGTTGTTCGATATCGAGCATCTCCTTATTAATCCCGTTGCCGATATCTACGAAATCGTCCGAGCAACGCCGAAGGACTCAGCCACCGTCCCCGACCATGAATTCGGTTTCTCTGTGCGCGTCCCTAATGAATGCGAATCAGGAAGATGCATGCACTTCATAGATGACTCCAGTTCTGAGCAACACTTGCTGCTGCACGATCAGATGCCACCAAGCACAGCTAGTAAGAGCGAGCCTGGAAACAAGGATGAGGCCGCAGACCTCATCAGCATCACTTACTGCGTGCACATCACACTGTGGGAAAATGGGCACATCAAAGTTCACGAAACCCTCCCAATTCTTATCCAGCCAAAGCTCCAGCTGCTCTCCTTCCCCAAGAGCGAGCAGAGCGGCAGCGAGATCTATGTGGAGAAGAACTTCCGCGACCTGGGAAGTCTCCGCTTGGCGGTAACCTGCCCCGACAAGTCCTATCTTCCGTGGCCTCCCAAGGCCGAAAGCACCTCCATCGTCCTGTGGGTGAAGCTTAGCTTCATCCCAGACCACCCTGTGTGGGGGCTGCCCCCAATGAGCGAAGTGAGCACAAAGCTCATCGCAAAGACGGCCTTCCAGAAGGCAGAGGCTACGGAGGGTAAGAAGTGGACCAAGTCTCAGGTCCTGAGCAGGACGACCTTCGCGGTGGGCAACGTTTCCTGGGATGAGATTGCCCTGCCCCTGTCTGGGGGCTTTGAATACGTTCTGCAAGCCCCTGTGCCCATCCAATTCCCCACTGGGGGAAACATGCTGACTTCGTTCAAGTCATGCATTGCCGGACGTGAGTTCGCCGCTCACATCGGCTTCTCTTTCGGCCTCCGTGTAGGGCGAGATGTTGATGTGATGGTTCCCATCAGCATTGAGCCTTGCATCGAGGTCACCGCGGCCTGGTGAGGGCCAATACTTCTCTGGGGTGGGGGGAGGGTGGTGGCCCTTTGAATACTTGTTCTGAAAATGTTGTGAATGTACGAGTAAGAAGAATGCGATGGAAATTGACTAAAACTTACGTGCCTGAGTAAAGTGTAGATCAAGATGTATTTGAGCCTGAAGTGACTCGAGTCTAGTAGGAATTTAATCGAGAAAGGAGTCTAGATAGACTCGAAAAGTATGGTATTCGATCCCCCATCTGATTCTTACGTCGCTCCAAGAATGTTCGGCTTGAAGGTTAGAGCTAATAGTATATTGTCAGTCAATCAGGCACTGTTGCCGTTACATTAGTTAGGCCTCTTTGTTTTGAAGGATACACAGACTATCTTTCTTGAATATATCAATAGATCACTCTTCTGTATTCTTTTTGTCTATAGATATATAGATAAGAATAGATATGGAAAAAGGACGGTCTTGAAATTTACAGCCCATAAAATAGCTACACCATCGGGGTATAGACCAGGCGCATGGATAACAGACGCCCCAAGAGCAATATATGCTCACTAGTCCTCATAATATAGTCTACGAGCAACTGCAACAGAAAACGAACATGTGCCATTTCATGCCGATTTAACGCGCACAGGAGCAAGTGAGTACCTTGAACCAGCATGCCACGTGAGTCTTTTTTGGATATAAATTCTGAATCTATCTACCAACGATGCACCCCGCATTCAGAACACCATCCCACATCAATGGTCTCCGAGAGATGCTCCTCCCTGAAGCGTTCGAGCTGATTTCATCTCCTCTCACAGCTCTGCAACATCACTTCCCTACCAAGCAGCACACGATCTGCTCGCGATTAAATGGCATCGCGTGATCCTCGAAGGTACGACTCAATGAGAGGTTCCGACCCTTCTCCATGCTAATCCTTTGTATAGGGGGTCATTTTATCAAGAATTCGAAGATACAGAGGTGAGTCACAGTTCGAGCACTACGGGTAAACTATCAGTGTTGCTATTTTAGAAGGGGGGGTTTTTTTTTCTTTTCCAGATATTCGTTGCTTTCTTCTTAACTTTTACATATTAACTTCCGATTTGCTTCACTTGAAAACTTCCTAACTATTTACCTGACCAAGCTGATTACGACATCTGGCAAGCCGAAGGCATCCACCTCTGCGACTTCTGACAGCAGCAAAGGAAAGAGCAAGGTCAAGGAGACACTATCCTAAATAACCAAGTCTATTCTCTCATCAAGGCTCGGTTCTGAAACAGTAAATAGTGATGCGACGGTGACTACACCATTCCCTTCCTCGGCGACAAGAATATGGGATAGAATCCTGAAAAGAAGAGGCTCGAACTGATCGATCGATCGGATGGACGGTGCTCAGTGTTCAAGATCTTGCCGTACCATACTATCTCGTTCGCAATCCACTGGGTCTGAGGCGTGCAAATTGTAGTCGACGATGCATTCGAAGCCGGTACCGCAGGGGGAAGACCATAAGACCAAGAGTGATTTTCGACCAAGTTGAACGATTATAGATGAAAGAGGGACCTCGTCGTAAACTAATGTGTGATCATGACGCGGAGTCAGGCGTTCAAGCAATTCTCTACTTTGTTGAGGAGCACGCGACACGCAACGGTAGACCGAACCAGACTCAGTCCTAGGGGTATGATACATGCAATCCAGACTGGCCCTAAAGGACTGACAGCCCAAGTAATTACTCCAATCCGCTTATGCCCATGCAATTCTTATCGTACGGAAATAAAATTCAAGCCGAACCACCAGTCGCTAGTTTTGACTCGATTAGGATTGAATCTCGGCAGTCTGCAACTTTCTCTCCGTTCATATCACTCCGGGAAGCGAGAGAACTTTTTTTCTGACTGGTCTTATTCAGAGGGTAAAGTATCGCCTCTTTCACTTTGGAAAGATGGCTGGATTTTGTTACTAGGATCTTTCACCGGGAACACTGTGACATATAAGCATTCTGGCTGTACGGCGTGCGTTGATCGGTAGTCATTTCCCGGGTTTGCTCTTCCGACGGAATGAGATGGATGTACCCGATACCACAATTCAACAGAGACATGTCGAAGTCACACGGGGTGGACGAGTCGAGACATGGGATGTACTGCGGGTACACAGGGAATTAGAGGTGCAACACTATCTTTTTTTTTTTTCTTCTTCTTCTTCTAGTAGACACTAGACGCCCATAATAACGAAAGGCGGGGTGAAAGTAGACTCTCGCCTGCTATCCGTGGAAAATACCGGAAAGCTTAGGAACCCGACCGGATATTATGACTTTAGCTTCCACGGTTCTGTAAATTGGTGCGGAGTAGACAACAAAGTCTTTTCCTGCACACACCCCGAAGCACGAGACGGTTCATCGGTGCTTAGACTGCAACACCGACACAGTCTTAGCCCTGTGGAAGGTTTCCCTGCAGAGGAAGCTGTTTTGGGGTCACGGCAGGGTGGCTAGATTTGGTATAGGTCAGCTGCTACAGGTTCTTTGGGGATGGGGGTTGTTGTTTCTGGACATGATGTGGGATGGAGCGATCATATCGAATGATTGGCCTGTAGTCACAAGATTGGTTCGTAGATAGATTCAATCTGGTACCTGTTTTCAGCCCCGTGTTTGGGCTGTTCTTTGCCACAGAGCGGAACGAAGAGAACTCGTTGTGTCTTGTTGTTTGAATAGCCGGATGGTCATGCTCCCTAGGATAATATTGTCATAGGTCAGGGCTCATGACTGATTTACTATATCAGAATGAAAGACATACCGCATGAAGGATTTACGTTCTCTGCTGTCTTAAACAGCACCAATTGGAATTTGTTCTGCGTGGATCCTATCTCGTGTAGACCTCGTATTCATGTGGCGGCGGAAACACAGACCGCGGTTCAGACTGTAAATCCGGGGTAAGGGCAAGAACCGGTAGAGATAGACATCGACTTTTGGTGATTTTATGTATCCTCGTACATGGGCATCGGATTGTACATACTATTGAGATCCCATGCTGTTAGGAGTTGTGTCTTGCTCTGAATGTGCCGAAGGCAGCTTGCGCGTCCACTTTGTCAACCACCGAGGAGTTTCTCTACCTACTTGTAAAAAGACTTTCTTGTATCGCAAGTGGAAAATCACTACAGGAGTAGAGAAGCCAAGAGGTATCTCTTCACCCTAAGCAATATGTCGCCACCCCCAAACCAAAAACCCAACTAACAACCCCCAGATGCATCCTGCCCAGCACAAACATATGAAACCCAATCCAAGCATCGGACATATTGAACTTATTCAACTCCATGAATGCATACAACCACGGCTCAGGACCAATCTGTTGCTCGGAAAACTGCGCCGGAACAAGATGCCGATCGACAGATTGATAATGGACCTTGTGGTGTGGATGATGCTGGTTGTTATGGGAGTACCTGTATGGATGGGATTTGTTCCAGGCGGCCGTAGTGAGATTGGGAAGCGTAAGCGTGAGGGGAATGGGCGAGGACATCGGTCGGTGGAGCCGAGAGGTTTAATATGCGTATCCGGTAGTACATTGTATTGCCATCTAGGGATTTTGAGTTCTATTTCCTATCCCTACGGTACAAAGTATGAGGACAAAGCGGGTTTTTTGATCCGGTGCTGTACTGTTGATCCTTGGAGGCTGCTAAATTAAAGCACGCTATCAGGAGAACCAGGGACCTTGACATCTTCAGTGGACGCCCTAGACTAGGGGGGCCTGATGAGGCTTGACAAGCCCGACTTGGGACTTCGATCTGAGTGGCGCAGAAACGACAGCACTGTTTTCCGTGATGTACGTAGCCTTGCGCCTCGGCTGCGGGTGAGTACATGTACAGTTAAAGTAAGTGATTCCATCTCGTGACCTTCGGGTATGTACCCGAGGTGACCTAGCAATCACATTCTCGATATAGCTAACTGGACGCGTCGAGAGTGACACGATCGAAGGCGGTTGTCGTGATTGCTGTCGTATTCTTTGTGTTGAGTTGGTCGATGTCGATCACTGCGGCTATGGCGATATAGTTGCTTTGGCCAGGAGTGGCGAGTGCTGCGGCTGCGGCGCAGAATACCTAACAAGGTACGGGTGGATGCTTTTGGCACGGATGGGGCCATTTCGGAGTGGAGCGGACTGAAAATAGACAGGAACGGAGTAGCTGGTTTGGTGAGTACGGAGATTATTGTTTTTAGGTGCCGATTTGGAATCACTGTTCGTGTATGGGAAAAGGGTAAGGGTAAGGGTAAGGGTAAGATGGGAAATGGTAAGATGTTTCCCGGGCAGAACAGAATCCAGAATCCAGAAGTCGGACCCCATGCAGGATCAGGGACATGGGGCCCTTTAACAATTGCATGCCGATCAGGATTGAGCAAGGATGCAGGGCTATTTCCCCTTGTCTCAGACTTCACCGCAAGGGGATCCACGCCTCTTCGCCTTGTTACTTCGCTTTTCTGTAGGTGTTTGCCACAGCGTCATCCAGTAGGAATGTGCATCTGATCGGATCGAGACTCGAGACTGGTAATACCAGACCTGTGAAACCAGAGCCAATAGTCCAATCGTTTCGGGGAATGGGTGTCTTTTTTTCTGACTAGCATACGTTAGGCGATATTACCTGCCCGAGACCTAAAAGGAGTAAGAGTCCGGAGGTCCACTGTTACACTTACGAGGGGCAAAGGCTGGCTGGCATTCTTGGGAGAGAAAAGGTCCGAGGGAGTTGGTATGTCGAGAACCAGTTTCGAGTGTTTCAGCTCATTTGAGTAGGGGAAGTAAGTACCTGGGTGACGAAAGTGTAGGGTAAACAGACGTGAATAAGTAATAAGTAATATGGAAAGTAATCAAGAAGTAATCAAGAAGTAATAAAGAAATGCCCGGACACACCCGTAAAGTCTGGACTCGGGGTTTCTCCTCACGGTATCCGGTATTGTTCCGAGAGAGTAGAGAGTAGAATGAGAATCAAAGTAGACAAAGCAGAAAGAAAAGAAGGAGAAGTTGAGTAGACGGCAATGTAGTTGCTACGTACTACCTCCCTCCCCCGATAGTCACTAGAGCATGCTACTATGTACACAGTGAAAAAGATTCAACAGAAGAAAAGATGTATCTAGCGTGTAATATAACGGGCCCCTGTAATTTTACCATCCGTCAGCTCTCCCCACTCTCCGCTTCGCCTTGACTCCCTCTCTTCTTTCCTTTCTCACACTCTCTCTTGCATTGCTCACACTACATAGCATACTATCCTATTCCATTCACTCCTTGATCTTATGGCGTATGGTTGTGCCTCTCTCCGTGCAGTTGGCCGCCTGACCTGCAGCTCTCACGCTGCCATCCGACCCTGCTCACCTCGACGTCTCCCTTCCTCTTGACCTCATGTCTACTCTAGAGATCCCACAATCTGGACTGGCTCTCCGTCAAGGAGACCAGTCCGGAGATCCTTCCAAGCCGAGTCAGATCTTGCGGCTAAACCTGGTGCAGAGCACCCTCGATGATCTGATTCAGAGCCTCCGGAAGGATCAACCGGTCCGAGTCCGCCTAGGAAAGCACCCTTCAATTCACTATGGGGGCAAATCCCAATCCTTCCATGCGTATCCCGAAACCCACCGATCCGAGATCTACCAAAGCTCCGACGATAAACAAACCTTGTACTTCACGGGCCTCTTGAGCCATAGTCTGGAGGTGGAAAAGGCGAAAAGTGCTACGGCGGCTACGGACCAGGCCCTAGCCAATCTGGAGGAAAGTCTGAATGCATTTGAGCGAGGAAAGGAGTCAAAAAAGACGCACATTATCTCTCACCCTGATGAGCTGAAAGGGTTTCGGGGTTCCAAGTCAGGCCTCAAAGCTCCAACCAGCAAAGTCGAGCTGGAGAAAGATCGATTCCTCAAAGCTGCCCGCTCTTCGGCTTCTGCCAGTCCCACCTTCCCTCCCAAATCACCCTCACTTGCAATGGCTCCTACCTCAGCTCCGATGTCGCAAGCCAAGGATAACCCAAGGCTGGCTGCTCTCAAGAAGCCTTTGATCCATATCCTGGCTATTCGGGCTGTTTCAATCCGCTATCTCGCTCAGACAACTCGCTCCCACCCCGAAGACTGCACCGTTCTCGCCGAAAAGTACGGTCTCCAGCACCGCATTGACACGAACAAGTACCATCTCAGAGACAAGCTTTACAAGGATCTCGACGTTTGGGACTTCAGGTTTCCTAGTGAGGACGACCGCAAAGCTGCCATTGACAACTGCATTGGCGCCTTCGATCGCATGCGCCTCGAGCGGAGTGATCCCGCCTGGCAGATGATTTTGCCCAAGGACGAACGCGGAAAGGGCACCTGCCTTTCTCGTCTAAAGCTCCGGACCGCTCCTACCAAGGCGGAGACACCCAAACCAGACAAGAAGGACCCTTCCAAGGCCGAGAAGAAGGAGCCCGCAAAAGCAGCTGCGACCCAGAAGCCCCGGTCCGCGGACAAGCGGCCCAAGGCTAAGGCAGCCAACAACACTACCCTCACTGGTCGTGTGACCAAGAAGACCGTTGCGAAGCCTGCCGCCAAGGTTGACAGCAAGATAAAGTCTGCCGAGTTTGTCAACAGCTCTGATGACGATGATGAGGATGTGGCCATGTCTGATGCTCCCGCTTCCGCCCCCAAGAAGCCGCAGGGACATCAGCGAACCCCCTCCGCCACGAAGCCCCCTCCCAAGCCCGCACCGAGGCCTCGTGCTGCCGAGACTCCAGCTGCTTCCAAGGTCCCGAAGGCCGAGACCCCCAAGACCGAGGCTCCGAAACCCAAGCTTGAGCCAACCAAGTCAGCCACTCAGGTTGCAGCTGCAGCTTCCAAGCGCCCTCCATCTCGTCCTTCCACCTCACCCCAAAAGCCGTCTCCTCTCGGATCATCTCCCCCTGCTAATGCATCTGATACTACTGGCCGCAACCGCTCCGACAGCCAAAACCAGTCCTCCTCCGGATCCTCCTCATCTTCGCCTCTGATTGCCCAGTCTCGCAACAAGGTCGCTCGTCCTGCTCCTGTCGCCACCAAGTCTGCTCAGACCAACGGTGTCAAAAATGTGCCAGCCGCCAATCCCTTGAAACGCAAGGCGGAGTCTGACCGACTGTCCGCTCCGCGCGCTACTGCCGGACGTCCCACCGGAGACCTGGAAGCCAAGCGTCGTCGCGCAGCCAGCCCATCAAGTGGTGGCAGCACCGGCAGCGCATCTCCACCTATGAGCTACGAGCTTCTGCGTCAGCAGCTACGCGAGAAATCCCAGATGTTCAAGCAGTACTACACCAAGTATCGCTCCTTGCATGACTCACTAGCGGCCCTTGCCGACCCCGCGCCAGCTGACCTGGAGCGTCTGCAACGTCAGCATAATCGCTTGCGTCGCATGAAAAAAGAGATTTGGGATGAAGATCGGCAGCTACATGACGGTCTCCGCCCTTGATCTTGATTTGATCCCATCTATCCCATCTGCATAACCATTCTGCATGGTTGTCCTCGAATGAACCGACAGCTTACCCGGCGCATGATTTGTCATTTGCTCTTTTTCCTTTCTTTACTTCTTATATTTCATATTGCATCTTATCCCCCCTATCGCATGCCTTATTTTCGCATCTTTATGATTTCCTTTTCATATTTCCTGGACTAGTTCCACAGTACACAAACATATTGGGGCTAGACCCTGTTAACAAATAAGCAAATAAAAACATCATCATTATCTGACTCTTCTCTCATAAGCTCACGTAGTTTGCCTATTGATCTTCATGTTACCCCAGATCGCCCAACTAGTCCCACTTCAGCCTAATGGGCCACCGGCATCAGTTCTGATTGGCTTTCCTCGCACGTGGCAGGATCACGGGACGGGACTGCTCAGTAAGCAGAATCACATGATTGTTTCACGTCATTTGATACTTACCACGCTATTCCATATTAGGAATAGCCTTGCAGACATTCGAACTTGCTGGTTCGGAGCATCATACATTGCAGGTTGCACCCACGGCCAATTTCTACCCCAGTCTGGTGATTTTCACCTCAAAACAATTCTTGTTGTCATCAGATTACCCAAGAGCGCACTCTCAGAGCTTATTTAACAATGACGCCCCCGGCCCGAGGACGGGGGACTTCCCAGCGCAGCCCGACCGTCTTGGTATGATACTCCCAACACCCCCGTACTACCAATTGATACAAGCTCTACTAACACATGATCCAACTACCAGGTTACAGATTCCCGTGACCAGCAACCGCCTTCAACACCCCGGCGCCGGCGCTCCCCCGCAACCCGCTTCATTACCGTAGACAATGTCCTTCAATATGCTTCGGATGTTCCCTCAATGCAGCAACGTGGCCCACCACCAACGTCAAGATCCAGACGTCTCGCATCTGCCGCTGGCGGTCTAATCGGCAGCTCAGGAAGCAGCAGTTCCAGCGCCGTAGCTTCAGCAGCGGGCAAAGCAGGCCGATTAGCTGCCCAGCCGCGTCTTCCACCCCGAACAACAAAAGTCAGCGAGAAGCTTGTCCTCCTGCCCGACACTGGTGAGCTGGAGGAAGATGAAATTGACGACGACGAGGCTGATGAGGGTGACAACGCGGACCTCGTGGACGAGGAGGTCGTTGTCCGTATTGCCCGCGAGAAAAATATTGATCCCGAAATGGTTCGGCATCAATTGCTAGTGCAAAAGCGGCTCGGTGGCGACTTCGGTGTCGATAATGATCTTGCGCCGTTGCTTGCTGAGGAGGAGATCCTACGGAAACGGCGTGTTGCGCCGGAGCGGGCGAAGAGTTATGCGGAGCGGCTGCCGAAGGCGCGTCGGACGGAGAAGCTGGCGCGTGTTACGGCTTATTGTACCGCTCAGGCATATAAGATGGGCTCGCTTGCTTCTTTTGTTAAGGAGACTCATGGTGGACGGACGAAGCTTTATGATGATTGTCTTTATACGGCTTATCATTTGCCGCTTTTGCCTGGTCATGAGGGTTATCGATTGCGGAGTAGTCCTGTCTTGAAGTATCCTGGTGGGAAGTCCTTGCTGGATGAGGAGATTGAACGCAATGAGCTTCGCGATCATCATGATGATTTCGGCGTCGAGGCCGAGGAGCATTCTGTCGGTGGGCGGAATCGTCCTGATCAGGAGCATCATTATGAGGCTTCACCGAGGGAGTTGGACGATCATACTTCTCGTGACGAGCATCCGGAGGAGTTCCTGACTCGGATTACTGAGGAGGCGCATCGCCTTCCGGACGAGCATGAGCATGCTGCCAGCTCTAGTGAGAGTATAGAAGGGCTGCAGCATATCCCACAGTCCAATGGTACAGAGGAGAACCGGCCGCCATCCCCTGAACCTGCCCTCCGCCGTCGTCGACACAGTACCGATGACAGCCATGCTTTACTCCGAGATCGTCCCTCCCCACCACTCCATGCAACATCCGCGCCATCAACACCCCAAGCCCCAGCCCGCACACTGTACAACGTCGCTGAGATGTTCGTCTTCAGCTACGGCGTCGTCGTCTTCTGGAACTTCACAGAACGCCAAGAAAAAGATCTCCTCGCCGATCTGGCTTTCGCTACATCCTCTGCAACAGGCATCCCCATCCCACTGGCGACAATGCCGCTCGACGAAGAAGATTTCGAAACAGAGGAATTCCACTTCGAATACTCAACCGAGATCCTCCGTCCCCGTGTCTACAATGACATGATCACCCTTCGCAGTGGTGACCACATGATCAAGCTTGCAATCAGTCACGGCATATCCCAAAGCACAAAGCTATGCTTCTTCGAAGAAGTCATGGCCCGCCAAATGGATGATGCAAAGGACGTCCCAAGACGACTCGCCGTGACCGGCCAACTAGGCATGAAACGCGAAGAAGTCTTCCGAATCCTAGGCCGACTCTTCAAGAGTCGTGTGGAAGTCAATCTTTGTATGTTGCCCTCTAACCCCCAGTATTGAGTATTTACTAATGATCAAATCCCAGCATCAAACATGCTCGACGTCCCAAACTTCTTCTGGGAAAGCGAACCAACCCTCTACCCCCTCTACATCGCCGTACGCGAATATCTCGAAATCAAACCCCGAATCCAAGTCCTCAACGAACGATGCCGCGTCTTCTTAGATCTTGCTGAGATTCTGTCAGACTCAATAGCTGATAACCGCACTTCTCGTATGCCTCCACCTCAACCTCATCAAACCATCACATCCAATACTAATAAATTACAAACAGACCAAACATGGATTATCATCGTTCTAATCATAATCTCCATCATCGTCACTATGGCCGAAGTCTTCCTCCGCTTCGGTCTGTTACATGCGCGCGAGGGTGAAGGCGTTGTCGGTACGCCTGTTAGTATTATCGTCCGTGCTATGGGACGGGGACGGTCTGTTCCTTCTCCGGTTGAGGGGTGGTATCCGGCTAATATGCCTGCTGGCTGTGTTTGTCCTTCTTTGGGCGCTGGAACTGGAGCTGGGGTTGGGCAGGGGGGTGTAAGTGGGATGATGGGGCTTTGATTTGGATTTGTTGACTGGATCATCCTTGAAGGTTGAGAGTTAAGGTTGAGGTTGAGGCTGAAGTTGAACTTTAGGTTGCAGCTGTGAATCGTGAGATATGAGCACAAAAGAGTTTCAGGGTTTCCATTATTTGGCGTGTGTTGGTGTTCTCACTCTTTCAGGGTTAGCATTGGGTTGGATTGGACTGGATTCATCTGACTTGATTTGGCCTTGTTTCTTATTCTTACTACGGTTGCATATTATCAAACTGCCAGGCTAATACATACTCCATTGATATCTCATCTGTGAATTATCACTTTGAATATCTTACTTACAGACTCACTCCTACAACAATACCTCGACATCCATCTACAGCATACCAATCTACCGTAACCAAGATAACAGTATGAAAGAATCCAAAATCCCCGTTATAACGGACAATGCTAAATATGAAACACAGAGACATTAGATATCAGTACAAAGGGCCCGGAATCCAGTTAGTCAATCCATGTCACGGGAAGACTGAGAATGACCAAGGAAACCCATTTTGTTACAACCCCGCTACGTTCGTTTTATCGTATCTATCCCTCGATTTTTCTTCGTGTATCCGGTTATGCTTTTCTCTCTTTGAAGGAAAAAAGTAATTTAACCGGTGATCTTGAAGATGGACTCGGCGAGTCTGCCGACGTTGCCGGAGGTGATACCAGCGACGGAGATACGGCCGTCCTTGGTGGCGTAGACGGAGTGCTGTATGTTGTGTTAGGAATTGTTCTTGTTTGGATTTATGGTGGATTATGGGAATATGCTTACCTCCTTGGCGAGGGCGTCCATCTGCTCGGGCTTCAGGCCGGTGTAGGCGAACATGCCGATCTGAGGGTCTTTGTTAAATACTAGACTCTATATGGACATGGTTGCTGTATCTTACCTGGCTGGTGATGTGGGACCAGTCGTGCTTGCTGCCGAGCTTCTCGAGGTTGGTGCGGAGGAGAGACCGCATCTCAATGATGCGGTCAGCCATGCCCTTGACCTCACCGAGCCACTGCTGGTTGAGGGCAGGGTCGTTCATGATGGTGGAGGCGACACGGGCGCCGTGGATGGGAGGGTTGGAATATTGGGGACGGATGAGAATCTTGATCTGAGACTCAACGCGCTTCTTCTCCTCGGTGTTCTCGCAGACGAGGGAGAAGGCACCGACACGCTCACCGTACAGACCCTATATCTGTTAGCTGTTTTTTCTTTCATCTGAAGTGTTACTGGAACTCACCATGTTCTTGGCGAATGACTGGCACAGAGCAATGTTGTGGCCCTCCTTGACAAAGTGACGAGGAGCGAAGGCATCCTTGTCAGCGTTACCACTGGCGAAGCCCTGGTAGGCCATGTCGAAGAAGGCGAAGTGGCCCTTCTCCTTCATGACATCGCTGATCTGGCGCCAGTGAGCCTCAGTAGGGTCAACACCGGTAGGGTTGTGGGCGCAAGCGTGGAGCAGGATGATGCTGCTCTCGGGGGCGTTCTTGATATCGGCGATCAGACCGTCAAAGTCAAGACCGATGGTGTCCTTGTTGTAGTAACTGTAGTTGGCAACCTCGAGACCAGCATCGGTGAAGACAGCCTTGTGGTTGGCCCAGCTGGGGGTGGGGAGGTAGATCTTCTTTGCGCCGGGGTAGAAGCGCTTCAGGAAAGATCCGCCGATACGGAGGGCACCGGTTCCGGAGATAGTCTGGGTGATGACGAGGCGGTCATCCTTGATGGCAGAGGAGTCGGCGCCGTAGGCGAGCTCAGCAGCGGCGCTGGTGAAGGCGGGGATACCGGTGATGCCAGCGTACTCTTTGTCGAGGCGGGATGCCACGACCTTGTCCTCGGCAGCGCGGACGGAAGGCAGGACGTAGGGCTTGCCCTTGTCATCACCTGACATTCAATTGTTAGCTATCGATTGCGCGAAGGCTGTTGGTGATGGAAGTCGAGACGTACGGTAAGCACCAACACCTAGGTTGATCTTCTCCTTGAAGGAGTCGGCCTTGAAAGCTTCGGTAATACCGAGAATAGCATCCTATTGACCCAATTAAGTCAGAAGAGGCCCTTTAACCCATCATCGCGATGATGGCAAGCTCCAAATCAAAGCTTACAGGGGGACCCTGGGGAACGTTAGCCCAGGCCGAGGCCTGTCTAGCTCCGAGGACGACGATGCGCTGGTTGGCCTGGGGAGCAGCCGAGCGGCTGGCAACTCTAAGAGTGGAGAGCATGATGATGGCAGGAAAAATCAAAAAAGGCAGTACCTCTAAGAATGGGAAGGGGAAAGGAAGAAACCGGGAGGAGAGGAATATTAAAGGATCGGAGACGTAGTCCCGATGTTTTTGCCTGACTCATGTGATGACGGTACCGGGTACCTGCCCTATGGTATGTTGCCCTGCCGCGGCACAAGTACCAGGTACAAGACCCCGAGAAATGCGACAAAAGACGGGTAAATAGAATATAATGTAGCTATTACTACAGCTATACTTAGTGTCAGTATTGTAGAACTACACCATTGCATTATTACACTGATTCTTACAGTGAAATTAAAATTATAAAAATGGCTCAATTGTACTCCTCAGCGGGCTATACCCTAACCCATACATGTTACTCCAGACATAACTATCGACTTCACATCAGCCCATCATTTCGCCATTCGGGAATTCGAATGCCCGGTGAACTGATTGAGAATCTCCACACTTCCCCTCATACAGTCGGGGTACATTTGTCTGCCACGTACGTAGCTGTTTTCGGAGAGATGCCCCTTGCTCGGTGTTCACTAGCGAATACTAACCCCCGGTTCATTTCAGTGGGAATTCCCGCAATTCTCCCCCACACGGAGAGATCGAATCTTATTACGCTAATTTCGGTAGGGCATGACAGAAACAGCTAAGGTGGAACTTTTCCTTTGGGATATCGTAGTAGCTTGACTCTATACAGAGGTACATTAAAGGCTTCAACCCAAGCGCACTCCAGCTTGGCGGTTCTTGCGCGCAGCAGTTCCCACAGCGTTGTTCATACCGGTGTGTTGGCTACTGTCCAGGGTACTCATGGCCTCGCGCTTCTTCTCTTCGTCAATCTTCTTCAAGCGCTTCTCGGTCTTCATCTTGCCACTGCCCTTGCCGTGGAATTGGTGACTGAGTTGCTTGAACGCCTCCTTCTGGTTCATGTTGCGACCGAATTCATCCACGTAGCGAAGCTGGACATCGGGTTTGTACTCCTTGTTAAATGCCTCGGCGGTATGTCGCGCCTCTTGCTGGTCACGGTGCTTGTTCTCCAACTGTGCGTACTCATCGCGCTCACGGGCTGACATGCGGTCCAGCTTACCAGAGGCACGGTCTCGCTCACGCTGTTGACGGGCACGTCTCTCGGCTTCGGACTCACGGTTGTTCTTTTCCTGCAAGAAGCGTTGGCGGTCGCGCATGAGCGCATTTTGACTGCTGCTGTTGCTTTCTTTCACCAGGCCGCGTGATTTCAACATCGACAAGGTAGCAGCCAGACCCGTATCCAGAGTAGACTCCTCTTCCAATCCGGTGCCGGTGAGCTGTTGTTGTGGTTCAGCCTTGGTTTGTTCGTCGCGCTTGATTTGTGCTGCCAGCTCTTCTTCGTCTTCAATGTGGGCATAACGGTCCATATCCACTTCCACGCCGTCTGTCTCGGGCTCCGGCTGTGGTTCCGCGGATTTCTCCGCGGCGGGGGTGGATGCATGTCTCTCGTCCCGTTCGGGAAGCGTAGGCTTTTGTAGATTCGACACAAACTCGGAGGTCTCGTCGATAACGAGGCCTGGTCCTTCCTCATCTTCGTTTTCTACCTCCATTGGAGTCTGTTCTTCGTCTTCTCGAAGTTGTCGGGCCAGTTCCTCTGGGCTGATCTTCTTGCGCTTCTTGAATGCTGCTCGTCGTTGCAAGGCAAGAGAAGCTTGGAGGTCGTCATCATCGACGAAAGAGACATCTTGGTTGGCGGTTTTGCGGGGGCCAGCAACTGGAATCCCACCCTTGGAATCAATATCCATTGCCGGACCCTGTGCTGCTGACTCCGATGGGACATTATCATCGTAGTCCATGACGGCTCTCTGTTTCGTCGCCTTGGCCTTCTTCTTCTTCGGCTTCTTAATTTTGACCTCGCTGATATCCATGTAATCGGATGATGGTACTTCAGGCTCAAATTCGAGGCTGATAACGTTCTTCTTCAAGCGATCAGAAACCTCCTGACGCTTTGCTTCTCGTTCCTCCTCCGTCGAGCCTTGAGCATCGAGTGTAAATCGCTTGCGCTTCTTGCCATCAATCTCCTCGTCGTATTGTGAAAGAATGCCTTGGTTTTCGGCTGTGGGATCGTAAACGGGCTTTTTCTTCTTAAGCTCCAGCTTCTCCTCCGTCTTCTCTTTTTCGACCAGGTTGACATCCTGGAGCTCATCGCCCTCCTCGTCATCATCCACCGCAGCGTCCTTCAACGTCAAAATGTGATCTTCGCCACCATCGAAATCACCGGCGGAGTGTCCAACTTTGATTCCAGCGAGATCGGCTGCAGTGTACTCAGCGGCCGCGGCGCGTTCCCGCTCTTCAAGTTCCTCAGCAAGTTTGCGAGCGCGTTCCTTTTCGATCTTCTTCGAGCGCTTCTTAGATTGCATCAACCAAGCCTTTGTATCGAGTTCGTCGCCATTCGCTTCTCCTAGTGTAGATCCTTCGAGCTTGAGATTCCGCTGGGCGATATCGCGCGCACGCTTAATGGCGGCGTTCTTTTCTTCGCGCTTCCGTTTCGCTTCGAAGTCATCTTGAAGTTTCTTCCAGTTGTCGTATCCTGCTGCCTGTCGCGTCTCGACTGTGCTCGCGGGCTCTTCCTCCTCGCCGGAGGAGCTGTCATCTTCTTTGAATTCAGGTCCGGCGCCGGGGACAGGGAGTGGCTTAAGACCCAAGGCGACACGGATCTTGTTATTTTGCTCGATGGATAGAGCGTCCGCCATTTTGACGGTTGAAAGGAGAGCAGAAAACAAAGTGAGGACTGGAGAAAGTAATGATGTCGCCCCAAGTACCACGCTCTTTCCTGATACCAGATCACCTGATTGATAACACTAGTCCCAAAGCAGCCTAGCGTGTCAAAAAATCTTAGGCCATAAATATCAGCCCTCCCGCCCTCTTCCTTTTTTTTTTTTTTTCTTCACCAAAACACGGATCTGTGTCCAGCTTTCCTGTCCATGAACTCCTTCGGGGGTCTGTGTGATGGTTGAGAGCTGGGCAGTTCAACGATATTGGAGCCATCATTTTTCGCGTGGATGGCACTTACGGTTTCCGGTTGACAGATCTCAGATTAAATGTCTGCGCCTTGTGATGCGGGTCTTGAGCTCCCACTGGTGAGCTCGGCTTGATAGCTTGGTTGCGGACGGCGTCATATTCCTAATCTCTTTGCCGATTGGCCGTTGGCCGCTGAGGCTAGGGAATAACCATGACCAGCCAACATCTCTTATTTAGCTAGTAATCTGTGTATTCTGTAGTCATGTTTGGTATTGTCTCTGTTTTATAGGAAACTGTCCGGATTTTACCACTTGGGATACGCTCGCTCAATGCGAAGCGCTCGAGACCGTGAGCTCAAGCTACGGTACATGTGTGTACCCGCTTGCTGCAAGGGATCCACAGAAAAGCTCTTCATTGAGGTCATGATCATAACTGCCTATGCAAAACGCCTATACACGACGAGGGAGGGCAAAGTAGTTTATAGAAGCTTCAAGTGTCCCGTCACGCCATCGACAACACTTTTGGGTCCTAGAATTCCCAACACGGTCTTGCTACCGCTAGCAATCTGAGTGCGACCCGCATCCTGGATAACGCGCGCGCAAAGTCCAAGGCTCATAGCCTGAGCCTGCATAACGAGAACCTCCTCCTCGGACTTAACCTGCAGTGCGATCTTGGCCTGGCCGCCGCGCTCCCATCTCCGGAGGATGGCCGAGTCAGGCGCGAATTCGAGGAAGTATTTGTAGCAGGCGAGGGTAGCGTGGGAGCATTGGGCGGCGATTTTGCCTGTCAAGAAAGAATGAGGACTTTAGCAATCTGTAGCGCAAGTCATGTAGCACGGCTGTAAAAGGCCGTTTCGGAGAGCGCATCACATACCCTTGGTCATGCCCAGGTCCATCCGGACGACTAGCACAAGCTTCACTTCCTCGGTGCTGTCCTTGAAGCTGGCGAGTTCATCGCCATTGCCTTCGTCTTCTGAGTCACTCCCTTCCTCGGATTCTTCTTCCTCTTCGTCGGAGGAGTGGCTGTGGACCTTCACATTGTAGCTGTTTGGCCAGCCTTCCTTCTCTTTGAAGAGGTTGAGCGAGGAGCCTTGGCCGATGAAGTAGCCGGTGACACCTGCGATGATGGCTGTTGCGATCACGTAGGCAGTCGTCGTTGGGGGCAGGCGATCGAGAGGTACAGGGGCAGCCATTTTAGTTTGGTGGGTGGTTGTTGGAATGTTGGCGTTCGCTGACGGAATAATTTCAGGATGGGAGCTCGACCGCCCTGGAGTTGATATCAATGGTATGCCACGCTTTCAATTCTACAATGTTAGAATGATCTACGATGTTTTTCAAATCTATCTAAATTATAATTGATTGGGCAGGCGACAGATGTGCTGGATCAATTCGTTCTTTAAAATTATTTCTTTTGAGCCTCCAATCATTGTCATCAACCAGCTTTCGAAGCCCTATCTCGCAGTGGTAAAAGAAACACATCTATAACGCTAGTCCCATGAATAGCCTATGTAATGTTTTCAAGTTTCAGCAAACAAGTTCAAAGCTATACACAATAATGTCTAAAAAGCTTGTTCTTCTCCCCAGTTTTCCCTCTGTATCACCAAACGAAATGCAAAGCACATCAACCAACAATGCTCTATATCAAAGTAGCCCGATCCTTCAAAACGCCATTATAAATCCCAAATCAAGAACCATCAGAAACAATCTCAGCCCCAGAAATAATCCGATAAGAAGTCTGCACCTGATCATCCAAACCCCTCAAAAGCCCAGCAAGCTCATCAGCCGCAGCAACAAGATCCTGGTCCGAAAGCGGCTTCAAAGCATCAAGAATAAACAAACCCCGTCTCGTCTCATCCGTCAACACCGTTCGAGGTCCCTGTCTCCAATTCCACCGTCGACAAGTGATACCCGTCTGATCACACCAAATCGGCTCCCCAGGCGCCGCAGTCTCGCTCAAAGCCTCGCCACTAGAAAACGTCTGGAATTCCTCCATGCCAGTAGCACGCACCAGGAACGGCGTTCCATCGTATTTATCCAGGTCCTCGCCACCTAGTGGGATCTGATGCTTGACAGAGATGGCATTGTAGATATCTGTTAATCGGTTTACGCGCGGTAAGCCGCCCTCTGCGCGGCGGGTCAGAGCTTCCAGGCTGTTGCGGGTTTTATTGGGCTTTGCGCCGAAGGCTTTGTAGGCTTCGCGCCAGGTGGATATGTGGGGGAGTTCTGTCACGGGTGTTTTGGAGAGTTGGGCTTTGATGCTCGTTTCGGCTTGTCGGAGGAGGGCCTCGCTGTGACTGTCACTTGCTCCTGGTGGTATGCCTTCGACTACCATTAGGAGGGCACGGTAGTCGGGGCGGAGTTGGAAGATTTGGGGGGATATGTGTGCTGCTTCGAGCATCTTTTGTGCGGTTTGTGTCACGCCCATGGTTGGAACTGCAAGAGGGAGTGTTGGACCTTGGCTGTATAGTTTTTGGTAGTCTTTAAGTTCTAAGGCGAGAGAGGAAGAGTGAAAAGGACTTGATGAGTCCGAAATTTGAGGGAGGATGGCTTCATAGATATAGTAGACTGTGGGTCAAGTCCGGACATATACCTTTGAGAAGGAAATGCTGGACCCTTCAAAATTTCCATTGGCGAGCAGATAATAGACTATAATAGATTCCTACATAAATTTTTGCCTGGAAAATAAGACAAAATAAGCAGTATATACTCGGTTAACGATCGAAATCTTCATCTATGTTGACCCACACTCCCTTCAAGTTCCTAATACAGTAATTTGTGGGTCTCCAGGGCGCTGGATATAGATGTTGTGAGGAGAGGACTGATGCGACTAGGAACATAGGAACATGGAAAAGAAATATCATCATTATAAGATATGGCTCAACTAATTTTTTCTTACCAGTTCAAGATTTCGGTCCTGCACTACCAGTCACAAAATGGAAAAGCATAGCGACTCGATCAACCGAAGTCGCCAACAAATGAACTAAACTTAAGAAACATGTGAATAATCCTCGGAGCAGACGGCTGAGAGGCAATTTACGGTACATACATTACTTCGAATTACTAGAGCTAAGAGTTGAAGAATATGTGCAATTTGAAACGGCTGGATAATTATAACACCACGATACCAGCTCAGGAATGGTAAGGACAGCTAGGGTAGTAAATCAGCAACAGACGTTTTCAAGGAAACCGAGTTTAAAAAAAAATACAAGAAAAGTGGAGAAGCGCGATGCATTTCAAGACTTATGCTTTGTACAAAGTATCCAAGAAGCCCTCTGCCAGACGGCTGACAACGCTCTTGTCAGGAATGCTGCCGGCCACACCGTACAGGGCGGATGTGTCACCACGCTTGAGGATGTAGGCCTTGCCCTGGGCGCGGCGCTCCTCGGCCTTCTCGAGCTCCTTGCCGATGACTTCGGACAGGTCGGCGATGAGTTGGTCCACAGCCTTGGCGGTCGGGATGGTGAAGGCGACGTGGATGGCAGCTGGGGACTGGAGGGCGTTAAGATGCCAGCCCTTAGCGGAGAGGTCGTCGGCGATATCGTAGATGTCGATGGCGCCGTTCTTGCTGCGGAAGGCGACTACGCTGACGATTGGGTTACCGATGACTTCCATGTGCAGGGAGATGGTTGAGTCAGTGCGGATAGATGTTTCGAACTTGCGGGCAGCGTTGATGATCTCGGTGCAGCTGTTGATGTAGCCGGTTTCACCAATGCTCATCAGACTGGCCCAGCAGCCGGCAATGAGAGCACCAGGACGAGAGCCTGCCACTGAGGGCGAAGCGTAAACACCACCAGACCAGTCGGGGTAGATAAAGTACTGGTTGTTTCGGTAGGACTTGTTACGGTAGATCAAAACGGAGTTACCCTTGGGTGCAAAGCCGTACTTGTGGGTGTCGACACTAATACTGGTGACGCCGGGCTGACGGAAGTCAAAGCCACCGTCCTCCTCGTAGGGCTCAGGGAATCCGGCCTTCTTGAGAAGTGCGACAACGAAGGATCCCAGACAGCAGTCGACGTGAAGGGGAATCTTGTACTTGGTAGCCAGCTTGGAAAGAGCGGGGATATTATCGACAATACCATGGGGGAAGTTAGGTGCGGAGCCAACGAGAAGGACAGTGTTGGGGTTAATCAGACGGCGAACGGCATTAATGTCAACCTTGAACTCGGGCTCCGGGCAAGGGACACGGTGCAGCTTAATCTTGAAGTAATTGCAAGCCTTGATGAAGGCCGCGTGGGCGGTATCGGGGATAATCCTGCAATTATCGATTAGCTGTACTCCTTACTGCAGTATAATGGGGCGAGGCCTCACATCTCAGGCTCCGTAACACCGCGCTCCAAGAAGGCCTTTTGCCGGGCAGCCAGGCAAGCCATGAGAATAGATTCTGTGCCACCACTCGTAGTCACACCAGCACCATCCGAGGGAGCATTGAAGAGAGCCAAGACCTAAATACTCATTAGCACTGTGTCCCACGACCATGACGTAAAACCCATTCAGAGGAGTAATACCATAGAGACAACCTCAGCCTCCATCTTCCGAACTCCAGGGAACACATCCGGATGGATCGGGTTCGCGACACCAAATTGACCAAAGGCCTCAGCCTGGAGTTTCAACAACTCCTCACCGCCATGGTAAACAGCACCACTAACGCGGCCATCCTCCCAGCGAGTATGCTCAAGGCCGGCCAACTTATCAAGTTCGGCGCGGACCTGCTCTGGCGTCATTCCCTCCTTGGGCAGAGTAAGATAGCGGACAACATCGGGACCGGTGTTGACAAGCTTAGTCTCGAGGTTTGTGATCGCCTCCTTCACCTGTTTATCGACCTGGCCGCGGACGCCGGGGATGCGCAGGAAGATACCATAGAAGAACAGGCGGAGCGAAATGTAGACATTGCGAATGCTGCCGAAGATGCCGTAGCCGCGGAGGGAATAGAAGGTCTTGCGCGTATATCGAAAGATAAAGAGAATGAATACTATGTTGCGGATTCTATGGAGTGCGATTGCAAATGCGTCAGCGATCATCCCCGGTTTGGAGTCCGCGGGGAACAGGGTCTTACAGGTCGATATTGAGGGCCGATAGGTGCGCGCTAGACGCCCGACCGTAGCCGACCAGCTTGTTCTGTAGAGCGACCGGTAACATTGACGAGCTCATTAGGGATGGTGGAATAAGGATGAGGTTGTGGCGATGGGAGGTTGCAATTGAACGTGACTGGTTAAGCCTAGCGTGCCTCGGCTGCCACATGAAGCAGGCGCTCAGCGTCTGACTCTTTGTACTTTGAGCATTTGAGCATTATTAAATATCTATACTCCATAATAAATCCGTTCATTTTTTTAATATGCCGATATGATTATATTTGAGATCACTTATACCACCTCCGTACTCTATTATTATTTTCGCTCTACTCTACCTGGACTGACGTAATTGGTCCAGGCTCCTACTTGTCTAACATTGCCGATATTGAAGAATAAGTCACGGATGGAATTGTGCGCTTATATACAAGATGGAGAGAACTCTCTCCTAACACCAGTCGTTCTTTTGAGTCTCCAAAAAGGGGAAGACGTATCAAACCCAAAAAATAAAAGTCCCAAACACATAAAAAAACATGAAATCATCAAAGATCCACCACATCTGACTTGGGATAAGCCATTGCGGTATGAAGCGCAAAGGGGGAATCTGGGCAAAATGAAATCTTGCATCCAGACACTTAACCGATAACACCGGCGGTCTTAGCCTCAGCCTCAAGCTCCTTCTCCTTGGCGGCAAAGGCGGCCTGCTCCTCGGGGGAAAGGTCGAGAAGGGGCTTGTTCTCACCGGACTTCAGGTTACGGTGGTAAGCACGGATGATGCTGTCAGCGTCATCGACAGCAATGGGGCGAATGTCAGCAAGAGCCTTGATCTTGGCGGTGCACTCCTTGTAGTTGGCGTCGGTCATCTCGAGCTTGAGCTGCTGGGCACGCGACTTGATGGCGTTCCAGCCAGTCAAACGGGAGGCGAAGTGGACGTAACGGGTCATGCCGAAGTCGGCCGGGTTGATGATCTCGTAGGTACTAGGGTTGTTGAGGATAGCCTTGGCGTGGATACCGGCCTTGTGGGTGAAGGCACAGAAACCAGTGATGTAGTTGTTGAAGGGAATGTTGACCTCAACAGCCTCGGCGACGAGGTCCTCAATGTCCTTGAGCTTCTCAAGGCGGTACTTGCCCTTAACGTACTCGGGGTCGGCGACCATCATACGGGCCATCAGACCACCGAGAGGAGTGATACCGTTACGCTCACCGATACCGAGAACGGAGGTATCAATGTGAGTTGCACCGGCCTCGAGAGCACAGTAGGCGTTGGCAATGGCACAGCCAGTATCGTTGTGGAAGTGAGTCTCAATGTCACAGCCAACAACTCCACGCAGGACACGAACAAGCTCGTAGACCTGACGGGGGGAAGCACAGCCAACAGTGTCGGCAATACCAACACGGTTCACACCAACCTTGTCAACAGCGGAGTAGATGGACAGAAGGTCAACGAGGTCGGAGCGGAAGGAGTCCTCACTGGAGAAACGGATCTCAATGCCCTTGGACTTAACGAACTCAATGACTTCAATGGCGGCGTTCTTAATGTAGGTCATATCCTTACCGTGAGAGTGCTCACGGAGGTAGGAGGAAGTGCCAATGACGACATCACTAAAGACATTATCAGTAAAGAAATTCCACACAATGCATACGATTTGACTCACACTCCGTCAACACCGGTCTCGACGGCGATACGGGCATCATCCATGTGGCAGCGAATATGAGTGAGAATCTGTTATACTTGTTAGACCACTTCTCACAAGACTTGGGCACCGCCAATCATACCTTCGCCTTCAAGCCGAGCTTGCAAATGGCCTCGCAGTCAGCGCGGGACTGCTCTGAAGCGCAAGGGCTGGTGAGCTCAATCTATAATAGCAGTCTCTGTCAACCTCTGATCATCCACAGTGCATATCTCATTTTCCGCTTTGACTCACGTAGTCCACACCGAAATCATCGAGGGCCCTGGCGATCTCTATCTTCTTCTCGGTATCAAAGAAAGCGTTGGCGAACTGCTCACCCTCACGCAGAGTAGACTCAATGATCTGGAAGCGGGAAACGTTGCTCAGGAAATCGGTGACGCCAACATTGTGGCCGTAAGGGTTGCGGGAGGCAGAGGGGTGGGGGTTCTGGCGGGTCTCAATGCCAGTGAAACCGGGGTGCTCGCCATCTATAGGTGAATTAGTGGTGAGTTCCCGGATGAATCGTCAGTGGACATACTGGGGCCAAGAGCCTGGCCATTGGTTTGCCCATTGGGCTCGGGGTCGGCACCAGGACACATTGTGCGCAGATGGTGGGGAAGTATGGAGGGTTATCGAGGTGAAGCAGGACTCGGGAGTGAGGCAATGGACGAAATATGGATCTTAATGAAAGATGATCCAGATGCAAGCTATTTATGATCTTTTTAGAAAGGAAAAAGGGAAGAAAGAGTCATAGGCAAATATAGCGGGCGGTGTGATATCCATTTGCGTAGTAATCGGCATTCGCTCGCTCGGCGGCAAAAAACTGAAAAATTTCGCCTGGGGGTGGGGAAGACCGAGCGATGTCATAGGATACTTTACTCCGTTGCATGCTCTACTTCCATATCATTTGGTGCTTTTATGACTCAAATGGTAATCATTACCATTTTCTGCCTTGCCGACATACCAGAAAAATACATCAGTATTCTTGGAAGCAGAAGCGACATGCCAGTATACATTTGCACTTCATACCCGACATCGGACCTGTGGGGTCTGAGTCATCCATAGACTGTCACCGGCCCCTCGATATTGATAATCGTCGTCTCTTCACTTACGCTGCAAGATAAGATACATAGGTCAAGCATCAAAGTAGCCCTAGAGCCTAGAGAGTCTTGATGTCATCTCATTTTTGGTCTCCTATGATCAACACAGATCGTGTTCACAATCTCACATGCTTGAATTGTGGAGAAACAGCTATTCACACGCGGAACAGCTTAATGGTTCATCCTGAGATAACATTTCTATGGCACAGTCTTCTATGGAGACATTGAAGAGATTCCATATTGATCTTGCTAGTTGACAAGCTTAGAACTCACCTCTCAGCTAATGAACAACTGATGCATTGAAATGTTACACACTGAGGTCCTAGTAGGTATATCGATCTCAGTCCCCGGTGGGCCATGTTCTTGTTCTTGGTGAAACTTAATATCTAATTTATCAGACATATGCATCTATGTTGCATTTTGTTGCACAACGAATCTTCCGTACTGCCTAGTATGTAAATACTTAGCCTATTGTGGAATAAATTTATAGCAATCCACACTTTCATAAGCAAGAGCTATATTCATGAACTTGAACATCAACCTTTGAAGTATCCATCTTACTTTATACTATGTGGTTCTCTAAATAGCTCTCTAGGTGTGAGCATTTGTGTCTGTCCTATGCTATGAGAATGTTCACATGCGACTGGATTATCTTAATTAAATTGGTCAGAAAGCTAAAATGGGTATAGCATAACACCGAAGTAAGATGATACCGTTTATCCATGGGGTTATGTTATTGTTGACCTCGTGCAGAAGTATATATTGCCCACATTAGCCTGTTTACTGTCCTTGCTTATACCAAACCAGGATCAAAATTGAAACCTGTATAGACTCACGACATGATCTTTCACTTGAGCTCTATACTACTCCAATATTCCTAACATATATCGGTAGACTCCGTACTCCGTAGAACTTATTGGTTTAATGACGCTACTCTAAGTTGTGGGGACGGGGAGATATGCAAGCCAGAATCCACATGGATGCAAAGGATTTCCATAGATGTCCAAATATAGTAGTATAATATAGTGCAATACTAGAAATACCTTCAGAATAAAATAGAACCTTCTATGCATTAGTTCGGCCGTAATCAAACATGGCGTGGTGGACAACTTGAAGTAAATGAAACCGATGTGGTTGGTCAGCGCTCAGGCCAGCTGTCGTTCCAACTGCCCTGAACTTCCTCACCACTCCTCTTCTGTCTTCGACTGTGTCAATCCCATCGCCATCGCGCCTTTCAGTCTCAGGTGAGTTCCTTGATCTAGTTGTATCAGTGGATCCATCTACTGGCTTAAGCCTCGACTGTCCGCTAATTCATCCGCGCTTTAGCCTCAAGATGCGTTTCACGTCGCTCGTCACCCTCCTCCCTGCCCTGGCCGTGGCCCAGGAGCAGGTCCCCCTCGCCGACCGCGTGCAGGGATGGTTCAACCAGGTCAAGTCTTACGTGCCGACAGCCGCCCCGGTTGCCCCGGTTGAGAAGCTGGCGGAGAAGGTCACCGAGCAGCGCGTCACCCCGGTCACCCTCAACAACTGGCAGTCCATCCTCACCCCAGGCCCTAAGGAAGAGGATTGGCTGATCTTCGCCACTGGTGGTAACAAGACCTGCTTCGGTCGCTGCGAGCGCGCCGAGAAGGCCTTCAATGTAAGTTGATACCCCCAGCGATGCGTTTACCAGGTCCCCTAGCTAATTCCATCTCCAACGTTTAGGAATCCGTTCTTCTGTTCTCCGCCAACCCTACCTCTCCTCATCTCGGTTACCTGGACTGCGAGGCCAACCAGGTCCTTTGCGCCATCTGGTCAGCCAGCGCCCCCGCCGTCTACTACTACCAGGTTCCTCAGGAGCGTCCCGCCGGCGAGGAACGCGCCCCTACTCCCCTCCGTGCTATCCACCTGAACTCCACCACCGTTACTCCCGAGGTTATCTACGATATCCACGGCAAGAAGACCTACGAGAAATCCCCCATTTACGAGGGTGCTTTCCACCCCGTTGACGGCTGGCTCGCCAAGTACCACCTCAACGTTATCATTGGCTACGCTATCTGGGCTCTCGGGGCTGTTCCCAGTTGGCTGTTCATGATTGGCATCAGTTTCTTCAGCCGTACCATGATGTAAGTGGATTCCCCTTTTGATTTCTTGTTGATAGTCTGACCTCAGAATTAGGAGCCGCCGTATGGGCCCTACTGGAAACGGTCCCGCTCGTGCCGCCCCCGCTGGCAGCGCGAACTAGATTGTTGGTTTCTTTCAGTGTCTTGGGTTGTATATAATAAGCGGTAGGGTATTGGATCACTCCAGTATGCTTGGGTTGGCTTGTGTTATTTGATCGGCGAGCAACTTTGGGAATAGGGTCTCTTCGAACTTGGGCTTTTCTTAGTTATCATTTTAATTGACCTATTCTAGACACCTTCATTTATCGTAATACATCACAAGATGCCCTCATAGTTCTCCACTAGTTCCGACAGATTGAGCAGAGAAAGCCTTTCACTGCTGGGGAGTCTGTGAAATCCTTACTTCTCCTTTATTTGCAGGTATTTCGGTCTCAATAGAACCAGAATTAGGACGTTGAGATCGTCAAGAATCAGTGCGTTGTTGACTTGTTCATATTTCATTAAGGTGATACCAATAAGCGTGTCCAACCCCCAGAGCCATCCGCGGCGTCACAAGGTCGACGAAACCAATGATTGATTCTCGTCGGACTCGCGGCCGAAATATGCCTCCTATCAAAACGAGCCCCCAGAGGAACCAGCTCATCTGGTCTGAAACCAGCATGTTGCTTTCCGATAATCGGCTCCAACTGAGCGGCGAGATGACCAGACCCCCAGAAGCCCTCTTGCCGCCGAGATTTACGCATTAGATGCACTGACATCCAGCGAGTGTGCCAGTTACGGCATTTGGAGGCAGCGAAATAGAGTACTTGCAGAATCATGGGTCTGGTCGAGAACGTCAACCCTTGATCCCCCATGTCCACGTATTGCGCGGCCAACTCGTTAATCCGCTTGAACTGGGGCAGACAAGAGTCAAAAGCCATCTCATTCATGCCATCGCTGATGCAATGAGTCATGATATTATTATTCTCAGTCCATATCTGCATTAGGGTTATTGAACCGCAGTCTTTTGGCAATAATGTATTCCCATAGGCCGAACCGAAAGCCGAAAGCTCGCGGTTCCAGCCTTCCATTCTCGCCGTCAGCGTCTTTTACGCACTATCCTTGTTTGAAAGGAGTAGATCGGCAAGGGCAGCGTTCAAACCGTGCACTTTGGATCCCATACGACGTTCAAGGCCCAGTGGATAATCTGTCGAGATGATCGATCCAAGCGTGGTTCCAAGATCGCCCTGAATAGCCAAATACCCCCACAGAGGCTGGCTTGATCTACAGTATCCCAAAGCGAGAACTTCTCCTCAACGTCCTCAAGCTGCGGCGGAGCAGGATTTGTAAACCGATGTAGCTGCGGCTCTCGAAAAACGCGGGCAATGATATGACCAGAGGTATTTCCATTGAAATTAGCCTTCCGCCATTGCATAAGTACGCCATAACCTGATTGCAGGTGCGAGATAGTGGTCTTGATATCGCACTGGAAGAGAGCCAGTGATACCAGCATAACACACGTCACAAGACCGGCCTCTATGCGCGCGCTGCTACTTGTATAGGCATTTTCCATTACCATACTCTGACGCAGAGAAGCAAGAGCCTTGGTACTCTGCTGCAGAGCGAAAGAAAGGGTTCTATCCTCCAGATGCACAGTCTCAAACCCGAAATTCGAGTTCGAAGAGCCGACAAGTGCAACAATAACGAATGGCTCTTTACTTTAGAAAGACTGCAAAAACCCTGACAGGCTCCCTAACAAAGGGGCATTAATGCGCCACATTGACACACAGCATGTCGTTCCGCGTTCATTCGACTGTTCCAAATGTGAAAAACTCCTCAGCCGTAAGCACGGCATAACCTACCATCTGGCAAGGGTCATCGAGATTGACGTTGATAGCGGCATGGTAGATTTAAGAGTATTGGGGGTTTGGGTCTGGGTCGAACCTAATCGGTGATTAACTTTTATGGGGAGTAACATCTTGTGATTCTTTGGCACAGTTCCTATGTGAAGATGAATGAGGATGACTTGCCTGGAAAGATGCCATTGAAAATAAAATCAATAAAATAATAGCTACAACACATGATTTTGCCGGTGATCATAGGAAACGGGAGAGCATCAGGGAGTTGTAAATTAGTGGCACGAAGGAGACATCTTAGCTGAGCGCATATCGCTTTACCAAGATCATATTTGAGTAGAAAATCAATCGTGAATGTCATTCTCAAACTCAATATATATACAAGATAAAACAATATCTAAGAAATTACAACAAAAAGTGATCAATTAATCTTCACAGATGCCAACAGGTTGATCTTCTCATTAAGCGGAGCAAGCCCTCCACTTTGCGAACTCAACGGGCGATCCGAGCCAGTTGGGCTGGTCGGGCTATTTGGCAGTGTCGGGGTTGTCGGAGTAACTGGGCTACTCGGGGGAGAGAGGTGCGAGTTGATACCGCTGACCATAGCCTTAACAACGCCACTGAGACCACGACCACTGCTCTTTCGAGGAGGATCAACAGGAGCAGGGGCAGGAGCAGGAGTGACCTTGCGGCCTGGCTCGGGAAGAGGTATTTGGGGCTTCTGGGAACGCATCTGGTGCGTGATCAGCGGGCCCTCGACGTTGCTGGAGATCAGCGCCAGCTTGGAGCCGAGCTTCTTCAGCATGCTGTCGGCAAACTCGCGCGGGATGGCGTGGCTCGAGAAGATCATCTCAATGCGGATTTTATCGCCAGCGGGTGTGGCCAGGATGGACATGTCACAGGCATCAGGCGAGGGACAGACGAAACCAGGAGCACACTTAAGAATACCCTCAAAGTTCACAGGCTGACCTGGGGCAGCTTCTTCGCCACCGAAGTCCTGGTATTGGAAGACGGAGCTGAAGCGAGTTGCTGCAGACCAGTTGGTGCACTTGTTGATGATCTGCTGGAAGCCCATGCTTTCGTGGGGAATTGTGTCGGTCTGCTGCTGCTGGATGTGGCGCAGGAGCTCGAGGACAGTGGTCATATTTGTCATGTCAGCTCGTACTGGAACAATGTTCAGACATGGGCCGACGATGCCCTCGACACCATCGAGCGACAAGTTACGTCCAGACACCATGTGTCCATACACAACATCGGGTGTTGCGGCCATATCGGCGAGCACAAGAGCCCACGCGGCCTTGACGACAGTGGCAGCTGTGATGCCGTGGCTCTTGAATGCCACTAGAGGCACCATATCTGCAGCCATTGTGTTTAGCACGTTGGTTTTAGATGATGTAGTGTGCGTGACGACCGAGGTCATGTTCGCACCAGCGAGCATCTCCTTGTAGAAGGCTTCGGCGTTCTCACTGCTGTAGAGCTGCATGCGCACGAAGTCCCCGAATTGGGTTCTCTCAGGCAATTCGTCACGGCGGTAAGCAGTACGTAAGTCCTGCATCAGATGAGGCATAGAGCCACCATCATACTGAGCGTGCGAAATGCGCATGATCAGTCGGTGCTTGGTGGCGCCGTTCTTGACAAGCATGAAGCGCACGATAACCTCGCCCAGATGAGGTGGCCGAGCGAGATCCTCACGGATGAGAGTTTCAGTTGGGTCTTGCTCATCTTGGTAGTGTAAGCTGTACTCGGGGGTGACTGTACGGAGCACGACCTGGATCAGTGCTGAGCCAGTCGAAACGAATACGGTACGGAGGATGTCATGACGGGCGATGAGCTTCTCACAGGCCGTCTGCAACCGGTGGAGGTCAATGGGTCCGTCGAAATCGAAGACCAAGTAGTTGCTCCAACCACGGGTCTGGTTGAGACCGCCGTTGATGGCGAGCGACTGGAAGTCAGTGGCCTCCAGGGCATCTTGGACCTGGAATGCAGGCACGCCGACCTGGGGGAGAATGATGTCGTCAAGAAGTCTATTCTTGGAGATTGATTTGAGGGTGGAGAACGGCTCGAAAGTTTGAGGTAGCTGCTGCTGCGACAGAGACTCAGCAAGAGTACTCATGGCTTCAAGAGTTGGGTGCTGGAAGATGATGGCAGTGGATAGGGGGATGCCTCGAGTACGCGATGCCGAGGCCAATCGCATGGCAGTAATAGAATCACCACCCAGGCGAATGAAGTTGTCATTCAAGCTGATCTGCGCAGCAGGCATCTTCAAGACCTCTGCCCACATCTGCTGCATAGTAACCTGCATATCAGTAGTGGCTGGGCGAGTATCCTCAGTGGCACCAGAGTACTCAGCCATCTGGCGATGCGTAAATCCACTTCCGATCTTGATCAAGGTCTTCCGATCAGCCTTGCCAGAGGGCATCTTGGGAATGTGATAAACCGGAAGATAGGCACTGGGAATCATGTGCATGGGGAGGAAGTCTGACAGTCGGTCCTCAAGGCCAGAGACAGAAGTCAAGTGTCGCTCATTCAGCGCAGGAATGATTGTCTCGGGCTGATTCATCATGAAGATCGAGTTTGGCTTGCGGCGGGCCTCTTCAGGAGGCACGGGGATGAATGCAACCAATCGAGGCTGGTCAGAGGCATCCTTTGGGCAAACAATGTCGACAACGGCATCGGGCTTGTTGGGCAAGCTTTGTTTAATGCGATACTCAATCTCTCCCAGTTCGACACGCTGGCCGCGCAGCTTGACTTGAGTATCCTTTCGGCGCTGGAAGTCGAGGGACCCATCAGCATTGTAACGAACTAGATCGCCGGTCTTGTAGACAATAGGAGATCTCATCTCGTTACCAAGGTCCATCCACAACGGGTTCTCAACAAATGCAGCCTGTGTCTTGGCTGGCTCCTCCAGATAACCGCGGCCAACGTTCCAGCCCTCGAGAACCAACTCTCCGACACTGCCAACAGGCACCAGTCGGTGGTGATTTGTGGGCATAACAACCCAGGCAACACCAGAGCACATGTGTCCAATGTTACGTGGGCTGGTACTGAGCGTCACATCAATGTTGGAAGTGGAGGCAACGCAGCACTCAGATGGACCGTAGCCATTGACCAGTCGCACACGGTGACCCCATGTTTCGATGTGGGATTGAGACATGGCTTCTCCAGCCAGAATCAGAACCTTGATGGATGGTACATCATCAGGGCTGAGCAGGTTGACAAAGGATGGCGTGAGCGCCGCCCAGTTGGCCCTTGTGTTGCGAACTGCCTCGGCTACATCTCTCTTTCGCTGCTCCTCAGATGCAATACAGACACAGCCACCAGCGATCAGCATGGTGATTGTCTCAACTATACTGGCATCGAAGGTCCAGGAGGCAAATTGCAGGCCACGAGAGTTACCATCAATCAGCATTGCGGGAGCATGGGTCACTGAGCCAATGGCAAAGTGGCCGTGTTGAATGATGGTACCTTTGGGCTCACCAGTACTTCCAGATGTGAAAATGACATACGCAGCATTCTCAGGCTTCACATCAGATGGAGATGGCTCCGGAAGATTTGCCTCGGGGGTCTCAGCATCCAGAACGACGATATTGAGATCTTCGCTCATGCTACGGCAAAGATCGTATTGCTGGGGAGAACAGACGACAGTCTTAGCCTTGAGCTTCCTGATCATGAGCTGAATACGGTTGGCAGGCTGGGATGGATCAAGGTTGAGGAAGGCACCTCCAGCACGCAAGACACCGAGCATGGCGGGCAACGCCCAGCGACTCTTCTCAAAGCAGCAAGGAACAAAGGTTTCCGGCTGGGTGTCCAATTGGCGAAGGCGGCGTGCAAGACGGGCAGCATGCTGGTCCAGTTCAGAGTAGGTGAAAGAGCCGTCCCAGGAGCAAACCGCCTCGTGATCAGGGCGTTCGGCAATGCGTTCTCCGATCATCTGGTGAATAGTTTTGTGGATAGGCTTCGGAATGTGCTTGTTCCACTCGCGGATACTCTTCTGGTCTTGGGCACTGATAAAGACCAATTCATTCAGCTTCTTGTCCGCGGGGGCGGAGCACATCTGCTGCACAAGGTTCTCGAGCTGACCGAGGATGCGCTGTACAAGGTCCTTAGAAACCAGACTAGAATCATAGTGGGCGGCAAAAGCGGCCCCATTAAACTTGAGGCTACATTCCAGAGTCAAGGCGTAGGTTCCAAAGTTAGCATCAACATCGGAGACAGCTCGCAAGTCAATCTCGTCGGTTGGGATATATTTCTCCTTGTGGGGCTGCACCACCAGAAGGGTCTGGAAGTCGCAAGCCTGAGTAGCAGCTGCGCTCACACGGCTGATGTTCTGCAAACCAGCTTGTTCAAACGAGATCATCTTTGTAGACTGGGCCTGGACCTCACCGATGAAATCGCGGATCGTCAGAGTGTCGTTATCAGGGAACTTGACGCGCAGTGGGACTGCGGCAATACCTGGCCCGAAGAGTTGGTCTGCATTGGCAATGGGTGCGTTACGACCGGACACAATGGAGCCAAACACCACGTCGTCTGCCTCCGAGTGGGAGCCGATGAGAACACCCCACGCGGCGCGGATCATGGAGGCGACAGTGATACCGGCAAGCTCATCGGTGCGGTTAATGGTCATCTCATGCTCCACGGAGGCGTCTGCGACTGGCTGCTTGGATGTGGAAACGGCCGAAGGGAACTCGTTTCGGGTGGCACCCGCCAGGTACTCCTGCCAGAACTTCTTAGTAGCGTCGGCATCGGTGCTGACCACATGGGCCATGAACTCCTTGAAAGTGCTATCACGTTCCATGGTCTGGCCCTTGTATGCCTTGTCCAGACGATCAAAGGTCAAGTCCAGCGTCCAGGCATCGTAGACGGCATGGTGAACGGTCCAGACAAAAGTCCATCCATGTCCATTAGGAACAAGGCCATAGCGGGTCAAGAGCTGGCCTGCCCTCATGGGGCGCTGCTTGTCCATTTTCATGTAAGCCTCGAGAGTATCGGCGGTGCGCCATTCGATGTCCCCCTTAATAACAGCCTGGTGCGAGCCAGTCTGCTCAGGGTAGACGATGCACGTCCGAAGGACAGGATGAGCTGTCACCACCTCCTGGAAGGCGCGCTTGAACTGGTTCAAATCGACCGCTGGGCTCAGAGCGAGGGTGTGATGGGCCACATAGGCGCCATCACGGCTATCCGAGAGAGCCATCAGACCCTCCTGCATTGCAGTACATGGGTATAAGTCTTCGATCTCCAATGGAGTGACCTGGCAGAGCTTGGCGACCTCCTGAATGAGAGAGTCAGCATTATCGCCGACCAGGGAGAATGGGACATCTTCAAAGGTCTGGTAATCCAGCTGAGACACGGACTCGGCCATTTCATCCAGAACAGGGAGGGTAAAGATCTCTGCCACGCTGAGCTTAATGCTTGCATTCCGGGCCAAATTGACCAGCTTCATGGCATCGATGGAGTTTCCTCCAAGCTCAAGGAAGCTGTCGCCCGCAGAGATGGCTTCTTCCTTCAAGTCCAAAGCTTCAGCCCACATGCTGCGTAGCACCTTGCCGGTGCTCGTGGCAGGTTCCTTGTAGTCCTTCTTTGCAGCTCCAGTTAACTCAGCCACTGTGAGTGTGCAGGCAAAGTCGCCAATAGCCTTACGGTTGATCTTTCCAGAAGCGGTTAAAGGCAAATGATTGAGCTTAACGGCGGTGGATGGGACCATGTACCCAGGAACGGATTCGGCCACCTTGCTCTTCCACCCAGTCAGCTGAGATTCAAGTTGTCCAGCGACCTCCTCATCAACAGGATAGAAGTTATCACCAAACGCCTTCTTCAAGGCGACGAAGGCGGCAAGCATGGGCCGATCGAGCTGGTCAACGGGCTTTGCCAGACCGACTACGACCTCAATGCCGCGAGGGACGACCTGTCGCAGGTGGAACTCGACCTCTTCCAGCTCGATTCGCTGACCTCTGAGTTTGACCTGCATGTCCTTTCGGCCAACAAGGTTGATGCGGCCATCAGTTCCATATCTAACCAAATCACCGGTTTTGTATGCACGCGTTGGCACACCGCCACGCATCTCCTCCATCCAGGGTGTGCCGGAGATGAAAACGTCGGCCGTCTTGTCAGGCTGGTGGATGTACTCACGACCGAGGATCGGGCCCTCGACGACCAACTCTCCAGTTGCTCCGAGAGGTGCAAGTCGGTCATGATCCGTCGGGTCCACAATCCAGGTTATGCAACCAGTACCAGTTCCAATAGTTGATCGTTCAACTTTGCCCGACAAGTCTCCAGTCACGCAAACTGAAGCCTCGGAGGCACCGTACATGTTCATCATTGTCACCCGGCTGCGCCATGTGTCGAGACTGTCTTGTTGAACGGGCTCTCCAGCCAGGAGGAGGGTTCGGAGCTGTGGAATGTCTTCGGGCTTGATCGACCGGAGGAAGGACGGGGTCAAACATGCCCAATTGGCATTTAAGTCACGCATGGCACCAGCGGTGCGTCCCAGTCGATCCTCCTTGGAGGGGACACAGACGCAACCACCTTCCACCAAGGGAGTAAATAGCTCGAATGTGTTGACAATGAAGGTATATGAGGCAAATTGGAAGGTGCGGGTCTCGCTGTTGATATTCATCTTCGCAGCGTGTCGTCTGGCACTAGAGCACATGGCGCGGTGCTCATGGACCACGCCCTTTGGCTTGCCAGTGCTTCCCGATGTGAAGATGGCAAAAGCGGCATCATGGGGGGAGGCACGACGAGGAAGAGGGGAGGAGGAGGGAAGGCCGAGGATGAAGTCGGCGTCGACTGGGATGACGTTCGAAGTCATGCCAGATAGCAGATCGCGGTAAGCTGGGGCTCCCAACGCGATCTGCGCATCTACTTCGCTTATGATCGTTTGCAACCGATCTACTGGCTGCGCCGGGTCAATACACACAAAGGCACCGCCAGCCTTCAAGACACCTAGCATGGAGACTACGGCCCAGAGGGACTTATCGAAACAGACGGGCACAAAGACTTCAGGGCCAACATTTTGGGAGATCAAAAAGTTGCCCAGTCGGTCAGTGTAGTCTACCAATTGCGCGTACGATATGGAGCCGTCCCAGCACTCCAATGCTGTGGATTCGGGACGAGTCTGCGCTTGTTGGTCGATAATCTCATGCATACACTCCTCGATCATTTCGGGGAGGTCCGCGTTCCACTCTTCGAGCTGGGACCATGACGCAGGACCAAAGAGATCTACTGCGCCAATTGTGGTTTGAGGTGAGTTGGTAATTATGCTGGCCACATGGGCCACGCCTTCAGCTGCGGCAGTGGCCACGTTCTCGCCAATCGTATGTGAAGCGTATGCTAAGGAGGGGGTATCGGAAACTAAGAGGGCAAGAGAGCACTGTAATGATTAGCAACCCGAAACTAACCACATAAGCTAGCGACATACCGATGTGTTCTCCAAATCATCAAGTGAGGAGTTTGCGCTTATCCACACAAGAGTGTTGAAGGTATTTGATGCGATCCATTCTGAAATAGACGAGCTATTTGACTCGCCCGAAGCGTGTGAAACCTGCAATTTTTCCAGCGCAGCAGACGCAGGAATATCGCCATGGCAGACTGCAAATCGCGACGCAGGATTGCCATCGTCAACTCTGCCAAATGCGATCGTATCGCTACCCACATAGTATCGCAGAACAACTGCCCAAGCGCGCAGCAGCACCTTGCTGGCGACTGGGCTAGAACCAGAGAGGCTTAATGGGATGGATTTGAATCTCCGCTCCTGGAGGTTCTCCGTGGGAAACACGCATGGCGCGATGTCCAACGAGCCTGATACAGCTTCCAACATGGCGATTAATTGAAATTAACGAAATCAGGCGAGATATCGGCCAAAAATCCAAGATATTATAGTATATGACGAACGAGGGGCAATCTGTAGGCTGTGAGGGACTGCGTCAGTTGAGAAGACTGACAGGTAAATCATCAACAATCTCCGATACACCGACCACTTTCGCGTCGGATCTGCAAAGTTTTTTTTTTTTCATTTCTAACCCACGACTCGGTTACAAATTCATGACTTCTTCCGATCTGACCCATCATGAACCTAGGATCAACCTCCAAGGGGTAGACTAGTTGAGATAGCTTGAAAGGGGGTGGTCCACCCGTGGGGGGCACCTGAATGATGTGGATGCGGCTGAAGTGTATGTGTAGATGGAAAATAGTGGGACCTGACATGAGATATGTATCGCAGTGTATCTGAGGTAATCCCATGGAACGGACCCATGGGTACTGCCGTACATACGACGTCATTACCGCGTATTGAGATCTTCCTGGCGTGGTCTTGCCATCCGTAATACAGATTGAGATCGATACGATCATGTGGGTCGATTGATGGATTTTCATTGGCACGGAGGTCTTCTCAGCTCGTTTATTTGTTTGTTTTTTTCTGGCGCTGTGCGACACCCGGCATTCTTAAATGAACATCCATCTCGACATGGGTGGCATTGAGCATTATGGTTCTCATGGCATATTCTAAAGGTGTATATATGCCCAATTATCATGCATTCACTCATTACGCTCCAAAAGTCAAACATCAAGCTAGACGGGCTTCAGTGAGATCAGAACATTCAGCGATGATGTGGGTTTCCTAACAAGGCAATCTCAAGGAACATCACCAGGCAGTGGACCTGAAAACCGGCTTCTCGGCCCAAACCTATCCACCAGCTCGAACATGCTGTAGATTTTAACCCAGATTATTCACGGTTATCTCGCTCCACCCCAGGTTTTTTCTTCCCCTGACGCTAAAATGAAATGTGTACATACAGTACAGAGTAATGTCTATTGATAATCCGGCAATGCCTTGATCTCGGGAGATGCCAAGGCAACTAAGGTCCTGGACCCCATATAGGGAGATTAAGACTTTGAAAGCGATGATCGTAGAAAATTAATAAGTAGTAGAGCATTCGCTTCACGTCAAACGTTTGACCTGTCAGTCGCATCAATCGCATCAGCACCATGCAGGACACAGAAAGTGTACTCGTACAAAGCAACATTGACCGCCGCACATGCGGCCGCGTCAAGCCTATGCAGGTTCTAGTCTTGGGACTGTGCCGCACTGGTACCCTATGTAAGTATTTACACTTAGCAACTGATAGGATTAAATCCTTCAAGCCGCCTCGGCGAACGCCACTGACAACTTCCAGCAACATGGCTTGCTCTCCAGGAATTAGGTTACGACACGTACCACATGACGTCCATCATGCAGAACCCTAAGGATGCCGAGATGTGGACTGAGGCCTTCCAGGCCAAGTATCATGGCGGCAACCCTTATAAACGCAAGGATTGGGACCAACTGCTTGGCCACGTTGAGGCCATCACCGATTTTCCTGGTGCCGTGTTCGTCGAGGAGCTGACACAAGCCTACCCCGACGCTAAGGTCGTGCTGACTCTGCGCGACCCAGATGACTGGGTGCGCTCAATGCAAAAGACCATTATGACCCAGACCTACAGCCCAATTGCCACGCTCATGGGCTGGATCGACTGGGAGGCCTTTGGCGTCGGCAACCACATGTGTCGCGTCGGCTTTAACGGAATGTTCCGGGGTGATTTCGAGCGCAATGGCCGCCAGGCCTTTGTCGAACACTACGACCTTGTCCGCCGAGTGGTCCCGGCTGACAATCTTCTCGAATGGAACCCAAAAGAAGGATGGGAGCCGCTCTGCCAATTCCTAGGCAAGCCAGTCCCCGAAACTCCCTTCCCTCGGGCCAATGATGCCGCTATCTTCAAGGACAAGTCGGCGACCGTCGTGCGAGCCGCTTTCCTTCGGTTGGGAAGGAAGATTGCCGTGTACGGTCTGGGCATTACCGCCGCCTACTTCGCGGCCCGATATGGTCATCGTGAGCTTTTACGAAGATCTTAATTTTGGATGTGAGACGATGCATGGGCATAAAAGACTTCTGTGTAAATAGTACAGTATACATGTATTTTTAATTCCATAACTTAATACAATCATTTGATCTTCAAGGTACATGTAGTTCGGCAACACGGTTCGGCATTGCAGTCAAAACAAAAATAAGGGTTAATAACCATAATAAATTAATTGATTTAAAAATAAAAGCAATAATAATCCAAAATAGTGGGTCCCATGTCGATCTGTAAACTTTGTGGACTAGGGGTACTTCCCGTATGGTAAAGGTACGAAATCGTGGCCTCCATGCGGAATACCAAAATTTCCCGAAGACCCACAGAACACCTGGTCCTTCATCGTAAACTTGTAATGCTCCTCTGATCCACTATTCCCCCACATGCTGAGCACTATTAATCTAGTTGTTCCAGTGTTTCAATTCTAGGGAATTGACAGACCCTAGTTCTCATGCACGGCCTATTTTATTAAGATAACTAGGAACACAGGTGGTTTCTATCCCAGAGCTTTATAGTTCATGCAATGTGGCTGGGAGGCGGCTTAAGCGCCGGGTGGATACCATTAGATCATATACTCAAATCTGGGTAACGATCGACCCTGATCTATATCCACTTCCCACCCCTTTCTGATCCACTCAAGCCCACACTCTATCTGGCTCCTTCCCGATCCCCTGATCGTCGGGAGCTGTGCGATGGAGCTGAAAATCTCTGAACTTTCGTCTCGCTCATTTTCCCTACTCCTTTCTCTTTCCTTAGTTCTCCAGTCTCTCTTTGAATCTCTCACTTTTTGCCATTACCCTTCTGAGACCCTCTTTTTTGCCCCAACTCTCATTCACTCTTTTCTTTCCCCCCACTTTTATCCTCTTGGTGATTACCTTTTCCTTCCCTGATCATCCGACTCCCACTGTATAATGCGGTTCATCTGGATCACTGCGGCCCTCGTCGCCGGCTGTCTCGGAGCTCCTACGACCAACCCAATGAACCCCGTATGTTGTCTCTCGCGACGGTCACTCCGTCTGGTTAAGTATACATTTGCTGATATTTCTTCATCGCTCCATAGAATGGTGATGTGGTAAGGATCTCCTCTTGAGCTCGATATACTTCCAAGCTAACCTGGCAGGCTGTATGTGAACCCACCCAATCGGATGTGTCCGACCTGAGTTGCTAACCTGGTGTGATTGACATTTCTAGCCTGTGTGTTGATCCGATCTTTTCCATCTTGGGCACAACATTGATATATTCCATAGGTTGTATGACTCCATTCTCAAGATCTACAGATTATTGACTGAAAACAATGATTTCTAACGGGGTTCCAGAACGTGAGTCGCTCCACCGCTTGTTCAATTGAATGTACAGAATACTGACCTTATTTAGAATGTATGACCTGTCACCGCCATGTCTCTGGATTTATGCTAAACAAACCAGGGCGTGAGTGTCTCATGAATGATAGTACTCAATATCTAGATACTAACCAGGCATTCTTCTCGGTACCAGACTGTATGTATATCTCATGGTGTTGTGATATCCGATTGGACTAACATTTGACTCTAGGTGGTATGTGCATCTCTTATCCAACCAACAAATGCATCAGCTGAACTCCACTGACACGATGCTTGCCGAAATACCCAGACAGTAAGTTCTTTATTCACCTGAAATTGTATGTCGGATCTGGCTAACCGAGATAAAGAACGTAAGTGCCACAGATCTACGCCTGGATATCTAATCGACCCAGCATAACTGACACGATACATACAGAATGTAAGTGGATCGACTTCTGACTGTATTGGTATTCCGCTAACGAGTTTACAGGTTGTGAGTACCCGGTGATCCCGAGGTCTATGGAAGGGCTGACTACGGTGAATACGGAGCACGGCTGATTGATAACAGAGCGTGAGTGTTCATTCGGTTGCAACTGGTGAGTGAGTATGCTAACAGTCGCAGTTTGTGAGAGTCCCTGTTGAAGACGTCAGTAAGGTAGTGCCAAACTGACCTTGTTGCTTGGTTGATTCTAGTTGGTAAGTGGCCGTTTGCTCTTTAAATCGCACGACTGTGTATGCTAACCCTTTATAGAGCGTAAGTGCATAATAACCTAATGAGTTATGAAGACACGACATGTGCTAAAATGTCTCTTTCACCAAATATAGCTTGTATGGCCGACCCCTTCCCCCATCCGTTTAACTCGGTACTAACTTGCAGCAGTGCGTAAGATCTCCCGATCTTTACCCATGTTGAATCGCAATTAATCTAACCCACTCACAGCGGAAGCTGAAGATGGTAAGTCCGATTCAAAGCCCATTATCAGTGAATATATGCTAACAAGCCCAGCGTTCCGGCCCTCCGACCGACGGCAACGTGGACCCTGTGAACGAAGGCGATGTTACTAACAACATCTCCTTCCTTCGCTTATGCTAGATCGATCGATCGACAGGCACGGTATGTACTGTACCTGAAGATCCAGATCTACATGTAGCTGGGTATGGATAGCGGAACGGCAACTGACAGATCTGTAGACTAGAAACTGAAACCCGCGGACAGAAGTAGGGTTACGGTTAGAGACGGAGGACGATGGAGGACGGCAAGAGAAGGGGCTGTGCATAACTAGGGCTGCATTCATAGTGGCTATCCGCTTACCCGGTCAGATTAAATTACCATGTGTTTGCAGCGCCCTAATCGCTTTTCCGGTATAGATTTGTTCCACCGTGTGTAAATGTAGCTAAGCTATAAGGAACTCTCCCCTCCTTTCCACAATATGGTTCTATTCTGCTGGTGCTTTTTGCCTATCCTGTTGGTGTACTTAACACCATGCAGTGGCAGCTAAAGGAGGCCGACACTCAAGGATGGTCACTAATCACTTGAACATTTATTGTGGATCTTTTGCAACGCGATTTTTGAACCTTCCAGGTCGAAAGAGTCTTTATGACTTGCTTTCTATTCATGTCTTCGCCGGAAACTGAAATTCTTACAGGCTATGAGGGTTCAGGTATGAATCTCCTTGAATTGAATATACATTCCAGCCATCCACACAACACACTTCACATTGACATTGACACGATTAAATATATTAAGCCGGCTAACACACAACTGCTAATTAAGTACTATCATGAACTCCGAACACTGACATGACTTTTAGTTCTTGCCAATGGCGGCACGCGCCCGGCGGTCACGCACGGCCGAAGCAAGCGAGCGCATCGACTGCTCAGTGGTCTCCCAGTCGATACAGGCGTCAGTAATACTGACTCCCTTCTCACAGCCCTCCAAGCGCTTAGCAGGCTTCTGATTACCCTCACGGATGTTTGACTCAACCATGACACCGATGATGCAGTTCTCACCCTGGCGCATCTGCTCCTCGATAACCTTGAGAACCTTGGGTTGGTTACGATGATCCTTTTGAGAGTTACCTGTGATTGTCAGTGATGATCCTATCAACTGGATGCGCAGTACATACCGTGAGAGCAGTCGATCATGACGACCTCGCGCTCGTTCTTGGAGCGCAGCAGCTCGCAAGTGGCCTGCACTGAAGCAGCATCGAAATTGGTGCCCTTGGAGCCTCCGCGCAAGATGACATAGCCGTCCTCGTTACCTTTAGTGGTAGTGGTGGCAATGACACCCTGCTTGGTGACACTGAGGAAGTTGTGACGGGCACGCATGGACTTGAGAGAGTCTACGGCGGAGCCAACGGTACCGTCGGTGGAGTTCTTGAAGCCGACGGGGAAGGAGAGACCAGAGGCCAGCTCACGGTGCAGCTGGGACTCAGTAGTACGGGCGCCAATAGCACCGACACTGATGAGATCCGCAGTGTACTGGGGAGAGATGGTGTCCAGCATCTCACAAGCCACGGGCACACCTGTGTTGGTGATGTCTACAAGCAGCTGACGAGCAACCTTGACACCCTTGTTTGTGTCAAAGGATTCATCGACGTCGGGATCATTGATCAGACCCTTCCAGCCGACAGTTGAACGTGGCTTCTCCAGGTAGGCGCGCATAACGATGCACAGATCGTCCCGCAGCTCCTCTGCCAGCTCGCGGAGACGGCCGGCATATTCGAGAGCAGACTCGGGGTCGTGAATGCTACAGGGACCAACAAGGACGAGGAGGCGATCGGACTCGCGGCGGATGATCTGACGAGCCTCAATGCGGCTGTTCAGAACTGTGAGAAGACTGTTGGCAGTGTGTCTGATCTCGTACTGGACCAGTTCGGGAGGCGCCAAGGGGGTGTATTTTTCGATCCGGACATCTTCGGCGAGCTTCTGACGCAGAAGCTCGAGGTCAGAGGTGTTCAGAAGTGGGGTTGCTGAAACGCTAGGCATGTTGCTATGAATGAAAGATGGAACTTGATTAAAAAAGGTCGAATATGGAATCACCCGGCAGACTGGCGAAGCTATAAATGTTTTCCAGGATACCTCCTTACCACTACTTCAACACATGTGCAAATTTAATTTTTCCATTACTTTCTAGTTTATGAGGGATAAAGCTGGATTGGAGCTCTGGGTCCAGTCTATCTTGCCGTAGACGGAGCTTATGATCGAATTAGATCGTTCTTCCAAAGGACACTAGAATCTCTCCTGGCGATCCCTCGCAATTCTTTCACTTTTCAGCTACACCGTACCGGTGCACGGATATATCTCTGACGTTCGTACATACATGAGCGGGCCATAGCCTCATAGAGTTCTGCTCGCCACCAAATTATAAGCTGCTCTGGCCCAAGAGTTGGCACGTTGTGGATCAACTGGCGATAAGATTGGTATTTTTTTTTTTTACCAGAACAGAGGGCATCAATCACACTGCATAGCGGGAAATGATAATCGGAGACGTGTTCAAGCGCTACGAGCTTTAGGAAAGTGGGGATGATGTGGATTTGGCGGAATGAGATCGATGAATCCGCACGGGTGAGGTTGTGATATAGAGCGCATATATTACATACCGTATGTAATAATGGTAATCCACCGATACACGTATTGGCGGCGATACTCGGTACATCGCCCCACCGATTGAGCTAGCCCAACTGGGACAGTGGGATCCACACGGCACAACCTCATCTTCACCTTCACCTCAACCAAGCTCCACCACAGCTGTCTGTGACAATATGGGTATGAACATCCCTGAGTTCCATGGTTCCTAGTCGCAGTGTCGTACCCACTATACATTGGTTTGTTAATCTGGGAATTCAAGCAAATGCAAGGGAGAAATCTGAGTTCAATGGTTGTGTTGGATGTCAGACATCTAATGTACTTGCTACAGTATGTACACGTCAAAGCCGGCTTGCCAAATGATCACCGTAGATCGTTTCTACTGTTTGGGTCAGGCACATCCAGGAGCGGGAAACAGAATTTGTCAAACCTTCGGTTATATCCCGTCCACTGCACTGTGAGTCCACGTCAGAATGGAGTCATCTGCTTCTACCGACAGACCGGATCGGCAACTGGGCAAAGTTCGACGCACTGGCGTGACACGATCCCTAGTTGTAGTGATGTACGAAACTAGTACTTTATGTACGCCCTGGTTGGGCCACTTAGGGGAACTCCAGTTCGCCTGTCTCGATGCTCGAATTGGACCCGCTTTGCCTCTCAGCTGGTTCAGATTTCAGATTCAGTGGCCAAGTACCCATGCATGTCCACAATAGGAGGTCCCCGAAGTCCGGGAGAATCATTAGAAACCCCCATGTGAAAAAAGGATCACATAATAGAGTGGGCCTGTACTTCATCGTATTCTTGCTTTCCACAAACCTAACTTCCTTTCCTTTCCCAGATTTCATGCGTTCTTTTGTGTTTTTGTCTTTGCACAGTCTGTCAGACCGGACCGCCACTTACTGGTCCTGGATATAGTAATTGTTTGATTGAAAAATGCCGGCCACTGTACTCGATGATGCCAGTCGGCTTCGCCAGCTGTGGACGCAGCTGGTGACCGATGTGACTCCGTCACAACTCCCTTCGGGGCTCTTCTCGAAGAACCCAGTTCAATCCCCAATTGGACGTCTCAATGTGCCCATGGACATGGCTGCCGTCCATGCTTGCTGTCAGCAGTGTGGTGTTTCCCCATTGATGGTTGTCCAGGCCGCCTGGACTGCCGTTCTGCGTTCCTACTCTGGCGCGGACAATGTGATGTTTGCTGGCATTGGCATGAATCCACGATCAGCGAAGCAGCCATGGACAAACACCTCTGTCTGTTTGGCCCGTTTGGAGCATGAGAGCTCCGTCATCTCCGTTCTCGACACAACTCGCGAGGAAGGCCTGCTACAGGCAGAGTCAATGGTTTCTGTCCCCGAAGCCTTGAGCATCTTTTCCACATTAGATCCCAAGCCGTGCAATTCGGCCATTTGGCTCAAGAACCCCCAGGTTAAGGCCGAGCTGTCCTTGACTGATGCTGTCAATGAAAGGACTGTAAGTAAACATTCTGATTAGAAAGCCAAAGTCAGAATTAACACCGTGTAGTTCGACTATGTCGTCCAGATCGATCCTTCATTGTCCAAATTGGACCTCGTTTTCTACAAGCCCCATGTTTCTCGTGCCCAAGCCGAGTATATCGCCAACACATTCGCCGACTACCTCCAGATTGTTTGCGAGGACCCATTGCAAACTGCGTCCAACGTGTGCCACCCCAGTGAGCTAGACGCACTTCAGATCGAGACATGGAATCGTATCCTCCCGAGAGGTAGAAATGTCTGCGTCGATCAGTTGATTGAGAAGGCCGCCAAGGAGACTCCTGATGCCCCGGCTCTGGTTTCTTGGGACGGTGAGATGTCATACTCTCAATTCAACCAGGCTGCCAACAAGGTGGCTGCCTACCTTGAATCTGCTGGCGTCAAGCGTGGTGAGCTGGTCCCTATTTGTTTCCAAAAGACCATGTGGACCATCGTTACCATGATCGCTCTCTGGAAGTTGGGTGCCGCCTGGGTGCCTTTGGATCCTAAGCAGCCACGGCAGCGCTTGGATACCATCATCCAGTCAGTGGAAGCTCGCACAGTAATTACTTCCGCACCTAACAAGGACCTCGTTCAAGGCCTCGCCTCACAAGTCCTCGTGCTCGATCCCTCCTACATCCAAAATGTCCCAGAGGTCGCTTTCACGTCTCGCTCACAACCTCACGACATTTCCTTTGTGATGTTTACCTCTGGAAGCACCGGAAAGCCAAAGGGCGTTGTCCACGACCATGCTTCCGTGTCTTCCAGCGCATTACATCATGCGTCCGCTATGAATATCTCTAATAATACCCGCGCCCTTCAATTCGGCGCCTACACATTCATTATCAGCACATTCGAAATCTTTACTACTCTAATATTTGGTGGATGCCTCTGCATCCCGTCAGACCATGACCGACATACTGACATTCGTCCCGCCATTCGCTCTTTGAACGCCAACTGGGCCATCTTCACCCCCAGTTTCGCCCGCTCTATCCACCACGAAGACATCCCTTCTTTGACAACTCTCATCGTGGCCGGAGAGGCTGTGGCGCAAGATATTATCGACCGCTGGGGCCCTGTTGCCCAACTAATTAATATTTACGGCGCCTCCGAATGTAGTGTCGTTATGATTGGCCGCATGTATGCCGATACACCGAGGAGTTGCATTGGCAGAGCCACAGGAGGTCTCTCATGGCTTGTTGACCCCAATGACCACGACCGTCTGGTGCCAATTGGATCCATTGGTGAGCTTGTCATTGAGGGTCCTACTCTGGCTCGTGGCTACCTCGCAGACCCTGAGAAGACCAAGGCTGTCTACATCGAAAACCCTGAATGGGCTCGCCAGAACGGCATCACTCGCCGCTTCTACAAGACTGGTGATCTGGCTCGCTATGATGACCAGGGTCGCGTGCACTTGATCGGTCGCAAGGACCTGCAGGTGAAGATCCGTGGCCAGCGTGTTGAGCTGACTGAGATTGAGGCTCACATGCGTGCCATTAATAACAGCGTCAAGACTGCGGTCGCCATGATTTCTCCCGCTGGCAAGCCAATGCTGGCTGCCTTCATCTCAAGCAAGAGTGGATTTGGCCCTGAGTTTTCTCATGAGTTCTCTTCTGCTCCAGCTGACAAGGCATCCATGGTTACTATTGCTGCTCAGATGAGCGACCAGCTCAGCAAGCAATTGCCATCGTACATGATTCCCTCAGTGTTCCTCCCGTTGGCTTTCATGCCTCTGACTGCCTCCGGAAAGACTGATCGCCGTATCATCACCTCCTTCGGTGACAGCCTCACCTTGAATGGACTTGCTGCCGCCGCCGGCAATGCCACCACCGCTGAGCGCCGCATGCCCAACACCCCAGCCGAGTTCACCCTCCGTCAAATCTGGTCTGACATCCTTCACTACCCTGTGGAGGATATTGCTGCTACTGACAACTTCTTCCACCTGGGAGGTGACTCAATTGAGTCCATGAACTTGACTCGCCGCTGCCGTGCTGGAGGCTTCCAGCTTCAGGTAGGTGATATATTGGGCAACCTTGTCCTGGGTGACATGGCCAAGGCCATGGTGCCTACAACCACATCTGAGATCCCTGCAGCCGCGCCATTCGAGCTTCTTGATAAGGACACCAAAATGGCCCATGTCAACATTGTCTCTGCTACTGGAATGCCTTCTGGCCTCATTCAGGATGCCTACCCCTGCAGTCCTCTGCAAATTGGTCTTATGGCCTTGTCCAACAAGATTCCTGGCTCTTACATTGCTCGCCACACTTTGGAGCTTCCTAGCAATGTCACTGTCGACAAGTTCAAGGAGCATTGGGAGCAGATCGTCGCCAACAACGATGTTCTTCGCACCAGAATCGTCGAGACCGACGAGTACGGTACTGTTCAGGTTGTCGACCGCGCTCATGTTGAGTGGGTTCACGGCACAGACTTGGAGAGCTACATGGAGTCAGACGAGAAGTCTCACATGGGCATGGGCAACGCCCTCGTTCACTACGGCATCATCACTGGTTCCACGAACACATTTGTGCTGACTATCCACCACTCTATCTACGATGGTATGTCTCTGGAGATGATGTTCAATGACCTTGTTCAGGCTATTGAGGGTGTCACCCCACCTGTCCGTGCTCAGTTCCGTGACTTCATCCAGCACATGATGCAGAAGAACGCGGACAAAGCCACCGAAGAGTACTGGCGCACGGAGCTCTCTGAGGGCGACATGACTACCTTCCCCACTCTCCCCTCTACCACTCACCAGCCTCTGGCCAACGAGTCGCTCGTTCACAACCTCAAGCTCAGCCGCAAGGGTCCTTCCGACTTCACCACTGCAACACTCATCCGTGCTGCTTGGTCTATGGTGCAAGCTCGGTACTGCGATGCTCCCGAGACCGTCTTTGGTTGCACTCTCAGTGGACGCAATGCCCCAGTGCCTGGTGTTGAAGACATCGTTGGTGCTGTGATTGCCACAGTTCCCATCAAGGCTCAGGTTAACGGAGAGCAGCCTGTCTCAGAATGGCTCCAGCTTGTCAATGCCCAGTCCATCGAGATGACCGCTGCTCAGAACTATGGTCTTCAAAACATTGCCCGCGTCGCAGAGGGTGCTGCTGCTGCTTGCAACTTCCAGACCTTGCTTGTCATCCAGCCCGCAACCTCTGTCTCCGAAGACAGCATTATGCAACCTTTCTCCGCCCCTAAGGCTAACTTCAGCACCGTCGCTCTGACTCTCGAGTGCAGCCTTGCCACCGATGGCTCTGTCGAGATTCACGTTCACTTTGACAACGTTGTTCTGTCCCGTCCCGAAGTAGTTCGCATTGTCGCCCAGTTCGAGCACGTCCTGCAGCAGCTTGCTTCATCTCCTGCCGGCAAATTGGCCGACATAGAGGTGATTAGCCCGACTGACAAGGAGGACCTTTTCAAGTGGAACGCCTCAATTCCTGAGACGGTCAACGACTGTATCCACAGCCTTATCTCGCGCAACAACTTCTGTCAGCCCCAGGCTCCTGCCGTCTGTGCTTGGGATGGTGAGTTAACTTACTCAGAACTTGAGACCTTGTCATCCAAGCTCGCCGCGCAACTAATTCAGTCTGGTGTCGGACCCGATGTCTTTGTTCCTCTCTGCTTCGAGAAGTCTATGTGGACCATTGTCGCCATGCTCGGTGTCATGAAAGCAGGTGGTGCCTTTGTGGCAATGGATGCCTCGCAGCCCACTAGCCGTATGCAGCTGGTGGCCAAGGATGTCAACGCTCATGTCATGTGTCACTCTGAGGAGCAACTCGACCGCTGCCCTGGCTTGGTCGATAGAGCAATTGCTGTTGGCCCCGGACTGCGTGATCACAGCATCCCTCAGACACCTCCTACTCCCGTCGCTCCCACCCACGCCGCCTATGCCATCTTCACCTCCGGCAGTACCGGTGCTCCCAAGGGATCCGTCATCGAGCACCGTGCCTTCTGCACCGCTGCCCTTGCCCACAAGGAGGGTCTCCAAATGGGAAGCCGCGTCCTTCAATTTGCCTCTTACGCTTTTGACGCCAGTATCCTCGAGATTCTGTCGACTCTGGTTCAGGGTGGCTGTGTTTGTGTGCCCTCTGAGTCTGAGCGTCGTGGAGACATTGCCGAAGCCATGACTCGCATGAATGTCAACTGGGCTGTGCTTACACCGTCTTTCGTCAACACCATTGACCCCAGCACTGTTCCTACTCTGGAGACTCTGGCTCTGGCCGGTGAGGCCATGAGCGCCGCTCACGTTGCCGCATGGACTCCATATGTCCGCCTGGTCAATGGGTACGGCCCATCTGAGTGCTGTGTCTGCACGACTTCTAACCGCAAGGTTGTTCCTGGTACGCTGCCCAACAACATCGGTACTTCCGTCGGCTCTGCCAACTGGATCACCGACCGTGAGGACCACAACAAGCTCGCTCCCATTGGTGCCATCGGTGAGCTGCTTGTTGAGGGCAACGTCCTGGCTCGTTACTACTTGAACAACCCGGAGAAGACCGAGGCAGCCTTCATTCAGCGTCCCTCATGGCTGACATTAAACCGCTGCGACCGTCTGTACAAGACTGGTGACTTGGTCAGGTATGCTGCTGATGGATCCATCCTGTTCATGGGTCGCAAGGACACACAGGTCAAGATCCGTGGCCAGCGTGTTGAACTTGGTGAGATCGAGTACCACCTCGCCCTCCCCACTGATGTCTCGCAAGCAGTTGCCTCTTACCCCAAGAACGGTCTGTACGCTCACAAGTTGGTTGGTGTCCTTGAGCTTGCATCGACGTCAGGCTCTGATCTGAGCCTTGTGTCGAACGAGGACTTCGAGAAGTCGGGCTTTGACCTCCCAGCCCTGACTCAACATCTCTCGGAGACTCTCCCCGTGCACATGGTTCCCGTTATCTGGATTGCCGTCCACAAGATCCCCAGTTCTTCTTCCACCAAGATCGACCGCAAGGTAGTGGACCAGTGGCTTGCCAAGCTTCCCTCTGACTTTGAGCCTACTCTGGGCATCAAGCGTGAGGGCCCTACCACCTCCAACTTACGGGCCAACGAGACCAAGGCTCTTGCTATTAGCAAGAAGATCGATAACCTTGTCAACCGGGAGGATACTCCTCTAGAAGGCCGCGACTTTAACATCGCCTCGATGGGTATTGATTCCGTTCAAGCCATTAGCTTGGCTAGTTTCATCAAGCAGCACTACAGTGTCAAGGTTGACGTCGGACGCCTTCTTGACGGTCGTATGACCGTCCGTGGACTGTCTGCCTTGATTGACGCCGAGCTCTCCGGTGAAGTTCAGGAGGAACTTCCTGCCTTCGACGCCATGAAGGAGGCCGATGCTCTTTTCAAGGACATCCTTGCCAACACTCTGCCCCAGAAGACTGTCTTCGTCACTGGTGCAACTGGTTTCCTTGGAACACAGATCTTACGTCAGGTCTGTGACCGCCCCGATGTTGGGCGCGTCATTGCCCACGTTCGTGCCAAAAGCCCATCTGATGCCTTCAACCGAGTCAAGGATGCTGCTGTTCGTGCTCAGTGGTGGTCTGACTACTACCTGAGCAAGCTCGAGGTCTGGTCGGGTAATCTTGCCGCGCCCCGTCTAGGCCTGGAGCCCAAGCAGTGGGCATCGCTCAGCGGTGATAGCCCTAACGATGGCCTTGTCCACGCTATTATTCACGCTGGTGCTGCTGTTAACTGGAACGCTGGTACCGAAGTCCTTCGGGCTGCCAATGTCGGCTCCACTGCCGAGCTCATCAAAGCTGCTATCAGCTCCCCTGCCCGCCCTCGTATGTCCTACGTCTCTGGTGGCTCTCGCTGGCACGTAAACGAGACCGACCAGGAGATTGCCAACGAGATTGCGCATGCCAACGGATACGCTCAGACCAAGTACTTGTCTGAGCTCCTGGTCAAGCAATTTGCCAAGTCACACCCCAACCAGTTTGGTATTGTCAAGCCCGGTCTGATTCTCGGAACCCCCGAGGAAGGTGTTGCCAACACTGATGACTTTGTTTGGCGGTTGGCATCTGGAGTTGTGGACGCCAGCGCCTTCAGTGATGACTATGGAAACGGTTGGATGTACGTAACTAGCAGCACCCGCGTTGCTGAAGAGTCACTCAAGCAGGTGTTCTGTCCTCCTGAGACAATGAAGACTGTCACCTTCATGACTGAGGGTATCACTGAGCGTGAGTTCTGGGAGATCTTCCACCGTGAGCTCAAGTACCCACTGCGCAAGGTGGACCACAACACTTGGCTAGAGACGATGCGTGAGTCTATCCAGAAGGAGGCTAACGCACACCCTCTGTGGCCCGTCTCCCAGGTCTTTGACGCACTCGAGGGTCGTCTTGGTGGTGACGTTACGCTGGACCCTAACATGGTGTCGCCATCACAAAAACAACATGTTAAGGCCACAGTGCGGCGTAACGTGCAATTCCTCGTTGAGGCTGGTTTCATTGCCAGCCCTTCAGGCAAGAAAATGAAGTATATGGCCGAGAAGGTGTTCCAGCGGTCTGGAAATGTCTGGGAGAACATGAAGAGGATGACGATCCAAGGGAACTGAACACATTCCCATTTCCTGATGTAACATTTGATCCTTGTACTGGATACTTTGCGGTGTTATTTTTTGGTACTTTCTCTGTATATATATTCTTAGCTCATAATCCTGTTAATTGTGTTATTCAGAAGACAAATGTACGTTAATTGTACATGAGGTCGTGGATGAAGTTGTAAATGAAGCCAAGTATACAGATCACAACACAACAAAACTTCAATATGGAAAATGAACAGTGGGCCTCGTCTAATAAATAGCACAATCCGATTGATTCCCCGCTGGCAGGTCCATGGAATAAAGTCCCACTAAGTCATATATAAAGCCGATCCCCCCTGGGTCGCTCCCTCTTCCTTCCACCCTTCTACCCCAAGCCCACCTATACCTACCAACCAACCAAAATGGACGCCTTTGCCCCTGCCCCGGTCCCTCCCACAGAGCTCGGTCGCTACCGAGTGTTGTCTTCGACAGCTGGTATCCGTGTGTCTCCTTTGCAACTTGGTGCTATGTCCATCGGCTCAGCATGGTCCGCCGCAATGGGCACTATGGACAAGGATGCCTCTTACAAGCTCCTCGACGCATTCACAGAGGCAGGTGGTAACTTCATCGACACAGCCAACAACTACCAGAATGAAGAGTCCGAAACATGGATCGGCGAGTGGATGGCTAAGCGCGACAACCGTGACCAGCTCGTTCTCGCTACCAAATACACCGGAGAGTACAAAGCCTACGCCAAGGGCAAGGGCAAGACTGTCAACCACGCTGGCAACCATAAACGCAGTCTGCAAATGAGCGTCCGCGACTCTTTGGGGAAGCTGCGTACTGACTATATCGATGTTCTGTACGTCCACTGGTGGGACTACACAACTTCCGTTGAAGAGATTATGGACAGTCTGCACGCTCTCGTGCAGTCCGGAAAGGTCCTCTACCTCGGAATCTGCAACACACCCGCATGGATTGTTAGTGAGGCAAACACTTACGCTCGCCTGACAGGCAAGACCCAGTTCAGTATCTACCAGGGCCGCTGGAACGTACTTAGCCGTGACTTCGAGCGTGAGATTATCCCCATGGCCCGTCGTTTCGGCATGGCTCTTGCCCCCTGGGACGCTGTCGGTGGCGGCAAGTTCCAGACCAAGGCCGCGCTTGCTGAGCGTGCTGCTAGCGGTGAAGGTCTGCGTAAGATGATGGGCTCTGAGCAGGGTGAGGACCAGGTCCGTATGAGCGAGGCTCTCGCTCAGGTTGCTTCTGAGCACGGCATCGAGTCTGTCACCGCTATTGCGCTGGCTTACGTCCTCTCCAAGACCCCCAACGTGTTCCCTCTCATCGGTGGCCGTAAGGTCGAACATCTGCACGACAACATTAAGGCTCTGAGCATCCGTCTCACTGATACCCAGATTGCCTTCCTTGAGGCTGTTAAGCCGCTCGATATCGGCTTCCCTCAGAACATGCTTGGCGAGGAGCCTGGTGTTTCAGGACAGAACCCCATGGCCATGGCTCCCTCCGGACAGCTGTCATATGTGCGCTACCCCAAGGCTATTGGATATGAGTAAATGAACACTGGAATGATATTGAGAAGTCTGCAAGGATGTATAGATCCCCCATGGTTGACGATTTGTTTGATCGTGAAATACTAGTTAATAATGTATGCAAGAATATATGAAGTGTTTTTGAGTTATCTTCAAACCTACCTGCTTTGAGATGTAACGCGTTGCCCTTGTACATGTGCTCACAAGTACTCACAACGATTGTGAACGCGCAGTCTCTGTGTAATAAGGACAAGTTGCTGCCATATATTGCAGGTGATAGAGACTGGAAACATAGATTCTGCACTAGCGATGAATGGGGCCATAAGACTGAGAGAAAGTTTATAGAAGGAGAAGTTTGTGTTATAGAATGATATTAGCTAGGGTAGGCAGCACTAGACCTAAATAGGACGCGAATAGGAGACTTGATCTAGAAAATTCAATGCTGCCGTGCTAGAAAACTAACGAAAGTGCTATCTTATGCGATAGGTGACTATATCCCATTAGCACTAAGAAGAATCGTTGTCGTTTGCCTAGAGGAGCGTTCTTCTAGCGAACTCATCCGTTTGTACTTTATATTCATAAGCTATCTAAGAAAGCAATTAGCCCCTCGCACCTCTCTTGAATATCAATTCTGGTCCTATTTCTATTAGCCCGAGGCAGAGGCATTCTCGAAGGGGGTCTAAATACGGCGTGAACTCCTCATAAGAATATTGAGAACCCCCAATGAGCAGTATACCAAAAGTGTATAATACAATAATTGTTGCAGTAGATATCTGCTCGATAATTGAGGACATAGAGTACATGATCAAACAAAGCAACCCGCTCCATGCAAGGAAAGCCAAAATAGAATATAGAAAAACCAGACAAGACCAAACAGATCAATCACCAGAAAGATCCTGGCCGTGTCTGATCCCGTCCCCGGGCATAGGATCCCTCAAGGTTCCAAATGTCTTGTGAACCGGGGACTAGAAATCACAAGTCGACGGAATAACCATTCGACACAGGTATCAAATCAAAAGCAACACAGCCAACTCAAAGAGAACAAAGTGAGAATTATGGCAGGTGGACTTCCTTCTGTTGCCGGGCGACGGTCTTCTCAACATAGTATCCAGGATCGGGTTTCCGCTCCAGGTGCACCTCCTGCTTTGTGAGCCGCTTCTCACACTCCTCAACCTGGACCAGCTCCTTGACTCTCATGATCTGACCGGCGACGGATGATGAAACAGGGTGGAAGACTGTGGCCATACGCTTCTTAAGACCAAGGGCCTTGAGGACATCTGTTGAACGGCGCGGGAGACCAATTGCGGAGCGCATGAGGGTGACGCGGAAGTAGCTCATTTTGGTGGTTTGATTGTTTAGAGGACGGCGGAGAATAGCGAAGGTTTTGATAATTGTTGTTCTGATGGTTCGGTGTCGTCCGGAAGTAAATCGCACTCGGGGCACACAGAATGCGTGTGATACGCTGGGCGATATTAGATTATTGGTAGATAGGATATAAAGACAATATGCGTGATGCAATTATCCCTGATGTTTCTGCGCGAGGAGTGGGATCACAGCTAGAAATGATCGCGGATCTCGCAAATTCAATTGAAGGGCGGTGTGTCACGTGTGGATTCTGCCGCGATCTGATGACCGCAGCGGCACGGCGATGTACTTCCTTGATAGACAGTAACTACACCAAGCCAGTGGAGAGTATGGGCTTTGAAATCTGGGTGTAAATATTCATATACCTGGTTTACCCAAAGCTCTCTTGATTTGCTATCACAGAAGTACATCTTATGCCCGCATTGTTGACACCTCACCCCTCGACAACTTCGAAGCATTGAGCCGCATCTACGGAATACCTCCACTGCAACAATGGCGCAAGTCAACACCGATAATACGACTGTCGCTATGCCGCGACTGGAGGATCTTCTCCGACACCCAGAGGATCTGGACAAGATCGGCAGTCTCAAGGCCGACTACTTGCGGAAAAAGGCGGCGGTCGATTCACGGTTACGAGAAGGTCTCCGGGACCAATTGGAGGCCGTACAACGCAGCATTGGTGCCCTGACGGAGGGTCAACGACAAGTCTCGAAAACGAAGGATGAGCTCCAGGGCATCGACAAGCTGTGCGCCGAATCGCAGGAGAGCGTGGAGGACTTCGCGCAGATCGATCAGCTAGCTCGAATTCAACGGCATTTCGATGCAACCCTTATGATGAAACGCGGGTTGGAAAATTTTGGTGGCGATATCCAAGAAGTGGAAGAGCTACTCAGGGAGGACGACGAGGACATGGAGAACCAGCCCAATCTTCTCCGTGCTCACATGCAGATCTCGCGGTTGCGGGATTTCCGTGACGAAGCTATGGATCAGATTGGCAAAGCCCATGATCAAAGTAGTCAAGAGACCTTGACGGAGTATTTTGAGGGATTGGACTCTGTCATTGAGTGGTTCGATGACCACCTTGGAACCGCATGCATGAATCTTATTCCCTTGGTCCAGTCGGACAACAAGAGCATGGTTGTTCGACTTGCAGTTGTGGTGATGAACGAAGAAAAAAATGACGACACAGTCCGTGCTTTGCAAGAGGCTCAAAAAGATCACAAGGACCTCGCAAGCCGTTTCAAGTCTATGAACATTGGACCAAAAACTGTGCGCGGGTACAAAGACAAATTCATTCAGGCTATTGAGCTCTACGCACAAGGTCAATTCGAGGAAACATTGGAGAATTTCCTAAGTGACCCGGATAACCTAGAAAAGAGCTTCCGATGGTACTTCAACGATCTGTTCACAGTCAAGCAAGGCATGCAGAGCCTTGTCCCGAAGAAATGGAAGATCTATAAGACATATACAGACATTTATCATCGCCAAATGCACGACTCTTTGGTTGGCATGATTGACGACCCCGAGCTGCCAGCTGACAATCTCCTTACCATCATCCACTGGAGCGACAAATACTACAAGAAGATGAAGAAGCTCGGCTGGACACCGGCAGAGCTCCAGCCCAACATCCTGGACGACCGGGAGCCAGAACTGGTACGTCAATGGCAGAGCGTCATCATCAACGCAGTCGAGGAATGGATGGACCGCATTTTCAACGCCGACAAGAGGTCACTTATGGACCGTGTCTCGGATGCCCTGGATAACAATGCTGAAGGCCACTTCCGTACCAAAACCCTGGCAGACATGTGGCGCATGCTTCACGAACAAATTATGGCGTCAGGAGCATCAGACCGTGCAGACGTAGTGGAAGGTGTGATTGACGCCATGTTCCGAGCACTCAAGGCACGCCAGAGCGCATGGCAGGCACTCATCGACGAAGAATGCGCCAAGCACCAAGCTGCAAGCGCCGACCAAGCTGAAGGCGTGCAACTTCTGCAAGACTGGATGATTGGTGTGGCCAACGACCAAATCTCCTGCATTGATGACAACGAGGAGACAGGCCAATTCGGCTACTTGACCCGCTTCAAAAACGACTTTGAAACCCTTGTCACGGCTAAGTACATGGCTACAAGGGCGAATATCGAGCTGGAGGTTCTGCGCGATAGCTACGTCGATTTGAGCACGCATTGTCTGGCCAAGTTCGTCAATATGGTCTTTACTGTCGATCTCGACTCTGTATTACCGGACATTTATACATCCAGGTGGTATGGCGAGTACGCCATGAAGCGTATTACTTCAACATTTGAAGACTACATGTCAGACTACACACCCGTGCTGCACCCCTCACTCGCCGAAATCTTGGTGGAGGAACTATCAGACGAACTACTAGTGCGATACTTGGGAGCTGTGCGCAACAAGGGCGTCAAATTCCGCCGCCAGGTCGACCCTTTCACAGAGAAATTCAAAGACGACGTCCTAACCGTCTTTGCGTTCTTTGAAAACTATCCCGATTCATTCGAAGGTACCATCAAACAGAAGTGGCGACTCGTCGATTGGCTTGTTCGCTTATTAGCGACTGAAAAAGGACCCGGTCTTGTTGAAGTATACGAGTCCTTCAAGTTAGAATACTGGGATCTGCAACTTTCCTGGGTCGAGGCTGTGCTGCGCACCCGTGATGACTTCGAGCGTAGCATGATCACCTCGATCAAGGCTAAGGCGGCGGAATTATCTGTTGAACGAGGAATGGAAACTATCATGAGCCGATTAAGATGATTTAGCGGCGATTGATACGGGTTCTTTGAAGAGTCCCACCCTTCTTCAGACCCATAATTTGGGCATGTCAGATCAGTATTTTGAGCAGATCGTTCGCTACCTATCATCTCCAATGCTGAGTGAGCAATGCCGTGTCTTGCTCTGCTTGTCCTAGGAGCCGGGTTCCATGCAATGGCCACTGAATTTCGATATTTTCGAGTCTTTGGACGCAGTCCATCACCGCATGGGCCAATCAAGTCTGGGCCTGAACCGAGTCGGAAGGGAACTCATGAGATAATGAAGACCTCCACTACATGTAATAACTCAACCCAAGCAGGCTTGGGTTCTGTTCACACATTAATAGTACTAGTAACAGAACAATGAAATCTTTTGAACTAGTCATTTGAATCGTATCTAAAAAGGTATCTTACTTGCACGTCTCGTAGTCCTCCCTTTCTTTACGACCGCTTTCTCTACCCAATATTTGAACTTGCTTGGGGAGGGATTCAATGGCTACTTCTCATCCAGGCTTCTCTCAGAGACGACCGTGTACTTCTCGCCGAGACGATTATCCAAATCATGATTACTGCTGACACCGGGATGCGATGAGATCTTTTTCGCCCCCATCTCGCAGATGGCGATTGTGTCCAAGGTAATATCTTTCGCCCAAATGAAGGGGTAGGTAGGCTTCGATTGCCGAAAATCCACTGATTGGGAATTCCGTGCCGGGGATTTGGGTTGCCTGCTGTTACCGTCGGCAACCGGGGAATTTGGACTAAAAGGATCCTCTGTGTTGAGATTTACTGGTCTTGCATTGGTCCGTGTCTCATCGGTATAGTAATCTTTATACAGAGACACGAGATCACGAGCATCAAATGTAATACGTTTTGGTGGTTTCTTCCCATCTGCGCTTTTGTTCTGGGTGTTATGTCGACCACGGACGTAAATTGTGTTCACGAGGGTTGCATGTAGTAGAAGCGGACGGGGTTTGGGCTTCCGGGACAAAGCGGCTGTATATGGATCCACAATTGCTGGCAAATGTGAGCTTCCAGAAGAATCTTGCTCTGCTCGTGGAGAAGTATCCCCGCTGGCTACTTTATTGTCATCGGCGGAGGGTTTTGCCTGCATTTTGTCTCTGGTGGGTGCTTTCGAAGCCTCGTTCTGGATGAATCCAGCTTCAATAAACTTGTCCCGGAGCATCACGCAGAACGGGTACAAGCGGCCCGTGAGGTCGACTGGCGAGGCATGTAGAATACTTGCCGATTTGGCATTGGGGAGCGCGTGCAATGACTCAAGCGAGACCATCATAGGCTGGTTTTGGTTTGGTTCATGTGTAGATGTTGATGATTCTGATGGATTATTGTTGTTCTTCTTTTGAGCAGCAACTCGATCGGCCTCACTGATCAGGGCTTTCAAGTCGAGAGATTGGAAAAGAGATATAGCTTGTTCCAGGCGCTCCTTGCTGCGAAGACTCATTACCCCTAGTGTAAAGTGAAGAGTCCCCAATGGGCGGAATGCGCCGCTAGGAATACTCAAACATGAGGTGCTGGCATGATCGTTGGAAGTCGGCAGGGAGATCGCACCGGGTCCAGGCAGATGAACTGTTTTGAAAGTCGTGACCGAGCACTCCAGTTGCGCAATTGAAGTAGTGTTGATCAGAGGCAGGCAAAGAAAATGGGTCAGAGGTTGTCGTTTTTCGTTATGCACTTTCTGAGATTGATGCCTTGGTGTGCCTTTGTCTGTCATGGTACGCTGGTACTTCTGAGCTGAAAGTCTAATTGGGCGGTGGTGGATATTTAACCCAGTGCGGAAATCACCGCGGCAGCAGCGAAATATCATGGGTCGGTGTGGTTTAAGTTAAGTTGGCTGAAGACATGTCGTGAGAATAAAGTCAGACGTCAGACGCACGGACCAATCCATGACCCTTCATCGCTCGTGCACATTTGAGAGCATTGCTTGTATTTCTTTATAGATATCTACCTTCATCTTTCTTACTAAAAAAACTACATTGATGTACAGTGCTCACTTCCTATCTCATGACGTGCAAAAATACATAGAAACCGAGGCAATTTCTATGGGACAAGCAATCCATCCACCAGCTCGTGATGAAAGCAAAAGAGAGGTTCACTGCACAGGAAGCACATAAGTCTTGCGCACCTGCGTGGAAAGTTACTCATCTGCGTGGAAAGATAGTGACAACAGTGGTCGAAGGAGAAAGGGAGGGCGGGAGACCGTGGTTCTAAAGAGACCGAGAATAACCATCGTCAGCTTGATGCCCAAAAGCTGGTGACTGACCTCAACGTGATGGTAAAATACTACGGGAGAATAGGGATCTTAATCACGGGAGGAACTCACCGTAAAGGTTTTTCAAGTTCAGAGACAGCTAGCAACGGCAGTGGATGTACCGGCTGAATGTCACCAAGTTCCTGGAAACCCACAACCGCCATTCACTTTAGCTTAACTGTAGTGAGCCATACACCCATGATGCCGGCAAAGGGAATGATAGACAGATTTCCAAATCCCAAAATCCCATGATATGTACTCACCGGATGATTGTTTGGACGATCAAATGTAATGTGTGCAGCGGGTTGCAGTGCGGAGGTCTTAAAATCTGGAAGAAGCGGTCTTCATCAGCTTGATGCCCAAAATCTGGTGAGACTGACCTCATCGGGGCGGAAAAAGACTACGGGAACCGGGCATCTCTATCACAGGTGAGGAACTCACTATGGTTTTCACTAATGTTCTCATTCCGTGCTCCAGTGCGTCTTTGGTCCATCAGGTGTGCTCGTGTTGTACTATAGAGCTTTTTGTCAGGCTTGGAGCACCCAGTATGTTTGATTATGGCTCACCGAAGCAGTGCAAGTATTGCACCACCATCCTTCGCTTCCCAGCGTGTAAACAATGTGATCGATGTGATGCGGGATTCCTAGAGCCTATGAAATCTGGTCCTCCTCAGCTTCATGCGCAAAGCTGGTGAGAGTGGCCCCATCGTGACGGCAGAGCAGGGTTCAAAACTTCAGCATGTTCATCACGGGAGAGGGAATCACTGTTGAAGTGTTATGGCGAGAAAGTTAAGTCGACCTAGTCTATCAAGAGAGGCCGAGGAAGCAGTCAATACAATGCGAGGTTCATTTAAACTGGAAGAAACATTTCTCTCAGCTTGATGCCCAAAGCTGGTGAGACTAATCTCAACGTGACGGCAAAGGGAGGAAATTACAGAGAATGGGCATCTTAATCACGAGTGAGGAACTCACCACAAGTGTCGGAGCAGATGCGGTTGACGGAAGTGGATACGTTCAGGTTGTACGAATATCTGTTCGAAGGTCAGTACATGTCAAAGCATGAGGCGATGGGTGAGGAGACATGGATACATGATTGCATGAAGGCATGAAGAGGTCAAGGTACAATGACATAGCGACATGAGTCACAGGGCCTCAGTGAGGCAGTCGGAGCAGCTAGCAGCAACAGCAAGGTCAGATATTGTCGTGTGGGTTGGAAACAAACTCGAGCATGTCGAGTACATGGCCACAACGATGGGAATGATGAAAAACATTATCCGAAACCCAATTGTGGGGATGGGAAGATGATGGAGAAGAGGGAAGAGGAGGGTAAATGAGAAAAGAGGAAATAAAGAGAGAGAAGTAAGGGCAGGGGATATATATGCCTGAAGAGTCAGAGTGAAGCTTTCGAACCTCTTTCCTCATCGGGTAATTTGCACTGCGCAGGTGATGAAAATCAGCTGTACCGTGGAGAATATGAAATTCTTGGGCTATCAATAGCAAATATACTTCATCAATCAGGTCTCAACCTGTCTTCATGGGGCTAGAAGCTGGAGGAGCGATGACTCCGAGCAGTGGACTGCTGGATGGAGTGTGTTATAACAGAGAGTCGATGGTTATGAGCCTGCTATTAAGGGAAATTATCAGTAGAAACTTGAATAGAACTATCGTATTCTACGTTTTGTTCAATATGGCATCGCCATACCCCATTCATACACACTTTAGTGACTACAGTGCACGCAGTATAAGACCGTTCGCTCATTAGACATGCAAGTAACAGCCTCAGCGTCGAGGATGTTAGAAACAACGTAGCCGCCGGAACCAAGGAACACTATACCTTCGGTCACCACTTAATCTGTAGCTAAGGCTCCCAGTCAAATGTAGCCCAAGAACAGGCTAGGATGAGGCAGGTCACCACTTATGCCTTCCCAGGCTACAAGTACGGCCACAGCTACAGCTACAGCATACAAGGAAAGAACAGATGACAAAGACAGGTATCGAGCAGCTTCATCTTCTCGGGAGCATGTACAGTAGCTAATACACACAAAATCAATACCAAGTCGTCAAACAACCTTCTTCCGGCCTTCAACAACACGCATAACATCAGCAACGTTGTCCTTGTCACCCTTCTTCTTCTTAGGTCCACGCTTCCTCTTCTTGCCGCCTCGGTTGTCATCGTCAAAGTCGAACAAGACCTGGTCGTCCTCCTCTCCATCTTCGTTGCGGCTCTCTCCGAATCCCATGTCCATATCTGCATCATCCAGGGCGTCTCGGCGGCGTGCCTCTTCAATAAACCGTTTGTGTCGAAGGGCTGCTTCAGAGGACTCGCCTTCTTCGCCCCCAGAGGGAGAGGTTTGACGGATGGCTGCAGCTCGCTTAAGAGCCGCCAGAATGGTAGGATCCTTCGTGAGAGGGTTGGAACGGTCTTCGGGCTCTTCAGTAGTTGATTCTCCGAAGTAATTCCTTGGTTTGGCCGGTGCGCTGTCGGTCGTGGGTTTCTTGTCTGTTTTGCTGACAGTATCCTTGGCCAGTTTCTGAGACGCAGACTCGCTTGTTCCGCCCTCCTCGTCGGACGAAGAATCATCGCCTTCGAGCCCAGCGAGGGGGTTATAGTCATCACCAACACCGACGAAGATATCTTCGTCTTCGTCTTCAGGTGGAGCTGCGGCTGAGCGGGCAGCGATGTCAGCCGGAACCTCCATACCAAGGGGTTGGGCAGCCTTGTCAGGCATTGGAAGGTCTCCCGCAGCGGAAGCAATGGATTCGACAGGCTTATCAAGCCATCGGGTCTTCCGCTTAGTATTTCCTTGTGCGTCCGTGATGAGGAGCACCTCTCGTCGTCGGCCAGTCTCGTCACGCTCGACAAACCGCTTCTTCTCCGGCTTTCCATCACTAAGCTTTTTGAATTTCGAGCTCAAAGTTGACTCTGGCGGTGGAGCAGGAACAGCAGCAGCAGCCCGCTTGGCCTTCAACTCGCGCAGGATATCATCACGGGTCTTCGGCTTGACAGGTGGCGGAGCCATATTGCCCTTCTTCTTTTCTTTCGGCTCCTTGGGGGCAGCAGCAACTTCTTCTAGGCCCTTCGCCTCCACCAAGCGCTCGAATTCCTCATCTGCATCCTCTTTTGGCTCTTCAGAGGGTGGTGCTGGTTTCTCAGCCGCTTGAGACACATCCTCGCCAGCTCTGACCCTCCTAAGCAAATCCATATCCAATCCCTTAACCATGTGTGTGCTTCCAAGATCACCTCCAACTCCAAGGTCTTTGCGGAGCTTGTCAAATGTTGCTTGGTCGATCTGTCCTAACTTGACCATATCTTCCAATGCTTTAATCCGCGTCTCGAGATCCTCCCCGCGTTCATCTTCACCTTTCACATTACGCAAGTGCGCGCGATCCTGATACCCGGTTGGGAGTGCGGTACCCTTCGGCGCAGCAGAAGATTTGAACCGCTTGGAGGGACGATCGCCCTGGCGTTGTTCAGCGAGTTGACGGCCGAAATCCACTCCCGTCACGGATCGACTGCGACAAAACATGTGTTAGCATCTAAAACTCCTCTGAAATAATGAATCCCCCGGGTGACGCGACATACGGGGTCATGGGAATACTGGACCGCATTCGCGAGCCCAATAGCCCGCCGGGGGTTGCGCCGCTGCGCGACGCATCACGGCCCGGTGTTGCATTGGAGTCCTTGGGTTTCGAGGACACCTGGTCGGCCAGCAGCCGTCGGAATTGCTCGTTATTCATGGCTGTGATGTTGAGTGGCCTGGAGATGAGGTTGCGAAAGGCTGCACGTTGAAGGTGAAGATCCGGGTTGGCGTTTCTTATCGATAAGACTATCTCCGCAATTTTTGCCCTAAAATCAAGCTGGACTCAACCTTTGGATGGGCATTTCAAGCTTAAAATGACTTTTGAGATTTTTCAGCATTTGACATTTTCCAGGTTTTGTTCTACAAAGGCATCTGGATTGGTTCTCGGGATAAATTTTGGCTTGTTCGTTCTCCATGCCTAACATATATCTTTTACGTTACCACTGGTGCCAGCTTGCACAGTAAAACTTGAAATAAAGAACAGATAGCATAGCATTGAACCCTAAGTCAAACAGAATAACCCAGAAACATTTTCGATCTACAATGATAAAGCTTAAATGGACAGAATTCACAAACAATCATCATCATTTCCCCAATTCGCCCCCTTTAAAAAGACATGAAAAAAAGAAAGAAAGAAAAATCTAGGTGCACACGAATGATGGATCGCAAAAAACAAATGATCTTTTGGTGTTCATTAGATAGTCTCCCAGCCGCCATTGTTTATCTCAGACTCCAGCTTGCGGCTGATGGTAGCAGGGATGGAATGCGACAGCCAGACATCACGCAGGAGACGGTCGTACCGCTTGTGGTTGAGGATGAGTTGGCGGTTGCGACGGAGACCGGGATCAGCTTCGCCGTGGCGGTCAAGGTAGGGTGCGAAGTTCCAAGATCCGTTGGTATTGTGGAGGTAGAGCACGGTGCATTTACGAATATTGAGGAATAGACCGATGTTCTTGCCACACCTTTTGTTGACATAGATGTTAGTATTCCATGGTGTAAGATTGGGGTGAAGTATCAGGGTGTACGTACTTCTGGAGATGCTGGTTACAGCCACCAAGCTTATTGGTCATGCAGCATACAGCCTGTGAGCAGAAAATATCTCCGCAAAACAGACAGACGCTAGGGTCGCTGAGTTCCTTTTTGGAATTGGGGCATCGGCGACGATTTGCCTCTTCGATGAGGCTGTCGAAATACTTGGGTAGACCGACGAGCTCGAAAATAGCCGGGTGTGAGAGACTCGGCCAGAGGCGGTGGTCTTCGAAGCGGATACCTGAGCGCGAGGCATTCCAGTGGAAGATCCAGCCAGATACGACTGCGTCAAAGGCGTTATTGCTCCTGCGGGCGGGCTTGATGGACATCAGGATCTCATCGAGGGATGGGAGCTGAAGTGCCTTTGTAAGGCGGTCAAGCTCCGATGCATCGACGTCAGCGAAGCCGGTGTTCGGGAACTCGACGCCGTGCTGGACGTGAAGGAGGATGACTGCCTTGCGCAAGAAGGCCAAGCCATAGCTCGAAACAAGTCGGCGGACAGCGTAAATGACACTGCGGGTGGCGGTTTCCTCGCCGTCCTTGACGTAGCCACTCTCGGCGGGGAAGGAAGAGCCTTCGGCTCGTCCGACCGAATTTGCCTTGAGTTCAGCAACGATGGAGTCGAAGAATTGCTTGGTCACTCCAAATTGTTCGTCGGACACTGTGGGGTCCGAAGCGTGATCTTCGGAGTTGTTGGAAAGCTCCTCCTTCAGGCCGATTGGCCAAAGAATGAAGGTGACAGCGACCTTGACAATCTCAGCCACATAGCACATGTGGACAAGATGGCGAATATCCATGTTGAGAACTGGAAGCAGAGACAAAGACGCTTCGGCGAGAAATACGAAGGTATCCACACCCAGCAGTGGCTCGATATTACGGACGTCGTTCAGCAGGGGGGTACCACTCAAACAAGGGTGACCGACAAGCAGCTGGCAAATTTTCTGTCGATGCATCTCCTGGAACTCATTGGTGGTACGAATTTTAGGAGATCCCGTCGAGTGAAGACATCCGACAGCGGCGTACGTCAACGCAGTTTCCGATAAAACACGGAGATGAGTCAACATCAGGGGAGGGATCTTGTCCAGCAAAGTCGAACCCGGCTCAGACTCGACGCCACGCTGGGCGATCTCAACCGAAGAGATACTGAAGCCGAAGCTGCGGATCAAGGAGTCGGTGAAAACAAGATCGTCATTGTTGAGCGCCTCTGGGGTGTTGCTGAAGATTGAGCTGACGTGGTTCACCTTGATCGTCTTCTTCAGTCGCCTGTATATTTGAAGCAATTCCGACATAGGGCTATCAGAAGGACTCGAGACATGTTGAAGGGGACTGGATGGTGAAAGGTCTTCGGTGGGAGGGAAGATTCCTGGCATTGGCATGCGAGCCGACGCAATATACTGGGCGGCTGCAGTTGCAGGGAAGGACGAGGCCATCAGTTGGTCGATCTTGGTTGAGAGCGGGGGGACCAGAGTCTTGGAAAGGTAGTCAATGAAAAGGTCTGTGTATGGCTGCGGGAGAGATCTCTCCTTCTCCATGAGAACCGGGAAGTTCTGCTGCTGATTCAGAGCATGCTTAATGCCTAAGTGCATGTACTGGTCGAATGATTCGGATTCTTGGAGTGGCACAAGACATGACTCTTCCTTACCCTTCCAGGTAATAGGAAGAAATGCATTTCCAAGGGCCTTGCAGAGAGGGCAAACGAACTCCTTGAGAAGCGTGTTCTCAGGGTGGTTGCGGGCAATCTGCTGGGTGTGCCGCCGCTGGGTTGCTCCACAGTATGCCTCGAAGCAGGAGTAGTGCATGATGTGGCCACAGCCAGTAGTGACAGGCCCACGCAGAGTGCTCTTTGCATTGAATCCTTTGCTTAACCCAATCTTTTCGCTGATGACTTCACCACCAGAAGAGTCGAGTCGCTTGACTGTCGTGTGGTTCTCTCCAGCCACGCCGAAGGGACGAATTTCCTCGGCGGATCTGTCCAGACTTGTGGGGGTCTTGAGTGCCTCGCGAATTCTGTCGGAATCCCGGATGTCGGTTTGCCGCAGGATTGTACTGTCCTGGATCATTGCGAAAGTACCATACAGTCTAGAGTCATTGGTCTCTTCTTGACACAAGATACAAGTCCCACTGGGATACTTCCAGACCTTCTTTTCCGGAGCAGCCTCAGTGTCAGACTCAATATCACTGAAGTCTTCTTCGCCCCAATCAATTTTACCCTGGCTGCTCAAGAACTGTTGCTGTTGCTGCTGGAACTGAGCCATGACCTTTGCTTGTCGCTCCATGGCCTGTTTCTTCTTGTTCTCTCTTTCGCCGTCTGCATCAATTGCAGGAGAGTTGGTGTCGATTCTATCGAAGGGGAATTTCAGAGAGGCAGTTGCAGAATGATAGGTGCGAGGGCGCTTCTGCCACAGGCGCTTGAGAATGTGACGGATTTTGGGACCGGAAGAGCTGAACTCGGTCGTAACGGAAATCTTCTCCAAAAGACCGACAATAGTCAGGTTACCCGCCTTGATCTCTCGGGACTTGGACAAAGCGTTCCAGTTAAAAGAATTGGAATGCTCGTCAACCATGTCATCTTCATGAGAATCATCTTCCAACACTGCGGCAAGAATAAGATGCAAGATCACTTGAAGGAAAGTCTCAACACGTGTTGGGGGAATGCTTGGTGTGCACTCCTTGGATGAAATAACATATTCGAGACATTGGTGGATAATCTGCGCAAACAGCATAGTACCAGCAAAGCGAGGAAGGTCAGAGAATACGCCAGAGCTGATGGGCCGGAGCTTTGGCTCATAGACAATGTCAGATGCATTCTTGCCTGTCTTCTTGGCCATCCATTCCTTGTAGATGTTCTCGGCTTCGTCTCTTTGGTTCTTTGTGTAATGGGCACTGTATGGATCAATGAGGTCGAGGTTCTCGGGCTTCAACTCGAAAGTCCCAGAATCACTCAAGCCCTCTGGTGGGCGGAAATTGGCGACTTCTTCCAGCACATCTTGGAACATATCTGAGTCCAATAGCTTGTCACTGAGACGGGTAGAAAGATCCGAGAAAGAGAGCGGCTTAAAGCACAAAACATGAGCAATGTCCCGTTTAATATTATCGTTGGTGAGGTGGGTGCTATCATCGATAGCCGTTAATGATGTCCGATCCGTCAGAATGATCACCAGCAGATGAACAAATTCTTCTGCCACGTCCACAATCTGGGAATCCTCATAGCCAGGACGGGGAGTGTAGTTCCGAGCCATCCAATCGACCATTCCAAACCGGTGTGCAATAGAAGCAAGAACTCTGCTAGGATCGCAAGTCACCATCGCGGTCTGGAGGAGGAAGATATCTCTGTAGTACGCAAAGTCACGAGAAGAGACTCCGCGGTACTGAGACATTTGGTGACGAAGACTGAGACCGTTTCGAACCCACATGCCAGCCTTCATCTGTGCAAGCCAGGCACATACCCGGAGCGGATAATCGAACATAGTCAGAAGAAGGTCTTCAGTTCCAAGGGAAAGCAACTGGTCATCGACACTCGTTGGATCATTCGCCTTGGCATCTTGAATGGTGGCTCTCGCTGTCTGGGCAGCATCAAATAGAACGCTGCGCATGGTAGCGGTGCTGATGTTGCGCCCACACTCAACAAGCCAGGACAGAGTGTAGTGAAGTGCGTGGTGGAAACTGATTGATCCACGTTCAACGACGAATTCAACAACTCGGTGGCAGAGAACTTGACCAGAGGCGCCAACTTCAAAGTCGAAAGGCGGCAACGACTTGAACTTCACCTCTTCCTTGATCTCGGCCTGATCGAATCTCTTGCGCTCCATACCGACTGAATGAAGAATGGCAGTATTAGTTGTATTTTTGATTGCCCTCAAAAGATTTTCATCATGGTCGTTGTCAGGGTTGCGGAAGGACTCGCAGAAAATACGACAAAGCCGGTTGATCTCGCGCATGAGAATGGAAGCACTAATCCAAGCGTCTGTTTCATATTCAACGTGCTCACCAACAGCGCGCACATTGGGGCAAATGCCTTGTGATAGTTTGACGAGATCAAGGAATTGGGGAAGATATTGCTCTTCGGTCCGCACGCGGTGCTGGACATATTCGGACTGGAGGAGGTATCGAAGATCGAGGAAAAAGTGGTAAAGACGTCTGTTTGTGACCGAGCCAGCATCAAAGGCTAATGTTGCGTTGGGATTAACAGCTGTTGGTTCACTGACTTGTCTTGTCGTTAAGAAAGTATACAGGATGGACATAACCTTTGTGAGGAAGTTTCCTCGTAGCACGATCTCTTCGGTGATGGAGGGAGTAGTGAGCAGTTGTAGAGAAAGGTTGACAATTGAATGATCTGGCTCTCGGTCTGCAACAAGGTAGAGCTGTGCCAATGCCGTATACAAAGCAGACAAACGCAGACCCATGATGCGCTTGAATTGTGGAACATTGACAACGGTACTGATATACAGATCACGCAAATCAGTACGTGTCTTCTTCCACAATCTCAAATCATAGAGCACCAGCCAGTCCAAGCGAGTCCGCTGCCACAAGTCTTCGTATGGGGGCAAATTCTCGCCTGCAGCAGGCATAGGTGGCTGGACTTGCCAGTGACTATCTACCTTGGCCGGGCTCCTTCTGATCAAGCCAGGGGTTCGTGGAATGGAAATATAGCCACTTTTAGCGGTTGTATCGCGAGAGGGCGTTAGTCTGGATTGCTCCGGCTCAACTGATTCCCGCTCTACAGTTTCAGCGCGGGGTGGGCGAGGAGATTGCGGTTGCGCGCGAGTAAGTCCAGCCAGAATTCGCTCAGCCAAAGCGAGCTCCTCATCTGCATCCGCCATATCCATAGCATCTGTGTCTTGCTCGGCCTGCAGGCGAGACAGCTCGATCTCCATTTCATCGTCATCCTCATCATCCGCATCCTCGGCCTGGACATAAGCCTCGTCCTCATCATCATCTGCATCCTGGTCGAGTCCATCATCATCGTCGTCCTCGTCGTCATCATCTGCAGTCAAAATCACCTGACCATGAGCAGGCAAGTTGATCATGAGCGTGCGGCCAGGACCGTTTTCACTTCTCTGGTGATCATCGATACCTTTCATGCCAATGTCTTCATTTGAACCACTGCTACCCTTATTCCAGGAAGTGAGCATTTCCTCGCAAATGATCTGGCGGAAGATCTCATTGTCTTCGAGGATCTCACAGCCAGCAATATCGGCCAGCCACTCCACAATCGTCGCACACATCTGCTCGCGGAATGTGTCGCGCGCAGACCGCACCGTGACGGTGACCTTGATTTCCTCAATGATCTTTGAAACGGTAAGTAGCCTTTGTAGGTCTTTTGAGTATTTGATCACACTTCGACCGATATCATTTGTTTCGTGAGCCCGGGCCATACCGTAGCTTTCTCTTTCACGACAAGCACGCGAAACTTGGTTAGAAACATCTCGAATGGTATGCTTCTCGTCGTTCCACAACATGACTGCAAATTCGGGCTCTTCTTCCTCATCATCACCAGCACCATACCAGTCTGGACGCAGCCGAGATGCCTTCTCGTCTTCTCGGATACCCTCAGCAGTCTTTGGTAGCCGCAATTGCTCCGGAGAGCAGGAAATGACATCACAGAAATAATCGAGTACACGAGCGATAGTCAGACGAATCGAGTTCACAAGCTCAGACGGCAATTCATTCTTCGCCCGTTCCTTACCCTTGGCGTTGCCACTGTCCGTGTGAATAGCACAGAAGAGCGGCAGCCGCCATGCCTCATCGTCACCACAGTCACAGCAACCACAGTTCCCAGACGATAACGAGATCTGATATTGATGACCAGTATGGTCGGAAGAATCGAAGCATCGACTGCACAGCACGCAGGTATCATCCGCAGCACAGGTCACGCATCGGTATGTGGCCTCGCCAGCTCGAAAGATATGACCGCAACGCTTGCCCCGCGCAGCCTCACTATACTCGGCGCCTTCACGGGCACCCTGGGCCTCGGCAAGCTTCCATGGCCCCGTCGGAGTACCTTCTGGGAAAAGAAGCTCTACAAGTTCCTGGTTGTGCCCCACGAGCGACCGGAACAAAAGCTCTAGCAGATCCCGTTCGGCCGCCGGGCCATAGCGGTAGTTGTGTTTCTTAGGCAAGCGGAGTAGACCATCACCGAGGAGCTTCTCACATTCTCCGAGCATGAGCATGGCTTATCGTGGCCGGTTTGTTGCAGCCACTCGGCTGTTGCAGGTGTGGTGAGAACTGTCGCGACAATGCGCAGAACGGGGTGGGAATCGTCCAACGCCGGAGGGGGGGACTCGGTATGCAGTCGGAACTGAATTTTTTTTGAGGCCAAGGTGTAATACCCGAATCGATTCGAGTGTGTTTGGTGTCTCACGTTGGATACTTTGTAGTGGGGGGAAAGAGGAGAGCGGGTGTGGACCGATACAGGCGAGCAGATGACGGTGAAGTCATACGTGATTCGAATTTGAAGGTGGAGCTCGATATTGTGGAAAAGATCGAAATATTTGGAGTAAAGCAACCGTTATTGTTCTACATATTTAGTTCCTGTTATGACGATGGCAGTCGCGTTTGCAAACGCCACAAACTACTACATCATACTATGGGCCTGATCACGGTGAAAATAGGTCAAAATACAGATTTCCATCTATCGCATACAAGCCATATAGGAATGAGAAATAAGGGCAAGTCGCACGGGTTCTTCGATCCCCCTGTCACCACTTTACACGGCCATAGTCAACGTCCAATGTCCAACGTACAAACGTCCACTCGGTCCATTTATTCATCATCCTCCTCCTCCTTAACCATGTAGCGGTGCTTGATGTCCTTCCATTGGCGCTGTATAAGAGCAGTAGTTAGTAAGTGTCCTATGCGGTAGGCCGTGGCTCCGGTCCTTCGGGGAAAGTAGGTGGAGTAGGTAGAGGTGACATACGCCCTGGTTCCAGGAGTCCCAAATCTTGTTGGAGGTGATATCGAAGCCACTGTTTCAAAATTGCATGGTCAGTTCTCTGTGTAGCACAATGTAACCATATATCACAGCGGGAGGTCGAAGGTCACGCACAGCTCGAAGGCAAAGGCACCGGCAAAGGCGGTAGTCAGCAGAACAGTGTTCTTGCGGATGAAGGTCCTGAACAAAGCAAAACAATCCACAGTTAGTTCTTAGTCGGGCAATGCAATTGCGATGGTAGGAACGAGGGAGGGGAGACGTGCGAGTAGAGAACGTTTGCGAGCTGTCAGGCGAGAATGTCAGTACGGAACAGAGCAGAATATCTATAGAGTAAAGGAGAGACATACGCCGGCCATTGTGGGCGATTGAGTATGTGTCGACCGAGGGGGATTCGAGAGGATGGAGTCGAGAGAGACGTGAGGTTGCGAAGTTGAGCGAAAAGCTGCGGGAATTCCCGGCCCGCTGATTGGCCCACTGAGTCTCCGGCCATCCGCACTCAACTTTTGTTGTTTTTGCTCTTGACCAACTTCACCTTTGGGCGCTTGACGCTGCTCTCCTCTACATTGTTTCTGATTCTCGCTTTCTACCCTTTCCTCGCCACAACCACACCTCGCCCACCATGGCATCCCACGTCGCCCGCTCCGGCATCACCACCGATGCCATAACCGGCGAACGCTACATTCCTGCCTCGGTGCGCGCCGACGGCTCCAAGCGCAAGGAGATCCGCGTCAAGCCAGGCTACAGACCTCCAGAAGACGTCGAGCTTTACAAGACCGGTGCAGCAGCTGCCTGGAAGAACCGCACAAAAGGCGGGGTGCCAGGTGTTGAGCGATTGAGCACTGGCGACGACAAGGCAACTGCCGCAGCCACCGCAGCCAGCAATAAGAACGCCAAGCGTCGCGAAGCCAAGCGTCAGACCAAAGAAAGCGACCAGCTAGCCCCCACTGAGACCAAGGGCGTGGAGTCCAACAACTGGCGTGTTCCGGCCCCGGCACCAGCACCACCAAAGAAGGAGGAAAAGCCCGCCGAGGAACCCATCGATATGGAAGCTGAGAAGGAGAAGAAGGCTCGCAACCTCAAGAAGAAACTTCGTCAGGCTCGTGACCTGCGCCTTAAGAAGCAGCAGGGTGAGGCCTTGCTCCCCGAGCAGCTGGAGAAGGTCATCAAGATCCAGGAACTGGTACGCCAGCTGGATATGCTTGGGTTTGACTCCAACGGGGATAAGAAGACCGACGAGAAATAAGCAGTATAAATGACTACGTTAATTTTTAAACGCGGGGTTACTGGGTTTATCATATCATCGACACCATGTCTTGGGAGCATTCGCATACCACTGAGGCCTGCCGCGAACAACCCACGAAATGATGCCCCGCCAAACCTGCACACCTGCAGCTGGTGACTGGAATTTGAGCACCATTCAAGGTGATTGGCCGCTACACAGCACTGCCCTGTCGTCTAGATCAAGCGCTGGTCATGCATGATCCGCCATGACGACTTTCCGCCAGTCCCCGCCAGTCCCCTCATATTCTGCCGATCTCCAGAACCCTCATGGTCTCACTTCACCCCTAATTTCGACACCAGACTCGACTTAGAAGTGAACCCACCAATCCTCATTGGTAGATCAAATCAGAGAATGCCAATACACGGCACCAAATTGCAATAATACCAAGAAATCAAGAATCACGGCACATGCCGTTTCTAATTCAAGTCCATACCAAAGTATCGTACAAAGATTCATCCACAGTAAATCCTTACTGTACAAGCAACCACACTGTAAACAAGACTATATGAACCAGTCACACAAATTACATAACTACAAACGCGAATCAGTAAACCTCACAGGCGACATAGCAATACCACCCTGATAATCCCACTTAGGATCAACAACACCATTCCATGGACGCCAAGGACCATGTGTGGTATTAGGTATAACTCTACCAGTACCATACGTCGCCGACAAAATACCCTGCTTCACACAGTCAGACACACCAACGCCATTATACCAGTTGCCAGCGAGGGTGAGCAGCTCCCTGTACTCGACCCGTGTTGCATATGAAAGATCATACATGCGCTGCAGATGACCAACAGTGTACTGGGGGATAGCGTCCTTCTGCAAACGGGTGCGTGCGACGGTTGGCGTATCGGTGATGTTGAGGTGTCTTTTTAGCATATCACGGGCCATTTTGACGGCCGTGTCGTGGTCTGGATATTTGTCCATGCCGTCCCAGTAGTGACCGCCCATCATGACTGTGAGTTTTGTTCCTGGGGCTGTATCTTGATTTACCGTTGATTTGGTTGGGTGCGGGCTGTTGCCTACGCTTGAGGCTGAGGCGAAGATCACGCCGAGTCCGCATTCGGGGTTTTGGTCGTAGGGGATTGAGCGGGGGATAAGATAACCGAAGCCGTCTTCCACTGGGAGGAGGTCTGGGTTTGGGTAGTAGAGGTTTACTACCATTACCGTCACGGCGTAGTTTTGCTTTTGGAGGAGGTTGCGGGTTCTGCCTTCGTATTCTTTACTCACTCCCTCGGCTGGGAGGAGTATGTTGGCTAGTGATGCTGGGGGGATTGTAGATATGACATGGTTGAATTTTTGTGTTTGGAGGCCATTTCCGTTGACCGATGGAGTCTTGACCTAAAAAGTGTCAGTAGTGGTTCTGGTATAGGATGGAAGTACGAAAAACATACATGAATTCCATACACAGAATCCAAAGTTAGACGTTCGAGCTTCGAGTTTGTTACAATTTTGACCTTGCCGGAGTTCTTCAAAGAAGCAACCAGAGCATCAATCAGCTGGCCAACACCATTCTTAAAGGTGAAAGTACTAGCTCCAGCCACTATACCCTCTAGTTCGTGCTGATATTTCGATAGCTCAGGGGAGCCAGAGATAGCATCTACAGCCAGGTAATCATCTATGGCGTGTGTCCTTTTGCGAGAGAATGCCCGGCTGATCATAGACGAGAAAATGCCCCCAGGCACAAAGGAACCAACACCCCCGGTGCCTCCTTCGAGGTCGCGAATCGAGCCCATGAGCATCTGGGCACTTAATTGATCGATATCACCGGCATAGATACCGTGGTACACAGCAGAAACCAGGTTATCGGCGACCTTGGGGTGAAATCGTCGTCCGATGAAGTCCGCAACGGATTCATCTTTCGCCCATTCAGTCGCATGACGCGGTTGAGTATAGATATCATGCAACAGTCCCGCGAGGAATTTGTCGAAGACCGGCTCATTCCAAATAGTGTTCAACGTCTTCTTTATGAACTCAAGCGGCGTCAATTTCGGTTCAGGCGCGGGCATGCGAACAAGATGGTCGGGGTAGTAGATGTAGCGATTGCGAGCCGCGGGGCTGCTTTTCGGGGTAATGATGAGGTCTTTGTACAAGCCAAGGTTGGTAGCCTGTCAATTGTAGTCAGCATTAGCATATCTAACGTATAATTTTTTTGAAAACACAGTGGGATGCGAGCAAGTGTGTGACCGTACTAGGTAAAGCAAAGGTAAAGAGCTTGGCAGGGAGCTCTTCAATGTCCGAGGCCCATACTCGAACACAACATTGCCATCCTCGACAGGGATGGTTTCGGAGTCAACCCATCCTCCTAGCCTGTTTGACTTCTCGTATAGCACGACTTGCTCACATTTGGGGTCCTGGATCAGCTGCCAGGCCGCTGTGAGCCCGGTGATGCCACCGCCTAGCACGGCGGTGCTGTGGCTGCGAACGCCTGAGAAGCCTAGGTGGCTGTGGACACTGGCTAATTGTCCTCGCCTTAATAGGCTCGAGGAATGTGGTAGCCGCATCTTTGGCGTGCAATGCTTGGTTGGAGAAGCTAAGATCAACTGCGAAGGTCCTCGGACCTATCACACCTTACTTAAGCTGGGGACTTCCCCGGGGCCCGACGCCTCGGCCCTCTCTACGACACTTTATAGAAGGCAGATCTTGAGCGGTATTCAGCGATATTGATCGCTTTCAGATTATTCATTTTTGAAAGATCAAAAGGGATATCTATGTACAGAAAAAATGAAGTAAAACAATGATATCTCGGCAAACAAGCAAATTCATGAGTATCAACGCCCTCCCTTGCCGCTCCTCATTCAAACAGCAGATTGGATTGTACATGGTATTGTTGAGTTTATAGAACGGGCGTTGGCCCTATTTGGGGTTTGGTTTCGGATTTTTGGGTCATGTCAGGCGGAGTCATGCGGTAAGCTCCTGGCTCTGAGTACCTTCTTGGTTCTCGGGCTTGATCAATTCTTCGGGGCCATCAACATCACCCACAAACTTGCGCTCGCTCACATGCTCACCAGAGCGCGGAGTCCACACTTTGTCGGTGAAAGCACCTCGCTGGCCCTCAGCGTGCTTGTAGGTGCAGTTGGGGTTGAGACATGGGTTGAACTTGCAGGCGGTCTCAATGTGTGTGAACTTGCAGCCTTCGGTCTTGCAGTCGGCTCCATTGCGGCAGACAGGCATGCTGGGATGCTTAAAGTGGCAGTTGGGATTGGTGCAATGCGGGAAGAATCGGCACATGGCCTCTGCCTGGTGGGCAGAGCGGACCGCTGGTGAAGGGTGACGACCGGTGCACTTCTTGTTCTTGCAAGCAGCACCGAATGAGCAAACATCGGACGGATCCAGGGAAGTGCCTTCGGGGGCTGCTGGGGACTGGTGTGCGAACGGGCAATCCTGACGCGTGCATCGAAGATTGAAGCGGCAAATGCTGTTCGGGTTGCTTTCGTCCTGCTCGGCATCCATATCGATATCGCCTCCATTGGTAGTCTTGGGCTTGTTGTACCCACGGTTTCCTCCGCGATTTCCTCCACGGTGACCACGCTCCACGCGATCAAAGAGCGAACGACCTTGCTGGCCATTCTGGAAAGCGGGGTTGACGGCCGGGGGAACGAAACCGGGCATTAACTGCGACATCACGCGCGCTTGTTCTTCTAACATAGACATGATCTGCATCTGGTTTTCAGGCGACATCTGCATCATGGAGCCCTGGCCCATGTTGCCAGGCATTCCCATGGGACCCATATTCCGACCACCACGACCATTCTGATATCCTTTCATGCCTCGGTTGTTACCGCCGATGCGGCCGTTTCCTTGCCCTTGTCCGCGTACACGGTGCAGAGCTGCGTCCGAGCCACGGTCTAGGGTGCGGTTGATTTGATTGAGCATTCGACCTTTACCGCCGCGTCCGTTGCGCATCGCTTTGGGTCCGGTAGGACTATTAACGAAAGTTGTTAGCATTCAAGTTTCAGAAAATCGCCACGGGAAACATACATAAACTCATTTCCTGCATCGCCCATTTCAGCATCCTGGCCGTTGGTCTGTTCTCCGAACGAGGGAATGAATGCCTGAGCTTCGGGATTCTGTCCCATCTGTGAAGGAATAGGCTGGTTCATGTTGATGTCGTTTGAAGGGGCACCTCCGTTGATTTGCTGGTTCAGCATCTCAACCTGTGAGAACAACCATCGCGAAAACTCCAGCGCAGCGGTGTCGCCTTCATCGAGGCCTAAGAAGTCGTTCGACAGTTCTGTGGCGATCTGCTCTTGGGATTTTCCGTTGACAAGCATGAGAACGATGTACTCGACTAATGGCGATTCTTGGCCATCGCTCCAGCCCATCTCAACAAGCTTCGGCTGGATGGCATTTGCAACTGCCTGTGCAAGCGGTGACTCTAACGTGATCTGAGGCAACATGATCAATGCAGTTGTAGAAGAAGGAGCGAGTGATGGTTCAGTAAGAGATCGCGAGGAGAAGAAAGCGATAAAAGAACGGATTTGCGCCACCCGATAAAGGCGTTTCGGATTGACTCAGAGCGACTGAGAAAGCGGATATCACGAAAATGATTCAACAAGACGGTTGGCAATTGTTGACGAAATTCTGGACGTTGCGCAAGCCAGAAAATGGAACTGATAGAAGGAGGGGGATTTTGACAAATGGATGGAGTGAGGCTAAAGACACAAGATCAAAATGTACATTGTCACGTGATGTGGCTGGTCGGGCGGTGAGGGGAAGCAATCTGCTCAAACCGGCAGCTGAGTGGTCTCCGTTCAAGTTGAATCGATGAATTTCTTCCAACAGTAATTTGACGGTTCTGACTGAAATGTAGGAATCGATTATATGTTGAGAGAGAAGTTTCATTTGAAAGAAATGAATTTTACCTAGAAAAAGAACCTATGCCAAGGGACCCTGACAAAGCTATTGTTGTCCTATAATTAGTGTTCTTAATAGAGGCTGCCATTGTAAACAAAATGAATGAATTGAATAATAGAAATATCAGATGAGCTATTCATATTGTCTTGGACCAAAGATACAAAACATGCAGACTGTTAATTATACGGTGTGTATACTCGTGGCCCTAAGCAATAGGTCAGACAGGGACAGCTTTAAGCCATATATAATCTTAGCCCTAAGTGGCTGCTAACTGTCTAACCACAAGCAACTTTGTTAATGGACGATCTTTTGCAGAGCCCGATATCATATGCAACACTGCCGAGGTGTCAAGCCACCATTAGTTTCCCCAGATTATCGGGATTCAGTGTGAAACCGAACACCGAGGTGGGACCCGCGGAGATCCGGGGCATAAATATAACCAGCAGACCAATAATAGCCACAGTACTAGCATGAAAGTTGTATAAAAAGAGGATCGGGCAGCGGAAATGAAGTCATAGTATAAAGCGGGGCTCGCAAGGTGGTCTCGAAAGAGCGAACCTACTCTCTTTTAGGACTCGGTCATTTCACACTTTCTGGGCGTTCGGGGAGACTGGGGTCCGATTATTGAAGTAGTTTTGTTGTAACCCGTCTGGTTTTAATTCGGACTATTGATCTCTCTTATCACTTTCGATATCTCGATCTCAACGCACGCATTTGAACTTCAACACCATCTACACTCCAATCGGCCCAGTTCAGCGGCATCATGATTGAAGACCTCCTCGCCGGGATGTCCCCTGGCCGGGCAGCACTATGGCTCCTAGGGCTGTTCGTCGCCTTTTGCGTATTCCGCAAGGTGCAAGCTGCTGTCCAAATCTCTCGCCTTGGTGCGAGAGCTCCAAAGATTCGATTCCGTCTTCCATATGCCCTCGACTTCATCTATAAAGGCCACCAGGCTAACCTGGTGAATCGTGATATTGAATTCTGGGATCAAACTATCATGAATGCAGGTGGCCAGACCAATGTGAAGACCGCCGAGCTGGATGCCGGCATCTCGACCCGTGCCATCATGACCAAAGACCCCGAAAACATCAAGGCTCTTCTCACCGGCCAGTTCGCTGATTACGGCAAGGGCGAGCCATTCCACAAGGATTGGAAAGAGTTCCTCGGCGACAGCATCTTCGCCACAGACGGGGAGCTATGGTCTCGCTCCCGGCAGCTCATCCGCCCTATGTTCGCTCGCGAGCGCATTGTAGATACAGAGATCTTCGAGAAGCACGTGCAAAAGCTAATTCCGCTCCTCGGTGGTAGTCACTCTCCCAGCAGCAGCAGGGTTGTGGATGTTGGCTCTCTCTTCTTCCGGTACACCCTCGACGCAGCAACCGATTACCTTCTCGGTCAAGGCACAGACAGTCTCGAAAATCCAGCCACTCGCTTTGCTGAAGCCTTCAGATATGTGCAGCAACGTCAAGCTGAGCTTTTCCGCTTTGGGTAAGCAACTTCCCCGATATTGTGCGATGCCAGCACCAGCTCCTATTGGAAGTATAACAAACTCAATCTAACTGTGCAACCCAACCTACAGAGTCTTCAGCTTCGCCATGTCACGCACGGAGTTCCGTAAGAACCTCAAGATAATGGATGACTTCATCCAGCCCTACATTGAAACAGTCCTATTCCTCTCTACCGACGAACTCGACCAAAAGCTCTCCAAGCGCGAGACCTTCCTAGACGCTCTCGCCCGATTCACCCGTGACCCAAGAGTCCTACGAGACCAACTCGTAGCCGTCCTCTTAGCCGGCCGAGACACAACTGCTGGAACCCTATCCTTCTGCCTCTTCGAACTATCTCGCAACCCAGAAGTCGTTGCCAAAATGCGCCAGGAAATCCGCGATCGTCTAGGCGTAGGCGCCAACAGCCAAAAGCCCACCTACACTGATCTCAAGGAAATGAAATACCTAAACGCAGTCCTACACGAGACAATGCGCGTCTACCCAGTCGTCCCTTTCAACGTTCGCTACTCCCTCCGCGACACAACTCTCCCACGCGGCGGCGGCCCAGACGGAATGGCACCAGTAGGCGTGCGCGCCAACTCTCGAGTTATCTACTCGACAATGTTGATGCAACGAGATCCTGATCTATATGACGGCCCCGACTCGGAGAACTACTTCGACCCCGCGAAGTGGATTCCGGAGCGGTGGGTTTCAAACTGGCAGCCCAGGCCGTGGCATTTTATTCCGTTCAATGGTGGCCCACGGATTTGTATTGGGCAGCAGTTTGCTACTATTGAGATGGGGTACACTCTTATTCGGATCTTGCAGGCTTATGAGCGTATTATTGCGTTGCCTGTTAATGGAAAGGAGAAGGTTGAGGATCCAGTGCTTCGGTTTGAGGTTACGCTTAGTCCGGGCTCTGAGTTGAATTGTGTTTTCCTCAAGGAGGGGGAGGACGTGATGCCTGCTTCTAAGGAGTATTAGTTAGGGCTTTGGGTTGAACTCGATGATTTGCTATTACGATTTACTTGAGTTAATGAGATATCCAGAATGAAAAGGGAGATCAAGTTAGAATCACCTTCAATATATACTTCATCAGTAGACGACCGGTCATTAGGCTTTCAGTATGTATTGGCCAGGTTTGAAGCACCCATTCTTTCATACTAGCCATGAACAACGCCAGGTAGAAAGGTGTAGTTGCACAGTATGGCACGCGGTTTGAACTTGAACTTTGATTTCGTACTATCTCCTTTTTTAGAGTGCTTGAATGCCCCTATCTTTATGCCTTCAAGCCGGGAACTAGCTTTAAGTCATGGCTTCCTTCCATTGTAATGATATCGAAATCGGCGTTACGTATTCACATACCATTCTCCGCGCAAGACCTTGAATGTCAAATATCATCCATCATTTCCATTATGAGCTCATCAAATATACCTAAGACAACATCAATAACATTTTACCTTGGGCTTTTGCAATGCCTTCAGCCTCTGTAAAATCTCCACCTTCCTCAATTCCAGATACAAATCCTCCTCGTCTGGGCTTGACATATCACTCAAGAAACTAACCAATGGCGTCTTCGAAGACGGGAACTTGATCTCGCCAATGGAGGTCTGTGTTATCTCCTTGACAGTAGCTGTAACACAAGGTGCCTTCTTCGTATCTGAGTTGGAACGCAGTGGAACCACTTGTTTCGACAGATGATGCGTCTCCATGGGTGCATTTTCTCCATCCAGGATTGAGTAGGCCGGGGAATAACTGAACCTGGATAGTTTGTGGTTTCCCATAATTTGGTTAGTTTCATACAAGTGCGAGTGACATGGGCTGACTGTTTGGCGATCCCGACTCTCTTTGACTAGTGTCCGGGTTGTATTATTCTTCGCTCCTTCGACTTCTTCTTGAGATTTCTCGGATATAACCCAGCCCCTACTCATCTGAACAGCTTTCTCCCACTCCCGAAACTTGACAGCACTCTCTTGAGGATTAATCTGAGGCTCGAAGACTGTACCACCGGCACGATTGATATCACGTAGTTCGGCGAAATTGCGCCACATTCCGATGGCGAGACCGGCTGCAATGGCTGCGCCGAGGGCAGTTGTTTCCCGCATCTTGGGACGGTAGGCTGGGATGGAGATGAAATCTGCCTGGGTCTGAATCAAGGTCTGGTTAACCACCTGTGGAAAGATATGACGAAAGGGGTAGGTATATGTACCTGCATTGCCAAATCCGAATTGCTCATACCTCCGTCTACAGCTAGCTCGGAGAGTGTGTGGCCACTGTCTTGTTCCATTGCGACGAGGATGGCTTTGGTTTGGAAGCAGGTTGCTTCTAGGGTTGCGCGTGCGATGTGACCTTTTTGGGTGTATTGGGTTATCCCAACTATACGGGGTTTTAGAGATTAATCTTATGAAAGGACAATTAGGGAAAAACTCACATATGGTTCCTTTGGCATCATCAACCCAATAGGGTGCGAATAGTCCACTGAAAGCAGTGACAAACACACATCCGCCATTGTCTTCGACCGAGTTGGCTAGGTCATTGACCTCTTTCGACTCACTGAAGAATTCCAGATTATTCTGCAAGAATTTGATCCCAGAGCCTGCAACAGCAATGCTTCCCTCAAGAGCATAGACAGGCTTGCCACCAAGGTGATAAGCCACCGTAGCCAACAACCCATGAGTCGAAAAGACAGGCTTATCGCCAACATTGTACAGCAGAAAACACCCAGTCCCATAAGTATTCTTCGCCATGCCCGGAGAAAAGCCCTTCTGTCCAACAAGAGCAGCAGACTGATCCCCAAGACACCCCATAATTGGAACACTCTCCAAGACACCAGAGGCAACAACCCCATAAGCCTCAGGATCAGAAGAAGGCACAATCCTAGGCAAATGAATCTTCCCCCTGATCCCGAAGAAATCAAGCAAATTCTCATCATACCGCACAGTTTCAAGGTTAACAAACATAGTGCGCGAGGCGTTTGTCGAATCCGAGACAAAGACGTTAGCCGCCGCGCCGCCATTCAAACGATACACGAGCCAAGAATCAACAGTCCCAAACGCCAAAGTCCCACGGTCAAATGCATCCCGCACTTTCGGTACATGCGTCAGCATCCAGAGCAGCTTCGTCGCCGATGAGTAGGTTGACAGCGGGAGACCGCATATTGCCTGGAGCTGGGCTGCACCGGGTTTCTGCTTTAGTTCGGAGACGATGGACTGTGAGCGCGTGTCTGTCCAGACAATGCCGTTGTAGAGGGGCTCGCCTGTCTCGTGGTCCCAAACTATGGTTGTTTCGCGCTGGTTGGTTATTCCGATGCTTTTTACGCTGCTGCGGTTGTGGCCTGCGGATTCGAACTTGTCGACTGCGGCTTTCATGCAGGTTTCTACTGAGGTTACCAGTTCGAGGGGGTCATGTTCGTGCCAGCTTTGATACGTTAGTTTAAGTTTGTGCGGTTTATTTAGAAGGTGGCTAGGCCTACCCTGGGTGTGGATAGATCTGGCTGAACTCGACTTGGTGCGAGGCTACTGGCTCGCCATCGTGATCGAAAATCAGGAACCTAGTGCTTGTTGTGCCTTGGTCGATAGAGCCCACGAAGATCTCCGCAGACTGCATGATTGCGTGCGTTCTGCAGTATGTAAGGATGAGAAGGGGGGGGAAAGCGGGAAATTATTTGGCAAATAATCCGAGGGAAGTACAACATGATAAGAGAAGAACACCCCCACGGGATTAGACGTAAAAATCACAGCCAATATCTGATTCGAGGAAATTCGAGGGGAAAGGGATTGGTGGGAATATCCTGGTCGGAGGTGAGACTTCGATTGGCTTCCCTCGAGCAGACCGTTGGGATTCATATTTAGAGGGAGAGAGAGACAAAGAACAAAAGACAAGGACAACAGACAAAGACAACAGACAAAGACAACATATCCACCGATCAACTCAAGGATCTTCCAACTCCACCTCTCTGCATATTGCGGGGAAGATCAGCACGTCAAGTTCGGCGCACTGACTTCATCTCAACTTTCTCAACTTCACTTCACTTCACTTCACTCCGATATCAGGCCAAACCACAATGTCACATTACGATTTAGTCCAAAACCTGTTTTAGAGTATCCGATATGGGGACAAGACACCAGTTCTACCACCACCCTCCACAGAGGGAGTCAAATCCGGCCAACCCCGGCCTCGCTGATACCACACATACCTGGCTGATGGTCACACGAACAACTGTCAAAAGTGCCACTACCGATGACAAGCGAAGGGCGACACTACTTGGTACCAATATCCCACACTGAGGAATGTTACCGCCTAAGTGACATGGTTAGGGCATTCTAGAAAATTGCAATCAGGACTGCATGAGGTCTGGCACCCGACGAATTGACGATGGATAATAGAAGAAATGGAAGCTTCTCCTACAGCAACAGGGTGGCAAATACCGGTCAACGGGAATGACATGAGCATCACCCAAAAAAAGGAACAGTCCAAGTGGAACCAGACGGTGTTTTCCGCCAGCCCAAGCCGAACGAACGATTCCTACAAACGAACTCATGGGAATAAGGCAAAAAAAAAAGCCATGGCCACAGATGCGCTGTCACAGTTTGACCTTTTAAACAAGGAAAAGGGGAAGAAAGAAAAACAGCAAAGACCAGCCCAGCCCACTCAATAGAAAGAAATCTGCGCTTTACCAATTTCAATCTCGCTTCCAATTCCGAGTCTGTCCAGATTTGACACCAGCTAGTATCTCATATGCAAGCTTGCACTCCTGCAGACCCTGTAAAAGTGTACTAAGAACAGCAGGACTACACCCATACACACCATACACCATCTAGGACAAGGACCGTGTGTCAGCCAATCGAGCCAGCAGGACTTGTACGATACAGCGCAGGGGTTTGGGATTCAGAAGAACAGGGGTTACACGGTGCGGACCTGGTTTTGACTCCGTCGATATACCGGAAGAACAACCACACACCCCATACATTCATACACACGGGGATGGTGTATTCCCCCCGCGGTTGTTGTACTATATCACGTCGAGACCAGTCCCGCTCTGGAGGACAGCCTCCATTCTTTTCTGTGTCTATGGCTCCCTGGAAAAATATTGAGGTTGATCCGATGTCGAAAGTTCACCGTGGGACTCTTTCTTCTGATAGTCATAATAGTGGCTGTGGGTCTTTGTGTCTTGGTGGGAAGAAGACTTCTATTCATCATATCAACCCCGAGATTGAGAGTCCTTATACTCAACCGCTCCTCTGGTCGAGAGTGAGGGAGAACAGTCGTGATGCGTTCTCGGAATTCTTTGGGACATTGATTCTTATCTTGTTCGGTGATGGGGTTGTTGCGCAGGTTCTGCTCAGTCATGGCCAGAAGGGTAACTATCAATCTGTCTCTTGGGGGTGGGGGTAAGTCACTTATATATCCAGACGTTTTTGTTTTCCCGCTTCAATTTCTGTGTCCTAACAAACCCACCTAGTCTCGGCGTCATGCTAGGCATATACGCCAGCGGCGCATCAGGAAGCCACATAAATCCAGCAGTATCAATCGCAAACTGCATCTTTCGCGGCTTCCCCTGGCGCAAACTCCCGATCTACATTCTAGCCCAGATCCTCGGCGCAATGAGCGGTGCAGCAATTGTATACGGAAACTACAAATCAGCCATCGATACCTACGAAGGCGGAGCCCATATCCGTACGGTGCCAGGCTACTCAACTACAGCAACAGCCGGCATCTTCTGCACATACCCAGCGGACTTCATGACGAAGACAGGTCAATTCTTCTCCGAGTTCCTCGCCAGTGCGATATTGATGTTTATGATATTCGCGCTGAAGGATGAGGGTAATCTCGGTGCAGGGACATCCATTCCTCTCGCTTTATTCTTTGTTGTTTTTGGGATCGGCGCTTGTTTCGGTTGGGAGACTGGGTATGCGATCAATCTTGCTAGGGACTTTGGTCCTAGATTGGTCTCGTATATGCTTGGGTATGGACATGAAGTGTGGTCAGCGGGTGGGTATTACTTCTGGGTATGTACACGTCTTCCCCTTCCTCTTTACCTCCTGGAATATTTTGAAGTAAATAACTCACATGCAAATCCATACTTTCAGGTCCCAATGGTCGCACCAATTCTCGACTGCGCCTTCGGAGGATGGATCTACGACCTCTTCCTGTACACGGGGACAGACAGTCCGATCAATACACCCTGGATGGGACTCAAGCGGTTGTTCATATTTGGCCCTCTGAAGCAAAGGCGAGTCGTGCTGCAGAGTCCAGTCTAACGAGATTGATCCAGCTGTTCTTGCACATGAACATCCCACACGCAGGGCTGGAATGATTGATGATTTATTGCATTTGTTATGATCACTTCTCTTTTCTTTTCATTTCATTCATTGTTTATGGAAGTCTCATGGAAAAATGGGTGGGACCGCGTTATTTGGCATTTAGTCAATTTGACTCTTGCAATCCAACATCGATAAGAAAAGGATACAGTAATTACAACAGATCTTACATATTATCATTCGAATCAAGTCTGCATAACCCGGCGATAACCATCTATTGCGAGATCCAAGGCAATACAACACCATATCCCGTAGGCCATGTACTTCCTTTACATCCCTCATTCCCAAATGAAATCAAACAAACAAACACGCTGTATGCCCCCAATTCAATGCAGGCTGCAGAATTCCAGAAACGAGCTCAGCATATGCAGCTTCCTTGTCTACGGGGCCACATGACACCATAGTTAGTGTTTGCTGCAGTAAAAATAATGAATTGAAGCTTGGTAGCAAACAATATCAAAGCAACAGAATTGATTGCTTGTCGTCAGTCAGTTCATCAGCCTATATCATGGCTAGCATTCTTCCAGGTTGGATCTGCTGATGCCTTCGTTTGCTATCTGTAGTTTTTTCCAAGCGACTTGATTGACTAAGGAGCTGCGAAGTTGCTGTCTATACGGGGGATGCTCCTGTAATGGAGAAGTACAATGGTCTCATGGTGCGTGACGGAAGTCAAATGTAAGGAACTCGGGCCGAGGATCAATTTGGAGGGCATACGAACAAGGTAGGTTGGCTTACTTGCTAACGCTACAGATCTGACACTAAGAGGAAATCCACTTCTACAAAAACTTTAATGCTAGAGAAAGCAGCATAACAAGTACAGTATGCTATTGATACACGGACGCACATAGGCAAGCGAACATAAGACGACAGATCGATATCTAACTAAAGAACCACCAAGACAAAACAATGCAATGCATGCAGGCTAAACCACGGATAATGCACACCATTACCGCTTACCCTTCTTGCGGGGAGCGACAACCTTGAAAGCAGCGCTAGCGCTCTCTTCCTCACGCTGAGCAGCAGCAGCAACTGTCGCAGCGGAGCCCTTCTTGGCAACTTCGCTCCAGCCACCACTGCCCTTCTGTTCACCGAAAGCACCGGGAGAGACGGATTCGACAATGCCCTTGTCGGCAAGCTTGCGGCGGCGGATAAACTCCTCAGCGAAGCGACGGCCGTCAAGAGTCTGCGAATTGGCGTAGACGGAGTCGGAGATGATCTCAGCCTCGGCGGGGAGGAACAGGAGTTGCTGGACGAAATCGTCGACTAAGGAAGAGATGTTAGTATACAGAGAAAGCGTATTGGGGTTAAAGTTATGTAGATAGACTCACCATTGATGTTACTGTTCAGTCCCTTGCCCAGAGCGAGAGTGGCCCACTTGGTGAACTCCTCAACGGCCTGGTTGGGGTTGGACTGAGGGACGCTGCCAACGGTGACAGTGCGGGCAGCGGTAGCAGGTCGGGGCTTGGCAATGACAGGCGAGATTGGAACGGTTCCGCTGACGGAGCGAGGTCCCAGAGGCGTGGCGGGCGCACCCTTAACCTTGCCACTGGCACCGACAGTGGTCCAGGCACCAGAAGGAGCTGGAGCGGCCGGGGCGGCAGAAGCAGGGCCCTTACTAGCAAGATCGGCGTAACGCTTGCCGGCAGAGGGGGGAGCGGGAGGGCTAGGGGTAGCGGCCATGGCGGCGGCGGCAGCCGCAGCCGCGCGGTTCTTGCGGGCCTCTTCCTCCTTCTGGATCTGAGCGAGAGTCTTCTTGGCAGTGTTTCCGGTGGGTGCGGGCTGGGTCTTGCTGGCCCATGGGGAGCCGGTCGAGGCGGGAGTAGCTGGGGATCCAGCGCTGGCCCAGTTAGCGGAAGAAGGAAGACCAGGAGCGGTCTGCGCCTGCTGTTGGCTCAGACGCTCTTGTTCGGCGAGGAACTGAGCTCGACGAGCAGCGGCAGCAACCTCCTCACGCTGGGCGGCAGTGCGGGCCTCGGCTTCCTGGATTTCCTTCAGCGAAGGGCCCTTAGGCAGGTCATTGGCTTCCTTAGCCCATGGTGCGACGGAGGTAGGAGCAGCGTCGACAGGAGTCTGCGTCTGCGAACGAGAGCCAGTAGCCAGAGACTCAGCAACGTTCTGACGGTTGCGCTGGGCAGTAGGGGCGGGAAGCGGAGAGGCGGAGGGTGGGGGAGGGAAGGGCTGGGGCATAGCACTGTCAACCTTGCCCCAGACCGACTCAGTAGGGGCGTGGCTCTGCTCTTGTTCCTGCTGCTGGCGCTGGGCGGAAGCAGCCTTCTGGACCTGCTGGGAGAGAGTGAGAGGCTCGGCACCAGTCACAGAGTCAGACAACTGCTTGGCGGCCTCCTCCATGTCGGCGCCAAGATCAGACTCGAGCTGCTGAGAAGTAGCGGCAGGGTGAGTAGGCAAGCCATCGGCAGTGCGCATACCCAACTCGCCTTCCTGGGCGCGCAGGGCATGGAACTGACGGAGTCTCTCCTCGCGAGCTTGTTGGTCGAAGGGATCATCCTCATTGGCCTTGTCGAAATCCTCCTGCTCTTGTTGAAGCTGAGCGCGGTCTTGGAGCATAGAAGAAACCTGCTGAGAGTGGAGGAAGTTGTCGGGCTGGCGGAAGGAGCCAGCACTGCCGAAAGCGAATGGGTCCTGACGGCCGACGTTCAGGCGATCGAGCAGAGCAGGGAGCTGGTCCTGGCCGCCGACAAGGTCGGTACCGAGCATTCCAGATCCGGGCAAACCACCCTGTCGGATGGGTGTACCATCGAAGAATCCAGGAACGCCCTGGGAGGACTGCTGCATGGGAGCCTGGATGGGGGATGGCTGGTAGCCGACGGGAGAGGTGATGCTGCCGAAGCTTGGCTGGCTGTGCAGGCTGTGTGCGCTAGACTGGTGCTGCAGTGGGGGTTGCATAGAGGAAGAGGGGGCGCCAGGGGGTGCCATCTGCTTCATGATGGCCTGCTGCTGGGCGAGGTGTTCCTTCTGACGAGCCATCAGGTACTGCTCCTCCTGTTTGCGGCGCTCAAGAGCATTCTGCTGTTCGGCGGTCAAGGTAGTGCCGAAGCTGGGGAAACTGCCGGGGAAGGGAGGCTGTGCAGAGCCAGCGGTGGTGTTAGTCCATTGGGCGACAGTGGGCTCAGGGCCATGAGGAAGGCCGATCTGGGGGACGAGGAATGGTTCACGTGAGTTCCCAATACGACGGACAAGTTGGGCCAGAGGCTCGAACTCCGTGTCCTCAAGCTTCTTGATTTGGAGATCAGGGCTGAAGAATCCAGCCTTGAACCAATCATGCATCTCAAGTCCAGTCCAAGGACCCTGGATATTACCCTGGGGATCACGGTAGATCCAGCGCATTCGGTCAGGCATGACCATGGTACGTTGCTGTGAAGCAGGAATAGTTCCAGAAGTGGAATCGTGACCGGCCAAATTAGGGATTGAGCCAACAGCTGAGACGGGGGTTTGGGAGGCAGGTGTCGAGCCAGTTGCCTGCCCCGCCTTTTCACCCTGGTCGATCGATCCTTCCAAACCAACAGAGTCCGGAAGACTCTCATCTTGCATAGACGAGAACAAAGCACCCAATTTGCTGGACCGGCCAATGCTTCCAGTGCCGGAAATTCCAGCATGCGGGCTAAACAGACCGCCTCCGCCGAGAGTGCTCAAGCTTGGAGACTGAAGATCGCCCATGGAACCAAAGATAGGATCGCCGAAGCCGCCTGCAAAGGCAGAACGCTCACGAGTCGGTGTACCAACAGCAGCACCAGACGACCAGGTCGAAGCTCCACCCAGCCCAGACAGTCCACCGAGACCCCCAAGGCCAGAGAAAGTGCGGTTGGCATTGACGCTGGAGTTTTCGCTACGGTCCACAGTGGGCAAGTCCATTCCGGAACCCACACGTCTCATTGACCCGAAGGGGTTGGAGGGGTCGCGAAGGCCGCTCAGTCCAGGATGCTGAGCCTGCTGGATATCCGATCCATCAGTATCGACATCCTCGGTGTCCACACGATCACCGTGGCGATCACCGTGCGGGCTCTGGTAAGGATTAGTGTTGGTCGGGCTAGTTGGTTCGTGGCCTTGGAGCAAGCTGGGGGTGGGGTTGCGCGAATTCTCCTGGCTTTGCATCAACTCTCGGAATCCTGGGATGCTGGACGTCATGCCGAACGCCCCGAAACCGAGATCAGACTGAGAAGGACCTTCGACATCCTGCGATCCACCAAGAGCAGCGCTTCCACTGCGAGGCTCGTCGAATGGATTAGTCTCGCTGCGGTTGACACGCGTCTTGACAGCATCTCCCCAGGGTGACTGGGAGCGCCCGTCACTGTCATTTTCAGCAAGACGTTCGAGATTGCCCATATGCTTTTCCCTGGCGGAACCAGCCATATCCTCAGAGCTATCCTTCGAGAGCAAACCCTTGAACCGACTTTCCCCGCGGAGACTTCCGTATCCTGGTTTCTTTTCGGTCGTGGGGGTAGTTGCGTTCGAGCCAAGCGAGAAAGCCCCAAAGGCTCCCATAGGGGAGAAATTGGCGCTTTGTGAGGCCGAACCCCAAGGAGAGCTCGGCCCACTGACGCCCGTATTCAGGGGATTGGTCGAGCTACGCTTCAGGGTGCTAAAGGGAGAAGATGGGTCGTCCCGAGCATCCTTCGGCTTCTCGGTCGCTGTGGGTTCTCGGAAATCGGTCTTGCGACGCAACAGAGCCGGGGGAGGGGTGGAAGTGTTGGCTTCGTCGCGGAAGAAACGGGAGTTGGAACCGGTAGGAGACATTGGATTTCCAATCGACTCGCCAGTCTCCCGGCGTCGAGGGCCCGGGCGGCCAGCAGTAGGAGAGGCGGTATTGTAGTTATTGATATGGCCCTGGGGATAGGAAACAGAACCCTTGCGACCAGTCCCGGGGACAACGTTTTCCTTCTGGGCGTTCGTAGGTGGGGGCTTCAGAGGGGAATTGACCGAGGCGGCAAATAGCTATTAAATGTCAGTACAATCGCTCAGATACAGGTATAAAGGAGAATCGAACCTCCTTCTCACTATCCGACATAGCAGCAAGTCCAAGAGGCTCCACCTGGCCACCATGATCCCAGCACACTTCAGGCCCCGCGGAGTTGGGTTTGTGGTCATCCCGCTTCCCCCACGCGCCATTTACAGAAGCTGACAGTGTGTGGGGATCCCAGTCGGCCACAAAGTATTCCTCCACGTTCTTGTTCAAGGATCCCAGCTCCCGCTGCGATTTATACAGCTCTAGAAGCTGATCCTTGGAATACCGAGAGTCCCCATTCCGTGCAATGCTAGTGTTTGAGCTCATGTGTGGGGGGATGTACGCTCCGCCGGCCGTTGGTGTCGAGGCAGATGCAGGCTGGCTACTGTCCCGCTGGTGGGAAGGGTTGGTAGCGACAGAAGGGCGGCGGAAGGTCTGCGTAGCTCCATTCATGCGGTTTCGAGACCTGGACATAGGTTAGTGTTAAAGCATGAAGCTAAAAACATTGACCAGCATAAGCAACAGTAGCAATGCATGTCTGTTGAACCACCAGCAATGGGGGAAGACAGGGCAATGTTTGCATACCATTCTCCGCTAGTCCCATCCCCTCTCCGATTAGGATCCTGGGTGTTGCCGGCGGCGGCAGAAGCGAAACTCGATGGAAGTGGTGTAGGCATTATGGATAGGTTATTTTGGTCGGATGTTGATCCCCCACGAAATAGCCGATGAGATAGTTTGTCGCGAGACTTTGTGGCGGATTTCGAGAATGTGTGATGCGAACAGACAGAGTCGCAAGACACAAGGAGTGAAGATTGAGGTTGGGGAATGACAGCTAGAAGCTAGTCAAATGATATAAAGAAGAGCTGAGGGAATGCAGAAAGCGGCCAGTTTCAAGGTGAAGAGAGAGATCGAGTTTCGAATTTGGGAAGTTTGGAGCAAAAATGATTAAGCGGTGTGCGTGGCATTAGGCGCGCTGGGCGTAAATACAGTGTAAGGGGTTGGGCTGGGCGCGCGTGATTTGCCGGGGATCTGGTACGTTATAGTGTATTGGCAGAACCAGTGTTACCCTTACTAAAGCCCGCAGGTATTCGATACACACAAAACATCGTGTTTGCCCACTGTGGCCTAAGTACCTTCTACATCCCCAGCACACTCTAAAGCAAAACAAACGGGTTTACCTGCAAGAAGATTCAAAAGAGAACGATGAAACACAGTTGAGTGAAAGCTTGGTTTCTGGTTGTTTTGCAAGACAAAAGCTATTGATAGGAACTATGCAGTAGGTGGCTTGACGCAAGCAGCATCGTGGCAACACTGGGATAGACGTGTATCATAGTTACAACCACGTACCTCTTCTGATTGGGAGCTCAGCTGCTTTCAAAAGGTCCTGACCTCTGTCAACTTAAACAAAGGTTCTTATGCATATGGATATCCCTTTCTATCTTGTACTATAGGGCAACCCCTCTTAGTCTTGTGTGAGATTCGGGCAAAATGCTGGTTGGGTTGGAATTCCCATTCTCTGTGCCTGTCTATAGGGCTGGATCACTATGTTCTTTGTGGGAATGGCAGGTTACATTGGTTTGATCTACCGGCAATTCTCCTTCCTACACCGATCACAATGCTTTTGCTTGTTAATCAGTCAAACAGGAGATCTCAGGCCCAATTAATATGGGTGTTCGCCTCATCTATACAGAACCCTTATAAAACCACCCACCTCCGGCCTTTCCCCTTCACTTGTCTTTTCTCCAAGACAATTCACTAAGCTTCTTTTTCCTATCATTGTTAATCTACTATAGGTCTTTCTTCATTGTCTGTTCATAGTTCAAGTCGACTCTCCCTTTCAGCATGAGGCGATCAAGACGCGATATTCCGTATTCTGACTTTTGGATGGGAAAGCCTTATGACAAGAGCCATGGTTGGGTCGAGCAAATAGAAAAAGCACCCTGCGCTGGTGGTACCAAGTGTTCCCACCAAGAATGCCTGTCGAACAAGTCGCAGTCTCCTCCGCCTCTAGTGAGACCGCCATGTACGTGCTACAATTGCCAGCACCAGCACCAGCACCAGCACCAGCACCAGCACCAGCATCATAACCCGACACCTCCCCCGAGCCCAAGCATGAGCTGTGGCTCTAAGGATGAGGTTATCCGAAGATTATATTGCTGTACATCATCCGTAAAGCGCGGACGGGAGCAACGGGAGCCTTCTCCCCCACCAGAGAAAGCTCAATGCAGTTGGCAAAAGCCCGTCAGTCCATGTGCGACAGTTTGTCCAGGATGTCACTCTCGACACGCAACACCTGCACTTGAATTTTGCCTGCAGACGCCCAAGTCCCCATCCGCTTCTGCGCACCCCTGCTGCTCGTGTCGCAGGGTATTCGGCTGGGAAAATTTCTCAGTTACTCGAGGTCCAACGCCGACGCCGTCTCATTCCTACGGATCAACTGGAAATCCTCGGAATAAGCCACCTCAGGCCAAAGGTACTTGTAAGAGGCACATTCCGGCCCCAAAGTCTGAGATTCGGCACTGCGACTGTTATCACAAAGACTATCATTCTGATACTGGCTCTCATGTCTCCCCATACGATGATATGTCATCGGATTGCTCCTCTGTTCGAGTTATCCCTGATTATGACAGGGAGGTTGATGAATCTCGGTGTGGTGCTTATCACCGCTGCCGTCCTAAGTATGACTGTCGACAAGGCTGGGTCTGTGGAAGGAAGTGAGGTTCTTTGTTCTTGATTAGACGTCAATACAAGCATTTTCTCTCGTTAGTGTTGAATTTGCATTACTCTCTTACCATAAAGGCACCTGGAGCTCCACTCAAAAAAAATGAAGCATCTTACGGGACTAGGTTTCCAGCAAGAGCTCATCAGATCAACTGTGTACCAAGTTAATATCAAATTCACTCTTGTCGATTTTTCAGAGCAGTGGTGGTAAGGCCTTCCTCGGTGGAGGCCATCTGAAATTTCCAAGCACACCCGGAATGGTCTGTATTCTCGGTAAATCTGAGACAGTCTGCAATGTCTTCACTGGTGATCTATGAGGTAGAGCACATACACTAATTGAATACCTAATCTTGAAAAATGTAGATATGCTCTGCTTACCAGGACGTTCGCAGCCGTGATCGTGTACCCCTTCTATGTCATGAGGGTCTCCATGCCATCAGGCTTCCTCTCCCGGCCTTGTGTCTGGTCGTATGTCTTCTCGGTAAAAGTCACATTGACAGCCTTGTTTTAAGGAGGGTTTGTGGCATGTTGATTCGAGTAACCAAGCCACGCGCTGGTGCCGGCCGTGTTTGGGATTAAAGGTTGTGGAGTGGACGGTGAGACTGGAAGGTGAGCTTGGTGGGTGTCGTGAAAACACAGGAGTTGATTAAGGAAGTACGGCTCAAGGCCGTGAATCACAGTTCGTGGGCGAAGATGTTCAGCCACTATTCCATGAACTAAGTAATTCACTGCTTACAGTGTTATTCACAATCTTGTTTAACTATATAAGAACCATTCATTTGACTAGGAGAGGGAGAAATGAAGAAAGAAGAGTTCCTCGAGGAAGGGAAATACTCTTGGAGAAGTATTAACCTATATAGGCCTATGCAGTAGAGCAACCAAACAAAGAAGATATCCTGAGGCAGCACATTGGCTACCAGTCAATATAAACGTCACTACTTCCTCACTTACTGTTGAAATTACGTTAATCTCTCACTAGAAGGATGTATGACTCTGTGCTCAAACAATGAAGTTTATGAGACTCGTGAGTTCGTGGAAACGCTTAACAGTCAAATTATGCTGTCGCGTTGAGACCTTTCTAGCCAGATTCTCTCTCGCTCAGACCAGTCTATTCTGCTTTGCCAAAGAACAAGCCTTTGCGTAAAGAGCCCCGTGATCCTGCTCGTCGTCATCAGTGTCAGGATCGCCGTCCTCGTCCTCCTCCTCCCTTTTCAATTTCCTCTCCTTCCCCTCAATCTTCTGCTTCTCCAGCATCTCCTTCTTCGTTGTCTCTTCGGCGAGTGTACGCTCAGCCTGGTACTCGGCATCGAAAGGCTTTACCTTACGCCGAAGCTCCCACCATCTGCCACGTGCAGCACCCTCAGTAATGCCAAGTCTAGCGGCAATTTTCTCATCAGTGAGCTGTCAGATCAAACACATACGTTGATTAGACAATTGAGCATGAATGTCGTAAACTGTGCTCTACTCACCGGCACACCCTCAGAGGTCATTTTGTAGGCCGTCCACATCAGTTAGAGCTGTTTTTCAACGGTCTTCTGCTTTGCGGCCGGCTTTTGGACCCGGGACTTGCTGTACGCCTTCTTGGTAGCCTTCTTTGGTGGCATGGTTGTTATTAGGGTACCAAGGTCACGTGGTGAGTTGGCATGAAAGGCCGGGGAATTTGGGATGAGAGGTGCGTGGGGTTTGTGAGAAGCACGGTGTTTGGCGGGGGAAATACGGTCCAATGGAAGGAGATGCCTAGTGCCCACGCACCAGGCTACTCTCGACACGGCCTATCTTCTATTCTCCCTTTCTTCATAGACCACCACTAAGAAGGAATATGTGTAGAATCCAACTATTCTCATTTGATGTTAAATTCAAGTGTGAAAGATGAATCTCATCTTATAGAGCAACAAATAGAACAGTCACAAAGACCAGCCATATTCAAAAGACCCCCAGGAGACACACCGTAGCCGCAAATGGCGTAGTGGGCTGAGACGCATTTTGTGTCGTGCGGGCAGCATACATGCTAGACGGGTTGAGGGGCTTTGGCTTGTGTTGACTGTAGCTTAGGTATGGTATCATGGATTGAAACAAGAGTCAACTCTAGGAGACTGGGACAGAAAGTTGGAGTGTATTGAAGTAGACTGTCTATCACGATTCCAATTCAGCGTTCGCTTTGTATACAGTCAGTGATGGGGAAGTACTCTGAAGAATTAACTCTAATTGAGAAAAACCTAAGTATTGCAAATATCCGACTATCAGCACCTCAACCCAGAGAGCCAAGGGAAGACTGTAGATCTCCCAGGATGACATAAACTAAGGGCTCAAACAAACCAATCATGACAGCCAGAGTGGGTCAAATGCAGAAACGAACCCGACGTCTGAATTAAGTTAACGATACGAAAGGTAAAGCACAAGATTGACAAGAGTCCAATCAACTGCGATTAAACAACTAAAACTTCGACCAAGTCAAAATTAGAAGAGTAAAAGATGAGGAAAGCATGAGGAACGGTCCAACCGTTCATGCTCCAAAACGCCAAAACAATGCAGGAGTAAATAACAGCCCTCAGCTCAAGTAACAAGAGAACAAAAAGTATAAGTATCAAATCATACTCCCAAATTTCCATCAAAAAGTAAGAACCATAGATGGGGATTCAGACCAGAGAGGGCAAAGGCATCAAACAGTGTATACAAGCTGCAGAGTAACAGCCAAATGCCAGCCGTCAAAGAAATCCCCATCATCCAAATGCACCAGGAGCAAGATGTAATGGACGCAGCCCTCCAATATATTCCCAAGAAGCAGAAACAGAAACAGAAAAGCAACACAAACCCCGAAAAAGTCTATTCCCAATTCTCCAACCAAAAAAGCAATCCTGCGAATGCAAAAGGAATGACAGCAGCGCCTGTGCTATGCCAGATAGTAGTACAAAAGCCCAGCAGGGAAACTTGCAAAGCCTCGCAAGCGTAAATCCAAAAAAGCAAAAAAAAAAAAGGAGGGAAAGCCGCAAATGCCCGGCAATGAATATGCAACCCAAGAAAGGAATGAACAAGACACCATCTAGATGTGGATCAAAAAAAAAAAAAGAATCAAAGATGCAACTGTTGTGGGTGTAGGGGCATTCAGGCATCATAATCTGTGTAAGGAGGGACGTAAATCATGATCGATGAGCGAGTGCGCAGGCAGTAAAAAAAGGCAGTACTTCCCCCCACCTTTTAAAGTGAGGAGATCAGACTGATTCTCTGGCGACTGCAACTCGCGATCTGGGCTTGTAACAAGGAGTGACAGGAAGGAAAATCGTATCTTCAAAAAGAGCAAGAGGGGTAAGTATGAAAAAGAAACAAAAAATGGGAACGCAATTAGAAAGATATCAAGTAACCAGCCACGCACAATCATTGCCCATGTGCCGTGTCGTGCATGTTATACACAGGGTCCAAGTAGCTGTAGCAGGGGCCGTTAACCGGCGCACCCGTGTGGGGTGCGCCGGTGTTGAGCGCGTGCATGTCCCATGCCGGGCGGGGAGCAGGGGCTGGGAGACCTTGCGCCATCTGCGGGTGACACATGGCGGGATATGAGTATGCGCCGACGGATGTGTAGGGCTGCGTTGCTGCAATCATGTTCCGGACATCGGGGGCCGCGGACATTTGGGGTGTTGTTTGGTCGGGCTGCGAGTACGAGGGCACCATGGCTGGTGCGTAGGTATTTGTTGCGCCGGAGTCGGAGATTGATTGGGGGGAGTTGATCGCGTGGGACTCGGCGCCTGAGTCGGAACCCATGTGGCTGGGGTAGCTGGTCATGGGGTTGGGAAGTGCGCTGGCGGTGGAGGAATAGCTTGCGGACTGCAAATGGATGTTAATAACTTTCGATTTGAATGAAAATTGAGGGAACATACGTATTTCCCAATGATCTTCTTCAAGGCTGAGCTGAGAATCTTCCATGGGAAAACCTTGACATCCTTCTCGATGTTGCGAGGCTTGGGGGCTGGGAAGCCCATAATTACCTTGAAGAACTCTTCGCTGTCGGCTTTGGCCTTAGAGACGGTCAGAGGACGGAAACCCTCCAAATTGCGACGAATACGGTTCTTTTCCTCAACAGTGAAGCGAACGGCAACCAGAGACTCGAGTAAGTAGATGGTATCTACACTGGTGACATAGCACTCGTTCTTTCCCTCCCAGGAGATACAGCTAATGCAAATGCTGTTGGGAGCGCGATCCTCAGGAGTAACGGCCTTGAATTCTCCGACGATGGTGCTGCCAGTCTGGGAGCGGGTGAATTGAACCAGGCGACGTTGGCAGTGGCGCTCCTCCTTCGACCATCCCTGGGTCATGCTATCCAAGTCACCGTTCAGCTTGAGAACAGCCTTGGTAGGGTACATGGCGTAAGGGTTGAATTGGGGGTTCTGGGAGATCGAGCTGGTTTGCATGGTGGAGGTACGGATCAAAGTCGGGGTGCCATTGGCACGCTGGACACTCTTCTGCTGCGGCATGGGCATGCCGGGGTTGCGGCCCTCGCTGGAAACGGGGAGGTAGTTGGGGCTCCAGGCGGGTGTCAGAGGGGAAGGAGCACGCAAAGCAGGCTGAGGAGTCGCAGAGACGGAGGGGTATTGAGCAGAGCCGGTTTGAGGAGACGAGGCAGCGTGGAAGGGAGCAACGAAGCCAGACATGGCGGGAAGAGACTGTAGGTAAGGCGAGTAGGATGCCGACACGGAACGGCTGTGGTAGCCGTCGTGTTGCTCGACCTTGATCGAGGTTCCATTGTGGCGCTTGTTGCTTGCAACGGGGACGTCAGAGTAGGAGAACTTGCGCTTGCGGGAATCAACCGGTGGTGATTGGGCAACCTGCTCGTATGTGTAAACACCGACCTGGAGGACGGTGGCGGGGGAGTCATCGTGGGTCTCCATCGAGACGGATAGGGGGACAGCGAAGGATGGGGAGCCAGTGGACAAGAATGCAGGCGCATGGACTGAGAGTCTGTATTGGAAGACGGAGCCCTCGAATCCGTGGAAGGTTGGGATACATTCACACTTCTTGGTGCCGAATACCAAGTACAAGCCTGCATATGTGGAACTGTGCAAGTCATAGGGGGTCTGAATCTGGACCATGACTCTGGCTTTTTCGGCTCCGCGCTGGGGGCTGTAGGTCACCACCTCGGGAAGTTGACGCTGGCGTGCGCCCAACATGGGTGACTGAGATTCTTCGTACGAACTAGCGTACTCATTGTTTGGCATGTATGGAACACAATCCGAGATCTGGCTTGCTTGGTCGGCCATGGGAGAGGGCACGAACGGGGTGGTCACAAAAGGCGATTGACCGTAAGCCGAGTAAGAGGCAGCATCATGCAAAGATCGAGTGGAGCCGTAATCTGTTGTTGTCTTAGCAGGTTGTCCGGCCCAATGATCCGGTCAACTTACCGAGTATGGCGCCTGCGGTGGGCTTTTGAAAAGCAGACATGGACAGAATGGGCTCAGACTTGGCCCACAGGCCGTCTGAAAACGCACCGACAAACTGTGACTCTTCAGAATCCGAGAGATCCAACGACTCGCCTAGTATCAGAGGCGTTTGGAAATCTGGATCGAACTGCGAGGGAAACAGGTCAGCTGGAAAATTTCTTGTGTACAGAAACAAGGGTTGACAGAAGATCAAACAGGATCCCGGGCTGGAATTGGAAGGAAGATCAAACATGCGGGCATCCAGCGCCAGTGAAGGGTTGAGCTTACCAAAACACCGTGAGTCTTCGAGTAAGCCAGCTTGAAGATGTTGCAGCGAGTGCAACAAGACAGAACCTCCTGAAGCGAATGACTGGGAATTTATTCTCCAAACGATTGTAGGCCGAGAAAGCACACGCGAGAACGGGGTGCTCTCCGAGACAGAACGAGCGAAAAGATGAAGCAACTGTCAGTTTCACAAAAAGGGCAACAAAAGGCCTCGAATCAACATCCAGCAATCAACTAAGGCTGAGACTAGAAAAGGCTGGCTGCAGGAATCGACTCAGATGCAGTGGCCACGAAGTTCATAAAGACAAGATCCAGATAGGTTGAAAGGATCAAAAAGTCCACCGCCAATTCTGACAGTTGAAGGCAATAGGTTGAAAAAGGGTAGCGAGGAACAGGTTTCGCTTGGGGTTTCGGGAAGAAGAAGTTCAAAGCAAGTTGGGCACGAGACTAACTCCAATGAGTATACGAGCTTTCAAGCGGATCGGTGCATAGACCTGGAAACTCACTGAATCAGAGAAGAAAAGAAGCTCTAAACTGAGACGTTCGACTTCAGGATAATATGCAAGATTCGAGGGTCATCAAACTAGTGAAGAAGAGACTAATGTCAACAACAAACACGGGAATCGCGGGACGGGGAAGCCATCCGACGGCTTCACCATTGAAGCTCGTCATTTCCCGGTATAGTCCAGAGCCAGAGGGACACGGGGCTGCAAGGAGACGATACCAAAGGAAACCTCCCAAAGAGGAAGTATGCAAGGCAGGAGAACTGAGACCGTGGGCAAAGGGGGGAGTGGAGATACTAACCTTAAGCTGATGAACTGATCTGCCTGACTGAGACCCTTCCAAACAGATAGCTGCGTGACCGCTTGGATCTGGAACGTATGGTGTATTCAGCCGAGACAGTGTGAGACTGAAGGAGTTTTTGAATTGCAACTTTTACAAAAAGCTGTAGTTGGCGAAATAAAAAAAATCTTTGATATCCAAGTTGACAGTTGAACCGGGGACCGTGCAAACGGGGATCTACTGGATATCAAGGCGCGCAAACGCAAGTCGGGACAAAAACAGTGAATCTCCGACTCCTTGCCCTAGAGAGTCTCCACGGAGATCGGATATCGTGTGAAATGGACCGAAAATCAAGGGTTCAGGCGCAAGGTACCCTTAGCAAAATTAAGTATTAAAATATCGAAATAGGTCGTTGTTTTCCTCCAATAAGACGTAGCGAACGTGGTTCTCGTAGCAGCAGAAAGCGAGCGTAAGAGCGAACGTGGTGAGCGAATGTGGACCTCTAAGGTGTCATAGTAGAACAGATCAAAGGGGGGGGGAAATATCAAGTGGGATGCAAGGAAGAGGGACGAGAAGGGTTAAAAGCAACGAGGATTGAGGATATATGGATTATTATTAGCAGGTCAGAGTACAATCGTTTAAGGCCTAACTGTATAAGGCCACGAGCTGTGGAGAATTACTTTTTTTTAATATTTTAGATTTTTTTTTTTTTAGCGGAAAATAAATAAATAATAATAATAATAATAATAAAACAGGACAAAAATACAATTTATGGAAATCGTGGCGGGGGATGCACAGGACAACCGATGACTTCGGAAACTTGGCTATTTCGGTGGGTGACACGAGGGGTTTCCAATTATATGTCGAGTCGCCCAAAATTACGGGGATTTGTAAAGTGCACGGCTATTACGCTTTCCGAGATGTCCGGTCTCCACGCATGGGACCTTGGACAAAATTCTGCGAACGTGGTAAAAATATGTACGGGATTAACACCCATCTGGCGGCCTGCGCCGCACGAAAGAAAAAGTGGAGCAACATATGTCCAGAAATGCAGGTAAATGTACATAAGAAAATACCGTATATTTCTCCCCGAGAGTAACCTTGGGCTATAAGTGTTTTTTATGTCAGAGCGCTGTTTAGGAGGGGAGGGGGGACATATTGTAACCCTGGACAAAAGAAAAGGTCAAGGATCCAATCAGGGATTTGTGTCTATAACGAGTACTCGCTCCGAAAGGCTGCACTGCTACTATAGCCCACCCAATCAGAGAGCTGCACCGACACCGTATGGTTTTGCTTTTTTTTAACCTTTTCCCATTTATTCCGTTTCATTCTCTTTTATTCTCCTAACATACATGACCTATTACTCCAGTCCTCAGAGTTTTGTGTTGTCAGATCCATCCCTTCAGAAGGCTGGGACGCCCTTACGCCGACCCTTGGATCACTCGTGCCAAACCAGTGGAGGTGAAGACCCTTCTCTGCTCTCCAGGTTAGGGCTCCACTTCGGATCTTAGGTCCCATCGGCCGATCAAATATCTCGTGTCGTCACCGGTCAATTTGATGATTAGGCACATTGTACGGAGTACACATCGATGGATGTTGTCGAATGTCAGCTATGACATATTCGGGCAATGGTAGGTAATTCCATGGCATACTACAATAGGATACTGGTATTCTGCTATTCCAGTAATCATCTGACGAAGAATAAGAATAGAAAGGTCAAAAGTAGGGCTAAGTTTAGCACACCTTGCATTTTCAGGTGACTCGGTGGCCTGACTATGCAAGGGTCTGGCATTGTGATTGGTTGATTGACCCACTAATCCCGATCGGGCATCACTCCGTGGACCTGCCCATGCTTCTCTGCGCTGTTACCATTGCTCGGACTTGACCGAATCAACGTCCAGAGGTTGTGATTAGTATTCGATTACAGTTCAAGAACTGCATTGCTACTGTACATACTTATATATCTATGTATATCCGCTTATCACGTCCTGTCGATCAAATAGGTGTGCAGAAGATCATATTAATTACCCGAACGCGCAGCACGTCGTGCATTTCCGTATGGTAAACACGAGAAAAACCCTCCGAGTCATACATGTATATCCCTATATCCTTGCAAGGCTCTATGGAATGAGATCATCAAGGTCCAAAATTCAAGTACCCTGTACTCGGAACGGCTATGTTTGGCGCAGGAAATGCGCTAGGATCAAATAGCGTAAACGGTCCGGCATAGCTTCATTATTTCGTGCAGCACCAGCCACGATGTGCAAAGGGATAAAAAAAAATTGGTACCTCGGTTCCGTTCTATCGATAAGGAAACCTACAATTGGCATCTCCGCGGTTTTGCCACGTTTTGAAGACGGGCCCGTTGTGGACCACACTATTACCCCGAAGGGTATTGTGTCCTTGAAGATGAAGCTGTACCAGACAAAAAACTTGGATAGGCAACCAGGATAAACTCAACTTAGGGGTATGGCAGTGCAAAGCTTCAAACCATATCTAAGGACCATATCTGGGCGGGAGAAAGCGACAGTGGAGTGATCGGCGAAGCTTCAACATGATCAGCGCTTGCAAACGGGGTTTTCAAACGTCTTCAATTATTGCTTAGCACCTTCCTTATTGTTGCCGCTACTTTTGCTATCCGTTAGAATCTAGTTGTATGCAGTTAGTTCAGTAGTTAGAGCTGAGGATTATCGCCCCTTCAGTGTATCCCAATTAGGCTTAGCTCTTACCGGCGCTCTATGCCACTCCACACTCCTCAAGGCTTCAACATATCCTGGGGTGCGTTACCAGCCTCCACCTGCATTTTGTCAGGGTTTTCAATGCCTCTGCCTTTGGAGATTCCACATGGAGCTGTACACTGTACTAGGAAATGTCCGTTCATGCAAACATGGTTCTGACGCAGGTACACACTCGAAACCATGCGCTGATCTACTACAGGCACCACGTCTTTCGAGGTCACCCTATCCGTACTACTGCCACACTCACCGGGCTTACCTTTACAGATTCATCGGTGCCCAGTGTCGAGTGGCTTGCCGCGTGAAACTAAACAATGTCGGCACAAACTCCTACCGGACCGAGATTAGATCGTTTGAGCAAGGACTTCAAACGATTATTCAAGCGACGTCAGAGATAGGCTAAATGGGAAATTACACCAAATCTATTATAGTTTAGTGTAATATAGTATAGAAGGATCCTAACTTGGTTGATGTCAATCCCATTCAGTGTAGAGTTCCCAACCACCTCAATAATCAACCAGAGCAAGGGGAAATATCCAACAACCCTTTGAACAAGAAAACCAATAACCATCCCTTGAGGATTCTCAGATCTAATGCAATCTTAATTAGTTTGTAGAGAGAACGGGTGAAATGCTTGGTCGTTTGGTCGTTTGTAGTCTGATCGGCCAATCCTCGGAGACTTCCTTCGAGATAGCCCCACAATCACCAGCCTCTCCGCCCGAGCAATCCCCAAAGAAAGATTTTTTTTCTTTTATCGTTAGTAAGGAGTTAGGGTCTTACCCCCATTACGGAGTACGGAGTACGCTCAGCGGCCAATAATCCAATCGTTTTAGGGGATCCTCAACCAAGAAAGGTGGATCTCCCGCACACTCTGAGAGTGAGGGTTTCGGACGTGCAGCCTTGTTTGAAAGGATCCTCCGCGGTGCACGGTACTACACAACTAGTGAGGATTTAGTCTCTGACGTTGGGGTTTGCACCGGATCGGTTCGATTTTTGGGTTTTGGGCTTGCGGATTTGACTTTCAGGTTCGCGATTCCGATATGCTCTCTACCCTCACATCCCCAGTTAAGGTTAATTATTAATTGGACTATTGAGCAGCAGATAAATGACGAACACGTAGCTGTTGTACATCGTAACCCAGTTGAGATGTCTTGTCGCTGAACCTTTGGCCTTAATTTGACTTTACGGTTTGGGAACTAGGAACTATATTGATTTCTCCCCATGCATATGCAAGTGTTATCCGGTACCCTGTATGTGATTAATATTGCCACTCGTGCCTGTGCCTGTCTCCTGTCTGTCGTGCCTGTTTAGCTGTGGAACCACCCTGCATGACGAGCACGGGTTCGGCGACTATTATTGATTGACCACCACTTGATCTTCCCAAGGAGTACAGTGAAGGAGTGAAGGAGTGAAGGAGTGAAGGGCAAGACATAGATGCCAGGGCCTCTCAGCAAGGATCTACCTTTGCCCATGGGCTCGGATTGGTGCACAGGTCGGAGGAAACTCTCATGGTGAAACCAGACCAAGAACATTCTTTGTATGCGCCCTAGGTTCGTCACTTGCAGACCCTTACATTTCTTGTTTCGGCTTCGGGTTTATTGAGGCTTGCGCAAATGGCGGCAATCCTCGGTTCTTTTTCCTGACTCTTTGTTGCCATTGCCCGTTATCTGCCTTAATTTCATGTCATGAAGGAGCAACCATAGCTCGGAGGAATGTGGCCCCGCCCAGTAGGTTGGGTTCTTTTGCTCAACCACATCATGGGGCGGCTGTTTTGGGGTCGGGGTAAACAAGCTAATGAATTTGATCTCTGGGGAATAACTCACCGCTTGAGACACGGTGTCTTAATCCAGATCGAACTTCGTTATATCGATATGTTCCTCATTCGTCAAGGATCCTTCCATCGAACGCGGAAAGGTATGAACTGTATTCCATATTAACTCCGTCCCAGTCAGCCACTCAAAAGCGCGTAAATTCACCGGATTAGGACTATAGCTCTAACCATGATCTGCTGAATGGGAAATTGAGGGAGCATCCGCGCTTTTCGGGGGTAATCAATCCTTCCACGCTAGAAGTGGAAACTTCGGAGCAACTCCTTTCCCCTAAGCTTAGCGTCGAGAATCAGCGAAAGAAAGGATATTTTCAGTTCAACGGTGCCTACGCCACTGCAATAGTCTCACGCCTCTGATATCTATGCCTATGCCCTTGTGGCGGATCATGATATGACATGACCAGGGCGTGACCATATCTTTACTTTATTCTGTCGGTCGGTACGAGACACGAAAGAACGGTGTACAACACAGAATGCATGCACGCACACACATACAAATTTTGTCTCCCTATACCCGGACAGAAGGCGGTACTTGCCCGAAGCCAATGCACCGCCATCAGCTCTTCGGCCTTCGGTAGCAACCTTGTTCAGCGGGACCACCAATTGCGTTTATGATGATCATATCAGACAAGCAGCGGACACGCTGATTTGGCGATCGACGCAGCAGTTTTGCGGTCAACTTCTGTCTGAACCAGGTCACTGGCTGGTGTCTCGGGATATGTCCCCGCCAGCATACGCAGACTCTGCACTTCGGCGGGGTAAGACAGAAAGAATCCAAAAGAAAAAGGAAATCACTGCCGCAGAACTTGTTAGATTGTGGTCCTTTGATTGTCTCCATCTCCCATCTCCAGCACGGGATGCCCGATGTCTCTTCCCGCGTTCTCTGACTCGGAGCCACTCATCTTCACCGTGCTGTTACAGTTGGGTATAGTATCGGTCTCGCTCTTCATTTTTTTTTCCCTCGCTATTCTGCCGCTACGGAGTGCTGCGGATGCCTATGGGGACGGCTTTTGTCGTTGAACTCAGGTGAAGACTGGGGAAACGGAGCAGTTCCGTTGTTGATCTTGTACCAACTTGCAAGCGTGCTCTGTTTTCTTCGACTGCTTTCTCGCTGTCTGGTCTTCTACTGTTGATATTCGATATGGCAGTTATAGGGAGTACCTGGAGATTTCGTAGATGTTCATGATTCAGGGGCTGTGAGACAGAGATCTTCGGTCTCCTTTTGAAACATGACGATCTAATTCCGATAGGAGGCCCTGGGTCGGATAAGTGATGGTTTCTAGTACTAGATTCAATTCTACTGTGAATAAATCGAGATCTGGTTCTTCTGAAAGCTCTTGATAGAATTGTGGTTGCAGAAACATGTAGATGTATATCCCGCTGTCAGTGTATATATCACTACCGAACCCCAAATCCAACACTGGAAGTGAATTTACCCGACAACATTTTACCGGGCAAAAGCAAAAAATGTCAAATCGAGAACTAAACCTGATCTAACCATAGGATCGGCTTTGATCAACTGACCATGAAACCATCGCGTAAAGTACGACCGTTTCAGGTTGAACCCGCCAGAACCATCAACAGTAACAAACCGGTCCATTCAAGGCTCCAAGATTTTCTCTTCAACGCGTCTATACCAAAGCTTTCCGAACCTAAAGCTCGATAAGAATATCACAAGAATGAGAAACTACGCACCAAGTCCATGTGTAGCCCCATATCAACCAATCAGCGTCCGCCTCAGTCGGATATCGGAATGACAAGAACCTCCGACAAATATCTGCCAGCACCGCTGGCACATCAAGCTAGCGCATTATCCAGGATTAGTACATTAGTGTCTGCTAAACGATATCCACTAAACCACATCCAGCTCGCATCTTCGCTCTTATTATAGGCCGTATAGCACGCCCCAGTCTTCCGGAGGTGACCCCATCACCGACACCCTGTCCACACAACTGGTCGGATCCGACGCTATCAAAGCTAACTTCGCAAGTTCGACAGCAGTCTCCATAGCATGTACAACATACCCACTTTTTCCTTCCTTTTTGTTCTTTGGGTATCTGGGAGGAGCTGTACTTTACCCAATTGGCTTCTTATTTACGCTAGTGCCAAGGCAACCTTTCCTTTTTGGGCGTGCCAAGCTAGGCAGCAGCCATTTTGGGCCTGAGCCTCGGTTGTAGTTTTTTTCTTCCTTTTTCTTGTTTTTCAACACTTCATTTGCATTATTCAGGTATACTTTTACGTTAGCTTGCGACAATATGGGCTTAACTTTGTCTATATCGTGTTTCGGGGGTTTTCATTTATGCTTTGCTGCTTAATTATGGTAAACGTGCGGGTGTGGTTTGGTACATGCAACGCTGTGAGCTGATCTTTTCTATTGTTGATTAATATTAGTACGTTACTTCCGGTGAAGAGCTGTATATAGTGTGTACTATACTTGTACAGCATGGACAGTAACTGAGTGGATTGAAGGTCAATAGAAAAATCAATAGCAATCATCTTTAGGGAAGCATTACCTAAAAAGCTTCTATCAAGACATACATGAAACCCCCCCCCCCCCCCCCCCCAACCAGCATGTATCTGTAAATATATAAATATATAGCAATGGAGCACCCGGTACCCCATAATTGAGCTTGAATGAAATCAGACATAGTGCGCTGTGCACACAATACAAGTACATGCGTAGTAACGCGACCGGGGCACAAAAGGCTGTTTATAGCCAAGACACTAGAGAACACACTATAGTCGGAAAGGAAAAAAAAACCAAGGAATTCGGAACATAGCCGAGTCGGGGCGACTCGGGGGAGGGTCCCTGAAATGCAGCTCCACGAGGTTGATCCGCCCACTGAGAGGTGAGAGGAGCGCTGGCCAAGTGCCAAGTCCAACCGTCCCATGCAGGGTATATACCGCTTAGGCTGTCTCAGTGGTGGTAAATGGGTACTGGACGGAGTAAGAAGGAAGCTATTATTAGCGAGAGTGGGAAACTTTAATGCTGAATTGGAATATGGAGTATACTCTGACGTAGTCTACAGTATACAGCCGAGTGATATGGCACTTCGGGCTGGTGATTGTGATTCCTGGTAATGTGCAGATGCGGGAAATTGATAGGGTATAAATTGTCAGACTAGAGTGATGGGTGGTTTTTCTTTTGTTGCTGCACAGGCCTGAGGCTGATTCATACGTTGCGCGAATGGTACGCCGCAAATGTATGCCGGTATGCCGCTGTGGATGTGGTAAGATCTGATATCTAGCAGTGAATAAGGATTTCTATTTTCTGGCTTTGTTTTTGCATTTGATGCTACGGTGGTAATCTTTTGGTTTGGGAGGTTCCAAGGTTAGTTGGCGGGCTGATTAGGTGGATGAATGTCTAGCAAGTTGGTTTGTGGCTTGATTAGGGTTGTCTCTGATTCTTATTCTTAGATGGTTCCGAGTTTGGAGGATAAAAAAAGGTATGGAGTTTAGTGTCACTGTACTCTGTAGTCCATCTTTTGGGTCTCGTAAGAATAGGCTTGCACATGGCAAGCTGAAATGAGACACAATGACCGCACTGGTCGACGTAGGAATCCGGACCAGGAACAGACCAATAGCAGACAGGGTTGGACAGTGAGACAGTGCTTGTGCGAGCATCAGGCCAATGTGCCCACCCCCTTTCTAGTGCGCCATATACAGTAACAGCATGAAAATGAAGTGATTCAGAAGATGGAGGCGCTCTCTTGGGCGGTGCGGTCGTAGCAGACAGGGAAAAGCTTGGACCAAAATGCATACAGCTCTGGTCGGTCCTCCTGTTCCTCGACCAGCCACTTGGCGAAGGCGAACTCTGTTTGAAAGGTATTCGCGCTTCGATAGGGTGCAACCTTGGTCATGTTAGGGCAGGCTCCAGCTAAGTCCATTTAACTTGAGCATAACAGGGACTGACCTCTGTATATCGCTGCAGGGCCTGATGATACTTCTCGCCGAGACCAAGCTTTGAAAGTGTTGCCTGACGGATCCCCTTCGCCGCAATACTGAACGCATGCGTGAGGTTCTCACGTTCCGCGAAGCTCGACTGCCCGAGCACGACGCCGCCCGGTAGCTTTCGGTGCTGATGAGCGTATGCAACCTCGATCAGCCGTGTGAGCATGTCGGCTTCCCAGACTTCGAAGAGAGGGTGGCGAAACTCCTTGATATGACGCTGGAGCAGCCACAGCTCACGCTTAAGGCGCGTGGTGTTGGCCTGAAGCTTTAACAGGCGTCGTTCAATGGATTGATTCACAGATTTTAGGGCATAATGAGTGGCGTCGAAGGACTGCATCGGGTTGTCAGTTAGATGCATTCCACGAGGATGGCTTTGGCATACCTGGTAACCATCTTCATCCCAAGCATCTTCTTGGTAAGGGCGGATCAGGTTCGACACGAGAGGCAGGCCATTACCCCGTGAAACGACACGAGACACCCGCCCGGAGGGCTGTCGCTTGGACATAATGAGAGAGTGGCAATGAATGGAGGGCTATACAATGAGTGAAATGAGTGCTTCTTGGATTGGATAGACGATGATACAATACAAGTGACAAGTGCATGAAGATGGAGGTGCAGGTCTCATGTGCTCATTGCTGTGTTTATAGAAGTCACTGCCGTTGCTCCTGCCAAAACATTACGTTCCATATTTATAGACTTCATACATTCATAAAGGGTCATCATCATCACAGCTTGCTGCCAGTAGACTTGCTGAAGTCAATCACCAGTTTACCAAACTGTGTACCTTGCTTCATGTCCTCGAACAGCCCGTCGATAGCAGACAAATCTTCCAAGTCAGTCTGCAGCACCCGTGACACCACAGGGTGAATCTTCTTGGTATTGACAAACTCAATCATATCCTTAAACTCCTTGCGAGAGCCCATTGTAGAACCACGAACGTCAATGTTCTTGAGGACAGCGGCCATTGTGAACGGCATCTTGGGAGAAACTGTCATCCCGTAGATTGAAAGGACACCGCCAGCCTGTCAATGTCAGTGCAACTCCTTGGATACAATGCTAACATCCCATCGTGCCACTCACCTTGAGCAACTTGACAGACTTCTCAACCGAATCACCGCCGGCACCATCAATGATCGCATCAAAGTTCTTCTTTCCGTCTGGAAGCATACCAAGCAGCTTCTTCTCCCAACCCTCCTCCTTATAACTAACACCACCGGTCGCACCCAACTCAACAGCCTTCTGAATCTTCTCTTGGCTCGAACTCGTCACAAAGACATGTGCTCCCCTCGCAACCGCAAACCGAAGCGCCATCAACGCAACACCACCTCCAATCCCGGTGATCAGAACAGCGGCCCCGTCTCCAGAGTTCCTCTCCCCAGCTTTGGAAATCAAAGCCCTCCAACCAGTCAACCCAGTCAAAGGCAACGCAGCAGCCTCAGCATCGGAGAGATGCGCCGGCGCCTCCTCGACTTCCGAATACTCAATGGCAAGATATTCCTGCAAGGTGCCCTTGTCATAAACCTTCGTACCACCCATAATGCGGTACCCAGTGGCCTCCTCAGGCCCATCAGGTGAATCTTTCCAGCCAACACCGGGGTTGAGAATCACCCGCTTGCCTTGCCATTGCTCTGGGCTAGGTACATTCGGTCCAGCGCCGATAACGATACCCACTCCGTCGGCGAGAAGGGGCACGTCGAAGGTTACGCCTGGGTACAGGTGTTGGCGGAGGAAAAGGTCGCGGTGGTTCAATGACGCGGCGGTCAATTTGACTAGCAGTTCACCCCCTTGCGGGGATGGCTTGGGCACGGTCCGCAATGAGAGTGGGTAGTAAACTTGGCCTGGCTTGCCGGGCTTGCCGTCGATTGGGGAAATGTAGATTGCTTTGGACATTTTGTTTTGTGTATTGGAGGGGTAGTGTGGATTTGTTCTATGAGGTTTGGTGAAGTAGAGCTTGAATTGGGGCGTGCGGGGATATTTCTCTATCGATAACCGAGGCTCACTGACGTGTTGGCCGAAGGTCCGAGATTATAAAGCATGTCTATGATCTTTATTCATCCTGGTTGGTTTGTAGAGTATATGAATCTTTTGGTTCTTTATGGTAATTGGGGGTTTTGGAGGTAAAATTCATGTTTGGTGCAATAGCGTATATTAATTGGTATAGGGCAACCCTTCTTGATAAAAGCGAAATAGGTAAGTATAAGATGAAAATGTTGACGGGAAACAGGAAATCACTCGCTTTGGTGGATATATAGCAAGGAAAGGCATCTGCCTCTTTCATATCAGCATCATGTTCTAATGTTAGTATTTAAAAAATGTCAGTCTGTTGCAGGTTGTTCGTCAGGTATATATATCGAATGTTATAGGCTGTCAATGCATTCTCTTAAGTCACAGAATTCCTTCAGACAGTATCAAGGTGGAAACTGCATTGATATTAGATCGGAGGATATTTTCATTTATTCCATTCGCATTGTGTAAGGATTGATATTAAAAGTTCATTGTCAGTACTATGGAGATAACACGTGATAGGGTCGAGCATGTCACGTGTTAGCCGATGACTCAGTATCTTATCGCACGTGACCGAGGGGCATCGAAAACGGCAATGACAATTGACTCATAGAGCACCCTCTACTTCAGTTGACAACGTCAATTGCTCTCAATCCAACGTTTATATCCCATTTCCATCCACTGCACCGCAAAAAAGGGATTGATAGCCACATCTGGCCTTCCCCCTTTGTTTTACTTCTTCTTTCTTTCAAACCCCACATTCTTCGCACTACTTCGCCATGGACGCCATTAAGGCGACCTTTGCCAAGTGCAAGGAGCAGAAGCGCGCTGCCCTTGTCGCTTATATTACTGCTGGTTACCCCACAGTCGATCAGGCCGTTGACACCATGCTTGGAATGGAAAACGGTGGTGCTGGTACTGTTCTCCGATCTCGGTGGCGCTAGAACGATTTACTGACGGAACTGATATATAGATATCATTGAGCTCGGAATTCCCTTCACAGACCCCATTGCCGATGGTCCCACTATCCAGACTGCTAACACTAAGGCCCTTGAGAATGGTGTGACTCTCACTACCGTCCTGGAGTTTGTCCGCACTGCTCGTAGCCGAGGCTTGAAGACACCCCTCCTTCTGATGGGCTACTACAACCCCGTCCTGCGGTACGGAGAGGAGCGCATGCTCAAGGACTGCAAGGAAGCTGGTGTCAATGGTTTCATCATGGTCGACCTACCCCCAGAGGAGGCTGTCCGTTTCCGTGACCTCTGCGCAAGTGCTGGGTGAGTTTGGAGGTTCTATCCTATACTATCCATTACAAGAAGCTAATTCCCTCCCAGTCTGTCCTACGTTCCCTTGATCGCTCCTGCCACCTCCGACTCCCGCATGCGCTTGCTTTGCAAGATTGCCGACTCCTTCATCTACGTCGTTTCACGCATGGGTGTTACCGGTGCCACTGGCTCGCTGAGCGCCAACATCCCTGAACTTTTGGGCCGTGTCCACGAGTACTCGGGCAACGTCCCAGCCGCACTGGGATTCGGTGTCAGCACTCGTGAGCATTTCTTGTCCCTCCAGGATGAGGCCGAGGGTGTTGTCATTGGTAGCCAGCTTATCACCGTCGTTGGCAAGGCCCCTGCTGGTCAGGCTGCTAAGGCCGCTGAGGAGTATCTTTCCAGTGTTACTGGACGCAAGCTCGAGCGTGATGCTCAGGGTGCCATTACCCGCGAGGTCAACATCATCGAGGCTATCGAGAAGGCTCAGCCCTCAGGCGAGGCCAAGCCCACCAAGGTTATCAGCGATGCTGATACTCCTTCCGGACCTGGTCTCGCTGACCAGCTTGAAGCCCTCAACGTGACCAAGAACCCTTCTGCCCAGCCTTCTCGGTTTGGTGAGTTCGGTGGGCAGTACGTTCCTGAGTCCTTGATGGACTGCTTGGCTGAGCTTGAGCGCGGATTTGACACTGCCAACAATGACCCCAAGTTCTGGGAAGAGTTCCGCTCATTCTACCCCTACATGGGCCGCCCTAGCAGCCTCCACATCGCCCAGCGTCTGACTGACCATGTCGGTGGTGCCAACATCTGGTTGAAGCGTGAGGATCTCAACCATACTGGTAGTCACAAGATCAACAATGCCCTCGGCCAGATTCTGATCGCTCGTCGCCTTGGTAAGACCCGCATCATTGCCGAGACTGGCGCTGGTCAGCACGGTGTGGCTACCGCTACTGTCTGCGCCAAGTTCGGCATGAAGTGTACCGTCTTCATGGGTGCCGAGGACGTTCGTCGCCAGGGTCTCAACGTTTTCCGCATGAAGCTCCTCGGTGCTTCCGTTGTCGCTGTCGAGGCTGGTAGCCGCACTCTGCGTGATGCCGTCAACGAGGCACTCCGCGCTTGGGTTGTCGAGCTCGATACCACCCACTACATCATCGGCTCTGCTATCGGACCTCACCCCTTCCCTACCATCGTCCGTACCTTCCAGTCCGTTATCGGAAACGAGACCAAGGAGCAGATGAAAGCCGAGCTTGGTAAGCTTCCCGACGCCGTTGTTGCCTGTGTTGGTGGTGGCTCCAACGCCGTTGGAATGTTCTACCCCTTCCAGAACGACCCTAGCGTCAAGTTGGTTGGTGTCGAGGCTGCTGGCGATGGTGTTGATACTGGACGTCACTCCGCCACCCTTTCCGGTGGTTCTCACGGTGTTCTGCACGGTGTGCGCACCTACGTTCTTCAGAACGAGCACGGTCAAATCGCCGAGACCCACTCCATCTCCGCTGGTCTCGACTACCCCGGTGTTGGTCCCGAGTTGTCTAACTGGAAGGACTCTGACCGTGCTACCTTCATCGCTGCCGATGACAGCCAGGCCCTCGATGGCTTCCGCGCTCTTGCTCAGCACGAGGGTATCATTCCAGCTCTGGAGTCATCCCACGCCGTCTGGGGTGTCATGCAGTTGGCCAAGACCATGGGCAAGGGCCATGACATCGTCCTCAACCTGAGTGGACGTGGTGACAAGGATGTCCAGCAAGTCGCTGACGAGCTACCCCGCCTGGGTCCTAAGATCGGCTGGGATCTGCGCTTCTAAGCTTTTCATCCCTGGCTAGACGTTTCTTCGCATTTCATTTTTTTTCGGGTCGAATCGCATTACTTGATTTGCCTTCGTTTGGGCCCATACATTCCGGACTTTGTAAAAAGCGTTTTCGTTCGGCTTGCAGTCTTTTCGGTCTCTGCATTGTTTTTTTTTTGGGTTACTGCAGTCTTTTACGGACACTGGGGGATATCCTCGTACATTTCATTTCTACATACAAAAAAGAATTGATACCCCCTCTTTAGAAGTCATTTTCTTCTGTTATTACGTAGCGTTATAGGTTCGATTAGTACAACATATCACAGTAGCGCAAATATCTCTATAGCATTCAACAATGGGTCGATAGTCCCTGTCTCTCGTTACAAAACTGACATCTGCAACAGAAAGTTCATATCTACATCTTACATGGACCTTTATCATAATCAATCTATTTTAAAAGCACGAGGCCTTATAATTCGACTTCGATATTGCATCATGCTTTACGAGAGAGAAGACATAAATCAAAAAGTATGACCGCAGAGCAAACGACAAAGCCGCAACAGAACAGAAACAGGAACAAGAAAGGAGTATATGCAATTGACATGGACAATCAGTACACACACAGCCCCGCCAAAACGCTTTCTCTTCATTTCATCCTCGACTCCTCCAACAAAACAGGAACCATGACTCGTAGACCCATCATGCGTCGATGAGGTTCTCATCTGAGTTATCGCGCGTATCCCGGTTAGGAATCTTGCGGCCCTGGCGAGCGTAGAACTCATCCAGGACACGCTTGGGCACACGGTTGAGCAGCTCCTTCGGGTAGATGCGGAGGAGGTTCCAGGCGATATCGAGCGATTCCTGAATTGTGCGGGACTCGTAGGCGGACTGACTGATAAAGGTGCGCTCGAACTTCTCCAGGAACTCGAGGGAGAGTTTGTCCTCTGAGGAAAGGGCCTCCTCTCCGACGACAGCCTTCATGGCGGCGGCGTCACGACCGATGGCGTACTTGGCGTACAGCTGGTTGGAGACATCGCCGTGATCCTTGCGGGTGCGGCCCTCGCCGATGGCGGACTTCATGAGACGGGACAGCGAGGGCAGGACGTTGATTGGTGGGTAGATACCGCGGTTGTCGAGCTGACGGTCGATGAAAATCTGGCCCTCGGTAATGTAACCGGTCAAATCGGGGATAGGGTGGGTGATATCGTCGTTAGGCATGGTCAGAATGGGGATCTGAGTGATGGAACCGTTGCGGCCCTCGACACGTCCGGCACGCTCGTAGAGAGTGGCTAAATCAGTGTACATGTAACCGGGGTAACCACGGCGACCGGGGACTTCTTCTCTGGCAGCGGAAACCTCACGAAGGGCGTCACAGTAAGCGGACATATCGGTCATGATAACCAGACAGTGCTTCTCTAGCTGGTAGGCGTAGTATTCGGCGGTGGTCAGGGCGAGACGAGGAGTAATAATACGCTCAATAGTAGGGTCGTTGGCCAAGTTAAGGAACAAGGTGACACGCTCCATACTACCGTTCTCCTCAAAGTCACGAGTGAAGAAACGGGCAGTTTCCATGTTGACACCCATGGCGGCGAAGACGATAGAGAAGTTCTCCTCGTGATCGTCGTGGATGCCCTTACTGGGCTTCGCTAGACTGGCCTGTCGAGCGATCTGGGCAGCAATTTCCGACTAAATATGTGTTAGCAAGATATCATATAGTTGTCATCGGTGTTCGTGTCCACCTACATGGGGCAGACCGGCGGCAGAGAAGATAGGAATCTTCTGTCCACGGGCAATGGAGTTCATAGTATCGATAGCAGAGATACCGGTGGAAATGATTTCCTCAGGGTAGACCTTGCGCCTCCGTTAGCTGAGTTCCAAATCATATCGACGATGCACATACTCGTGAGTAGGGGTTGATGGGCTGGCCGTTAATGTCCAGGTAGTCCTCCGCCATGACCTTAGGTCCCTTATCAATAGCACGTCCCGAACCGTCGAAGACTCGACCCAGCATGTCCTCGGACACACCGAGCTTCAAGCTGTGGCCGCTGAATTCGACCTTGGTCTTCTTTACATCGATACCGGAAGTGCCTTCGAACACCTAGTCTGCGTTAATGCCTTGCACATTAGGGGCGATGAATAGCGATCTTGTCTGTACCTGAACGACTGCTCGGTTACCTATTTGTGTAAATAACAGTCAGCGGCTGGCAGTATGTCAACGGCAGAAAGTGGGCGACCAACCTCTAGCTTCCAGCACCTGGCCAGATCTTTCAGTGCCATCAGCTAGTCTCAAACTGACGATCTCGTTGTACCGGGGGAATTTGACCTATTCGCAACGTTCGTTAGCAAGTTGTTCCCGGTTGATGGTCCGGCGGTCTCACATTGTCCAACACGACCAGAGGTCCATTGATTCCCCCGATGGTGTTGTAGCGGATCCGGGGCTTGATGGAACTCATCCGGGGGTCATCCATGTCGGCCATAGTGAACAGATGAAGGGTAGTATGGGGAGGTTAGAGGTGGGACGGGGGGTTCCAGCTGTCTCGACGGGACGGGGAGCTTGGGCGGTGAGGTGGGTCGTGATTTCGGATTGCGTCGGTTTTTCTTGGCATTTACGAGTACATCATCGCTGATTTGAGATTGAGTTTTATATCTTTGGTAAACATACATATCTGGTAAAAGAGTGAAAGCCATAAAGCTAGAACACCAGCTGTCTAACCTGATCTACGGGACATAGCCGGTACGAGAGAGTAAAATAACGAGAGATCGTGAGTCCATGACAACGGGGTATATCCATACATGTTAACAGCAAGAAGGCAATAATTCCAGGTCTGATGCACCGTGTGAACTGCTAAGCAATATGCTAGTAGTCTCATAATGATCCATGAAAATGCAAGCAAGACAAAACCAAAGAAAAAAGAGAGTCCATAGCCAATTAGTCCACTTTGGCCTGGGAGAGACTCTTCGGGGTAATCAAGTTATTGGAAAGGCGCACGTTTGCGCTGCTGAGCCTGCCCTTGGAAGAATGTCTCTTCAGTTTTCGGCGGGCGACCATGACCGGCACTGAAGAGTTGGAAAGTAGGTAGTTGGAGAATGAGCCGAGAAGCACACTTAAAATGATGTTAGTTTGTACCTACAATGACACGATTGACAGTAGACTTACCCTTTCAAAGCACTTTGTCCTCGGGCACCCACAATAACAAGTGTCGGTTCAAGTTCATCAATGGCTTCAGTGATCATGGACTTCGGGTTCTTGCAGTGAATGACCTCAACTGCAATGCGAACCTGTAGTACCGTTTTCCGCAGCAGCTTTACACAGGTCTGAGACACAGTTTCAACTGCCCTCACTCGTTCTGCCTCAGCCATTGATGACGCTCGGGAATCAGCAGAATGCGCCTTGCTGGTAGTTCCAGGGCCCAGGCGACCTAGAATCGTTCGGGATCCATAGCCGGAATTCTGGGCCTCCTTTGTCTGAGTGCCAACGATCGCTGTCGCATCCTTCATCACCTTGGCTCCCTCACCAACCTGCACCGCAGAGGTACTTGTGGAGTCCTCGTGCATAACGTAGATGGCAAATATCGTGTCACCATCCCTGAGAACTGTGCCGATGGTCCACTCGAGAGCATATACTGACTCTTCACTTAGGTCGGTGGCGACCAGATATTTCCGTCGACGTCGGCGGCCCAGATCGCCGGTATCTGACAAGCCTGAAAAGTTTCCGCGAACAATTGTTCGGATAGATCGGTTGTGCACGCCATTATCAATAGCGGACATGGTAATGCTTAACTTCTGGGCACGATGGATATCCCCAATTTCTGCTTCATCGTCTGACCCGTAAGGTGTACCAGCTACTGACTGAATACGAGGGGTCGGGATATCGAAACTTGTCTGCGGATGCACAACGGCCTTCAAAGCTGATTTCCGAGGCTTTTTTTCTTGGGGTCCAGTCGTCTTTTCACTTGATTTTTCTAAAAAAGGGGGTCAGTTTATTGAGCTTTAGCATGCTTGATACAACATACCCTCTGTCAACTTGGGCTTTTCATTCTTGGATTTTTCAAAGTCGCTGGGTGTGATGGATGTAATATCAGCCCTCTTTTTGCGACCTCGTGTACCCTCGTGCGTGCTATCATCGTCACTTGAAGTGTCGTCACTCTCACTGCTTTCAATTATATTCTTGTCACGGTCAAACACATCCTTGGCCAGTCGTTCCCCGTTCTCCTCCACAGCTGCCGGTTTGACATAATCAGGAAGGCTTCCAGACGAGTTGGGCAAGGCTTCATCTGATTTATTCAGATGGTCGTGAATATTGACAGCTTTCCCCTTCCCGGTCCTGTTAGGAGCAGGTTCTACTGACTCCACATGGAGAGAATGGCTCCCGGATGAGCTCGGACGACCCCTCTCCGGCGAAGTTGAGGATCTGGAGTCAAGGGATGAACCACGCTGTAGGGAACCTCGTGATGGATCTCTCCCGCGGGAAAAGCTCCTCGGGAAGAGTCGTGATTCTAACCCTGACATCATAGCTGCCATGCTCTTCCGGTTCTGGGACTTGTCCCGGGCTTGCAGGAAGCGCTTTTTGGAATGTGACTGCTCAGATGGTGAGGCGGAACCCTCGGACTTTGCATCTTCATCAATGCCAAGACGGCTCGACGGTCGACCAGTTTCAACGGCATGATCGGATGATCTCCGGGGGAGAGCTTCGGGTCCAGCCCTGGTCCTCTCCGGCGAACTCGGAGCAGATGCCATGTCTGAATAACTGATGCGCAAAGGCGATGAGACGAGTGGCTCGACTGGACTGCGGGTTGCGCGAGCTCTAGGTGAACAAGTCCCCGCACTATTCTTCGGCGGGGCAATCAGCAGGCTTTGCAAGGCACGGCTTAGCCTGGTTGGTTTCTCTTCAATCGGGATCGTTGATATGGTTCCTAAGCTCTTGAGTTGCTCAGTGTTGGATATGGGGGAAGTTGTGTGGTACGACAGCGGTACCGCCTCCGGTGGGGAACTCATCGAGCCGCTGCAACGACGCCAAGCACCGAGGAATGTGGAGCAGATCGTCCTTTTTTGACGATGGAGCTGGGGTTCTGAGGGATTGTCTGCGTTCGGTCAGCTAGAAGCTCCAAAAAGCCTCAAATTTGAGCTCGGGAAGCTCACTGGATAAAGATGGAGCTCGGTCGCGGGCAGTATAGCCCATCAAACAAAAGGAGTCTGCTCGAACATCTTGCAGAGTTCAAGGAAAGAAAGAATGCAAGGGATTGCGGGGAGAACAAAGATCAGACCTCAGGGAGAAGGCGCCAGCCCAAGGCGAGGCTTCCTCCATGCAGCCACACCTGGTGGCTGCATGGATATCACAATCTGGAAGAGGATGCATATATCTAAGCGGTTAAGGCGCATATCCTGCCTTTCCTACATTTGAAGTTACCAGAAGTAGATTGTTCAAACAGTAATGACGTTAACTTGGATTTAAACAGGTATGCTAACCGGATGCAATCAACTCCTAGACAAAGATAAACGCCGAAACATGATGCAGAACATGATAGCAAGACCATTTCAAGCCTTGGACCTCTTCGACTTGGGCTTTGCCCCCTCCTTAGACTTTTTCCGAGCACCAACAGCAGCAAAAGCCTCCTCTGAGGGCTCATCTTCAACACCACGCTTCTTCCCATTAGGCTGCGCATACTTATCCTCCAAACGAGCCAAGAACCCAGCACCACGATCCTGCTGGCGTTTGGTAATCAAAGCCTGGAGATCATCCAGACTACCCTCCGAGCCCTTCGACCCCTTGGCAGCCTCCTTCTTCTTCTTATTCTCCATCTTCTTCGCCAACTTCTCCGCCTCTTTAGCCTCCTTCTGAGCCTTCTTCACCCGCTGCTTCTTCTTCGCCTCTGGCTCCTGGGAATAGTCCTCAAAATCCTCCACTTCCTTATTAGCAATAGCTTGGTTGATAATAGCACGGAACCGCTCATCATCATCAAGAACGTTGGACAGCATAACTGTCTCGTAAATCCCATCCATGTCGCCCTCGTGCGTGGTATACGCCGTAAGCAGATCCCTCGTCTCCTCGTCTGAGTTTTGATATTTCTTCTGGAAGTCCGAGATCGCGCGCTTGTCGAGCATTGCTGATAGCTGCTCGCGGTAGAAGTCCATCCAGTTGAAGTCGCCATCTTCGCTGAAGGCTTCGTCTGTGCTGCCGGTGCGGTCGTATACTTTTCGTCGACGTGAATCGGAGAGGACACCGTATGCCAGCGCGATACGCTGGAACTTCGCGTTGGCTTCTTCGCGCGCATCTTCGCCGACCTTGTCTAATATCGAGTTAGTACCCGTTCTGGGCGTGTTTGGGGAACTACTTACCGGGGTGGTTTCTCAATGCACTCTTCTTGTATGCGCTCTTGATTGCTTCTGGGGTCGCGTCTGATGCTACGCCGAGAATCTTGTAAAGGTTCTCCTCGACGGAGGGCATTTCCTCCTCGGAGGCATGGTTTTGCTCGGGTTTCGCGCCTTTCGCCATTGCGAGTTTGAATGAGACGCAACAGCTGGGCCTGAGCTTTCTTGGAATTTGTGATAGTGATTTGCTTTAACACAAGTAGATCGGATCGAGATTCTGTCTCAAGAAAAGACCAACAAGTGTAGGGACTTCGTTGCCTTCCAAGCTGACGCGATTTTACGCGACGGACCATTTCGTCATTTTGCCATAGAACCCCGACTTGACATCCAGCCCACCTTGAACACTCCAAGCTCATCTACAACGCCACTGTTGTCTCTCAACTTTCAAAAGCTACTGTGTTTTTTTCACTTTACAAGCTACTTCAATCAAGACTACAACTCACCCCCTCCTCCCGCATCGAATTACAACACAACCCGTAAACCACCAATCAACCTCACCCATTATGACGACAAACGTCTCCCCTCACATACCCTACATAAAGAAGTGCCTCTCCCTAGCTGAACAATCACCACCCCGTCCAACAAACTTCCGAGTCGGCGCCCTCTTGCTCTCCCGCCAAGACAACGACCCAATTTTCGCCGACGACCGCATCCTCTCAACAGGCTACACAATGGAACTAGCAGGTAACACCCACGCCGAGCAATGCTGTTTCTCCAACTACGCAGCGGTACACAAAGTTGCAGACGACCAAATCAGCACAATCCTCCCCGCTGAGGCTGGCCGCAAGCTTATCATGTACGTAACGATGGAGCCGTGCGGAAAACGGCTATCGGGGAATGCGCCGTGTGCGCAGCGTATTGCGCGGACGACGGAGGGCGGTAGAGAAGGCGTTCATAAGGTTTATTTTGGAGTTAAGGAGCCGAAGACTTTTGTGGGTGAGTCTGAGGGGTGTAGGATGATGACTGAGGCGGGCATTGAGTGGGAGCATGTCTCTGGATTGGAACGGGAGATTTTGTCGGTTGCTTTTGCTGGTCATGAGAATGGGGAGGAGGAGGTTAGGGCTGCTCTTGGTGAGAAGGGCACTAATGTTGATGATATTAGTCCTGAGGAGAGGAGAAGGCAAGAGGAGGCCCCGCGGAATCCAAAGAAGAGGATGATGGAGGGGGAAATTTCTCTCTATTGATAGAGGAGATGTAAAATTACTTGCATAATATGCTGCTAGTCTGCCTAAGCTTTACTAATAAGGTGCTAGCTAGGTATCTCAGCTGATATGGGCGCTCTTTGGACCTAATAATGACGTGGAGTCAAGCACGAGCACAAATAGTGAATGCACGTAAAGCGTTATATCTAGACATATAATGCAATCTAGAAATACAGAGAATATGTGAATTACAACTGAAACGCGCCGCGCGACTTGATATACAGACACGTGACCCCGTCCAACATTCAGTTCCAGTCCAACCTCATCCATGAGCAACAACATCTCAAGATCTAAAGTCTACATTTCAAGAACAAAACGCCCAAGACAAAGATGACCCAATGGCGACAGACGGCAATGTGGACCTCACTTTCTACCCCGCGTTCTGCTTCAAGGCGTCACCAACGCACTTCACCTGGGTGAAGATGGGTGCGGCAGATGTGCACCGCCTCCGAAGATCGAACGAGTTTTTTGGTAGGTTATTTTACACTTTTCTCTGAATCCTGGTCAATTCTTTGCCCCCTGAAGATCGACAAGTCTAGTGTTCTTGTGCATATCCGGGCTATTCACGGGTACTCCAACGCCGAGACCGAGACGCCAAAAAAAAGGCGTTGGCGTGAAATCTTCACGTTCACATTGGGCTTTATACTTCACCTTTAGTATATATGAGCGTTTCTTTGATCCTGCTGTTTTATATTTTCGGAACATTTTAATATGTGATACGTTTATGCCCCAACACCTAATTCCCCGAACTATATAACTACACAACACAAAACAACGAACCCGAAGCTAACAATCACCCAGGCCAAAACATCTTCTTCTACAACAACCACCCAATCCGCTTTGTCAGTCTAGTAGGCCTAGTAGTGGCACGAACAGAAATAACCCGACGAACAATCCTAACGCTGGACGACAGCAGCGGCGCCACAATCGACATAATAGTCCTACAACAAACCCAACCAAAGCCAAAACCATACAGCAACCCATCAACCAAACACACCGACCAACCTGCAGAAGATCAAGCAGACCCAGACCAAGATCCAGAGCCAGAAGCAGAAGCAACCCCCTGGTCCAACTTCTCCGTCACATCGAAAACGACCCTAAACACCAACCCAAACCCGCAACAAACCCACATAACAGCAACAGACAAAGAACCAATAAACATCATTCCGCTCCAACCAGGGACAACAATCCGAGTAAAAGGAACCCTCTCCCTCTTCCGGCAAAAGATGCAAATAAACCTAGAACGATTCACGCTTGTGCCAGACACGAACGCCGAAATGGCATTCCTAGATGAGCGCCTCCGTTTCCTGATTGAGGTTCTCTCCGTGCCGTGGGTGTTATCTGATGCGGAGATCAGGGGGTATAGAGTTGATGCTGAGATGGGGGATGTGCGGGCGCTAGAGGAGCGGAGGAGGGTCGAGAGGCGTGGTGTTAAGAGGAGGGAGAGGGAGGAGAGGGATGCTAGGGTTATTGCAAAAAGGTATGAGCGTGAAGAGAGGGAGAGGGAGAAAGAGGGAGTTTTTTGTCGGGAGGATGGGGTAAGGGTTATGAAGAGGTTTGGGTGGGAGAAGAGTGGATCATAATGATTAAAATGGGACTCCAGAGCTGTGTTGTGTATAAATTTTGCTTTGAAATTATGGGTTATGATACTATACTATGCCTTACGAGAGATGGGTGGATATGGGCCGCGAGGAACAACTTTACTTTTTTCACTCGATGATATCCACAAATTATATCGACAGATATACCCAAGACATCAAGTTCGACATGAGATCATCAGTCATGCACAAATCCCAAATCCCCAGAAAGAAGGGGTATCTTTGTTGCCAGGAAACGCCAAGCTGGGACATGAGAAACACAAGAAAAATAAAGAAGACAAGAAGCAAAGACCCCGGAAACAAGCTTGAAGGACAGAAGAAGAAAGAAAAAAAGCCCAAAGAAAAAGTAGATATCCAAATCCATGTCCGTTTCCGTAACAATACCAAGTATCAATATCAATATCAATATCTCTGAGTACCCCTCACCGATAATACTTATCATACCCATGCCCATGGGCATGAGTATGAACAGGTCCCCCGCCTTGTCCACCAAGCATGCCCCGATAGTAATCCTCATCAGGACGGGCACTGCTCCCACGGTTATGATGGAATCGTCTGGGTTCATCAACCTCCGGCGAAACAGAAGTAGGAGATTCCATGTACTGCAGATCCTGCGCGGAAATACCACCATACCGTGGCAGATGGTCACGGTCTCGGCTTAGTAGGTCACTCTCCGAATGTCTGTAATCGCCAGTGCGCTGGTTCACGCTTCGAGATGAGCTACGCGAGCCGCGGGAAAAGCGTCGGCCGGGTGTTGTGCTTGAGCCTGATCCTGAGCCTGTGCGGGCGTAGAGTGAGTCTCGGTCGTAGGCGTCTGGCATTGACATTCTGGTTGATGGTGGTTGGTGGGATTTTATGTTTGTGTCTGTTTGTCTGGGGGTGGAGAAGGAGCCGCTGTGGCTGTGGCTTGGGGCTTGGGTGCCTGAGCCTGTACTTGAGCCGGGGCCTTCGTAGACTTTGCCACCTCCTGGAGTTGCTCTGTAGGGCTTGCGTTCGCGCTCAATCGGGGCGGAGGGGATTGTTTCGTCTTCGTCGTCGATTACGACTGGGGATGTTGAGGCTGTTCTGACTCTCGGCTTTGCTGTGGGTGGGGATGATTTTGCTGGTGGAGGCCTGCCTCGTTCGTATGAATGAGTCCGATCTATGGAAGATGTGGCTGACACGGGAGATCTTCTAGAGCGGGTGGCTTCGTCACGTTCCTCAACAGTGATTTCGGGGAGGTCGACGCCACACTGCTTCATGATTTGGTCTTCGATCTCTTCTCTGATCTTAAGATCTCCAATATCTGGGAAGAGGCGGCGCGGGATTTCCTTGGGGAAGCGCTCTTTCTTGTCGTCAGGGTTGCTGATCGGCATATTGAGAACTGCCTTTTGAAGTCGCTCATATTCCCGCTCGGGGTTGGCGATGATCATTAGAGTAGCCCATCTCTCGAAGCCTTTTGGTGTCAGGCCTGGAATATCAGGACGTTCGCTAAGCTTATCTTGTACAAGATGATGTTCGGCCTCGACATCGCGGAATAGCCGTGAGATAGAAGATGTGCGATCATCGAAAATATCTATATATATACTGTCAGCATGTAAATAACAGAACATTGTATAGAATACTCACCATGCCATGGGTACGAATCCGACGAAACCTGAGTATCCTTGTAAAATTTTTGAAGCTTGTGAGGAACGATCACGATAGTATTTCCAGGAGGGTAATCCTCAATCTGCCCAAGTCAACACTCATGCTCAAACATGAAACAAAGGTAAAAAAAAGAAAGGAAAGCACATACCAAGTGAAGCGCAATACCACGCAAAAACTGACCAAGCCTCCTCGTAGGCTTCCCCTCCTCAAACAACTTACCCCAAATCCGCTCAAGTGTCGTCATCTCCATAACAGTAGCGTCCCGATCAGGCGGCTTAGGTCTAGCCTCCTTGTGATGACTGCGTGCACTGCCCTGACTCGACATAGAACCCCGTCGCTCAAAACTTGGATCGGGGGTTTGTCTCGGATTGGGACGAGTATCACCGTACTCAGGCTCAACGTATGGCTCAACGTATGGCTTGAAAGGTTCCGTGCTACCACCCGAGACAGGAACAGATGGGGGGATAGAGTTGCTGCGCGCAGCCATAGCAGGAGGGGACTCAGCATGCGGTCGCACCGACGGATCTGTTTGCCAGGCTGGCTGCTGCGATTGCGAGCGGGGCGGGGGTGGACCGGGGGCTGAAGGTGATCCTTGTATGTTGTCCAAGCCGGTTGATTTGAGTTGCTGGATGACTGTCGCTGTGATCTGGGACAATACCTCTGGCGAGAGATAGCCTGTAGAGCCACTGCTGTGGACGGCGGAGTTTACGGCGTCGTTGATAGCGCCTGGATTGTGGTCCTGGCTCTGGTTCTGTGGGTATCGGGGCTCAGGGTACAGCTCTGGATTTGGAGCTGGAGAATTTGTCGGCATCTGAGGCTGTGGCATGTTGATGCGCTCGTCGTATTGGGTTGGGTATGGAGGAGTCGGCGAGTAGCCGTCGTTTGGAGGGTTCATGGGGCCTGTTTGGTAGGGGTTGGAATAGTACCCATCGTAGGCCATGGGGTCCAATGGAAATGTAAGCTCTCTTCCCGGATTTATCAGGGTTTGAATGCGTAGGAAACAAGAATCAGCCACAGAGGGTGGAAATTCCAGAAAGAAAGAAAAATTGGGCAAATTGAGGGGCCTAGGGCTGGTGGGGGGCGAGTGAAACGTTGTGGCGATCGCAGCCATCCAAAGTGCTTCAGACGTCACACTATGTATGGGGTCGCTCTTTAATATATTAGAGTGCCACAACTTTTCACTGTCATATTACTAGCTGCATTGGAGCGTCATGATCGGCAATTTACTATGCATCTTCCATGCGACATCTGCATTAATTACGATTTCGTTGCGCCTATCATAGGGAGAAAGGGCACTTTTTTAGCGATTCAAGTATGTCATCGCCAGCTGTCGGGTGGGATCCGATGGGTTCAGGCCGTGATCAGCAGACCGAAGGGGTAAGCTATATAAATTCGCTATTAGATCCTGACATACGTTGTATCTAGAATGATAATCAAGTACTAATAAAAGAGTCTATGTGATTTGCCTGAATCAAAAGGATATTTATAGGTGTTTGTTTACTGTGGGGAACCGATGTCATCATCAACAAATCAACCATGGTTCGCTGTAATTTATGCTTACAGTCTTACAAGTATATATCTTGAATTTCATCTCATTATCCTAACTCATTCCACAGACAACAGAAACGCAAAAGGAAAAGAAAAATTAAATGGAAAAGCAATGGGAAAGCAAAAGAAAAAGCAGAATCATGGAACAAGAGGAAAACCCAGCTGTTAGAAATCCTAGAACGAGGCATATGCATCCAGCAGCATATGCATCCAGCAACTCACAGGTATCGCCCATCAACCCTGTTGTCAAGACGGCGATGGAGGAGGAGAGAAGGAGCCCGCTGAGGCGCAGGAAGAGGCAGCCTGTTGTGACCGGCGCGCTATATGTGTCAGCAAGCTCTAAATCGATATGAGATCTCTGAGACCCACGGGAGTGCGGTCAAAGTATTGATGCTGAGTGGGCATAGCGGGCATGCCTGGGGGGGGGGGGGGGTCAGTACTGTAAATTCGGCTGGCCTCGTGGGCACGACGAGCCTGATGAGCACTCTTGTAGTCATCGTTGACCTCGTTGCGATTCACCTGAAGGATGACCCTTGCTTCAGTAATCCATATTCCAAAATTGCCCGTCCATGTAGTGTTTATCACTCACTTTCAATGCTGCACCGAGCCCGGTGTACAAATCAGGGTTGCGAGCTTTCTTACACAGAGTCTGCATACGAGAAGTCTCAGCATCAGGATCGGTTCCCATCTGTTCTTGCATGCAATACACGCAGTACTATTTAAAAAGCGTTATTCATTGAACTTGCCAAAAAACGGGGTAGAATATAACTTACAGAGGTACTGCGGGAACGCTGATTCTTTGAGAAATCGTGGAGGCTGCGAAATTTATCGCAATGGTCACACTTCCGCTCAACCACCTGGCTTTGGGCGCAGGTAATGCACTTTGCAACCTGTTGGGTGGGGGAGGGGATATCACGGTGAGGATCATAGGTATCTTCCTTGTTCTCGTAAATTGCCTGGCAGAGGTTGTTGAGCTGATTCGCGGGGAAATTAGACTTGATATAATAGGTGTGGCAGACACAGCAGATGATCCTATACTTGTGAGCGACGCAACACATTGAATGATACGGGATACTCACAAGGCGGGGAGCGAGATCTGTTCGAGACTAGATATGTTGTTAGTACATTTCTTCTACATGTATTCTTTGAAGCTTTTTGGCTCGATAAACTCACAGTTGACGGGTTTCGTCATAGCTTCGATAAAGCATCGAGGCTTGGTTGCGGCGTGGGGTCATAATGATTGCGAAAATATTATCGGGGTTCTCAAGCGGTAGTTTACGAGGAAGGAATCGAAGGAGAGACAGTATCATTTATAGGCTGCTCCATGGCTGGCTGGCTGGGTGAGAGCGTTGCCCGGGGTTGCGGTGCTCATTCAAGAAATGAGGGACGTCGTAGGTTCACTTCGCTCAATCTAACCCATCATGTTGAAAGGCCTCATCAATGCTCACTTTTGGGTTTTGTAGGAATCAATATAACATGCAAAGCTGACATCTTATCCTGATGAATCCAGTGAGAAAAAGGTTGCCTAGGAGCTTTGTGCAAGCTGGGCAAAAGCATGAAACAGCCTTACATAAACTGTAGAATGATCTGAATTTCGGTCAAACGCATCTCTGCTTCATATATCAGCCCCTGGTCTGAATCTTGATAGAAGCACAAGGCGAATGGGGTATGATGATGGCAAGCAAAGAAGGTAGTATGATATTAGGAAACTTCAAGCCGAGCAGCTCTCTGCCAAGGAAGGCAACAAGAAACAAAGCAATATGGCTTCAAACCAATCAAGCCAAGCAAGGCAACAGGTGCCATAAATCTTAGACAGTGCCACTGATAAAATATTGGACAGTTTCTACACGACTGCTCCGAAGAGAGTAATCATTTCAGCATAGTTATCAACCTCATTTGGCGGTTCCACCTTTTTTTTCAACCCAGTCTCGGGTGCCCGAGCTGTGGTTGCCTAGAAATGGTGTCAGCAATGCGATTCACATAAAAGTCGGAATAGAAAAGACTTAGAGCTTATAGCTCTAACAATCTCTATCAATTCCATTTGATACACTTTCAAGGAGCCACGGATATCAAAACAATACCAGAGTGTATTTTAGTCAAGCAACAACCGCTTCGACTCTCGAATCAGTATTTGACTAAACCGTCAGGAGATTGGTCTGCTGCTGTCAACCAAGCCTCACAAAAGGGGCGATCTAAATCGAAAGGATCATTCTCGAAGAATTTCTATAAAATGCCTCAACGAGCTCCCCTATCTAAAATACCTCAGAAACAAAGATATCAAAGCAACAACACTAGAGCCACAAAAGGGGCAGACCAACCGCCACACCAAACCAACATGAGACTAAGCAATATATTCCAACAGTCGACTACACACTATACAGCAAAACCAGCCTCGGCAAAACAATGCCACCTTAAACGAGCAATAACAATACGAGTCAAGTAACAATAAACAAACACTATCCAATCCGCAAATAGAAGCAATAATTTGATTCACCCACATCAGTAATTGCCCACAAAACAAAAAAGAAAGCACACCACCCCACCGCTTGCCCGAAACCGGCGCTAATGCCAATGCTAATATACCGGCCACATGCCAAATCCTGAACAGGGGATAGTTTCAAAGTCAACCACAGGCCGGAAATTATGTCCCAGTATGCTGGGAGGCTGAGGGGGGCTAGTATGAAATGACACACATACGGAGTACAGTGCAAACAGGGGAAAGGGGGAGGGGCTACACTGCCCTACACTGCCGGGGCCGAAGGGGAGGGGGGGCTTTTAGAGGGGCAAAGAGGATATCATAATCTACATTTGCTACGTACGCAACAAGTCGCGATGATCTAATTTTACACGGGCTCCGTAATCATCAATTCGCAGTCCATAATCCGTCCGGCTCAGCCTGGCGGGGACAGGGTTCGGCGCGGAAATCATTGGAACATTGGAAGTTTCTGGTGGCCTTCCTAGGCGGGTATTAGTGCTTCATCCGGGATCCGCAGATTGTCTATCCATATAGCATCACTGCGGAAGGGGTAGGGGCCGAGGGGCACGAGGCAGGGAAGGGGGGCGAAGTCCAGTCTAACCATGAAGGAATAAGGGCATATATTAAGCGCCGAATAAGTAACACCTTCCTGAAACGCAGAAGTCTCAACTGTGTAGAGTTAGGTTAAAGATGCCGGTCTTTTAGTTTGCCTTTAGGGGGTTTAGGCTTTCATTTTGTTTCTGGGTTTATGCGTTACTACAGTGACGGTGGAACCGTACTCTACTGGGAGCACCGGCAGTTGGTATGCACGATTCGATCCGCCATTTAGATCTGACATGATCTGTGTGTATGTACCAGCGATTTGGGGATGCTCACATCATCGTGACTGGAGCATTTTGGAGACTTTCGGTGTTTGGGGTGGGCCCGCTTGGGCTGGACTAAGGCATTTAGCTTGCATTGGTTTACTGCTAACGGTGTGTTCCTGGGCAATCCTTTATTTTTTTGTGGGTAATTTGGGATTTTGAATTTAGGGAGGTCGGGATCAACCTCCTTTGTGCAGGTACCAGCAGGTACCAGCATGCTGTAAGGACAGGACTTGGACAGTGCATGTACAATCCGTCTGTGACTGTCGATTTGTCAGTAAGTTGCCTGGCTGATAAGAGGTAGGTTGAGGGGGTAACAAGTGGCAAGACCAGACGGACTCAACTCTGAGAATTTATTTTACCGCTCGTAAAGATGCCTCTTCGAATATATGTACTTGCGACAAAGAACCGTTGAGTTAAGTTGGTCGTTTCCATGGTCACCCAGGAACAGCCTTCTCGAAGACCCAAGGAACAAGAGGGCGCTTCCCGACAAACTGGAAAGCAAATAGTTTCCAGTGGCGACATGCGCGATCACCCACTAGGCTTCGCAGGAGAGCGCATAGTGGTCGCGGGTAGCAGGGACGGGCCTGGACGAGGTCCACGGTGGAGCATTCCGCGGTGCCCCGAGTCGACCGGTGCACCACTAGACGTTCGTGAGGTATTTGAGGGGTCGTGAGTGGTTGTGATGGAGCAAAAGATTGGATCACCGTGGAGCGAGTGGGCTGTTCTGGGGGTCTGGCCAATGGCGTTGTTGACTCCATCGCACTATGAGGTCTGTATTTGGGTGACGGGGTTTTGAGTGGCGTATTGAGACGCGGTGTGTATATTCGCGTTGCTGGCTTTGATCCACTGGTATTGGATTTTTCCCCTTTCAGGATTGAGATTTGAGATCGGATAGGGGCGACTGCCGAGGATTGAAACGATGGGTGTTGGGAGTAGATGAATAGGAATGGATGTGTAAAACCAATAATCTAATAATCTTGGATCCTTTGCGGGCCAACGGTCGCCCCAGGGTTCGTCAAAGTTGACAGGTGAACTTCCTGCAGGTAATGCAATACCTGGAGATCGACTCTTCATTTCCGCGTCTGTGTCCTCGGGACGTGTGTCCCCTTGTGTGGAGAAAAGCCGGATGACGCGGTAACAACTCATGATGTCAAGACGGATTCCACGGCAACCATCGAGGCGAACTTTTGAGTCGAACAAAGGATGCGAGACCTGCATACGGGTCCTAGACCGTGTATTCCGTACAAAGAACCCCTCATATGCAGCAGAGCATGTAAGCTCTGGAGGCCGAAGCCGAACCTAATTGCACCCAAACATTGGTCTATCAAAAAGCTCCCCAGGAAAGCTCGGATGGTCGGGAAGATCAGGGTGGCAACACAAGAGTGAAGAGTGAGAGTGAGACAGCGAGAGAATCCTTGTAAACTTGCCAGACAACTCCGACGTGGGACGATGACATATGGGAAACTCCTTGCTCTCAGCTGTGCATACATTTACATCTACATGGGGAGGTGACTCGTACAAAGATCTCAGGTGATAGATATAGAAGGACCGAAATGATTTGACGTGATAGTTCGAGGCAGTAAAATTACAGGACGCGGCCCAAAGCCAACACAGGACTGGCGTGGTTAAAGGTTACAGGCTGCAGGTGTATGCCCAACCCCCGAATTATTAGGCGCCGTGCATCAGATGACTACCGTACAATACAGAGAGTTTATAAGATTGTGTATTAATGAGAAGCGAGAGAATACGAGACATAGTTCATATTTCTTTTGGAAGAGAATAAATTAGCTATTAATCAATGTTTATGTGTAATAAAGAATAAGGTACCCGTTCCACACAGTTGGTCCCATTGGTTGACACGGGAGGAACCCGGTACTTGCTTGTATTTGAATTGTATTGGTGGCTCTCTCTCTGTGGGTTGGTATTATTGTGGTATCGTATGGTGTTGTATTCCTATTTTTCCCTTTCTCTATAGTCTCATTAATTCCCCCCATCTTTTCTCTCTTTCTCTTTGATATGTGATATTCTACTAAACATCTCCTTTGCCTGATTATAGCCTTTTGCTCATTTCCCACTTTGCCACGGTGGACTGATCTGCAACGGCCTAAGGTGATTAATTTACCGTCTCCACGGCCCCGTCTAGGAGCTCGAGCTGTCAGCGCGTCAGGGGCTCACCCTCGGTCCTCCGATCCCTCCACCTAGAACGGGTCTTCTCCTATTCTGGATTTCTTTTTATTGCTTCGTACCCATTAAGTGGTCTGTCCAGATCGCCCACTACATGACCACCTTCACTCCCCCTCTTCCAACTACCTTGTCACTCCTTACTTTTCCTCCATGGGAATCCAATCTTCTGGCTCGCACTGAATCCCACATATGAGCACTTGCTGCAATTGATTCCCTATATCCATATACTACACTCTTCCCCCTACATAATTGTGAGTCCGCCTAGGTTCTGATATTTGTATTGAGTACTGAGCTGACCAGAATAGAAACCCCTTCTTCGTCGATCTGCTGGCCAGACCTGAAGAGACACTATGACTGTCACATATGATGCCCCGAGGTCACATACCTCGATGGCCACTTTGGAAGATCGCTTTGAAGTGATCAAGGAGATCGGCGATGGCAGCTTTGGTAGCGTCGCCGTAGCACGTGTACGCACTGCCGGAGCCCACATTGCTCGGAGAGGAACGATGGTATGGAATGCTATATGTGCCCGGGTGATGCGCGATGACTAACATAGACACAGGTTGCGATCAAAACCATGAAGAAGACATTCGACTCTTTGGCACCATGTCTGGACCTGCGAGAGGTCATCTTCCTCCGGACCCTCCCCATTCATCCTCACCTTGTTCCCGCCCTCGACATCTTCCTGGACCCCCTCTCCCGCAAGCTTCACATCTGTATGGAATACATGGACGGCAACCTCTACCAATTAATGAAGGCCCGTGACCACAAGGCATTTGACGGCAAGCACGTCAAGAGCATTCTTTACCAGATCCTGTCCGGTCTGGACCACATCCACGCCCACCACTTCTTCCACCGCGACATCAAGCCCGAGAACATTCTCGTCTCGACCTCCGCCCCCAACGATTCCACTTTCAGCCGCTACTCCAATCTCGTCACCCCTCCCTCTACTCCTCCTGTCTACACCGTCAAGATTGCCGACTTTGGTCTGGCGCGTGAAACCCACTCAAAGCAACCGTACACAACATACGTCTCGACGAGATGGTACCGCGCACCCGAGGTGCTTTTACGAGCCGGAGAATACTCCGCACCGGTGGATATGTGGGCGATGGGAGCTATGGCGGTGGAGATTGCTACACTGAAGCCCCTGTTCCCTGGAGGCAACGAGGTGGACCAGGTTTGGCGCGTCTGTGAGATCATGGGCAGCCCCGGAAACTGGTATAGCAAGTCTGGCGCGAAGATTGGTGGTGGTGAATGGCGCGAAGGATCCCGCTTGGCTCACAAACTTGGTTTCACCTTCCCCAAGATGGCACCTCACGCGATGGATGCAGTACTTCAACCCCCACAGTGGCCAGCGGCGTTCGCTGAGTTCGTCACCTGGTGTCTCATGTGGGACCCCAAGAACCGCCCTACATCTACTCAAGCATTGAACCACGAGTACTTTGCCGACGCGGTCGATCCCGTGCGCCCCAAGTCTTCGACCTCGGCCAGACTCCTGGGTCGCAAGCAGTCTGACAGGAGCTTCAAGTCGCCCACCCTTACCCCCAACGACTCTCCTACATTGTCGTCTAAGCCTTCTTGGTTCCGCCGGTCATTGATCGCTCGGTCTGATAGCCCTGCACCTGCTGAGGACATCCCTGCCCGGCCACCAGTCGTTTCTCAGGTGACTGTGCCTGAGATTCAGCCTGTCAAGGCAGTCCGCCCGGCAAATACCAAGCGGGCTACCTGGGCCAACGGCGCTCCTATGCCTATTCTTCCTTCTATTCGCCCTGTCTCCCCTCTTTCCAACTCTGTCACCGCCCAGGCCAATGCGACAGTGGCCCACAACCAAGGCTCAAAGTCTTCAGACACCTCTAATAGCAAGGCTAGCACAAAGATTGGCCGTCAACTGTCGGTCAACTCCGACGGCAACCACTACTCGGACGTACACCGCCAAGAAGCTGAGCGGATGTTGAATGGCTCCGGCAACAACACTCCCACAGCAAAGGAGAGCTTCTTCTCGCATCTGCGCAAGCGCGCTCGCAGACTTTCAGGACGCAATGCTCCTCCACCAACTGATGACATCGAGGCCAACGCGGGTTGCATCCCTTGGTCAAACCGGTCATCTATTGCTCTTGATGGGGCTAACAACGAAGCGAAGCAAGGGTCCGACTTGAGCGAGCTGGACAAGGCGCTCCAGAGTGTCAAGTATTCATTAGATTCGTCTACTCTGAGCAATGTCCCTGTGCATCTGAGCGCTGATGGAAACACCACCAAGCGTCAGTCCATGCCTCAAGTCACAAGCAACCCGAGCCCGATCTCGAGCAGGACGCGCCGAGCCAAGCAGATGTCTGGCCACCCAGTTCATCGGTACGAGACCCCCGAGGAAGAAGATGAGCTGCTGGACGAAGTGTTACACTCGGCCAACAAGGCAGCTAGGCGCCTGGCTCAAACTCAGTCTATGTCTACTGAGTCGCCTACGCTAACTCACCGCCATGCGGACAAGTCGCGTACTATGCCGAGCCCGTATCCCACACCTTCTCCTAGTGCCAAGGACTCTACCGCATTTGGTCACCAATCTACACCGAGTAAATTGAACCTCAAGGTCGACCACGCGGCGGCCAACCGCCACTGGCCTACACCTCCCTACGAGGAGGCTGAATGGCACAACAAGGGCTCCGACTACTTTGCCCGTGGATCTAACTTCATCTAAACATGACCCTCTCCCTTTTCAACATACACGACTTTTCAAAGCGAGAAGCACAAAAATCTGGCGAAATTGCAACACGGAAGACTGAGCTCAAGGCGTATGGAATTCGATTCGGGCATTATTGTTTATTCTCCCCACGGTCTGGCCATTCGGGGAGTTTTCATTTTCACATATGGGCATGGTTTTTTGCCACAGGTTTCTCATTTCCACTTCATACCCCTACAAGCCTTTTGTTATAGATGGATACGGCCTTGTTTCACATTTCCCTTTCCTTTCATGGAGTCCTTTCGTTCGTCATTATTGACATTCACATTCACATTGTTTGGGGCGTGTTTCCTTTCCTTCACATTTGATACCATGTGCGCGAGCCGCACGATATACCACCTTTCCTTTGCTTCACATACCTGATCTACCCTGCACATCTTCTCGATGAATATGGCGTTCATTTTCTTTTGTTTATATACTTCTTACCCTCCCCTTGTACATTGACCAACTTCATCCCGTCTATTTCCCTTATTCACTCATTCCTGCATTATATTGCTCCCAATTCATTGCCTGCTTGCCTGTTCACTCTATTGTATCATTCCCCATTTGACGCTGGCGGGGATCCAGCCGTTTATATACTCTTGTAATATAGCTCTCTCTGGCGATGACCAGACCCTACATACTACTACCTCGGTACATACATGCATTTCAATCTGCTCACATATCCTTCTCTGTTTTCGTAGTAGAACTAAGTTTGTGACTTGAAGTCAGTATAGAAAATGGTTGCCACTCGCAAGAGTGAAAGAATCGTTGGAATAACACAAATATAAATACTAATGGTTTCAGCTCTGTAGTATCATAGCAAGAGGGAATTATGACATTGAATTAGGACACCTCCAGTCAGTAGAAAGGATCGTGATGGTAATTCATCTCCACCGATATCAGCGGAACAACAATTCTCCGCCCAAATTTCCTGATTGAGACTGCTCTGCTCGACCTTACCAACTTTTTTCCTCCCCGTTTGTAAACCACCAACCTAAAGCTGAAGCTAGATTGGCAACAGCTTCCAGTCTGCGCGTTTAAACACAACTGCATTCAAAGGCCACCACACGCCCTTGCCAAATCGCAGGCCGATCACCACACATTTGAATCGCCAACAGTACGATAACCTCGCGCAAGCATCTCAAAGCTCACCAACACCCTATTCCCATACCAATCGCCCCTCAATCCTTGAAAGAAACTCGGGATAAACCAAACCGTCAAAATGGCCTCCCAAAGACAAGCAACATCAGCCTCCCAAGTCCCCCACCTCTCCCCCGCCGAACTCTCCTACCTCTACACCTCCCTCAGCCTCCCTAAATCACCAATCCGACCGGACGGCCGCTCACCCACACAATTCAGACCTCTAAGCGCAGAAACAAACATCCTGCCCGGCACAAACGGCAGTGCGCGCATCGGTTTCGCAGATGGCACACAGGCAATTGTCGGTGTCAAAGCCGAAGTTGAGAAGACAGTCGTTGCCGCTGATACCCTCGACTCACGCAGTCTGGGCCAGCAGGGTGACCAGCTGAATCGCGAGGGTGGGGAGGGCTCTGCTGCTGTTTCTGGGCAGGGAGAGTGGGTGCAAATGTCTATTGAGATTCCTGGGTTCCGGGATGATGATGCTTTGCCTGTTTTCTTGTCTGAAATGATGAGGGAGAGTCTTGTGGGTTCCGTTGAGGATGGAAAGGATGCTGAGATGGCTGGTGGGTTGAAGGGGAGGCTTGTTATTAACAAGCGTTGGCATTGGAGGTTGTATATTGATGTGAGTGATTCCTCTTCATATCCCGCGCAAGAGACGCTGCAGCCCGTGGCCTCGATATACCACGCCCATAACGAGAAAACTAATTGACATACCCATAGGTCCTCCTCCTCTCGCAACCCCTCGCCTACCCCCTCCCCCTCCTCTCCCTAACAACCCATCTCGCCCTCCTAAGCACTAAACTCCCAAAATTGAAATCAACCGGCGAAGAAGACCCCTTCTTCGACGACGATTGGGCCGTCGCTGAATACCTCTACCCACGCATCACCACCAAACCAACAAAACACACACCAACAGCGCAATCCCACCCAGTCCGCCCACCAGTAACCTTACTAGTCATCTCCGTTGGCGAGAACATCATCTTCGACCCGAACCGCGAAGAAATCGCCGTCGCAGACGCTGTCCTGGCCATCTCCGTCACCCGCACCGGAGACTCAGATGCCCTCAAGCTCCTCTCAATCCGCACTATCGACCCACCCTCGCGCTTGACGAACCCTGGTATTCCCAATTCCGAGAATGTAAATATGCTCGGTGCGACGGCGTCTGATGAATCTGCCTTGCTTAACCCTGCTACTGGGGAGGATGAGGTTTCCCGTGTTTGGAGGCCGCGGAGAGGTGGTGTCAAGAGGAGTGTTATTGCCCGGATGGTTAAGGCTGTTCTTGGGAAGGGGGGTGTTGGAGAGGAAGTGCTTGAGGGGCTTGAGGGTGTTGAGGTTATTTGAATATGGATTTTTTGTTGTATAATTAGAAGAATATCCCTGGATAGGTATTGCATATGCTTTGAGATGTTACATCTATTTCTGCAATTGGAGTTTGGAGATGGTGTTGTCGCAACATTCTTCTTCCTTTTTTTTTTTTTTTACTTTTCTTGTCTTTTGTATACTTGTATTGAGCTGGAGTATCTTTCTATGGACTATGCAAAACAATATTTTAATGTACATGACTTGATCATAGATCAACGTCAATATCAATATCAAAATGCCCAATTTAGGCAATTCACCCCACCTATACCCCCATTTCCACACACGCATAACAAGCCCCTAAACGGGCACATCATACCGTACGACTCCTCCCTACTGACCCCCAAAAGTGACATGGGATAGACAAATCACCAAATACCAAACCACTTCTTAACAGGCCTCTTCTTCCCCTCCCAATCAACAAATTCCCCTTCAGCAACAGCCCCAACCCCCTCAGCAGCAACAGGAGACTGCACATCAACCTCACCCTCCTTCACCTCCTCATCCTTCTTAACCTCCTCTTCTTCCAAGCCATGCGCGACCCGATAGGCCTTCCTCTTCTCAGCATCTTCAACACGACGATGTCTCTGCTCCCGCACACGCATAGACTCATGCTGCACATGCATGCGCCAAACAGAGAACGCCCGTCCAATCGTACTGAAGGGGCTTGTTAGGAGCTCCGACCAGCTAGGGAGGAGATGTGCGAATGGCGAGGTTGCTTTGAAGTTTGTTGTGAAGGTGAATGTTGCTAGGGTGGTGAGGATGCTCTAGATAAGAGAGTGGTTAGCAATTGCGATTGGGCTGGTTGTGGCGATTGTGTTCCAGGTAAGGTATGTGTAAGTCAAGTGTACACTCACCATCGCAATCCAGATATGAATCCATTTACTCGTCAAAAACTTATGCATAACCGTCCCTTCGGGCGGGAACATATTCGGATACTGCTTGGTATTCTGCTCCTCGATTTGCTTGGGGGTTGTGCGAGGACCATATTCGAATGGTTGGCCTGGGGGTGCGTTTTGCGGGGAGGGAGCTACATAGCGCTGGGGGTGCGACGGGGGTCTAAATTTGTCTGGCTTTTCGAGGACACGAGGTTTGCTGTTGCTGTTGGCATTGGCCTTTTTCAAGGCTGTGCGCGTTGTGCTGAAGGTTCGTTGTGGTTGCGCTTGGCGTCGGAGGGTGCGCAGCATCATGGCTGACGGTGGTCCTCGTGGGAGGAGGAAATTTGGGATTGGGGTTGGCATTCTTGCTTTTGCCTTTTCTCTGACGTGAGGTGGCTATCGCGACTTTTTGTTGATGCGGAGTTGCAATTTTTGGAGAGGATCATGTGACTCGGGACTGCGGGTATTTTAGTCCGGAGTGGCCGCATGTGCTGTCTAGTTAAAATTTGAGCTGGTCAGGTGTTTTGCTGGTTTTGATATCAATTGAACTACAATATATCCATTTGTGAAGTTTATTTATTGTATTAGTGTACTCTTAATGGATAATCTATACTTTAGTTCATAACTACGTAGTTGCGGCTAAATTCAGTTCGGACTTCACTCGGAAGTATACCGTCTCTGCCTCAGGATCCACATGCGGATCAGCCGGGGCGAATGAAAGAAGACTCATTTCGAAGCTACGGGGAACCGGCAGCCATTTATCGGAAGAAGGGATATGACCACGTCGCCCCGGGGTGATGAAAGGGACCCCGGGCAGGAGTTTGAATGTCTCGGGCTTTGAATGTTACATATGCAGCTATGTATAGTATAAGGGAGCTATAGCTCGGAAGCAGATTCAGGCTGATGATGAGGGATGAGATCATGAGGCGTAACAGGGTAACTCATCGAACGTGAAGAGTAAAAGCCGGTTGCCACATTCTAGAATCCCAACAATAACAAGAGAAAGAAGAGTATCCGGGGCATTCAGAAGAAAGCGAACACACCGAAGTTCCCGGTTGCGCCCGTCCACCTGAATAATCTCGACGCTGATTGGCCGCTGCCCGGATTACGAGAGTGGCCGGGCTACATAAGGGAAAAACTTGCTCTCTCCCTTCCACATTTTCCTTCAAACTTGTACAACTATTAATCTACGATTATATTCTTCATAATACTTCACAATGGCTCCCAAGAACGACTCCTTCGCTCCCGGTAAGACTCTCCTCCAATTCCACGCCATTGAGTGCAGGTGAAGGTGCTTGAGTTGAGTTGCGCGCGAGGAAGAGTGACGGTATTATGGCCACGATGTGGTTTCCTCACTTGAGATGTTTTCGACATTCGGATGCAGTCTGACCTTAGCATACGCCTGACCTACTTCATCCTCATCGCAACCTCTCGCATCGCCTTCACCTCAACCTTTGCATCCATCCCCTGGTCATAATTTTTCAACATGACCGTCACTTTCGACACTTTCTGCGTCCACTCCATGGTGGCAGTTTCCGCTGTCATGGACCGCAAGAAAGAAGAAACTCGCGAAGCCGTCAACGCTCCAGCGAACAAGGCCGCCGAATCCAAGGCTAACGCGACTTCCACTCCAGGTGACGCCGCCAAGGGTGCCAAGCTCTTCCAGGTGAGTAGCTTCGACTGGTACATGTGCCGAACAACACTGACAGCTATATCAGACCCGTTGCGCCCAGTGCCACACCGTCGAGGCTGGTGGTGCCCACAAGGTCGGCCCCAACCTGAACGGTCTCTTTGGCCGTAAGACCGGTTCTGCCGAGGGTTACTCCTACACCGACGCCAACAAGCAGGCCGGTGTTGAGTGGAACGAGGACACTCTTGTAAGTCCTAATATCAGCAGTTTATGTCGCGTTCATTATTAACACTACGTGTCGTACAGTTCAAGTACCTCGAGAACCCCAAGAAGTTCATTCCCGGAACCAAGATGGCCTTCGGTGGTCTCAAGAAGGGCAAGGAGCGCAACGACCTCATCACGTTAGTCCGACCCACACCCCAAAGCTGAAGCTGAAACTAACCCCCTTTCCAGTCACCTCAAGGAGGCCTGCGCATAAATGATTTGACGACTTTTGGCATTCTTTTTTTTTTTTTTGGGCTCACTGGCGTGGGCTGATTTCCGGGTATCCAAGGAACCGGGCATGTATTATTATTACACCCGCAATAGATTTTGATCTCCTCTTTGTTCCTCATATCCCATTAAACTTAACAAACGTATTGCAAACAGCTTGTCTTAACTATGATGCGACCGTGTATTATGATTGGCCCATCATGTCAGATGTATGGATTGGGCAAACATGGGCGGTCAGGCACAGCTGCACTTGAGATGTACCTGGTGGGTACCTCGTTGTGACGCAGTGATCAACTGTCAACAATGTACCTTGCTAGTATACATGAAGTACTGTGTACACGCCTCGAGTCTCAGCACATGACCGATGGATAGGCTGATTGGCCCAGCCTCCTCGACTCTACAAGTGAGGGGATCTCCTCCTTCCTGCATTGCTCGACGAGGCGTTTCAATCCCAGTCCATATAACCTTGATCGCATCTTCAGCGCATCGATCTCAAGAATCTGTATCGCACTCACAAGCCTATTGTATCGCATCGGATACCTTATCGCATCGGCGCATTGATTGCGCCAACTATAACGACTTGCGCAGACTGACCGTCCAGGCGCGTTTACTGACTCTAGATCTGAGGGAATTTAACTGGTTCCCAACTCTACTCCCGCCAGGATCGTTTTGCGCCCTGTCGCTGCGCATCGGCAGTGACTCTCCCACTGGGGCGCGACACTCACGGTACGCCGTCCGCCATGCTGGATGAGCTAGACAACGTCTTCGACGACCATCCATCCCTGGATGCTTCGCTCGAAGACTTCGAGAGCAACACAAATCCCCACCGATCACCAATGTTTGGTCTTCCCTCCCAACATTCTGGGTTCCGGTCTGAGGAGTCCGACGGGGAAGATGGGGACCTTGAGGACCCAGCCCAGGAGCGCTGGTCACCTCCAGGCTTCCAACACGAATACGTCCAGGGCAGTGGGTGGTACCGCCACCAGCCCTACCTGCGCAAAGGTAATCCCCAAACAGAGCGATTGCAGCTCAAGCCCACAGTCGGGCTGAGCGTGTCGCCGTCGCAATCACGCGAACCAAGTCCACAGTACGAGGATGCGCTCGAAAGACCAGCCACTGGGAAAGGTAGCGACACCACAGTCGCGGCTAATGTGCCTCTACCACCCGGTGCAGATACACCTCTCAATGGACGATCTCCTAGTCCGGCTCCGGCTCCCAGGTCAGATCGTACGCCTCGTCATAGTCCGGATGACGATGAACCGGGCTTTGGAGCAGAGAATCTGAGCAACTGTAGGCCCTGTCTGATCTGGTTTCAGCTGCAGGCGCGGGTATACTAACATGTTCTTGGGAATGAAGACATTCGCTTCGCAGTGCGTGCAGAAGTCCAGCACCGAGAACCCATTGCTGCCATGTTTGGCTGGGTGCGCTCCAAGTTCGAGCGCATGACAAGCTCCAAATCTAACACCACCCTCTCAATCGTCATGCTCCTAGTCTCCATTGCCTTTATGCGCGCCCTCCTCCTCCCAGGCCTCCCACAATCGATCCCAGACCTCGTCAAGCTATCCGGCTTTGCGCGCTCCTTCGAACCATTGATATATTACTCAGAAAACGGAGTGCAGCAAATCGGAACGCTCCAAGAAACAGGTGTAGCAGTTTGGGATCTGAGCGAGTCAGTCCGCGGCACAAACATGACCAGCGCCCCAATAATCGTCCACCAACTCGACGAACTCTCCGACTCCCTCAAATCTCTCTCCCTAGAACTGACCCGCTTTTTCGCAAACGTCGACTCAGACATCGACTCCATCCTCATAGTAATGGACTGGGCAAAACGCGAACTGGAAACCCTCTCCGCCCAACCCCCAAGCTCCCTCCCAACAATAGTCTTCGACAACATGCACAACATGCTCTCACGCCTGGGCGCTCTAGAACGCTCCCAATTCGAAAACGGCACCCCAGCCTCATCAACAACAACACCCCTAGGCCACCTCGTGATGGCCGTCTTCGGACCAACCTCCGCCCAACGAACCCGCACAACCCTAACCCGAACCTTCACCGAGTTCCTCTCCGTCTTAGAAGAATCAATCAACAGCGAACTCTCCCACTCGACAGCCCTCTTCGCCTTATTCGAATCAATCGACCGCCAATTTCTCAACCTGCAACGAACAGTCGTCAGAGAATCAGACGCCCAAGAACGTGCAGAGGGCGAAATGCTCTCATCCCTCTGGACACGCGTTCTCGGTCCTGACGCTTCAGTCGTGCGCAAATATGAGAAGAACAAGAAACTCCTCGCGAACGTGCGCAGTCGCACAGTCGCGAATAAACATCTCCTCGTCGATCATCGCGGTCGTCTCCTCACGCTAAAGGTGAATCTCGAAACATTGCGACGGAAACTAGTCAGTCCGCTCGTGCGACGGAATGATTCCGTCAGTTTCGTTGGGTCCGTGGATGGAAGCAATGGGGCAGGGAATTCAGGGAGCGCGGGGCGAATGCTTGGGCCTGTTGAGGCTGTGATTGATGGGCAGATCCGGGGGTTGGAGGGGACGTATGATTATCTCCGTTCTGTACGTGAACGACAGAAGGCCAAGCTTATGGAGATGGTTTATGGGGCTGGGAGGAAACCTTCCCAGTCGCTTATTGATGGGTTGGATGGGATTGAGGATGGGGCGTGAGAGATGCTCACGTGCGTGTATGTGACTTTGCATGAGATGCTTTTCTTTGTCTCCTTGTTTCATCTTGTATTCTCATCCTCTCCTCTCCTGTGCTTTCTCTGTCTCTATTGTCTCTCTTGTTGGCGTTTCGGGCATGGACATGGGCATATGTCGCATGGCGTCCGCGGCGCATGTTCGGCTTTCGGTGGGAATGGAATGGGAATGGGAATCGCGGGTGTGGTGGCAACCTGGCTGAGGTATAGGACATAACGTTCTGTCCTGTCCAACCTCTGTCTGTCTTATTCTCTCTTTAATTTGGTAATTATTATTGTTTTCGTGGCGACTGGACTAGGGAGGAATGGATTGCAAAGAAAAGAGATAGAAATACGTGGCGCTAGCCGGTCTGATTTGATATGACTATGACTATGACTCTTCTTTCCAGATGGTTGGTCAGATAAAGTGCATGTCCATTTATAATCATTGGTATTTAGGCTGGTTGTGGTTAATTGAGGGGTTTCTGGTTTGATTGTTAGGGCTAAATGTCGAATAGAATTACAGTTGAGTATAGATCGCCGTGCGAGTCAAGTTGATGGTACAGTTTTCTTTTATTGGCTACTACAGCATACTACATTGGATCCCAAGCTGATTTCGTATCAAAACCGTAGGTTTGTTGATCCTGGTCCATATCGTATCGGTCTCTCGCCGATGTAGCCCGCCAGCCGTATTCCAAACTATGCCCCGATCTTAGATCCGTATATATCGGGCTCTACCTCGTGAAACAATTTTGTACCTTGTGGCCACATCGAATCATTTCTTACTATATGCACCTATATAGATCGGATAATGTCTGCCGGGTAAGGTCTTTCCTATCTAGAACTGCCGCTTTATGAGCGCGCTCAGGCTCACCTGGGCAGGATTGGTGAGTGCTCACGACGGAATATAGGCCCCAGTCTACATGTTAGGTTAGATGATACTGCTCTGGTGATATTTGTTGATGACCAGCGTATCACGTGTCTCTCGACCGATGGTAAACCATGCTGGCATTTCATTTGTTTTCGTAGTGCCAAAACTCTAGTAAATCGGCTTCGATTCTATTTGAAACAATAAAGCCTTTTTTCCGTATGTTGCGAATAGTGCTCAATACATTCTCCTGTGCACGACTCTCACGTACGTGAACTCCGGCCATTCGCAGTGGAAACAACATGAGAGGTCCCGGAATATATGTACCGGAAAGAAGACTTTGAGACAGATCCAAAATTGTGGCGACATATTTGCGGACCTCGCTGGGTTGAAGCTGAGGAATTGCTCGTGTCATCCAGCATGGATAGAAAATGAAATTCCGGCAATGGTATAAAAGAAGAGCGCGGTGAATGATGACGGCCAATTGGACAAAGGGGTCTACCAGCAAGCTTTCTATAGGCCTTCCTTGTTGCCAATTGAGTAGACTTTCTTTGATCTCGAGTCCTTTCAGCGCAAGATGGTCCACCCTTGAATCAAACGGTCTCAATTCTTGAGGAATGTTTTCAACTTCGTCAAAGAGCCTAAAAAGTCAGTTGCATCTACCAGACAAGTCATTAAGATTGACTTGCCTTTTTGCAAATGTGGAAGTTTGTATCATGAGGATGAGAACTTCCTTCATGGGATTTGGCCAGCTTTCTCGCGTTAAAACCCACTGCAATTTGTCTGGAGTAAGTATAGTACTATCACCATAGAGAATGGCTCTGTTGGTCTCAAGAATCCAAAAAGCATCGATCAAGCTTTCCGTGGGTAATGGAAGCGGATTTGTAGTTTTCAATAGGAGCAGTAATGTGGATGTACCAAAAACCATGTGCTTTGCGAATGAAGTACCGGAATCTTCAGCCATCAGCTGTGTGGATAGTTAGTAAAAATTTTGAATCTATGGATTAAACCATACCTCAAAAAGTCCATGGAGAAATGTGCTCCAAAACACATCATCTCTAAAGACCGGATTTGCCGTCGAGACTGCCGAATGCAGGTCTTGCATTGATCTACTGCAAGCCCGGAACGCAACATACTGAGGAGACTGAAGCTCGCCAAATGATTTGACGGAGCCTTTTCTACTGGCATCCAAAGCTCCGATTGCGATAGAAATGTGCAAAAGCAGAGGATACTTGCCAATGATAGTGGCTATGTCTGCATTTGTAGCAGCAAAGTCTTTGCTGAACTGGCAGCGCTGAAGAAAGGAAGCGAAATGTTCCAGATATATGGCATCATCATGCTTCCGAACTTGCGTGGGAATTGAAGAAGACAACAAATGTCCCGAAACATGGACGAATGTCATTCCTGGCTGCTCTTGACACTGTGGCGCACAGATTTTCTGCGTCCGGACACATCTTTCGCAGGGGGTCCCCCCGTCACACTGTTCGTATGTGTAAGTTTGACCACATTGAAATAGATAGTTGGTTGCTCAAACCTTCACCCGTCGGTTCGCACAAGGCTGACAGCGTGTTGTCTTTTTGCGCTTGTCCAGAGGTCCAATAGTACGTTTAGTGGTTTCACTTGGTCTTATACATGAGTCTGCCATGATTCAATATCTCACAACCAAACCAAATGTCCAACAGGGGCTTGGAAAACTCTAGATTAGGCAGCTGGCTATGTCATGTGACTGCCCTTGCCCGGGCCAGCCACGGCATTTTAAGATGAGGCAGAACCCAACCTGAGGGAAAAACCAAGTTACAATGGCCAAGGCGAGGACAGCGCATACGTTGACTCTAATTTACTGCGCAGGGCACCTTATCTCTTGATTGAAACAAGATTTATTCTATGGGACACTAGGTGGTTGAAGCCAGATTCTTGATTGAGAGTTGTAGGACGCGATCAATATCAACTGATTGTTATGTCACCGAGACAAGATTCGGCACTGATCGATCAAAGAAAATACACCGCACTCGTTTGGCAGCAGCTTAGACTTGGATATTGAAGTATTCAGTGATAACTCTGGTGCGCAACCCAGGAGAAAAATAGTCGTACCCAACCATGACATTGCAGTTGCTCACGTAGACTGTCACAGGAATAACTCCCTGGTACAGCATATTCCACTGATAACATTATTTCTAGTGTCAGCAACGTGCCTGCTCTCAATAAGCCGAACTTGAAAAAGGCTACTTACAGCTGCCATAGGGTGCTCATTGAACTTTCGCCGGACCAGTCCGCCAAAAACAGCACCATATTTGACTAGTATGTCCTCAGGAAACAAAGGAAAGTTGGAGTTGACGAAGCCTCTCCACATAGCTGGCTCGTCGGAACCATGACCGTAGGTGGTCATAATGTTGTCCACCAAACCTTCTTTAGTAGTGTTGGCGTAATTGAAGTAGGATGAGACCAGGCTACCATCGAAGGCTTCGTCCGCTCGAACGAAACTCTGGGATGGCGAATTGTTGATATAGCCAGTTGTGATATGTGACAAGTTGTGATTCCTGGTACTATTAGCTTGACAATGGAAGTAGGGCGGGCATCAGCATTTGTCGCCTACCATTTGTGTTGAATGAAGTTAGTCTTAAACTCAGCCTTTATCACAGGAGGATCTGGCTGTTTGAATTCAAAAGAGAATACGGTCATCGAAGAAGGAAACGGAGGGCAGTTTGAAGCTCTCACTGCCAGCACGCCAGTGGCAAGCAAGACGGAGAGAAGTTGAGAAAAGTGCATGATTCGAGAATGGAAGTTGATGATTGATGGAGGAAGACGACACTTGAAAAAGAAGAAGGTTGTATCTCTTAACTCCGTTCCTAGGAACTGACAGATATTTTATACTTCCATAAAGCAACAATGATCGTCCGCTTTGAGGAGCCGAGCTCGCATCTGCTCCAAGGGGCGCGCAATAGATACTGTTTCTGGACGCCGAGGCCTAGGCAACAATCCAGCGGGTAAGTCTGGCGATGTGACCAGAGCCAGTGAGTTTTAACCATAACCTGACCAGTGTAGGCTAAGAGTATGTTCTACGACTTCGAGGTGGAGCTGTGGGGCGAGTAATCAGCTCAATGGAGAGACGCTCGAATATTTCCCAAAATGGTTAAACTCCCCCATGAAGAGAGCGCTTGACCGCTTTGGGGACTTCGCGACTTTATGAAAGACCTCACAACCTGCCATATTTGTTCCAGGCATCTGGAGGTCTTAGCTTGACAGCAACAGGCAAGGGAACAACCCCGCCACTGCTTCAAAATCGGCGTGTGAGACATCTAAACCTATGCTGCAACCTGTTTTGTGCACTTTCTTTAGGGTACGAATATGGCCAGCACCGCCAAGAACAACCTATTTAAATTAAGCCCGAGATATCCAATGAGTTAGTGGATGAGAAAAGCCTCTATCTACTCCCCCTGGATATCTTGAATGGGTGAACAAGCCAATGAGCCGATACTATTCGCGTGTTTGCAGTTCCACTCATACATGGCCACGTTAGACTGCCGATCAACACTTAGTTCTCACCGCGCGTTGAGAATCCATACACTGTGTTCTAGAAACTGTGACGCTGGAACATAAATTGGTCGTAGCTATACATGGCATGATCCTCAACAAAAGTTACAATCGAGAGACCAGGTACCGCAAAGCCATCAATCATCAACTGGTCACCTGTTGAGATTTCTACCAACTGGTACCAGCCACGAGGTGACTGTAATACCAGGATTTAGGAATGGGATGGTGTTGAAGAGTAAAAAGCGAAATGTTCGATTTTCGCGACCCCGATATGACAATAAAAGTCCCTGCCAAAAGCCCAGAAACAATGACACAGGGATAAAGGAGTACAGCAGCCCTCGGAAAAGGCGAGGTTAATGTCTGCAACGACCTTAGAAGTCGGGGAGACAGGTACGTGTATACCAGGATCGGTCCCAGATAAAGGGGGCGTCGCATACCGATTCACGGAGCAACTCTCCATGACTTTTCAATCCCCTCGCTGTGTTTAAATTATCGCGACTCCCACTTCAAATGACCAAATGAGTACGGTGGAGTAGCCAGTCAACCAAAATGCCCACCGTCGCAGTCTTATTCCAAGCAATTGACCCCCTATCATACATGGAGTCCGCAAACCACGCAAGCCAGGTGGTAAGTAACGATTCTCAAATCCAAATAACGAATACTTCATACAATCACACACAGATAAAGGCTAACAAGACTCAGGCGCATACATCGCCAACACCCTCCACAGAAAAGGAATAAACATACTAACACCAATCCACAACCCATCTCCAACATACCACACAGGCTGGTGTTTTCCAGACTCAGAAGAAGGGATCCTCGCCGCAGTAAAAAAAAAAGGCGCAACACACCTATGGGCAAATACAATCGTCTTCTCATCGCACCCTCTCCAAACAGCATCGTCTCTCGACGAGTATGCATCAACAGCCCGTAATCGACCAACCACCAGGTCTAGTTGAGAAATTCGACGATGAACTCTACCTAAACGATAGACTTCGCTCGATGGGTAATGCATTCACACTACCGAAATCCTGGGAAGTGAAAGCTACCAATGATCCCGATTCTCTATATGCATTCATCAAGGAGAATATACCAACCTATCCAATTGTGGGCAAACCAGTCCGCGGCCGTGGAAGCCACGGCGTGAAAGTCTGTCGCAGTCTAGTGAATTGATCAGTCGCTGTTTGATGAGTCGCCTGCCGTTCTATTAGAGGAGCTTCTCGCTGGCGAGTAGGCTACGATTACTGCTATGTCCCCTTATCCTGAGAGCTGTGGGTATTGGGCTATGGCTCCTGTCATGAGATTCAACCATGATAATGGAATCGCTCCGTATAACGAAACCGTTGCTGTTACTGATAACTCGCGCGTTATTTCCAATGAGTTGGCGGATGATCCTGCTTATGGGATGATTATAAGGCAATGTGAGCGTGTGGCTTCTTTGATTAAAGCTACTGCGCCAATCCGGATTGATATTCGGCGGTTCAGACCTGAGGCTGGGGAGTTTGCTATTTTTGATGTTAATATGAAACCGGTATGTCCATTTACCACTCGTTGATAACACATGTTTGGTCCTGAGCTAATGGAGATTGCAGAATATGATCGGACCTGGTCGTCCAGCTCGTAAGGATCAGGCTAGTTCAACTGCTATGGCGGCTACAGCTTGTGGATGGGACTATACGAGGTTGTTACAGGAGATTCTGAAGGGAGCTTCTGCTTTAGAAACGTTTCGTCAGTATCAAAGTCCATTTAAATACAGACTTTTCACACACTGTTCACGATACATCATCGCCCTGTCAAAGGCGTGAATCATGCAATGCTTCCGTAAATCCATCCCAAGCCGACGCAAACCTCCGACGTTGCCATTTCAACAAAACCAAACACATATCCCACAACCCAAAATCTGGCCAATTAGTCTCAACAACCTCAATCTGAGTCTCCTGATGACACTGCCAAAGCAAAAAGTCACTCAAGCGACAAACCCCGGATGTCCGAATCAGAATGTCTGGCGCAGGAGTCTGAACCATCATATTATCCGTCAAATCATGTGCAGTGATTTTGTCCGGTGAAACACAACCAGCAAAAGTCCCCTTCATAGCACGAGAAATCTCATCTCTGCCGGTATAAGCGATACAAACATTCAAAACTTTACTCTTGTTATCCCGCGTCGCATCCACCACCTTAGCAATAGACCGTTGAAACCCATCGACCAACGAATCCAAGCGACCAACACACGTACTTGAACGTCAGATTCCATCGCGAGGGAATTCTCTTCGCCGAGCTGTGCCATCACATTCCCTAGCAGGATCATCAACCCGTCGACTTGTTCCTTTGGTCGGTGGAAGTTCTCAAGGCTGAATGCGCAGATGGCGACCACTTCTATTCCGTTTTTATAGAAGTTTCTTAGTCCCTGGAGAATCATGTGTAGATTTAATTAGCTTTTTGGGTGCTTATGTTACTAATGTTTGTATGTGGTATGCACTTACCCTCCTCAGTGCAGCAATACCAGCCAAATGTCCTTCCTCAATACTGATCCCGTGCTCTTTTGCATCGGTTTCCGTCCATTATTATTGCCACATGGCGTGGGGAGGGACCGGTGCATATGCTTCCCATGAGGAGGTCTTTGGACCATTGGAGGATATCGGGGAAGGGCATGTTTTTGGATAAAAGGCGTGAGAGCGTAGTTATGGTCAAAAGCTATCGACGAAGATGCAACGTAATTTAATGTCGGGTTAGTCTGCGGACTATTATCTACCGGTGAGGACTTGCTTTTTTTTGTAGCTTCACTTTTCATTGTGCTGTTCTGTACATTGGCGGTCACTGCCTTATCCCCTGCTTTAGGACATGCATGGATATGCAACCTTTTGGTTCTCTAGACACATAAAGGGGAGAAGCTATCAAAGTCGCTAGAAAATAGTGTCGTGCCGTACAGTATGACGGTTATGAAATGGTGTAACTGTCGATTAAGCATGTCTACCTCTGTCTCTTATTGGCTTGTGACTGAATGCTCTGGATATATGATCATATACTTAATACCCTTGTATCGTAGCAGAAACAGCGGTTGAGAAAACTGGCTCTTGACTTGGCTCTATAATTGATCAAGATTTCAAGGCCTATAGTCTACAAATGATTGAGAGAAGCGAAAATGAGAATAAGCGAAGTAAGAAATTCATACAGCCATCTAGTAATGCTTCTACACCAACATAATTCAACTCGATGCATCGACCTCCATTCATGCTCCTAGTTATATCTCATTCTGCATAGCAAACATCTCCGCTGATATCAATAACATAGGCATTCTATCAACTGAACAAGTCCACTGCACTGTTCTTCACAATGTTAGGTCCCAGTGCTGCAGCCAATTCAGCGACCATGCCCTTGATAGACATAGGCGAAGTGATGGTTGATTTTTCCCAGTCGACGAGATCCTGATTAAAATTAGTAAATAATTCCCTCGGTGAAGAGAGGGGCATACATACCTCCATGTGGACATAGTGCTGCTTAACAACCAACAACCATTTACCCAAATCCATAGCTTCAACTTCCGGCGCGGTCATAACACCAGGCATATGAACATCAAAGAGCGTCATCTGCTCTTCATCCTCAAACGGCTCAGCCGCAGGCGCCGGGATCCCAGCTCGATCCCTCGACATGGAAACATAAGAACGAGAATTGAGCTTCTCAGTTAACTCGCCATCAAGCGGATCCCAGGTATTACTTTCAGGGTCTGCGTAACAAAAAAAAGGGGTCAGGTACTGTGCTGGATCTCATAGGTGGCACAGCAAACTCAACCGGTTCACATCGGCATACGGGGTAGAACATACCGAGGATATACTGGGGACGGAAGTTGGCCTTGTAACGCATCTTCTGACAGGAATGAATGTAGTACCCTTTAACCAGATAATTAGAAACGTAGCCCACGGACAGGGATGGCTTCACGACTATGACCTACCCATGTAGTAGTAGCGATAATCGTTCTCGAGTGAGAAGGCAATTTCGCGCATTGCGCTCAGCTTACCGAATTCCCATTGCTCGTACGCTGGGTCGTAGCTGTGGTATGGACTGTCAGCTTATCATATCTCACATAAGAGACTCCGTTGATTTGCTCAGCTTACAAGACGTAGACAGAGCTGACGCCACTTGGTACCAAGTCTAGGACTGCGACTGCGACTAGCTCGCCATCGAGGCGATAGCACTGGTGCCAAGAGCCGATCTTCTTATCAGAGCTGTTGCGTGAGGTAGGCGATCGCTGGAGACCCGAGCAGAGGAAACGCTGAAAGTCCTTCGGCTTCCAGTGCGATACATCCTCTTTATGGATGGCCGTCTGGTACTTGCGGAACAGCTCAAACTTAGCCTGAGACACAGAGTCACCTTCGACGTTGACTTCAAAGCGATGGGCGGGTTCCAGTGGTCGCTTGGTAGCAGGATCAATAGGCCGCTTGACGTTGCCGTACTCCGACTCGTGGACCGCAGTCACCACATCGAAGTTGCATTTGCGGTGCTTTTTCTCCCTGGTATCGTCAGCAGTGATTCAAGGCCAATGGAGCATGAATGTGCGTACTCGCGAGTGCGCGGGCAGAGCCGGGCCGCCTTGCGCATATACTCCGGGCCCAGGATGAATTTGTTCCATCGGTTGATTGCCTTGCGCTGATCGCGGCGGGGCCGATATTCGGAAGCCTCCAGCCTCAGCGTGTAATGGGGACAACATGATCGCTGCAGGTTCTGTTTGTAGTAGAGAGACCCCGATCTATCCATGTCAGTATGGGTTACAGGCCATTTGTCTGTCTCAAGGGGCATACCTTCTCCAGCCGCCATTGATCAATTCCTCATAGTGGTGCGGGCGTACGGACGTGGAACTGGTGTAGTACGATGCACCTGTTACGTGTCAACCATGAAAGAAAAAGAAGCCAGGCAAACGTACTTCCATTGTCGGACTTGCAGTAACCACACGAGTTTCTTTGATAACCTGCATGACATTAGTATGATATACGGTCGGTCCCCAGGGCCAGTGGAAACGCCACGGGGTAACGGAGCTCTATCTCAGTGGTTCCCTGCAACAAAGTGGGACTGACCTAGTGGGCGGAATAGCGACAGCTCTCGCGCGCGTTCGGCGTCAACTGGTTGCATGTCGGACTTTGGCCCCTTTGTGGTGGCGATGTGTAGAGAGAGTGAGAGAGAGATGAGAGGGGAGTTGGTGGGGTGTAAATACGCCGGTTCTATACAATGGCGGTAAGGCTACATTTATTTCTGCTGCAGGTATGTTTCTGGCTTCTACGGAGTGCTGTACGCTGTACATGGAATGCCTCTTGTCTGATCGGCAGATCTATACTCCTGGTCATCTCCGGGTTCGGTACCAAGCCGGAGTTAGGGTCTTTACCCACAACACGAAGCACAATCCAGGGTGCTTTAGCCGCTCAATCGGCTGGCCAACGTCCGACCTGAGACCCGGTCCCAACTTGAGAGTTTGGAACAGAATTGGAGGAAAGAGAAAGTTGACGCATTTGGGATAGAGTCACATGACCATATATTCAGTATACACAGAATGCAAGAATAGAATAGAATAAATTAAAATAGACTAGAAAGAGAGTAGACTGAGAATGCACGCCAAACGGAGAGAACAGAATAAGCATAACCAGTAGTGACTAGTAGTAGAGAGCGTAATGTAAGGCCATGTCATTGTACCCGGCCTGCGCCGCCGGTGCCCCTCTTCCCTTTTCCATTCTCCAATGCTCTGATATTTCCTGAACCATGTCTAGTACTTCTTTTCATTGTCCCCCGTCGGGAATGATTGGGAAGACCTAATTCTCTTCTCCATCCCAATATCCGAAGGGGAAAAAAATTTCCCTTCCCGACCGCCCCCCTCCTAACTCTCTCACTCTCCAGAGGGAGCTCGAGAGGTTCAGGACCAATTCCATTCTGAAATCGCTTAGGAGTCCTTTCGCTCTTTTGACTCATTTTGACTTTTTTTTTTACGTTTTTGACCACCACGACTGCTCTTCCGTGGCCATACTCAATTGAGTCACAGCACATTCAACACAATGGCACAAATACGCTCGATGGAAGCCCGCGTTGGGCGGATCAACCAACGTGAGTATTCAGCTGGTGGCTCTTGCGGGCACGTGGGGCGAGATCGACCTGTCCCTTACGTCTCTCTGACTCTAACGGTGTGATAGGCTACGGATCGAAAGGCGAGCGACTGGTAGCCGGCGTTGTCCCTATTTCCGCCGACAAGACCAAAGTCCTCATGATCCAATCCGCAGGACCCGGGGGCTGGGTGCTCCCCAAGGGTGGATGGGAGCTGGATGAAAAAACCGCCGAGCAGGCTGCGTGCCGCGAAGCCTGGGAGGAGGCCGGTGTAGTGTGCGTCGTGAGCCGCGATTTGGGTCTCATCCCAGACATGAGGCCCTCCGGCCTCCTCACGGCGCAAGCGCCGAAAGCCTCATATCAATTCTTTGAAGTCACCGTGGAGCGCGAAGAAGCCGAGTGGCCCGAGATGCACAAGCGCAAACGGCAATGGGTCTCATACTCAACGGCGGCCACGGCCCTCGCAAATCGACCCGAGTTATTGGAGGCGTTGAATCGCAGCTCCTTGAAGCGGTAGTCCCGCATGCACATACAGTTCTCTCTTCTCTCCGACTCCCCTACAACCTCCTATCTTTCGCATCTGAGAACTGCCTCCAAATTTGATGACTCGACATGAACTCCAAAATTACGGTGGCTTCGTCGCTTCTGCTATTGGCTTTGTCTCCTTTAGTCTACTTCTGCATCTTTGATGGGCTGCCGCTACCCGTCTGTTTCATTCGCGACTTGATATCTGCTTTTTGCTTTCGCCTTGATAGACACCAACAGGAGGGCTCAACAGCCAGTGGCTCCTTGCTGTCTACTTTGACATTGCTTACCTCGTGGCCAAGAATGAGTCGAGATCGCATTGCGCTTAATTCTAGGCACAAATGTTGATGTTGAACGCAGCATCTACAAACGTTACCAAATGTGAAGCATTTCTTCCGACCAGGAAAGCAGCAAGGAAGCAGAAGAGATAATATCCCAAAGCAACGTTAGAACAACGTCAGTAGTATATAGTCAAGTACTAGGAATAGCGTACTAGTAGTTGTACCCCATGTCAGGCACTTGACTGCGTGTCCCGATTAGGAAAAGCGCAAAAAGCTGCCTCCGAGGAGCAAATCCGCGATCTCGTCCACTCCGGTTCCAACCTCGCGACCGGCTTCCCTACCACAGCTCATTTGAACACTATCCCATTCTCGATCCATTTCAATTACCTCTCCTCTCCTTAGCTCCATCTACTTGAACCCCGCGCCAAGACCCCAGCTCGACAAACGGTGGCAGCGACCCGCGCTGCCGCATACACACGATGGACTACGAGATGGACCTAGAGCCCACAGGGCCCCAAGTAACCGTCCGCGAGGTAGACAAATGCATCACAAAAATCCCAGAACAACGACCTAACAACTCCAGGCTGAACCTCTTCGCGTGGACTTCAGACTCAGCTCCGTGGACCTTGCATTCGCCAACTCCCTCCGCCGCACAATCCTCGCCGAAGTGCCCACACTGGCCCTGGACCTGATCGAAATCGAAAGCAACACCTCCGTCCTCCCAGACGAAATGCTCGCGCACCGCCTGGGCATGATCCCCCTCAACTCCAACAACTGCGATGACCTGGATTACACACGAGACTGCGACTGCGAGGACCACTGTGTGCGCTGCAGCGTGACACTCTCCCTGCACGCCCGCTGCGGCAGCGGCATCATGTCCGTGTACGCGCGTGACTTGGTCGTCGTAGGCGAACGTGTCAACGAAACGATTGGTAACCCCGTCGTGAACGACCCCGAGCAAAAGGGACCTTTGATTTGCAAGTTGCGGAAGGGTCAGGAGATTAAGATGACTTGCCTCGCTAAGAAGGGAACCGCTAAGGAACATGCTAAGTGGGCGCCTACTGCTGCTGTAGGCTTTGAATATGACCCCAACAACAACCTCCGGCACGTGGATTACTGGTATGAGCAGGATGCCGCGAAGGAATGGTATGTATTTTGTTTCTTTCTGGAGGTATCTGAATTATCCACTCACAATCTCAGGCCTGTCTCTGAAAACGCCGCATGGGAACCTGCGAATGGTCCCGACCAGCCATTCGACTACGACGCCGAACCCCACACCTTCTACGTCGATGTCGAGAGCATTGGAATGCTCGAGCCAGACATGATCATCCAACAGGGCCTCATCGAGCTGCAGCGCAAGCTAGCAACCACCGTCTCCGTCCTCTCCGGCGAAGGCGAGGACGGCCACGCCGGAGGCATGGAAGATGCCGATATGATGGGCGCCAACGACCCTGATGCTTACGAGCCCCCCGAAGGCATTGACGGTAACATGACTTCCTACGGAAATGGAGCTGCTAGTGCCTGGGGCGCGAGCGCACAGACACCATACGGTGCCACGCCTTACGGGCAGAGCAGCTATGGGTTCTGAGTGTTAGTCTAGAAAAAAAGAGAAAGCCGAAGCATGCGAGGAGTTATTATTACTGGCGATTTGGGGGCGTACTGGTGTTTTTTCATTCCCTGTCATTTTATGATCTATGATCTTGGCAATAGCTGGGTTCTTTAGTATGGGATTGCTCTGTTCATAATCTACAAAAGCCATTTCTGGTTGGTCCAGTTAGCGCAAAATAGTGAATATTATTAGGTGCTATATGCTAAGATATTTAGGATAACCATGGCAAGTAATTCTCCGCATCTATACCTATAGGGTCAATATCACCTTCGAAGGTATTCGGTCGAAAGCGTTCTAATAGACTATATCAAATCAAGTACCACCTTTCACGCGGCCAAACCCAGCTAACTCAAATAGTTTAGACTTACAACCCTAAGTGCCTACGCTATACACGCTCGACTTGGTAGAACTACCCATACGACATGTTCTCATCACATGAGTGATGACGGAAGAAACCCCCAAAGCGACCCATGATATCAAGGTCCGGCATTCGGGTATTCGTACTCGGAAACATTGAATAATCATCAGCGATGGATGACGGATATTCTAATCATACTTCACCAACCCTCGGATTAGCATTCAAGGATTCTATTTCTCCGATATCTATAGCAGGCTATCCCTTTTCAGTTTTCCGGAGCAAAGTCAGACCATAGTCAAGATGGAACCCAAAACAATGAAAGCAATCGGAGTCGCCGAGTATGGTTCGGTCGATAATTTCGAGTCTCGGGATGTTGCACGACCGGGTTATCCTGCAGGAATGGATGTTCTTGTGCAGTGAGTATTCTAATTCAATGGTCATTACAATTGAATTGACCTAGTATAGAGTCAAGGCCTGTTCAGTGAACCCCATCGACACGAAAGTCCGCAAAGGGACCTACGATGACGCTCCAGGTAATAATGTTCCTCCCTCTCTGGAAGATCTGCATACTGACCCAAAAGAGATTACTACAAGTTTGCGCCAAAGGGCTTCCACATCATCGGTTTCGATGGCGCCGGAACCGTTTTGGAAGTCGGGCCTCAATGCACGAGTTTCAAGCCTGGCGATGATGTCTTCTACGTGAGCTCTACTACTCGCCAAGGCAGTACTGCAGAGTACCTCCTAGTCGATGAGCGTCATTGTGCTCCGAAGCCGAAATCACTTGATTTCGTCGAAGCTGCTAGTATGGGTCTGACCTTCGGTACGGCTTACCAGTCTCTTGTTGACAGGTTGGAGATTAAACAGAATGAAAACGTTGGTATTTTGATTGTGAGTTTCATTACCCTACTAGCCAATGGTGAATTCCTTTTTCTGCCTTTGTGGCATTTCGAACTCGAACACTCATTCAAGTGTCTGTACTAGATCAATGGCGGAGGTGGAGTTGGAAGCGCTGCCGTTCAAATCGCCAGGAAAGTTCTCCGACTTCCCATTGTGATTGCTACTGCATCACGGCCTGAGACTATAGAGTCATGTAGGAAAATGGGTGCTACCCATGTTATCAATCACAGGGAGGATCTTGAGGCCCAGATCAGGGCGTTGAACGTGGATGTCCCAATCAGGTATGACTTGCCCTCTCTCACTGCCGTACTGTTTGTCTTCCAAAAATGGGCATACTAATCATTACAGATATGTCTACGTGGTCGCAAGGACAGAGCAATATATCCACGCCTTAGGCAAAATCTGTGCACCCTTTGGTAAAGTATGCTCGATTGTGCAAGCCAAATTCGATCTTTACGGAACTGATTTCATGTCAAAGTCGTTGACTTTCTCGTGGGATTGGCTTGGTTCGTCAGCTTATCATCGGACGAATTTGGAGAATTATCATCGAATCTTCGGGACCTTGGCTCGTCTTGTCGATGAGAGAAAGTTGGTGCCAAATCTTAACAGACGTCTTAAGTTGACTCTTGCTGGACTGAAAGAAGCTCATCGGCTCATTGAGTCTGGCACCACTGTGGGTAAACTTGCTTTGGGGGTGGATGAACCGGGTGAAGGTGCTCCATTCGCGTGAAATTTGTTTGACTGTGTTGAATCAGGCTTTGCAGTTGACGACGATATGTAATTGTCTGCATGGAATCTTGCTGAACGTTGTCGGTAAATAGATTCTAGGGCTAATTGAGCCCAAATAGTATCTCAAGAAATGCCACTTGATTGCTTGCGTATGTTTACTGCTTTACTTAACAGGCCTCTCCAGTAGACTTCTGGGCTTGTAAAGGAAAAGGTGGTTCATTGTATGACGATTGTTCGATTCTCATATACTACAATCATTCTTTGATTTGAATTGAAAGGAATCTACGGGAGGGGTACATCGATGACGATATATTCACCTTGGTTATATTCGTGAAGCAGATTCTCAATCCACTGAAAGCTAGATCACTGGATAAACATACACGTAAATCAATCAAAATGAAGGAAGCAAAACCGATCGCCACTTCGGCATACTCAAAGGCTTAAGTCGGCTGATTACTATTCGAGCAACCGACCTCGGCTAGAGCGACGTAATCAAAAACTCAAGGAGCTTCATTGAATTTTGGATTACTTGCTTGTCCATTTTCATACCGAGGCTCGTAAAAGAAAACAAAAGGTAATGTCAAAATATCGTCTTTGTCATTGATCATCTCCATTTTCGACTTGCACCTGGAAAACTTCATCTATCTAAACATATTACTATCACGTTACAGTAATGGTCCTCCCTCGTGAAAACATCGAGTTCAGAACTTGCGATGGCACTGTTCTCCGAGGCTGGTTCTATCCTCAAGTTGAGAAATCGGCATGTGTGATTATGACACACGGTGTACGTACTCCATGAGAAATTGGACTTTCCCAGGAAAGTGGCTAATAGTGAACAGCTGGGTGGTGTCCGCCACTTTTGGCTTCCAGATTTCGCAGATCGATTCCAGCAAGCTGGATACAATGTCTTCCTCTATGATAACCGGAACTGGGGCGACAGTGATGGACTACCCCGACAAGAATCAAACCCGACCCTTCAACAAGCCGACTACTACGACGCGTTCAATTTCGCAACATCATTCGCCAGTGTAGATGATACTCGCATAGTGTACTGGGGCACAAGTTTCTCCGGTGGAAATGTTCTATATGCGGCTGCTGTGGACAAACGTATCAAAGCCGCCATAGTGCAGTGCCCTGCAGTTTCTGGAGAGACGCGATCATTGGCCTTCAAAGACCGCATTCCGGCCATTTTGAAAGAGCGTGCTCGTATCTCGGCAGGATCAGAACCACAAAGAATTCCGCTTATTGCGCAAACCTTGGAAGCAGCGCAATCGGGGACCACTACTGCCATGTTTCCTGGTACTCATGCTTACGAGCGGGTTCGCGGTTCGTACGATTGTGGTGGCCGTTGGGAAAATTCTGTTACGGTTCAGACACAGCTCAATATGCTTGCTTTTGAAGGACAGGGGATGGTGCATCGTATTTCGCCGACTCCGTTGCTGATGGTTGTTCCTGGAAATGATATCCTTGTTACCACGGCATCTCAGATGGCTACTTACGAAAAGGCTAGAGAGCCAAAGCAGCTTTTGTTTATTGACGGTGCTGGTCATTTTGATATCTATACCGGAGATTGGTTCGAACAGAATATCAAAGGACAGATTGAGTTCTTAGGGAGATGGGTTGGCTCTTCTTGAGACACGACAGGTGCAACAGACTTGGATTAGTTTCTTGAAGGTTCTCTACGAAGGAGCATTAGACAAAATTCTACAGAAAATTTGACATTTCCTTATCGCGTATGATACTATTTCGCTCCAAGAAACATGGAAGCTACCTGAACCATCGTTTCTGAATATCTTTGTTTGGACATATTGGGTGGCCTGGAATCAATTGGATCCTCACTTCTCTCATTTTGAAATTATCTATGAATAAGCTAAGATAAAGATTGTCATATAGAATAAGTGCAGTCGCTGGTTACTTGGTCAACATTGAGACTACACGTAGAATCATTTTTTCACGAGTGTTGCACCTCCCCATAGCGACCCAACATTCAATCGAGTGGGATGCAATTCCAACATTCGGGTGTACAATTCTTCGGCACTGGATGTATGTCCATCCAGTCGCGCAAAATCATCCAAATAGTCCTTGGTTTCTTGAACAGCAATAGGCGAGAATCCCTTAGATGGATCGCTATGACCGCCAACGACAATTTTCGGGTTCAGAGCCGCAATCTGATCGAGCGCAGCCACCCATCGCGATCTCGCCTCTTGGGATTTTGATTCTCCAAGGTACGGATGGGTATTGTCGTAGACTGCGTCTCCGGCAACAACCAGACCAATGGTAGGCACCCAGAGGGCCGTTGTATCATCTGTATCCGTATGGCCCATTCTAACCACTTCTAACCGCTCACTTTCCAGAAAAAAGTGGTCTTGCTCGAGAGGAGTAGCCATCACAAGCTTTTCCGGGATCTGCCCAGGGAAGAGATTTCTCCAAAAAGAGTCCATGCCTTCGGGAGATATGGCTTCTGTCATTCGAGAGACAGTCTCCGGCGTAGCTATGACCTTTGCTTCGGGAAATTTCTCGAGGAGGGCTCCGTTGCCATAGAAATGATCGGCGTGGGCGTGGGAGACATAGATTGCAGTGAGGTTTTTCCCAGTTGCCACAACCCAGTCTACCAAATCTTTGACTGCAGTTATGGTCAACTGGGTATCGACCAGTATCGCATCCTTTTGGCCGAATATCAAGGTCGAGGTGGTTGGCACCCACTTGAGGTGATCATGGCCGGCTGGTGTGGACCGATTCACGCCGGAACGTTTGCTCGTGAATACCTTGTAGTCAAGACCCATGATGTAGATAAGTACAATCAAATCAAATGAAGAGATGAAGAAAAAATAGACACATTTAAATTGCAAATCGGCTTCTGGGTCTGTTTATATATACAACATGACTCCATCGAACTACAACCCAAACATGGGCGGAATAGTGGCGACATATTACTGATCATTGAAGACCTCGGGAAGCCGAGATGACCCACGACAGATTAGAGCTTCCTGCATTGTCGGAACGTTGAAAGCTCGGCTTTAGCAAAATCGATTACGAAGTATAAGACTTGCGCCTCGGCGATATCGTCAACAAACCGCGGCACAGGTTTTAGGTTCCTAGATTTGGTGCCAGCCATCCAAGGTAACGAACTATAAGAATCTTGGAAATATAGAGAAAAACCAGTACGAAGACAAGAGACCTCTTTCTCGTCCCATTCTCTGTCTTCTTTCTTCCATTTTTTTATGCGTCAATCATGCCTGAATTGGTAAGCCGTGTTTCCGCCGCCTCTGTCCGGAATGCGTCTTGGCCAGAGACACCGGCTCAACAGTTCTTCAAAAAGTACGTTGACACAGTTGATTCCTATGGCTTCAACCATGGGTCTGGTCTACGATTCTATTCCAAAGATGTCATTTTCCACAACCAGAACAACGCCCAGTACAATGGTGGGGACGAGATGTGGGCATGGATGAAACGCCTTTTCGGACAATTTGAAAGACTGCGACACGACTTCCACGGTCTCTGGGAAATTAACAATGAAGATGGTACAACCACTATAATTTCCCAGAATACCCGCAATATCTGGCTGCCTGGAAATAGCACCGAAGAGCCTACTGTCAGTATTCCACTCAGTTGGATCTCTCGTATCGGTCCTGCGGACCTCGGCGATGCTGTGGATGGATTGCATTTCAAGGAGGTCTGGCTTTACTGGGATACGGCTTTACTTGCACAATATCTCCCAAAGGAGGCTGTTGTTTTCCAAACGCAAAATGTTTTACACCGGCAGTAAACCTTGGCTAGTGAGTAGATGCAGTCAATCTTGGTATAACAGCATCACGACTGGTCAGCTAACGATTTGCGAAGTTATAGGAAACCAGCTCCGTGAATAATGTGTACAGCCGCACCTGTTAAAGTCCATGGTGAGACTTTGAATGTATATTCTGGTATTAGGCGGGTGGTGGCCTTGGCCTAGCCCAAGCTATCATGTTCCCATGTATATTCTAGACGAATCATTAACACATTCACATGACGCGAAAGCCTCCATTTGACTAAGAGAAAAAAGAAGAAAAAAAAAAATCAAGGATCTCATTGGCCCAAGCTTGAACAACAAAAACCAATAGGAGCAGTCTTGAATGGTGCGACCGAGTATTCCACAGGAATGTTTATTTCATCAACCAGAGACCCTCGTTTTGGTCAGAAACTCCTAGCACAGAACATTGCGGTGTAGTATGATCATAGTCCACTCAGACCATGTACATGTCTTCTTTTGGGCAGTGCATCTCATTACCTGTGACTTCTATAGAATAATCACGGGGTAAACTTTGCGGACTATATGATGGTATGTGATCATATCGGAGAAACACAAGCATCCGATGAATAGCAGACTACAAAATGCAAACTATAGTAGCTGGGGAGCTCCTGGTCTCTTCTCCTACCGATGATTCCACGGAATTTTCATCAAAAAAGCTTCCTGAACAACCCTCTCAATCCAATCAACATGTCTCTTTGGCAAATCTACCACCCGATCGGCACCTATGCAAATCCAGCATCCAAAGTAGCCTTTGCGGAAGACATTACCAAAATGTACACCAACGTCAGTCTGCCTGCATTCTACGTTGTCGTCCAATTCATTCCACTCCCCACGGAGGACTTCCTAGTTGGAGGAAAACAAGTCACCGGCAAGCCTTTTATTCGCGTCGTCATAACCCAAATCGCTATTCGGCTTCCCGATGACGATGCAAGCTACAATCGTAATACGGCATCCATCGACAAGATTTTGGGCCCTCATGTTGCCGACAAGGGTTATGATTGGGAATATCATGTCGATGAAACAGAGAGGAGGCTGTGGAAGATCAATGGGATGACACCCCCTCCATGGAAGAGTGTGAAGAGGAAAAGCTATGGACAGAGGAGAACCGGGCAGTTCCTTACGATGGTGCCTACTGACTCGGGCTTCCAGATTGATGTATCCAGACAGTGTAACAACAGACTTGGCATTGGTCGGCTGCTCCTTTGAGAACATTTGGGCACTACCCTTTTTTCATTGTCGATGCCATATCTTGTAAAATGTTGCAGACACACTCCTGGGATTACATTCATAAAGTTCATTCCATTCGGCAAATCTAACATTCTTACTACTCAACGTACCACGTACATATTAGAATTAGCATCGGTCATGCCAAGATCGGTGTAGGCTGAGATGAGTACATTTGGTTCGTTTATCCATGTTGTCCGCCATATCTTAGGTTGCTACGGTTTCCATCTGCGCCATCTCCGCCAGCGATATGCACTCCCGGGTCATCTGCTGTAATGCTGAAGCCAAGAGAGGATTGTTTTCAAGAGCTTTTATGTCCAGCAATTGCTTGCTGAGATCGAAAAATGTATGGATAATATCGTCGATACCAGTCTCGAACTTGTCCACCCGTTTTTCTAAGTTGTGGAGCGTGTCCTTTCTTCGAAAGCGATGCGCTCTCTGTGCGGTGCGAAGCTGCTCGCGACGTTTCCACGTGGTGTTAGCTACTGAGCTCTGATTGAGACCTTTTAAACTCACTGTAGCTTGCTGGTGCTTATCTTTCAGTTGAGGGTGGCCCTTTTTACGGGATTCCTGGTTTCGCTTCAGGCTATCGCTTCGATCTGCCATTATTGGGTGGAATCAAAGATCCCAGGTTACTGAGGATTCTGTTGGATATTTCGTAAAGGGGAGAAATTGCACACATATTCAGTGGCTTCATGAAGTAACTGATAAGCATGACCTCGGGGAAAGGACGGCTTGTTGAAATAATCTCCATTCGCCTCCAGAGCAAGTATAGTAGAGGTTGACTAATCCGTAATAAGCGCACCCGCGGGGTTAAACGAAAATGTCTAGTTTATCCAAACTCGTATTCAGGCGCCCTCAAACCAGAATTGCTCCTTTTAGAATGGCGAAACAACCCAATGTTCTATTATTCGGTGCTGGCAGTATAGGCGCGGTCTACTTACACCAGCTCCGCCAGGCTGGTTGCACTATCACTGCCGTGTGTCGTTCGAATTACTCTGCCGTTAAAGACGATGGATTCAGATTGCAGAGTAAACGGTTCGGCGATGTAAGATATAAGCCAGACAGCCTTATCCGCTCTACAGCGGAATGCCCTCCTGACTGCTTTTATGACTATATCCTGGTGGCCACCAAGTCACTTCCAGGAAGCAAGCTCTCTGCTATGGATATGATCCGACCTGCCGTCGGCAACCACACAGAAACAGCGATTGTGTTGTGCCAGAATGGAATCGGCATTGAGGATGAGGCTGCCAAAGCATTTCCGCACAATCCGATCCTAAGCGGAGTCATTTACCTTCCTGCTACACAGACAAGTCAAGGAATCATCCACCATCCGGAGATGCTCGATCTTCTAGAATTAGGCACCTTCCCTGCGAATGCACCAGCATCTCATAAGACAGCTGCTGTCAGGTTCGCCGACCTGATGGTGAAAGGAGGTGGAGATGTTAAAGTTTATGATGATATTCAGGTGGCCCGTTGGTCGAAATTGATTCTGAATGCATCTTGGAATCCCATTTGTGCTCTGACATTATGTACGGACGGCGACTTTCTACTCTCTTCGTCACCCTTTGCTCACGATCTTGTTTGGGGGTTGATGATGGAGATTGTGGCGCTGGCTCGCACGATTGGGATACCGGGGGTGGATGAGAAAACTGCCGAGGAGAAGCTTATGATAGCTCAGAGAAGAGCTAGCAGTGGGACTGGTCGAGAGATGAGTATGCTGCAAGACATACGGCAGGGAAGGCTCTTTGAGGTAGAAGCTATCATCGGAAATGCCGTTCGTCTGGGCCAGAAATGGGGGGTTGAGATGCCGCGGTTGCAAACAGTTTATGCATTGGCAAAGGGAAGATATGAAGGACTTTTAAAGGAGACCCAAATTTAGTTTTGCATAGTAGCATACAGGCATGTAATGTCACCTTGGGAGTCAAGGTGCTTGTTGAATGAGATACATCTACTACTCAAATATACGACCACGGCTTCATAAGCCTCGCTCCCACTTTAGCGTCATCCTCACGATCACTATTACACCGCTCTAAAATCCCCTTCACAGACTCCTGAGCCAAGCGCACAATCTCCTTTTCCTTTTCTCGCCCTCCAACGGCCAACCTCCCATCTTGCACCAAAATCTCCCCATTAACAACCGTCATGTCAACATCACGTCCAGTACACCCATGAACAACCGTTATAACAGAATTGACCGCATGACTGAAGATCTCATCGCTCCAAGGCGCCGCACCAAGTCCACCCCGGCCATACGGATCCATAACCACAAAATCACCCTTCTTACCCACCTCGAGGCTCCCAATCTGATCTTCCAACCCTAGCGCCTTCGCTCCATTAACAGTAGCCATTTCCAACGCCACTTCGGCAGGAATGAGACTCGCATCATGATTAACACCCTTATGAACGATACCCGCCAAGTGCATCTCCTGAAACATATCATAGTGATTGGTGCACGGCGCACCATCCGTCCCGAGAGAGACGTTCACAGGCAAAGGATTGGATAGCATGGCTGGAATGGAAGCAACACCAGACGCTAGCTTCAGATTTGAAGTAGGGTTATGCGCCACGGATGTTTGTGTCTCTGCTAGTATGGGGATGTCTACGTCGTTATCAAGATTCACCATATGAGCCAGGACTAGACGATGTGATAAGGTGCTTTGGTCGGTTGGAGATTCGCTGGGTTGGGGAACAAGCTTGGCATCGCGGATGAACTCCATTGCACTGCAGTTGTATGTATCGCGGTAGATTATGCGATCTTTGGGTGCCTCTGCGCAGTGCATTGTGGCTGAGATGCCGTTATGGGAACATGTTTCGCCCAGTTCACGGTAGTGGGAGATTGATGTGCCTCGCGGTGTCCCTGCTGCGGCCCAGACGTGTATTCTGCCGTCGTGGCTATTATGGTGTTTCTTGTGCGAGCTTAGGAGCTCGGGTATTGACATGGCGAGGAGATCTCTGTCTCGTGGGTCGGTAATGGAGAGTTGACGGTTTGTTTCTGTGAATTTGACTAGTTTGCCCTGTTTCATTCAGAATAAATGTTAGTAATAGAAATTATCTCGCATGAGACATGGTCTGAACATACAAGACAACCTCTGATACCCATCATACCCGCCGCAGCACACACTTGGTCAAACCCAGCTCGGTAGGTCAACATTGGATCAAGGAAACAGGTTGTGCCGGTTTTTAGCATCTCAGCCATGGTCAAGCGTGCTGCATTAAACCCGTCTTTGCCTTCGAACACAGCTTCGAGGGGCCATATCGCATCGCAGAGCCAGTTGTGTAGCGGTAGATCCTCGGCTAACCCGCGAAGCACGGATTGAACGAGATGAGCATGCGTATTGATCAACCCTGGGATTATGATTTTGCCTCGACAATCGATCTCACTAGTATGAGGTGGCAAAGCTTTGGGGTATGGGCACTTCCCAACGGCGGTGATGTTGTCGCCTTCGACTAGGATATATCCATCGCGAATGATCTCTCGCTTTTGGTTGACTGTGATGATTGTCGCTCCATGGAATAGTTTGCATGCGGGGAGCACTGTGACCGTCATGATGTCTCGCGCAAAGAAAAATAATCAAGATTGCTGTTTTCCGGGGGATTGTATTTATTCCCCAAGTTTCCCTAGACCCTCGGCCGACGCTAAGCAATCAACGGCTTATCTCGCCGGCCGAGGAACGATACACCACTTGGACTTTGATATCTTGTAAAGATAATGTTATCATCTTGATCTTCGTCTAGGGAAGCTATATATCATCATGGGGAATGTCCTGGTCATTTACGTGCGCCAGTCTACCCATGCTCGAAACCAGCTTGTCCTTGACTATGAAGATGGATGATCCACGGAGATTTCCGGAAAAGGAAGATGCACAACTAGATGCGGACGACAGGAGATCACAGATTATTGAAGTCTCGCCTGTCGCCGAAACCCGATGGCAGTACCTGTATCGATATTTCACCACGAGAGAGGGATGGATCGGGGACTATGTACGAGAACTATCCTATCCGCCATTCCAAAAGTTAACAAGAAACGAATATTGCAGGACTATGTTTACCTCGTGACGCCAAATATCTGGCCCTTGAACAAGAAGTACAAAGACTATGAAGCCCCATTCTATGGGTTAAACGACGAAGTCCCAATTCTCCTCACGATAATTTTGGGTCTTCAGCATGCCTTGACAATGATCGGATCGGTGGTATCACCCCCTCTAGCTCTTGCAAGCGGTGCTTTTTACCTCTCTGTAGAACAGAGCCAGTACCTCGTCTCAGCAGCGTTCATCACAACCGGAATCGCAACAGCCATGCAGGTGACGCGGGTCCATCTGACAAAAACACCCTTCTACATTGGCACTGGTCTTCTATCCGTTGTCGGCCCGACCTTTGACATCCTGGCCATTGCATTTAGTTACGCGGAAATGCGTTATGCGAATGGAACGTGTCCCGCCTCTCCTGATGGATCAAGACTTCCCTGTCCGGATGCCTGGGGTGCCATGCTTGGTACAATCCTTTGCACTGTCTGGATTCAGGTCTTGCTGTCTTTTGTTCCGCCCAAGACGCTTAATAGGATCTTCCCGAAGATAGTGACTGGTACACTTCTTCTCCTCGTTGGGGTGTACTTGATTTCTAGTGGAATGGAAAATTGGGGTGGAAGCTCGAACTGCAATGGCGGCAAGGGGTTTTATGCTCTGTGCCCTGATACTGCCGCGCCAAATCCACTGCCATGGTAAGTGAATTGGACGTAAATCCAAGATTAGTACTAATGTTCGCGACTAGGGGGCACCCGAAACTCATCGGCCTCGGATTCAGCGTCTTCGGAACGATTATCATCGTCGAGCTTTTCGGATCTCCCCTTATGCGCTCTGCATCTGTTGTCTTTGGACTAGCAGTTGGATGTGCGATATCTGGCGCAACGGGATATTGGTCACGCACTAATATCGATGCCGCCCCTGTCGCGACATTCCTCTGGGTTCACACGTTTAAACTTTCAGTCGATGGAGCATTAGCCTTGCCTCTCCTCATCCTATTCATTTGCGAAGCTGTCAGTTGCATGCCGGATATCTTGGCCACCGCCGAGATATCAGGCGTTGAGATTGATGGCGTCGTGTTCAATAGCCGTATTCAAGGTGGTATCCTCTGTGACGGTATTGGTAGCTTGATCAGTGCGTTGGGGACGGGCTTGCCGATGGTCAGCCAGGCTGGAAATAACGGTGTTATCTCTTTGACTGGATGTGCTGTAGGGTTTCCCTCCATATATTTTGCAGATATTCGCTGATACTAACGTGATAACATACAGAGCCGACGAGCTGGGTGGTGCGCGTCAGTATTCCTAATTCTCATGGGAATATTCGGTAAATTCGGTGCCGTCTTTGGCTCTATGCCTCCATCCGTCCTGGGTGGAATGCAGGTTTTCCTCTACAGCACGATCGTTGTTGCAGGTATCAAAGTGCTTAGTCTGGTTGAGTTTACGAGGCGCAATCGTTTCATTCTTACGACTGCACTTGGTATTGGCTTTATCGATATCGTGTCGCCCAGCTGGTTTTCCCAGATATTGGATTATAGCGGCTCGAATGTGCGATTGCAGGGCTTTGAGCAGGGTATCAATTTGATGGTGGAGACTCCGTTCATCATTGCTGCTGTTGTTGGGGTCTTTATGAATTTGGTTCTTCCTTATGATGGGAATAAGAAGATTGATGGGCGTGAGGGAAGACCAACTCTTCCTACCTAGTCCTTCTCTATGTACTGATTCGTCTAATAGAGTAATTGTCAAAATACATCGTAACGGGAAGAAGTGTCGCTTGAATATCCAGTCAAGAAGACGCCAAGAATGCCTGTAGAACAATAGCATGCAGGGAATGCAGGGTATGGAGTTGGTCGCAGGCGGGGTATAAAACGTGGTACAATTAGAGTGGCATGACATCACTCCATGTCAACAACTCCAATATTCTTACTTCCATCTTTCTCTCTGCCATATTTATTTGAAGCACCCTCCCGGAGAATTTCCAAGGACCCCTCTGTATACACCATGTCTCCCAAAAATCCCTCCAAATTCGAGAACTTGCCTCGCGCAGCCTTCGGACCGCTGATATGTCCACACGATGTAAGCCACCTAGTCCCATCCATCATCAGTGACATATACCTAATTCTCCAGGGCGAAACAATCCTCAAAGACTCCCGGTTTAACAAAGGGTCCGCTTTCACCGAGCAAGAGCGCAAGACTTTTAATTTGCATGGGATGCTTCCGCCAAACATCCAGACACTTGAAGAGCAGGTCCAACGTGCCTATGATCAATATAGTAGCCGGGATGAGCCTCTCGCGAAGAATACCTTTATGGCGAGTATGAAGGCGCAAAATGAAGTATTGTATTTCAAGGTTTGATTTACACGATCCTACTATTTTGGGCGTGAGATTATGTTGCTGACTAGCTTCATTCCCTGGATAGCTGTTGCAATCTCACCTCAAAGAGATGTTTAGCATTATCTACACCCCCACCGAAGGTGATGCAATCCAGAATTATTCTCGTCTGTTCAGGAAGCCGGAAGGGTGCTTCTTGGATATCAGAGACCAAGATAATATTGATGACTACTTGTCGAACTTTGGCAAGGTGGAGGAAGTCGATTACATCGTTGTGAGCGACGGCGAGGAGGTAAGCTACTCCAATTGAACCAAACAACCAAGACACGCAATACTGACTCTCCACCCACAGATCTTAGGAATTGGAGATCAAGGCGTGGGCGCCATTCTTATTTCGGTTGCTAAGCTAGTTATTACTACGCTTTGTGCTGGGATTCATCCTTCTCGTCAACTTCCTGTTGTGTTGGATTGTGGGACTGATGTATTACAATCTTTTCCAGATATGATATTATGGGGATCGTGCTGATAAAATCACAGAATGAGCATCTGCTCCATGACGACCTATATCTTGGCCTTCGACAGCACCGAGTAAGAGGCCAGGAATACGATGACTTTGTGGAAAAATTCGTCATTGCTGCCCGAAAGCAATTCCCTAAGGCGTATATTCATTTGTGAGTTCCACATTTGCCATTGTGTCGGAGAGATTGCTGTTCCATCAGACTACTAACAGTCACAGTGAGGACTTTGGTCTACGGAATGCGAGGAGGATACTTGACAAATACCAATCACAAATTCCATGTTTCAACGACGATATCCAAGGAACGGGCTGTGTGACACTAGCCGGTATGATGGCGGCACTGCACGTCAGCAACATCAAGATGGAAGATGTGCGTGTGGTCATTTTCGGTTCAGGGACTGCCGGTACAGGAATTGCAGATCAGATAGCCGAGACTATTGCAACTGAGGCGCACAAGTCCAAGTCGGAGGCATCCAAACAGATATGGTACGTATCACGTTTTCTTTTGATGAGCTGATAATATGGTGATGAGATAGTAATCAGCTTGCCTTATACTGCAGGTGTATCGACAAACCCGGTCTGCTCGTCAAGTCCCTCGGGGACAAATTGACACTAGCCCAACAATCATTCGCTCGAGAAGACGAGGAGTGGCCCGCCGAAGAAGGTCATGACCTGTTTTCTGTGATCAAGAAAGTCCATCCCCATGTTCTGATCGGAACATCCACGAAACCCAAGACCTTCACGGAAGATATTGTCCGGGAGATGGCTAAGCATGTTGAACGACCAATCATCTTCCCCCTCAGTAATCCGACACGTCTTCACGAGGCCGAGCCCAAGGATCTTTACAAATGGACTGAAGGCCGTGCTCTGGTTGCAACAGGAAGTCCATTCCCTCCTGTTGAATATAAAGGCGTGAAATATGAGATTGGTGAGTTCCTACCCAAAAGTGAAGCATCCAATGAATACGAATTGACAATCTCATCCATGGTATCAGCGGAATGTAACAACTCAACCTGTTTCCCAGGTATCGGTCTTGGAGCCGTCCTATCTCGGAGCAAACTCGTCTCAAAGAAGATGCTAGTAGCAGCAGTGAAAGCTCTCGGGGCACGATCCCCTGCCTTGAAAGATGCCAATGAGCCTTTACTCCCTGGCGTGGAGGATGTACGAGAAATCAGCGTTGATATCGCTGCTGCTGTGATTAAGTGCTCTGTGGAAGAGGGTCTCGCCCAGGAAGACGATATTCCTACGAATAATTCGGACCTGAGGGAATGGATTCAGGTACAGATGTGGGAGGCTGTTTATCGGCCGTTGGTTATGGCTACGAATAGAGATGGGAATTAAGATAAGGATAAGGGCGTAATGGCAGCTCCCATTTAGCCCTTTCCCCGGCAGTTTAGTACATAGATCTTATTCCAGGATGGTAAATTGACTCGTTTGATATCATTTCTTTGACCCCATTTGGTTTTTCGATTCTTCTGAACTACATCATTCTCGTAAGTTGGACATTATTGAAACTGAATTCAAATCCCCGACATATAAACGGCGTCTCAGAAAGTGTGTGTTTGAAACGTCATGGCTGCCACTCATAGCTTCCAAATCTGAACTTTTTCACCACATCTCACCCCTCTCAGAACTAATACAGACTTCTCTCACTTCTCTCAAAATAACCCATACGTTCAACCACTTTTTCCGGGAATTTATCTGGAGCCTTCTCTATGGAGGTGCCAATTCCTTCAAGGAAATCAATCGGGTTTACGGTATTCCTCTTGTTCAGAGCTGATCCCCATGTGCCTCACAGAAATCATGCCCCGTACATCAATGCCTGGTTGGCCTTGATGGTTATTGAGACACTGTTATATCTGGCCATATGGATTCCCATGACTATCGCCCGCGCTCTGGGATGGGTTGGTGAGATATCGAAAAAGAACAAACAGAAGAAGAAGACGAGTGACTCAACTGACGCCAGCCAAAAATACAACATCTAGTACTCGCGATGATCTGGAAAAGGTCAAGGTTTCTGAAAATGACATTCGCAAAACTCATCAGTTGATCGAGTCTCTCGAAGAGCAGATTGCTTCAAGTAAGATTCGGCTGAGTACACTCGAAAACAGCATTTATGTTGGGCTCGATGAACTCGTAAACGAGGCTCACGTTCGTTATTGAGGTTGTGAACCATGGGAAGCTTGGCTTGAAGCGCTACCTAGGGCACTTGCTCTCGATGCAGTACTGTAATCTGAGAGGTCGGGAAGTATGCTTATCACACTCATGCTGCTTGCTCTTGTATGCTTTGCTCGGATGAATGGAGGACTGGTCTACGCTATACATGATACCCGCTGGAATCAATTACAAAAAGGGAGAAAGCAGTAAGAAATAGGATGTGCAATATTAAGATCTCATAATACTTAAGCAAAACAAAAAAACAAAGAAAGCAAAATCGTACCCAGAGTCCGAAACGCTGATATGCTCATGCTTTCCCAACGCCATCCAAATAGCAATAGCAAACCACAAACAAGATGCGGATGTCTTTGTACAATGAAACGGAAAAAGCAACGAACCCCATCGCTAAAATCAATGCAAAAAGCAATGCACACTGCATCATTTCAAATCCCCTACTCCATAAGCTCCACTGGAGGTCGGGAAGTCTTGGGAGGCATCTTCTTGAGAGACATCTCGATCGGACTCATATCCGTATCCATCTCCATATCCATATCAACATCCTCAGCCGTGAACGTCATATCCTCGACCATCACCGCAGGCAGATTAGGACTGTCACCGTGGTCTTCGGGGTGATAGATAATCGTGCTGCTGCGACTGCGCTGCTGCGAGCCGGCCATGGGCCAGCTGGGCGTGCGCTTGTCGGATGTGATAGAAACTGGAGTAGCAGGGTCCGCGGGCACGGGCGCGGGCGCGGGCGCGGATACGGGCGCAGGCTGGGTCTTGTCGGTCTTCAGCATCGACAGGGCGTGGGCCAGGTCGGTGGCGTGGACTTCCTTGTTTGGCGGGTCTTCGTTGCGCATGACCCATCCGTGTGGCGGGCTGGGAGGCGGGGAGATGAAGAAGAGCTTGTCCATCTGCGGGGCTTCGAGGAGCTTCGGGCGGCCGCCGTCTAGGATTGCTGTTGGTTCGCCGAAGTAGATGCGTGGTCGGACGTCGCGGTTTAGGAGGCGCTGGCCGTCTAGCATCTTGCGGATTGCGGTGGCATCTTCGGTGTTGTGGAAGGAGCAGACGATGCGGCGCATGGATGGGAGTGGAGAAAAGGAGTTTAAGGGTGCGACTGCTGTGATCAGAGCGCGGATTTCATCCAGCGATGGGGGCTGGAAGAGGAGCAGGTCGTGGAGATCGGTAATCAAGAGGGTGTTGGAGGGCGGTGTTGGCTGTGAGAGTGGAGGGAGGTTGGCGACATCGATGGACAATGATGGTCGCGATGATGAGCGCGATGAGCGAGTGCTGAAGGTAGAGGCCATGGTAGAAGCCATAGTGGTATGTGTGTTTGGTGGTGATGGTGGTGCTGGTGGTGGGTTGGAGAGGGAGATGATAAAGGATAAAGGTTGCCACCGGATAAGCGTACAGAAGGCAAATGGCAAATAGCAAATGGCAAACTCCAGTTTTAAATGTTCCAGTGGTTGAAGGCGAATAAGAAAAAAGAAAGTCTGGATCTTTCGTCTTTATTTATTTTCTTCTTCACACGGTAACACCGGCTGCGCCTCCTGCACTGCCCTCCACGTTCCTGATCCACCGTTTTCGGCCATTCGGATACCTTCGCTCTGACAGATGTCCCCCGGCTTCAGATACCATTCTTCACTATGGTGAATTAAAGCCGCGCCACTGCATGCGCCACATATTGTGCACATATTATGAACAGATGTCTCGAGCAGCTACATCCCGTGACTCTCAACACTTCCGCTGCGCCCCCTTATTCGTCCAAGCCTCTGGACTTGCTTCACCCCAGCCTCCCCCTAATTGCAGTTATCATTCTGCCTACGTACTTGGGACCCTTGGGGCCTCCACTGTAGCATCACCTTCCCGGCAATATTCCATTCGGACTGCGTACCCGACGCGATGCCATACGGGGCGCGGTGTGGACGGACGTGTTCACCTGGCGAAGCAAGGCAGCCCTATTATCGTAATTATTTCCGGGTATGCCAATGCCCGAGTTTAGGCATTGATCGCGTTCAATGACTTTGGCTGACACCTGTCTCGAATCGACAATGTTTCTAGGGAGACAGGTTTACCCCAATGGTTATCAAGAGACCAAGTCAATAGTATATGCAGGCTAGACTAGTGGTCTCTTGGTCTCTTGGCCAGCATACCCTGGCTAAAACGCTTCGTGCAGTCGGTTTTGATATTCATCGCCTCTTGATTGGACGCCAGGCCAGCCTTACTTTGGGCCAAGAAGCTCTCCATGTCGCCTACATTAGATAGATCAGGTGCAGCAACAATTCGATCTTCTATCAGCATAGCCACTTGGGATCAACATCGTGACACATTGTGTCGGAGTCAACGATGCCAGCTACGTAGTTTGTTTTTCTCCACTATAACTAAATTGCTTCCTACGTGTAGGGCTGGACCCATTTTTCCTCTCGGCCTAACTGCGCCTCGTTAGCTGACCCAGAATTGAAGCTGCCTGATTTGTTGTTTCTCTAATCGGGGTGCTATTTGTACTCGATCCTGGATATTTTTGTCGATTTGGAAGAATCAGTCAACCTAATTGACTGTAAGCCTCCAAAGAATGTTTTCGAGAGCTCTAGAGGCGTCAATCCCTACACAGGGATCCAGCGTCATATCAACAATCGGGATAGGACTATTACCTCTGTAGCAAATTATATGACAGCAGTGTCTCGGAGAACAAAAGCTGTTGAGAGACCACTTAGAGGGAGTTGAATATCAACTTGGGCGTATTTCTGTGAGACCTGCAGGTCAATTAATGTGTTCGCTGCTTGGAACACTTTCTCTAACCAAGGGCAAATAGGCTCGCTGCTTACGAGACAACATCCATGGCACTATCTTCGGTATTTTAGTTCCTGTTCAAAGACCCTACTCGGCGGTTCAAACTTCGAGAAGAGTTATATGCTTCCTTCAAAGATTTCCAATCTATAAATGATAAAGAGCTTATGTAGTTTCCTTTCTTGGCTGGTTGCATCAATGAATCTTTGCGACTGCCGCCTGCAGTCAGCGGCAGATTTATCGCTCGCACGTCTCCAGGATCATATGTTGACGAAGTATATGTTTTCAACGGCGTAAGTTGATCCGGCTGAGGTATTTGAAGTGGCAAGATGTTCATGAATATTTTCAAATGTCTGTGGACATTTACTCGATGCAGCGGTCGCCATTTTATTGACCTAAGCCTGACAGATCCTGGCCTGAAAGATGGTCCAAGACCCTGACGCATGACAACTTTGACGCTCTTCGTCCATTCTCAACTGGACTTTCTGTATACCCTGGAAACAAACCTAGCCCTTCGGATGACTCGTCTTAATGTTGCAAAACTCACGTACAGATATCCCTTTGAAATGGCGAACAAGGATTTTGTGTGGAAGAAAGGTGCGTTTTCTTCTTTTATGTGGGCTGAATATAGCTTGGTTGACAGTATCCAGAAGAAGAAGAGGAAGCGGAGAGATCAAAGAAGACAGGTGCACGATTAATATCATTGGCACGGGAGCTTCTTGAAAAATTGCCCGTCTTCTCAAAATTATAAATACTCCCTGTTGTATAGCTTACTACCAGAAGTAACATGTGATCTAATCAAGTCTTCCAGGCTCAAGCGTGCGTGCCGAAAATGGTTAAGGATGAGCTTTGCTTGTAGGAGTATGGCCTTGTATTGTAAAGCTTCCAGAAATGGTGATGTTCCATGAAGCAAGGGGGTAACAAGTGGTACAGTCCGCGGTTATGCTTACATTGTATTGGGCTCAGGTACGGACCGAGAAACAGTCCACGTCTCACGGGACATCTGGTTTCGGATATTGCTAGGAGGATGCACAGTAGTAACGCGGAATTGGAGCTGCAATTTTTCCAAGATTCTTCAATGGATGAGTGAATTACGAGTGTTATCTTGGCGTTGGTTGTCTTACAGTCAATTTGTGCTCCTTGCAGAAAGATCAAGCCAATCCAAGAGCCTTCGTATAGGCATGCGTCCAATCTCAGGCAATATCTTTGTCTACCAACATGTGTCAATACTTTGCATCTACTAGTATTTGCAATGATGGTCAATATTGCAATGGACACGTTGCAACTGCGGTGTGGGATTTGCATTCTTTTTCAATGTCGGCAGTGAACTGTCAATTGTTGCATGGGGTACATTCCTCACCAAAAACAAATAAACACATCACTTTCCTATACATTTACTTGGGAATATTCAATGATATCGCAGAAATAAACTGTTCATCTACAGATCGCTCACACCAAAATGAGGCATTGGTTACTGAGCCTTGGTGCGCTCCTCGCCAGTGGAGCATCCACCAACGCGAAATTCTGTCGCTGCCATCCCAGTCAGCCTTGTTGGCCAAGTGAAGCCGAATGGGCTGTACTGAACTCTTCGGTCGATGGCAATCTAGTCGCAGTGAAGCCACTTGCATACCCTTGCCATGGCGCCCACTTCAATGATCCCGAGTGTGCTATTGTAAAGGAGAATGCATACAGTTCATCCTACAGATCAGCCCAACCAGGTTCGACTCTAAATTTAGCTCGCAGCTCAATTAGCTCTGTCTTTGACTTGTACTGATATATTCAGGTGCACTGCAATGGGAGAACTGGGAAACATGGCCTGAAGAAGAGGAACAATGCTACGTCGAGAGCCTTCGGTCAACACCATGTAAACAAGGTCGCATATCACTCTTCTCGGTCATAGCCCAGACAGCAGAACACATTCAAGCGGCTGTCAAGTTCGCAGCACATCATAATATCAAACTCGTCATCAAGAATACTGGACATGACTTCCTTGGCCGGTCTTCTGCGCCGCATTCTCTACAAATCTTCACTCACGGGTTCAAAGATATCTCTGTTGCCGATGAATTTGTACCCAAGATCCCAGATAAAACTGCTACATCGGAGAAGATTAAATCTGTCACTCTTGGCGCAGGTGTTCAACTACGCGACATGTACGCGTACCTGGGCTCTCAAGGTCTCATGGTCGTCGGAGGATCCTCAAACACTGTCGGTGCTGCTGGTGGCTACATACAAGGCGGCGGACATTCATATCTTGGTTGGATGCATGGAATGGCCAGTGATAATGTGCTGGAATTCCAAGTTGTTCTCGCAGACGTAAGACTTGCCCACTTGTCATTTGCCAAGAATGTTGCCTGATTGCTGACACTGACGCTGTTTTAGGGCTCACTCGTATTTGCGAATGCCTATCAAAACACCGATCTGTTTTTCGCATTACGAGGCGGTGGTGGCGGGTCATTCGGCGTAGTTGTCAGCGTGACTGTCAAGGCCTATCCCGATTACCCGGTGGTATACACAATGACGAACTACAGCACAAAGGCCGCTAAGTCATTTTGGAATGGTGTTGATACGTATCAGAAACATATTGTTCGTCTTAGCGACAATGGTGGCTCGGGGTGGTATGGCATTATCCCCGATTCTAGCACTGCAACTCCGGGTTTGTCAACTTTTTTGGCCACTCAGCTATTCGTCAACCAAACAAACACTGAATTCGTCGGGGAGATCATGTCGCCAGTGATATCAAGCCTGAAGAACGGGACAGGGATATCACCATTACATGCCATCGTGGCATTTCCTTCCATGTCGAGCATGTACTTGACAATGTTCTCAGGCAACGATACAACCGGTCTCCAAATGCGGCTCGGCTCGCGTCTTATTTCGCGCTCCTTTTTTGAATCTGGAAACTCTACGCAGCTCACCAAAGGTCTTTCGAGTCTCAGCTACGGTCCTGGAGAAGCTGTTGTCGGTGCTCTTGTTGCTGGGGGTCAGGTTTCCAGAAATCGTGATATCGAGTCCGGACTTAACCCTGCATGGCGAGATGCGATTGTTCATGTGATCATTGCGCGGTTCATTAGTACGGAATTGTCATTTGAAGAGCAGGAAGCTGTTGCTTCTAATATCACCAAATACGATGTGCCCATGCTCAGATCCCTTGAACCAGGAAAAATGGGCGCATACGGGAATGAAGCTGATGCGGATGAAGTTGATTTCCAAGAGTCCTTTTGGGGCGAGAATTATCCTCGGCTACTGGACATCAAGAAGTCGAGGGATCCTAATAATCTATTTATTGCTAGGAAAGGAGTTGGGAGCGCAGGCTGGGATGATAGTGGACTTTGTCGTGTTTCTTAGTCGATATTACAATTTCCATTTTGGAAAAAAGATTTATCAACATTTATGTCACCACAGCTTTAGACAATTTACGTCGATGGCGTAAAGACTAAAGCTCTAACTTCCACACTGATCCTAGGACATACATTATCCGGGGCATAAGGCAATGCAAATGATGTATGAGGGGCATCTAAAACACAGTCAATGTTTAATTAGGTCTTCCTTCTTATTGATTTGCTTTTTTTCGTTTGCTTGGATCTCAGGGTAGAATATGGAGCTCAAGGTGCGGACATCACTCACGTTTCACACTGCCCTCCTTCGAATCAAAGCTCTTGAACAACAGTACATCCTCAACATCTTGCTTGCTCATATAATACCATTGACAGGCCTTCTTTGGCTCATACAGTGGATATAGCAATGATCCTGTGTAATCACCGCGGATCATGTCGCTTTTGACTAGGTTAGATGTGTTGATGTTTCGGCCGTCACACACAGCCATAGGATGATCTTCGACTGGGCCGTTTAGCGGTCGCCACATGCTGAAGTTGCTCAGGTTAGTTGTGACTCAAGGGATAAAGATTTTGTATACTTTGTATGAGTTCATAAGGGAAGGGATAGCGGTTAGCTCTCACTTTATCATTTGCACTCGCTCGGAAAGAAGATGACGATCTTCTTCAGAGAGATGATTGCGAATTCGGTCAATCATGGGGGTTCCAAGGTCGTCTTTTGTAAGTAACGTATCTTAGACATTGTCAGTAATGCATTCCACTTGCTAAATCACCATATGGACTGATGATGACAGCACGGAGTCATTTGGCATACCTATATGAACATATTTGGCAAAATTCAACAGATTCTGGTTTCTAGTTCTCTGCTCTTTTGCGCTCTTTCTTTTCCGGACCTGCCCGTGGTATAAATGAATAAGCACATGCAAAAGGTGGGTGATGGGAAATAATGCTACTCACTTTCCAATCAAAGATAAAGACCCGATCGATCCCCTCGATTTCATTCCTCAGAATTGCCTCGCACTCCGGCAGGAACACATTTCGAATCTGTTCTGGGTCCCAGTAATCCTTTGGCGTCGTGGACCAGGACGGAGGGTACCTCCGATACGCAAAGCCATTTGCCTCCAGAGTGAACTCCTGATCATCTTTCAACCCTCTGATATCTCGAATAGTCTCCAAGTCTTCGCCTTTCTGAAATATCAGATTATGTAGCTTGTTTTGTTCATTCTTAGTCTTTCTGCGGCCGAATTGGGCAATTCGAAATGGTCGAGTCTCGGTGTAGCTGTTTTGCCATTGTAGATATGTCAACTTTGTTTCAATATCTGGAAATGCACTACAAGACATTCAAGCAAAGAAGCAATATCAAAGAGGAGTATTGGGGCTGGAGAACCGATGAATGGTAGAGAGAGAGATCGTGAGGAGAAGAAAAAGGACCTATCAACCCAGAGCACCAACCTCATCACAACCAAGGAAAAGAAAGAAAGGTATGAGGAGCAATATATTATGTGGATTCCGATGCTTTTAAATTCTAAGTCTTAAAGACCTGCTCGTTCCCATGAATCCCATACCCCGCGGTAATCTCACAAAGTGTAGAAGGCGCTATGCTAATGCCAAGCAGCAATGATTCAAAGATACATGCTAAGCCTAATTATATGACTCAGGCAAGAACTCGGCCTCTCCAAAGGAAGACAAATATGCAGGGTGTAAGTATCGGGGTCCGGATACGTCAAGTGACTCATCGCACTAGGCCTAGTACAGACCTAGTAGGGCTAACGAGGCTGGAAGTGGAGTGGGGCACGATTTCAAGAACTATCAGATCTACGATGTAAAATCTTACCGGTCCGAGGTATCATCGAACATCCTTTGAGGAAATTTCTCTTTCTATACAGCACATGAGCTGCCACGCCTGCTGCATATAAGAGTGGAATGAGATGAATCGGATCGCGTGACAGCGCTACACAAGCCATTCAAAGACTGGAATCTCTGGCATTGAAGCTAATTGACAACTATCTCTATATGCAATAATAAAGTCAAGCCTTTTGATATTGCTTCACTGGTAACAAGGGAATCTCGACGTTGTGGAGGTTGACAGCGCTCCTAATTTGTCTTTTATGCATTTCGCTCACTGTAATTTTGAATCCGTCTGGTGGTCGCTACCATTGAAGGATTTGAAAGGTGACAAACTTAGCTATTTAATCAGTTGAGTAGAATGGCACGGGACATGGAGAAGCATTCTCAGATGATGTTGCATTAATAGTGGCATCCAAAGGATGAATCCTAATTCTATAACTATTCATATCCAGCATTCCCCAATTCCGAACTTGGTAGAATATTGAAGCTAATTTCCTATAACGCGATTAAAAGTTACCAAATACTATTGGATCATCTATCTATAGAGTGAATGTCATAGAATTTGGCACTTGTTTGAAGCAGAATCTGGACTATTTAAGCTTTTCGTACTTTTTACCCATGCTACATATGATGCAGAAATAAGCTAACAAGTTATGAGAAATCCAGAAGCTCCAGCTGGTTACATTGGACTATGTCAGGTGATAAGCCAAGTCAAGTAGCAGAATCAATTAGCAGAATCAATCAGCAGAATGCAGGGATGAAATACACAACATCCAGCCTGAATGACGTGCCAGCCAATGTGATGATTTCCAAGCAACTTCCGCAAAAGCACCTTTTCTCCTGTGAATAACGCTGGTTACCTCTGTAATCATCGACTTTGCTTGGAAATATTTAAATCGGACGTGGGATTGTTGTTTCCTACATCAACCTCACTATGGGCATCCAAGAGACACAGCCGCTTCTCGGAGCATCAAGCCACTCCGATACCCCTTCACAAGGTACACTCCAACCACATGATAATACAGATGATGAACTCTCCACGTCATTCTCCGATAATCTACCAGGAGTGACCTACAGGAAAAGCCTCAACTGGTCAAGCGCATACATATTGGTCGTCTCCCGTGTCATTGGCAGCGGCATTTTCGCAACTCCAGGCTCCATCGTCAAATCCGCAGGAAGCATTGGATTAACACTTCTAGTATGGCTGGTCGGAACTATATTGTCAGCTTGTGGTCTGGCAGTGTCGATGGAATTTGGTTGCATGCTACCTCGGTCAGGAGGGGAAAAGGTAAAAGAATACCGCTGATAACGCAGGGTTGCATGAGCTAAACGGGTGTGCCTATATCTAGGTGTATCTTGAGTATACCTATCCCCGACCACGGTTTCTTGCCTCGAGCCTGGTCGCAACCCAAGCGGTGCTTTTGGGGTTCACGGCTAGCAACTGTATCATTTTCTCGAAGTACACCTTCTTTGCACTTGGTCTTGCGCCAACTGAATTTCAGCATAAGGCGCTTGCTGTTAGTCTTTTAACGGTCATTACCATTATTCATGGCTGCTTTCTGAAAACGGGAATCTATATCCAGAATGTTCTTGGATGGGTGAAAATCTTCCTCATTAGTGCCATGTCCTTGACGGGAATTTGGGTGGTATTTCTCCAGTTTTATGGAGATACTGATGTCTACTCTCCAGGGACAAACTCTGGTAGTTCTTTTTCTTGGGATGCAATGTGGGAAGGGTCAAACTGGAGCTGGAGTGTGCTCTCGACGGCTTTGTTCAAGGTCTATTATTCATATGCTGGTCTGAGCAACGTGAACAATGTTCTCAATGAGGTGCATAATCCAGTTGACATGGTAAAGACTGTTTGTCCCACTGCTCTACTGACAGCTGGGGCATTGTATACCTTGGCGAATCTTTCATACTTCCTCGTCATTCCTCTGGAAGAAATAAAGAACAGCGGGGAATTGGTGGGCGCATTGCTGTTTCAACGACTATTTGGTGATCACATTGGAAAAACCTTCTTCCCACTGGCCGTCGCAATTTCAGCTGCTGGTAATGTGATGGTGGTGACATTTGCCTTGGTATGTTGTTGCCTCTGGACTATAATATACAGGCTAACGTATACACTACAGGCACGCATCAACCAAGAAATAGCACGACAAGGTTTCCTTCCATGGCAAAATATCCTTTCATCAACTCGACCATTTGGGACTCCACTGGGTGGACTGATCGTACACTATATCCCCTCCGCTCTTGTCATAGCTCTCCCACCACAAGGTGATGTCTACAACTTCATTCTAGACTTGGAGGGATACCCAGGGCAGATCTTTGCATTGGCAACTACGGTCGGCCTTCTTATAGTTCGCTATCGAGAGCCAGATCTTGTGCGGCCATTTCAAGCTTGGTTGCCAGCTGTCTGGCTACGAGTCGCGGTATGTCTGACTCTATTGATAACACCATGGATACCTCCATCCAAGTGGCAAGGGGATGTCGATTTCTTCTATGCAACTTATGCGATCGTTGGAATTGGAATGTGAGTTTCAAGACACTCTCACGTACATAGTAATATTACTAACTACTATAGTCTCCTCTTCGGAGTTCTTTATTGGTATATCTGGACGGTATTGTTGCCTCGCTGGGGGAATTATAAACTCGAGGAAGAGAAGGAAATACTAGCCGATGGAACTAGCATTATCAAATTGGTTCGTGTACATGGTGGTTAGTAATGTGTATTGTCTCCCTGGTTATTTCAAAAGGCTATAGTTGGCTAGAGGAGCTTTACGGCGGGGGTTTCTCCGGCTTGCACAAGTAATCCATTTGAATGTTGATTTGCATTCTTTTTTTTCTCTTAATCTATATATTACGGTAAATCAAATGCCAAACTGAGTCATGAGTAAATGATGAAAGTCGCCGAGATCTCTGCGGCATCAATCAAGCCGACTCGGACTCCTATAAGCCGATTCCGAGACCATTTGGGGCTTCTTGCGGAGACTTTTGAGCCCTACCTCGGCCGCATCAATTATCTAAGCGCTCATCCTTCGGGGCTAGGCAGACATGGGGGCCAAAGTCTGATCTATCACATAGACAATGTATTTAAATCTTTAAATGTTCTGTCTCTTATTGAAAAACAAATTCACTTTAAACAACTTTGATATATAATCATACAATGCCTCTCCAATTCGACCCAGCCTTCCAAAAGGCTGTAGCGCCTGTGTTGGCAGCTAAAGCCAACGGTCCCAAGCCCGATCTGAGCAATCCACTTTCTATTCGAGCTATCGTGGAACCCGGTTTTGGAAAAATGATGGCGCTGCTTCCTGAAGCTGCCGATGTCAACTATGAAGAACACCAAATCCCAACATATGACGGGCAATCCATTGCAGTATACCGACACTGGAGAAAAGACCTCGACACAACAACACCACAGCCGGCCATTCTGCAATTCCACGGTGGCGGATTGATCATGGGCAAAGCAAAGGTTTTCAAAAGGGCCCAGGATTTACTTGCCCAAAAGTCCGGCGTGCAGGTATTCTCTGTCGACTACAGATTGGCACCGGAGCATCCTTACCCGACACCAGCAGAAGACGGCTATTCCACACTGGTCTGGTTGCAGGAGCACGCAGCACAGTTCTCAGTCGATCCCAAGCGCATCATCACACTTGGAGAGAGTGCAGGAGGGAACCTGGTTGCTGGCATCAACCTCATGGCTCGGGATCGCGGTCTTTCGCCTCCTGTTGCAAAGCAGATGCTCATCTATCCCATGTTGGATGACCGTAACCATGTCCCCATTCCAGCAATGGAGGGTCTTCTTATTTGGACACATGAATCAAACATCACTGCTTGGTCTGCTTACCTCGGTGATGATTATGGAACCGATCGCGTGTCACAGTATGCTTCCCCGGCTCGTGCGGCTACTGTCAAGGGTCTTCCGAGGACTTACCTGGAGGTTGGTACTTTGGACATGTTCCTTGAGGAGAACTTGAATTATGTTTCGCGGATTGCCAAGGAGAATATCGAGACGGAGCTTCATGTTTATCCGGCTCTTCCTCACGGATATGATGTGTTTGCGCCTGTCAGTGAGGCGGCGGAGAGAGCCATCGCGGATAGAATGCGGGCTGTATTGAGCGTGTGATAGAGCTAATTTTCGTCAAGATCATGTTTGTCATTTCCGAGGAATCACGTCTTCTGTTTAAGAAGTAGATGTATGTCACCAGAGATGAAGAATATAGTTCAGTTTCGAAAACATGCATTGTATGCATTTGAATCATGATCTCTGCAAGCCGATTATCATTATCATTAACAAAGTGTGCATGACTTTCAATTGAAGACTTGAATGTCGAGGCTTCTGTAGATCTGCTAGATCTGCTGGAAAGCAGAAGAAGGTCCACTCGGCCCTGCGTTTTTCCTTAAGATGGTCAGGTGATTCCCGATGAATTTTGTCCGAGAGCATCCCGAATCACTGAATCTCCCCAGCTTCTCAATTCCACATCTCACTATTCATAATGTTCCAACGATCCATCTTCAGACAGGCCAAGGCCGCCCGCTCCGTCATTTCCTCCTCTTCCCCCGCATCGCAGGCGCTGCGGCAGACAACACAATCGCGCGTGCCTGCTATTCGGGCATTCGCTCCCCAGACCATCCGCAGCTACTCCACAGAGAAGGAGGCAAAGGAGGCATCGGAAGCTCAGAATGGCGAGGCTGAGAACCCCATTCAGAAGGAGCTTGATGAGAAGAACAAGGAAGTGATTGAGCTGAAGGTTTGTCATTCATCGGAGCTGCATGCCATCCGTCCTCAATCTAACCGTTCCATCTGTAGGACAAGTACCTTCGTTCCGTCGCCGACTTCCGTAACCTCCAGGAGCGCACCAAGCGTGACATGGATGGCGCCCGTAACTTCGCCATCCAGCGTTTCGCCAAGGACCTCCTTGACAGCATTGACAACTTTGACCGCGCGCTGCTGGCCGTGCCCGCGGACAAGCTCTCTGCTGCCAAGACCGATGAGAACAAGGACTTCCATGAGCTCGTCTCCGGTCTCAAGATGACCCAGCACATCCTCCTGAACACCCTGCAGAAGCACGGTCTTGAGCGCTTCGACCCCGCCGAGAAGGTCGATGGCAAGGCCCAGAAGTTCGACCCCAACCTGCATGAGGCTACCTTCATGGCCAAGGCCGAGGGTCTCGAGGATGGCGATGTCATGTTCGTCCAGAGCAAGGGCTTCACCCTTAACGGTCGCGTTTTGCGGGTGAGTGCCACGTCTTTTCCAATATGGAAGACCATTTTGACTGACTTTCTTTTCTCTACTAGGCTGCTAAGGTCGGTGTCGTCAAGAACGACTAAATTGCTTCCGAAAGAACCTTATAATTCTTTACTTCTTTCCGCCTTTTCCTCATCTTCTTTCTTCTCTGTACCATATACCATACATCATGATCACGATAGGGTTTTGTACTCGGATACGGCTGACTTTTGGACCCGGGAGAAACCTTTCCTTCCTTGCTATCTTTCTGCTTGTCCCTTGAATTCGGTTGTATGATACACCTTTGTTGCATGTGCCTGGAGGCGTCCGGATTGTCTCGTGTTGGTGGTGCCTTCACTTGTTTCGTGCAATCTGGGTCTCTACCCCCTGCTACCTCTCTCCTCATCTGTACAATATACACTTTCTGAGGCGCCAAAAAGCCTCTGATGTCTTCATGTCTCTTTCTACGACCTGCTTCATAATGGAATACTTGTAGTAAGGTAGATGCTTGAGTTTCTCAGCCTATTCATACTGGCTTCGTGCGATTGTCCCAAAGTCTTTATTCTGATGAGAGGAATGCTATATTTTACAAATTCACCTAAAGTAACAGTATGGTACAAGATCCAACCCCAAATCACCGCAATTCAACACCAAGATCACCAACCAACTTCTCCCGCACCCTAAGATCAATCTCATTAGCTTCCTCATTGGTCAAAGTCCTCTCCAAACTGCGATAATTGATGCGATAACACATGCTCTTCCGCTGAGTCTTAGGATGCGTAAATTCATCAATTAGAGTAACATCCTCAACAAGATCCCCACCAACCAACCTAACAACCTCCATCACATCATTCTCATGGAAAGGCACCGCACCTCCAGCAGCGCTGCTACCACCAGTCACAGCAGCACCAGGCAACCAGAAAGCAACATCTTTATAACAAGCGGGATGCTTAGAGAAAGGCTCAAAGCGCGCAATCTCCCCGGCCCGGAACTGTGACAAGAACCGCTCATCACGCGACCAGAAGAGCCTGATATCAGGGATGTTAAAGAGAAGCATGGCAATGCGTTCAAGACCAAGTCCAAATGCCCACCCAATCCGGTCCGGCACGTCCGAGTTAATCAGTAGATCCTGCTTGATCACTCCACACCCCAGAATCTCAAGCCAGTCTCCTTGCCAGAAGACCTCCAGCTCCCATGACGGACTCGTGAAGGGGAAGTAAGCTTCCACCCAGCGCACCTTCAACGGCTCAGCCTCGACGTCGACGCCGCTACTAGCCGCTGCCGCTTTACTCGCCTCCGTAAAGATCTTAATAACCATTCGCTCAAGTGAGCGCTTCAAATGCGCAGCTACGGCTTCGACCTCCTCGGCACTGTGGTGCTCGCTCTGCAGCGGATTCCGCTGGTCGTGAATTGTCGGGTTAGGATCCTCGACAATAACATCATGCTTAGGGATCTTCTCCACATCAGCCATGATCTTAGCAGCTGTTTCCTTGGACGCAGATAGCGGGTCCGTAGATGGCCTCTTCCAAAGCATTGCACCCTCCATCTGGTGGAAGACGGGGTAGTGGCTACGGTCGATTGCGTCGCGACGGTAGACGTCCGCGATGACGGTGTATCCGACTTCTTCTGGGCGGGTGCTTTCATTGCGGGCGATTTGCTGGAAGTAGGCTTGTTGGTGGGCGCTTGTGTGGGTGCGCAGGACTGTCTTGTCGTTTACGTAGTATGTATCTGTACGGCTGCGGCCTGGATGGTCTGCTGGGAAGCCGAGGACGTCAAAGTTGTGTTTTGTTGAGACGACCGGGTTTTTCTCTGAGTAATTTCCGTAGCTGGGTGCTGGGAATTGGCTTTCGATTAGTTTGCGTGTAATGGCGAGTGGGTGGTTCTCGTCTAGGTAGAGGCGGCGGCCGACGTGGGAGAGGATTGTGTCGGGGGTGTTGGTCCATTGGTCGGTTTTGTAGGTGTCAGCTTCGATTGTAAGGTCTGATGGTTGCTCTGATGTTTGAGATGCTGCGCTCTTCGTCTTTTGCTCGTTGGTTTGGCGGGCTGGGGTTGAGCTCCAACTGCGGGAGAGCGTGATCGGCTTCAGCGAGAGGGAGCGCGGAATGGCGGTTCGGGGGCGGGTTGACGCAATTGACCAGCGGCCACTGCTGGCGCGCAAGGCTCGGCCTGTTGCGAATAGCCGCATTATTGGTGGTGAGTCTTGGGTTGGTTGAGCTTGAAATTGTCTGCGGTCAACGTCTATCAAAACATCTTCGGACCGGGGAAATTAGTCCCCGAAGTACATTATCATATCTGATGAAGATCAATCTGTATTTCAGGCAGGAAACTCGGTGTGCATTTAAGACTGAGCTGGGTATAGGGTTTTGCAATACTCTACAGTTTTTTTTTCTCTTTTCATTCTAGTTAATTGCAAATGTTTTCTCCGCTGTTGCTTCTGGTGTGGCCTACACATGCTATAGTTTGTCTGACTTCGACTTGATTTGCCAATTTACTAGAAATTGAATAAGTTACGTGATATATCTTTGTCCTCTTATGGACCTTTATACTGCACTTTGTCCATTTTCCTTTTTTGTGTTGTCTCAAGCCATGGCTAAGGTATATATGTACGCTCACCCATTGTAATGTCAACTTACAGTATCAAGAAATATCAATATGCCCAATTTTATTTGGTTTTCAATAGCACGTGTGTCCACTGTGGACATTTATATACGCTATACCCTGATCGTCTCACCTAAACCTTAGGATTTGTGGATATCTATCACCCCTCTACACCCCTCCAGGGCTCGTCCCTCGGTTATCCAACACCCGCAATAAACCGCAATAAAACCGAAGACCTCCATAGCCGAATAAAGTCCGCAGATATCAAGCGCAGAAACATGATAGTCGCGACGATACCCTCGGTGTCTATTTCAATCACCGAGAGATAGCCATCTAAAGCAGTCAGGGACCCAGTGTAGTATGTTCCTTACAGGCTGCTCGGCGCAAAGGAAACACATAACCGACGCCGTGATTGGTGCAGACGGGCCGAGTGGGTCATCGGGGGTCTGATTTGTCTCCGTTGAATTTGGCGAAATTACGTCAAAGTCCGAGAAAAAAAAAGGGCAACTTCCTCCCCTCCTTGTGTTTTTCCCTTTCATAGAGAGTCACCATGGCAGACAGCGGCAAGATGATGGAGGCTCCGGCTCACCGAGTCGCGCCCGTTCAAACACCCTCAAAACCAAAGCAGGTGCATTACCCGTTTTGGTTTGGAGGCTCGGCGTCATGTTTTGCTGCAGGCGTGACACACCCGCTGGATTTGGGTATGTTGATTGATTCCTAGCTGATCGCGTTATATATACTGACATTGTCTTTCTAGTCAAGGTACGCGGCCGCCTTTCGTCCGAGACGATTCGGTCCTTTGTGGCCACCCGTGATTTCGAGTACGGAACGCTGATAGATCGATTGTCGCATTATAGGTACGGTTACAGACACGCGCGCCTGACGCGCCGAGGACAATGGTTGGAACTTTTGGACATATTGTGAAGAATACTGGTTTCACCGGGTTATACAGTGGTGTATGTGCAAGGTCCCAAGACCAGTGCAAGGCAGAGATGCCAGGGCACGACCAATAAAAAGGGAAAATCTGGCTAACAGGGGACGAATTGATTCTGGACCTATAGCTCTCGGCCGCGCTCCTCCGTCAAATGACCTACTCCACCACTCGATTTGGTATATATGAAGAACTGAAGTCGCGCTTCGCCACGCCCACAGAAGCAGGCGGCGCGCCGAGCATGCTGACCCTGGTCGGCATGGCCTGCGCATCTGGCTTCATCGGCGGTATCGCTGGTAATCCAGCCGATGTGATGAATGTCCGCATGCAATCTGACGCAGCCCTCCCTCCAGCCCAGCGCCGTAACTACCGCCACGCATTCCACGGTCTCGTGCAGATGACAAAGACTGAGGGATTCAGTTCTCTCTTCCGTGGAGTGTGGCCTAACTCCACCCGTGCGATTCTTATGACTGCCTCGCAATTGGCCTCCTATGATACCTTCAAGCGCATGTGTATCGAGAAGGCCGGTATGGCCGATAACCTGGGCACGCACTTCACAGCCTCGTTCATGGCTGGATTTGTGGCTACTACCGTCTGCAGCCCTGTGGATGTGATCAAGACTCGCATTATGAGTGCTTCTCCTGCTGAGAGCCGCGGCCACACCATTGTCGGTCTTCTGCGTGACATCTGCCGCAAGGAAGGTCTTGCTTGGACTTTCCGTGGTTGGGTTCCTAGCTTTATTCGTTTGGGCCCTCACACCATTGCTACTTTCCTCTTCCTTGAGGAGCACAAGAAGCTTTACCGTAAGATGAAGGCCCTATGAAGGTAGAGATGCGAAACCGCCATCATCTTTCGGGCTCTCTTGCCATCCAACCGCCTTCTCAAAACCTCATTTACGCCTCAGCCCGATCATTTTTCGGTACATACGACTTTTGCCATCTTTTGTTATTTTCTGTTTGGGTGGTGCACTTTTGGGACCTACGAGCATCATTTAGGCTTGTATATAGCTAGCGTTCTTTGGGTGTCTCTTTCGTTGGAGACTCGAGTGGTGGTCGAGGTGAGTTAAAGAACTGCCTTGAACATGCCTACCCTGTACAGGATGTGGTGGTAATATTTTGCTGGGAGACTGGGATCATATAGAATTAGATACACACTGAATCGCACTTAGAGCATTTCCGCAAGGACATTTGTTTTGTGATAGACTTTTAAGATGTGGTTATATGCCAACTGCAATTGTAAGCCATGCCTGGCACACTGTCTACAATGACAGATAGGAATTATCCTCACATGCTACGAATTGCACCAGCTGACATGTGTGTCTTTGCAATACGGCGAGTTTATAGACATCCTTTCTAGCTTTGACAAAATGACCTAGGAAGATAGGGACTGTATCCCGCGTGACCCAGTAGAGTACATTGGAACTTGACGATACATAAAATTGACAGAGCTCATTTGACCAACCCAAAATGCTCGTTGGTTATCTATTTGTCGAGGTGAGCAGGGAAGTTGCCAGCCTCTATCATAAATCGTTAGCAAGAATGAAAGCACGACCAGGGATTCAATACGTACCACGCTGACCGTCCCAACGGTCGGTCCAGGCCTTGGGGCACAGAGAGCGGAAAGAGTGGTAGAACTGTAGGAAAGTTGGTTAGATATGGCTCTGTTTCAATTGGAATATTGCTTGTTATACCTGCTTGCAGGGACGGAAGTCTTCGCCCTTGGCAGTGGTACACTTGTAGTAGTCGACATAGTTCTGCCAGCAGTGCTTGGTCCTACAAAAAAATGAACGTTAGTTATCATATCTTATCGAGCGAAAACAAAATCACATACTGGTTCTGCTGGGGGAAACGAGCGTCGTAGCCTGCGATTCAATCAAAAATTGTCAATTTCACCATCCACCAGCCGATCGGGGGAAACCGCCCAAACGCATCCTTGAAGCGAAACAAGCGGACAGAAATCGGAAGTAAACGCACCAGCTGCAATTCAATTAGCCATTGACTCTTAATTAGGGCGACTGGCCCCGGTTTTCGCGGGAGAGGGGAGAGAGAACGTACCAGTCACGAACTTGAAGGGCTTGGTCTCCATAACCTCATCGGGGTCGGCTTCCGGAATGGCACCCATATTTGCGATGTGTAGCTTCAGAAGAGACAACACTTGAGAAAAAGAATTGGAGTGGTATGATCAGAGAGGAGGGGAGAAAGTGAGCCGGGAAGAGCGACGTTGGGTGATTGAAGCTGTGAAGTGCCGGGTATGACCGCGGGCGGTCAAGCGAGAGCCACTGAGCGTTCTCGCTTTTACACCCGAAGTCACGTTTCTGGAAAGCTGCCCGTCCAACCTCCTCATCCCACTACTTCTCTTGCTTGCATTTCGTCTAGCAACTCTCTACAGCCATGTTCCCTACTCGCATGCTGCGCATGCAGCCTACTCGGGCCTTTGCCTTTGCTTCCCCGGTATGTTCTTTTCTCCCGAGGCTAGGGCGTGATCATACGATCGGTTCGGTTACTAACTCCTGGCTACAGAAGGAGCCTCACTCCGGTATGAATATCCTGGATCACTAGATCTGGTGATCAATGAGTCCATATAGACAGGCGTCGCGACTGTCGCAATCGCAATTGAACTAACCCTGTGTCTACAGCCCACACCATCTCCCAGCGTCTGCGTCAGCTCAAGCGTGTTCCCCCAGAATTGCTCCCCATTGGTATGTCATGCTACCATTTCCACAGTCTAAGACAAACAATCAATCTAACATGATTTTTACATTTAGGATTCGTTCTTGCGTATGTCTAACCCTATCTATACGATTTCCCGCTCAGTCCCGAAAGCCATACCCGAATTTTCGCGTCCCATCTGCTCTGCCAGACCGAACTTGATGCTGACTGCCATGATTCTAGTGTTGCCCTCGGCGCTGCCGTCTACTCTTGCGGCAAGAAGCTGATGACCGACAAGACCTTGCGTCTCTACCGCAACAGCCCCGAGAGCCGTGAGCACTAAATGTACCATCATGTTTCTTTGAGCTCTCAATGCGATTCGCAGCTTTTTGGAATTCCTGCCGCATGTATTGTTGATTAGGAGAATGTGAAGCCGTTGAGTATAATTTGAGAAAAGCCAGCGGAGACAAAAAGGAACGGGCTCGGGTTCGGGAGCCCGTGTACATATTCCGACTTCGCGAGCCTGGTTCCTGATGGTGTACTTGTGGCAAATAGTACTGTCGTGTTTTGCATTTGTGCTTGTGCCTTTTTGTTTGTCATTTTCGTCGTAGCTATCGTAAAGTCTAGCAAGCTTCACTCGGGCTTTGGCCCGGCAACATCTAGCTGTTCCAAACCCTGCATCGGGTCTTGCGGACGACCGTTGGCTGCTTGCACGTCTTCGGCAGCTTCCCGGTCCTCTTCGCTGACTGCATGCTTGGCCAAATAGCCCTCCTGTAGAAAATGAGGTTAGTTCCGAATGCGACCAAATATAAAATCGAGTCCTACGCACCTGTTCCCAGATTGCGATCTTGCTGCCTAGTCCCTCGTTGGCGTCCTTCTGCGGCTTTGCTTGGGCGACCTTGATGGTACGTCCGTAGATCTCGCTGCCGTCCATGTTGTCGATTGCTTCCTTGGCGTCTTGTGGTAGATCAAACTCAACATATCCATATCCACGGTGAAGGTCGGTGGAGTTCGGCTGATCTGGCTTGGGCAGAGAAATATCAACAATCTCGCCGAAAGGAACAAACGCCTCTGCAAGAGTGTGCGCCGTTACGGACTGGTCAAGACCTCCGACGTAGACGGTGCTTTTCAATCGAGTGGTGTCGGTCATGATGTGCTGTTCCGCTTGGAGTTGATGTGTGGAAAACTCGATTACAGGCGACAATGCGGCCAGCTTCAATAACTGCGGAGAATAAAAGCAGATAGCGTGTGTGTTGAAAGCAGTATCTTGTGATCAAGACTCACTCACCCAGAGCGGAACTGGATATCACGTGCAGGTCAAGCCTCGGGGTGTTTTGGCGAGTCTCAAAGCAGTTTAGCGCGAGTTCCCCGGTCCCTCCAAGTCCAGGAGGCCACTTGGTTTACTACTATACTTGGGACCTCTAGAACATCACCCCGTTGTCAATTATTCATAGGGGGTGATTATTATTTTCTTTCCTTTATTTAAGCTCCCTTTCCTTTCCTTTCCCTTTCTTTGATCTATTGGCCTCGATCATCTCCAAAACATACCTCCCGTACCATCATCATGGTGCGTCTGAGGGAAATCCCAAGGACGGCCACCTTTGCCTGGTCGCCTGGCGCCGCATCGCCATTGATCGCCACCGGAACTCGCGCTGGAGCTGTCGATGCCGACTTCTCAAACAAGACATGTCTCGAGCTGTGGGATTTGGGTCTCGACCGCCAGGACGCGAGTGAGGAGCTGCAGCCGCTAGCTAAGATCGATACGGACTCTGGGTATGTTGTCATCCGGGACTTGATAGGGAAGTACTTTGCTGACCTAGTACGTTGTCTAGCTTCAACGATCTCGCCTGGACTACCTCCGAGGACAGTAAACGGGGTATCATTGCCGGTGGTTTGGAGAACGGATCGTTGGATCTATGGAACGCCGATAAGCTACTTGCTGGATCTAGGTTGGTGGAACATCCATACCTGGTCATGAGTAATTCTTGCTAACCGACTTCCCAGCGATGCTTTGATGTCAAGAACCACCAAACACAGCGGCGCCATCAAGGCCCTCCAGTTTAATCCCAAACACTCGAACCTTCTCGCCACCGGTGGTGCTAAGGGAGAGCTGTTCATCTCGGACCTAAACAATCTCGAGAACCCATTCCGCCTGGGTAACAATGCTGCCCGCACAGACGATATCGACTGCTTGGACTGGAACAAAAAGGTCCCTCACATTTTGGTTACCGGTAGCAGCGCCGGCTTTGTTACAGTCTGGGATGTCAAGACCAAGAAAGAAAGTCTGACATTGAACAACATGGGCCGCAAAGCTGTCAGCGCAGTTGCATGGGACCCTGAGAAGGTAGAGAACACCATGCCGCTCATCTATATGCTCTAGTTGTCTTGCTAACAAATCGTGTCTAGCCCACCAAGCTTATCACATCGACACCTCTCGAATCAGACCCATACCTTTATGTCTGGGATCTGCGCAACTCCCACGCCCCCGAGCGGGTATGTTTACTGATCATCGTCAAAAGCATCGAATGCTAACATACTTTCTATAGACACTCAAGGGCCACGAGTCTGGTGTTCTTTCGCTTTCATGGTGTGACCATGACCCCAGCCTTCTTCTTTCTTCCGGTAAGGATAATCGCAACATTTGCTGGAACCCGCAGGACGGTACGGCCTATGGAGAGTTCCCCGTCGTCACGAACTGGACTTTCCAGACTCGCTGGAACCCCCACAACCCGAACTTCTTTGCTACCGCCTCATTCGATGGAAGAATCTCGGTCCAGACCCTGCAGAACACGAAGACCGACAATGCCCAGGCTATCGCCGATCACAACCAAGCTTTGGACGGCGAAGATTTCTTCAACAAGGCTCAAACACAGCCTCAAGTCTCCAAATTTACTCTTCCCAAGGCTCCTCGCTGGCTCGAACGGCCATGCGGTGCCACTTTTGGCTTTGGTGGTCGGGTAGTTTCTTTCGGCCTCAACGAGAAGGACTCTCGTGCGTCCAAGATCAAGATCACACCTTTCGAGGTTGATGAGAGTGTTGGAAATGCCACGGAGGCCTTTGAGAACGCTCTTAAGGAGGGTGACCTGAAGACGTTGTGCGAGACTCGCGCAACAGACGCCGCTAGTGAAGAAGAAAGGGCAGACTGGAAGGTTATGCAGGCTTTGATCTCCGCCAACCCCCGCAGAGATTTGGTCGGGTACTTGGGCTTCCAGGATCAGGCTGCTGATGAAGCTGCCGATAGCCTCGCAAAGCTTGGTCTGGACAAGAAGGAAGGCGAAGAGGCCAACGGCGTCGCCGAGAAGCCGACTGGAGCTAAGAAGCACAAGCGCCTGCAATCTATGTTTGAGCCCAACCCCGAAGATGACAGCTTCCTGTCTGAATTGGCTGCTTCCAAGGGTGCTCAAACCAACGACCCCTTCCAGATATTTAATGGATCTGAGACTGAGGCAGAGCAGCAGATCACTCGCTCTCTGCTCCTCGGTGAATTCGAGAAGGCTTTGGATGTTGCACTCCGCGAGGACCGTATGTCTGACGCATTCATGATTGCCATCTGTGGTGGTCCCAAATGCATCGAGAAAGCTCAGGAACACTACTTCTCTAAGCAGGCCGGTGGTCCCAACTATATGCGCCTGCTCGCATCTATTGTTGGTAAGAACCTCTGGGATGTTGTGCACAATGCCGATCTGTCCAACTGGAAAGAGGTTATGGCTGCCCTGTGCACATTTGCCGACGAGAAGGAATTCCCTGATCTTTGCGAAGCCCTTGGTGACCGCCTTCTGGAGCAGGTCCAGGGTACAGATGATAAGAGTGCCCGCAAGGATGCCTCTTTCTGTTTCTTGGCTGGCTCGAAGCTTGAAAAGGTTGTCGCTATCTGGGTCGATGAGCTCCGCGAGAACGAGCAGAAGGGAATTGAGACCAATGCTAACGGGTCTGGCTTCTCCATCCACGTCCGCGCCCTGCAGGGCTTGATTGAGAAGGTTACTATCTTCCGCCAAGTCACCAAGTTCCACGATACGGAACGGTCTAAGGACTCCGAGTGGCGCCTCAGTGTCCTGTACGACAAGTACGTCGAATATGCCGATGTTGTCGCTACCCACGGACGCCTGCAAATCGCTCAGAAGTACCTCGATCTTGTCCCTGAGAAGCACCCCGAGGCTGAACTGGCACGCAACCGTATCAAACTGGCCACCAGACAGGCACCGCAGAAGGCGCAGGCCGCTGTTGGATCGAAGTCCGCCTTCAAGCCTCTCCCGCAACAGCCCAACATCTACCAGCCGCAGCAACCCAACCTTGCTTCTCCTGCTGCTACCCCAGCCCCTCCTCCCAACGTCTACGCTCCCGCTGCGCCCGCCATCACGCAGCCTGCGAACCCTTATGCCCCTCAGACGACTGTTTCGCCATCCCAGCCGCCCAACCCCTATGCTGCTATCCCAAGCGGAGGAGCATATGCACCCGCGACTGGGTATCAGCCAACTCAGGGCATGAGACCCACAGGCTATGGTCCTCCATCTGCATTCGGTGGACAGCCCGCAGGTGCTGGTGTGCCTCCCCCTCCCCGTGCATCCAACCAGTCGCCGGCCAACCCTCCCATCACCACATACACCACGGCTACCGGCCTTCCTGCATGGAACGATCTGCCCGAGGGCTTTGCCAAGGCTCCCACCCCCCGCCGCTCAACCCCTGCCGCTGCGGCTGCACCCATCGCCTCTCCGTTCCCCAATCAGTCGCCGACTCTGAGTCAAGGACCTCCACCTACTGGACCCCCTCCAGTTGGCGCTCCCCGGGCACCATCTGTGCCCCCTCCGCCTAAGGTGGGACAAGTGCCTCCCCCGCGTATGATGTCGCCGCCATCTGCTGTCCCACCGGTATCCAACATCCCCGGGCCCTCCCCGCCGCCTCCCAACCCGTACGCGAGTCTCCCCCAATCACCGCCGATGGGCGCTCCGGGATCAACTATGGCTCCTCCGGCGTCGATCCCTCGCGGACCCTCGCCTTACAATGCTCCTCCCAGCATGCCCCCACCGACCAACCGGTACGCACCAAGCCCGGCTTCTCAGGCCGCAACCCCGCAGCTCCAAACCCGTGGCCCAGTGCCTCCCCCTCCTCAGGCCGCTGCCTCGCCATATGCCCCCCAGGCGGCGTCACAGCCCCCTCCTGTGAACCCATATGCGCCTAGCACCCCTATCGCGACCCAGCCTCCTCCTATGGCCCAGGCAGTCGCTCCGCCACCCCAGGTGTCTCGGCCTAGCACAGCCCAGTCGCAGCGTGCGGCCCCCCCGGCTCCCAAATACCGTAAGTCACTTCCAATTGAGTACTACAAACCTAGTGAACTGACATTCCCTCAGCCCCCGGTGACCGTTCCCATATCCCCGCGAGCGCACAGCCTATCTTCGATATCCTGTCAACAGACATGGCGCGCGTCAAGTCCCGAGCTCCCGCGGCTTTCAAGGTCCAGGTCGACGATGCTGAGCGTCGTTTGAACATCCTCTTTGATCATCTGAACAACGAGGACCTGCTCAAGCCCAACACCATTGAGGACATGAAGAACTTGGCTGGCGCAATCCAGGCTCGTGATTACGCGGCCGCTCAGTCTATTCAGGTGGCTATCATTACCAACCGGAATGATGAGTGTGGCAACTGGATGGTAAGTTAACTTTACTTTCCGCCCCCTGATCTAGATTGATAATTAACGGCAATAATTCTAGGTCGGTGTGAAGCGTCTGATTAGCATGAGCAAGGCTACCCCCGGCGAATGATTGCTTAAATTCTCTGTTAAGCGGATGGAGGGTGAAGGGCTTGGTATATCTTGAATGATTCTATCTAGCCTTCTTCGCCTTTTTTTTTCCCCCGCTCTACTTCAGCGCTGCTCTATCTTCTCTTCTCTTCCTTGTCCATTTATAACTAATGTCTGCGTATTCTTTTTTTTCCCCCGCTACATCTCCTGTTCTCCCTGGAGGCACAAGTTTGATCAGTTCCTTTCGCTTTCGTGTCATGAGCCTAGCAAAACGTTCAAGTGTTTTATTTCCCTTTTGTGGCTTTTACATGTAACTCCCACTAGCTAGGGCCATTTCAGTTAGATTGTCAAATAGATATGAATAGCATGAGGTTTCCATATTGTCCCTCGTTATATAAGAGAAGAGTCGACATATCGCACCGCGCCCTGGCTAGAATTTAACAAAAAAATGAGCTATGAAGAAAAAAGAAAAAAAGCTAGACATAGCATGTCCTGGTTTCGATCCAGGGTCCTCCGGGTTATGAGCCCGGCGCTCTTCCCCTGAGCTAACATGCTGAATTGGGTAATATTCTCCGCCATCTTGGACGCTATGAGGGACAGATCACTATCAGTCATATTATCAATACCAGGCTTAGTGCTCTCCTGGGAGATCTGTATTTTTTGTCAAGGAGCTGAGTTCATCTAAAGGTAATATAACTTGGTGACATTTTACTCTACATCACTCAGGCCGCAGGTGGTTATAGTCAGCTAATAACCTTTTAGCGGCATCCTGCCGTTTGGGTATTTAATCACGCTCCTAGACTGAGCTGATAGTTGCGGTTCAGTAGGTTCATTTTCTATACGTGGTAGCTGTCTATATAGCCCGTATCCGAGTCCTTTCTACCCCAACTTCAACCACCCTCAACTTCTTCGGCTCGCTGGACTTCTTTTGCCATTGTGGAGCAAGCTAGAAGCTGTCCAAATGGTCAAGAGGAACGAGCAGGCCTGTCGGACACTCTTGAGCCATTTTGGGTTCATCTTTGAGCAGATACGATTGATCGATCTCGACCTCACGGGTTAAAGACTGCATGGGCCTGTTTCTGGGGCAAGTCTCTTTGACATGTCGATCTCTGTGGTCCTTTCACGAGAACAAATAGCCACAGAACGTACAGCGCAAATCCAATTCAGGTTTCTCGTGATTCTCGTGCTTGTGATACATGTGCCGGCTCAAGTCAACAGAAGTCGGGATTAGAATGTTGCAGTCGCCACAAATGTGTCTTGATAAATTGCGGGATTCAGGTTGGTCGTTTCTGACGTTGGTCAGCGCACACAACTCGGTCGATACGACAGAAATGTCTTCTTTGATTAAGACATATAGCGCTACACCTCCGAACGAACAAAGTAGTCAAGTCCTTGAGGGAAAAGTCATGCCCAAGTCCTCTATATCAATTTCAATTTCACCGCCGAAGGCCGAGCAGACCTGCGCGACATTGACTTCGAAGAATTTCTTTTGCTGCCAAGTAGATTCCTGGGGTAGACTTGAAGTGTAACGTGCTCTGCCTAGCGAGAAAAGAGGTTGTAGAAACTCATTCGATCAGTTGGTCAACCCATCCCAGCCGCTAACAATTAGGAGAAATTCTCCTTCATATTCTTCAACTTCATTGCGTATGCTGCAAAATTCGACGATACTTCTCGGGTTGGTCACAATGGTGTATTTGATGGTTGAACAAACGTGAGAAAGCGACATTCGGATTCAATTTTGCCGTAATTCCTCTTATAAAGAAGCTTAGTCCATTCTAGACTCCAGAGATGATACTCGTCTTTTTCCATACGACTTCCACTAGATGATCGTGCCACAAGCGCAGCTATTCGCTTGTCGCGGGAATGTTGATAGCAGTTTCCAGAACCTGGCTTCGAAGTTGCTCCATGGAAATAGCCTCCTTTGACTCCCAATCCACGTTGGGATACCCCTTTTCCAAGTCAGGATGGGATCGAATTGCTTTAGGGAACTGCCAACATTGAATTCTTGTCGGTATTTTGTGTCGTTGTTTGCCTGGTTCCAGTGAGCAAGGAACTCAGTCACCGTGAGACTAGGGTTGGACACGCAGCTAATCCACTTGCTCCATATCTCAGGATTCAGTTCTTGGCTGGCTAATGTGTCTGGAATTGGCGGTGTTTCATCCAGGCTGTGTGAAGTTTGCGTTTTTATTATTTATTGGGTACCATGTTGGGAAGCCAAAAGTAGTGTAGTGAAGGCCGCAAGACAAAAACAAAGTGAGACGTCGCAAGACGAAGCCCACTGCAAAGAAGAGTGAGTGTTAGAGCGATAGAATAACGTGAGTAGGACCTTGCTTGCCTTTCCAGGACCTCTTTTCTTCTTTGGCCCTGGGTCGGTTGACTTACCTTGAAGGACCTTTATGATGAGACTGAAGGAGCGTGGCTCCCTGATGGACCAGCGGTGAGGGCCCTGAAAGAAACAGTACCTCTCTTTATCGCATCAAAGCTGGTCTTAATAAGAAGAGTAGGTATTTGATTGCACGTGGCCGTTCTGTCGCCAGGGGGCCAGAAAAACAGTAGGGCGAGTCCTGTGTGTTGTGACATCCTCGATATGAAATTGAAAACGAATATAAACCACTTCTCAGCGTGTATCAGTCTTTTGCAAAGCACCGATAGCCGCCTCAATATCAATAACCTCATCCGCTCTAGCAGCAGGACCACCCCAGCGCACAACGCCCTCCTCATCAACGGCCCAATGCCCGCTACACTGCCACCTACTCCCACTCTCAGTAAGTCTATTCCAAATACCGTTCTCCTTCCCGATCTTCCAAACCCCCAGTAAGCCCCCTGGACTTAGAACATGGCTCCAGGGCACAACACCCAAGCCCCATTTTGCATAGATTTCACGCTCAGCATCGACAAGCACACTCACGGAGGCTGACGAAGCACCACCAGTACCACCGATTGCTTCGAGCCATTTGTCTGTTGAAGGCTTGTCACTGTGGGAGATGGCCATGAAATTGATATTAGGGTATTGGGATGCTGCGTTTCTCATTGTGAGAAATGTGGCTTCGGCAACTTCATACCATACGTTAGCTCTGGCTTAAATTGTGTAGGCATAGTACCGTAGGTGACGGACCTGGACAACCGCAGTGTCGGAGGAATGATATGATCGTTGGCTTACCAGCCGGAAGGACCAACTGTGGGCACGACGGTGCTTTGTTGCCAACTGAAGGAGCCGACGATGTTTCGATGTACGATGGAGAGGACCATGATGACAGTTCTTGGGAGATGGTCATTTCGCCAGCTTGTGGTGCAGATATGTGTAGATAGTAGGTAGTAGATAGTGCGGCGTAGATTTAGTGAGATTGGAAGAATTGAGGTACAGTATAAGGCTACGTCAGTTGGGGAGTAGCGCGAAATAACCAGATTCCCTCAGCAAGATTTGTTCATCTACGAACAAAGAGTTCCCGGTAGAAATCCCCAGTGTTGACCCAAAAAAAAAGAGGAAAAAAAAAGATAGACATAGCATGTCCTGGTTTCGATCCAGGGTCCTCCGGGTTATGAGCCCGGCGCTCTTCCCCTGAGCTAACATGCTGGAATGGGTTATCGTTATTTTCGTTTATGTTTGGATAACCCAGGATTGCCCTCTTGAATCTTGACATCGCTAGTATCTACAGAGCAATTGTTCTTATTTTATACCAGGGGTATTTCGACGCATGGAAGCGACTATAAGGAAAATAATGGTACATGGTAACATTGTTGAACTGTCTAGATACTCGTAATAAATTATTTTGTCTTGCCATATCAATGCCATGTATGCAGTACGCAAAGGATAGCCACATTAACATTAGAATAGCAATTCCAAGACCTCAGCCCGATGCATAAATGTGCTGGCCGCGTCCTCGAAGGCCGTTAGTGCTTCAGTTTGGTTGTCCATCAAGGCAAAATCCCCAGTTTCAATTCCGATTTCCTGCGACTCGTGTCCAGGACGAGTAAAATAATACTTTCCCCGATGCCAAGACCATTTCCTCAGATAGATCTGGAGGTCCGTCGATGCGAGGGAGTGAGCCGTGCGGAAGAGGTCCGATCTCCCGCCAGCTATAGTGCCTGGTGCGTCTGGGAACGCGATGAAGGCATCGCTCGGTGATGAGCCTGCACTTGAGTCGGTACCGTGCAGATAATCTGTGACAGCCTTGGTGAAGTTGCGGAACCACTCGATGAACGGGAAGATTTCCTCCCCGGAGCCTGTGGTCCGGTTGACGTAGTCTACTACTGGGAGAGCAGACGAGATCATTTCCATGAACACGGCGAGCATTGCTAGGGTTGCCGGGCTTGCGAGGCGATGACGACGGTTTTCAAGACTGGAGAGTGCTTGGGTGGATGATTGGAATACAACGCTGATCATTTCAACGACCGATGATACACAGGCTGGGTCCAGGGTGTCCAGATTGCAGATCAAGTCGTTAAACACAAGTGTGATAGTCTGGATGATGGGACGGCTGAGTAGCCAGGCAGCGCGGTTGCCAAGGGCTTCTTCGAGATATGCTGGGAAGATACACTGTAGGAAGGTTGCGCGGAGGGTGGGCTTGTCTGATTTTCCGGCTTCGTAGGTGTTCTTCATCGATGTGTGGATTTGATCAACCAGGTAGTCTTGTTGGCCATCAATGACGGCGCGTTCGGAAATGCTTTGGAAGAACCCAGTCAGAGTTTGGATTTCTGAGCTTGAAGACAGCTTCGGTTCATAACGTTTAAGCTTGGCAACGATGTAGCGTGGGTCATTGGATGGTAAGGGGAACGAGGCAGGGTCTGTGAAGAAGGGATCTATAGGCTTGATATCGCTGGTGTGTTGTTGAAGGAAGCCGATGACGCTATGCACAAAGCTGACATATGCTCCTTGAGCGGTGTGTGCTGTCCCGTTTGCTAGCTCTTGATAGTTATCTTTCATGGAAGTCATCACCCGCTGGAGTATCTCAGAATACTCTTGTTTTGTCGCTGAGAAGTCCCGGCTACCATCGAGCTCCATGTTCTGAAGCTGCTCGCGCATATTGGATGATAGACTTGAGAGCAGAGAGAGTCTCCGTGAACTGATCTCCTCCAGCGTGATCGTATGTCGGTCCTTTTTATCCTTGGAAAATGGAAGATTCCCAAGCAAAGGATCTTTCGGGTTTTCGTTCAACAGAGCCTCTGTAAGTCGATGTTGAAACTTCAGCATTGAAGAGCGCTCAACTAACGATGTCATCCACATGCCCATAACTTGAACACGGCAATCAGAGACAATGCGCGAGTCCTTCTCGATACAAGCTGCCAGGAACTGTGGAGCGAACTTTCTCGTTTGAACCGTTTGTCGAAGCCGTGTCCAAGAGTCATTGCCGAATTCACTCAGATAGTTGTCCCAGTTCCGAAGTCTATGGCGAACGAGGACCTGCGCGATAGAGGTCCAACAATCCACCACGCTGAGAAGAATGGCATCTTCCGGACAGTGGTCTTCGCCAAAGCAGTTAGAAACAAGTTGGGACACAACTGGATGGAAAGCCCTCTCAACGTGAATTACTGCTTCGCTCGGAAAAGTCTGCTGTTCGGTCTGTTCTCCCCAGACATCCTCGAAAGCAGTCCAGTCCCCAAACTCTTGACTGTCCTCATCAGTAGCCACTACCGTGGGAGTCTCTGCTACCGATGCAGCGGGAACATCTTTCTGGGTGTACACCACCAGCACCTGCAAAGCCTCAGATACAACGACGTTCACCCGTGGAAGCTTCGGATTAAAGAGTCCGAGGATCAGGTCAAACGGCGTCTTCAGAACCAGCCTATGCGCATGTTCCAGTTGAGGGGCGAGCTCAACGGCAGCGCGCAGCCCAGCAAGCGCTGTACTCAAGAGGGTCTCGATCTGCCGTTGATTCTGGGAGATTGTGCGCTCAATGAGCTGCTGAGAGACTCGGTTGTCGTCGGTGCTTTGAGCCTCAATCTCTTTGCGGGCGTAGGAATGTTGTTGTTGAAGCTCTGTGACAAAATAGCCATACCAGTCACCGAAAGGATCGAGACCAGAGACTTCCTCGTCTGTAGAAAGTTTGAATCGAACGAGTCGGGACCAAGAGCGTAAACTGATACTGCACGCTTCTCGATGTGAGGTTGCAGGGTGGACCAGGTTGCGGATTGTTTCCAGTCGTGGACGACACCCATCAGGAACAGCCCAGTACAGGGTGCTCAGAAGATCATGGTGGTTTCTTAGTGCGTCAAGGTCTTCATGTCGCAACGGTTGCTCCTTCGGATACACGCGGCCATGGTTGGGTAGCAGACGCCAGGCAAAGTTTCGAATCTTTTTCTTGTCATATCTCTTCGTAAGGAAACGTAGACCGCTCGCTATGATCTTGAGGAATGTATGGAAGCAAGGCTCTCCAACTCGGGCGTCCAGAGATGGATTAGCATCTAGTTCATCAAGAAATGAGGGCGATCCACGGGCTTCCTCGAGCTTCAGGTTATACAGAGTGTTTTTCGCGAAGAAGTCGAAAAGTGTGTCCAGAATGGGCTTGCATTCTCGCCATCCCCATGTATTGATGAGACGATGGCATCGGTGGAAAAGGGTTCGACAGTAGCCATTGTATGAGAAAGGCTGAGTCATGGAGCTCGCCTCGGAGTGATCCAGCGCAGGAGAGAGAAGTCGTTTGACCAGTTTCCAGTTATCATGGGCAGAGGTGAATTGGTATCCGTTTCGCCCTATTCCGAGCTGATCTATCTCGTTGAATGGCAGGACTGTGAACAAACCACGCCATCCAGCCTCTAACCTGTTAACATCCTTCTCGTCGTTGATGACTTTACTGTTGAATGTCTCCAATTGAAGATCTTCGAAACAGCCCTTGTATTGCTCGGAGCTGCGGAGCAAGTGTTTGATCACAACGTAAGCCTCCACCGATGGGTATTCGTCGCGAAGGCCTGACTCGCGACGCTCAGTTTTGTTGTTTTCCTCGAGGAATCGCTTGAACTCGGATGAGCCAACATCAGATATAATCAATCCCGCAACATCTGTAGCAGAGGTTTTGACAAGGTCCATTGCTTCAACGGCAAGTGTAGGACCGACAAGTTGGTGAGAAGCAATTTGATAAATCAGGTTCGAGAACACCACGTTAAAGCAAGCAATCTTGACTAGGCCGTTCTTGTTGTATTCATCACTAGAAAGAAAGGCAACAAGGGGGTCTCTGACAACAGAGACCAGCCCCGTAGCTCTGGTGATAAATCCGGTCCGGTCAACAGGATCAATGAATACTAGGTTCTCCGTGGTGTATTTGATCAACAGCCTGTATAAGCGCGATGCCACCCCCAGGGCAGCTGTGATACCCACTTCTGGCGACGTGGTAGCACTTCGCTCAACGTTGTCGATTACCACATCAAAGACACTGCCCATTTCAGAGGATACGGTATCATTCCAGCTGGTCCAGTGGTACGTTTGGTCCCTGGCTTGAATAGAAAACGAACTAGCACCTCCATCCAAGTCACGCTTTGCGACCTGCAATGAGTTGGAAAACTCCCCGCTTCCTATGAAAGTCGATTCATGGAAGAAAGTGTTATCACGTAAGGATGGTGTACCGAAGTCGACTGGGTAGAAACGGTGCCAATTGAACAGTCCACCAACACTCAAAGATGAAGGCTGCGCATTTCCGACCTGGGTTACGGTGGGAGGTTCTTGATCGTCGGATACAAACACCGCAGTGTCTTGCGTCTGGCGGAACTCCTCATTGTCAAGATTTATACGATTTGGAGTATGCTTCTTCAGTCGTCGTCGATTTGGAGGCGCTTTCTGGACTGGCGCCTGATTTTTTGGCTCAACTAAAGGTGCAGGCGGAGGTCTGGGTAATGAATTGACGCCGCCACTTGTCGATCCACTGTCGGTAAGGTAGCGATCCAAAGTCAGGCTAGGCCTGTTCCCTTGACACGTGTGTTGGTTGCGATAACGTCGATTTATCTGGGATAGTGACTGGTTGAAAGCGGTCGCTGTCAATTTCTTGCTCCCACTAGGGCCTGCCGAACTCGTTACAGCAGGCCGAGGGGTGTTTCTTTTCAAGGAAGTAACTACAGTATTCCTAGGGATAACCCAGGTGTGTCCCCGTTTCTCTGGCTGCGCTGGCTGGCGACGAGAAGAAGATTTTGGTTTGGGAGTTTGGTTTGATGTGACTGAGATTGCCCCAGTTTCCGGTGATGCTTGTGTCTGTTCAGCAAAATAGCTTGGTGGACCAGCCTCATCCTCTGTGGGAAAATGGCTGGTTATTCGAGTATTTCGGGCATGGCCAGCTTTTGACATACCACGAGGACCAGGGATTGGCGCCTTCTTTGGTGCTTGCGGACGCTTGCGAGCCCTAGGCTGCGGTGGACTGATTCTAGTCTGCCGGATTGCCCCCCTCTTCCAATCTCGTAAGGACTCATTCGCATCCACCGTATCAGCTCTGGAAGCTAGCTTCAAGAATTTCTGAGTGGGGCTTTGTCGGCCTCCATCTTGGCGGGAGCGAGCATTTCTTGCTGCAACCCTGAGGAAATGTGGCTGCTCTTTGCGAGATTGTGTAGCTACATCTGGTGCATCCAGTATGCCTAAGCGTGGTCGTGCAACAGTAGACGATTTCTTTGTTCTTCGTCCTCCATTCGAAGCATCGGTCATTCGAGTTTGTTTCGGCCTCTTTCTCTGCCTTTCATCATTAGCCGCGCCTTCTTTCGACTTCGGCCTCTTCAAGCTCTTTCGCTTTTGTCGATTTCCAGGGGAGTTGCGTAGTGCTGGTGCGAACATGTAGTCGATACGGTTATCTTCCGATATATCACCTGCTTCCAGTGCGAAAGGGTCTTCGGAGCGAGTTGTACCAGTTAACCGCTGACTGGACCCATCAGTAATAAGCGTCGTACTGTTGTTGGTACGTTCGTCCTCATCATCATCAGAGTCTCCAAGATCAAAGAGGCTGGTTGACTGCTGTGTGGCTGCTGGTTTCGAGCGATCACCTCTCCTTATCAACTTTCGCGCAACACCTTTTCCATCTGGGCGGTGCCCAATATGACGATCATGTTGCGAGGGCTTTGCTCTGTCTTCTTTGGCTTTCTGATCGAGCCTAAACCATGAAGCAGGAAGGACTCCACGCATCCGCCGTTGCTCTCGTCGAATCGCACGTTCTTCTGCCTCCGCCTGGTCCTTCTCGCTGACACATCGCTGACTATTGGAGGAAACAGATTGTATGTCCTCGTCGCTGTTAGACCCCGGCCCAGCTGGCTCATCCTCGTCCGATTTCTCTTCTTCCTGGGCCCCAGGGCTTGTGACCCGGGGTGGTGGGGTCCATCCACGAGGAAAGCGGAATCCCTCTGATGCCCGTGGTGTTTTCGATGCGGAAGATAGACGGCCTGTGTGTGGGGGACTGGAAGAAAGCTCATAAGCGGTAGTGCCACGCTGGTTCTTGGGGGCCGTGTCTCTGATTCCGTGAGGTTTAGACGGCTTATGCATAAGATCCCGGCGTGCACGAGGTGTGCTAGAGTGTGAGATCTTCCGCCGTTTCACCATATGCGCTTCCCTATTCCGAGGTGTTTCAGGGTCATGGTGTTCCTGGTGTTGTCTAACAGAGTTTCGCGGCTTTTCCGGTCTGACAGGGGGAAGATACTCCTCCTGGGGAGGGCTTGATGGAGGCACGTTCGGGTCAAATGAATCTTGCCCCTGGCTCTCATCTGTAGTTTGTTGTGCCTGCTGGGGAACAGCCTGACGAATTGGTTTGACGCCTCGCGCTTTCATTTGCTGGGCGTACTTGAGCTGTTCCAAGTAATACGGCTGCAACTGGATGGCATTGCGCTTTCGGAATGTTCTTTGTTCTGCCTGGGGCATTTCCCGCAAGACATCTTCCGGGATATCCAAATGAGGCAGCAGGTCGTCTAGTGAGTCTTGCAGGTCAGAGGTCGTTGCTGTCTGTGGCTGCCCGTCCCCATTCTGATCACCATTAGTCACAATCTCTGTTTCCATGGGATTGTGGGCTGGGTCAGAGCCAAGCGACGACGGTGCAGAAGATAAGGGGGAGTCGTCATCCGAGTTTAAATGCGGCGGTGCTGGCGGTGGTAGTACCTCTTTCGGCTGAACACGATTTACCACAGGGGTCTTCTTCCGGGTAGGCAGAGGAATCAAGCTCAGCTCATCCGGCGAGGAGCTCATAAATCGAGGAATCTCAACGCGAATATTAGCCCTGGAGGTCCGAGGCTCTGTTATAACTCGGGGTGGTGACTGCCATCTATATTTCGAAGCTTTCGGGGTAGACTTTTGACTTGCAGGTTTCGACGAAGCCTTCTCTTGTTCTTGCGAGGACTCCGGCAAGTCATATATGTTTTCTGTATTCTTTGCTGGGGTCATGCGCAACTCGCTGCTGCGACGATTCCTCGTTTTTGTAGCTGACGACCAAGTCCCGTATTTTTTGCGTCCTCGTCGACGGGCTGGCGTAATCTCATCATGGGAGTTTGCATCGCCTTCGGCCCCTCCCTTGAGCTCTGTGTGTATAGTTCTCCGCTCGTCGTTGGCTTTAGATGTCGTAGCCTGCTGTATTCGAATTCTTTTCTCAGGCGATTCTCGGCAAGCGTGATCTTCGACATCTGACGGTGTAATGGAGCCGTGCTCGGCACCATCCCGTTCACAATGCTCTTGTGTTGACCCGTTCGTCCCTTCCTTCAGATTCGGCGTCGACGCAGAGATGGGGGTGGAGATATAGTCGAGATCGGGACCATCAGAGTCATTGTCGAGATTCGCCTTCTTGGCCTCTATCGAATCGAATCCATCTTCTGAGTCCGAGTCCGAGTCGGGGACATAACCTCGTTGCCGCCATGATTCCATTTGCATCCTTGGCGGGGATCGCCCATGTCTCAATTAAGTCATCGGAGAGCGTCGAAATGGAGCATATAAGAATCCTCGGGTTGTAAATCACGAAATACAGCAGAATAAAACGTCAGATAGTGTTCGTAATGGTCTTCTTGTAATTCGACGCGTGGTGAAGGGTCAATTTCACGCGCCGCTAATCAGCCAACTGATAACGTCTCTCTCCCGCATCACCTCCGAAGTCTGCCATTCCCCCACAACACCCATCAGATCTTCCAGATCTCTTGACTACCACAACATGAGTCGCAATTTTGTCCCTGCTCTTCTGGCTATTGGCGTCGGTGTTTTCACAGGTATGTTTTGTTCTTTATGAGCGATGTCTATCTCCAATTACCGGTTTCCTAACCGCGAATTTTCCGATCTGCAGGCTACTACACCTTCCAACCGACTTTCCAACAACTACAACACGAGAAGGCGAACGCAAACCGCCAGCCTTCTGGTTTGTCTAGTCTTTCTGCTTCGAAGGAGAAATCCGACGTTTCCCCTCCTCAAGGCGACGCCGCTACGTCAACCACGGAGAAACAGTGAGCTTGGACTTTCCATCGCATTGGCTTTTTGAGCGTAGGAGATGGCTTAATTGCTACTTTGTTCTACTTCGTTCGGAAATACGCCTCGTCAGATATTGTGTTCTGTCCCGAGACTCCGGTGCTCGGGGTAGTATAGGTGCTGCCTTGCACTTTGCCCGGTCTTCTGACCGGAAATATTTGGTATTGATTTAAGGGCCAACTTGAAACACTCGCTGGTAGAGTGCCTCAGATTGACTAGGTTCGCAACACGGTGTGTTGTACAATGCCCTCCTGTTGGCTGATTGATATGAAAGAGCTACGATATAGCTCAATTGGCGCATTAGACGGAGTATGTGGAGTGTCAAACATGACGGATTGCATGGCTCAAGCCTGTCTGTAAATAAAAACATATTTTGAACGCCATTCCACATTATTCCCTTTCAAATGAAGATGATCCAATCCATTCCCGAATGCCGTATAAAATATTTTCTCAGAGCGCCGTTCCGTTGTAAGTTGCACTGTATAGCATCAAAGTTCTTCAACCATTTTGCCCACAGGGGCAGATGGAGGGGCGCCAAACATACGTCCAGAAGGTGTACCCAGCCATTCTTCTGGCACGTTAACTTTGCAACCACTGGGACCACTGACCCATCGGACAAAAATAGGATCAGCCTTCTCGGGCTCGGATGTCTCTTGACCAGCGGGGGTGCCATCGGCAGCATCGTTTGCCGCAGCACGACCACGTCGCTTCGGTGCCTGCTTCTTGAGAAGTCGATTGATTGTGTCCATCTGATTCTCATGTAAGCGGGGGTTCTTCCAACACGAACTTTATGCGCATACCTTTTCCTCTTCATTGCGCTTCTCGCTCAGGTTCTTCCTGCGCCGAGCCATCTCTGCACGGCGCATTTGGCGCTCCTCCGCTGTCAAGTGCTTCTTGACCTGAGGCTCTGTTTGCTAGTCAGCGCCAGAATTTGCCGTTTATTCCGGTATTTTCTTACCCATAGGGAGCTGCAAGAAGTCATTCCCAAGGTTCCCTCGCTGACGCTTGGTCATCTTGCCGCCATCCAAGAGTTCACCCTCCAACTCTTCGTCGAGCATATCGTCATCGAGTTCATCCATGTCATCGACGGTGACATCTGGGACTCCGCTTTCGTCCTGATCTTCGATTTCACCCTCGGCATCATCGTCGGAGTCGGATATTTGCTCCTCCTCTTCGTCTTCTTCATCCTCTTCATCTTCATCCATCTCCATTTCCTTGGCCTCGACACTCTTAGGTGGCTTTACGCGAGGTGCAGGAGCAGCCTTGCTGCGTCTTACAGGCGGCTGTGGTGGGGTGTCATCCATATCGAGGTCGCCGTCAGCGTCACCGTCCGCATCAGCATCCTCATCGTCGTCATCTCCAGGTGCATCCTCGTCGTCGATCTCATCTTCCTCTTGGTCTTCGATTTCTTCTTCATCGCTCGTAGCAACTTCTACAATCTTCTTTCGGTTCCGACTGGAGCGGGGTCCTAACACAATGGGATCTTCCCGAAACACATTGACAGAGCGGCGCCCGGCGCGGCCACTGCCCGTCGCTTCACGCAATCTGTTGGCAGGCATTTTAACTGTCAGGTGGAGTGATCTGACCGATTCTCCAGGGGAGTCCAATGAAGATCGCGAGACAGATACAGATGAAGTAGTAGCACGAGTCTGTCTTGATGATCTGGTCCTCATGTTAGCGTCCGGTTCTGCGGTCTCGTCGTGAATGCCTCGCGATCGACAAGATCGGCGGAGTGACATGGTGCCCAGTGTGATAGGGGGGCTTGTGGGAGTGCAGAAAACACAGAAAAGGATGTGGGATAGAGTAATGGATAAGTGTGTGGCAGTAGCGACTTAAACCATCAGAAAGTCGGGGGACGCCTGGAAGAGGCAGGAAAGATATCCCCCGCCCAATCATCTCATCTACAGGATGCGATGCGGAGGTGCAAACGGGGAGGCACAGGTCCTGGACGCCACGATTCAGAGGAACAAAGCGCTACAAGGGGACAGGGGGGTAATTGTCCCCTGAGAGATGCCAATACCACTATGATTAAGGAGAACAAGGCAGAAGGCAAAGGAAATAACAGGAATAGGGGCACATACTCACTGGTACTTTCCGTCTCAAGTTGTGTTGACGTTGAGCGAATGAAGTACTGGCCGAGCCATTCTGCCGGGCGGTGGCTCTTCTATCTCGGGGTTTACGAAATTCAGTTTCAAAGGCGTTCATTTTTGTTATATTCTGTATGAATGTATGAATAGCTAAATTTCATTCGAAGTACACTTCAGTGTGTTCAATGGACATGGGTTAGGTACAATTAGTTCGTCTCGCGTTTTTAGCTCGATAGGCTTCATTTGTCTCACACCTTTAGTTCAGCTCTAGTTCGGATTTTCTTAATCAATTACTTGTTGTTTGCTTCAAGTTCCATCATGTTCGAACAGAGCTCCAATATATTAATTGTAGAAAACCGCGTCAAAACGGAGAACTATATTTGATGCCTGAGGCGTACACCGATGTTGCAACAGCCGAGGTCGGGGGCTCACATGGCTCCAAGTCTGGGGAAGCCTCTCCTCTCCACTCTAACCTCCTCATCACTTTGGTTGGCAACTCAGACACAGCATAATGTCTGATAACACACGCAAGTCGTCTATTCCTTCATGGCAGAGAGCTAGTAGCACAGCAGATGAATCCCCGTCATCATCGCCGAGCTCCGACGATGCGCCCGCACCCTCAACTACATCTCGAGATGACCTGCTAGCACAAGCATCCAAATTTCTGGACGATGAGTCAATCAAAGATGCACCAACAGACCGCAAAGTTACCTTCCTTGAGTCCAAAGGACTGAGCTCCGAGGACATCCAGCAGGTCCTCGGCGTCTCCCGAAACGCGGAGGCAAGTAGCTCTACCGCGACCGATGATAAGGCGCAGGAAGAGACACAACATGCCCTACACTCTCGGCCAGAACACACATCCTCTACTCCTGCCGCATCTACACCAACCTCTACCGATACCAATGCCATGCCGCCACAGCGCCCAGTTGCGGCGCCCACCACCGCCTCCCGCGATGTGCCTCCCATAATCACCTATCCGGAATTCCTCTTCGAGTCGAACAAGCCACCACCTTTAGTCACAATGCGCAACCTTGTTTACACGCTCTATGGAGCAGCCGGTCTGGGAGCAAGCATCTACGGCGCAAGCGAGTACCTAGTGAAACCAATGCTCGCCAACCTAACAAGCGCACGGCACGAGCTAGCAACGACAGCAGAAGGTAATCTGCAGAAGCTAAATGAAAAGCTCGAGAAGACAGTCTCCGTGATCCCGCCCCAGCTCACAGCACGTAAGCCCAAGCCCTACGGTGACGAAGAAGAAGAGGCAAACGACACCGACTCCATCACTTCCGACCCAACTGAACTCTTCCACCGGGACGTCGCAACACAGACAAGCCCAGAGCCAACACCAGCACCTACCACTACGGACCCGATCAACTCGGCAGACTCGGCTATCGCAACGCCGACGGCTGCTGTTGACAATCACGTCAGCCGAATCGAGTCCATTACCTCACAGCTGCGAGGAATCATTGATTCGGAGAAGAATGCGAGCACTCTCGATGACAATATGCGTACTGGTCTTTCGGATCTCCATCACTACTGCGATGGTTTGATCTATAGTGCTCCCGCGTACTCAACAGGTTCGACGTACGGTGTGTGGAATGCTACCCATGCATCTGGGTCGGATAACCATGCCGGTCTGCGGAAAGCTGAGGAGGATGCTATTGCTGGCTTCAGGGCAGATATTCGGGGTGTTAAAGGTGCGCTGTTGAGTGCCCGCAATTTCCCTGCTAGTCGGGGAGGGAGACTTGGGGGTATTCAGGCTGGTGGAAGGTGATGCAACTAATTGGTAACTTTGGTACGATTATGAAGTGACTGTATATAGTTAATCATGTGTCGGCTTGCTTTATTTATTGGTGTTTATCGGTTTGCAGACGCGATAACTATATATTCTTTGAGACATGGTTGAAACTGCATAGACAACACCAAAACGCCATTGATTAGTGCGATCAGTGCAAGGATAAGAAATACTAAGTCGGCAATATTTATTAGAATCAATCGCCATAAATCTAAAACTAATGCAGAAAGGATCCCAATGTACAATGGACATTTAATTGCGAAAATATTGATTGCGTCCATTTCCGGTTATAAAGCCAAAAGTGGAGAAGACTGCAATTATCCCAGCATGTTAGCTCAGGGGAAGAGCGCCGGGCTCATAACCCGGAGGACCCTGGATCGAAACCAGGACATGCTATGTCTATGTTTTTTTTTCCTTTTTTTTTTTCTTTCTCCCATGTTCCAAGGGGGTTTTTTTTTTTTAAAAAAAAAAAAAAATTCTGACGCGCCGATGAAAGCCATCCCAATTAGGAACATGTATGCTTCTTCGAGGTCTCAGCCCTGAGACCATGCGCATTACATGCCAGCGCCGTGGGGGAGATTGACTCTTCTCCGGGGTAAGCCTCTCCAAAACATCCACCAGAGTTCATCTTTTGGATTCATTTTCCCACTTGTTGTCAACCACCCATAGAACTTCCCGCTTAATTCCCTGATAGCTACTGCCAATCGACTTGCAGGATCGCCCAACCTCGTCTTATTGACATAGGGATGTGCATGAGGACTAGTATCCGCTAGATGCATCTTGAGCAAGATCTTGTCACCGTCGTTGACATTCAACCCCAGCTTTCGGGAAATTGTGAATTGAGAGCTTCGGCGCTGACCTCCCTTAGTTCCTCACCATGGCTCTCCGCAATAACTACTCATTCCCCCGATAGCTACTCTCGTAGTTCGTCATACTTCTTCTTCTTCTTCTTCTTCTTCTTCTCCCATGCTGTACGTGCAGTTTTTCGACCCTCTTGATTGAGATCCTGATAATAAAATGCAGAAGAGGATCTGGGGAGTTGCGGAGGTCATTGAAGGCATCACGGGCGTCTTCAGCCCATTGGCGTATCGTTGGTTCTTTGTGGCACAGATACTCCTCGAAGGCAAGGCGGCCCCCCCCCCCCTTAGTTTCCGCGTTGGGGATGGCAGTGAAGCTTTGCCATAGCGGTATGGAAATGTGCAAATGATTTCCTGCCCATAGTTTGTTCGAACCAGGGAGCAAAAACTACCACTAACAACGACGCACCTCTCCAGAATTTCCCTCTCTATCTCGATTCGATGACCAAAATTGGGATCAATACTATGAGACTGGCAAATAAGATGGGCAGAGCTTATGCAATCTTGCATTAGGGATCCGCACTCAACGGGGACGATGTGGAGTTTGTATTTGGGACATCTGCACAAGCCAAAGATCAGGAAACAGATATCCAACACTGCACGGTTGGAGTTTTTTTTCTTCCGAATTTCGGCCAGTGCGAGGCTGTTGATCTGTCTCAAGATCCTGCGACAGTCTATCAAGCCTTCAAGGGCGCGATGGTCACTGGTGACAATCAAAGTTTCATTCCGCATGCCTCTACACATCGAGATTATTAGTTCTAGTACAGTAGCTCTTCAGATAACACCTGACGGAATCAAAGTGAGGGAAAATTTGCTTGTTTATCTCTTTCATCACGAACATGGCCTGAAAAGAGGACCAGATTTTACATGGCTAAGGCATTATTAATTCACACGATTTAACGGCCCCCAGAAAAGGATCCGATAAGCGTGATCTAGGTCCATGTGATTGTACATACTAACTTATGGGTTGCCCGGGACATGTATATATTTAGACAGATGCATGATATTTCCCCATTGTCCAAAGTTAACGATAAACATGCCCGAGTATAAACAGAAAAACCAATTTCAAAATCACCGACAAAGACGCCAAATAAAGCCCAAACCTCCGATGCCAGATGCAAGAATCCCTCGACCCGCATAAGTTCAAACTGGAATCGGTATGCAATAATCCATATGTAGCAGAATAAGGTAGGCTTGCTAGCGAGCTAGCTACTCCTCGTAATGTACCTAAACAGCAGAACCAGCAGCGCCAGCAGCGCCAGCACCAGTCCCATTTCCAACATCATGGCTGCTGGAGCCGCGGCGGTGGAAGGGCCCAAAGTGGAAAACCTTCTTCACGGCATTTGTGATACTGTTCTTCCGCCTCCCTTGAGGAGCGTCATTGGCAGTGGAATCTGCCTTTTTGGGTATGGTGGCATCGTCTGCGAGGACAATGGATGTCGCTGCTGGCTTTGGTGGCCACTGGCCATCTGATTTCCAGCCTTGAACCATGGCTTTGGTCAAATGGGCTAGGTTGACGGGCACCGTAGGTGTCATGCCTTGTACAACAACCTTGGTGTAGATTGATGGGTAGATTGCGGGGTTGATAGTTGCGCGGACAGGATTGTCGTCTGAAATGAAGGGAGGCGCAACTGGCAGGAGTGGCTCGTCGAGTTCTTCTTCTTCCTTTTCCTCTTCTGTTTGATCTTCCACGGCAGGGAGTGAAGCCAGATGACTAGGGTCCGTGGAAAGATTATCGGGTTCAGTAATCTTTTTTCCTAGAGAATCACTGGGCTTGGTCTCCTCGTCTGGGGCAGTGGATTGCCCTTCTTCAAGGTCCGCTTGCTGTCCAGAGGTCGTCTCTGCTAACCGCTGAAGCTCTTCGACCTTCCCTCGGTCCTGGATTGAAAGGGAAGTTTCTGTCTTGGCCGCCAGATCGGATGCGCCAACAGCCTCGGTGCTTCGACCAGGCAAACTCGTAGCTGGAGAGGTAGCCGCCGAACCACCGGTATCCGATAGATCTGTTGTGTCGGCCTGCCCAGCCAAGGCATGCTTTTCCTCCTCAGCCCGGATCTGCCGCCGAGTCTTAGCCCCAGACCAAGCATTGCGCCTAGCCATCCACATGCGCAAACCGGTATTCCACGCCATTTCCTCGTCCATCTGACGACGACGCTTGCGACGGCGCTCGATTGCGATATCTCCTACAGCCGCTGACGGATCATCATCATCTTCTGTGTCGGAGTTCTGCGCCTCTAGCTCTGAGGTTGGGCTGTCAAATTCCCGTACTCGCCACTCGACCACCTCGCGGTTATGGCAGAGGGTACCATCGGCGGAGGAAGCGGAAGGAACTTCAGCGTCAAATTCCCAGTCATTGCGCACGACCTCTCGGACGAATAGCTTGGCCTCACGAACAGAGGCGTCGCGAGACCCTGTCGCCATCATTTCGCGATCTCGGTGATGTGGGGGGTTGTGCGGGTGAAGTGGGGAGCTGTAAGGTTTTTTTTTTCGTCTCGATCGCCCGTGCACTCCCACCCCAGATTTCCTTGGTGATGCAAAGAGTGCAGAAAATATGGGTGAATGAGATCAGACTCCTCACAGAAGATTCACCCTAGAGTCAAGGGAGAGAAGGTGGCGGGATGATCAGACGCGATGTCATATGGCACGTGCCCCAATGCGGAGATGCTTTGCCGGTATATCCTGCGGGCTGCTCTTTCTTGTATATACTCTCGTGGGCCTTTATATACCTCCGATTCCGCTGAATACCTATTAATACCCATTTTAGACCATGTACTAGCCATCACACCATGTTCCCGCGTTTAATATGGCAATACGAAGCGATTGACCAGCAATAACCGAGTACTACGAAGTATAGACTTCGCTTATATTGAGCTCGACGCCAAGTCGGCGTGACACGGACCACGTCGATACTTCTTAGCCCTAAAGCTTTGCTTTTTGCTAAATTACAGTTCTACATAGGAGCGGAGTATCCCTTGCCACGGGGTGTTACGACTTAAAGCACAACTTATGATCACCCTGAGACCAACATGATCCTAATAATTGCCTATCATTTCCTCCTTTCCCGTAGATAAGTGCCGAGCTCAGCCCATACGCCTTGTTGCTTGACGTGCCGATCCTTTCCCAACACGCCTGCATCTATGCACCTATGCCTTACCCCCACTCGCCTCCTTCAATACATGCTTCCACTCGAGCTCATCCGGACTATCTGCATGGATGGAGATGCTGACGTCAAGGGATTTCTTTAGTTGTTCTTTGCTGCAGGCATAAAGCATACAAAGCTATCATTGTTTGGTTAGCTGATATATATCTCTAAATGACGGGGATTATAGTATACCTTGATCGGAGCATGAGATGGTCCCCAATGGATGAAGACAGTCTTAGACCTAGAGATCCAATCATAGTCAGTGATATTCCCAGAGCATCGAATGGACTATAAAGGTGAACAGCTCGTACCGTTTGCCTTCACTCCCAAGATCATACTCCACGTCGTACACAGCATACCGCGGAGCCGGATTTCCATCTTTGTCAACTGCAGAAGAAAGTTTCTCGAGGAAGACTTCGTAGTCTGTCTCTGGGGATGATTCCTCTAATATAATAGTTGTGGTATCGTCGGAGATTTTGTAAATGATGAACTTTGGTTTGGGGGTTCCTCTGCCTGCGCGGAGTTGGTTGTATGCGGCGATGCACTGGTCTTGGATCGTTACTCTAGGATATGTTTGTCAGTTGCTATCATCCTATATGTACTCGATGACATTTGGTTGGGGATATCAAGTACCCGGATGGATTCTAGGGAGTGAGGTGAGATGTCAGTGTTTCATTATACTATGCCCACGCTTCGGGAGATGATCACGCACCGACATATTGACAGTGATTGAATTTCGATACAGAGGAGAAAGGCAATTTTGGAGTGGACAGAGAAAAAGGATTTCTGGTAATGTCAAGGATAAAGTGAGAAGGAGGTATTGATCTGCTTTCCACTTCCTCCTCTATATATCTCCATTCCAAGTATCATGTCAATGCAACTCTTTATTTGCTGCCTAAATAGGCTAACTTATAAGAAGAGAAAGAAGAGTAAAGAAACCCCCAACGCATACGTAGATGTAGGAACCTGATTACCGTGCAAGACCCAAATGTCTCTGCCTGGGGTTCAAGCGAGACTCCACCACATTACTACGATTCACCAGGCAAGCCACATTCCAAAGAAAAAATCACAATGATCGTCAAATGATTGCGTAAATGCCGAGTGCCCACTGATGGCAGTATATAAGTTTGACTATTGGTACAGGTCTATCATATCGCTAATAGTACACAAGGAAAAGCCCCCGGTTTCCGAACAAAACAATTCAATAAAAGCCGGCGAAAAGAAACAAAATGGAACGGAACCAAAGATCAAAGATCAATCACGAACACGTGCTGATTCAACTGCAGCCTCACCACTAGGGGCAGGGATAAATCCCCACCCAGCGCTCTTCTGGCGCCGGCCCTTGCGGTCACCGTACTGCTCGTCGAACTTGCGAATGGCAGATAGAGATGACATATCCTCGCTGATGGAGGCACTGATCTCTTCCATTCCACGCTCGAAATGAGTCCGTGTCAGAATGCGGCGCTCTGGGTAGGTGTATGGCTCGGAGCCTGTATGCTTGGCTGCTGCCTCGTTTTCTTCGCGGACGCAGGCCAGTGCGGCTGCTACTGACAGGTTTTTTAGGTCGGAGCCTGAGTAGAGGGGTGTGCGATGGGCTAGCTCGGCTAAATCGACAGAGGGGTCGAGTTGCTCTTCTTTCAGGTGGATCTTTAGGACTGCGAGGCGGTCTTCCTCCGTTGGCAGATCGACTAGGAGTCGGCGGGGCAGTCGGCGGAGAACAGCGTCGTCTAGATCGAAGGGTCGGTTGGTGGCTACCATGATGAAGGCTGAGAGGTCGTTCATACCGTCCCATTCGCGCAGGAACTGGTTGATCAATTCGCGGTGGGATGTGCGGCTACTAGCTCCGGTACGTGAGCAGAAGATAGCGTCTGCTTCGTCGATGAAGACGACGCAGGGACTCAGCTTCTTGGCGAGTGTGAAGATGGCTTTCACGTTCTTCTCGCCTTCACCGACATACATATCGTACACCTCAGAGCCGCTGACTTCGAGGACGGTGGCGCCACTCTCGCGGGCTACGGCCTTGGCAAGAAGTGTTTTACCAGTACCCGGAGGTCCGTATAAGAGAAGACCAGGGATCTTGTCAGTGGAAAGAACACCGTATGTGAATGCCTCGGGACGGATAAGTGACAGAGAAGTGAGGGTCTTCAGGGCGTCAATGGTTTCGGGAGGGACGTGAACATCGTTAAATGTTGTGCGGATGCTGTTTGCATCGACCACACCATTGAGAAGCTTCTTCTCGTGCGTGTTGCATGTTTTGCGCAAAGAAGCCAGAAGCTGTTCGCGAGTTTGGCCCGCTTCCGAGTCTTTTTGCTTGGGAGACTTCTCCTTCAACCACTCATTGGTCACCTTGTCACCTTTATCCATGAGCTCGATACCGCGGCGGATATGTTCAAATCCAAACGGTTCATTGGTCTCTGCGCAACCAAGTGCAAGTGTGGCAATCCAATGAACTTGGTTGTATGACCAGTATCGATCCTCAATTCCGGATTCTTTGATCGTAGTTGGCTCTAGCGGCCAGGCGGGGTTGCTCAGAATATCATCCGTGACCGGCGAAGCCTGTTCATTCAAACGGAATCGAAGCATGCTTTGCAGGTGGCGGATGTTAATGTCCATGATGCGCTTCTTACGATCTTCAGCGAAGACAGTTTCTGCTGCCTTTGAGTTCATAGCTGGAGTGACGAACAAAGTCTTCGAATACTGATCATCAAGAACATTCTGAAGGAGTCCAGCACCGTCTGTTAAGGGCGCGGAAGGGATTTCCTGGGAGGTAGTTCCGATCAACAGAAGCTTGGAACCAGCCCCTCTCCGATCTTGGATCACTTTGTGCAGAAGAGAAATGAACTTAGAGCCTTCCCGAGTGTTCTGAATATCACGGTAATCCTGAATATGCACAATAATGTCCCTAGATGACTGAACCTTGCTGGCGTCCGTTTCAGGGCTTTCAGCAGAGGCATTGAGAGTGGTAGTCGGCTGCACTGGCTGACCGAGAATCTCGTTGACGAGTTGAACCCAGCGGGTTTCGGCATGCTGGCCACCCCGAGAAGCCCCAGCACTAGGATCCGGGTCTGGCTGACCATTGATAGACCCTAAGAGCGTTTTCAGCCCAAGCCAGTTGGGAAGTGGAATGTCTCCCGAATCCTTGCTGCTCTCGATTGTGATGAAACGAGGCACACCAATTGCTCCGTGCATTCCACGAGGGCCACCGGGGATCTCAGACACATCGTCTTCACCATCTTCATGATCCTCCAATTCTGACCAGTGTGTTGCGACAGAGGACCGGTAGACCTCATACCCAAGGGAACGAATCGGTGAAGTTACTCCCGAATCGGCCAGATCTTGCTCGCTGAATAATTGGGCAATATCCTGGGCATTGAGGGTGACAAGGTCAGTACCTAGCTCATGCGAAAGCCTTTTCACCACTGCATCCAAAAACAAGATCCCATCATTCCCAGGGTAGTGAAGTGCCAGATGCGACTTCTTCACAGAAGGTTCCTTGGTATACTTTGCAGGCGGTAGCCGCAAGCCTGCTTTGACCGAGGCTCGGAGTTCATCCCATGATTCCTGAGCAAGCGCATACCGGTTCTCTGGAGCTGGTTCACTGGGCTCAGGCGAATTGGGATCTCCACCAGAAGCCAGACTCTCATTTGTGACATCTTCCGGCTCCGGTGGCCCTGACTTGGCTATCCTAACCTGCTGTAGTGATTGTGTAGGGCCGTGGATTGCGGGGCTGCGAGACACTGTGTTGCGCTCAAAGAACCATGTAGGTACAGTGGCTGCTGGCGTCGATGATTGTTGGGTTGACTTCCGGTTTCTCATAGCTCTGCGTACAGCAGATCCATACTTTTTCGTGGCCGAATTGACCGAGTCGGGGGACGGAGATGTGGCCGACGGGCCATTGGGCGACGTTTGTTCGCTTTTGATGCTGTGGTCTTCTCTGACATCCCCTGGGGCTGTAGATTCTACATCATGAGGATCTTGGGGTGGTGACACGAGGCATCTTCTGGATAGATGGAAACGACGTGAGGGTGCGGATAACGGTGCGGAATAACGGCGATGAGCGACAAATCGACAGGGGCGCGCAATGGACAGCCGGACCTGTTGCATTGACGAATACATTCGGGACAAGGTCACCGGACTTGAGTGTATGATATCGCCGGGAATTGAGATATGCTCTAGTCGCGAGTGGCGCATAGGATGGACCCTGCGAGGGAGAAATACATAGTCACGTGATTGATATTTTCTACATTGTCAACTGGCAGGGAAAACGAGCTACAAACGATGTTCTATGCAATGAATTACAAGAGCTCATGCATGATCTTAGAATCAGCGCATAGCCACGCTATATAAAAGTCCAGGTACTCACTACAGTACACTGTAATGATCTTCAGCCAGGATGCTAAGTAAGTTCAATCCAAATGTTTACAGGCACATCAAGTTTATTCAACTATGTTCAGTCATTGGAAAGTATGTAAGTAAAATAATCCCAGAGGCAAATTGATCATCAGAAGGAAGGCAACGGAAATCTCTACACGGTTTTGCGCATTAAGAACAGGTCTGTGAGTTTACATCCGAGAATTTTTCATCACCTGATCAATTTGCCTTGGTTTCGTGTTCATGGGTATTAAGATACTATATCTGAAGAGCAATGTTAGCGAGAGCTCTTCCCAAGACATGATAGTGAATATGCATGGCAGAATGTTCTCAGACAAGATATACTGGCAAGTAGCAGACCAACCGGGAATGGAAGGTCCGAATTATCTCCGCATTGTCGATTTGGAGGGTAAAGAAGTAAAGGGTTTTGTCATCCTTGAACAGGGGATAAAGAACAATTGGGTACTCACAGATTGGTAAAGGTACCAGCACCTGATCTGTTGGTTAGTAGGAGCCATCATGCCACTGAGATGCAATCCACATCATGAGAGCACCCTAGAGCACACGACATAGCTCGATAAAAGGAGTAAAGACAGTGAACAGCTACTGCGGGCGTAATGTCTGAAAAGAAGAACAGAAGTAACTGGGGAGGAGAGTGAGGAAGACAAAGAAGAAGGAAGAAGAGAAGAAAAAAGTTGAAGAAAAAAGACTAGAGACTTACCACGTGACCTCCCCATTAGGCATAGCGCGTGATTGGATCAGACTGAGATGAAGAAAAAAGCCTCGCGTTTCCTGAGAAAGCACAGAGATGATTGATTTAGTCTGCAATCCCTTCATCATGCCATTGTAGCTGTTTTCATATCTTCTTTTTCCAGGAGATATTGATCGCGTTGTCGTCTCGGTTAGATCCTCCACCTACGGACCCGGATCCTCCGTCCCCAGTTCTCTCTCTCCCACCGGGCGATCATCCTTAATTCTTGAACTTATGGGCGCCAACTCCCCTACTAACCCTGTCAACATCAGTTTACATCTTCATCTTGGTGAGTGTCTTTCTATATCCGCTGCCCAGCCCCTCCCCCCTAACTACCCTGCCCCCCGGGCTTTCCCCCGACCTCCCTCTTATCACTCCCCACTGACACCCTTTTCTCTTCAGAAAAGTCACCGGTTAGCGGGTGAGTGACTTGCAGGCCCCGATCGATGCTTAAGCATCTCTGTTGAATACCGGAGTCACTTGCTACGTCTTGGCCCCGCTAAAGCGGCCTTCGCATCCTGGACGCGCTCCTTTCCTTGTCACGAATCGCCGCTCTTTCACTGTCGCGATCTGTTTGGAAGTCTCCCCTTAGTGGTGACTTCGTCGCTCAGCAATGATGATGACGCAGCCGTTCCCTGCCCACCAAGGCATGCCGCAGCATGGATTTCCCCCCGGCCACCCCATGGCCGGACAACATCCAAATGGACACCCGGGACCCGGAATGGTACAGCAAATGCACCCTGGTGTATCTGCACCAGGAGGACCTCAAGTGAGCCAAGCTGGTCCGATGATGGGTGGGATGCCCCCGGGCGCTGGGACGGCTGGTCCTGGCGGCCCCGTTCCCAATGCCCACGCTCTCTCCCACCTGAATCCCGCGCAGGCGCATATGCTTCAGGGCCAGCCTTTTCCTCAAAACTGTCAGTATCCAGCCTAATCATTATTCCTTGATACTGTGTGTGCGATATTGCTTGGATGGGTTACGCGATCGGCATCTTCCGCGGTGGATTATCGCCCCCCCGCTACATCCACATCTTTTGCAAAGACATCTTGCCGAGTCGCATGCTAACACTGTTGGCCATCCTATAGTCGCAAATAATCCGCAATTATTACAGCAACACCAACAGCAGCAGTTTATGCGTCAGCGGATGATGCTTCAGCAACAGCAGCAACACCAGGCACAGCAGCAACAGCAACAGCAGCAACACGGACTTCCTGTGTCATTACCCAATGGTACCCAAGGAATTAGTGCCGCCCAAATGGCTGCGATGCAAGCGAACCCCGGAATGCGACCAGTTAACATGGGAATGCACATGCAGCAGCAGCAAATGCCTCATGGCCAGCCACAGACCCTCCAGCAGCAGCAATTTTTCGCCATTCAACAGGCACAGCAACAGGCGCATCAGGCTCAGCAGGCGCAACAGGCGAATAACGGACAACCGGGCCAGCATACACCGCAACGGGCATCTGCGCAACCACCGAACATGCACGAAGCGCAGAGCGCCACTCCCCAGTCGCAGCATGGTCCACCACCGGGGAGCGGTACACCGCAACCCTCCCAGCCTGCTCAGACCCCCTCTAGCCAACCACCGCCATCGCAGGGACTGCCTCAAGGCCAGGCAACTCCGAACCCCCCGCCACAGCAACTGCCCCAGCAGCCAAATCAACCAGGACAGCCCGGTCCGCAGCAGACTCCTCAGGGCGCACAGCCCCAGCCAGGCCAACCTGGTCAGCCACAAGGCCCCCAACACCCACAGATGATGTCCCAGGAGGCTCAATTGAAAGCGCAACAGCACCAGAACGCCCTGATGATGCAGCAAAGGATGAAACCCACAGGACAGTCAATTTTGACTCTGTACAGCTATGCGGAGGTCTTGAGTAATTTCCAATCCCGGGGCGAGGCACATGATCTTTCATACTGGCAGACTTTCGTCGAGCGCTTCTATTCTCCTGGAGGTGTGTTGCGACAGGGTGTCTGGAACAACACCGCTGGGTCAAAGCAATTCGAAATTGCGACACCTGCCCTTGCGCGTTACTACCTGACCCAGTTCACCAGTGGAATTACTCAAATTCAGATGTGTGTGGAAGCTGCCCGTGAGAGGGAGTCTGGCAATGGAGGCCACATTGTAGAGAGCGGCAAAACCTCGTTCGTTTATTGGTTCAAGAATGAGTGCCAGGTACGTACTTCACGTCCTTTTTTTTGTCATATTATTCAATTGGCTAATTTTTCGTTCTAGCTATTTACCAATGGCACACTTCGCGCGTGGTTCGATGCCAACAACAGGCTTGAGATGCTTGATATCAATGTTGTCAATCATAACGAGTTCATCCCTCGGTCCCTGCTGCTGGCCATGGAGGCCGACTCGCAGAAGCAAAGCCCCAAGGTCCCCAAAAATGCAAAGCGCGCTCAGCAGAAGCCCGCACCATCATTATCTCTCCCGGACTCGATGGTCACCGCCAATGGTGTTCCTACCCCGGTTATGGGCTTCTTGGAGGTGGCCGAGACCATTTCTCAAATGCAGATGCTGTTCCAATTCTCGCAGTCAAACCCGCAGTTAACACCCCCTGATGCATTGCGGAATCTCGTCAACACTCTCCAAACGCAAAATCCCAACCCGGGCTTTGTGCCAGGCCCCATGAACCCGGGCATGCAACCTATGCAAAATGTTCGAGGCCCTAACATGAACGCCCCTTCGCAATTCGCCTCGCCTGCTATGGCTCATCTTGGCCTGCCTGGGCAACAAGGCTCGCCTCATCTGACTGGCTCAGCACATCCAAGCCCTGCTCAAAGCAACCTCGCTGGTCCTCCAGGAATGCAACCACCAATGCAGCCATCTCCGGCTGGTGTGAACAATAGTCCAAATGTAGGTGGCAACAAACGTCGCCGGGCAAGCACGGTCAAAATGGAGTCTGAGGATGGTGGTGGAGTCGAAGCTAACGGCGCACCCCAACAGGGCTCAGCGAAAGTGAAGGCTAGCCCTCGGGTGCCAAAACGACAAAAGGGCGCCGCCGCCTGATCATGTTGAAGTTCTTTTGCTTTTACTCGGTTTCTTTTTCATCCCCATTTCAGGCGACGTGGAATTGGCGTACGACTGGATACCTGGGCAAAGCATATCGCCCACCCTTGTTTGTTTATTCAATCGCCTTGAAAGATCTGCGCTTTCGGCACATGACGACTCAGTTCACAGTCCAAACGGGATATAATTGCATGTGACCTCACCATCATCCTCGCTAGGAGATGGCGCCAGGCCGCATCGATCCCATTTGACTCCGACCTAATGTACTCTATCTTCCTTTCAGCGTTTCCTTGGTTGGCTCGGGATAACCGCCTGACATTGCATGTTTTCACTTTTGCGTTCGGTTTCTTTTGATCCTTTTTCCATACTTGGGATTTGACGACTTCTGGTTTGTTCTTGTTTAGGCTTTAGCTATTCTTCGCTATTTCCTTACTTGTCTGTTCGTGAACAGACAGAATTATTGATATCCGTGTTTGGTGACTGAACCGGCGTCCGGTTTTGAAGTCTCTGTTTTGGGACGTCGTCTGCGTGCATTGGGGTGTTCCATTTGGCCTTTTGCTTGGTGGCCTTTGATCTTTTTTGACACTTTCCCATGGGGTTTGTCCTCTTTCTGCCGCTTTTTTGACGAATCTACAAATACCTGCTTTCTCATTATATGACTCGTAGTATCCAACATGCTAAATTTATTCGTATAGTAGATAGAATTCCCCACAAGTCGGCGAACTCCGTTCGGCATCGGCCAACTGTTGGCAGCTCGGCATTTGTTATCATTATCAGTTCCCCACCATTTCTTGAAAAACATTGCCCCTCCTTCTTTCTACCTTTACCATATCCCATAACAAATACAATCTCCAAAATGGCTCACTCTCACTCTCACGATGCTGGCGTTAGCCACTCCCACGATGATCCTTTCAACGGCCACGGCCACTCCCACGATATCCTCGATGGCCCAGGCTCCTACGTTAACCGTGAGATGCCACTGATCGAGGGCCGTGACTGGAAGGATCGTGCCTTCACCATTGGTATTGGCGGGTATGTATAGTTTACCAACTAGGGCATGGTCTGCGTGGTCCATGTTTATCGTCGAACATCCGCCTTTCGATATGTATAGACATAGGAAGAGACAATTGCTAACATCTGAACAGTCCTGTTGGATCCGGCAAGACTGCTCTGATGCTGGCTCTTTCCCGGGCTCTGCGTGATGAGTATAATATCGCTGCTGTCACCAACGATATCTTCACAAGGTAAGGAAACTGATATACCTACCCCATACCACGCTCAACCTATACCTCCAGCTCTATGCTACCACAACAAACCAAACCAAAATACTAACCACCCCAAAAAAACAGAGAAGACGCCGAATTCCTAACCCGCCACAAAGCCCTAGCCCCGTCGCGCATCCGCGCCATCGAAACAGGCGGCTGCCCCCACGCCGCCGTCCGCGAAGACATAAGCGCCAATCTCCTCGCCCTCCAGAAACTCCAAAAACAATTCCAAACAGACCTTCTGCTTATCGAGTCTGGTGGCGACAACCTAGCAGCGAACTACTCGCGCGAGCTGGCCGACTTCATCATCTACGTGATTGACGTTGCGGGCGGTGATAAGGTGCCCCGGAAGGGCGGGCCTGGAATCACGGGGTCTGATCTGCTTGTCGTGAACAAGATTGATCTTGCGCCTGCTGTTGGTGCTGATTTGAGTGTTATGGAGCGGGATGCGAAGAAGATGCGTGAGGGCGGTCCGACTGTTTTTGCTGTTGTTAAGGATGGGAAGGGGATGGATCATATTATTAATTTGATTATTAGTGCTTGGAAGGGTAGTGGTGCTTATGAGGAGAGTTTGAGGAGGTGGAAAGAAGGTGCTGTTCGGGGTTCTGGGAGTGTGGATGAGTAGAGTAGAGAAGAGAAGAGAAGAGAGGATCTGTAGTATATGAATTCTGAAAAGGATTATGGCAGGACTCGAGGGTTATGCAATTGGATTCAATTCAGTTCAATTCAATTCAATATATTCAATATATTCATTGTAATGTTGGAAAGTAGATGGTACACACTCGTGAAATGACTGCTTTTTTGCCCGAATACAAACATATATTCCCCAAGAAACGCCTGGAATGCAGCTGTCGCCAAATCTCCGACAAATATGTCACAGAAGCCGTGTGTGGGCTGGGTATCTGGGTGCTTTTTTGGTAGGTTGGTTACCTCCCTACTCGACAAGAATATGCCAAGCAGGCAAGAAACGAAACAAGCGATCTTATTTGGCGAACCGGGACAGAGCTGGTCCCAGATCTTGACGCTCCTGCTTAAGTCTGTCCTTCGTGCGAGCGGCATGTTCCTTGCGCAATGTCTCGGCCTTGAGACGCTTCTCGTCGATAACGTTGCGGCCTCCCTTCTTGCGAAGGTACTTGCGCAGGGCACTGTTGCGGCCACGACCGCGGTTCTTGAGCTTCTCCATGTGGTCTTCCTTCAGTTCGGGTCTGCGCTCTTCCTGGACCTTCTTGTCGTTTATAGTGTCGAGCTTTCCGATGATGTTGGGGTCGAGCGAGATCATATCGGGTTGCAACTTGGTAAGCAGAGAGTGAACCTCGGCCTCCTGGCGCTGCTTGACGTTCTCGTAAGGGTTGGCTTCCAGAGAGTCGAAGTTGGGCTCTCCGGCGCCGGGGACGATAATGCTGGCGAATCCTTGGTCGTGTCCGACACCAAGGACATCTTCGTATGGGCACCAGCGGACATTCTCAATGCGCTGGCCGTCTCCACCCCAAGCCATGTATGGGCTCTGCACCTTGCCTTGGTCAGCTGTGGCGGCGTCGAACAAGCCTCGCCAGACGCTCATTTGGGTGCCCCAGCCGACAGCAGTCAGGCCGCGGTCACTGATGGCGACTGATGCGCCGGGCTGGTAGCAAGAGTATGAGTGTACCTCACGGTACATGCGGATATCCCACACATTCATCTTCTGGTCCTGGCCTGTGGACACCATATATCGGCCCTGGCGGTCCATCGCCATTGACCGGACGGGACCCTGGTGAACAAGAGCCTTGACAAGTGGGGTTTGAGAGTTGGGAGACCATAATGTGACAGTTCCATTCTGGTGTCCAACATGCATAATGGCGTTCCATGGGTTCTGAGCGAGAGCTGTAGGCTTGCCTAACCGGGTGGACAGCTCGGCAACGGTTTGGCCGGTCGAGGTATCGGTGTATTTGAGGTGACCGCTCATTTGCTGCAGACGTATTAGCGGAAAACATAATACTCAGTAGTAGAGAGAACTTACAGCGCTTGCAAGGAGGAAATGATAGGGCAGGAACTCGAGGAACAATGGCTCCAGGTGCTTGCTAAGACAGTGGATCTCAGTACCCTGGTGGTCGTAGATATAGGTGTGCTTCTTCTGCGCAACAGCAAAGTACTGGTTGTTATGCAACCAGCGGGCATCCCGCACAGTTTCGTTCAGCTGCAATTCGCAACCGAGCTTGCCTTCGCGCCAGTCCATCGTCGCAACATGTCCCTTTCGTCCAGCAAGCAGCAGATCACGTCCGTTCCGTGAGTAGTCCATGCGGTAGGGGCCCATGTCGGTGAGCTTCAATTCGAATCCCTTCTTTGCGGTCTCAATTCCAACGCTTGCCTTGATCTCATCTTGGCGAACCTTGTATGTCCGTTCGAGTTCGGCTTCGGGTTCGAGAAATCCTTCAGTGTGCTCAAGTAGAATCTCGGCATCTTGCGCTTGCATCACAGCCTGCTTGTGCTTGTATTCCTGTCTCTTGAGGTTTGAGCGCAACTTCTTGTCTCGCGCGGTTTTCACATTGTTGCCTTTGCCTCGTCCGTATGTTTTCTGGGCTTCAGCCAGTCTCAGCTTGGCTTCATTGTCTCCCGTGGGAGCAACAGCCATTTTCGAGGATAAATCGGCCATTTTCGAAATCTTTGTGAGGTAACCCAACGTAAAGATCCAACGGTGGTTGAGAAGCTCCCGAAAAAAATGTCTTTTTGCCCGAAAGGTTGCCAAGACTTGGACTCACCGCTCGCTTATCCTCCACTGGCGAATTTTGTTTTCTTATCGGTTTTCCTTTTTTTCCGCGAACACTTCGTGCTTTGATATTGCATTTGGGAGCATTGTTTTGCCCTAGGATCTCTGACTATCCTCACATTTCAATCTGGACTCTCTCCCATTTCGTTTCAAAGGGTCAAGTGCCAATATGGCGCCTTCCCAGACGGTGCACCACCACCGGTCCACCACCAAGGTTTCGCACAAGCCCTACAAGAGCAAACATGCCTCCAAGAGTGCCTTGAAAGACCAGGCTAAAGGTATGATTGTGTTAATATGCACAATAATTTGCACATATTAACATATTTCAACTTAGGCAAAATCGAAGGTGATGAGCGGGGCTCACGCAAGACACCCCACCAACAGCTCAAGTCGAAACTCGATCGCCGAAACACCGCCCGCCAAAGGCAGGCAACGAAGCAGCAGGACCGGGCCCAAGCTACCAGCATTTTCGCCGGCCAGAGCGGTGCTCCCCGCCATGTCGCAGTTGTGCCATTGTCCCCCGATATCGACGTTGCCGCCGCTATTACCTCCCTTAACGAGAGTGTCGATGTTGCGTGCGAGGTCTCGCCCGATGGACCTACCCGCGTGCGCATTGATAGATTCCGCCAGAGTGTGCAGTATGTTCCGGCCAAGTTCGACTTGATTAGCGCCCTGGATGTGTGCCGTATGGCCGATTTCGTTATGCTGGTGTTGTCTTCTGAAGTTGAAGTTGATGATGATGGAGAGATGATGTTGCGCTCGATTCAGAGCCAGGGTATCTCGAATGTTGTGACCGTTGTTCAGGGTCTCAACCGCGTTGAGCCTCCCAAGAAGCGCCCTGGAGTTGCTGCTTCGTTGAAGTCTTTCATCAACCACTTCTTCCCGACTATTGAGAAGGTCATGTCTCTTGATTCTCGACAGGAGTCCTCCAATGCCATCCGTTCGCTCTGCACTGCCACCCCCAAGGGAATCCGCTGGCGTGATGATCGCAGCTGGATGTTTGTCGAGAACATCCAGTGGCCCGAGTCCAACCTGGAAGTTGTGGATGACGTCGTTGTCACCGGTGTTGTTCGTGGAAAGGGCCTGAAGGCTGACCGTATTGTCCATCTTCCCGGCTGGGGCGATTTCCAGATTGATTCGATCACTGCTGCACCACTAGCAACCACCAAGAACAAGAAGGACGATGCGATGAACGTTGATACCAATGAGACCACACAAGTTTTGGACACCCCCTCAGCAGACCAGGATGATATGGCCACCGTCGCCCCTGAAGAAATCGATATGGTCGATGATGATATGGTCTCGATGGCCGAAACCGAGAAGAAGGGTGTTCTGCTGGATGACTATCACTACTTCTCTGATGACGACTCACACATTCCCGCAACACCTAAGAAGTTGCCCAAGGGGACTTCAAAGTACCAGTCGGCTTGGTATCTCGAAGATGTCTCAGACTCCGGATCCGACGTCGACGACGAAGATGAGCCCATGGAAATGGACACCGCCGGTGCGCCAGAGGATGGTGTGTTCCCTGACCACCAGGATGCTATGACCGAAGGTGGCCCCTCAGAATACCCCCAGTCCGAGATGTTCCTCGACCCATCTCCAGAGGACGAGGCCCAAGAACTGGCTGCCTACCGTGCCAGCCGTAAGACTGAGGCAGAGGAGGACCTCGAGTTCCCCGACGAGATCGAATTGCACCCCAACGTTTTGGCCAGAGAGCGTCTGGCCCGATTCCGTGGATTGAAGAACCTCAAGCTCAGTGCCTGGGAGACATCCGAGGATCGTCCTTACGAGCCTGAGGACTGGCGCCGACTGCTGCAATTCGCTGATTACAAGGGTTCCAAGAACCGCATCCTGAGAGAGGCTCTGGCAGGTGGAGTCAACCCCGGCATTCGGGTCGATGTGCACCTCCGCGCAGTGCCCTCCATTTTGCGCAACAAGCCCCAGCCGCTTTCACTCTTCTCGCTGCTCCGCCACGAACACAAGCAGACTGTGGTCAACGTTAACATGTCCCTAAACTCCAGCTACGAGAAGCCCCTCAAGTCCAAGGAGCAGCTTGTCGTCCAATGCGGTCCTCGCCGTATGATCGTCAACCCCATCTTCTCCGCAGCCGACAACACACCGAACAACGTCCACAAGTTCGACCGTTTCCTGCACCCTGGCCGCAGCGCCATCGCCTCCTGGATTGGACCCGTTACCTGGGGTGCAGTCCCCATCCTCGTCTTCAAGAACAAGCAAGTTGAGGACCCCGAAGAGATGGATACCGCCGATGCCACAGAGGCTATTGACATGGACCGCCTTGAGCTGATCGGTACCGGTACCGTCGTTGCACCGGATCAGAAGCGTGTCGTTGCCAAGCGCGCTATTCTCACTGGTCACCCCTACAAGATTCACAAGAAGGTCGTTACCATCCGGTACATGTTCTTCAACGCCGAGGACATTCAATGGTTTAAGGCACTCCAGTTGTGGACCCGCCGTGGCCGCAGCGGATACTTCAAGGAGAGTTTGGGAACACACGGTTACTTCAAGGCCACCTTTGATGCCAAGATCAATCCGCAAGACTCTGTGGGTATCAGTTTGTACAAGCGTGTTTTCCCTCGCAAGGCTCAGCCTTTGGAGGCGATTTCTGCCTAAGCTATTGACTTGGGCTCTGGGGAAGTGGATGATATGATACCATTTGACTGAATTGATTACACGACGATGAGAACAGCTCCGTTGTTGAAGGAGTCTGTCATGATACACCAAAAGTACATATAGACCCAGGCATCTTAAAATGATGAATTACGAATTTCCTGATCTTCATTCCGTACAATTTTAGCCTATTCATGTTAGTCGAGATCATATACTCCAAGCATTTCCATAGTGAAATGACTTTGGAACAAGTCAGAGGTCAGGAAGAAACGGGTCATTGTCAGAAGATTCAATAATCTGTATTCATTTCCAGAACAGTACAAGTGAAAAAGAACAATTCAAACAGAAGCCGAAACTCGAGGACTCAATATTCCAAAGACGTCACGCGCGGGGAATCAATAACTCAATCGCCGTCTACGAAAAGTCCTCCTCAGCCTCTTCAATGTTATTCTTGATGCGCAAAAGAAGAGTGGTTTTCCACTTGTCTAGCTTGCTAAGCTGGTCAAACTGGAACAGCTTGTCAGCGAAGCCCTCCTGGTCACCACCCTCGACAGCCTGGGTCAGGTCCACGAGTAGCTGGTGCTCTCGTGTGGAAGCAAAACTGGGATCAAGCTCTCGGTATGATTCAAGGGCACGATTTGTCTCAACCAGGTCCTGTAAAGATGTGATAAGTATTATTCTTGACTGAAGGGGACGGGAGTAACGTACCTTCGTGGCAAGATGGCAAATACCAGCCTTGAGGAGGTAATCCTTAACTGACCACCTCATCAAGTTGTTGTTGATAGAGGTCCGGCCGATGCGCTCGTAATTAGTGATGGACTTGTAGTAGTCGCCGTCCAGGGCGGACAAGTCTGCCACCTTAAGGTAGTGCTTGTTTGCGAGACTATAGTATGACGTCGATGTTAGCCGAATCCCCTTTTACAAGCATACAAAGCTCAGAATGGATATGAGATGCGTACGCTTCGGCATTATCACCCTCGAACCACTCGGCAGCCTTCTCATACGAGTCAAGCGCCTTCTTCATATCTCCGAGCTCCACCTCATACACCTCGGCAAGATATTGCTGCTGCGTCGCCGCACGTCGCAGGTTTCCTCGTAGTACGTAGTGCTGGATAGCACTAGAAAGAACACGTGCTGCATCCTCAGGGTCTGACTTGCGGTAGACCTTGAAGGCTTCCTGGAGGGTATTGGCGGCGTCGTCAGGTTCGTTAAGGTTCTGGGTCTGGATAGAGGCAGCTTTCTCGAAAGCCTGACCGGCCTCCTTGTCTGTTTTGAAATCAACATATATCAGTAACCAGGTTTAGCTATCGCATCAAATAGCACATCAAGTGGTGTTGAGCAGGCGGCGGGGTATCTCACTCATTTTCTGTACTCGGAATGCATTTGCAGCCTGGGTATACAGATCTGCGGCATTCTCGTACTTCTCTGACCGTCCTCCAAACCAACTGAAACCGCCAGAGGCGCCGGAGAGCGCTTTGTCGGCCTATTTCACCGCAAGAGCGAGGTCATGGTTAGCTATTTGCACTTTCGTCATTGCTTAGGTCTCCATGCAAACAAGGCGGGGGATCAAAGGGGAACATGGCGAGCACGGGGGCGTACTTTTTGGAGCAGAACACGGGGATCTTGAGTCATGTTGAGTTATGTTAAAGAAGAGCAGATGTTAGAAGGAGTGTGGCCAACGGCTCTATGAGAGCATCGATCGGCGGTCCCGCTGGAGGCGGTGTCCCTTTATTTTTCGGTCTCCGCCTGAGCTCTTGTCTTCACTTTGATATTGCACTCTGCTTGCTGCATTTCCAAATATCTTTGACTTATATCACATTCTGACGGGTTATTTGATTGTTTTATCTTTGCAATGGCTTCCTTACGCGCTGCTGCTCGGCTGTCCAAGTCGCTGCGTCCTTCATGCCGACTTAACATCAACGTCTCTCGCTGTTATTCCTCCGGAAAATCCGCTGTTGCTGACATCGAGTCTATTCTTGGCGAGCCAAACTGGTCGGTCCGATCATTGCTTCCCGACCCAGCTTCAGGACCATCTGCATCCGAAGTGGTGACGCCGAAACAACTTCATCACCTATTGCGCATCTCGGCACTTCCTCAACCTGCCAACGAAGAAGAAGAGCAGACAATGCTGAAGACACTCGAGTCTCAGATTCACTTTGTCAAGGAGATTCAGCTCGTTGATACTACTGGTGTCAAACCGCTTCCTAGCATTCGCGACGAAAGCTCTGCTGCAGTTGAGGAGAATACTATTGGCCTGGAACGGCTCAAAGGGGCTCTGCTCAAGGAACAAGTCTCTGGAAGACGCAGAAGAATCCAGCGTATTCCAGGCGAAAAGAATATTCACCCAGATGGGACCGCTTGGGATGGTAATGCGCTTGGCTCCGCTACGAAGACAAAGGGCAAGTATTTTGTCGTTGAGATCGGCAATTGAATCCGTCTTGTCTATCTCTGGGCTACTGGATCTATATCAGACATGTGCCTTCATCATGAAGCCAAGCAAAAGTACATATGTTTGTCTGTCTGCCTTGGGCAGAAATCCTGAGTCAGCTGGCCCCCAAGCTGGAGCTCTATGACAACATCGCCCCTCTCCAACGACTTTGCTCAGCTTCTGCTCGTTCTGAGGTTGTCAACCTGTCCTCTACACCATTTGGCGCCAATGTTTAAAACTTTGAAAGAAAAACAAACGGCATTGTTCGATTCCAAGCGATCCAACAACAATGCCTCGGAAAGCGACCGCGGCCAAGATTTAAGCTCCATCTTGGATCGGTCGCAACGTGCTGACTTGACCATTCTCGTTGCTGAGGTTGCTGAGTCTATGCGAATTAGTGTCTTGGAAATCTTCGAAAACCAAACACCCAATTCAAAGTCAGACTCAAAAGATGAGCCGCGTACTCCGTCGATTCCACGCAAGCCTCTTCCTACCGAGGAAACCGACGAAGACACCCCGCCCCTGCCCCCGAGGCCCAGCAACGAGAGTGCAGGGAAGGGTGGCAGTCCACGAACTGGGGCTAGCAAGCCACTAAAACCGCAAGCAAAGATCACTGCACTTTCTATTTTTGAGGACTGGCGGGATTCTGTACTGTTGCGGATCGGCGAGGTTGTCAATAAAGATGACGATGATGAAGGACATCAAGTCTCCGAAGAAATGCAGAAGGCTGCAAAGTCTGACGAGATTCCCTTTGAAGGCGATAGAGATAGCCTGGAAAAGTTACAAGAAATCTATCACCCCGTGGAGACGCCTCTGGTCAAACTTCCAAAGGCAACACGATTACTCATTGTCCATTCGCTTCTTCTGTTGATGCTCAGCTTGAAACATTACAGCGCCTACTCCCGAGTTTTGATGTTGAATGTCGCGTCCAGTTTGAACATAGATATCAACGTGTTGAACGAAGACGAAGTCAAGGTTGCCCGTGGTCTGCTAGATACGGCTTTAGCGCTCTCAGACCAGGAGCCCAAGAAAGAGCCCAAGAAAGACGACATGAGGAAATGGAAGGTCGGCATCGCGTCTGTAGCTGGTGCTGCCCTTATCGGTCTCACTGGTGGGCTTGCAGCTCCTTTAGTGGCTGCAGGCCTTGGAACTGTTATGGGTGGGCTGGGTCTCGGTGCTACTGCCGCTGCTGGATACTTGGGTGTCCTCGCCGGTAGTAGTGTTGTTGTTGGCGGTCTCTTCGGTGCTTACGGAGGCCGCATGACTGGTCGCATGATGGACAAGTATGCCCGTGAAGTTGACGACTTTGCGTTTCTCCCTATTCGCGGACAACGGTCTCGAGATGAAAAAGATAGCGAAGCTGCTCGGCAGGATCATCGGCTACGGGTCACTATCGGTGTCACCGGATGGGTCAAGGAAGAAGCGAACTTTACTGTCCCATGGAAGGTCATTGGCTCCAATTCAGAGGTGTTTGGTCTTCGCTGGGAGATGGAACCGCTGATGAACTTGGGCAATGCAATTTCAGCCCTTGTAACCAGTGCCGCATGGTCAGTTGCCGGACGTGAAGTCCTCGCCCGTACTGTTTTCCACACACTTATGAGTGCGGTGATGCTTCCCCTTGGTCTTTTGAATGTTGCTGGCGTTGTCGACAATCCATTCAGCGTCGCCAAGTCTCGCGCCGATAAAGCAGGCGAGGTGCTAGCCGACGTTCTCATCAACAAAGCTCAGGGAGAACGACCTGTGACCTTGATCGGGTATTCTCTCGGATCTCGCTTGATCTTTTCTTGCCTCCAAACTTTGGCTAAACGAAATGCATACGGCATTGTCGAGTCTGTCATTATGATGGGATCACCTACCCCTTCCAACGCGGAGCACTGGCGTCTGATGCGCAGCGTCGTGAGCGGCCGTGTCGTGAATGTCTTCTCTGAGAATGATAATGTCCTCGCTTTCCTCTACCGAACCAGTAGTTTGCAGCTTGGTGTCGCCGGACTGCAGAAAGTTGAGGGTGTTCCGGGTGTTGAAAACCTCGATGTAAGCGAAATGGTTAGCGGCCATCTACGCTATCAATACTTGCTGGGAAGAATCCTCACCCTCACTGGGCTACAGGATCTGGACGCCAACGAAATTGAACGAGAAGAAACTGCACTTGCCATTGAAGAGGAGCAACAGGAGAAGGAACTGCAACAGAACCAGCGCGAGGCTGGTGTTAAAGACCCGAAATCATCTGCTGCCCAGGAGACTTTGAACAGCCAGGCAGGATTCGGAGAAGATGCACGGCTGCAAAAGCAGGTCGAGATGCAGACTCAGGAGAATATGACGAATCATCGGATTCAAATGCTTGATATGAACGATGATGATTACTCGACACCTTTGAAGGACGATCCTTTGAAACATTCTGCTCTCTAGACGTGAAACAACATCCGAAATACAGGTTATCGGCCAAGCCAGTTTGCAAATTGGTCTCCAATACCAACATACATTGGACAATTTTTTATTCATGTTGAAGTTATATGTTAATTCAACTGAACACATTCTAGAGCCAACCTCATTTATACCCCTGACTTCTGTCTCAACCCCTGCTTCCTGAATCTACCGTAGTAATAACGCGCTACAACGACTTCATCGGTGTTTGTGCAGATTGGAGGTCGCCAAGAACAGCCCCAGGGTCTAAACGAATACAACGTCCCGCCGTGGATCTACCTGCCGTAACTATAGGACAAAGGCCGCCCGGCTGTCATTTGTATAATCTGATTATTCATGAGTATGACGGGGCCGAACAATGGATTCCCTTTCCATTCGCCGCTTCGCTAGCCGGGCTAATCACAATATCAACCCAGATCTTTAGCATCATCCACACCATCGAATCCAAGAACAACAAAGAGCTGGACTCGATGTTCAGGGAGGCCCACGCTGTACGTGGCATACTATGCCAGATCCAACAGATCGTACAATTTCAGTCAGTGAAGGAAACCAAGAACTCTGAGTGGCTTGATGCCCTTGATTCTATACTGGTCGATTGCAGCAATACTTATCTACAGCTACAGAAGTACTTACAGGAATTTGTCTCGACTTCAAAGCTTGCTACATTAGAGAAGAAGGTCAAATGAACGGTGAAAGAGAAGGTATTCAGGACTTACTGAGGATGATAGAGAGATAGAAATTTCGGCTGGTTGTTATCTGTTCAAACGAGGTATGCTGCTTCGCAATTTGATCAATTAGTCCGCTCACAGGTAGGTTGAGTATAACCACAACGGATATTGAGGACGTTCTCATTCAAGTTCAGAAGAAAGTTTTGCTAGCACTATCTATGCCTCCTGCAGTTCGGACACCCTTCTCGTGGAGAAAAAAGTTAGCAAGTTTCCAGACAGAGAACCAAAGTTCTCAAGCGAGCGACTCCAAACATGTTTTATCTGACCTGAATGGCGGTGATAGTTTGCCTGTATCACACATCAACCCAGGACCGAAACCACTGGCTGGACAGACCCCGGGGGGGGGGGGGGGGGGGGTTTGGTATAAACCAGGACGAAGGCAAAGAGCCCCTGATCTAAACAGCTCGAGACTTGTTCGCATCAGTGAGATGTGAGAGTCTTGCCTTATTGGCCATTTTTCATTCCGTACCTGACTGCGACGTTTGCAGGTCTGTCGGCCCGAACAAGATCAGCCTGATCTGTTCTTGGAAGCGGCACCTAGCAAGTGAGATGCTAACACTTATACGGGCACATATTATTCAAAGAACCAAATCCCAGGGATCTGCTCATACAGCTTGAAGAATGTTTGTTTCTTTCTCTCCGCGATCTAAAGTAGATAATGACACTCAACATTCATATGGTGAGATGTTTGATATTTGGCAACGTGAATTATGTGTTAGATTGAGCACCACCCGATTAGGTGGTAGTTCTGTTAAGGTGGGCGTTATGTCGTAGAATAATCGATATACTATAAGGTGAGCGTGTTGTGCTGTGAGGTGCACGTGCGAGAGAGGGAAGAAAAGCGAGCAACCTGACGATTGTGATAAAACCTCAATAGTTGTACGTACATCAAGAAACACCGATTAGCTCGATCATACCGTCAAGGCTTAGCAACGTGAACAATAATCTTGCCCCTAGCCCGGCCAGACTTCAGCTGCCTGACAGCCTCAACAACACCCTCAAGCTCATAAGCAGTATCCAGCTGAACCTTGACATCCCCCTTTTGAACCCACTCTCCAAGCTGAGCAAGATCCTCCTTGTTATTCTTAGTGACAAAAATAACATACCTCCTCTTTCCACCGCCGAGGAAACCCGGCAAAAGCATGCGTTCCACAAAAGTGCCCACACCCGGAGCTCCAACCTGCACAAAGGTCTTCCCAGGAGCTAAGAACCGATCAGACTGGCGATAGAACGCGGCAGGGTACCCAATATGATCAACAATATGATCAAAGACAACACCCCTCTCACCAAGAGCCGCAACAAGATCCTCCTCGACGGTATAATCAATAACCTCATCAGCACCAAGCCCACGACAGAACTCAACATTCTTCGTCGAACACGTAGTCGTAACATGGCACCCCATCACCTTCGCAATTTGAATAGCGAAGATTCCACATCCACCCGAACCGCCATTAAGAAACACCTTATCACCCGCACTGACATACCCTTTCAACGATTGATACGCCGTTTGCCCAGTGACACCGAGCGTAGCGGCGTGATCAACCTCCACGCCTTCCGGCAAATGAACTAGGAAGCTTGCCGGTGCGACGATAAGCTCGGCTAGGGACCCGAATTGGCAGGGCTTGCCTAGATTCCCGTAAACTAGCTGCTCTGGCGACAAATCCGTTGCGTCAGGTCCTGTTGCCACTACCCGGCCGCAGAAATCCATTCCTGGAGAGGCGGGTGTGCCGATCAGTAGCTTTGGAGCTAGGAAGCCTAGTTCTGGGACCTTGTAGTCCGCTGGGTTTAGGGATGCTGAGAGGACTTTGATTAGGACATCGTCGTTACGGAGTGCTGGTGGGGTGCGGGCTTCGAGGGTGAAGGTGAGGTTGTGCTCGAGGCCGTTCGTTGTGTCGCTGTATAGCCAGGCTTTCATTGTGGATTTTTCTGCTGCCATGTTCTAGTGTACACTTGGAGATACAGAGATGGGGAAAGAGAGAGGGTTGGGGTGGCCACTTTTTTTTGGAGACCCGCAATGACTTCACTATCTTTCTTATCGGGTAAACATTGGAGATTTGAATTGATGGATGTGATGCCATTCCTATTTACTTCTTCTGCAAGAAGGTCAAAGCACCGAGCGCATATGCATCGACACCAGTCTTCAATGTAGGTTGAATAACCGGCGCAAAGAAAGGCGAGTGATTACTAGGCAGCGTATCCTGAGTGCCCTTCTTCACAGCCTCATTCCAAGTCTCAGGGTCAGTACCACCAAACATCCACATAACATAAGGAGCCCCCACAGCAGTAGCAAGCAAAGAAAAGTCCTCACTTGCACTAGGAGGTTCCATATCAACCAGATCATCTCCAAAGTAGGGCCCGAAAGTCTCCTTCAGCGCATCAATAGTCTTCCCATCATTAATCGTCGACGGCGTGGAGAAAGTAAGCTTAATCTCCGGCTCACGCTCGACACCGGCAGCCTGACACTCAGCATGAATAATGCGATGAATAGACGCGCAGATGCGCTCCCGCACCGCGGCATCGAAAGTCCGCACATTCAATTGCAAGTCCAAATGCGCAGGAATAATATTGTGCGATTGACCCGCGTGGATACTGCCAACAGTAACAACCGCCAATTTACCAGGCGTCACCTCCCGCGACACAATAGACTGCAGACGTGTCACGATCGAAGAGCCCAGAACAATCGGATCGATGGTCGTCTGAGGCGCCGAGCCGTGCCCGCCACGTCCGAATATCCGCACGTCGTATGCATCAGCTGCGGTCAAGAGGGGCCCGGCGCGCAGGTTGACCGTGCCGGCGCGCATGCGCATGACGTGCTGCGCGAGGACGAGATCCGGCTTGGGGATCTTATCGTAAAGACCGTCGTCGAGCATGGCCTTTGCGCCGTCCAGATGTTCTTCTGCCGGCTGGAAGAGGCAGATCAGGGTTCCGCTCCATTCGTCGCGGGCGGCGTGCAGGAGGCTCGATGCTGCCATGAGGGATGTGACGTGGGTGTCGTGGCCGCAAGCGTGCATCACCGGTTGCTTTTTGCCCTCTGAGTCTCTGGCGATTACTCTACTGGCATATGCTAGGCCTGTTTGCTCTTCTACGGGTAGGGCGTCCATGTCACCCCGCAGTAGGATTGTTGGGCCGGCGCCGTTGCGGAGGACGCCTGCGACGCCGTGGCCGCCGATCTTGGTGTGCACTTCATAGCCGAGGGCTTTGAGATGATCGGCGGCCTTTTTGGCGGTTTCTTCTTCTTCGCCTGATAGTTCTGGGTGGGCGTGTAGGTGTTGGTAGAGGTCTTCGAATGACTTTAGGTCTGGGCGGTAGCGATTGATGACGTCGCCCAGCGCATTCTTATCTTCTGCGAAGGGTAAGTTGGGAGTAAATGGGTGAGAGGGGGTCTTCATACCTCTTAATTGCATGTTGGCGATGTGTGAGGTGAGAATATGGAAGTCTCTCGACCCTTATAGTGTTAATTGATAACAGCTCGGCAAACGCCCCCCCCCTAAGTCAATTCCCCGCATCCTCGCCAATTCTTGGTCTGTTCCGCGTTGTCAACAAATTGCCGATGAACTAATTTTATTAGATCTGCTCCACTGGTCCCTTGCCAATCAGATTGACTTGCGCTTGATATCGGCAATGGTTTCCGGACACCATCGGATGAATTCGCATTGACTTGCTTGTTTGGCTCCAGAATCGGGGCGAACCTTCCAAGTGTGCTAGAGTACATGAACACGGAATACTCGGCTGCTTCGGCGAATTTCATTATGTCCTCTGCATGCCCTGATATTTATAGATTGTACTGTCTTGATTCTACGCAAGTCGAAGACTATATAAACCCCACGTATATCTGAGGGAGGGGCAATGTGTGTACTGCGTGTGTTGATAATTGAGGGCTCATTCCAATCTCTCGTTCATCTCTTGCTTTGATTTGAAGAATATGTTAATTATCGATGCAAAAGTGCCCGGCTTTGGCCTCGGGTACAAGAGAAGCGAGGGCAAGACTTCGTATTGACCTTCAAGGTATAAGTATGGTCAAAACTTTGCAATTGCCAGCCTATTTGAATAAAACCTAGAAGCGGAGTAGGAAAAGAAGCAAAGACCAGAGCCGGATGAGGAAGGATGATTTATTCTTGTAGTGACCAACACGCTCGAGGCTTCTTGTGGTCAAACCCCCTGGTCTCGGAAGTCCAGAAGCGTGATTGGACTTTTGAGATAGTCTTGTAGTATCACATATCCAGGTCTTTGGGACACTCAAAACCATCACTGGTGGCTCGGTGGAGTAGAGCGGACTCCGTGTACCAGCAAGAGCGGGCAACATATAAACTAAATCTCACTGATTTATCAAGTCCAGTCTGCGTTTTATCCGCTGTCTCAAGTCACGAGAGGCGGAATCAGGGGTGAACTTGCCTATATAATACAAAAGTGTCACTGGCTCTTATCTCATTAGTCCTATGAACTATGGCTCTGATATCAAAGCAGTAGATAGACTGACCATGAAAGACAATGATAGATGATCTGGTTGCCATTTTGTTATCGCGATTTCTCAATCGTTTCTGTGGATTGGATTCAAGCCCGACATATTGAACAGCTTCCTCTGCAAGAATATGAACATAGTCATTGTATGTGATTGAGAGGCGGGGAGTCAAGGGAGTGAGCTTAGAAAGTAGAGAAATCCTGGATTTGGGATAGGAGATGATACGGAAACCACCTGCATGGCTCATGGCCAAGAAAAGATGCCAGATTCCTCAGGACTTACATTCGAAGTGTATTGGAATGATCTAGTGCGTGAGAAAATCTAAAAGAATGTGCGAGATAACAGACATCAACGAAACATACTGCTGCCTTCGAAGATAGGCCGATCACTACTCCAAACAACAATCAAGGCAGAATATCAAACTGAGGGGTCAAACCCCTTACAATCAGTCATCTACGGTTTCATTCAGCCTAGGTGGCAAACAAGATCAGTTTCAATCCCGAAACGAGGTATGGAATAAATTACATATCTCGTGCCAGAATAGATCCGCAACAGTGATCCACGGCAACATAAAACTACAGGGTATCAGGACCTCGAAGAAACAACAGCCAATCCCTGAACCCAGCCAAACACACAGATTGATAATCAGTATTATAAAGCACAGATTCTGTCTAGTCTAGAATATAGTCAAAACCCGGCCGGATGATGCAGCCACCCCAGACCAAGTAAAACAAAAAACCAATAAAACCCGCCGAATCCAGTGCCCAAAGCCTCTGACGACGAATCAAGAAAGAAATGGCCAGGTGACAATCCTCAGAAAATCAGTTGAAGTCTACACTCGTCAAGCCAAAGACCATGTTCAGCTGAACAAGAAACCTTAGCAAGCCCTCACGACACTAAGGCGATTTCTGCCTTGCGCTCGGATCTAGTCAAGCCACAAGCTTCAGGGTCTGACATGGGGCCATTTGCTTTTGCTTTTTGGCCATTTCCAAGATGTCTGCCTGTACAACTTGTGAGTTCGCGTATTATTGCCAGATTATTGAGTTATAGAGTGTGCATTGTCAAAAAAAAAAAAAAAAAAAAACAAGTAAATGAATGCCATTGGGTCAGTTCGTGCACATTTCGTTGCGGCCCGCCAGTGGAGAATACACTAACAACGCAACCACTCACGTTGCAGGATATCGGCGGCTCAAAAAATTCTTCCACAAAAAAAAAAGAAACGCTCACTCGAGGACGGTGTTTAGGAATAGCCGAACGCGGGGGTCGAACCCGCAGCCTTAAGATTAAGAGTCTTACGCTCTACCGATTGAGCTAGCCCGGCCGGGCTGTTGAAGGACGATGCACTTTGAGAAACCATATTTGCGTTAAGGGTTGTAGTGCGCCTATGTAAATATAAATATGAATAAGGTATGCGCCCGGGTGCAAGGGGTGGATGTCAAGTAAGTATCGGAAAATTGTTGTGAGAAAAAAAGACCTGCATGCTTGAAATAGGAATAGACATGGTAAAAAAAGGTCCAAATAAAAAAAGAACAGTCTGTCCTTGAGATAGCGCTGATCTGGACTTGGGAGGTCAGACCCCCCCTCTCCCCTTCCCCCCCCCATGTCAGTAAGCGGACTGGTGCCTGCGAAGGCAGCAAGAAGACAGGTCCAGAAGGATGGAGGATTTGATCTCGCGCGCGTCAAGCGACACAGACAGAGATATGGAAAGAGCTGGAATTGAAAGTGGTTGTTGAGGATTCAGGGTCCGAGGGTGGGAGTGACATGCGAGGGATCCCTCAAAGGGCGCGATACGAAAGCAGACATCAGTGGCTGGTGCATCGAATCAAGAGTGAAGGATAACGAAATTGGTGGCTGAGGCTGAGCAGGGCATTGGAATAGGATTAGTTTTGTTTGTGGTATTGGGTGAGATTGATCGGTTTCCGTATACGAACTTGAGGCTGACGGAATCGGGGCTGGTGATAGTCGTGGGGTCCAAACCCACTTACTCATTTCCGAACTCGATGTTATTCTTAGATAGCGTGAAACAGGCTTCAAATATGGAAATATCGAGTTGCAAATTTCGTTTCAAGAGTTCGCGAGTTGTCTCGGTAGACGCTATGAGGGCGGCTGCGGGGGCCTATGAGCGTAGGGAGATGCAACGGAGCCTCAGATCAAGCGGTTTCAGGTGTTTGAATGTTCTGGTTCTGAATCAAAATCAAAGACACAATCTAGAGAGTAAAAGAGAAAATGACGCGAACCTGAGGCCTGTTCTCAGGGGGGTACACGAGACAGCATCAGCCACAAGCCATGACAGAATGACAGTATTGGTATTACCCCTGATGTAATGGGAAGAATAGTCATTATACTGCGTAGGTGGAGAGTGCACTGAAGATAGAGGGGACTCTATACCGTTTGTTTGAACAGTTGCAGCCAATAAGCTGATCGGCAGGCTTCAACCTGGCGGTGTTGACGCCAAAGGCACAGCCCCTAGCCACAAACTAACCAGAAATATAAGACGCTAAATACACTAAGTTAGTCAAGTTACTAACTTCGTATGGCCCCGGGGGTAGGCTGCAGATCAACCAGGCATCTATATGTATATGCAAGTCATGTACTATATAACCCTCCCTCCCCCCCCCCCACACCACCCATTTGATACTCCATTAACACACAACATCAACTGTCCCATACAAGTTTCACATTATCACATTCAGTCACTCACCTACAAGGCCGATCATCCATTATCCCCTCATCACCCTCATAAATCAGTCACGGTGTCGCCCTTCCGCTCCACTTCATACATCGTCGACCCTTCCACTCTCGCAACTATAAGGGAAAGATCCCCTCCTCGCAGTCTGACCCGACGTCTGCTGGCACTCCGCCGAACAAACACTATGCCCGCCCCAATTGAAATCACCGATCCTCTCGTCGTCGTCCGCGACCTCGCCGACGACGAGAGCCTAGTCGTGACCGAGTTCGAGGAACACGCCATCCACTGCCGCCACTGCTCAAATGCAGTCGAGACCCTCAGGGACGGCCGCTCCCTCTGTGACCAAGGCAACGCCGGTGCTCGCACTCTGATCCAATACATCCACAGCCGCAACGGCAAGTACTACTCCGTAGTCGACGCGGAGGCCGGCAAGTCCACACGAGTCAAGCTCCCTCGCGACGCCTACTCCGTCCGCAACCTCCTCACAGCAATCGAGCAAGGCCTCCGTCTGCGCTCCAAGCCCGTCATCGTCCAGAATCCAGTTCAAGTACCCTCCACTGGCCGCAGCTACGACCGCACCTACCCAATCCCCGCTCGCAGAGTCAGCAGCGAGCAAGTGCGTCCTCGCTCCATGTCCCCAGAGACCTACCAGATCATCGAGCGCACTCCTCGCAGCTCCCGCTCCCCAGCTTCGATCATGTACCGCTCCCCTGGTGGTTCCTCCCCTAGCCGGCCCTCATCCAGCCGTGGCTCGCTATACAACACCGACCGCCAGGAGCGCGTGGAGCGCCAGTACGAGGCCCCCCGTCGGTACGTCGAGGGTGGCAGCAAGTATCACCGTTGAACGCGAGACCGATGATCGCTTCTGGTTTCTCGGTCTACGACTGTACGGTTTCAACTACGACTTAGTCTACTACCCTCCAATTGCTTCGAATAAGCTTCAATTCAATAGACATTGATTGTCTACCTCCCCAATCCCATGTTCGGTGCTCTGCCAATATGTGCGCTACCGCATGTATTGATACCCACTCCCGTCTTTGAGATCTGGATTGAAAGGGCCTGCCTGGATGCGCCCTCGGAAACTCAATTTTCTGTTTTCACTGATCTCTGACTCGACTGTCGCAGGTCGGGGTCCAGCTTGGGAACCCCCGACACTTGAATGTGACTCGGGGTTTTTTTGCTGTGTCCCTGCTATTTTGCAGTCTTAGCTAGGCACCTTCATTGGTGCACATTCACACCCATCCATCTGGGGATGCAGGTGTGGATGACTTAGCCAATGAACGATGCGGGGACTCGTTGATGTTCATGCATGTTTTTATATCCTGCACGCTTTATTGGCTTGTTTGTGTGACTCATTCTGTTGTTTTGTGGAGAAGCTTGCAGCAGCTTTATCTTTTTATCTTTTTCCTTTGTGAACTTTATGTGATTTTACGATATGCGCCCTGCGAGGTTGTCGGCCATTCCTTCTTTTGGACAGCCTCTGGGAATGGTCACTATGATTTCGAACTATGAACTCGAATATGAATCTTGCAACATGTGAATCTGTTTCTATACTGTAACATATACTGTAAACATATTAGGTCATTCATACGTCCTTCGTGTCTGGGTCATATGGCCTGAGTCAAACAATGTTGATCAACCCCACCCATCTGCACTTGTATTCCCCACCATTCTATTTGTCTCCATTTCTTTACCGATTGATATACCTTTTTTTAACTTACAAGTCCGATACATGACTCACTGCGGGGTTGTGGCTGAGGTGTATGAGGATATGCCTCAGGCAAGGCCAAGATGCTTCATACGTCAGATGAAAGTACCCTGTAATGTACAACATTGTTATGCATTAGTGTGAATAAAGCTTGTTCCACGATGTACAGATACTCGGGAATGCGACAAAAGGATAAATGTCCTGCACTGTTCACAGCCTCGACAAGGCTGCAAAGCCACCTGCTGATCACTATACTATGGTGGACCCTGCGGCTCTACATCTCCACTCTGAAAAAGCCTCATAGATCGGTTTCTTGTCTTCCCCTAATTGGTGTTGAAAAGTTTTACCAGAATTATTGGGTTTTGCTTTAATAAGGAGTGACCTTGGTTCATCGGTAATATGACCGAGTCAGTTGGAGAATGTTCACGCGTTGATCTCATATTCTAGTGTCGCCTGATTGATCTTTCTTCTTTTTGAACGTCTGCTAGGTCTCCTGATTCTGAATATGGTGATTTCCAATTTTCAACCGAGACTCCGCCAAATAGCCTTTCAGATCTAGGTCATCTCACTTGGACATAGGTCACACGGCCATATGTAGGCGACTTTGTTGAAATATTCAGCTAAGAACACGTGAATGGCTTGCCCACTGATCCTGACTGGAATTTGGCAATCTATGAGATAGAACTTAGCACTTCATCATGCATTTCAAAATGAAAAGAACTCACCAGTTCAGCAATACTGGCATAAGTGCCACACCCAAAGACAATAATGCCAACCACAAAGACAATGCCATTCAAAACGGCAGTCTTCAAATTATGCTTCTCATACCAAGCCCCCTCTCTCAAAAGCACATACCACATAATAGGCGGGATATAAAACGACAAACCCGAAACAAACAAAGCGGAGATAATGGAAAGCAACTCCGAGAAAATCGGAATAGCCTCAGCAATAACCCAAGCAAGAATGGTAACAAGGAAAACAAGACCAAGCCAAGTCATCCAGCCCTTGCTAGTATTCACATAGCGAACAACCGAGTCGCGATAAACCTTCCCATGAATATACCGACACACAACGGTGGTATTGATCGAGCCGGAAATAAAGATCACCGGAAGCGCAATACCAAAAACAACCCTGGAGATAACAGGCCCAGCAGACAACAACGCCGGCGACTGCACACCCTGCCCAACAAAAGCATAAATAATCGACCCAGTCAACGTATAAACAATAATCTGAATGCCCCCCATCCACCAAAGCGTCTTGACATAATCCTCAGGGGTATGCATATCCTCCATGAAAGAAGGTAAACACCCGGCAAAAGAATACGCAAAAACAATATTATTAGTAGCGACGATAGCAGCCGAGAACGTAAGCCCCTCTTTCGGCCACGCAGACCAGGGAATCATACCATCCACAAACTCCCCAGTCCCACTAGACCTCTGAATCCCAGTCGCAATCATCGTAACTCCAATCGCAACAATAATCGACGCAAAATCAATATACCCCAATATGGCAATCTCCGCAAACGACGGCGGGATAGCGAGTAACATCAAGATCGCCGCGGAGACAATACTAAACACAATCGAGCACACGTTACTCTGCGCAATGGTCTGGAAAGCAATAGCACCTGTCAAGCAATGCGATCCGATGACGAAAACGAGCAGCGCGACGAAACTGCCCACAAATATCTTGGAGCCTATGTTGCCCAGGAGGAGTCGGCCGACGTCGGCGTAGTGGCCTATTTCAGGGTATTTCAGTTTTGTTTCGCCGATGTTGTAGCCTGCGTAGATTGCGACGAAGCCTAGCCCGATGGTCATTATGGTGCCAGCCACCATGCCTAGTGTTGCGAATGCGGAGGGGAGGCCTAGACTTCCTAGTGCGATGGCTTCGACGATTGAGATCACTGTTAGGCGCTTCCAGCCTAGGCGGTGGAATTTGGCGTCGCCGTCTATCCTTTGTTGTCTTTCTGGATCTGAGAGGGCGGGGTCTTTTGGGAGGGCTTCGGTGGCCATTTTGGCTTTTGGATAATGGCCTTGTTGGGAGGGTTGTGGATGGGATTGAGAGATCGAGGCGAGGGTGGATGGAGATTGCAAGAGGGGAAGCCGAGAACAAACCCAATTCCTGTTCAAAGAGAGAAGAATAGATGGAAAACCATCAGATAAGATCAAGGATTTTAAAGAATCTGGTAGGGTGGAGTACACCCCCTCTGAGACATGGCACGGTCTTCAGGCCCTTTCGGGGTCTCGGGTCTCATCGTGCGTGGTGTTAGTATATTGTGTGGGGATTGGTCAATATAAGGAGGGAGTAGAAGAACTGATTCGCAGAGTATGTCCACGCTATTTATCCTTTTAACCTCATGCTGCAGGTTGAACAGGTTGGCAAGTCTGCGGATGCACCCGACTCTGGCACTAAGCTTATAGTGGCTACTCACCCCGGGCCCGGAATTTACTATTCTGCGACTCTGAGGGGTGTACGTAATTAGTTTGGCTAAGTGTGCACATGCTTGGAAGGTGGTTTATTCTTCTTGGCATGGTAGTAGAATCAAGACTAGTTAGCGCCTGCTTGTCTTTCGCTTGTTCGTGTGCCAAGCTTGTCGGGATGATTGGATTTTACCGTTAAGCTCCCATGTCTTAAGAGTCTATTGAGATTCAAGGCTACCTAAAAGGATCTTGATAAAGCATGCAAATCGAATTGTCAGAGAAATGGAGCCTCTACAGAAAGAAGATCGTAGCCCTATAGGGCTGGAGGCTTGGATATCGCGTGTCTTTAGCATTGGTCTTGGCGCATTCCTTGGCTTTTTTGGTACCTGAAGAATGTTGCGTTGGATATTAACTTAAAACCTCCGACTTGGAATGCGTTCAAGTCCGCCAACCGGTGAATCCATGGATCTGCTCGGGTTTAGCCGGCGACTGCCGTGGCTTATATGAGCCACTTCCCTGGGGGATGGACCTGAATCCTTCGATTATTTGATAAAGAGACTGGCATTTTGTGGAACATTGTTTGTCTGATACTGATATGGTCACTTTTCCTTTTCTCTTCACCTCGTTCATTTATCTCACCAAGTTATCAACCTTATTGTGATGGCCACTATCTCATTTTCGAATTATACCTGGGACCACAGAGCAAGCAAGCAACAATGGTAAACCGAAAGATCATCAGAATTCAAAATGCAGCCCTCAAATTCCTCACCCCAGGCCCCTCGTCGCCGAAGTCGGTGCGCTCGACCTGCCCATATCCCAGGTCCTTCTCCATGCCGATTTGTTACAATTCTCCAAATCACCTAGTCGGCGGCACATCAGCGACCTCCCTCTCACCAGCCCTAGCCCTAGCCAAATACACACCTTTCCAGAGATCTATTTAATAGGCTACAATCGAAGCGCCGCCGACAGAGCAACTGCCTCAATGAACACAATAAACCCAACATCCCAGCCAAAATCCCTCCAAACAGATATATCTCTCCTCAAAACTATTGGCAAAGTAGACGCCGAAATCGCAGCAAAAGAGAGAAAGCTTAATTTACTATTCATGATATCGTGGTATGTGACATTCAAAGGAAGAGATGAGACTGTCGGTCTAGATCGCAAGTTCGTCCTGTATTATTATGCGCGGATGCGATTTATCGTTAGTCTGCTTCCTCTTTTGAATATCGCGACGCAAAACCCCTCGAACGCTAGCTCAGGACTATCCGTAGTGGTACCAGTACTAGAGCCCCTCGTCTCAGTCCGTGCAAGCCGAAATGGCAAAGTCAATTTCTCAGACTTAGGTCTGGAACATACATTCAGTCTAAAGAAATGTGGAGTACATGCTAGTTTGATAAGGAGTTTCTTTCTTGAGATGGCGCGGCGATATCCGTCTATTCCCTTTGTGCATGCGTACCCTCCTAGTGTTAACACGGGGTTATTTCGGGAATTGCCTGTTGGTCGGGTTTTGTCTGCTGTTTTTGTGGATGGTGTTTAGTTCTTTTATGGTTCCTTTAGAAAAACGTTGGGATAGGCATCTGCATGCTGCTACTAGTGAGAGGTATTGTTCGAAGGCCGATGGGGAGGGGGTTGATAGGGATGGGGATAGGAATGGGAATGGGGATGTTGCTGTTGGTAGCAACGGGACCAAGGGAAGTAGGTGCTACTGGTGGAGCTGGGATGGGGAGTCTTTTGCTCCAAAGTTGGAGAGGACGAGGAGGGAAGGGGCTGTGGACAAGGGGGTGGTGCATACCGAGGAAGTGTTTGGGCGCATTTGTGAGCAAGGTACAACATATCCATGAGTTTGATGGAATCGGTTTAGAAGACGATTGCGAATGAATTTTATAGTGATTTCCGAAATCTTTGATGACATCTCTTAGATTGAACAAGAATTGCCTTCTGAATATATGCTATAACGACAGTCATTCCTCCACTAGTTCCCGAACTGGTAGGTATACAAAAAGTGGCAATTGGCATAGTTCCCGAGTTGAGAGCGTGTTATCTAGCAATATTCAACCCAAGCGTCAAGGTTCATGTTCTTGATCACAGTGGAGAACTTGTCGGCGCTCTTAGCGTTGCAGGCAGTTGACTTCAGAGAGGCGGAGAGAGTGGCTCGGCGCTCGATCTTGTTGTGTCGGTGCTTGTGCTTGCGAACATGGGTGTTGTCAAGCTCAGTCTCGGTATCGGTGTCATCTTCTGAGTCATCGTCTTCGGAATCGTCGTCCTCAGAGTCATCATCCTCAGAGTTATCGTCTTCGGCATCAGTCTCGTCGTCGTCGGTCTCATCATCCTCGTCAGTGGTCGTGTCAGTCGTAGCGTCCGAGGTGGAGTCGGCATCGGCGTCAGTTGTAGAAGTTGTGGCAGCAGTCGAAGTAGTTTCAGTAGCACTGGTGCTAGTGGTAGCGCCGGCAGGCACGGAGGCGGAAGCCGAATTAGAAACAGAAGCAGCAGCAGTAGCAGAAATTTTGGCACTAGCAGTAGTTGTGGCAGCGACATCCTCGTTAGTGTCGTCGGTGGCATCAGTCGAAGAACTGTCGCTCTCGATGGTCTCATCGGAGTACTCAATGTGGAAAACAGGCTTGTTGACCTCAGTAAAAGCAGCATAGACATCACACTCGTTGTACTCAGCACACTGCTCATTGACAGACCATTGCATCTTGTCAATAACAGAGCCAATGATATCCCCACCGTTCTTAAGACCGATGGCCATGCCGCGAGAGTGGGTCTCGGTAGAAAGGAAACTCAAGAAGTCAATCGAGTCCGCTTCAGTCAAGCCAAGACCGTTCGCATTGCCGTAGGCGTCGATGTTATCCGGGTCCACGCCATCGCAGCCCTTCTCCTTTGCCATGTCCAAGCGGGCAGTCATGATCGAGCGAACGCTGGTGGACTTGATGTTGAGCCACTTCTCGCCTGGCCAGTCATCGAGGTTGCTGCCGAAGTCTGCGGAGTCGAACTTGCTGATATCGGACCGCCAGTCTTCGTAGGTTCCGGCGGAGAAGTAGCAGATGACCTTGTGGCCCTTGGATTGGAGGGTGGAGATCGTGGCTGCGGTGTTGTCGAACAGGTCGATGTCCCAGATGTCGGCATCGGCGGTGGTATCCTCGACGGCATCGATCAGCTGGATTTGCCATTTGACTCCAGCGGCTGGCTGCCAAATAGTAGTGTCGGTGTCACGCTTCAGCATCTTCTTCTGGGCATGTCCAGCGGCGCGCTCAGCCCGGATATCAGCTCCAATGGCGAGGAAGAAGAGGCCGAGAACACAGGACACCAGGACCTTTCTCTTGGCCATGAAGGCCGGCCAGCCCGAATTCTGGGAAGAGTACATCATGTTGAAAAACTGGTTGAAAAGTTGGTTGAAAGAATGTCAGAAATGAATGATTGTAGAAAGGAATGGAAGACGACTTGAGTCCAGCAAGCGTCAGTAAAGCGTCAGTTAAAGGAGAGACTGGTTGAGAATAGTATGAACATCATGAGCAGACAGTCGATACTTATAATCCCATCTCGCTCAAAAGCGAAGAAATTGTATGCCCTGCATAGAGATGTTTCAGATTCGCACCGGATCGGAGGTATAAAGTCAGAGCGGGGTGCAATAATTAGCCTAAGGTGAACTAGCCACTAGCGGGGGACTTTAAACGAGCCAAGCAGGGCGCAAACAGATCACACTGCATCTAGGTCCACTAGAAGCGAGAGCTCGTAGTCGGCAGGAAAATGTAAAGCAAGTCAGGCAAGATGGGCATGAAATGAAAGATGAAACGCCTGCCAAGAAACGCCTCGCGGTTGACGAAATCCGTTCATTTGCCACAAAGAACTGTTTTACCTCATTGAATGAAGTCATGAAATCTAATCAGTAAATGGTCTAGCCCTGGGGAGATTGAAAAGGCGCCGATAGGTCCCAATCGGAGGTGCCGGTGCTCTGTTGTCTTTAATTAATGAGCTACATAGCGCTATATCAAACCCACAGAAAAGCAATATTATATCTAATATTGTCTTTAATTTCAAGGACCAGCAGGAATGATACCAGTCGGACAATTTCTTTCAAGATAAATGAAAGGATTTGGGGGCCCAAAACCGCACAAAGAAAACCAATTCAAGGGGAGTACAAAATACCCGATCTATGCATTAGGTGACGTTAGTCGCAAGCCATCATAAAGTTGACCAATGACACCTACCGGTCCCTTACCACATGGCATCTGGTCTGGCCTCTGCGAAGCAAAGTCAGGCCCTTAATATCTCCGCTTGCCTTGGCGCAGGGTTAGGGGCGCTTCCACAGACATGTACCTGAACCGGGGAGACACTTTGACACATCGGCTTCCCAGATCTCATCTTACTTGCAGGGGCAAATACTCCTGTTTCTCCGTACGTATAATATGTGACCCGAGTCAAAATCCCTGCTAGCGTTGCCAGCCAGGTACGCCCAGGCACCGAAATTCCCTTACTGACCGTCATACACCTCATATGCGTAATTTCTTCCGACTTGGCCCTCCCTCAACCGCTTCGGTCTGTCTAGAACCATGCACTCTCTCACGTGTAGTCCCGCTCTCATTCTCGGGTGCGTAGAGCCACCGTTTCCTAAGTTCCGGCACGAGCGGCTCAACAACATCCTCTTAAAGTACCCGGTGTCTGGACGTAACCGATATCGAGCCCGTCCAGATCAGCCACGCGGACCCATTCCTCCAGGAAGTCCGCGACAGTGCTTGCGGATCCAACTGGAATAGGTCCAGCCCCGCCGATGGAGATGCGCTTGCCGATGTTCCTTGGCGTCCACGACGGCACGTCGGAACTCTGGTAGCTGAGTGTGTTGATGGTTGAATGTACCCGTGCATCGACATGCTCGTCTGATGGTGTGACGAGTGTAGATCAAACTTGCTGAGGTCGATGCCGCTGCTTTCAGAAAAAAAAAAAAAAAAAAAAAAAGGCAAAGCCTGCTTCTTCGCTTCTTTTGCTAGAGCCTCGCGGTATTTCTCCCGGGCTTCCTCGTCTGTCCGGCCAACTATCGGTGTGAAAATTGCGAATATTTTCACCGATCGTGGATCACGGCCGACTCGCGCTGCCTCATTGAAGATGGCTTTGATGCGCGATGCGAGGATGTGGGGCAATGGCGCTGACACAAAGATTCCCTCGGCGTGTTTGGCGCCAAATGCTACACCGGCTGATGATGTCCCGGCCTGGAAGAGGAAGGGCGTGCGCTGTGGCGGTGGAGCCAAAATGTGAGGTCCGTCGAATTTGAAGTGTTCGCTGTGATGGTGGATGTAATTGATTCGACTTGGGTTGGCATATACTCCCGTTTCTGCGCTCTCTTGCAGGGCGTCGTCGGCCCATCTTTCTTCCCCAGTCTGTAAGGTGTATGTTTCCAAGTCAGAGCTTATGATTGCTTGCTTCTTAGTTGTATAACACTGTCAGATACTCACCGGCAATTTCGTATCGCTTGTCATGATCTACTAGGGCCAACCCTACCTATGCATGTCAGCTTGATGCGTGAGACATTGAAAATACTGCTGACGGCTTCAGCAGCGGATTCTTTCAACGAGGTCACAATGTTCCACCGGAGCAACCACCGGTCCACTGATCCAAAGCGGGAAATCGGTTTCGACAACATACGGAGCTGCATACGATGTCGACGTAGTAATTGCGTACCCGAGATTCTTTGTCACCGATGCCATTGCAGGAATGGCCTGAGCGTTGCGAATAGCGATGTGCTATTCCTAGAAACAAGAATCTGAGGAAGGGTTTGACATACTATAGCGGGGTCACCCATTAGGTATTCAGCTCTATTCCGGATAGTGGGCTCCGCGGTCCCCTTGTATGTGTCATATGGAACAAATGTGTCGGCAAGGGACAGAGCATTAAAGTCGCCTTTGTCCAGTATCTTGGCCAAATTGGTCCAGTATAAGAGGTCGCGTCGCTTCGTGGCTGATCGATTGGCGGGATTCTTCCACTGGCAAAATGAGAGATGGCCTACTGTGAGCATGTCGAAGCCATTGAAAGGAATACGTCGTCAAGGTGTGTTTTCGGTTGACCTGATGGATTTGCTTCAATTTGATGAGGGTTTCCGTTTTGAAGACATCGGAGATCGTCAAATCACTGGATTTTTCTATCGAGATAGGATCAGTTTGGTCGCTATATATCTCCTCTATCTTATAAGAACCCCGCTCGATACTCGACTACTGTTATTTTGATGCGAAAGGACGAATCCTTCGTAACTCAAGTCCCTATTCAACCGTTGGAGAAATAAAGAGACCTCTCTGCAATGGAAGACGGCCAAGTATTATTGCCTATGGTGGGATCACGGCATTCTTTTGGCTTTGACGGCCAGTCGAAAGTCACAGCTGAGCTTAGAAATACTTCTTGTGTTACTTTCATGGGTATAGCGCAATTAGATGCCTGACAGAAACTTTACTGCAATACTGCGCGGCATATAGACTTGGGGCGGGCAAATAGAGTGGTCAAATTGAATATCAAGAAGAGGGAATGCATCACTGGCATAGGACCTAACCTTGAGTGAAGAGAGTTTTCGACATAAAAAGCTGTTGTGCAGGGATATATCCCATCGCATAATGTGTGATTTCAGGCAACAGAACAGGTCATCAATTGATCGAAACCTACTTATCTTCAGTAAAAAGCCAAAAAAAACGCGCTTTCTCTTTTTTTTTTTTTTTTTTTTGAATAAAATAAGCTCTGGCGGATATATAGAATGCTACTCACGAGCTTGGATGAAATCACAAAGTTGTTAATGACAATAACCCAACACAGGAACCACAACCGAGTTCAAACAATAGTATAAAAGAAAGACACAATAGCCTAAGGGCTAGAACATCTTCCACTTGTACAAACCAAATCATCGGAACAGTCATTTTCATCAGAGCAAGAAGCACCTAAGTATGAGTAAGTATACAAAAAAAAAAGTTGAGCATGGTATTTCATACCGGCGCAATGTCCAGCCCAAGAGCAGGATCCGCTGGGAGGGGTAGTAGTTCCTCCACTCAGATTGAGGCTCTTCGCCAGAGAACTCATCAGCTTGTCACCCATCGACCGGAGTGCGGTAAAGTTGGTGATATAGTTCTTGTTGAGAGCGCTACTGGGGAGCACGGCATCTTTGCCAGTGAAGAGGATGTCTAAGAGCATTAGCCCAAATCCAAAACAAATGCTTCTGTAACTTACAGGTCACATCTGCGGCGCCGTGACCGGCATTTCCATTAAGATCGTCATTTGGGAAGCAAGTACGGGCCATCAACCACGATGCTTCTCCAATGACTTGGGGCGAATCACCATCTGTGTCACCATAAATACCATAGAACATCTTTCCATTGCTGCTTTTGCATTAGCTTTGAACATTGTAGCATCGTTGAAAATTAGACAAAGACTTACCAAATAACCGCTCCGATATTGTTTCCGGGGAGCACGCTGGCATATTTAGTTCCAAATTTGTCAGGAATCACAATAAATGGGACTTCATAGGCAGCAAGAGCACCGAAGTTGGTTTCTGCCTGTCCATCTGGGTTTCCCTGTCATCGAGTAAATACCTGAAATTTGTAAAATGTGGACTAGTCCTACCTTGCACTTATAGTCGATACCATCACAGTCAACATCCATGTCTGCCACCCAGACGAATGCAGCACCCTATAGAACATTAATAAATCCTTCCGCTCTGTATTGGACAATAATGGCTCACACACCTCGCTGAAATTCGACCAGTCACTATGAATAGTGACTTTCTTAGCTCCACTATCTCCATTGATGGGATAAGTTGCACTCTGCGCAGCTGTGCTAGCCTTTGCAGCTGCAGTTTGCAAAGCGGCAACAGGAATTGTCGTGGCAGCCGCGAAATAGCTAGCAGGTGGTCCGGCGGTTGGGTTATTATACTTGGACCCATCCACGGATTGGGCAAACCCCGTGCCAAACATGGCAAGGAGAGCAATGGGGAAAGAGGACTTGAATGACATAATGATGAGTCTCAGGCAATTCGAAGCAGGATGAAGTGGTGATATTTCTCTATTCTAGCGCTGGGGAATTCGGGCTTTATATAGATGCTCGCCCAAAATTTAATCTATTCATAACCAAACTAAACACAAGCTTCGGACGAGAGTTTCCTTCTGAAAGGGGTATTTGGTCTCCATTGCACGGTACATACAGATTCCCCCACAGGCTAGTTTCGGTTATGCAAATCGGACCCTGATTCCTGCAGCCTGGCTGAAACGTACTAACCGAACACAGCGCGAATACTACGCTGATCAGCCACAACAACCAGAGCAACCACATAGGACGATATTTGATCTCAAATAGGGATTGAATGAAGGACGTCGTGACTGCCTGACTGTGGGGCGCAACTTAGGGGCCCGTATAGGGTCACATCGGCTCTGCAGGAGTCAGCACAAACCTCTGCAAGGTGCTTGAGCTTCTACCAGGATATTGGTTCAGGATGTACTTTTGAAATTGTGCCAAAAGAGTCGAATCTGTGAGTGCGATTCAAGACACAAGCACGTGGAGGCGATTAAAACCGTCCTAAGCATATTTCACCTTTGTGATCTACTATAGATCCGTTCCACCCTAAGCATCGGATGTGCTTATCACACACAAGTCATAGCGAGGTACGATTCACATTTCATACTAGTCTCTTTTGGGGTTTTTTAGGTTTGTTATTACTGTATGCTTGAGTTCCAGGACACATGGTTTTGCGTTTTAGATGCCTAGCGAAACCGTTAAGAGATATCAAAAGTCTTGCTACGAGTCAAAATCATCATGGCAAAAGTTGGATAGACTTGGAAAGAATATTTTATGCGAAATCTACACTTCCAGTTCTCATATTCTCGGTAAAAGGGCCCCTGGTGAGAGATTAGGCCAATCACGGCGAGATACGAGTTGGTATATGACATATGATGTTGCCAAGCATAACATCGCTGTAAGTGAAGTTATTTAACTGAGGGCAGACGAATTGATGACCTTGTTTTCCAAAGTATAACGTTAATAATTTAACCAAAGTTCGCTGCCTGCCCCCAATTCAAGTGCATCCGTATCCCAATAGAGAATACATGACTAAGCATAAACCACACACGTGACCCGCGGGATCTGATCATCTCCGAACCTCGAAATTGTTTCCAAAGCGAACACTCGAACAATCTACTCCGAGCCGCCCAAGATGGCCAAGAAAGGTACATGATATCACCACCCGATTCCATAATCGCACTATACACCCACCATCCACCGCCTAATTCCTGACCACGGGATGCAAACAACGATGGCAGCGAACGAAGGAACCCCCGGATTTCACGCAGCACAAGCTAACAATCTTTCCTGCCCACAGCGAAGTCCCGTACCATCGCCGTCCGGCTGATCTCCATGGCCATGACGGGCTACTACCGCACCATGATCCGGCCGCGTGTGCACCGTCCTCTCAGCATGATGAAGTACGACCCCGTCATCAAGAAGCAGGTGCTTTTCCTTGAGGCGACCAAGGGCGGAAAGAACAAATAGACTACTTTGTTCTTGCGCTTATTTCTCGTTTCTTCCCGTCTCTCGAATTCTCAATTTCCCATCTTCAGTCGATTCGTTCTGCGCTTTGAGGCATTGGATGACTGTCTCCGATTACCCATCGATTGAATCCGATTTCCAGCCTCGAAGTGAACTTGACTTACTATTGGGTTGGACCCGCCATCCTGAATTATGACCGACAAGTCTTGAGGATTCCGTCGACGTCTGTGAATTTTCGATACGGGTCTCAGGGGATCGGCCCCTGTGTGTACATTATTTCCTGGAGGATGCGAACTGGAATTGAGTAATCGTGATTCCTTCGGTTTCTTGAATATTTCGCTGTATACCTCCTTTTGTTGGAGCATTGTGTTTGGCGTTAAAGAGCAATACAGATTTGGATACCTCAATGAAGATAAAATACATATCCCACTCCACCATCTCCTGATTCGTTCAATTTGCTTGGGTTTCCTCCATCGATAGCAACGCCAGATTGCGATTAATCAATATTGGATATAGCTGAACCGGCTGAACATTTTCGTTTGACGAAACTCGCATCGGGATTCCGATGAGTACAATCGAATTAAAATGGCGAACATGTCTTGCCTTTGCCAGATGATATATTAGGTGAGTTGGTCAGGCGTTCTGGCTAAAACGCCGGTTATAGCGATCACCTATCCACTGTTAGCCAGATATGTCTTACCAAGATCCAGATATCGTACTTCGAGTGGTGCGCTTGGTGCGGGCTCGCGTGGCAATTACGTTTGCTTTACTACTGCCTGAAGCCAGTCTCTTGGGACTCAGCCGTCGCTCAGGACCAGGAGCTGAATTGCGTGCCCTCTTTGCCGGTTTTGCGGGCCCAGCATCGGACTCTTTGGTTTTCATGGGAACTTGTGGCTTTGCTGCCAATGCATTGTCAGTAGGTTGCACGCTTGCCTCGGCCGAAGTCTGTTCCTGTGCGATAGACTGGCGAAGGCGGCTGTAAGTATGCTTCTGTGTTCGTTTTGGCACTTTGTCCTCGGAAGCCATTCCTGAATTGTTGTCAATTGCATCTGACATTCGTCGCGATCTGCCAGTTTCTGTCTGACCAGCTCCCTCAAAGCTGACAACCTTCCTTTTAGTATGATATTTTTCCGATTCCATGTTTGTATCGACCAACGGGCCATCAAGCTTCCCGAGAGCCGCGTTAGACCCTTTAATCTTGCTGTCGTCTGCCTTGCGCACCGGTTTACCGATGACAGAGTCGATCACACTGGCGTTTTGACCAACAGTATCGGGATTCTCCGACATTTCTTTCCGCCCTTGAGAGGACATTGGAGTCTTGCTTAGATCTGCAGGTCCCTGGAGATCTGGTGTCGACATGAACAGCATTTCCAGCTCAGCTGGGTCGTTGAAAAGCGAGAGACTATCTTCCCGTGAAAGTTTGTCATGAAGACTCGCAAACGGAACGATATGACCTACATCAATGGGCATCTTTGGTGACCAGTCAGCACTGTCTCTGGTCAAAGGCTTTGAGGGATTGTATGTCCGTTGAGACAATGGCATGTTTGAATGGCTATTCGCGATCGTCTCACGACCATTCTCTGTTCGTTGGTCAACATCCAAAGCCTCACTTGCTAAGCCCTCCCGTGGCCCGAAACAAAGTCGTTCATTGTATGATGGACGCAGGCTGGCACTACCTGAAAGATTCGTGCTCGATGACACCATGGTAATGGGCCGCTGGTTAGGCGAAGACTGCAGAATGTTTTCCACTTTCTGCCACGTCTGCTCGAATGGCTCATCGGAATGCATCTCAATGATCCTGGCAAACCCCTCTCTTATAGTCGCTTGCCAGCTTTCAGCCTCTTGAGCCCGACGAAGAAGTGCAACGGTCTCGGAATCGGCCTCTTCTCCGACCTTCTCCAAGGCCAAGAAACGGGACTTTATCATCTCAAAATTGTCATGCATCTTTGCAAGCTCCTCTGTCTTCTGTGTTGTCTCTAGCTCGAGTGCTTTGAGTTTCTTCTCTGCCCCTTGAGTGGCCCTGAGAGCGTGAGATTCAGATTTCGTCTTCAGCGCCAGGCTTGCCTTGAGCTCCTTGGCCTTTTCTGCCAAGCTTGCCTCAGCCACGTGGGTCTTTTCTCTTGCTTGCTCGAGTTCGCCAAGGAGTCTTTCCTTTTCAAGTTTGAGTTCGGCTTCGCAACTCTTCCAGCCTTGCAATTCAATGTCATTGGTCTTGGCTTCTGCCAGGTATTTTGAGCAAGCGGCGATCAACTCTTCAATCTGTCGTTTCGATTCCTCGAGCTATAACCCTGAGCAAATTTCCGTTATCGTATCGCTCAAATGACTTACCATGGTCGTCTTTTCCAGTTGCTCGGTCTCGGCAGTCTTCTCTGTTTCGGCCTTGGAATTGTCAATGGGTTACTTGTGACGCTTGTTCGTGGACTTACCAATGATCTCTGGACTTCGGATAGCTGGGTTTTCAGCTGTTCAGCTTCTGTTTCCAGTTTGGCATTCGACATTTCAAGCCGTTGTATCTGTTTTTCGAAATTTGTTTTCAGACGATCCTGAGCCTCGGTGTTCGCAATGCTCAACTCTTCGCGGACTCTATGCTCGACCAATTGAAGCTCGCCCCTCAAGGCAGTCTTTTCAATCTCCAATCGAGAGTTTCGGCTCTTGGATGATTGCTCACTAGTGACAGCCTCGGTCAGCGCGTGCTGGAGATGCTCGTTTTCAGAAGTTCTTTTTCCCAGTTGCTTCCGCAGAGACTCTAGCCCAAGCGACACCCTTTCGAGTTCAAGTTGCAGTTGAGTATTTTCAGCGAACTTGTTCGATATCTCCATCTCGAGTACCGGGTTTCCAACTGGCATTTGGGCATCGGCAAGTCTTTGACTGAAAATCTCTATACAGTGCACAAGATCCGTTTCTGTGGCCTTGATGGCCTTGACAGAAGCATTGAGACCATCTACCATGGGCTCAACCACTTCAAGCTTTTCTTGAAGTTGTGCATACTGGTTGTCACTGTTGGCAAGCTGTTTGGAAAGTGATGAATTCGGACCAAGGGTTCCCTTAATCAATTGCAGGCCTTCTTGAAACGATCGAGATATACCGTTGCCCACATTGATGTTCGCTTCAACACATCTTGTCAACTGACCTGCGAGCGCATCGACTCTGAAACATTCGTCAGTACCTGTTACAACATAATCGGTAATTCCATCACAAACCGAGTGGTAGCTTCATGAGCCCCACATGTCAACTCTTCGACATTCATTGTCTGAACGCCGCATCGTTCCTTCAACTCCTGAACTGAAGAGACACATTGTTCAAGTACCGGGACAATTGTTAAAGCGACGGCGTCTTGAGAATCAGAACAGACTGTGGCAAGCATTTTGCAGGCGGATTCAAGCTTCCCAATCATTTCACTCTGGCCTTTTCTGACAATAGTCAAACAGCGCGCCTGACTCTGAGATTCGTTTTGAATATAGGATTCGAGAGTTACCACTCGCTCCTTTTCATGAGATAGCTGTAACCTCATGCTTTCCTCTTGTTTGTCCGATTTCGCCAAAGCTTCTCTCAGCATTGCAATCTTCGCCTCAAAGCTGGAAAGCTTGTTGCGTTGAGCCTCAATGATGTCTGTACCTTTTGCGACCTGCAGCCTGATCTCGTCCAAAGCCAGTTGAATCTCCGCTTTTTCCTTTTGAAGGCATGACATAGTCGACTTCAGGTCATTGGCTTGCTCTCGCAGCGTGTCATATTCGAGCCCGAGTTCATTGATAACATTTTTGAATTTGTGAAGTCGTGCCTTCCATTTGTCTATCTGTGCTCGCTGAAAATTTGCATCGGATGAGCTTTCGACAAATTTGGCCTGGCATGATTTGAGTCGATCATGTAAAGAATGGATCTCGGCTTTCAATTTGGAGTTCTCAATCTCGATATGTTGTTGAACATTTGCAGACCTCTCCTCGTTCTCTTCGCGCTTCCTCATTTTCATGATCAAAAGCTCAAAGAGATCATCTTCACCTAAAAGGACGCCATCTCTATCAACCACGGGAGGTTTCAAACGCTTTGTTGGCTGCATTTCTTGTCTAGTGCGACGTCGCTCTGCAGCACAGTTTTTATTGTCCACTACCTTTAGGGGCATGCTGGAAAGCGCATTGTTTGAGACTTGATCAATCTTTTGCCTTGGCCCAGTGGACCCAGGGAGCATAGGAATGGATCCATTGGCATTGTCAACAGTTGAAATAAGACTGGAACACTGGATTCTAACATTCTCCTCAGCAATGCAAGTGTTCAGTGAATCATCCGTTCGAATCGTCTCATTCGGCCGAGGAAGCGAGAGGGCTTGCTCAATCTGGAGGTTTGATCTGTGCACATGTGTTGAAACTGCTGTTCCAGGTCGAGCTGCATTTTCCTTGGATTGCCCCTTGGACATTGATAGCCGCCGCCGCGGTTGGAAAAGTAAGGATTTCCTCGCAGGAGTCTGAAAATTGGAGGTATTTTCGTCCCGAAGTGTGTGAGATTCGGGCACTCTGTACTTCTCAAATTATGTCAACATGTCCTCAGAGGTTGTACTTGACAATAATTCAGGACAGAATACGTACGCCTCTAGTTGGAGAAACTGGCCATTGAAGCTTCCCTCGCCTTGTGTATGCTCTTTTAAAGGTTGGGAATCACCGACTGCAGATTGTGAGAGAGGTGTCTTCTTGGTAAATTTCTTAAGTGAGAATGGTTTCCCGTGGGAAGCAGGCTTTGCAAATGAGAATGCCTCTGCATCAACACCTGCGCTGCGTGGTCGTTCCATTAGGAGCGGAGGGATCTTGTCGGAGTTCTCCATAATGGCAAATGACCTGAAGTGTAGATGAAAAGAAAGAAAGGATTCGATGGGTAACGGTGTGACTGAACCTGGTGTTGAGGGTGTCAGGTTGAGGAAGGTGCCATCCCGTGACATCTTTTACACCACTGCACTTCATGATCCTTCATGGTATCTGACACGCAGACTCAAAGTCTGAGATGAGACATTCATTGTTAAGACTAATAAATTATAACTTGTATACGCGATAAACAATCGATTTCGCGGATTCGTTTGAACCAATGGTCGTCCTATGTTCTGTAGGTAGTATTTGCAAGACCAACCATAATTCGGCAGATATTGAAGACTGCTAAAATCCAATCTTTATGAAAAGAAGCTAAAGTGATCTGCATGCACTATGAATGGAGACTAGCTAATGGAAATGTACATATCCATTCTAAGTAGAGACAGATATATCCGATCATATATCTGACAGACAGGATCACTAAATGCACACAGTTCAAAACCATGTTGGGTAACAGCTGTCCCATTAAATAATATGAAAGTAGCAACAGGTGGTAAAACCATTGACACATGTCAGCAATATGCCCAAGGTCGTGTGCTGTTATCCACATTCTATATATCTTACTCTGGCAACAGCCTCATTCCTAGCCAAGGATGAATTAGGTACCGCGAAATCTGGAAGGTGGATCTGAAACAGCCAGTCTCAAGCTGAGCACCTCTCTTTGTTGCCTAAGTCATCCGATTGAGGGTTCGAGCCAAGTTAAAGAGCCCAAGAGCTAGGGCGCTGGCTAAGCTTATAAAACCTTGCAAAATTGTGGCGGCCACGCTAGCAAGCTGACTGTATTTCGGCCAGTCCTATCAATCTGGCACGCTGGCAAAAAGAAGGTAACTGGCTTGCTTAGGCGGATATGCGTGTTTAGCATGGTTCCAGCGGAGTGAAAAGCCCCGACCTAGAATGTGGGTTTGATTCTCCTGCGGCTGGGTGCCACGTATATGAGAAATCACATCGAATGTCCAATCGAATGTTCTACAGGCGTTCCAGGACCGTTTGTGTGACCTAGACTGCGCTTGCCAGACAAACATTGCGATTCAGGCCGAGACGGTAACGTGGCCGCCACGAGAAGTCGGGGAGAACAGGGTCTATCACTGTGGCAAACAGTGACCAGTCAGATGCAGACGCATGTATAATGTACCTAGTCTGGCTCCTGGTTGGATCGATCGATCGAACTATATGTGATAGACTCCGACTTGACGTGATATCCACCAGGCAAAAAAAAAGAAAAAAAATTGGGAGACGAAGGATGCATCGCAAGCGCAAGTGGGACAAAGTGTCACAAAAGCAAAGAGATACATGTCTTCGTGGCTGAAGCGATCTGCTACACTAAATGGCGGTTCCCCCCTAAACCCACCGACCGTTTCATATTGAATTTTGATCGCCAGGATGTTCGCCAGGATGATAATGCACAAGTCACTGGCGAATAGCAAAGTCTGTGCATTTTCTTAGCGGATGCCATTGCCTCCGCCTATCAGTCTAAGCCCAAGTTGACCTGGCTATGCTCTCCACTTCATGTTGACTGGAGAACATCGTGGGTCCCTGGTCTTTGCAATGGTGTATACGGACCTAGACCCAACTCAAAAGACCGGTCATCAGTTCCATCCAGCTAGTCTAGAACAGTAGTAAGGCAATGTAGATCGCACGGCGTCAAAAGCCCGAAACAGTATAGGTGGAAAAGAGTGAACAGCGAAGTGTTCCTTTCATCCCCTTTCCCCATTTTCTTGCGCGTCACGCGTGATTGGCCCCAGGATTACTGCCGCTTCTGCCAGACCGCTCGCCCGCTCTCTCTCTCCCCTTTCTTTCACTAAAGTGGAAGTCGTGAATTCCCCTTGGCTTTATTTACAGAGGAACTGGTGATTCAGATCCAGATTGTCTCGCCCTCAACCCCTTTCTTTGTGTGGGTGTTTCCTCATCCCGTCTAGGCTGCGCTTAGGACGCTATTAGCTCCCGGACCTCACGTTTTCTCGATATACATATCCTGCATACATTCGCCCTTGATTATCCTTCTGGAGAGTTCTGGAGCCTGTCTGCCCTTGCATCTTTCGACCTATCTCTTTTTCCGTGCATTAGCATCTGGACCTGCATCCTATTGCGACTCTGAAACACCTGACCCCCGCTCGGCGACTCTACCTTCGGAATTACCTCCTCTCATAGGTGTTGCCATTGGAGCTCGATATTCTCCGATCATACCAGTCTTTTCACCGTCCTTTTGATTCCCCCGTCTTTCCACCAGAACTTCTGGGACGACTGTGATGTTACAAGGAAGATACTAGTCAAACCCCCACTACTTCACCCATACCTCATACCGACAACATGGGAAATACTCAGGGAAAACCAGTGAACTGCAGTGATGCGGGTATGTCAGCTTCAGTTGAATTGGGATGGAAGGATGTCCTCGGGGCTGTTCATGACCCCGGGGTTTGAACCACATGCTGATCGCTCTTCTTTCTAGTCAACCTTAACCACTTCCGCCTTCTGCGCGTCGTCGGAAAGGGTGCGTTCGGAAAAGTCCGAATCGTGGAGAGGAAGGATACTGGCCTCACATTTGCCCTGAAATATATTCGCAAAGAAGAAGGTGCGTTTGTCGACACCAGAATCGTCGGTGGAAGCTCTAGCTAACATTCGTGTTAGTGGTTCGTTCGGAAAGCGTACGGAACATCATTCGCGAACGGAGGATGCTCGAGCATTTGAACCATCCTTTCCTTTGCAATTTGCGTTATAGTTTCCAGGACATGGAATACATGTGAGTTCATTTACAGCGATACGTATTTTTCATCGCTGACCACGTTCCAGCTACATTGTGGTCGATCTCATGAACGGAGGCGATCTAAGATTCCATATCTCACGGAAATGCTTCACCGAGGACGCGGTGCGATTCTGGATGGCGGAATTGGGTTGTGCTCTGAAGTACATCCACTCACAGGGTATCATTCATCGTGATCTAAAACCAGACAATGTGTTATTGGACTCTGAGGGGCATGTTCACTTGGCTGACTTTGTAAGTGTCGTGCGCCTGAATTGTAAATGATGAGGCTAATCATGGTTCCCAGAACGTGGCATCGGACTTCCGACCGGGCAAGCCTCTGACCAGTAAGTCAGGAACATTAGCCTATTTGGCACCTGAGGTCTACGAGGGAACTGGGTACTACTTTGAGGTCGATTGGTGGTCATTAGGTGTCACTTTCTACGAGTGCATTTACAATAAGCGACCATTTGAAGGCCGGAGTCAGGAGACCTTGAGCGAGAACATCAAGAAGGCCCAACCGAAATACTATGTGACCAACCCTGCAGTCTCAGTTCCCTGCTTGCGCGCGCTGGGCTCGTTGATGGAAAGAGACCGGAGCCGCCGAATTGGTGCCATTGGCTTCGAAACCTTTGCCCAACACATGTTCTTTGCCGAGATCGACTTCGAGGCCCTTGAGCGCAAGCAGATCCCACCGGTGTTCCGACCATCTAGCGAGAAAACCAACTTCGATGCGACATACGATTTGGAAGAACTTCTCCTGGAAGAAGCGCCCCTCGAAGCTCGAGCGCGCAGACAAAAGCCGCGTGCGGAGCTAAGAGAAGATGCCACAGCCAAGGAAATCCGGGAGGACGAGCTACATCGCTTGATTGAGACCATGTTCGAGCCATTCGACTACACCTTGACTGACTACCAAGGCAATGCCGCAGATGCCATTGCCGGTGTAGTGTGAGTTTTCTTCTTAACTTCACTTTACATCCTTCGCTGACACTCTTCACAGAAACCCCGAGGACTGCCTCCCCGGAACAACAACCTCAACCACACACGCCCGTCAATTCTCCCAGCCTGATCAACCTGGTCAGAACACTACTAGTCAACACGACGCCGCTAGCATCCGCGCTGCGCCCAACGAAAATATGCACCAAGTCGGCGAGGCCCTCACCCCAAACGATTCCACACCTGTTCCGCAGCCAGCTTCCCCCTCTACTCGCGTATCTCCTTCATCACCCCCTGCCCCGTCCTTCCATCGACCCCTACCTCACAACCCTCGCCCACGTGGGGCTACACGCCAAATGAGCAAGAGCGGCGGTGTACAAATGGTTCTTAACGAGGCTGGTAGCTGGAGCGAGCTGGCTCACAGTTCAACACTCCCCGCTGAAGGACTGGAGGGTGCCGACGACAAGGGCAAGCAAGCCAATGGGATGATGTCATTCTTCAGTCGGAAGAAGGGTCGTGACCGCAGTCCCAAGCCCACTGAGCCTGGTGTTCTGGGCAAAGAGGGGGCTAGACAGATCATCAGCTGAAAGCTTCGCCTTCTTATTCTACCATCTGTAATGCGGCACTATTATTCGTGACAGCCTCATTGCACTATTGAGCCCACAAAAATACCCATCCGTGGTCTCTACTCGAAATGGACATTGCCATTCAGAGACAGGTGCTATTTTCAGCATCCGGAGGCCAATGGTCAAGCAACGGACCTTCATCTCCCACATTCTGGCCAAGTCGCCACCACTTCGACCACTTCCCGCTCTCACTTCGCTGTGAAGCCCTTGAGGGGAATGCCTTTACTGACACTGTGTCTGATTGCATCATGCATATTGACATCATGTCACCCAGCACCGATCATTGCACCAGATGGAATGCTTAGGGCACCATCTCTTTACTTTCTATTAGATTCCCCGGGCACAGCGAGAATTCATTTCATCTGATATTTTATTTTACTTTCTTTCCCTCTCCGTGCATTCTCCGCGCAGAGTTGTACAGATGTTCACGACAGACGCAACCCCGGAAACCTCGTCTTTGGGCTTATTGTGCTTAGTATCACCCTTCTCTCGGTAGGCTTTGTCGATTTTGTTTCTTTCTCTTCGCCATGATGTGTTTCAACTTCTTTATTGTGTTTCGGAGTTCGCATACCCTCACTCGTTGGACATGATGCTTGTTTATTTCTGTCTTGTTAGAAGGGGCCGGAGTTTGCATATGTGCAAAATGAACAGCTGTATCTAATGTTTTTTTGTCATCTATTACAACCCAAGATACCAATATCCCTGCCAATTGTATAGTCGACTTCGTACAGCTGTAGTACATATAGTCCACGTAGCCCCCTAATACTCGCTCCACCAGTTTCTCATCAGCTCCACTAGTCCCATAAGACAATAAAAGAAAGCTCCAATCCCCTTACATATCTTTAATATATCAAATAGCAAATCTCCCGCATATTGTGGCTTTTATTGGCGTAGTTCCGTGTGGGGGAAAACCAAAACAAAGCAGCCTAACCAAGATCCCGCAAGAACATCGGCGAAAACAACACAACTGGGCAGTCTGGGCAACTGTGCCTTGGCTGCTATCCCAAGACTCCTCCGACACACCATCCCACAATCCTCAGTGTCTCCTGAACCATTCCCCCCACCCCCAAAACGACACAGCATTCCAATTCAACCCTTCTCCGCCCCTGATACCCCAACCCCCAAACAAGAAACCGATCGCCATCCCCACGTGCCAACATTCCACAAAGATCACCAAACCCTAAGCGCGCACACCTGCAGAGAGTAACATGCCAAGCCAATCCCGCAGCAGGGACCGTCCCGAGCGACGAGACCGAGATCGAGACCGGACACGCGACAAGGAACGCTCACGCCGTCGAGACCGCGATATCGAGCGCGAGCGCGAATATATCCGCGGCCGCTACGAGGAGGCAGATGAGGGTGCTACAACGTCTAGTCCTAGCAATGCGCGCAATGCGAAGTATCGCTTCAGAGGGGAATCAGGGAATGAGTCTGCACGGGATGTTGATGACGAATATGACGCTGCTTATGAGGAAGAACAAGCTAGACGGCGGGAGAGGAGGGAGAAGAGGAGGAGGAGACAGCGTGAGGAGGAAGAATTGGATGGGAGACGGAGGGATAGGGAGAGGGATAGATCTAAGGCTAAGGAGTCGCCTGCTACGTCGCCTGTTAAAAGACGGGATCGAGAGAGAGATCGCGATGGGTATCGGAGGAGACGGGATGAGAGTGCCAGTCCTGTCAAGGATGTGAGGGAGCGCAGGAATCGGGATGTTGATGTTGACTCTGAGGCCGAGGCTAGACGGCGGAGAAGGAGGGAGAGGGAGAGGGAGAGGGAGCGTGAACGGGAACGAGAGCGTGAGCTCGATTGTGAGATGGAGACTGAGGCTGCTGCTGTGCCTGCGAGCAAGCATCGCAGTACTGAGTCTACTAGCAGTGCTTCACATCTGCTGAGTAGGGATGCCATGGCGCGGCTAGCGGCTGAACATGATGCAGAAGACCGACGACAGCCGTCTCGCGATCAAGAAGATTCGCGCGACGAGCGACGGCGACAGCGAAAACGTGCTGCTCTTGCTAGAGGGGACGCAGCGGCGCTTGGTGCTGACGTTGCAGAGGGCCGGTCTCGTCATAGACCTGGTGCTCGGGTTGTTTCTGGTGCCTATCTCGAAGAGGGGCGCAGTCCTAATGCGAGGGTTCGTCATCGCGGCGGCGGCCCTCCTCCGGACGAGGACGAGCACTGGAAGGAAGAAGACAGCTGGGAGGGCAGCTATTCCAGCGGTGGAGGACCGCCAGCCTGGAAGTTCTGGTCGAATTGGTCGAAGAAGAAGCGCATTGTGATTGGATGTTTGGTAGCTTTCGTGGTGTTGCTTGCTATCATCATTCCCGTTGCTCTTGTTGTTTCGAAAAAGAACAGTTCGGATGCAGACGCAGGCTCTGGCTCTAGCTCTTCTGGCTCTGGGGGTCCTTCCAACTCCAATTTGGATAGTATCAGCCGTGACAGTATTCCGGTAGGTCTCCACGGGACTCCGTTCATGATGGATACTAATCTCTCCGCAGAGCTACGCAAAGGGTACTGTCCTGGATCCGTTTACTTGGTACGACACAAACGGCTTCAATGTCACCTTCACAAACGCCACAGTGGGTGATCTTTCTCTTATGGGGATCAACTCAACTTGGGATGACTCTACCCGAGCAAATGACAACGTGCCTCCTCTTAATGAAGCATTTCCCTATGGTTCCCAACCTATCCGCGGAGTCAACATTGGTGGATGGCTGTCAATTGAACCCTTCATCGTACCTTCTTTGTTCAGCAAGTGGTCATCTAGTGATGGGATCATCGATGAATACACCTTGAGCAAGAAGCTGGGCAGCTCGGCAGCAACCACGATTGAAAAGCATTACGCTACATTCATAACTGAGTCTGACTTTCAGGAGATCAAGGAGGCTGGACTGGACCACGTTCGTATTCAGTACTCTTATTGGGCCGTGAAGACGTACGATGACGACCCATACGTTGCCAAAATCTCGTGGCGCTACCTCTTGCGTGCCATCGAATATTGCCGCAAATATGGATTGCGCGTGAAGCTTGATATTCACGGACTTCCTGGTAGCCAGAACGGTTGGAACCATAGTGGTCGCCAGGGCAATATCGACTGGATCGACGGCACAAACGGCGCGCTCAACCGGAAGCGATCACTTGAAATTCATAACCAGCTGTCCAAGTTCTTCGCTCAGGATCGGTACAAGAATGTGGTGACCATCTATGGCCTCGTGAACGAGCCTTTGATGCTGACCTTGCCCGTTGAAAAAGTCCTGAACTGGACTCAAGAGGCTGCAACGCTCGTCCGCAATAATGGTATCAATGCTACTATTGTTCTGCATGATGGCTTCCTGAACCTTGACAAGTGGGATAACATGTTCAAAAACGGCCCCGATAACATGTACCTCGATACCCACCAGTACACTACCTTCAACACAGGTGAAATTGTGCTGAACCATACCGCCAAGGTGGAAATCATCTGCAATAACTGGTCCCCCATGCTCTCGAATATTAACTCGACAAGTTCTGGGTAGGCTTACCTCCTCCCCCTTTCTTTACAAAGCTAACACACAAACAGATGGGGTCCTACTATTTGTGGCGAATGGTCTCAAGCCGACACGGACTGTGGCCAATACGTCAACAACGTCGGCCGTGGTACGCGCTGGGAAGGGACATACGACACGAGCGACTCTACAGCATATTGCCCAACCGCCGATCAAGGAACCTGCAGCTGCTCCGGTGCAAACAAAGGCCCGTCTGAGTTTTCGGACACGTACAAAAAGTTCCTGTTGACATATGCAGAGGCACAGATGTCTGCTTTTGAGACAGCCATGGGATGGTTCTACTGGACATGGCGCACCGAGTCCGCAGCACAGTGGAGTTACCGCACAGCATGGAAGAATGGCTACATGCCCAGCAAGGCATACTCGCCATCCTTCAAATGCGGTGATACAGTCCCCGACTTCACTGACCTGCCGGAGTATTACTGACGTACTGATGTGATGATAATGTTCTGTCTATTTTGCGATTACTTGCATTTTCTTAATACCATGGACTTAATTTAGAATTCTTGCATGTTATGCATTTTGATGGCTATCAAAAAAAGGAGTTTTCAGCTTCCTCTGCGTTCTCATCCACTAAGCGAAGTATGGAAATCCTCCTTGAGTTCTGTTGGAACTGCATTGATCTCTCACTCGAACTAAATCCGGTTGAACCAACCACCTTGCTCCCAGATGCCAGGCCGATAAACACACTCATTGCGCATCCACTTAATCCTCACACCCCCAAGCAAAACATTTACGCGTTGAAAATCAATCGGCTTCATGAACCATCCATCAAACCCAGACTGAACATATCTCTCACGGTCCTTCTCCAGGAGAGAAGCCGAGACAGCAAAGATAGGAACGCGAGTCACAGGCAGACCAGAAGATGCCATCTCCTGTTCATATTGACGGATCATCTTCGTGGCGCTTAGGCCGTCCACAATAGGCATCTACCAGGTGGGGTTAGCTATGTAATCACAGTAGAGCTAGAGAGAAGGTAAGATTACCTGCAGATCCATCAGGATAGCATTGTAAAGTGTAGGGTTGTTCTTGTAGACCGAGGCGCATTCCTTGCCGTTTGCTGTCATGTCGATTGTATGACCGAACTTCTCCAGACGCTTTCGCAAGATCGTACTATTGACCGGGTCGTCCTCGGCGACCAGGACATGGAGTGTGGCCTCCATGCTGGAGTTGTTCTGGTCGAGGCTTTGGGGTTGGTCACCTGGTGACGCGGTGGCTGGCGGCTTTGATACCTCCGGGGAATGTGGTGGCGTTGGGAGAGGGGAGGTCTTGCGATGTACTTCCTGCAGCCCATTGCTCGTTTGCAACTTTGCGCGTGACAGCGAGAGCTTCTTTGACTCTCCGGTCTTTGGGCTGACGTCGACGTCTAATACTGATCCTTCTGTGAATTCAGATGTGATGCCGCATTCACATGGTATTCCATCTTTCGGTTTGATTGTACAGAAGTTCAATATTTCTTGCTTCTCTTGTTCTTTTTGTCTTGGCTGGGAAGCATCGGAAACAAATGACGAAGCCTGATTGTCGGATTCTTCGGCTGGAAGCGGAAACTTGAGTCTGATCTTGAAACAACTCCCCTTTCCTTCTTCAGATCTTAGGCTTAGTTGTCCATTCATGTTGCGTACTATCCGAGCAACGAGTGCGAGACCGAGACCAAGTACGCTTTCGGTTTCCACTGATGTGCTGCTGGGTGTGTATCTATATGACTTTGGTGTCTTCATATAGCCCTTGTGGGAGACTTGTTCTAGTTCGCAGAACAATGTCTCAACGGTCTCTTGGGACATACCAGACCCGGTATCATGGATTGCAACCTCGACAGAAATATGATCGGGGTCGACGCTTTCTGGAACAACGCACGACTCGATGGTAAGTGCTCCAGAGGCAGTGTGCTGGATAGCATTGCTAATCAGATTGGTGATGACTTGACGCACTCGTCGTTGATCTCCGAGTACCGGTGGTAGTGCAGCGTGTTGTACAACCTGCAGGTCGACGTGCTTTTGTCTTGCCTCTTCCCAGAATATGTCCGTTGCCTCAGTGAGGGTTTCGGAAAGATTCAACACCTCGTCCTTTATCAGTTGTTTTCCATTCTCGGCGTTCGTCAAATCCAATAAATCATTGATGATATAGACCAATGACTTGGAAGCTGAGTGAGACCTAGATATGTGAACTCGTGTTTCCTGATCGAGAGATCCATCAAGGGCAATCTCCAAGTAGTTGATAATGGCGTTGAGAGGTGTCCTAAACTCGTGCGCAGAGTTGGCAAGCAGTAATCTCATCAACTGGTTGTTCTGCATTGCTGCCTCCTTTTCTTGCCAGATCTCACTGAAGGTTCGGTATAGCAACGACAACGAGGAAGCCTTTTCGAACTCTGCTGCAGACCATACTGACTCATTGTCAGAGCCATGGGGCATATTACGACCCTCAGCCCGAAAGAACATGATGAAGTCACGTCCGTCCGCTGAAAGTGGAACAAACAGCAGACCAGATATACAACGAAAGCCGCGATAGTAGTTCAGGTCCTGGAAATCTGATGTAATGTTCGTCGATGACAGGACTGTATCAATCTCTTTGGCCTTCATGTACTCTAGCACTGCCAGCACCTCTTGCGAGTCGGTCGCTTTGCCAAGTATCTTGCTCTCTCCCATGATAGATGCCGCAGCATAGTCCGCCCCGAACAGACTGAGCAGATCTCCTGACGGGCTATCGGCAGTTTGAAGATTGTCTTTATCGCTCGAAGACATGGGGAGTTTTTTCAAGACAATGGGGAGAGTAGAAGAAAGCCGCTGGATGTTGTTTGAAACTGCTTCTGCCATGAACCAGCAGACTTTCTGAACGATTGGGTGCAATGTTTTGTCTGCCTCATATGACTGACATGATATCAAGCCCCAAAGCTTGCCAAAAACATTAATTGCGATTGAGAGACAAGCTCTAACAGGAGGACCGGAATTGGGTCTTGAGGATGTTGGTGCCGCAGCGAGATAGGTATGTGACATATCAAGTGCATGTTTATTTGTGGAGGCACGATATACAAGCTCTGCAGAGTGATCGACCCTGGCATAAGAGAGGCAAACAGTGTTGCGCATATATCTTTTTCTTAACGGGTCAGGAAACGTTGACTCGGGAAAACTGGTGCCCTCAAATGAGGTCAGTTCCAGTGAAGAGTCAACACCATCGGCAACCACTGTTCCTTTGTGATCATATTCGAAATGATAGATAGTAGTTCGTGAAAACTGAGTGAGAGCCTGTAAGGTGGCGAAGGTATTCTGGACGAGTGTTTCTAACGTCTGAGATCTTGCCAGCTGTTGCAGAATGCGAGGAATAGTGTTGAGAATCTCCGAGGAGTCTGTGACTTTGATATCGGTTGCGCGAACATTATCCTTTGAGATATAAACGTTCCCAGAATTTCCAAGAGGGGCAAGATTTGTACAGCTTGCCTTCGATGTTTGAGTCTGTCTCTCTGGCTGTTGCACTCTTTGGCTTGTTTTCGTAGTCGAGCCAGAGGTCATGGCGGGTTGGAGTTCGCAAATGACATAGTTCTTATATGCTTTGCTGGTATGCATAGTACACCAAACCTTCTTACACCACCCGTTTTGGCTGAGCCGTTCACGTAGCAAAACGGTCAAAAAGAAAACCTCTGGTCCATTTTCCACAACTTCATACTCATCACCCAAGACAAAGTTGGCATGGTCGAGAAAGATATCGATGTGTGACGTAGACAAAACATCGCAAAATGAATCCAGCTCAAAAAGCTCGTCTGGCGAATATCCAATGATCTTGGATGAGTTGTTGCTTGCCACTTGTACCTTGAACTTTCCATTCGACTCTGCTAGTACTATGAGCACGCCAAAGGACTGGATGGCGACGGCTTCTTCATCTTGTTTCGAGTATTGTAGCCCATTTGTGGGCCTGTAAGCACCAAGAACATCGCCTCCACTTTCTACGGTGTTTTGCAATTGTCTCAAGGCATTGGCGCTTGGTTCATTCATTCTGAATGCATGAGGTTTAGTGGGATCATCCAAGGAATGCTCGTCGTCTCGATCTTGTTTCTTGCATGTTGATGAATAACCAGCCTCACAGTCGCTTTTTTGATGCAGTTTTGCAAGAGAATCTGGTCGCTTGAGAATTTCCTGGTCGCTGTTTTCCTTTACAGCAGCGATTGTCGGCTGAAAGCTAGCCTTTTCGTTGCCGAAGTTGCCAGTCCATGTATCCGAGAAGGGTGATATTGGTGTTTCGAGTTTCTCAATAGCAGGAGTTGGCAGTGCTGAGGAAGGGACCGAGTCGAATGAAAGAGCTGAGCGAATTGGAAAGATTCTTTCGGCTGAGTCGTCTCCTAGTTTGGGTAGCTTCAGCTTCGGCGAGGGTAGCTCGGCTACCGTTGATATCTCGGTTTTCGTGTCGGACAGAATGCACATAGTCTTGGGGATCGACAACGTCCTTGCGAGGGTTTGTCTGTTGTGAGACAATTGGTCTTCTTTCTTGCCATCGTCATCATCATAAATCACTGTCCAATCGCTGTGGTCCGTGATATCAGGTGGTAAAGACATAGCCCAGTTTGGAACCTCGATGGGCTGAGGAGTAGGCAAAAGGGTAATCTAACAAAGCATTAAGTGTTAGACGACAGCGATAAACTATCCATAGAGAGAGAGTCACTCAACCGTGTCGGTATTGCTTCCGTTCAAACAAAAAGGAAAGTCAACAACACGGAGGCCTTTAACAAAACTTGAAGTTATAATATACTAAGAAGCATGTGAATTAGGGATGAAGTCAAAAGATCTCCATGAAGCTGTGCTCTGACCGGGTTACCCTGAGATTCTATCCGAAGCTCAAGCTTTCTCCTGCATGTTCAACCTATCAACACATGAACCAGCAGGGAGGAGCTTTGGTTCTGAATCCATGTCCTCGGTTCCTTCGTCCGGTTCGCCGGAGCCTACCAGTATAAACGGTCTCGCAAGCCTACATCCAGAGACTCAAAACCGTGGTAGCGAACTCGGTAGATAGTCTGTGAAGGCTTATATACTACCGATTTTGAATCGAAAAGACCAATTTCAGCTGGGAAAGTTCACCAAGTAAGCGAAGTCTATATCTGGGCCTAGTCAATTCCACTTAAGCATCAAGGGCAAGGCTTCCTAAGCGAAAGAGACAAGCAATCTCATCCGTGTTCCCGAGTATCAGGCCAAGACATACGGAGGCGGCATACAGAGGCGACATTCGGTGACTCCGGACTATAACCACAGAGCTTAGTTGCGAGGTACAGTGCATTTCTAGACCGGCCGAGAATCACTCCACTTCAGCATAATAGAAGATGTCCCCACACACAATTGAAAACCTTTACGTTATGGAGATTGATAGAGCGAAATCTATGGGACAAAACACAATAATAAATAGTGTAAGAAATAGCATTTGTCTAAATTCACCATGCAAGCATATATAAGCGGCTCTGTAGCTTGGCTCGTGCGTCATGAGGAATCCGCTTGGTCATTATAGGAGATACCGTCTATTGTGGGGCTATATATTTCCTTAAAGCAGCTATCATCGAAATAGAGATAGACCTCAGCTTTGAAGCTTCCAACCGGATCACAATCCCGGGTTCGACCCAGAGCTTGGCATACCGAAAGCCGGGGTAAGCTTTTGACTCGTGGGCATGCGTTCCGGGTCTATGGCAATGGCTTGTTCCCACCCTTGGTTCTGGTCTAATCCGGCCTAGAACAATTTGAGCACTGGTTATCGAGACTGCAAGGTGTTGCTCGATGGTTTATAAACTAAATGGAGGTTTCACGAGCAGAAGCTTACTCGTTGATGAATCGAGTATGTGGAGTATGTCAAGAACAGAATGAATATCAAACAAGAAAGAGAAAGATCTAATGAAAAAAGACACCGAAAATTGATGCTGTCCACCATATCCCCGGCCACCAACCATAACTCCCCGAAATCTTGCCCCTAAACGTCATTTCATAATTTGATTTCATCTCGCTCACCAGCGACGACCATAAACCGAATCCTCATTTCGAGGACGGTTAGGCTGGGATTCCCGGCCACGGCTGCGAGGGTCAGAATAGGACACCTGCGAAGACATACGCGCGGGTGTAGCATCTTCTCCAGAGTTCAACAAGCCTACTTTGCTATTGAAGTCCAGTGTGCTCTGGTTATCGGTGAACTTTGATTCGGCGTCGCGGCCGAACAGCGCCATCATATCACGCATGGTCAATTTGCCAGCGCCAGCCTTGCCTTCAATGGTGGCGTTTGCTAGCTCGCGCTTGCGATCTTGCAGCTCCACAATTCGCTCTTCGACAGTGCCCTTGATGACCATCTTATAGATTTTGACATCAATTGTCTGGTTGAGACGATGGACACGATCGATGGCTTGCTCTTCCACGAACTAGACTGATAGTTAGCATTGCATAATATGGAAGAAGTGAATATAGTGACTTACGGGATTCCAGAAAGGCTCCAGAATGACAACACGACTGGCGGCAGTCAAGTTCAGACCCAATGCACCAGCGCGTAGACTACAAAGCAGCACACGGGTTCCGCTGTGGTTGCGGAGTTTCTCAAGACTAGCCTCACGGTGGTTGTTCGCCATTCCACCGTCGTAACGTGCAAAGCCGATATTGGCCGAGTTCAGGAAAGGCTCAATCTTGTCGAGCATGGAGGTGAAGACGGAGAAGACAATGAACTTGAAGTCGGGTGCCTCACGATTGAGAATCTTCATCAAATGACGGATCTTAGTGGATGGCAACTCGCCGTTTTCACCTTCCTCGTTGTACTCCTCATCAGATTCAGACTCCTCATCCTCGGAGTCGCTCAAAACGATGGGTTTGCTCTTTCTCCTAGATGGAGACTCGATCTCATCATCAGTCTCGTCTTCGGAGTTGAGCCATTCGCCGCCACCTTCAGCATTCTCATCATCTGAACCACCTGCCTTGCCGAGGCTTGGCAATTTGCGTTGATCCTCGGGAACGACCCAGTCGCCCTCTTCCTCTTCATCATCACTGTCAAGGACGACTCGTCGGTTCTTGCGAGAACGGGCAAGCTGGGCCTCGGATCTGCGCAGGGAAGGAGATTCCGGAACATCCTTCTCTTTGCGACTCTTCTTCAACTTCTTCTTTTTCTTGTCTGTGCCAATGATGTTGGTGTTGAGATCGGCTTCACATTCATCGCAGCGAGTACTACCAGCCTTGGCCTGGTCTTGGCTAAGTTCCGTTTGGCAGACGTCACATTTCTTGGTCACAACACTCATTGCGCCGAAGAGTTCAGCCATACTGTCGAGGTCATCAGACTTCGGTTGCGAAGATTGGGTGGTGGTAGGATTGGTTTGCAAAAGAATATCTTTGTCTTTGGCCAAATCGCCTTTGACAAGGTCCGGGTGGTTGCAACACTGACGAAGACGCAAAAGCAGTACCAAAGCGCCGGCGTAATCAACCTTGGCACCGCCCATCATCTGCTCAAGGCTGTTTTCCGTGCGTTGTTCCAGGCGTTTGTAGAAGTTCAATTCTCCAGGCATGAATTCGGGGGCCACCTTAATGACCTCACGTTTGGTGATGTGGAAGCCGTTGGACTTCTTAGGCTTGCCATTTTCTCCTTCTTCGCCATCTTTTACATCGTTGTTGAGTTTGAGGACATCCTTAGTACGTCGTTTCATGAAAGCCTTCAAGTAGACCTGGAGCCGCTGGATAGCAAGACCCCCGCGGCCATTGGCCAACGGTCGGCTGATCTGATCTCTCCAAGCAGCCAAGTCATCGTAAGGCTTTACTCGAAGAAACTTGATCAGACTTTGCAGTTCATCCAGGTTGTTCTGCAAGGGTGTTCCTGATAGGCACCACCGGTATTGAGCATCCAACGCATATGCTGATTGCGTTGCTTTGGCGTTTCGGTTCTTGATGGTGTGTGCTTCATCGAGAATAATACGGTACCAGTGGTTCGAGAACAGACCGGCCTTCTTAGCCTTGTCCGTAGCGGATGAGTTGAAGTCCGAGGTAAGTGTACCATATGTCGTAATAACAATATCATAGTCATCCAAGTTCTTTGAGGTCTTTGCCCGTGTCGCACCATGATAGACGCACACAGAGAGCTTGTGGGTCTTTTCGACTTTGTCTTTGATTTCAGATTCCCACTGTTTGATCAGCGCAAGGGGCGCAATGACCAATGTAGAACTGCTGCAGTTGGGAGGCAGCTTGGTAGTTTTGCCCTCCTTTTCGTCGGTGTTATCGCTGTGTTCGTGGTGGGATTTGCGGTTTCTGAGTATCAAAGCAATAGCTTGCACTGTTTTGCCCAAGCCCATATCGTCGGCAAGGATTCCGCCCTTGGGGAAAATTCCTTTAGTCGTCTTTCGGCCGGTCTCTTTGTCGCACATCCATCGCACACCGTCAATTTGATGCGGCAAAAGGGTTACTTTCAGGCCCTCAACCACACTATCCTCTTCATCATCTGATTCCTCTTCTTCCTCCTCATCTTCTTCCTCTTCGGCTTCGACGTCATCCTTTTCTTCCTCGGCGACTTCGTCCTCTTCGATGGATGGACTATCTGAGGGGCTTCTTTCTTCAGGCACGTAGTTGGAATCGTCATTAGAGTCCTTTGCATCGTTTACAGTGACTCCTTGAAGCTGAGCAGCGAGATCGTCAAGGTCATCGGCAGCCTGTTCTTTCTTCGTATCCTTGGCGACTGGTTCTTTCTTCTCCTCGTTTGAGGTTTTCTTGGACTGCTTCTTCTTTTTTCCTTTTTTCTTGGACTTCGGCTTGGATACGGATTTCTCCTCCTCGTCTTCAAATGCACCCTCCAGCAAGGCTTTGATGTTCTCCTGTGCCATAGCTGTATCCACATACCCGTTCATATCCATAGCCCCAAAATCAGGTGGCGCACGAGGGCCGGATCTAGCAACAGAGCCATTATCATCTTGAGTGAGGTCTATGAAGCTCTGGAGGTTCTTAGAAGCATTCGACATCTTTGGTGGAATTGGCTTTGATGTAAAGATCGGCCGCGGGGCACGCGGAGTTGTCCAGGTGACATTCTCAGGGCGCTTGATGCTCACTGAGCCGGGTGGGTTGAGCGGACGAGCATTGTTGTAGGCCGATGGTGCCACTGGTTTGAAGGGATCCCACGGCTCGCTACGCTTCGCTGACGGGGTCGCAGCTGGGCCACCTGTAGCGGGCTGGCGGTATGGCTGATGCGCGGCATGATGACCGGGATGCTGAGGTTGCGGTCGAGGGGCAGGTCGGTGATGTTCGGCTCGAGACTGGTTGGGCTTCGGGATATTGAAAAGATGGTTTGATCGGTGTTGTGGGTGGCCGATCGGCGAGGGCTTTCCGAATTCTGGTTGCTGCTGAACCTGGGCGGGGCGAGCTTGAGGATTTGGCTTGCCTGGAGTGAGGGGCTCCGCAGGAGCGTTGCTTTCTCTGGCCATTGCGTGGTGAACGAGGGACGCGGGCTGAAGGTGCGGCGGGGTGTTGGGACCGAAGTCGAGCAAGGCGCGGTTCGCGGTGAATTGACAGGCGAGTGAAGCCTCGGGTGATCAAATTCAATGTGCCGCAGCTGGACACGAGAAAAAGAATCTGATCAGGGCGCTAGAACTAGAGGTTAGTCTTGGTGTTCTGGAATGTTGTGTTCCGCTCGGGGATTTCTTGTTTCTTGGGAAGCAAGGGGCTCCCACTTCGTGGCTTGAGGATAGACGCACGGTCAGGAGTAAATCGAGACGATCTCACTTACCTTTGGCGTGGATGGTGGGGTTGAACAAAGAAAGGTCAACGTTATCGATATCGATTTGTTTTGGTGTGCGGGTCTGATTCCCCAGCAACGCGAGGCCTGAGGCACCACTGCGGGCAAACAAAGAAAGCTCTATACTGTAGCACGCGAGTATTCTGTCTTTTCAGTATACGCACGAATAGTTTGGAAAACAAGAAAGAAGACAAGACAGATGTAGTGAGACCTAGAAACAACAAGGAATGAGAAAAAGAGAGAGCTCGAAGAGTATAACACCAGGTATAAAATACTATTGCAGCTTCCATGCTCAGTATAATCAAAGACAGAAAGCCACTGATTATTCTATGGAGGTAATCATTTTGCAATATATATCATATTTTGCGTTGTCTTCGCATTCGCATAGCGGTATATGGGAAGCCTAACCCATGTAGTGGGAAACTTAAACGAAAGGCTCCTTGCACACTAAAATAGTTTTGTTATGTAGTCCTCACCCTTTGCGGCTTGAAGAAGCCTACTTTGAGAATTGGAAACCGATGGCTTCGATTTCCTTGTCCATATAAACTACCACCCCAAGCACATAACCTCGTCCATAGTTTTGCTCAGTCTGACCACCCTCGGCACCCGCCTCGTATGATCTATTGTAACTCGGCCATCCACTCGCTATCCTGCCCAGATGTCCATTGAGCTAACTTGGAGACGAAAGAACTCCATTGGTGTTACCCATCAACTGTGTTGGGCAAAATATCCCGAATTCCTTCCCATCAGTCCATGTCACTTCAAACCCCTTGAGGACCGTAAGGCCAGCAGAGTCTCCACTTGCCTTGCCAGTGCAAAAGCGAATAGTTCAGAGGATTGAACTCTTGTTGTCGGGAAGGAGCTTAAAAATTGTCAAGTTGTCTTGGGCCTTCGAATTATCTTAACATTATCAAGTCCACTTGTGATGTTCGTTCTGGTTGCAATAAGTGGTTGGAGAGAGTACTCGCATACGCAAGACATGTTTAAGTGAAGAACGACAGGGCTTGAGACATATTCCCAGAGAAAAAAAACGCTATTGACCATTTATACTAGATGCTATCCGATCTACGGATGTCATCATACTCCATTGCCAGCATCCAAGTCAGCGTAATATCGATCGTTCTGCAATAAATCTGGTGACCGGCCAAGCAGTGTAAAATTTCACTCAGTACACAGAGTTCTATTTGAAGGCGAAGAGCTCAGCTCCTCCAGCTTGTCTGAGCTGTGGAATTACAGGGATCCAGAAGGCATGGTACATCCTCGTACACGTACTTATGTCGGTGGGACATGAAGCGGACTTCTACATAGCCATTACTCGAGTAGCATGCCAGGCATTTCGGAAAGCTATGGAACAGCCATTATATGATAAAACGGGTATCACATATGTGTATCATTTCATGACCAATTGTTTTACAGTCGAATGCCGTCACGTATATCAGTGACACCCGTTGTATCACGCCGCGTAAAAACAGTCAAGATCATAAATCCTGGCCTCTTCCACTTTATTTTGAGATTGCGCCTGACATATACACTGGATTTCTTCTATAAATTTCTAAGTTTTCTACGCAAGAGATAGAATTATAAAGCAAATAATAACTCTAGGGTAAGGGTCCTGTAGCGATCTCCTTGTATAGGGTAAGCCATTAAGCTGCCTGGACTTTATGGATCATCTGCCACAAATCTTATTGCCCTTTTTACAGAGCAGAAGTAGGGAATTGAAAAGGATCTCCACCCCTAGCTCTACTCATATGAGACATTTATCAAGACATTGACCACTATAGGTATGGTACAAACAGAGAACCTCCTGAACTAGTTCATTCAGTACTTCAATAAAGTTGATCCTTACTCCTCTTTCCACATGGATGGAACCCTGTCCAATGATTAGTTCATGTAAGTTAAATCTCATGCTTCGCACTTACGCAACCTCAACCACGGCACATCTTCCACTCTCGACAACACTTCGCGCCTCCTTGAGAGCAGGATCGAGCTCAGCTTGAGTAGTGACAGTCTTGCCCCAAGCGTTTCCAGCTGCAGTGGCAATTCCAGGATAGTCAGGCGAGGGCTCAAACGAGATATTGAGATCTGTAGTGAATCAGCTGCCATTCACCAATGTATAAGGCCTCTTCCAACGTACCTCTTCTGTTTGATTTGGAGGCTAAGCCGTCCTTATGCACAAGAAGGGCAGAAACCTTTGGTGCGTTCCATCCGTTGTTATTCAGGACGATCATTAGGAAGGGGACGTCGTAGCGTCTGGCGATCCAATACACGCTCTCCATTTGGGAGAACAGATAGACACCATCACCGACACTGAGTTATTGTTAGCTTCGCATTGAGAAAGAGGCTAGTGTTGAGAACACTCACATTCCACAAACGAAGGAATTGGGCTTTGCTAGTTTGACGCCCAGTGCTGCACCCCCGCCCCATCCTAGACCACCCGCACCGCTACCAACAAGGCTCCCTGGCTAAACGATTATTAGCATAGACGAAGAAGATCAAAGGGTAACACATACATTGGTCAGATTCAGATGATGGATAAGGATTCCTGCGTTGGTGACAGCCTCTATGGCATATGTAGTGTCTTGTGGGAGCGTATCTCGCAACTTCGATGTCAAATACGGCACACTGACAACACCGTCCTCTGATGGTGTTTCAAGATTTTGCAGGGCCTTTCTCCAGTTCTTATGATTAGTAGATCGTTCCTCAAATGCCTGGGTGTATCGAGCTGTGTTAATGTCAGCCTTGGCCAAGAAATCATTGATTTGTTTTAGCGCAATTGCGCAGCCGACTTTGAATCTGCGAGTGGCATTGATCGAGAATACTGTTTTTCAGCGTTAGATGGACCATATAGGAGAGAATCGGGGCACCCACGTGGCATTTGCTGCTTCAGTGGATCAATATCGAGATGGAAGATCTTTGTGCCAGGTCGAGGCTTGCCGGCTGTCGGGATCCAAGGCACATCACAGTCCATAATGAGGATAACATCGGCTTCCAAAACTTCGGGATGGGTACTGACGGTACAACCTCGATAAGCCTCATGAGAACTGCTTATGCATAAGTCCGAGCCAATCTGTTCGACTACAGTAATTGGCAATGTATCACAAAGCTTCTCAAGGAGTGGGGGTGCTTCATGATTGCGACCAAGAGATGTGGTAAGAACAAGCGGATGCTTTGCGTTCATCAATTCCTTGGCGATGAGTTCCACATCTGCTAGCGTCAGCTATGGCCAGTCATGATATGTTCACATGTCTTACCTGCTTCTGGCAATGCACTTGGAGCAACGGAAGTAAGAGTATCTGCCTCCAAACATTCCCTTGGCACTCGCTGTGTGAACCGTCCTTGTCAGCTATAATTCCAGCAAATAAGATGTTATTTGACTACTTACTTCCTCGAGAACCTCTCTAGCAGCCATTAGATATGCTGGTCCCTTGGGGTCAGATGTTGCAAACTGCCACGCCCTCGCAACCATTTGCTTGATATTGCGACCTGTCTTGATTTCGCCAGTGTATCTGCAGTATTGCCGAACAATAGCTGCCTGGTCAGGAACATCTTGAAGCCAATGGATGAACCTATAGTACTGTCAGTCTGGATCACGAAATGCATCTCTTCGAGGAAACTTACTCTGTTCTCGAACCCAACAGTTCACCATTCTGAGTGAACGGACTCAGGCCAGCAAAGCACAGAACGGGGACTCTGCCAACGGAGGCATTATGGACTGATTGTCCCAAGGCAAGCGTACCACAATCGACATGCACCAGAACACATTGCTAGCCAGTCAGAAGTCAGTAGTGTGCGGTGTGATCGGGCTCCAGAGGATCATACCGGAACTCCAGTAACCTGAGCATAGCCTAAGGCTGCTGAAAGAGCGACTAGCTCAGAAGGGCAAGTGATGATGTTTGGAAAGTTGGTGTTGTTCTCTGTTTTCCAATCAGCCCTGGTCATCGAATCCAATCTTGGCAGGATTCACCTTGCTTCGCCTTGATCATCGCTTCCAACATTGCGGGGTGATCGCTTCCTCTAATCATTTGTTAGCATAACGTACTCGAGTAAACATTGACAAAGCTTACAAGTTTACAAAGCAGTGCGTGATACCGGCCTCGGCTGGGAACAATGTTAGTTCTCTAGATAACTGCTCGTTGGACAAGATCGCTTACACAGAGCCTCAAAGAAGTTCTCAGCAGCAGTAGTTAGCCGGTCATTTTTCAAGATCTGATCATGATCGTCATATTCCTTTCTTCTCTTTTGGGGGATTGAGGATCTAATAGTCATGATGTGCAGCTGTGTTGAATATCGATGATGCTTTCTGTCTGCGCAAGGGGGAAGTCCACCTTTAAATATGTATAACCCCGCACGCCAATATCTCAACTCGCACCAATACGGCGAAGCTAGTAAATGTTAGGGGCTGGCCAAAGAATTTTACGGTGGGCCATTGCTCGATTACACTAGGGGGACTGATCGGCAACCTGGGTGTTGGGGTTGATGATCGTGGGATCTCCGCGATTGGTTGACCAGCGATTCCGAGATCCGCAGTTATAGATCCACCACGATCGGTTCATTGCGCTCATATTCACTGGGGCTAGGATGCATAATTATCATAAGCAGGTACATTTTAGATCTCAAGGTTATTGGAAGGAAGTGGATGTTTTTAAATCAGGTACTCAGCTAAGACATCATGGAGTAGTGCCCTATCTCAGATATGTATAGTCCTTGGATCAAACCGGTATGATCAATTTTGTTCTGGCTCGTTTTAAATGCTCGTGATAGGAGATCTTTTCTCATTCAATAAAAATCATAATCCGTTTATAGGCATAAACAGCTCCCAAGGAAATGCAAATCACCTTTCCGTAGTTCAAGCGCTCAACAACAGGACCATCTGCGTAAGTCGTCGGTAGAAGCGGTATTGTTCACCAAGCCTTGCCTCAATCATGGAAGAGGCCGACGATGCGAGGTTGCCACGCTTGTATGCTGGTCCTGCAAAAAAAGTATGGAACGCGGCAGCTGATTGCTCCATGATGTATGCTGGGATGATCCTCCAAGCCCCCTAAGTCACAGAACTACTCAAAGAATGCAGCCAGTGCGACTTGGTGTGGAGTTTGTTGTATAGACGCAGGCCTTAACTTGGAGCACTATTCATTCTTTCTGTAACCTTGAGTACGCCCTATCCATATGCAAATGGTTGGAAACCCTTGCTTTGGAGCAGACAGAATTCTGTGGTGATACAAGACGGCTTCTGAGGATCATCAATAGCGTACTATGTGAAGCAGATTTGAGTCCGTCGGACGACAAAACAGAAAAAATCGGGAGTAACCATCTCCGGTGAATGGGTGCAGTCGTAATGGGTTTGTTATCTGATATATTGAACGGGTTACAGATGTTTGAGATGATGGACGTATTCTGTCAGGCGCTCCGGGCGTATGCCAATAAACTGACGCATGGTCTTCGCTTCGACGTGCCGGAATAGATATCAATAGCCGGTCAACAGCAAATACCGGGGGCTCTTGTGGAATATCAAGCAATATACTAGATGCTGCAGAGTACGCACATGTACCTATGAAGGGCTTGATTAGTAGGACATAGGTTTCTGTTGGCGGTTAAGTCTCTCGGGTTCTCCGCGATTGGTTGAGCGACAGTCCGACGACCCACAGTTATAGATCCACCACGATCCAGTTCATTGTGCTGATATTCATGCCGACATCGCCAATTTATGAATTAACAAGGGCCGACAACTGTCTCTCATCAATGGTAAGAGATAATGTTTGTTTGAAAGTCTAAATCCTCAACTTTCTCACATCATTACAACAATGTTTCTTCAAACGGCATCCGAACAGCTTGACTCTGAAGGCGCTCCTTTGTGGCGTCAGGACCATACTGGCTTGCTTGGTGGCATTTAAGCCAAGGGTGATGGCGCGATTTCAAAAGCTCGGTAAGGGAGACAGTTGCGAATCATAATATACTAGCAGCTTTCCAGACAACAAGCAAGCCCTGAGTGACATGGAACAGTATGTTATCATTTCCTTTGGTGATTTAGTTTTTTCATTAACGTAATGACGTACTGATAGATTACTTCTCAGTGGAGGCTAGCAGAAGAAAGGTATATTCCCCACTGTTTGTGAAATCTTGACTCTCAGTCTTGATCGTTGAGTTTATCAGCCACCTAACATCAAAGCGGCGGCTCGAGCAGCAAGTGCGCCAGGTAAGTTACCAGCATACCCCAAGGCATCCTTCTAATGTTTAACAACTGTTTCCACGCATAATATCCTTGGGAGCAGGTGCTCTATCAGGGGCATATTTCCCATTTGAACACATACAAGTTCAAGTCTCACATGCCATCGGTAAGACAGACGCATCAGAAAAGGATCCTTCTACGCTCAATATGGCGAAGTATAACCTTCAGCCAGGTATCAGCGATTACGGTAAGTTGAAATCACGTTTCAGCCCGCGAAAGGCTCTGGGTTTATCCCCGATGCTGATAATTTGGCCCAGGTCTTGATGTTGCTTTAAACTATGGCCAGGGTAGTGGCTCCGCACCAATGCTTCGCTTTTTCATTGAGCATACCGAGGTGTGAAGTTGAAACACTATCTACCGCCTGTAGGCGGGGACTGCGAGAAAGACAACTATGTAATTGTGGACAAGTATTCCTTCTCCAGTGCATTGGATACAGCTAAGATCCAGAAAACAATTAGTAGAGCAACCAGCATACCATGCCCTCATATATGAACATATTCAAAATGAATACAGACGCTATTCAACTTACTTGTATGTTGTTCGAATCTGATATGTTATCACAGAATTTGAACGTGAGTTTAAGTTGATCGAGACAGTATATTAGTCAGCATACCGGCACTACCTCAACTTCAAGAGCCAAGTTAGTGTGCAAACGACAACCAGCTGACCCTCGATTTTGCCAAAATGTCACAAATTGCGGGGTCCTTGAGGCATCGCAAGAAAACAACCGAAGCATGCAATCCATGTCGCACTCGAAAGCTGAAGGTAAAGGACTCCTCCGAATCACTGGATTTCATACTAACATGTCTAGTGCGATGGGATGCTCCCTTGTGCATCATGTGAGAAGAACAAGGCACAATGTTCCTATGATCCTTCAACGTCTGCAAGCAGACTAACTAGGTAAATTGCGCCAAGAGTGACCTCATGCATACGAGGATTAATGTTCGACACAGTGATCTTGATGTCATGAATGCAAGGCTCATGGAGCTTGAGAGGGCCGTTTTTGGTGAGAGAACATATAAGCCTAGGAAAACAGTTGAGCTTCCAGGTATATAGGTTTCATCCTTACCCGAAGACAAAGGCTTATAAAGAGTAGATGCCCGACAGACCACCAATATTGCAGTGTCTGGTGTTACTTTTGTCGACGAAAAAACTGGAGTAGCCGAATATTTTGGGTCTACATCAACAATAGATCTCCTCAGATCATTCCACAAAGCATTCGGTCAGGCCCACACCAATGGGGCCGATGAGCGGGCAAGCAAGCGTCGGCGGCAGGACACGAATGAGCACCCAATAGGCTCTGATATACCTCGCAACTTCCGACCACAGGAGATCTATACATCACTAACTTTGAGATGGGGGACAAGACAGTGGCCAATGGAAGATCGCCATGAGACGAACGCGTTCCTTTTCTTCCGTTATGTCTATAACACAGTCCCAATCCTTGACAAAAAGGTGTTCTGCAATACGTACAAAGACTTCGGGGAAAAGCCCGAAACCCCTCAAAGTCTAGAATTGGAATGTCTCACATACTCAGTCCTAGCTCTTGGTGCCCTGTACCCACGCCGCACCATCCCCAATGCTGGCGAGAAATATTTTGCCGAAGCACAGTGTCTTCTTGCAAATTTACTTGGGGCTAGCAGTCTGAAGACTGTGCAGGCTGCTTTATTGATGGTTTGTTTGCCCTTTCTCTGTCAGATGGATTGTATTGACAAGATGATGATAGGCTGTATATGCTCATTATACGGCACGACACAATCGTACGTTCTATTATAACCGTGCTATACTTATATGCTAACGACGCGATTAGTTGCATATGACTACTTAGGAATTGCAATCAGGCTTGCATACTCGGCAGGGCTGAACAGAAACTTCGACCAAGCCGGCTTCACCAACACTGCCGTCCAAGAGGCCAGGAGAACGTGGTGGGTGCTGTATAGTTTAGAGTCCGAATTGTGTTTGGAATACGGTAGACCACTCTGTATCCGAGAGACGGATTCCACGGCGCCGTACCCCGAGGAGACTCTGGTAAGTATTATAACCACGTTTATTTCAATGAGTTATCTGACAAGGACTAGGACGAGACTGCCAATTTCAGCAGGATATCCTTCGTAATTGTCATGGCTAAATTTTCCAGAACGGTCCGCAAAGTCATTGACTTGGTCAGATAATTGAGTTTTCAACGTTGCCGACCAATGCTAATTCCTTCGAACAGGTTTCGAACATTGACGAAAAACGAAATGAAATAGAATCATTCGTTGGCCGGCTCATGAATCTTCAAGCGGAACTCATGACCTGGAAAGGGGAGTTGCCGGCACATCTCGCGAACAAGGATCCTGTAAGAGGCGACGCAATTGGCTATGATGCCATCGGCTGGGTTCGACGGCAGTGCCGCGACATTGACCTTCGTGAGTGATCAAGTATGATCTGTTTCGTTTGTGGCATGCTTACCTCGGTGAACCATGTAGGTTTCAACCATGTGATGATGGTCATGCATCGCCCATTCTTCGCTAGCACAAACTTTTCAACGCCATTTTATACATCTGGCATGGCTCTGAATGTTTGCCTCGGAGCCGCTCAAGAGACAATAATGTCATTATGCAGGGCAATGGAGCACGCCGCTGATCCTGATGAATGGCCTTGTTACTATCACCGCGTTCTTGCGGCCAGTCTTGTTATCTTGACAATTGTCTGTGACGATTCCACAGAAGACAAGGCTGGACTACTGAAGACATGCGCAAAAAGTGTTTTGCTTTTTGAAGAAACCATGCATTTTGGTTGCCCTGAAAAAGGCCGTCTGCTAGTCAAAAATGCTTTGACTATTCTTTCTCCTTCGACTATGATACGTGAACCGGAATTTTACGATTCCGTCGAATCATTGTGATACTCTATATTCATCTATCAGATCATCAAGCCGAACTTTTTTTTTTATTCGTTGTCGTAAAATGCTCGTAATTTGCACTCCCCACCATTACCCAGCTCTGCAAAGCTAGGTGAAGTACCCCTGGACTGGCCTCTAACCATATTCCAATGATCACTCTTCTCAGTGCTAGCCCGGAAGATAATTAAATCTCACCAATAACACCCTTCAGAATTTCGGGTACAATTACCCCGGCATCACCCTGGAAAAACCAATCTCCAAACTGGAGATCACCGGGAGTATCGCTAGAATCCATATTACACACAGCAATGCGTGCACCTTGAGAACGAGCTTCATCAACATATCCCGCAGCCGGCCAAACTCTCGCACTGGTCCCAATAACTAGACAGAGATCAATAGGACCGGCTGCAACCCAACGGTCGACTTCACTAAGCGTTTTATCTGGCAGGGCCTCTCCAAACCATACAACACCCGGACGGAGTAAACCATTCTTGCATTTAGGACATTTAGGCAATTCGTCCTCATTTAGCTGAGGTATCGGGTTGCTAGCATCGGAGATGTCTACATCTCCATTTGTGCCCATAGCATTATGGATAGCTTGCGCTGCTTCTTCGCCGGTTTTGTCGGTCGCGGAGGGATTAAGGCCTGCTGCCATTTTGGGGATGTCTAAAGCTGGGACTAGGGGATCTGTGAAGTCGTTTTCGCGGACATAATCGCAATAGAACGATGTGCACTTGACGTCGAAGAGGCTGCCGTGTAGTAGATGTAGCTGTTTAGAGGGGTGGAGTGCTCGCGGGGAGAGACCTATAAAATGGAGATTGCAGTATTAGCATGTTATCAGAGATTGTTTTGAGGGATATTGATAGAGGCTATACCGTCAACGTTCTGGCTGAGCGTAATGAAGTCCTGATTCCTCCGCGATAACTCTGCCAGAGCGTAGTGTGCTTTGTTAGGCTCAGCCTGAAGGGCCATGTGTCTGCGGTAACTATAGAACTGCCAGACAAGACCCGGAGTTCTCTGAAAGGCCTCTGGAGTTGCTAGAGAAGTTGCATCATATGAACGCCAGAGTCCGCCGGCGCCACGAAAGGTAGGCAAGCCTGATGATGCGGAGATTCCAGCTCCAAGGAGGGCAATGACTCGTTTGCAGCCACTCAGGTATTCAGTGAAAGACTGAAGATCAGCAGCTGGCACGACGGCTCTTGATGAAGCCATGAGGTGTGATGTATCTCTGTTTCATTCAAAGGGATTGGAGAAGCTGAAGGGCAAGCTTAGGTGGAGCTGCGGGGATAGTTCTCAAGACTTGGCGAATAAGGCGACAAGGCAGAAATCCAGTTGGAGATCCGGGCGCATGTTTGTTGCTGCAAAAGGAAAACGGTTGGCCTTATATATGCATGCAACTGTTCTTCTTGCACAATATTATATGGATCAATAATCATCCAACCTTGAACTAAAAAAAAAACAAGGAAAACAACAAGGAACGTCTCTCCTTTGGCCCCCACGAACCCCCACAGCAGCCTGCGAGTCAGGATATCAACGGTATACATCACGCGGCAAGCAAGCCGGACCTGGTGTCTATGATAGTCGCTATATTGTCACCTCCAGACTTGACTCCATCCTCTTCCAGATCTCCAAGAGTTTCACCCCGCAATATGGTCCTTATCAAGGAAGCCTCCGGACACAAGCTAAGAAGCATCATAAGAAGAAGAGACGAATATGCGCAAGCGCAAGAGCCCACAACACAAGCAGATGAGATTCCAATTCGTCTGGGGCCACTCACACCCCCACTGCCAGAAGATCCAGAACTGCCCGGGCAAAACAGGCGATGGTCTTTCTCGAAGCCACGCAACCGGCAACCAATATCTCTTCAAACTAAATCTCCTCTATTCAAAACCCTTCCAGCCGAAGTCAGACTCATCATCTGGGGGCACTACCTCTGTATCCGCAAGCTACATATCATGAGGATGAAATGGCGGCAAGGAAGGGAAGCCCGCTCACGAATCGTAGGGGTTCAGTGCCATGAGCAGCCCGGAATATGTTCGTGTAGTCATCGCTGCTGGGGACAGTTGGCTCGTCGACCTGCTGGGGGATGTGTTGGTACAGGCAAGGGTGTTGAAGCATACGGGTATGAGGATGAAGAGTGGAAGTTCGATGCGAGAGTTGACTTTGTGGCTCTTTTGCGGAGTTGTCGATTGATGTGAGTAAAGTCAGTCATTTTACTTCATATTGTATCAGTAACAACTGACATAATGACAGATATACTGAGACGATCGATATGATCTACCGGCATAATACCTTCCTATTCAACCATGCAGATACGATAATTGATCTGCCGGGAATTATACTACCACAGCGTTTGAGCTTGATTCGGACTGCTCAGCTTGGATTCGCTGATCCTGGTGGGAGGATGTGGGACAGTTGCTGTTGGGTCCTTGGTAATAAACTGCCGGCACTGGAGACGTTGACTATTCATTTGTTTCCTCATGTCGTAGGTGATATGGATGATCTGCTCATACCACTGCATCAGGTTAGGCAACCTAGGAAATTTGAGGTCTGTCTTATCAAACCGTGGTATATGAAGAAGGGCTGGGAGGCATCAGCGAGCCTTGTCGATGCTCCTTTTCAATTTGAACTGATTGATAATGAAAATCGCCCTACGGGTAGCTTCTTAGTTGAATAGCTGTTGGATGAGTGCCAATAGCTATGAGATTGTTGAATGTCAACTGTACATACCTTGCACCTCTGATAGAATACTTACGGATTCAGAGTATGGATAAACGTTTATTCACAAGGACGTAAGAAAATTTAGCAAACGTTCAAGATTATTGGTAGCAAGAAGCATAAGTCGACCCATTACACAGCTCAATCCCTCCAACTATTCAATCAGCCCATTTAGCTGTGCTTCATTAATTTGACCAATGTACCCAAGCCACTCCCTTCGCAGATCAAGGGCACTCCTAACCGAGCTAGTATTCTCCCCACTGATCCGCTGACCAACAAAGCTGTATTGACGAAAGCATGAAATTTCCCCCTCAATCTCTCCCTCGCCCAGAAATCGAATCCAGCCCGAGTTTTCGTGACTAACAACGAGTTGTCCAGAAACTTTACCATAGCATTGAAATGGGATCTTCTCTTCTGAAGCCTTCTTCGGTCGTGCTGGTATCCACAATATGCCCTCGAGGATCCCAAGCGTGATTGACCCGAACATTTCTTCCCCGCTCAATGTGAGACATATTTTTGGGCAAGTTCTGGGACCGTTTCCATTGATATGATTGCCGGTAGGCTCGTTGGACGCAACGTCGTATTCACCTTTTAATAAACCGAGGCGTCGCTGTGGGGGTTGGGATTCGAACAGCTGGTTATAGATCGGAGGAGGTCCACGGGGATCTGCATAGCTACCACTCGAGAGTCTCGCGCTCATTGAGTTAGAGCTACTCGAAGGATAACGATCATCGAAGGGATCTTGACAGGGGAGATTATCCGAAGAAAGATAGTTTTCAAGAATCTCTTGATCATCGTCAGGATCCGATGAGTCTCCAAAGTATTCGTCGTCGTAGCTATCGTCATAATCATGCTATAATTGGTTATAAGTTTGTACCTGGGTAAAAGAAACGATCTACTTACCATCTCATTGTTGTCCCAAGACGAGGGATTGGAGGACTGGATGCCAACTTGACCAATCCGGCCACTCAGATCAGAGTTTCCGCCCGCTATCAGTAAGGCTTCCACAGTTGAAACTGTCTGTCGATGGGAGTTGGCAGTCAGGGGAGTGATGTGGGCACTTTTCCCGCTACCACTACTCACCACGTCCTTTCTGGCAGTCTGAAGTTGAGGGACTGTATTGCCACTCCCTTGTCTCCGTCGTGCTCGATTTGGAAGCTCTGGTCTCTGTGTCTTTTGAGGCCGAGGACCTGTTGACTGAGTAATATTACTCTGCAGGAAGCCGACGCGCCGGGCAGTCTGTTTTACAGATGGTCTCTCTCCCACTTCATCGTCTTCGATATCCCGAGCTCGTTTGCGTGGAATGGGTAATGAGGTAGCTACTGTAGTTGTGGTGGCTGTCTTTGTTGTTGTTGTTCTACTTGTAGTAACGGGGGTTGGTAGATGGGCGAGTCCAGATGGTAGTGTGCGTGCCGCTTCATCTTGTCTCTTCCACTCTCTCTTGAGTCTTTTCTCCATCTGAACCAGCTCGAGAGGAACTTCTAGAGCTCCATCTTGAATGGCATCTGATAATCTCATCTTTGCTGTTGCTTTGGCCTTCGATGGGGACAGGCCATAGTGCAGGAGTTGTGCTTCAAACCAGTGAGCTGGATGATCGGGCCTCTGGTTGCTGTCTGGGATCGAAGCATCAAAAAGAGCTCTGAGCTCTGCCGGTATCGCTCGTCGATGGATGTTGCCGGAGGCTTCGACGTAGAATGTATCCACGTTGTAGGAGAATTTGCCGTGGCTGACAGGCGCCATGATTTGGATAGTGAGGTGAGGAGGTCGTAAAGCAAAGAAAGTATTCAAGATGAAGTTCTCAGATATAGTCGATGACGCGCCTGCCTTATTCCAAACCACGCTAGACCAGACGTCGTTTTATACTTCGATCTCGTCCACAGTTATCCGGCCAGGTAATAGATATCCAAGTGATCTTACGATATGATTCTTGCATCCTCTGAACATGACTATCGAGAAAAGATATTTGTTTGGAAGCATCTCAAAGTACCATTTAAGATCCCTAATAAAAAAGGATCTCCGTCCATACAGTTGTAGTAGAGCCCGACATGCGCGTTCCGCCAGCCCAAACCCAAATCTCGTTAAGCTCCCCACCTCTTCCCATCTGCGACTTCCCTTCCCCGCGACTACATACTTCAACCCCAAGATTCAAGACCGGAATTTTTGTCTGCGGAGTACATGCACGATGAATCCATCCTCACCCAGCTCTCCACAGGGCTCACCCGCCCCAAACCAGCAGGCATCAAGCACCCTCAGCCATCGCCCAAGTCCACGCCAAACACCAAGCTCAGGAACAGGAACACCACCGGGCAGCACAGCAAACGCACCTATTCCAGACGATGAACATGGCGCCGACCTGCCGATGAACATGTCGGCTTCTGTTATGTTGACCAACTTACCCCGCGATGCGCACCAGGCACTCGCCGATGTGGAGAGGATTGATTCAGGGAAAGGTATTCACCACCTGTCTCTACATGCCGTTCTGCCGACTAGGAGACTCCTCTTGCATGGGACCTTACTAATATGTGTCTAGTCACCGTGCGCTTCCAGCCTCTGCCATCAGCACCCATTCTCAAGAATCGGGTGTTCAAGGTGAGCGCATCACAGAAGTTTGAAACGGTTGTCAAATTCCTGCGGAAAAAGCTCGACTGCAAGGATACCGATTCTGTGTTCTGTTATGTCAATAGCGTCTTTGCGCCCGGCCTAGATGAGGGTATGGGTGGTCTGTGGAGGGTGAGTTCGGTCTCGTGGTTACTTCTAACACCAATGCCATATACTGATATTTTCGTGATATAGTGTTTCAAAACGGATGATCAATTGATTGTCGCTTACTCAATGACCCCGGCATTTGGCTAAGCAGACTTTGTTGCAGCCCACCCGCACGAACTAATGAATCAAATGACTTTATGTACAGATTACGATGCTTATCACAGAAATATGCAAGAAATGGAATGTCCACGGTGAAAGAATATGAGATGAGATGCAATCATTATTTCTGGTAGCGCTCGTCTACCGATTTTTGGAATCCGGCGAGCTCCTCTTTCGGGATTGGATACGTGTATTCCTCTGACGGAAATGCACGGCTCTTCACTTCGTCTCGATATTGTGTGATTCCCCGCGCAGCCTCGCCCCAGACATTGGCAAATGGCTTAACGAACTTCGGGATGAATCGACCAGGTTGAAAATTGCCAGTCATGTCGACCTGCACGAGAACTTGGCCGGAGCAGCCGTTGCCAGCACCAATACCGATAGTCGGGATACTGAGCTTTTCTGTGATGAGGGCTGCGACTTCTGCGGGCATAGCTTCAAGAACAAGCATGAATGCTCCGGCTTCTTGCATCGCCACCGCGTCATCCAACAGCTTCAAAGCGCTAGATGTCGTTTTCCCTTGGACTCTGAACCCACCGAGGGCATTCTGTCGTTGGGGCGTGAGACCAACATGACCCACGACAGGTACACCAGCCTGCGTGATGCGTTTAATAGTGGATGCCAATTCCTCTCCGCCTTCAATCTTAACGCCATGGACGCGCCCTTCCTTAATCAAGCGCAATGAGGATTCAATGGCCTGCTCGGCAGATATCTCATATGAACCCATGGGGAGGTCACCAACCTGTCGAATGATATTCGTCAGTACGTGGAACAACACACGCCAGCCAGCAAGGTCGCCAACTCACAATAAATGCACTCTTCGCTCCACGGACAACACTCCGACAGTGCAATATCATCTCCTCCATTACAACCTCGGTGGTATTATCCAATCCCAAAGCTACCATGCCCAAACTATCCCCAACTAAAACCATGTCCATCCCCGACACATCAGCCACATGCGCGCTGGGGAAGTCATGCGCCGTCAGCATGGCAATCGGTTCGCCCTTTTTATAGAGGTTCTGCAATGTTTGAATTGTGACCTTCTTGCGCGCCTTGCCATTTGCGCTTGGTGTCGGTGTCGGGGAGGAGTATGAACTATATCGGGTTTGCGAGGAGTGTGGCGTCAAGAAAGAGATCGGGGTGGGACAACAGCAAGCGAGCGTATTGTGTGAGATCGGTGTTCGTGTACCGGAAAGTAATCTGGTCCGGGTGAATGACGAAGAAGCAAACACCGTGCGACGCAGCGCAGGGCCCGGTGCAGCCATGATGTGTGATGTGCGATATGAGCGGAGTGACGCGGAATGATATAAAAGCACAAACGAGAGATTCCAAAGCAAAACCACCTCCCAAAATAGAAACCAAGAGAAAAAGAAGTAGTCCTCAGTAGCCTTTCAAAACTATCCTTGAGTTGTGAGCTGTGGCAATGACCTCACAGCAACAATCCTCAAACAAAGTTAAAGCACACTTCACAATCCAGTAACGAAACAAAACAGCAAAAAAAAAGAACAAATCCAATATAAGACTCTCTCGGATATCACGGCTAGAATAAACTGATCAATTTATTCCATCCGTCCGGGTGTACGTGCTGGGTTATGCGGCGTAGACGGGAGCATCTCCAAAAAATCTTGAAGTCGAAGATCTGATACGTTCTGCCGATGATTACATGCGCCGAGTACCGAGAATTGCGGGGCGAGCTACAGCGCGTAGGGGCGTGTATTTGGATCAGCTGTGGTAACTTGGAATGACGCGGTACAGTATAGATTCTGATTATTGTTCTCAAAGGGAAAAATGTATTAATTAATTCAAATGTAGGTAGGGATCAAAGCTTGAACCGGTGAGTGAAGCTCATCAAGCTCGGCTGTATTTTACTTTTGATACTTTCACCGCCCTGGGAGGCGAGTCACCGCCTTCTGGTTGCGTCTCGCCGAGGTGATTACCGCTTCGGGAAGTGAGGGGGACCACACTGTTTACATGTACTGTATACTCAGTCTACAAAGGAGAAAATAGTGGATACAATTCAATTAACACGATACAAACTGCATACAGATCATTGGAATAAATGCGGTATTCAGGTAAGTAATGTCACGAGAAAGGAAAAGCCTCAACGAGACTCTACCGCCGTCTGCGCTGGGCAACAAGCCTCAGCCGTCGAAAAGGAAAATGAACTCCACACGTGGAGTGAGAAAGACATAAGGAAATGAATCTGACGTTCGAAAAATATGGCCCCGTAGGACCAAAATCGGGGATAACGATGTTGAATGGAAGGCAATGCAAAGCGGGTAGTCGCTTGGGTTCATGCTGGATCGTCCATTATACCTTCGCTATATCGCGTCTGGCCACAGTAGAGAGGCGACATGCATGGACTGCATCGTAAACTAGTGTGCAGCTTTTCCGATGATGATTGATATAGTCCAAAAGTCTCTCGTCTGTGAATGTGGTTGACTCGCGGGTCGAGGGCGATGCTGATGTAAAATGAGATATTCAATACAGTGGAAAGAAGTGAAAATGCCAAATGAGTGGACGATATCGGTGGAGATCAAAAGAAGACAACCGTATTCGGTGACACTGTCTCCTGGGAGTGCTGATGCAAAAGTAAAGAGTCAAAAGAGAAGAAAAAACGCCACCATATGCATATGCGTCAATGCCGAGGGTATGATTAAGCGAGGTTGAGATCCAAATCGAGCATGACAGGCGGAAAGAAAAAGTGCAGGTGGCAGAAGAAAGATAACGGTTAGTAAAATCTCGAACGGTGCCGGGATGCAAGTGTCCGGCAAAGGTCAAGGTCCAAAGAAATCATGACGGGCCATGATAGCCCGAGATCTATTCATCATATTCGTACTTGTCCTTGAGAGGACGTTGAATTTCAAAGAGTAACGCATCAAGTTCAGCCCAGTTCGTGGAGTTTGCAGCGAAACGACGATGTTTTCTTGTGAGAGTGTGCTGAAATAGTAATTAGTATCTGAGTGACATGGACAGGAAATAGTGGAACAAACCTCTTCAAAGTCATCGAACTTGTCCCTGCAGTTCTCACAGTAGCCAGGCTTGGGGTCTCTGCGTCGCTCGGCCCTCCGTTGCTGCTCCTTGTCTTCTCTTTGACGTTTGGAGCCAGCAACTTCGGACTGGTTTCCATCATCTTCATGGCGGAGATTAGATCGTCCGGGGGGGTTCATGCTCTTAGACTGGACAGGTGCAGATCCTTCGCGACGCTGAGGAGCAGCCATTGATCCAGTGCCCTTCTCGAGGACCTTGCGCTTGAGCCCGTGGACTTCCTTGCTGAGCCCGGCCTTCGCACCAGGTGCTGCAGCAGTGGAGGAGATCATCTGGGAGCGAATTGCAGAGGTCATATTGGACGGTTGAACGCCTGAAGCGGCTGGCTCGCGACCAGTGTAGAAAGGACCAGTGCGAGGGAAGTGAGGAGGGATGAAGCTCTCTGAACTCTTTCGCTCATTGTTCTCGTCAACTGAGGGCTTCTGAGATTCGGTTTGAGTTGGAGGTGAGATGCGCTGTTCATTCTCTGTAGGCTTCGACTTAATGACTTCAGTGACTGGTTTGGCGTCTTGATCATGCTGAGCAGGAGCTATTGCTTTTGGCTTAGCCTCGCGGTTTCCATCAGTATTGTGGAGGGCGGCCTTCTTCTCTTTCTGGAGGTGGCGCAGACGGTGTCGATCGTATTCTTTCTTGCTTGGAGGTTCATCGATAAAAGGACACTTGCCCAGAGGGGCACTTCTGAATTGGGGCCAGGAACCATCCTGCCGCCTGGCGACCCGAGAGTATTCCCGAACCATGACGGGCTTTGTCTTCTCATTCATGTCGTGAATATAAAGGAAAGGGCCCTTGAACATCAGCATCTCCATTGACGCCAATGGATCACGATCGGATGGTCCATTGAGTAGTTCCTGTCGAAGGACTCGCGAGAGATCATTTTCGCCCTTTCCATTGGCGGCATTTCCACCAGCAGACTTGCTCCGTGATGCAGCGTCCGCTTGAGCACCAATATCACTATCGTTAATGGTGGTGATCATGCGTTGAAGTTTCTCCAAAGCCCAGATCTTCATGCCCATTTGGCGAGCGCGCTGAAGAACATCCATGGTTCCTTGGTCACGGCGGGTATCCGTCTTCAATGACACATGCAGGTTTGTGTCCCCATTTCTCTCCAGCATAGAAGGATTGACTGTTTGCACATTTCCTTCTCCGTTCGTCGCGTCGGCAGTGGTTTCGGGTTCGGTTGGGCTTGTGGACTCGGGTGGGATAGCACGAGATGTAACAACATGAGTGACGAGACGCGAAAAGAATTTCTCCTCACGCTAGATTCGAAGTTGTCAGTAACCGGAAAAAAAAGATTGGGAATCAGAAGAGTGGATATAAAGTGCAATGTCGTCATGCTCGAAAAACATCACAATTGAGGAAGGGGATATCAAACTTACAGCGCCGAGAGCAATGACCTGGCGAGAGAACTTGCGACGAACATCCTCAGGGATGCTGTCGAAGTAGAAAACAAACTGAGGGAATGCCTTTCTGTAATGTCTCTGCCACTGTCTAATTGTATCCATGGTATCCGCAGAAGCCTTTTCTGTCTTGATAGTCTTGACCACCGGCTGACGTTCCTTTTCGCGAGCTGCAACAAGCTTCTTCTCGAAAGCACTAGGAGGCACGTTGTTAGACCGTCGCGCAAATAATTTCGAGTCCGTGTTTTGAGCAGTAGTCGACCTGCTTCGACTAGGGGACCGGTCATCATTCTCTATAACCTCCATGACCTGCTTTTTCGGGGGTGGTTGGCCGTATGGGATATCCATCTGTGTAGACCTGGATCGCTTGGCTTGTACAGGTCCTGACCTATGTGGTGAATTGGTTGCATTCGGCACGTTGGCAAGTGGGCGGCGGGTCGCCATGGCCAGGGAGTTTCGCGGCGATGGAGGTACGAATACAGTGGCCATCGGGGAATAGGATCCCACGATCGAGGGCACGTATGGAAGTCACTGGAGACTGACAGGGCTTAAGAGAGGAAGAGGGGTACTCGAAGAGTACGCGACGTGCTACACGTCTTGCCGATGTTGGACGGGATTAGAGTGACATTGTATCACCAAAAACAATGCAGAAGTGGCCTAAGGAGTGAGGAGCAAGTCGTAGTCGTCAAATGAGGTGTGTAGTGAAGGGAAAGACGAGGTGGAAGACCTGGAGGAAGAGAAATAAAGAAGAGCAAAGCAAGTCGTGTGGTGTGGAGCTCAGTTTGTTTTGGGCGGAGGCCCGACAACCAACGGCGTCGCGCGAAGCATGAACATCAACATTACATTCCTTGACCGCGACCAGGATTCTTTTGGCCTTCTTTTATTCTTTTACTTCATTCTCTTGTCCATTCTCTATTATGGCAATCCTCCTGAATGCCTTTAATCCCTTCAATCCCTCCAAACATAAGCCTCCCGGTCACCAATCGTCTCCAACCCCCAGACCAGCCCCCAATCAGCCCCAAAACAACAGTCCAGCCACCACCAAATAATCTAAAGTAGGCAAGGATAATTTAGACATGTGGAGTTTATAGTTCAGATTAAAATAAAGGGGCTCAAAACATTGAATTTGAAGCCATATGTTCTATTGTACATGGATATTGGAGGGTTTCCAACTACTATACACCTACCTACGTAATGCTTCAATGTCCTCAACCTGGTATATTGTGTTAGCAAATCACATATCAAAGAAATGATGAGAAACATACCTCTTTGACAGCTTCCGGGGTCAAGACAATCGGATGCTCATCTCCGACACAAACACTGTCTTCGATACGAATGCCGATCCCACGGAAGTGAGCGGGCCATCGCTCATCGTCAGGAACATAAATACCCCTAGTATGAATTAGCTTGTCTCAGAATGTGGAGATCGAGATGCTAGGGATACGAACGGCTCAATAGTTATACATTGACCTGCCTTCAGGTTGTAGCCTCTGGAGTATCCCGGGCAGTCGTGGACGTCCAGACCCACATAGTGGCCCAGGTGATGGGGGAATAGAGTGTTTATTGCCTGGCCACTGTCAGTAAAATGTTCCAGATAAGATGGGTCGAGATGCATACCTTGCCAGAAAGATCAAAGCCAAGAGACTTGAGCCCGTCCTTCAATCCGTTCTCGGCGATGCCATGCAGTTTGTCCAAAGAGAGATTAGAGGTCTCGCGGCAGAGGGAGATGCAACTCCGGTGAACGTTGAGTACAGCATTGTACAGATCCCGTTGAGGATCGGAGAACTTGCCGTTTACCGGCCATGTTCTTGTGATATCGGAGATATAGGTTCCCCATTCCTATGATACGGTTAGTAGCTGGGATGACAGGGTATAGTTGTGTTGGATACTCACACCACCACCGTCAACCAAAACCAAATCGCCATCCCTAACATTGAAAGTAAGCACAGACTCGCATAGTGGAGTCAAGGAGCACAAACTTTAATACATCGTCATTTCGGGTGTAGTGAATAGCCAGAGCGTTCTATTCTCATTAGTACTTAGCCCATCGAAAGCAAAGGCCTTACTTACCTGACCGCCTGCAACAACTGGAACAAAAGCGTTGCCTTCAGCCCCGTTCACCTTAAACTGGTACTCCAAGAAGGAATGGAGATCCTTCTCATACTCAAAAGTTTGGCGCATAGCCTCGGTGAAAGCCCGTCCTGAAGCCTGTCCCAGGCGACGCATCTGTACAACCTCGCTCTCGCTCTTGAAAGCTCTCATTTCATTGAGAATGGGCTTCAAAGGCTTGACCCGATGGTGGTCGACGATCTTCTTGAGCTTCTCCGAGGCGACTGTGGGTCCGTACAAGTAGCGGTTCAAACTTGATCGTGCATTGTCGAGTGAGGGGATATCCGAGTAGATCTCTGTCGCTCCCGAGACGATACTTGGAAGAATGTCGCCAATGCGTTCAATATTTCCTGTCTGTTTCTTGTATCAGCCATGTTCCATGCAAATCTCCGGTGTTTTCCGCACCTCGTCCGCATTGAAAACGTCTACGGCCGCCTGGGTGCCGGAACGTGCGCCATCCCAGAGCTCTGCTCTAGGGTCCTTTTCCCGAACATATAGGTGGAAGATATGGTTGTCGCCGGAGCCGTCGTTGCCGATAATTGCCAGTGCGTTTGGTTCGTTGAACCCTGTGTTGCATAACCATTTAGCCTGTCGTCCCACATCACACGACCACTCGGGGAGAACCTACCGGTCAGGTAGAAGAAGTTTGAATCCTGACGGTATTCATTAAAGATGCCCTGGGCACGGTATTTGACCTCCGAGGCAGCTAGCACCGCAATTGCTCCTTTCGGTAGTTTGTTGGCGAGTCGCGATCGACGTTGGGCATATTCGAGGGCGGTGATTCCAGGCGTAACTAGATAAAAGCCAATAAGCTACAATTACCCAAGGCCAATTAAACTTATTCCGCATCCAATGACATACGTTCGCCAGGGCTTAGCAGGTGGGGATGCGTCTCATGCAATGGTTGCCCGAATTTGAGGTCCGCGGCGGCGAGATAGGTAGCGTAAGACCGAGGGATGTTGTATCGAGGAAGTTGACGCAATGAATGACTCAGGGCCACTGAAGGGCGCACTGAGCGCATCCGGACAGCGCATCGAACAAGAGACCTGCACGCCATGTTGGTGGTGAGTGATAAGACAGAAGTTGTTATCGCCAGGTTAATTGCTGGTCGGCGGTGTGGGCCAATCACCTCGGGTGCGTTTGGCATCTTCCTCTTTTCTTACTACCCTGTCGCATTTGTCTGACTGGTTTGCTATCTGTGCGCCGTTCCAATATGACTCTAAACTTTGTGGGGAATTCTCACGCGGTTGGACCTTCTATAAAGGGTTGAAGTACCATACTGTTGACCTGGTCACTGACCTTGATCCATCTGGTCGATCTACTTAAATGCTTATTTTGTCTCGAAATCTTCTGCTTGTTCTCAATTTCAGTTCACTTTCTAAATTATTTGAATCATGGGACGAACATTGACTTACCCCAAGGGCGTGTCCAACACCGCCAACAGATATAAACATCGAGGTATGCAGGAACTATAAACCATACACCAGAGACAAGTTCTCACCATTATATAGCAACGTATGACCTGGGCCCAATTCATAGAATCATCAACGATTCCCAAGTCCTCCATGTATCATTCAACCCAGGTCCCGAGGACCCTTTCCCAGCCATCATCCCAATGATCGGCCAAATGGGCTCATTCGAATATCCTTCCGCCAGCATCGACGAGCCTCTCGAATGCTATCTCCACGGATACGTCAGCTCGCGCATCATGAATCTTGCACGCAAGAGCGACAGCCAGGGCCTACCCATCTGCGTGGCGACCAGCAAGGTAGACGGGTTGATTTTGTCACTCACGCCCAACTCTCACAGCTACAACTACCGTTCCGCTATCTTACATGGCTATGCTAGCCTCGTCACTGATGAAGAGGAGAAACTCTGGGCCATGAAAATGATTACGAACTCGGTTCTTGAGAATCGGTGGGACCACTCGCGTGTGCCGCCTGACCGTGCAGAGATGTCTTCTACTGTTATCCTTAAGGTCAAGGTTGTTGATGGCAGCGGCAAGATTCGGGATGGAGGTGTTTCCGACGAGCGCAAGGACTACGATAACAAGCAGATTACCAATAATGTCTGGACTGGTGTTGTTCCCGTCTGGGAGACCTTTGGAACTCCTATTCCGAACGGTGATGGTACGGTCTCTGATGTGCCGGACTATATTACATCCTACATTGCCAATAAGAATTTGCAGAATCGTGCCCTGGCGGAGGGTGCAGTGAAGGTTGCTCTGCCTGCTGAGGAGCAGCACTGAATCCTGAGCAGACATGGTCGGGCTATTTGGAATATTAGAGATCCTTATGTTGTATGACATATATCATTCGTCTCAAATTTTATTACACAGTATCACTATCCTTGTATTCATGATATCGTGAAGGCTTAGAGTATGAGCATCTTGCTAGCATGTGGGTTGGCACCATTCTGGAGCAGGTACTCCACCATGCGAAACGATGTTGTAACTCGCTGTACTCCAGGCCCGAGATATTGGAAATTGAGCTTTGTTACAAGTTCTCTGGGAAGACAGCTGAACCCATTGATTGTCCCAAATGCATCCGTGTGATGGATTAGACCGAGTAAGCCCCATCTGCATATGGACGTATCCACTAGGGATGGCAGTTACAGCCTCTGCCACGCAAGATCCAGGTCTTGGGCCATGGCTTGTCTTTGTGGGCGTTGCTGATGCTATGCGATATTGAAGGTAGAGATTTCATGTAATACGAGATCCTCGATTTTCTGAAAGGTTCTGGCGAGTTTGTTCATGTCGTGATCCATAGTGAGAATTAGCCGTTCCCAGTCCTTCTTGAGTGCATGTATGTTGTAGTCGTACATCTCTATTACTTCTCAGGTCAGGGAGGAGAGTTCCAGTGTCAAACTTTGAGGCAGTAGCGGGAAATCGACTTACATCACTAGCAGCATTATCTCCCGGTATTATATACTGTCGGACATGAGCTAATTATTAAATCGACTCACATGAGGGTAGAAAGTTGTTTTTCGGGACACTCCTTCTGGAGATCACAGATGGAGGAAGAGGAATGGTCGGTTCCTGATGAAGGGCAGCACACTCAGTAGTTCAATGGAGTAGGGCAAGCAAAATGTTTATGCTTACTCCCTATTGCAATAATGCCTACAAACGGGAAATATTTAAAGGTGGTAGGCACAAGGACAGAGCGCTGGGTCATCACTTAGAGCTTCAAGATTTAGCATTTTGTGACTGGGATATATACGTATATGGTTTTAGGTCTACTAGCTAAGCCCTAAGTGACCAGCATCACGGTGCACAAAGGAAGGAAGGCATTGTTGGATATTTGACACTGCAGAGTAAGAATGGGTTATCTAGCTAAGCACTAATAGAGCCTATCTGGAAATCATTGGCATGCTGTCTACAGCTCATAGCATTGTAGTGACACCTTTCGACTTGGGGCTGTAAGATAGGAAGGGTTCCATCTTGATGTATGAGATCATGTTCCCGATGTGCCGCTAGCTGCCACTAGCTAGTATTGGCACAAGCTCTAAGCGCTTGATATTGGCAAATATTCGTTTTTCTAAACTATAAATAAGAATGTAAACGAATTGCGCAAATGAAAGAGTATCGCCAAAGTAGTGAAGATTGATCGGCGATTGTTCCATGGTTCGGGCTGCAATACGCTGACTCATCTAGGCATCATCTCATCGCCCTGTCGACTCCCACTCTTCTCTCTCTTTGTTCTAACATCCAGCTACCATTTGAAGCTTTCTTCAGCATTTTACTTTCGTATTCATTCGTCCTGAAATCCACATCCTCTCCAGTTCTGTCCTATCCTTCATCTCACCTTGATCACCTGCCCCGCCAATTGCTTCCCCGCTTCGATTGCGGGAATATCTGCTTGGTGAACAAGTGGCCCTGACACACCACTGGCTGCGAGACAGCGTTGCAAGCTTGATTATCGATATCATACACACATACCACAGCTACTTTCACGCCACATCGCCAACATGAGTAGCCCTAAGCGCAGAATCGAGACCGATGTAAGTCACGACGCAGCGACTCCGATAAGCTATCACGGTCCCCAACAATGCTAATAATTGGTCTTTTTCTTTGTTTTTAGGTCATGAAGTATGTTATTACGGCTTCAAAATGTCGTCTGTTTTGTGATCGCTAACCTCTGACTAGGATGTATGCTCGAGAACCACCCCCCCCCTCAACTCCAAAGTGGCCGCCGCTTTAAACCCCCTCAATGTCCTCCAGCGGGCAAATTAACTTGGTTGGAATGCACCCTGACATAATACCTAGGCTCATGAGTGACTACGAAGTGACTCTGGTCAACGATAATAGTACGTCTGACCTTTCTGGGATATACCTCAAACCACTGACTTTAAAATCTAGTGTATGTTTCTTCTACCCGCTGTACCGATATGCTTGGAGTTTCGAGATACCAATATTTGTGAATAGGCAAGAATTCTATGTCCGATTTAAGGGTCCGGAGGAGAGTATGTTTTGCAATCCTGAGCCAGCATTGCATGATGCTAACTATCCCAGCACCATTTACCGGAGGCCACTGGAAGATCCACGTCGAACTGCCCGACCAGTACCCATACAAGAGCCCTAGTATTGGGTTCGTCAACCGCATCTTCCACCCGAACATCGATGAGCTGTAAGTCAAGGCTATATGAGGATAAAATCAGGGGATCAAGAAGCTAAGATTTTCCTTACGGAGTAGGTCCGGATCAGTCTGCCTTGATGTCATCAACCAGACATGGTCGCCAATGTACGACATGCTCAACATCTTCGAAGTTTTCCTTCCTCAGCTCCTCCGTTACCCCAACCCATCAGACCCGCTCAACGGCGAGGCTGCGGCGCTCATGATGCGGGAGCCAAAGGCGTACGAGGCAAAGGTCAAAGGTATGTCTCCATGAGATAATTGATTCTTCCCTACGTATCAGTGCTAACCCTCCTCAGAATACGTTGCCAAGTACGCCAGCAAGGAAGCCGTGGATGAGGCAGGCGAGGACACCGAGTCTGAGGATGAGCTGAGCTCAGCCGGAAGCTACGAATCCGGCGGCGAAGAGCCGGCCGGTACGATGGATGATGTCTAATCAACTCGCCCGACTGCGATTGATTCATATCCGAGATTGGGTCTGTATGAACATATTGCATCACCCATCTCAACCCTATACCTCCATCCCTCTCAGGAACTGGATCAGCGGGCGTTTCTTTCATGGAGTTTAGTTCTAATTTTCCAATGTCTTCTTCTCTCTTTTTTCTTCGTCTATCTTCATTCGATTTGATTGAGCATTTGCGATGGTTGTGGCCGGAGTCATGGTTGAGTATGCTCATGTGCGATTTCATGTGGGCATGGGAATGTGGATATTTTTCATTGTTAGTCGCAACATCTAGTCGTTTCCAATCAGTAGCATGAACTGAGTCCACAGAGAAGTCTCCTCTTTGACTATGAGCGGCTGTCCCCTTGATTCGTCCCATATCTCTAATAGTGATGTTAACATCAGACGAAAGATAAAGAATGACCCGCGAAGGTGCTTCAAATTGTGCTCTATACTATGAAAAGATAAGCAGTAACCCACACTGGACTTGAGATATACAAATAAAAAGATAATATGAAGACAAACTTTAACATGAAAATCACAAAAATGTCTGCAAACACGCCCACAAACAAGAAGAATAGAAACCACAAAGACTTGACAAAGGAGATAGTCTGCGCCACTGGGTATTAACAGACCAGAAAAAAGGGAACAAAAAGGAATGGCTATGTATGTGCGAAAACAGTCGACCTGCGATCCATGCAAACCCCCCCCCCCCCCAAAAATAGCGCAAACAAAGTATAGAAAAAAAAAAAAAAGGTTTTCCGGTACCCTTAATCGTATGACATCGACCACACAGCCTGTTTTTGTATCGTGTCAATCGTCATCGTCAATATGTCGCGATAGGCGAGGAGCCACCTAGTTGACACTCAAGACTCCAAAGACATCATCTTTGATTTTGATATCGGTCTTCATGTCAGGACGAGAGCGCTTCTTGTTTGGGTTGACAACCACTTCACCCCAGTGTTTGGGGACATTGCCATCTGCACCTGAGGAAGGACGGCTTGATGGCGAACGAGTGGCCGAGGCGGTGGTGGACTCGCCTTTCTGCGATTGAGCGGGAGATGCAGAGATGGGTGTGTGGAGGGTAGCTTGAGGTTGGAGATGTGGTTGTGGTTGGAGCGACCAAATGTCGATTACCGAGCTGGAGATTGGTTAGCGGAAGCCACAACCAGTGATGTTGGAATAGCCAGAAATTGAGGCCAGATGCTGAGGTATACTTACTCCGAAGTTCGCTGGCATATAGATTCCAATGCCTCTCTCTCGCGCCTCACGTATTCCGGATCCGGCTGGCTAGCCTGCTGTGCATGGTTGAGCGCTCCGTAGCCATACCCGGCCTGATAAGGGTCGTCGTCGAGCAGACGAGATGACTCGGGCTTGAAGAAGATAAAGTTAGAAGAGTGGTCTTTTTGACAGGCGTCCCATGCATCGCGCATGATGCCGAGGTAATGCGCGTTGAACATGGCGATAGACGGCGGAATCGAGACTCACCTCAGGAGACTCATGGCGATTTCCGCCAAGGCAGGAGGCACAGACACCCATTTAACGGAATTGGAATCAGAGCCGGGGAGATTGCGGGCTGTATTGCACGATGCGAAGGGCACGAGGCATTAATCGTCCCAACGATCGCGTGGGAGGTGGGACTTGTTGGCCTGGCGGCTGGAAGAGGGAGTATCGATCTAAGGAGTGTGAGAATGTGCAAGAGCGGAAATGAAGCAGAATGGAGAAATGGAGAGTCAAGCAGAGAATGATCGGGTTGAACTCTGAAGTCAGGCTGGGGTCCGTGCCATGTCATCGATAAGGCCGTGGCCGCAGAAAGGCGGAGTGGAAACAATCCGATTTTCCTTTCGCAACTTCTTTATATCATCACCCACAATGTTTGATCTACCAAATGCCAAGCGGTACGCACGGAAATAACACAATTTGGTATCTTGTAGACCCAGTGGCTAATTCGGTACAGCATCCGGCGCAATGACATCCACTCTCCACTGTCATCCCGCGAACCATCACCCGCACCAGACGATGCTGAAGCACAAGACGCACGAGCCCGCCTAGGGAAACTTCTCAATTTGGATGAATTGATTGCTGTGCAAGACACACCTGCACAGGTGAACGACCTCGCGCAGCCAGAGGATAACGATGAGGAGCAAGAATTCGAATTCCGGCTGTTCAGTGCCCCCGCAAAATCGACAGTAAATGCAACCAAGGCGTCGGAGAAGGATACCGACGCAAAGATGAAATCCACAGAAGCCGAATCTCAGTCTTCCGGAGTCACACAAAAGTTGCGCATTCGATTACGGTCACCCTCACCGGGAGCTGGTGGTTCCGAGGGACGGTTCTTGAAAGCTTCCCGGGATTGGGACTATTATTTCTCTACGCCCGAACTACTGGGTAGACGCGATGTGGAGATTTTGTCTGAAAACGAGGACGCTATTGCCGAGAAGAAACAGCAATTCGAGACTATGGCCGTGTCCGGAGAGCACATGTTAACATGGGCCCGGTCACAAGCCTGGGTAAGTGCATTTCGTCCCATCTGAGCCTCTTCTATACCTCTTACAGCTTTTGTTCTTGTGATTTTGGCTAATCCAAGTATAGCCTGGCTGCCATTTGCCCTGGCGAGTGATCCACCTAAAACGCCATCAGACAAAGCTACCACGACCAGCTGGTAGCGCGCCTGTCTATGTGATAGAAGGTGCACCTGTCTCAAAAAGCCCGCTCACCCGCAAGAAGCCCGGCAAAAAGCGCCGGGTCCAGCTGCGCAAGCGCGTTGTTTCTGCCCAGGCTGCTAAAGAAACGGAGGCCGAGAAGCGGAACCGCAAGAACCACGCGAGGAAGCTCAAGCGCCGACAGAAAGCGAGAGAGCAGAAGGCCGCGGCCGCGGGTGTCGCTGGTGCGGATGCTGGTGCCGAGGATGTCTCCATGGCCGATGGGGACGATGATGCTTCTTCTGGAGGGGAGAATTGAGAGCGTAAAGCGTTAGTATAGATTCTCAATAATATACCCTCAGAGGCTTTTCTCTTCATACTTATCGTGCCAATACTACCAGCACATGCTTGTGTCGAGTGCTATGATCTTCTACGCAAGCTTGCACAGCAAAAATTGATGATCAGACTTTCGGATCATATTTGGAGCACGTCGGCTCCAGGCAGAAATGCCAACATATGTACATGATTCTTATGGGTGTACGCCACGCCACCCCACATTTACGAGGCACAGGCTCCCAGATCTTCCTGTGTGCACCCATAGGCGTCCTTCCTCACTGCTAGATGTCTAGCAAGGGTGTCCGCAGAGAGTGGTTCTACCGCTGTGAACGAAGATTGGTGTGTGCGGAATATAAAAGATGGGTCACTCACAATATTCAGGCCGGTTCTCGGCCCGGCAGGACAGGGAGAGCGGCGCGTACAGTTGGGACTGCACGAGGCGTGAAAACCTCCATGGAGGAGGTCTCCGACGCGTCGCTGTGCCAGAAGCGACGGAAGAAGGCCTTCGGGCTGTGTTTGAGGGCCGCTGGTTGGAGCTAGTCCTGCGGCACAGTCATTCACGGCTGGATGTATATAGATCAGACAAGACCACTTACCGAAGCTACGCATTCCAGTTGTAAAACTTCAAAGTAAAAATGCTGGAGGATTCGGAATGGTTGGTATTCCGAACGTGGAGTTGCCTGAGGAAGAACAACAGACTGCCATCCAGGGCTGAAAAAGGTGATTGGGCGTGGTTGCGCTACTGGACTGGCACGTGCGCCCTCGTCGAGGCTATACGGGTTTGCTTGCTACTTCCAGGCACCTTCACTGCCTTTGCTCTAACAGTTCTATCACTTCAAGGCTCATTTTATCGCTACCTGGAGATCTTTTTGATATTGCCGAATGAACTGTCTTCACTTGGCTAGACTGGTCCCACTTGTACCCGCCCGCATAGCTAAATCTTATCCTAGTGCAGCCGGCGCTAAACCCCTTTCAGGGGCAATAACTTGCTTTCATTTTACTGTAGATTGTCTTTAACGTATGTATAGCCTACTTATATGAGTTGGCAGATCAAACAAGAACAAGTAGCCTTACGACGTTGGGGGACAGTGGCCTCTGTATGTTGCCTTTATATTCCGTCGGACTTTTCAGCCCTCTAATTACATCTCCAACAAGTCCATTGTATATCAGGAATCCGCACCGAATCCAGGGGGTGTATGGTTCACATCGTTGGGACCAAGCAATAGGGCAACATTGTATACCTTCAAGGAGAGTTTAATGTTGCTCAGATCAGAGGGCGTAAAACAAATAGAGATACTATCGTCCCACTTACAATTGATTCGTGGATAATTTGCCTAGATTTGCACTCACGGGATATAGGCTCAAGGAGAGAGCATAGCCTGATCAACATCCGCGGAACTAATACTCCTGTAACAATTTATTTTGAGTGTTGAAGTGCTTATACTAAAGCATTAGTTGTCAACGAGGCAGATAAAGTCTCCGCCAGTAATGTGATGATGTAGCTCTAAATTATCATTATAATCTGATCATTATAGCGCGATAGCTATGATGCAAATCTTTAGATAACTGAGATAGCTGAAAACAGAAAAAGAAAAATAACGCCCATAAAAAGAAAATGCAGAGCCCCCCGGGGTATTAAGGTTGTTAGGATCGTAAATGGTGTCCGTAATATAGCTAAAAGAAGGGGAAAATCGTCGACGCTATGGAATGCGCTAGATATCAAAGCCTTAGAAAGTTGCAAGCACACTTTGAAGGCTGGAAAGACTAAACATACCGAAAACGAAAAATATTAATGGAATTGCAACCTTGAAGTTCTGGGCCGCGATGATCAAGAGAAGAAATCCGCAAAGAGACCATGCGGAATATCCTCCAATGTGGAGATTTGGACCACTTTTATATTTCGTAGCTGCGTCATCAATAATGCTTTGAAGATTGGCAGCTGCGATGCTGGCTTTCTTGATGAGAGCCTGCGAGACTTGTGCGTGGAATTGGATCGCCTCTTGAGTGCGGGAATGTGCAGCGAGCTTTTCTGTTTGCTGATCTTGGGCGTGCTGTAATTCGCTTGCTTTTGATTCAGATAGCTGCATGGATGTCTCCATAATTTGGAGTCGCTTCAGAAAATCAGCAGGTGATTCGGGGACACGCAGGGGAGATTCTTACCTCGGTCATTCGGAGCTCTTGTTCGAGGATCGTGTTCATTCGGCTTGTCAGCCATTCCTGAGGTTGTGATAAGTGTCAGTAAACTTGCTTGAAAGGGGGCCTGGATGCTTAGATGAGCATACCATAATAGCGTCAAACTTTTGCATTCCTCTATAAACCTTCACCATGTCAGAGTCTAGAAGTGACTCAAGTGAAAGGTGTAAGGAGGCCGCAAATTTTCCATGAGCCACGGCGTTGCTCTCCTGTACCACTGTTGCTTCCTGACTTCTAGCAATGGCATCTTGATGCACTTCCAGAAGGGCATGTTGAAGGGCGTTCACCTGGCTTGAGACATTGTGAATTTCCTATTCCATGGTCAGCATATTCCAGTGAGCCATCAGCCTCTAGACTGACCTTTTCAAGAGTTCCGGTCCCTGCGCGTAAAATGAGAAAAGCCGAGGATATACTGTCTTGGAGGACCCCGACGCCAAGCTCTATCTCACGAAAGAAATTGCCGAAAGTTCGTTGAAACAGCGACTCTGTGTGTTCCACCTCCATCACGATCTTCCTTTGTTGAGCCTGAACAGCTTGCATGAATAATTGCTGTTGCTCAGACTGTGCCGCTGCATCTCGCAATGCGTCTCGAATGCCATTGCTTAGTTTCAGACTGCTTTTGGCAATGGATCGGTGAAGATCGAGTAGCTCATCCTTCTCTGTCTCGATCCGCGAGGCTTGACATATGGTCAGGGCATTCTGTCGACTGTTGCTGTATGAAGTCCACCATTGAGGCCGCGACTCGAGTGTTCGCAGACATTGCTCTAGGATCTCCCTTGGCATCTCATCTGCGGCATTGTCGGAGGACTTGTGACGAGACGCGAATCCGAACCGACCTTTCTGGGGAGCGGTTGGCACTGTCACTGGAAGGCATGACTGTGGTACTGTGGTACCGGCACCCTCAATCTCGCATATTGCCAGTCGTGCTGCGTAGACTGACCGCAGGAAATCCATGGTATTAGGGCTGTCCGCATGCGTGCGGTCTTTGTCGCCGCCGAATGCCTGGCATGACACCACTAGCCTCGTTGCTGCCACCCGGCTGCACGATGGTGACGATTTGAGCGATTCAAGAAGGTCGATTGCTTCCTTGAAGACTGTGTCTTGGTTTCGTGCTCGAGAGCCCAGGAGCGAGATCACGTCGATGTCTGGCTGTGTCAGCGCAGGTATTGGAAGATTACCTTGGTTAATGAGCAGTGGATCTCGGTTTTCTGACTCGAACACTAACCTTTATAAGATGATCTCACTTCACTGGCGCTCACGAGTGGCGCGGTGACGTAGAAAAGCAGCTGCGAAATCAGAGCTACCTTCATATTGGGCATGGGCTGTTGAGGCTTGGTTATAGAAGTAAACTGTAGACAGGGCCTGTCTAACTCTCAATCTGTGGTGTGTAACTGGTCTGTATAGGATGACCGCTTGGGAGTAGTGCGAATGGAGAGGAGCGGAAGATGATTGTCAGAAGGGCAGAAGCAAGCTCAGTTGAGAAGTGTCTTGATATCCAGGTTGTTCATTCAATAGCCATCCTTACTGATATTCTATTTCAAAAGTCTCTCAGCTTTTCTTGATAGACTTTTCATCTCGACTTCCAATCTGAAGTCTTTTGGTGGAATTGTTGCTATGCTAGTCCTCTTCGGCCACTGGAAAGTGAAATTTACCTCACTTATCGACATTTTCTGGGAGACAAACCAATGAAATTTTGCAAGACCAATATTCCCAACTTGATTCAAGCAATAATTAGTCGATATTCGCAATTCAATTGCAAAAAGATGCCCAGACCAAAGCCATGGTATAGGTGGTCACGTGTACGCTAACCCCTATCGGCCATCCGCAACAAAATCGAGAAAGTCCGCAACGCAGCACCCGAACAACACGCAAACATGTCCGCCTCTATACCCCAGCGCTGTGCCCGGCGACTATTCCGGGAAGCCTCCCAGCGCAGCTCAGTGCCCGTCTTCCTTGCCCCCGCATTTTCTGCCCGAGCCTTCTCCTCCACGTCCCCGGCGCAGTCCAGAGTCGGAGGTGCCGCGATCTCCATCCCCCCAGAGGTATCATTCAAGCTCGTCGACCTTCCCAAATCTCTGGTTCGGACGCGCGGAAAGGATATACCCAAGTATGCGGCTGAGATTAAGGGCCCCAGGGGTATGTGTTGTTCACGAATGAAAGTTAGAGTAGGATACTGATTATTCTAATCTGCAGGCGAGATGTCCCTGAGCATTCCCTCTTTCCTTACTGTTACCCCCGATGAGGCTGGCCAGAAAGCTACCTTGTCTGTCTTGGATGCGGCTGTCCCTCATCAGCGTGCTATGTGGGGTATGTATTGTTCTTTTCTCTCCCCGATTCTCCGATCCGCGCAACAAGTCAATTGAGTCTAACGCGTTGATTTGTTATCAGGAACGACCCGTGCGCTCCTCCAGAACCACATTCTCGGTGTTTCCGAAGGTCACGTCTGTGTCCTGAGTATGGTTGGTGTTGGTTACAGGGCCACCATTGAAGAGACTGCCACGACGGCCGAGGCCACCTTCCCCGGCCAGAAGTTCGTTTCCCTCAAGGTCGGATTCTCCCACCCAATTGAGCTTCCTGTCCCCAAGGGAATTGAAGCAAGCACACCGCAACCCACCCGTATCCTGCTTGAGGGTGTCGACAAGCGCATTGTGACCCAGTTCGCAGCTGAGATCCGGGATTGGAGACGCCCCGAGCCTTACAAGGGCAAGGGTATTTTCGTCAACGGAGAGACTATCAAGCTCAAGGCCAAGAAGATCAAATAGTCTAGGAGCGCTTCACTTTTTATGCTACGCGGGACGTGTTACTTTGGTTCCGTGTTTTGTACTCTTATCGTCAATATGTACTTTTTATCTCTCACAGCGATGGTATCACAAATCTACTTCAAATGCAGCTAGCGTGATTGCTCCCCAGGAGCCCAAATGCCGTGAATAGACGACACATTAAACCTCATATATTTCATTACAGCTTCAGGACGACCTTGACAGCGTCAATGACCTGGTCCTGCAAGGCCTTGGGGGAAGCGACGACGCCCTTGTTGGTAGCCAAGGTCCGGCCCTTGCTGAAGTCCAAACGGTTGCCGTAGATGTCAGTGACCTGGCCACCAGCCTCGCGCACAATCAGGTCACCAGCGGCGTGATCCCAGATCTTCTCCTGGTAGTCCTTCTTGACGGGGAGGCGCAGGTAGATGTCACCGGCACCGCGAGCAATGGAGCAGTACTTAGCCTGCGAGTCCAGTCGCACGCTAGGGGCGGTGATGCCGAGACGCTCAGCGACGGCGGCGTTGTCACCCTGGGCAGAGTGCGCAGCCTCAACACCCTCACAGAAGACGGCGTCCGAGATCTTGGCAACGGGACGCATGGAGATGGACTTGCTGGTAGTGAGACCACCGCTGGCCAGAGGGCGGCTGGTGGCACCCTCACCCTGGACGGCGGAGAACAGGACACCGTTGCCGGCAGTCTCGGACTGCTGGGCACCAGTGCTGGCGTCGATGGTGGCGGCATCATCCACGGGGAGATTGGGGGTACCGATAGCACCGACCTTGACATCGCCGTCGACCATTAGGCCGAGGCAGACGGCGTACTGGCCGCCACGGAGGAAACCTTTGGTACCGTCGATAGGGTCGAGAGCCCAGATGCGGCCCTTGGGACCACCGGCGCTGTTGCCGTTGTCAATGATGTCCAGCATGCTCTGCTCGCTGGCCAAGGGGCCACCGAGGAGGTTGTCGCTCTCCGCATCGTCAAGCTTGATGTCCTTGACCAGGCGCCAGATCTCAGCGCTGAGATCCTTATCCTCACGAAGGGAGCTAGCCTCCTCCTCGGCAACAATCTCGTCGTTGGGGAAGTTCTTGCGGATGGCCGAGATGATGAGGGCCTGGGCTCCGAAGTCGCCAATGGTGACGGGGGACTTGTCGTCCTTGGAGACGGTACCCTTGGCCTTCTCGAAGAATACCTTCTGGGTCAGAAGACACGCCCGCTGGACGGCTAGTTCGGCAATATAACGTTCTTGTTGGTAGGACATGATTGTGTGGTTGGAGGAGAGGTGGGGGAGAAGGAGGGAGAGACGAGAGCGGGTGAGAGCCACACTGAGGGCCAGGACGAGGGTGGAGCAAACCACCAAGCGGGACAGGACGCGTAACAAATAAGAATGGGGGGATGGATCCCTTGCAATTGATTGCTTCATGAACAGTAGACCAACTGAGATGCGCTGTAGCTCGAAACTGAGCACTCTGGTGGTCTCCAGGGAACTACGTCGTCCCTTTCTGTCTGTTCCCTCAGGCATCCAACCCCGCGCTAACCCCATTGGGCCGGAGTAGTCACGAGGGGCCGATAAGGTTAATTTGTCTCAGTTTCCCCTGTTTCTTCCTTGACAAGTCCGATTTGCATCTTCTGTTGCTTCATATTGTCGATCTACTGTTAAGCTTCAGTTGCCAGGACTTGTTGGACTAACGAGCGCCAAGACTTCCTGCGACCTCCGACGTCACCGACATTACCACGTGAAAGAGTCGCAAGCGCTGCGGGATCTTTGTGCTGGATTTTGTTGCCCGATAATATCTTTGAATTCCCTTTTATAGTTGTTCCACTTCCAGAATCTCGCCATCGCACTCTCGCAACCTCCTCAATTTCACCGACCGTTGTAAACAGTGCCGTGCGGGGTCCCTTCTACATCGACATCTCCACGCGGGGTGATTGTGGTTGTGGGCTGATTCATACCAGTGGGACTGTCTGATCCTTTCCTGGTATATTTGAGCACAACAATTTCCTTCTATATCGGGCGACTGCTCAGTCATCCTGAGTCAATATGTTCCAATCTTCGGTAAGTCGCTCGGCAATGACCCCAGAAGCTCGCGGCACCGCTGACAGATTGCGATCAGAAACCTTACTCTGCGGTGACCGTACAGGTGGAGGTCCTTACGAGTGAACAATATGAGGTGGAAGACTCCAGTGGCATCGTCGATTTGGTGGAGGTAGTGCGCATTCAGGCCAGTGGTCCTACAGAAGCAAGTCGAGCTCTGCGCAAGAAGCTGTGAGTAAAAGTCTACCTTACAAGTCTGTTCGGTCCCGGCTAATTCATGTAGAAAATACGGCAACCTTCATCGTCAACTTCGTGCGCTCGTCATTCTCGATTTCCTGGTCCAAAATGCTGGAGACCGCTTCTTGCGCGAGTTCGCCGATGAGGCGCTTCTCGAGCGTCTTCGGATCGCGGGTACCGACTCTGTATCTGACCCTCTTGTGAAGCAGAAGTGTAAACAGATCTTTGGACAATGGGCGGCGACATTTAAAGACACCCCTGGCATGGCCAGGGTCACGGCATTGTACAAGCAACTCCCGAAACGCAAGCAACCCGCAAACCAGGCCAAGGCGAAGGTCCTCCGGGAGGGTTCAAACTCAAATGGGCCTCCAATGGGTCATGTTGTCTCGGTGTCAGCTGGTACTGGCCCATCCACGGTTTTAACTAGCCCGAAACAGAAGGCCAAGGCTAAGAAGGACAAGAAAGACAAGAAACTTTCAATCAGTATGAGTAGCAAGGGATTCAACTTGGAGAAAGAACGACCAGAAATCTTACAGACGCTTGCTGCTTCATCCGTTGCCAGCACTGACCTCTTGAACGCCCTCAAGCTCGTCAACCGTGAGACAAACCGAGTGAGTGAAGATGCAGAATGTATCAACCGTTTTGATAAGTGCAAGTCCCTTCGTCACCAGATTCTTCGGTATATTCAGTATATTGAGAGTGAAGAGTTCCTGGGTGGTCTGATCCATGCGAATGAGGAGCTTGTGACGGCATTGATGGCCTTTGAGGTGCTCGATAAGAGTGTGGATTACGACAGTGACAGTGAGGATGATATTCTTGAAGGCAACTGGAAGGAAAGGCATGGACTTGGCCTCGATGATGATGTGCACGGTGGCCTTGCCGGTCTAAATATCAATCCTCCGAAGCCCCCGCGACCAGCTCGCCCAGAGGGACTTCCTGTTGCGTCTTCATCGCAGCATTCGCGCCAGATTTTCGAGAGCGAGAGCGAGTCAGAAGAGGAAGAAGATGATGAAGACAACCCCTTCGGTGATCGAAATGCCATTAAGACGCCCGGTGTTGAGAAATCAGGCTACTCTTGGTATGTCACCTCCTCTAATATATCCCTCGGCTTACTAACAACTCTTCAGGAAAGAGGTCTGATCGGCTTGTCACAACCTCTGGGCTTAATCTATCTTTATTGTTGCTCTTTGTGCTTATGGTTTCGTCATAGATTGTCTAGTCCTGTACTTCATTGGTATACCCAAGGCAATTGGCTATCGTTTTGTCTGCGAGAGGAATATCCTTTCCGGTTGTTGGTGCATTGGATTCGATTATTCTTAAGTCTCGGTTCATTTGGACGCTCATTGCATAGCTTTATGACACTATCATGCCCCATTCTTTCCAGTGAACCATAGATTCTCCAACAAAAAGCAAGGAAAAGTACCTGCTAGGCAACGACGACTTACGACTACAGGATGCAGCCCCTTTATGGATAATTCCATGTCATAGCCAATTGAAAAATCCCCGACACTGCAACGCGGCTCCTTGCTGCCTTGAATCCTTCTTCGCGGGTTCGGGCTATTCCGTGTCCGACCCCTGCACCAACAAACTATATAATACGACATTCATTAGCTGAAATATAATACAGAAACCTGCCTCGACCTTTTTCCCTTCAAAGGCTCCGTCTTAGATCGACCACTAAATGGCCGTGATTGAAGTTGCCCTCCTACACTTCAAGGCTGAACAGGACCCATCTGTCACAGAAGCTCTTATACAAGCACAGAAGGCACAGGAAGAACATTCAAAGCACAAAGTACGATTCCTGCGCCAAATTGAAGACCCATCTTGCTTTTATCTGATGGCTGGATGGGAGTCTCTCGAAAGACATAGTACCCAGAGCATCCATTATCAAGGGCATCTCGTGCAGCTGGCCGATCGTATTGAGGTTGACTGGATGTTTCATTTAGATGCCGATGTGAGTCTATTCTTACCCATGTATTTTGTTTCTCTTTTGTCCTAAACACAAAGACGCCATGCCGCCGTTTCTTGATAATATATATCCGGAAATGGTCAACTGACAATCCCAGCCTTCAACATTCGCAATTCCATTTGACGCACCTGTCATTGCGATAGGCAGATATTTTGTCGAGGCTAGCAAGAAAGAAGAATTCACTTCTATACTTAAGCCGATCGTTTCTGGCCTGGCTGATACCACCAAAAAATCATTATCTTACTGTAGTGCATGGCGCATTGATAAAGGAGGCGAGGATGAGGAATTTGTCTTTTTCAGTGGGTGGAAGGATATCGCGGACCATATTGAGTTTGCGAAGTCAGAGGCAGCAGAAAATATTGCGAAGCTTAGCCAGTTAGTGAAGGGGGTTGAAGTTAAACATGCCTGCGTTCAGAAGTGGGAATAGTTTAGTATTTACATTTCATTCATAAAGTATCTTGAGATTATGCTGAGTGTATCCTTTCCGATGTTGGGGTGCCATGTATGATAAATTGCACAAGTGCTTTCCGGCCATCTAATTTTTGCGGTCCTTCTGTGTGCATTGCGCCTAGAACCTCTTTCCGGTAGATTTGTATACTGAGTGATTTCGCTTGTTGTTCTAGCTGACCCGGCACATACTCCGGGATGACCTCGTCTTTCTCCGCAGCAAGAATGAATACCGGGGGAACTGAACGAGGCGGTGGATTCCTCGTGTTAGATGCCGAGCTCTCAGAGCCAGATGGACTGTTGCTATAGTCTCTCCATGTAGCAATCTCTCTCATTTTCGCCTTTATATCCCACGTATTCCAAGAAAAAGGCCACATATATCGATAAGGAAGCCATCTCTGCGGATAGAGGGCAATTAGCATGTCCTTGATACTTGAAGTCGGTGCCTCCAAGATCAACCGAGAGATTGGCGGCAGTGGTTGGCCATTGCTTGTCCCGGAAGATGATGTCGATGTGTCCTCACGACGTGGAAGATAGGTAGCTATCGCCGTACTTGCAACTGCTGCTCCTAGACTGTGGCCCCACAGAACAAGTTCAAGATCGGTGTCTGGGGCCGCGTAGGTCTCTGATACCCAGTTCAAGAATGCCTGGGCATCCATTTCAATGCCGGATTGTGTAGCGCGACCTGAAGATGTCCAGTAGCCACGGTATGATAGTGCAACAACCGTGTAATCTGTATCTATAGAGTCTGATGTAGTAGAGGCTGCTGGTTTGGAGGCCTCCGTAATTGAGCGCAAGACCTGCGAAAGAAGTGGCAGTCGCATAGGCGTTGAACCACCATTTCCTTGAAAATAACAGATTATGACGGATCTTTTCCGCTTCAGCTTCGCGCAGTCCTTGTTTTGAGACCTTAAAAGGGCCATAGACTCCCGATTTTTGAGGCCTGGTGGAATGCGGCCCTCGCAAACAGCCAATTTAGTCCCATCGAGACTGCGTATCTGCCTCTCTTCCCATTTCACAGGCCTGCACTCAGCTTGATAGTCTGATATAACTTCAGAGCGTGTAAATGGTGGCAGCCAGGAGATGTAAAGAAGCTTGTTCTGCATAACAATGATCCAGAAACATTTCCATGTCCAGAGGCCGAGGAGAAGTCCGATGAAGATGAGTGGTGGAACGAGGATGCTTGGGACAGCAGCCGTGGCCAATCCCTGGACTTGAGTTTTTTCTAATAGCGCATATTGAATGATGCTAGGTCTCTTCCTTGTGGTGGTATGGATGTCATTTGATGGGATGTATTGGGAAGGAATCCTTGGCTGCCAAGTGCGGGCATGTATTCTTGTTCTTGCATTTGGCCCGCGCAGCACGCGTCGTAGTGCGCACCGTGCTAACATCAATTGTTTCCGATCAATAAAGCTCGATGGTGGATCTTCGGTGATGTTGGTTGCTCGGAGTTTATGAGCCGGTGGTGGACCTGAAGCTTGAGTCAGCAACGTCCGGGATCAACTAGAAAAAAAAAGCCTCGGGAGCTTCAAGCTTTGTTTCCTGGCCATTTGGTGGTCTTTCATTTGGATTAGAGCAAGAATATTGGCAAGGACTATGCTGCAGGCTCTCAATTATGTAAAAAGGTATATTTTCCAAGGGCTTCTAGAGGCTAAGAGCCCTCTATTACTCTATTCCTAGTGAATGACCTTCAGAAGCTGATTATCGAAGTAAATTGATATCAAAAGCTCGAGTTCAATTGAAGCACACCAAAAAAAAGTATGTCTATGTAGAGCGCCCAAACCCCAAACCCCAGCGAGTAAAGTAAATAACATGTTTGTGAATATTCAAATGGGTATTATGGGTCGTCATCATCTGAAGTCGTGATATGCAAAATTCAGAACGCAACCGCAGAAACAGAACAGAGTAAAAAAGCCAAAAGAGGTCAAATCAACCCAAAACCCCAATGCGTTCAATGCAATGTTTCACAAAACTTTCGATCTCATCCATTCGCTCGTTCCAACTCCAAGATTGAGTCCATTCCGTTCCCACCAGCGCCGGACACGACCCTCGGCACCAGATGTAGGATCTGCGTCTTCGAGCGCTTCCTCGATATCGCAGGTTTTGAACTCAACGCGCATCCCACAGGTCTTCCACCATTGCAGCACATGGTCGTGTCCGTTCTTCGTAGGGCCGACTAGTACCTGGTTATCGAATATCATCTTGGGACCCTTGAGTTGGTACCAAAACTCGAGAACGTGTACGTGGCCGTGAGTGCTTGAGATGCGAGCAACGTTCTCAGCGTGACTGTATGGAATGCCAGATGCATCCCACCAAGCGAGTGATGCAGTGCGACCCGACTGTGCTGCGAGAAGAACAGATTTTCCGGGTTTGAGGGGCACAGGGCTATGTGCCGGGGCGTTTGTGGAAGCAGTCTTCCACCAATCAAGAACGTCGATTCGGCCTTCAGCGCTGGCAGCTTCGAGGGCACGCTCGCTGTATCGTAACGGAAGGCCGGAATGGAGCCACCAATCTAGGACGTGGAGATAGCCGGCTCGGGAGGCACCGTCCATGGCATCTGCCATGTATTCTTTGTTTGGGAGAGCGGGCGCATCGCGCCACCAGGTAAGAACTTTTGGATTGCCGTAAATTGCAGATGCGCGATAAGGAATATTGGTTAGTCGAGAAGTTGTCCACAGCAGGTCCAAGTGGTTTTCAGTGAGATATGAGAGGATGTCGGTTCGGGAAAATTTGACAATTAGGTGGCACGCAAGATCAGAAAGCGGTTTCCAGCGAGGAAGGGCGTCGATTCGCTTTTTGATTGCAGCAAAAGATCCTCGCAGGATGGTATATTCAAGTGAAGCTGGTGTGGACATTTTGAGTAAATGATTTTGCCATTCTTGAGGAACAGGGAGATTCGAAGGAATGCCAACAGCTTTTGCTGTTTCCCAATCTCCAAGCTGATCCTCAAAAACGTTCAGCCATATCTCGAGCGGTAAAAAATGGGCGTTGCCTTCAGATTTCGGGATGCTCCTTACTGCAGAGCCAGTGCCACTTCCCGAGGCTAATGGCGAGTATATAGTTGCCGATGCAGTCTTAGTGACTGGCGACACGCCATTCAAATTAGCCCGGGTCAAAGTCGCATCCCAGGAAGGAAGTTTTAATGTTGTTTCCAATGTTTTATGTAACTCCTTTAGTCCGTCCCATGGAAGTATGGTCAATTCTTCAGGTCCATTTGACTTCCAGAGGACAGGCTTGACAATGCGGACCCAAGGCCAGTAACTGCTTATTTCTTCCAGCTGACGAGAGCTTAGCGGGTGGTCCCATTCAGACACAGTCATTCCTGGAATGAGTACGACTGGTTTCTTTGACACCCAACCGCGAAGCAGCGCCAAGGTCAAGGTGTTTGTCAAACCAGCTAACATCGCACCAAGAGCTCCAGCATCAATAGGCGCAACCAACAGCATGTCCGCCCATTCACAAAGCTCCGCAGTTTTTGCCTTCAGCCATTTTCGCGCCCCGGTCTTCTTGTCAAAAGTTTGGCTGTCAACCGTATCCATATAGTGTGGGATCTTGTTCGTGCCAGTGAGCAACGCCGAGGGCTCGTCTGTGATCAGGCGCAGCTCGATGTTTGGGTTGTGGATGAAGGATGGGAGTACCGTATCGGCGAATGCGCTATCGGTCGATAAGAGAAGTCGTCGTCGCCGTGAATGGGAGGGTGTGGGATCTTGAACTGCTTGATCGCGGGACACTTGGTATCTCGCTTTGTTTCCTACCACTGTTTCTTCAGAGTCGCCTTCCACCTCCATCTCCTTAGACCGCACTCCCTTGGCAGTGCTGTTTCTCTGATCAACTGGTTTGGATAACTCAGATCGAAGACCAACTGCCATGCCCGAGTTTTTAAATGACCATGAAAATCGGAAGGAAGTAGGAATAGTTGACTTTGTCAATGGGACTGGATATCGTTGCGAGGGGATGGGAACACAGCGGCCGGGCTCGAGTGACGAAGGAAGAGCAATTGACGTTCAGCACCGTGCAGAATATTTGAGTGTTTACCCAGCGCAGATGGGCTGATCGGGATTGAATCATGCAATCCTTGTAAAGGAGACTTGTGTTTCAGGCTCGTTGTCGTGCGATCGTCGAGTTGCAAGCGGTGAAGCTGTTGCGTTGTCCGAGTTAGGCGTCGCCACGTCTTCGCCACTCCCAGGATTGGGCGCGCAGCAGCAGATACCGAATTCTTGTCAAAGGGGGGTAAGACACCGCCAATGATAGGATGTTCAAATGTTAGTTTGAGGGTCTCTGCAGGTCTCTGCGGGCGCTTAGAGGCGGACGTGCAGGAAGAGCTCGAACTGATTGGGCCTGATACGTTCTATCTTGGCGCCTGAGGCAGAAACTGCATCTCGGGCTTCGAAGGTATGTGATCTATGTAGTGGTTCGAGTCAATCTCTTTGAATTTCCTAGTTCACCCCATACTATATTAGGTAAAGGTGCTATAGTATGCAGCTAGTTTACTCCATTTCAATGCCCAGACCAACAACGTAAATCCAGGTCTGAAGATGATGATGATATTCTGGTACCTTAGCCAGCTATTTACACAGTTCAAGAACCTTTCATCTGAAAACTGATATAGATGTTTTTTTCCCTTTTCCAAGAATATGTACCCGATACATTCGCTGAGAGCGTATAGCTCATAAGGCTAAGTGTGGTTTTTGTAAAGCTGATATATATTGTTGGTTACAGTCTACGCCAGACATTAGGGTTGACACGAGCTCAAACAGAAAAACTTCGTAAAACATACTAGGAGAGCCACCGGGGTCGTGTTTTGGAAAGCTTTTTCGTCCCTAGAGAACACCCGCGGCATCGGCTTTGTGTACATCTCTCGCTCTCGCTTATGACGGTTGCTAACCTGTTTACTCTTCCTTTTCAGTCAGATGGTAGAGTAGAAATTTATTGTTGGCATTGCGAGCCAATGTCATTCGTTTTTAAATTAGTAATGAGAGATTCAAAGAGATTCAATGAGTAATATATGAGCCCAAATGTTGTTATAAAACAACCGTATTCTGATTCTGATTCCGGCGGCAGCCTAACATCAGATATCTAAGGCGACATACATATTGTTCTCGATGCAATACTTGGCTTGAAATGGACCTTAGAACCACTTTCATGTGCAATATTGTACTTTTTGCCCCCCCCCCCCGCATCTATGATGTCTGATGCAGGACACAGTTGTAGTCATGACGTTGATCAGCACGATCATCCCCCCGCATTTACACACTTATTCTAACAACCAATTCTTTGTTGTGGGCAAAATACATCACCTCGCGGATAGCTGCTATCCGTACCTAGGGTATACTATGTCTGGTTCGTTCCAAGCGCACGAAAATAGAACGATTGTTGTTGGTTGGAACCACCGTACCAGCAATCCGAACAAGGATCATTGAGTCCCGGGTTCTTTTGATCCGAACCAAGCCGAAAGTAGTTGAATGTGACATAATAAGGGTTCTAACAGGTTCGTGATCGCTCTCGCATACATTCAAAGAAAAGTGGGTGCTTCGGCACAACCGGTCACAATTTGATATTGGTTCTGGCTCGGTGTTTCAGCGGGTTTAGAAGAGATCTACTTAAGCATTCTGCGTAACCGACAGGAAATGTATTTCGTTTTGTCCCGCTCTTCAGAGCCTAGGATATGACCCCTGTGATATCAGCCACAAAATCATTGAGACGTCTTTTTTCAAGCCATTGGCTGGGTTGCCATGAGGTAAAGCTCGAAGTTTACAGCTAGCTATTCTTGGGACTCCGCACCTGAGCATTGCCAAGTAATGACAGAGAACCTGATCATAAAGCAAACCAACAATATTATTCGTCAATCTCCTCATTGTATGTAGGGTGCGGTCAATCACAGCCAATCGCATTGGAATGCACTCAGGGCACGAGCCGTGGTAGACATATTTGCCACCCCGGCGGCTCAGGCCATTGCCCCTTCAAGTATGTGCTGGGCCACGATGTGGTATAGTTTCGTCCAGTGGATGTAGCAAGAAATACGATCTCCAATGGAGAATGACGTCGACTATATTTCTTGTTTGCCTATTCGGCTAGTAAATTTAGTGTAAATATTTGTAAATTATTCAAGGGTCTCTGGTACCTCTCGATTATAAATATGCTGGTTGTTTCCCAGGAAGTCAACTGCTTATACTTATCCCAACGACTACATCTTTCAATCCTTGACTCTATAACACTACCTTTCGCTATGAAGAACTTTGGGACCCTCGCAGCTTTCGCTGCCGGCGCACAAGCTCTAGTTGCCCGTGATGATAGCTGCTGCTTCCATCTTAATGCTTCAGGGGATAAGACAGGCCCTGTTGGCCAATTGAGTGATGGTCAAAACCGCATCGGCGATGATAGCTTGTCTCCCGCACAGTATTGTATCAGCTCTGATGGCTCCATCACTGATGGAAATGGCCGTGGTTGCATTCTTACTCGTGAGTGGTGTTTTCATATATAGACGTTGAATCTGAACTGATCGATGCCTTAGCCCCTACCACTCAGCTTCAGTGTGATGTTGGTGCCACTCCCACTCCAGGTTTCTCCGTTAGCCCTTCTGGCATGCTGGAGTATAATGGAAGCCCGGACTTCGTTGCCTGTGAGACCGGCCAGAACGCAGGCCTGAACATCTACACCACCGAAAGCTCCGATCTCAGCCAGTGCAGCAAGGTTATGCTGAACGCCGACTCTTGTGCCGCTCCTTCCGCCCCGGCTCCTCCCCCGTCAACGGACAACAACTGCCCAACCACCCTGAGCTCGGGTAACTTTGAGTTCCCTCATTTGATTGTGCCGGTGGACTCCAAGTCCCCCGACACAGCCTCCGGCACTCAGTTCAACGGCACTGTCACCTCGTCAATCTCAAGTATCTTCAACTTTGATATTCCACAGTCTGACTCGGGCAAGACTTGCAGCCTGGTCTTCCTCTTCCCCGAACTGAAGGATCTTGAGACCTCGTCTTATAGCTTCAGCGGTGACGGCAAGATTGATTTTGCTAAGCTCTCCAAGCCTGCTGATACGAAGACCACATTCAACAACGCCCCCTCGGTTGAGCATGATCTTGGCGATATTACTATCTCGCCTGGCAACTCTTATGTCGTTTCGACCTTCTCCTGCCCTGCTGGCGAAGCTGTGGCCTACGAGATAAAGAATGCTGGTAGCACTGATCTCAACTACTTCCAGGACTACAACCCCTCTCCGTGAGTCTTCTCTTCCCTACTATCGCGCTATCGGAACGGAATTGACTAACTTTCTTTTAGTCTTGGTCTGTACATCACCGTCTGTTAAGGAACATCCAGATAATTCTACTGGGGCATGATATCTATAAGTGATACTTTTACCTTCGAATCTAATGATTAGGTGATGTGCATAGTGTGTAATATCTCATACCTTATATTTATTATTTTGACTAATTGTTTATTTTGTTCATTCTGAAAGGGAAAGCTTAACTGCTCTAGCTGACAGTCTGACAAACATTTTCTTTGCCGTCTTATTGTCAATGTCGAATAAGTTTTTCAAAATTTACTCTTCCACAGTTACCAAGTTCCAGTAGAGCGACAAGTTAGATGTTTAGACTTACATTACGTATTCCTCAAATATGTCCGCAGCCGCCTCATCGATATCCAAACTTTGCATCTCGCCGTCGCTACCCAGAATTTTGCACCCTAAACGTCGTCAACCATCCTTCAACATGATTTAACCACGCCACACGATCCTGATAAATCTTGCAGCAGCGCAGCCTTTTCATCCGCCCTCTGAATAGACTGTCGCGCACAAGGCATAAAGAAACAAGACTTGGATGTAACAGTTTCGTGACACAGGTACCCATCAAACATGTGCAAAATTGCAAGACCAAGGAAGAAATTGATCCAAATCAGATAAGAAAACCGAAAGCCAAAAATGAACAGAGGTACCAACATAGGCAACATGAAATACATCCAGATAGTACTTTTTGTAACGGCCGCAATAAGCACTGTGATCATCAGCGAAAACGTGACTATGGATGCATATATAGAGATCCATCCTTGAATTCTATAGCTAATATTCCCTGAGAATTCTTTCGCGGCCAGAACTTAGCCATGTAATATATCTCGACGGAAAGATGTAGATATCCGGTACAGCTGGGTTTATATCGCGTACAGCTAGGTTCATGAAAATCGAGAATGGCTGTGCTTCCGCTAATCCTCCAAGTGTGAACCTATAGATGCGGATATGAAGTTGAGGAAGAGTGGCAGCAGTATAATGCAGGTAATCATTGTACCAGTGAAGAAGAATGACTCTCGTATTAAGGTTTGGGGATGTCTGATAAAAACGAGCGCAGCCCAATATTTGTGGCAACCTCAGCCCTGCTTCTCATATACAACGCCTGGAGCTCGATAGCTCAGCCATAAGTGGTTGGATTGGTGTCGGCTCAATCTGCCTTTTTCCAAGCCACTTGATACATCTTTGAGGGCTACAGCAATTGCCGAGGATTGAGTCTTCAAAAATAGGCGGCTATGTTATATAGGGAGAGGACTAGTTTGATCCTCACTCCTAAATAGTATTGTAATGTGGATGGGTATAAGTGCAGCGAATCAGGGGAGCAGGTAGAGCCTGCTCTTCATTTGTTACTTTATATACTGAATGCTATGTACATTTCTAACGAACCCGCACTTCATAATCACTCTATCGACGGGCCAAATTGTTGTGCAGTTTGTGCTCTCTCATTGCAAGACTAGCCAATGCTCCCAGGACAACAAGACCCAAGAGGGTCAGAAATACAGACCGCAAGGAATTCATGTAAGCGTCCAGCACACCGGGGATCCAGTCTGCAGGAAGCTTCCAAATCTCATCTAGACTATCACGAAGACGTCCAATCAGCTCCTTAGCGTTTTCATGATTACCAAACCGAGACCAGAGCCGCTGCTTAAGAGTGTTCTGGAAGACGGCTGAGGCGATGGTTATACCAATGGTGCTTCCAGTACTGCGGAAGGCGTAGGAGGCAGAGGTCACCACGGCATGGTGTTGATGATCCACCGCTGAAATAAGCGCCACCAATGTGATGGTCAACATGCTTCCGTAAGATGCACCACCCAAGAAGAAGTATACGAATGGTAGTCCTATGGGAGTGGACACGTTCAAAGTGCAGATCAATCCAGCTGAGATAACCTGGAGAGCCATAGCAGCATAGTTGAGTAAGTTGTATCGACCGCTGGCACGCATGATGATGCCCGACCCCAAAGAACCAATCGAGGTACCGATGGCCTGGGGGATCAATCTAGCGCCGGCAGCAGTTGCTGAGAGACCCTGCACCTGGAAGTAAACGGGGAGGTAAAAGAGAAGTCCAAATACAGACATCGTAGTAAACCAGTTGGTCAAGCAAGCAGCCGCCACAGTCCGGTTCAATAGAAGACGCACTGGGATGACAGGCTCAGAGGCAACATAGGCTTCAACATAAATGAAGATACATAGGAAAACAGCAGACATAACCAAGGACGCCAGGACCAATGGGTGAGTCCAAGGAACTTGATTTCCGCCAGTGTTAAGGCCCAGAAGCAGAGACACCAGTGTCAGGACAAGCGTTATGGCACCAAGGAAGTCAACCCGTTTGATACGAGCAGTATCCGTCTCTTTGACAGGAATATTGACCTTCACCGCGACCAAAATACAAGATACAACTAGGAAGGGGACCTGGAGCAAAAATGCCCATCTCCATCCTAAGGTGTCATTGATCCAGCCACCGAAGACACCTCCAAGTCCCATGCCGGCACCGTAGCAGATGTTTCCAATACCCTGCCAAATACCGCGCTTGCGGAGAGGAATCAAGTCCGACGTGACGAAGGTTGAGATGGCTGTGAGACCGCCGCCGCCAACACCCGCCACGACGCGACCAAGGATGATAACCCATTGAGCTCGCGCCAGGCCACAGATCAAGTTTCCAATAGCGAAGAAAACATTGGAGAAAACCAGTCCCCAGCGCCGCGAATAGATATCGGTCAACCGTCCGCTGAGGGGTTGACAGGCGGCGTTGGAGATCAGATAAGAGGTAGCCAGCCATGAAAGTAGCGAAAACGAATTGAACGAGGACGAAATAGGCGCGGACAAAGTAGCGACAATTGTTGTATCTGCGATCACAAAACGATTAGGCTTGACTCAAATGCTATACAATTGAATCTCATACCCAGCGCCGCTAAGAATACACCCAGCCAGATGCTACCCAGGATCCAGATCAGCTCCTTAATGCTATGTTCCTCTGGTAGCGGGGTATCCTCTGCATTGCTCTCAGACGCATCGCGGAGCAGAGGTGTCTGCTCTGATGCAGGCTCTCTCTCCGTGTCGGACATGGTTAGTGTAAGAGTTGAAGATGAACAGGGACAGAAATGTTCAAGGTTGCGGGATGACGTGCTGGGGCAGGAACCATTCTGCCGCGTGCGGAGAACGCCTGCGGGGGAAGGCCGACATCTACAACTTCACGACAATTATAAGTTTTGTAATAGTATATTGCATGATCAGATTGAATCCTTTATTGATTTGTACTATCTATCTTTGGCCAAGCTTTCTCCTAGGTATGGACCTGCGTTCCTAAATCAGAAAAGCCCTCTTATACCTTGTTCTATGAAACAACATGAAAAGTACAAACCACTCATGCCATAATATGTCACCGACTTCTCATCTATAACAAGTTTTCTCGGGTGTAACAATAATCAAAAATGACCTACCTATCAGATGCGTTGACGCGTGTCTAGGCCCATATCCTTTGGCCAATCTTTCCGCGGGGGGCTGAGATACATCTTTTGGACTTTGTTGGTAAGCTTATCCCCAAATTTCCTTTCCGTCTGTCAACTAAGATTACTGCTACTTCTACTTTCCTACCTCTCAGCTATGATCGCTATGGATATTCCAGCAACAGCCGACTATGTTATTGTCGGCGGAGGAACTGCTGGCTTGGTAGTTGCGTGCCGTCTCTCAGAAGATCCCAACACATATGTTGTCGTGATAGAGAGCGGACCTGATGCCTCGATTGATACGCGAGTTCAGAATCCAGGTTCTTGGCCAACTCTGAGCGGGTCGGAGCTTGATTGGAAGTTCAAGATAGGCGCTCAGGTAGGTTTTTCTCTGATACCCGATCAACGCCTCCCTAACACATGTTCACCATCCAGTTGGGCCTAAATGGTAGAGAACAGACTCATCCAGCAGGCAAAGTCTTGGGTGGCTCGTCTGCTATCAATGGACTAGCATATGTCCCTCCATCCCCGGCGGGAATCAATGCATGGGGAAAGCTGGGAAACCCGAACTGGAACTGGGAGACTTTGCGACCATATCTGCAAAAGTCTTATACTTTAACTCAGTCAATATCGGCTTCAGAGTCTAGTCAAGGGAGCAAAAGCGAGGCCCAAGGACCGATACAGCTTATTTATCCTTGTTTTGGGGATGAACAGGGTAACCCAATTAGTCAAGCGTGGATCCAAGCGTTTCAGAGCGAAGGATATGAGCCTACCGATGACTTCCTTGCTGAAGAAAAGACAACTGGCACTCGGGATTATACAGCCACAATTGATCCAGTCTCTGGGTTTCGCAGTAGTGCGGACAGCACCTACGGGGTCATCGCGTCCAAGCGCCCTAACGTGAGTATAATCACAGAAACAACGGTCCAACGGATTATGTTTACCACCGAAAAGGAAAAGGTCAGGGCCACGGGTGTAGATGCTCTCCACAATGGCGAAGTGATCACCGTCCAAGCAAAGAAGGAAGTTGTCCTAGCGGCTGGTGCTCTCCAGACACCGAAGATCCTGGAGCTGTCCGGCATTGGGGCTAAAGAGCGATTGGACCGTTTTGGGATTCAGTTGGTCGTCGATCAACCGGGGGTGGGTGAAAACCTGCAGAATCATGTTATGAGCCTGATACCTGTTTCCCTCAAGCCGCACCCAAGCATAGCGAGAACCTCTCCTGGCTTCAAGGGCCTTGCCTTTGTGCGCATCGATCAGGAAGAGCAGCAGAAGCTGTCTTCTGAAGTTGATGACCGGGGCAGTCGCCCAAATCAAGTTGTCGAGTCCATCTTGAGCAATCCAAATGAGGCTTCGGCTATGCTCTTCCTTGTGGTGAAGTCAGAGACTACTGCGCTCTTGGGTGCCATCCCAAGCTTTCCCCTTTCGCGAGGCAATGTGCACATCACATCATCGGACCTGAATGAGTTGCCGGCTGTTGACGCACGTTTCTTCGACAATGAATTGGACCTGGAGATGCTCGCGAGAGATGTCCAGCACCTGCACCGGCTGACTTCTGCAGCTGCCCTCCAGCCATTCTTCCATGCTAGTGCAGAGGTGCCAGATCTTGCGGAGCTCAAGGTCATGTTGCGTGAGAAATCAGCATTGACTACTCACCATGTGTGCGGCACTGCTACAATGCTTCCTCGCGAGGCTGGTGGGGTGGTCGATCAGGATTTGCAGGTCTACGGAACTGAGAATCTGCGTGTTGTCGACGCGAGTGTCTTCCCACTTATTCCTCATGCCAACCCAATTGCAACGGTGTACGCAGTAGCGGAACGGGCCGCTGATATCATTCGCGGGAGGTAAGGTTGGCAGATCTGCAGATCTGACATCTGATGAACGAATTGTGGATGTCAACCTTTATAAATTGAAATTGTTTACTACTAATATAAACATTATTAATGGAACATTTAAATTTATTTGGTTTTTCTTAATTTATTAGCAAATTTAGTATATTATATAGTCTTATATATATTCTTTAGTTTTGTTAAATAATGAAGTTTATGTTGACGTCTTGTCTCCAAATTGATTCCGTGGCTAGCCGTAGTGAGATGGATATGTTAGCAAATTTGGTTCTGTCACATAGCCCAAGGTGGTGAAAATTGAGGACGCTGCCTAGTCAAGCAATCTGAGCCCACCAGCTCCTTCCTTTTTCTCTCACCTTCCTCAACACCCATGCCGTCCCCAAATCTCGACATAAATTAGAACATGCCCTCCGTACTCACCACAGCCATAGATCAGACCACTTCGCTGTTCATCTTCGGACTAATTTTGGCTGTATTGATCGTAACCTACGCAACAGTGTGCATTCAGTACATCGTCATTCAAGTCAGCCCTTGGCAGCACCGGCGTGAGATGAAGGGCAGAAAGATCAGTAACCACCTGCATCGCTTCGTGGCCCATGGAAGAGAGATGAAGAAGCTCTCTCGGCAACTCAAGGCTGAAGTTGTCCTTAGCCAATCTCTTGCGGACTGTTTTAATGCTTACCTAGCGTGTAATGAACTTCTTCACCAAGTCGAGGCCAATAACTACCTTGAGGCTTTGAGGGACGAGTGCTATGAGCAAAACCGCGTAATTGGACAGCCGAGAAAGAAGGGGCTTCGCCATGAACGAAAAACAAAGGGCCCTCTGACGTGAGTTGGTACTGCATATGACGATGCACCGGGACCAAATTGGAAATATCGAGGCGCGCGGTCGAGCGATTGAAGCCTGACGGTCAGATATTTTCCTTAATTGTTTATCTCCAGTTTGACTGACAGCCGCTAGTATTTAACCGGTCACCACGATATGTCAAATGCCAAGTTCAACAGCCATCGACGCAAACTTGGAGGGCATCCCCGCATTGGTGGGGAATCTGGGGATCCGACTCCGGCCGATGGCTCAACACAGCAGTCTTCCCGCTTGTTTTGCCCCAGAGAGTTTCGCTCACCCATCTGCATCTACGCCATTGCATCCCCACTTCAGACATTCCCCACGTCCAAACCCCATCCCCTCGAGGATCTGCAAGTTTATTTGGCAGTCACATCTGTGTTCAAGTCCGGGTTCTATGCCAGAACACAACAAGTACAATTGCGAGTCCCAAGAGACACGTGGGTCTGAGTCACCAGAAAGCGACCTAGGAACAAACAAGCGAGGAAGGTTCACGGTTTAGGGTCTTTCAGTGGCTCGGATAAGAGATTCAGTCACTGGGATATTTCCATCCACTATCCACGATACCCACATTGACCCCTGGATTGGTGATTATAACTTGCTCCTTTCATTGAATCTAGAATGAGATTACCCAATTCGCATCGTTTATTCGAAGGAAACCACTAGTCCATAGCTCTTTACCAAAGTGGCCATAGCTCCTTGGTGCTAGACCCGACCAGCTATACAGGTCATCGGGGCTAAGTTTTGAGAGGAATCGGCTGGATCAACACTGTCGATAAGGCACTGCATATTTATGTCATACTGTACGATACATTTAAACCCATAATGTAGATTAGGAGTAGAGCCACCAGGCAACACTTTTGATGACGACACGTCTATGGATTGGCAAATCAATACTATAGTGGATCTTTACTGGGATTCTACATGTAACTTCGTATGAAATACTAAATTATGAAAAGCTAACAGTTTCATGCAAGTGCACTGGTTGATACCACAGATTCAAGGAATGGGGGATTTCGTAGAGTTGGAAAAAGCGGGTTCACGGAGACTTTCCGCGCTATCAAAGTGGAACGCTTTGCGTGTTCGTTATAGAGGCGGGGGGACCTATGAGATCCTGACGTTCACAGGGTCCTATCCATTATAACTTACCAATGGACCAATTTACTGCGCTCTAGTTCAACACTCTAACATCCCCCCCCCCCCGCTTCTTAAGAATGCCGCTGTCCATTGCCGTAGCTTGGGGAATCCCCAGATTTCCCCCCTTCTAGGGATTCCCACAAGTACATGTACAAGTATAAACACTCGTAATTTCGGCTGCTCCTGATCATCCCTTGGCCCACTGCTTTCAGCCGAACCAAGCTTCACTAGTCTCTGCTAACCGTTTCGCATTGGTCAGATTGACGCCACAGCAGGTTTCATTCGCGTGGTTCAGCATATCTCTGTCCCGTTTCTTTCGGCGCCACTTCGGACCTTGCACTTTATTTCGTCACTTCCCCACAACGGTTGCCCGGGATTTCTAGCATTCTCGTATGCCGATTTACGGCTCCTTTGATACAGAAATGAAGCCAAGAATTGGTGCCTCGGCGCATGTCATCCTAGTATATTTAGTCTGGTTTACATCCGTTGATGTTTCGTTCAGGAGCTAGGCTGTCTATCCTCTACCTCTCAACATGACTCGTCTTTCTGCATTGCCCCTGCTGGCTTTGGGCTCTCTTGCCTTGGCCAAACAGGATGCCTTCAAGTCTAAATGTGCCAAATTTGCCGATCAGATCGACATACCTAATGTGAAGGTTAACTTCGCTGAGTTTGTGCAGGGCGGTACCAACCTGTCCTTGCCTGACAACCCTACTACCTGTGGGACATTCTCGCAGGTTGTCTCGGTCGATGTGTGCCGAGTTGCTATGGCTGTGGCTACTTCCAACAGCAGTGAGATTACATTGGAAGCTTGGTTCCCTGAAGAGTATAAGGGACGTTTCTTGAGCACCGGAAATGGTGGCATCTCTGGCTGTAAGTTCTACTAGTGGGAATTCAACAACAAAGTACGACAAAGTGCTAATCTTGATCAGGTATTCAATACTATGACCTGGCATACACAGCTCAATTAGGCTTCGCCACGGTCGGAGCCAACAACGGACACAATGGCACCTCTGGAAAGCCATTCTACCAGCACCCTGAAGTAGTCGAGGACTACGCGTACCGTTCCGTCCACACCGGAGTTGTGGTGGGCAAGAAACTTACCAAGCAGTTCTACGATGAGGGCTTCGACAAGAGCTACTACCTGGGATGCTCAACAGGCGGGCGCCAGGGTTTTAAGTCCGTCCAGAAGTACCCCAATGACTTCGACGGTGTGGTTGCCGGTGCTCCAGCGATCAACCTCATCAACCTGTTCTCCTGGAGTGCACACTTCTACCCTATCATTGGCTCTCCTGGCTCCGATACTTTCCTAACAACGGCTGAATGGCAAATTGTCCACGAGGAGATCATCCGTCAATGTGACAGCATCGATGGTGCCAGGGATGGAATCATCGAAGACCCCGATCTCTGCCGTCCAGTTCTGGAAACCTTGACCTGCAACCCCCACGCTGCGAACAAGACTAGCTGTCTAACCAGCACCCAGGTCAACACCGTCAATCAAGTCCTCGCTCCATTCTATGGAATCAACAGCACCCTGCTGTATCCTCGCATGCAGCCCGGCTCTGAAATGCTCGCTGCCTCTCTCATGTACGACGGCTCACCATTCCCCTACAGCGAGGACTGGTACCGCTACGTCGTCTACAACAACCCATCGTGGAGCGGCAAGAACTTCACCGTTAATGATGCCGCAGTAGCCCTCGCACAGAACCCATACAACATCCAAACCTGGGAGGGCGATCTCTCTCCCTTCCAGAAGTCCGGTGGTAAGGTCCTGCATTACCACGGTCTACAAGACCAGCTTATTAGCTCTGAGGATTCCAAGTTGTACTACTCCCACGTCTCGCAGACTATGCAGCTACCCCCATCCAAGCTGGATGAGTTCTACCGCTTCTTCCAGATCAGTGGTATGGGTCACTGTGGTGGCGGTGACGGCGCGTATGGTATTGGTCAGGGCTCCTCTACTTATGATGGTACCAAGCCCGAGGACAATGTGCTTATGGCTATGGTCCAGTGGGTTGAGAAGGGTATTGCGCCTGAAACGGTTCGTGGTGCTAAGTTTGCCAATGGCACTGGCTCTAAAGTTGAGTACAGACGCAAGCACTGCAGGTGGCCTCGTCGCAATGTGTACAATGGACCTGGTAACTATACTGATGAGAATGCTTGGCAGTGTGTTTAGCCAGTACAATCAGCAGCCTTCCTTGTATATAGATAGAGTTTGAGATTAAATCCAATCCATATCTAGGTAACCCAATTGTCTTCTTTTATGTTATGTATATCCCTCTTGTTCATCCATATATTCTATGTCTCAAAGCACATAATGTATTCCCCCAGCGAGCGCCGCACCCCGCGTCACTCTTGCGTTTTATTTCAACTCGCTCTTCATAAACATCTACCATGCCATTAATTCGCGCTCAATTGGCTCAACACAAAGAAAGTTACGTGTTCTTCAGTGTTGGGTATTGGCATTTCTAGCAGACCAAATAGAACAAAGAGGCAAATAACCGATGGAGCTTCCATTCTGGGGTAGCCGAGTTAGTCTCTATTTAACGAGAGACAATAGGAATTGCAGAGAATATGATCCTCTAGGGAATCGAAAACGAATAGCTAGAATATATAGTCGTTGAATTCAATATCTCTAAACTAATTATTTATATCTAAACATAATGCAATAGCTTAAAAATCACAAATATTTTCCCTCTAGTCCAACGGGCCTACTGCCTTTAGCTTGACACGGAAATCCTCCTCTCTGCTTCTAGTACCGACTATAAGACTGCCCTCTATTATTTGTGCCGGGCTATATCTCTATTAGGCCTTCTCTACACCCCACTAGAAATGCGGCTATAGCATTAACTAAGTTTCTTTATTGTGCAAATACTCTGTTTTGGTGGTCTATAGCTTCTCGAGGATAACAATTGAAGTCGCTTACGAATTAGGATCCCTAGGTCCTAGAGCGGGTGACTAAATACCTCTTAGCTTCGCAATTTGAGCTTTTTAAGCTTCGGTCACTAGCGTCGAACAGTAGACCCAAAATAGTCGAACGTATGATCTCTGCAAAGAGGGGAACAATTTTCTAGGCCGCGGTAGGTTATCTTATAGGAGGATTAAGGCGTTATTAATCTACTCTCAAGATTCTTCCGGTATAGCTAGGCGGAGGGCGAGGCTATAATACTCCTTGGTTCCGAGGTAATTCTCTATACTTTTGGGATTATATTAGTAGGCTAAGGATTAGTATATATATCCGACTTATATATTGCTAGGATAACAATATCTAGGCGACCCTAAACTCTTGGCTAATAAGAATTTCTATGACCCGGAGCCTAACTAGCGGCTAAAAGTATCCAGCCTATCTAGTGGTATCAAGCTCGTCGCCGTAGGGACTTGGAGCTCGTTCTAGACAACAACTTCTGGGTCGTCAGCGTATGACCTAGTCCTAGATGAATCTGCCATAAGTGAAGATCCTCACGCGATCTAGTGAATGCGGAGGATCAATATTTCCTTTTGTTTTAGATTAGTGAACATAGGAGTTGCTCCTAGAATTCAAACACAGAAATGCATAAACGTTGCTGCATCAACTAAACTTATTCGACGCTATGGTAAGCCATTGAAAAATCCAAAACTGGGAGCAATCAATCCGCCGTCGGGTGAGTCGCCTAGGCATGAGCATTATGTCGGCAACGTCTAACGAATACTGCATGAAAGCCGGAGGTTCTAACGTATTCCACTACCGAGCTGGCTACACCCCCACGCTGGCCACCCCAAAACACCATACTGAATGGGATAAATTATATTGAAACTGATGGTAGACGTGGTATCAGGAAGATACCTAAAAGAGGGCGATATACGAGCGAGAGTTTAACTACTTTCTCCAACACAAAGCTATCCTAAAAGGATCCAGAGAAGTCGCCGCCCCTGCGAGTCGAGCCAAGCAACAGTTCGGTCAAATGTTCTGCCCGTTGGAGTTTTGTGTAGCCTGACAGGCCGATCGACGAAGGGAAGAATAACGAAAATATCAGAGATATTTTTTGTCCAATTGGCGAGCAGCGACGATCTATCCATACCTAGGGGACCTAGATAGCAACCTAGTTTACAGATAGCCGGGCGACTGTCATGTGGCTCATACCAAGCCGAGTTGGCTGACATGAGTCGACCGACAGCTAACAAGGTTGCAAGAGCTTCTGTACTTAGTAAGCGCCAGGAGAGATCAAATGTACGAGGGCGAAGGTGGTCTCGCAGCATCACTAGGCAGGCCAATTGTGTGATGTAGGTAGACCATGATAATTCAATAACAGCTCGCCATTTCGAGGTATCGAGACCACATTGAAGCTAGGTATAGCCGCTGACGAGGATAGCTAAGCCGGTGACAATTTGTAGTCAGTCATTACCAGAGCACACTTTGTGGAGTCACTAATAGACAAAATGGGGGAACCATACACTCGATCAAACCATTATCAAGGCGAGCCCTGACATGAGGCCCCACTTGATTGAAACCGAGAAGCTTCAACAGAGATCTTGTTCTTTGTGGAATACTTCATAAGATCAAATGATCCACTGAGTTGAGGCGAGCGAGACTTGACGTCTCTTCAGTTTTTTTACTTTCTTTTTTTCGAATGGGTCATACATGTGGTCGTACATGGCGACATAGTAAATCGTAATAACGACGATAGACAGCCCTGCAGTTGCGATATAGTTGATAATTACCTATGCTGTTTAACATCACCTTCGATGAATATTAATGACTTAACTCACCCCAATTCCTGCTATGTCACTGTTAGGTGGGGAGGCTGAGAGCTGAGTGATGAAGATCTATACTTTGTAACATTAGATCAAACAGCCACGTGTTATTTCGATTAGTGGGTTATCCGGCACCCCAAGCATATGACAGCCGCACTGTAGCCTGGCCATTCTTTAGGCCTAACCCAAAAAGAATAAAAAAAGTCAGAGTGGTTCCAACAAAGGAAGTATAAAAACAAAGGGTCATGGCAGAAAGAAGCGGGAATCGCCGGCAGAAGAACACCCTCTGGAGACTGTAGACCGCCCTACGTGTTGCCCGCTGGGTTCGATGTTAACCTGAGCCGGTATTATTCCCGCTATTTATATCCTTCCTATATGTATAATTTGGACAATCCAACGACAACCTAGTTGACAGGTACACTGATCGAGATATACATCGCCATCCAATAGCCTGCGCACGGATCTCCGTTCGTGGCCCCCAGACAAGCTACCCCTCGAACCGCATATACCAGCCGCGTCAATCCCGCGTACTCCGACACCTACATTTCACCCTAACCCGTTCCTATCATTCATCAATTCATTCCGATACAACTATAATGACCGACCCCGAGATGGATGAATTCGCGCAGACCCGCGGCGACGACGACCTCTTCGACGACGAGATCATCCCGGTCTCCGCACCGGAACAGCAGACTCCAACGGAAGTGGTTGCCCCAGAACCAGAACCACTGCCCGCACCAGTACCTGAACCAAAAGAGGCGCCTGAGAAACCAGCTGTTGAGAAGTCAATTCCACGTGGGGAGACTCCGCAGCGGGGCCGTGGCGGAGAAAGAGGTCGGGGACGACGGAATCGGGGCAAAGGAGGGCGTGGTGGCAAGGACTCTGATTCAAAGAGGTCAGAAGGCTCTCAACGGCGGAAGGCTCCTGCACCTGCTGCCGAGGCCGAATCCCATGGTGATGCGGGTGCCTCGACGTCTGAAAAGGCCGCAGAGGGCTCCAAAGACCAGGCTGGCGAGATTAAGGAGGCTGATACTGAAGCAAATGGCGCTGAGGCTCAGCGAGTACCGGCTGTCCGTGGCGATCGAAGTGCTACCGGTGGTTTGAGGAAGGTAAGAACATGATTCTTGTGGAATTGGGCAAGTAGCAAGCTAACTTTACCAGCCGAAACTCACCGAAGAGGAGCTATCCAAACGTATTGCTGCCGCTAAAGAGAACGCTGTCAAGAAAGCCGCGGCACATGCTCGCGCGGAGGCTGATCAAGCGTCATTTGTGGAGCGCGAGCAGGTGGCAGCAAAGAAACGCCGCGAGGAACTCGCACATCGCCGCGTCATGGACAATGAACGTGAACAAAACAGGCAACGCAAACTCAAGGCTCAAACCGGGCGCGAGTGGGATTCGCAGAAACGTGAGGAGGATTATAATCCCCGTGGAGGCGGTAGCCAATTCCGCCGAGGGATGCACGGAGCAGTTGCTGGCTATGTTCGACGAGACTTTGACGATGGCCGCTCAGAAGATACTGCTGATCACGCTGATAGCCAAAGGGGCCGAGGCCGAGGCGGACGAGGCGGTCGTGGCCGCGGATCTCCGCGCGAACCCCGAAGCGAGCGACCTGGAAAGGGCCTGTCAGATAGTAGATATGCCACACCAAGCCCTGCCGCGCCAGCGCTGGATAAGAGTGACTTCCCTGCTCTGCCTGAAGGAACCAAGAAGCCAGAGGCGAAATCAGAGACCGAGAAGATTGAGACGAATGTAGCGCCCGCTACTGCACCTGCACCTTCGAAGTCACCAGCTACACTGGAAAAGCTTGATTCTACGTTTTCGCCGATTACTGGAACTTGGGCTGACCAGTTCGAGGATGATGAGTGATCACCTCTTTCATGAACATATCTCGTGTTCCCTCTCCTTGTTCCATTGCCTCTGACGACTTTCTTTTGGATTTCTCACGACACGAAAAGACTCATGTTTCTCTTGGAATTGATATCCCGCTCTTATCGCCGACTAGTGGCTCATATAACAGTATTCTTGCATGCGATACACTGAGGCTCAGGACATCGATGCCAGCCAACCACTTCCTTTCTATGAAAGTGCATATATTCTTTCCGTTTCATACTCCGCCTTATTAATCTAGATTCAGATACCCATGCGAAAGTTCTACGAAGTGAGATTCAACAGCAGCGAGGTACTACTTAGTCGTAAGAATTTACGAAAGTCATATTTCAAATGAACAAAGATCATACATCGATTGAATTATAAGCATTTGGCTGAACTGGTGTAGACCATTGCTGTTCCCGCCACTATGATTGGTCTAGTGTTGTGTCAACTGGCAGGAGTATGCAGCCCAGAAATCTCCGAGGCCGCAATTATTTCCTATAATTCTCCGAAGTCAGAGGCAGCAGTACTCAGACCGTTATGTTTGAGCAACACAAAAGATGCGGTGTCAGCCTTAGGGCTAAAAGGGAGCTATATAAGAGTAGGGAGCGGAGATTACCGCGTCTCCAAATTGGGGTTACATCTAACGAAGAAACGGTAGAGCTCGGCTACGCAGTGCCGAAGTGACTAATGGAAACCCCGTGGGAAAGGTCCCCCCAGAGTGGAGTTTGGGGTATTTCTCTTATATTCATGGAGGTCTCTCTTCCTTTGCCATGATCCCTATTCACCATGTCAGAGAAACGTGAGGCCGACGGGGTTCAACCGTCTCTTAGCCCTACATTGGGCGACAACTCCCCGCCCAACAATGAAGGAACTGAGCCAGATCTTCCGAAGGGGAGATTAAATGGTGGTCTTGATGCGTGGCTAAGCGTTCTTGCGGGATTTTGTGTGTTTGTGAACTCTTGGTGGGTGTATCCCATCCCAGCTGCTTTTTTTATAGTACTGACAGCTATATTAGGGGTCTTTTAACGACCTATGGCGCCTTTCAGGAGTATTATCAGACTGTACTCTTACCAGATGAGACACCATCAACTATATCATGGGTTGGTAGTATTCAAGCCACCTTGATCCCTATGGTTGGTCTTGCCACTGGCCCATTAGTCGATGTCGGATATCTACGACCTTTAATAATATCTGGGAGCTTCCTAACGGTCTTTGGAATGATGATGACCAGTCTCGCTACTTCCTACTACCAAGTATGAACACATTTCAAGTCTCTGTATGATTGTCTCTAATAAACACAGGTCCTCCTAGCCCAAGGCTTCTGCGTTGGCATGGGCGGCGGCATCTCATACATCCCAGCCCTAGTAGTAATATCCACGAACTTCACCATAAAACGCCCTATAGCAATCGGCTGCGCGTCAATCGGATCAAGTGTGGGTGCAGTAATCTTTCCGATTATGTTCCGCCAACTCCAGCCCAAAATCGGTTTCCCGTGGGCAGTCCGCTGCATCGGCTTTATCAGCCTGCTGCTCGCTATTACCGCTTGTATCATTCTCTGTCGGCATCCGGGTGAAAGGGCACGGGCAAGAAGTCTCATTGACTGGAAGGCTTTCCGTGAACCTTCGTTTGTGATGTTCTCGCTGTCACTTACCCTTGTCATGCTCGCCTACTATGTCCCTATTTTCTATATCGCTTCTTATGCGCGCACGGTTGTGCATACGACAACTAGTTTTAGCTTTTATATGGTTGCTATTGTGAATGGCTCGTCGGTCATCGGTCGTGTTGTGCCATACCTTCTCGTTGCGTATGTGAAGCCGATTGGCATTCTTATATTTGCAGTGGCGGCTTGTGCTATCGCTATGTTTACTTGGATAGCAGCTACTGGCACTGCTGGTTTCATTGTGTGGTCATGCTACTTTGGAGCTTTAAGTGGTGTTTTGGTTACTGCGCCCACATCTATCGTGGCCCATCCCGTTTTTTGTCCGGACTCTACCTTCCTGGGGACTCGTCTCGGCATGATGTGGGGAATCTCTTCTTTTGGAGCTTTGGCTGGAACCCCTGTTGCAGGTGCTTTGGTAAATCTTGATACCGCGTACTTTTTACGTGCGCAGGTCTTTGCTGGGTGTGTGCTGGTTGGGGCTGTTTTGTTGCAGCTTTGGCCTGCTTTCAAAGTTCTTCGGTATGATCGAGATCATCCGCATAAATCTTGACCAGAGGTATATTACAGTGTATATGTCAATACTAGAACATGTCCAATATACTATATTAGAGGCGTAGGCACAAAGATGATTGCACTCAACTAATCGCAAGCATAGGGTTAACTTGAACCAGTTGGTGGGTCTGATAGCCACCAAAGTATTACGGAGCAGTACACGCTCAATGAGTACCTTCATATTTCGGTCTAGCTCATACATTTCCTTATTAATTTGTTTAATTACATTCAACCAAGGACTGGAATTCTTGTTTATGTCGATGCACGTGATCGTGTCCATACAGGCGGTATCAACTCATCATGACTTCATCTGGGGTTGTGGCGAACAGGGATGAGGTCAAGATCCAAGGAGTAAATATAAAGTTACAGACATCTCAATCTGTTCAAGACAGGTTCCTCCTATAATAATACTCACAATATTGTTTTCGAAAGAATAACTTACTTACATCCAAGTTTTTATCTCTACATATAGCGTGAGTACACTTCCTCCCAGTAATGCAGCACTCATAATATCTCAAGGCTCATTTGCTAACAGCTTTTATCAGTACACCATCCAAATGGCCCAAGAATCAGGTTCCAGCGGTGGTAACAGCAGTTCCAATCATCCAACATCCTCTGTCTCCGGCGGCACGAGTGCCACACCTACACCCGCCAATAATGTAGGTGACGGTTCTGGTTGGGGAGACAAGCCCTGGCTGTCAGGCAAAAATGAAGGACTAGGTCATGCAGATGTATGTGAAGCCCCATTTGTCACCTCCTTATTGAAACAAGCATCAACCTAGTATACGACAACTATAGGCAACCGACGCCAGATCAACGATGGGTTCATTCCTCGGTCTAAATGACCAGAAAGCTCGCGCCGAGAGCAAATATCTTCAGCGAGCGGGCTTGGCTGGTGATGGTTCTAAACCTACGAATGATCATGGAGAGCCGACGTGTGCCAGTGAGGATCATTCTTTTATGGGTCGGAAGCCTGGTGATGCAGATTGTTTGCCTGGTTGGGATACTATCAAAAATTTGACTGGCTGGTGAGTTTGACCCAAGGACAATCTATATTGAGTGATACCTAACGGTGTATCTTCAGGAGGCCTGGTCCAGGTAGTTAAATGGGCAAGTTGGTCAGTTCTGGCTCGAGTTGTTTGTATTTTTTATGATATTTGTACATTTATTTGATTTATAAATTTACAAGGTAACCTTCATGGCCTTGATTATATTAATTGATTGAATTCGTGCATGAAATAATAGATCCTAGGAGGAATGCATATAACTTAAGATATGACGCGATGTACGTGTAAGACATTGGTGATGGACATAGTATCTCTATAATTTTGACCCACTACTATAATGGCCTGCGCTCCGACTCAATGCTCCGTAGAGAGCTTTCTCTAGCTCAATTAAAAGACCAGTAACAGCTGCATCCCCAGGCGGCATAAGTTGGGTAAAAAGCGCAGCTGCAATCCCCGTCTGTCGGTCGATCCACTTTCAGATGTTAGAACATGATGTGCAATAGAAAGGAATTGAATCCAATGAAATTTTCCAACAGTGAAATGATAATGACGAAGAAAGGAAAAACAAATTGTCTCACCCAATGTAAATTTGGCAACCCACTCCAGTTAACAGTGCCTGCTCTCCGTCTACCAGGGATATCCTTCAACGTCATGGTCCCAGCCAAACAATGATCTGCCTGTGTGTAATCATCCGGTGATTCGATTCCAATAACTCGTCTCATTTGCGAACCAAGAGGCTTTGGCATAGCTATTCGAGATGCCTCGCTCAGCTGGGGCTGAAATAGCATGTCAATACTATCTTGAGACAACAACGGAAATCCACCTCCAACAAGGGCGGATAGTAGTTTCATATAGTCGGCAGGTGTACTGAATAGACCAATTCCACCCAAATTGTCTTTAGCAGGCTGGCCAAGAATGATAGATCCTTTTTTTATGGACTTTTCGCCCTGGCCAATACTGAGTCGATATCCCATCTCTAATGCCGGAGGTAAAGTATCGCGATGCAGTTCTGGACAAAAAGTAGTTGAGTTCGCTCCGAGCTTGGACCAAATATTCTTCTGCATGTATTCTTCAAGCGTGCTTTTGGTCACAATTTCAATCTTTTTTTGTTTAGAAGCTAGATCCGGGGGGGGGGGGGGGGGGAGGTTGGGGTTACTTACTAGTCGTCCAGACCAGTCAATCCCACTACCGTACGCCCATGAACTTCCAGGCTGAAAGATTAGCGGGTGGGAATATCCCTCCTAGTACAATAATCATAATCAGATATTCAACCTTAATTGCGACAAGATCGGTAATGGAAACAAGGAACTTACCAGACTTCCAGAAAACGTATGCGCTGTTCGACCTCTGGATTCGGACCATTTTTGAAGTAATGGCGAAGACCTATCATAAACGAAGCCTGAGCTATGACACATCAAATCCCTTGTAGGAGGATTAGTACGGAATTCATTGGTCCCATTGGTCAATAATCGACCTCGCTCCAAGCTCGGAGACAAGGAGAACATACCGCAGAGTCAGCCTTTCATGCAGAGGCTGAACCCTATCATGAAACAAGGAATGCGTAGCATCTTTATAGCGATCACAATGTTAGATATCTGCTGAGACGAGGTTGCAGCATGAAAATTTGCGTACCATGGCCATCTATGAAAACCTCGATATCTCTAAGCTCAGGAACGATTTCACGAGCATCATCGTCCAAGGAAACAGTGCCCCGCTCAACTAATTGCATAACAGCCACTGCTGTTGCTAGTTTTGTCATTGATGCAATCCAGCATAGGGAATGTTGGTTCACAACGGATGTATTTTGCGTGTCAAAAGTTGCCTTTCCGGCAGAGCCGTTGTAGATAGTTTTCCCTGTGCAAATTTATCGGTATCTCAAGAAATTCAAAGCCATTGCTTTGGGAGCAAGTGTGACTCTGGAAGGTTAGGATATTTGTATACCTGAGCGGTCAATGGCAATGAAAACCGCACCGTGTAAAGACCCAGTCGATGGGTCAGTGAACCTTTCAAGGATTTGATCGAGTTCCTCCATTGTCTTGTGAATCTGTTGTGATCATCGTATGTAGTTCCAGGTATACATCTCGATATTCCCGCAGTGTTAAGTCTACTTTTGAGGCACAACCGAGGTCTACGATAACCGAGGTTGTCTCTAGAAGAGAACTACAGAAAGCACCAACGGTTCCTAATTTCGATGATCTCGCAGGTCATGTTACCCTGCCATGTTGTCATTGGCGAGCGGCGTGACCTATCAAGTAAAGAATACTCTCTAATGTTCCAATGTCCCAAAATCTTTCTCTATTCACGTATTGTAATGCATTCGTTTCGATTATGAACTATTCGACCTTGGTGTCTTTCCCGCGGAATCGATCACGCAAGGCCACTAATTTGCCTACTAACTTTCCTTTCAAGCTCTGTGCACCAAGGGCTTCAGCCTCGTTCACAGAGACCACGCGCCGCACCAGAATGTTGAAAACAGTACCGAAAGCGAGTGCAATGACAGTACTAGTGAGGATAATCACATTGTACGGCATGCTGAAATCCGGGGTAGGCAGTTGAAGAAGAAGACTTGTAGAGCGGATATAAATCGGCGAGTTGTGGGCCTTGTCCAAGATGCGGATGACTGCAGGTGCAACATTAAATCCGCGGTTGGCATCTGGAGGGTACTCGGTGTACCGCAGAATAGCCTTCTCAAAATCGTATGTGAGAGTGACTGTTGATGCGGCTGGTACCGAGAGTGCAAGTTCCAATTGTGTTCCACGCTCACGGTCAATGGCAGGACGATAGTATGTTTCCTTGATAATATCGGAGGCGGGAATCTCGCGTGGAACTCCATCAGTTCCTGTGATAGTTGCACGCAGGGTGTGAATATATGGCCGCAGGAACCATGGGAGGGACTCGAAGTAAATGAAATCGACAGGTCTGATGTTGGATGGGTTGCCAAAAATGATACGCATTCCACCACGTTCCTGGCCATGGCCAACAATGGTTCGCTCGGCGTGGAGAACAGGCTCGTCCAATGGAATTTCTGTAGTCACTGGTTGCTGTGGAATTGACAGATCAAAGGATGTCGATGGCGTCAATTTGAAGCAGCGTGTGATCCCATCTTCCTTTTTGATCTCTTGGGCTTCTTCGGAAGTGAAGACTCCCCTTTCATGGGGAACTCGAAGACAGACGCTTTGATCACTAGCACTATCGGAGTCTGCGAGAGGGCAAACGCCAGTCAGACTACGGCCAAAGATTTCCGCTAGACTCCAAGCTTTGTCATTCATCTTTTCCAGCGGGTAGCAAGTATCATCTGCATGGTAAGGTTTGGAGGTGTCACAGATCAACTGGTCATTAGGCACAGGTCGAGGAATTGGGTTCGATCGAGACCGCTTTGACCGATCAATGTCCAAAACCATATCCACTGTTTGCTCGATCTGGATAACACATTCTCCATCCGAAGAACAGACTGGCTGAATATCCACTGACATACTCTGCCATGCTGCATCAAACAGCTTATGGCCATCGAATAACGTAGAAATACCCGCCTTTCCTTTGCATGGAAGCAACTTTAAGAAAGGGGTTAAGTTCTCCGTGCAGACAACCTCTCCGGGGAGGGTTCCATGCAGCAGATGAAGTTGATTTGCCACTGAGTGGTCCCCAGTCGGCTCGAAAGAAACCACCGGCCTAGTGGTGCGAGTTGAATCCACAAAGTTCAACGAAGCGCAGAACAACCCGGAGAGAGATTGAGTCAGGGTGATCCATTTGGCAAATGCTCTGAGAATGTCAGCATTGTGAGGCACTTATATTACCTCTCGGAAGTACCACATACTCATCATCGCCTGGCGCATCAATCCATGCCCATAGCTCCACGCCGGTGCCTCCTTCTTTGCTCCCATTCCACGGCCGTGATCCCCAGCTTTCGGCGTCCCATCGTCCTGTAGTAAAACGTAGGTGTAGCTCTTTGGTTTGAGCATGCTGTAAGATCTGACCAAGCGCGCGGGGCAGATATCTAAAGTGTTGTTGGTCGAATGATTGTTGCGATGTATTGCTCCGGAAGTTGAACGATGCTAGGAGGGAGGATTGTGGGAGAGGCTGTAGGAGCAAGTTCTCATGATAATCGGAGGCGAGTGTCAGCGAGCTCCATAGCGTCAAAAGGACTGCGACAAATGGCAGAGAAAGTATTGAGAGGACCGTCATGACTTCATGCTTGCCGGAGCTCGGTCTTCATGTATGTCAATTGACAGGACAGGGGAAGGTCGATCGCGAAAGAACGAGAGATTGACCTATAGCTCCGAACAGTCAGACCCTGTTAGTCAAAGCAGAAATAGCAACTCGGCATCGAATGCAAAGCGAAACTCCCAAGCTTCGAGAGTTGTCCATCTGGTCTGTTGACTGCGGAGCCTCACCGCCTTCCTTGGCGCCAAATGCACCGAAACCGAAAGACTTCGCAGTTTGCCTCCAACCAGCCCATTGACAATTACTCGCCCTCTCTTTTTTTAAAAGCCTGGTGCACACGCAATCATCATGGCGGCGGAACAGAGGAAGCTGCTTGAGCAGCTCATGGGAGGTACGTGACTTTCTTTGTACCCTCAAAGCAGAGCTCCAGATCTCAATATGTCTCCGGTTCAAGCTAACACTGATTCTTCTGATAGCGGACCAACTCATTGGAACTAGTGCCCAGGGTCGCAATTCCCAGCTCTCTATCACAGACGCGAAAGTTTGCCGGTCTTACCTGGTTGGCACTTGCCCGCACGACCTGTTCACCAACACAAAGCAAGACCTCGGTCCTTGCCCGAAAGTTCACAGCGAAGGCCTGAAGACAGAATATGACACTGCGTCTCCGTCAGAGAAGGCGAAATGGGGCTTCGATTTTGATTACATGCGCGACATGCAGAAGTACATTGACGACTGTGACCGCCGAATTGACAGTGCGCAGCGCAGACTCGAAAAGACCCCGGATGAGATTCGGCAAACCAATACCCTGGTGCGTTGCGCTTTCGCTTTTACTCTTCAAAATTATTCGTATAGTTTGGACTGTTTACTGACTGTTCATAGCTCAAACAAATCGCTGATCTGTCCAACACCATCAACTCCGGCCTTCTCGAAGTCTCCGTCCTAGGCGAGACAGGTTCGGTCTCAATGGCTCTCAGTGAAATGCACAAAGTCCGCACAGCAAAGTTCCAAAAGGAAACTCTTGAACGCGATCTCAAGAATCTTCAAGATACATCTGGCCCCTCGGGCCACCAAAAGCTCCAAGTATGCGACGTGTGCGGCGCTTACTTGTCCCGTCTTGATAACGACCGCCGTCTGGCCGATCATTTCTTCGGAAAGATGCATATGGGATACTCGGATATGCGCAAGAACTGCAAGAAGCTGAGTGTCGAGCTCAAGGGACGCGCCCCGCCTGTACGTCAGCACGAAGAAGACGATAACCCTTACACCTCTGGTGGTCGTCCCAACGCCGGTCGTGGTCCCCGCTATGGCGGTGGTGGTGGTGGCGGCGGCGGTTATAGGCGACGCGGTGGTGGTGGTCATGGAAGATACTGATCTGTGTCCCTGGTTTGACCTCCAGGCCTTGGGCTCGGTCCTTTTGCATAGCGCAGGCGTTTTATTTGATTTCGTGGACGATGTTCGGATGGCGATTAGGAGGGTCATAAGACAATGTGCTCAATATCCAGATTTTTTTCTTTCTTTTTGCACTTGGCCATGGACATATGTTACCAGCCCTTAATCAATGCACTTTGTATCACAGCAGAGCTGATCTCGCTGTCCTCTCTAGTTCTTAGTCAGATTATGTGGAAGCTACAGAATCAATCTGAACATATCAATTACATACTTTGGGGACTAAGCTGAATGAAGTTAAACATGGATCCCTTCGAGTTGAAACCTAAGAGAAATATTGTAGGGTAATGCCTATGAAATTTGAAAGACTAAGGACAACCAGTATTCATTTTGAGAGAAAACCAGCAGAAATAAAATTTGAAGAACATTCGGTGGTGAGCATTCCACGTCAATAAAGGAGACCCAATTTCCCAGACTCGAGCCCCGAACACCAGACTGCGAGTGCAGCCTTGCAAACGAATGATGAAACCCCAATATGAAGTAAACTGTACAGGAAAAATGTATGACTATCATAAGCATAATTCTATCGAAGGCCCTATTGAGGAACTTGACCGCCGTTCGCTTGGGTCTCAAATAGAGCTTGCATCAAGGTGTCGTAGGATGCTGCGGCCGCCGGTTGGCGAGCCAGAATTTCGCGGACAACGTTCAGCTGCGCTATTTCCACGTTAGGTGCGGTCTTCAACAATTGTTGGATAGCAGGCGCTTCAACTTGAGAGCCTAACACTTGAACAGCAGCGGGCAGGCCGGTCAGCGGGGGCTGCTGAGGCGGGATCTGTGCTGCCGGTGTGGGCGTTTGCTGGTTGAGGGCTCCGTTGGTTGAGTTGTATCCGCCGAAATGGGGAGGAGTCGGTGCGACTCCAGCGCTGAAATGAGGCTGTTGGGGGGTTCCCGCTACAGCTGTGAGGGGGCTTGCGGACACGGGTGGCTCCTGGCTGGCCTGGTGGGAGGATGGCTGTACGGATGGAGGGGTTGACTCGCCAGTCTTGACGACGAAGACGGTGAGAAGCATGCGCTCAGTGATGGGCGCCTCCAGGGAGATGTTTTCAAGTAGTTCGATGAACTCGGGCATCTTGGTGGTGCCGACTTCCATTGGGACGATGTAGGTATCTTTGACAGCAGACAGGGGGTGCTTTCCAATCACACCGTAGCGTTGGCGGCTGTGGAAGTAGTCAAAGATCTTGTCGAAACCGGCGCGGTCCTCGGGTTGGCTAGGGCTGGTGACTGCAATCACAGAAACGTCGGTAGACTTGCTAAATTGCAGACCGCAGAGGTAGTCTGTGGCCCGCTTGATATCGATACGTCCGTCAACAAACATTGTGGGTGGCGAAAGCTGGCTCCATGGGATGCGGCCACTCAAGTCAGCGCCTCCCACATGCTTTGCGGACGAGGAAAACTCTCCGATGGGGAACATTGTGACCTTTCCACGCCACACAGTGCCGTCGTCATCAAAGTCCTTTGGGGAATAAGGAGGAGAATCGGGTTCGTCGTCTCGCAAAAGTTGGTCGATCTCGGCGTCTGCTTGGGCCCTGCCCCTGGGCACCGACTCACGAATGTTTGCGGCAACCTCCGGGAAGACGTGGTCATGATGAGCACCTTCTGGCGAGACGCCACGATGGGGACCGTCAATCTTGGATCGCTGTCCCTTTGGACTGGACGGACTGTTGGCAGTTGGGCTGCCTTCACCATCGCCGGTAGCACGACGGGGTCCGGCAGAGAAGACGGAATCGTTGGCGGCATGGTTCTCGTCTTCGATCAATTCTTCTCCCTTGTGCGTGCGTCGGATCCGGGGGCCTTGATCTTGGATAATCATGTGCTGACGTTCTGCTTCCCGCTTGATCTCGGCGTCTTTCTGCTGCAACTCTTCGCTGGCCATCTCCTGCGATGTCATTTGAGACAACGCCTTTGGAGAGAGACTACCTACAAGCAAACGATCTCGTAGAGAAGCATTCTTCTTTACGTTGAAGTTGATCGAGCGGAATTGCGACTTATATGGTTCAGTGGGATCGCCCGAACGTCCGCAGATACTCTCGTACATGGCATCCTCAATGGATAAAGCGAGTGGCCGTGCAACGTCCTCCGCCGACTTTCCGGCACTCAAAGTAAAAGCCTTGGTCTTTTGGGCCGCGGCAATCTGTTCTACAAATAGCTTGAGGAGCGCTGTAGCCACACTCTTGCGGGCAGGGACAAGGTCCTGCAGGTTTCCAACAACGGGTGCTTCAGGGGTAGGATCTGGCTTGACTTGGGGTTCAGTCGACATTGGGATACCTGCTGCGCTGGTCGATTGGGGTGATATCCTTTGCTGCTTGACCTGTGGACCCTGGAATAAACAGTTAGCATGTCCCAGTCAGGAGCTTGGATAAGATGCAAGAACTTACATTCTCTGCCTCGGCACTCTCTTCAAGTTTGCGCTTGTGCGTACTCGATCGCCGAGAGTCAGCATGGCCATTCTTCTCTGGCTCGGCTGACGCAGACACAGCGGGTGCAGGGGATTCATGGGGACCAGGCGTACTCGAGGTTGCAGTACGTACTGGTGTGCCTGCATCTGTCCTGCTCTCACTCATTCTTCCTTTGCGGGCGGTTCCCTTCTTGCCCTTCTTGCGCTTGGACTTCTTCTCCTCTGCTTCTTGGCGACGTCTCTCGGCAACCTTCTCCCAAGGCTTCTCGCCAGCAGCAATCTTGGCGAGCAAGGCCTTGTGATTTTGAGGCCGACATTGTTCACAGTAGTACTGATCTGGTTCTTGGCCCTTGCCGAACGTCAAGCCCATGCAGTCGTTGTGTTGCCATGCCGAGCACTGGTCGCAGCAGATCATGTCTCGCTCAACATCTTCCTCCTCTTCATATTCCCCACAGATGCATCGGATTATCTCCTCCTCTTCTCCTTCTCCTTCACTGGGACCCGGGGTAGGTTCGGCAGACAACTTCGCGCTCCTCTCCTTGGGGCTCTTGCTTTTTCCTTTCTTGCCGGGGGCATCGGGAGGTAACTCGAGGTTCTTGTGCTGGCCCTTGGTGGCGCGACCGGAGCGTCGTGGTTCATCTGATCTTGTCATTAGCGTCTGGTCATGTAAATGGTTTGCGACGCAGCTTGAGGGCGCGCTGCCACCCCAAAGTGGTTTGACTGCGTTGTCCACAGTGGAGTACGAAAGCTTACCAGCCATGATAAATGGTAAATTGAGCGCGTACTACAGCGCTAGAAAGATAAATGTCTTTTGAGTTGTTCACAATCTGGGTGCAAGTTTGCTACCCAGGGCTGACCACGGTCTCTACAGGCTCAAGGCGCTAAAGTAATACAACAAGAAGACGATGAATAGTGTGCCCAGGTATTACTTGATCAACAACTGTGATCCAGAACGGGCGCAATATTTTGTGAAACGGACGCGCGGGGGTGAGAAACGCGCCGAAGTGGATGTTGTGTTGGACTGTGCAATCCCTTGCTGCGCGTCAAATCGACACTTGGCGCTGGGCGGGGTCGCGTGTAGGTGTTCAAACCTCAATCGCGCACTCTGCAGTAAAAACTGAAAAGTGAGCTTGTAGTGAAAACTAGCGTGGTGTTGGGGTTTGTAAATTTTGATGGCAAACGCAGTGATGCCAAGGGAGATGAATGAAGGAAAGAAGTGAAGCTGTTAGGTGAGGAGAGATCAAGTGGCTTTGCCTCCCGAGATTAGTAATGATCATGTGACATCACCAGCCACAGGTTCGCGGCTTCGAATCTTGAAGCTTCTCCAGATTCCCCACTTAATCATAGGCTCTTTTATTATTCAGGCCGAGGCTTGTTCGGATTTCAACACATTTATCCACTCCTTGGTTACTTTTACAACTCTCTTTTTTCCATCCCATCCGACATATCGCAGATAATATGGCCGACATTCGATCCCTTCTTCGGAGTGAGCTAGCTTCGCGCAAGGGCACATCCCAACCAAACACAACAGGGAACCGGGTTACCAAGAAGCGCAAAGTTGACAGCGGAGATGGCTTGATGCGAAAGAAGCTCCGCGCGGCCGATCTTGATGCTATCCAGTCGACCTCTGGCGCAGCAAGCACAGAGCAAATCAGCGATGACGAAGGTTCAGCGCAAGTCGAAGATGTCGCGGGCCCAGAGCCTCCAGTTGACGGACCTGAGGATGTTGTCGAGGAAACTCATTTTGCAGAAGAAACGATAACTACGGCGCCACCACAACCCCAGGCTATGGCTATTGATGAAGACGAATGGGCGGCATTTGAACGGGAGGTCGCCGCACCATCTCGTGTACCACAGGCACCGGCTGCTCTCGCTGCAGAGGCTACGATATCAGCAGCGCCAATCACTACCGAAGAACTTGCTGCGCAGCAAGCTCGAGAGAAGGCTGCTGCCACCCAAAACCGAGATGCGGAGTTGGAAGGCGAGCGGGAGGATGCCGCGCGGTTTATGGAAGAGGAATTCGATGAAATGGATCAGTTGGAGGAGCGGGTTAGAATCCTCAAGCAGAAGCGCGAGGAGCTGCGCAAAAAACGCGCCGAAGATCAGGCACGAGATGAAGCCATGGGGTCGGCGTCAGCGGAGCAGGACTCTGCCGAAAGCGACAACGACGACGATGATGACGATGACGATGAGGATTGGGATGACTGGCGATTGAAATGATTGCCTTTATGGTTAAATTGAATCTACGATTGGTCCGCGCGAGGGGATGATTGCTCCCTCTCGTCTACAATGATACCCTCAGAAATTGAATGGCATTGGCGTCATGCAATATCGCCGTCGGCTTGTATAATAGAATTTGGCTGACTGATTTTCAAAAAGCTATGTCTCGTCGCATCTATTGGCTTGGCTTTTCTCCTTCTGTTTTCACCTGGTCAATGTCCATGTAGCTCCGTAGTCCGTCCTTGTTGACCTTCATTGCCTCTTCGATTTCGGCTTCGCCTTCGCGGAGAAGATGTTTGCCACGGATGAGATCTCCATGCTGTCTCCGTTTCTCTTCCTCCACTCGCTTTTCCCGATCAGCCAAGGCCTTTTCACGCTTCTCCCGCTCGTTTCTTTTTCGGTCAAGTTCTGCTTTTTCCTCTGGCGTCATTTGCCCCTCTGGTGCCGGAGGAAGGGTAGATATATATGCCTCAATCAAGGAATTGCGCACCTTGGGTGCGAGCCCAATATAGCGAATATCAGTAATGATAACGGTTGGTAGAGCTTCAACGTTCGAAGAGCGATTTAATGAGTGCAAGGGGACTGATTTGAGCAAGGCAGACAGATCGGATTTCCGGGTACTTTCCGGTTGCTTCAAACGCGAGATGTAGTCCCTGTAAAACTTCTCTCGATCTTTATCCGAAAGCTGAGAATCCTTCATCTCTGGCTCTTTCCTGTACTTGCGCCTGAACTCGGGCCAATAAAGCTTTGGGGACGCATGTTCTTGCAACAATGCCAGGTATTTAATGCGCGGATCTGTCTTTTCCTGCTTCGCCTTTTGATCCCTGACGTATTGGATACGGTCTCGGGTCCAATTGGAGAATATTTCTCGTCGTGCCTTCATGTTTGCGGGTGCTGTGTACCGAGGATCCTCGATGATAAGCCCTTCTTCGATGACATTTTCCCATGTTGTGAAAGGGTTGATTTGGAAATCATCGAGCAGATCGCGGAATAGAGCTTCGGCATCAGCCTCAGTGAGTGGTAGGCCTTCTGCGCCCTCTTCCCATTCTTCTTCCCCGGCCTCGCCGTATTCGCCGGGGTCAAGCCCATAGTCTTCTCCCATGGCGGCGAGTTGATATTCCATATCTTCCTCAGTAAATTCTAAAGGCCGGTCTTGGGCACCCTCACTTTCAGTTCGTGCGCGCTTGGATGACTGGCCATCTTCTCCTTCGCTGTCTGTAACCTCGACCTCTTCGTACTCATCATCGTCGTCAGCGCCTTGGGCTTCTTCTGTGGCTTCTTGTGGTTCTGCGTGGTCGCCTTGCTTCGAAGGTGCTGTGTCTTTGGCAGGTTTTTCGGGCTCCTCGCTTCGTTCTTTCTTTTCCTTTTTGTCACGCTCAAGGCGATCGAATTCAATAACACCCTTTAAAACCTCCTGGGGAAACTTCCAAAAGCTTTCATTTGTGTCGGGATTGAAGACAAATCGCCTCCCAAGCTTGGTCTTAACTAGTAACCATGGTGCGCAATCGGGTATGGCGTGTTTCTTCTTTGGTCGATCTTCAGGTCCTCTCTGGCGATGGTCATGATAGCCTCTGCCGCCGCGGAACCCTCCCCGGCCATGAAGTCCTTGTCGTTGATCAAGCTGTGCGGTTCCTGGGCCAAATCCTGCCGGTCCATAGGGTGTTGAAGAGAATGCAGGTAATGTCTCAGGATCATAGGTTGGTTGGGGGAAATCGGGCGCAGCCGGTGCAGGCTCGGGGGCTGATTGAGGCCTGGTGTATGTCGATTGCTTAGTAGAAGAGTTATAGTAGTATAAATGACCTAACTTGGGTGTTAGCCATGCTCAAAATGTTCAAGATATCTCCAACGCAAGACTCACCCGTGGGAGCTCGATGCTCTGTCCAACCTGGGGGCAAAGGAGGAGGAGCAGTGTATGTTGACTTAAGCATAGCGATTCAAATTGCTTAATTGAAAAGAGTGATCACAGCCCAAAGTTCCCCGGTTGTTGCAGGTCTAAGTGATGAAATTGTCGCAACGAAGCTTTGGTGTGGTGAAGTGGTCCGAGCTTTTGGATGACAGAGGACGCGCCAGGGCGAGTTGCCTGGAGCTTCTACGGTCTTCACCACTAACCTCCATCATCTCGATCGTCCACAACCCTTAGTCTCCTCCCTTCCCAGTTTTTGTTGCTTTCTATTCCCCATTTCCATTTACGATGTCTCGGAGATACGATTCCCGGGTTTGTTCACACCGTCATTCCATTTGTGCAGCTCCGGCTAACCTATGACGCTGCTGGAAAGACCACCATCTTCTCCCCAGAGGGTCGACTCTACCAGGTCGAATATGCGCTTGAGGCTATCTCACACGCTGGCACAGCCCTTGGAATTCTAGCCAAGGATGGAATTGTTCTCGCCGCCGAGAGGAAGGTGACCAGCAAGTTGCTGGAGCAGGATACCTCCGCCGAGAAGCTCTACACAATCAACGAGTAAAGCGCCCTTATTCCTATTCCAGCTGAGGCTGTTGAATATTCTGGACATGATGAAAGCTAACCCTTTCCAGTAACATGATTTGCGCCGTTGCCGGTATGAACGCAGATGCCAACATTCTGATCAACTACGCTCGCCAGAACGCCCAACGCTATCTCCTTACCTACAACGAAGACATCCCCTGTGAACAGCTTGTCCGCCGGCTGTGTGATCTGAAGCAAGGATATACCCAACATGGTGGTCTCCGTCCGTTCGGTGTCTCATTCATCTACGCTGGGTACGACCACCTCCGCCAGTTCCAGCTGTACCAGAGCAACCCCAGTGGAAACTACGGAGGCTGGAAGGCCACGAGCGTTGGTGCGAACAACGCAAGCGCACAGAGTCTCCTTAAGCAAGATTACAAGGAGGATTGCGATCTGAAGGAGGCCTGTGCTATGGCTGTCAAGGTGCTGAGCAAGACTATGGACTCGACAAAGCTGAGCAGCGAGAAGAGTGAGTCGTTACCATGTCCCTTGTGCGCACCAATATACGCCTATTTCCATACTAACCTGTTTACCAGTCGAGTTCGCAACAGTGGGCAAGACCAAGGGTGGCAAGATCTACCACCACCTATGGACTGCGGATGAGATCGATGCTCTTCTGCGGGAACAAGGGTTGGCCAAGGTCGATGATGAGCCCGAGGCTGGCGACATAAAATAGATTAAACCCTCATGCCCTTTTTCCGTTTCAGATACTCGAATCCAATACTTTTGACTATAATCAACAAGTTGCAAATCTGAACGGTCATGTCTAAACAATACATCAATATGGTCTTGCTTATCTGCATCTGTTGTTCGCTTGTGACGTGGCATGCACAACGGCCCAGTCTCCAGGGCTGTCTGTTCGATACTGCCTCCCAATTTGATGATAAATGCTCCGAAAACGTTCAATCAGACAGTATACGTAGGCCCAAGAGACGTGGATGCGCCTAAAGGCCTGCAGGACCCCCAGTCTTCACAAATAAATTCTCCGAGCCTCTAATTCCATATGTCTCTTAAGTGCCCAATTTTATCTTCACAAAAATTCTCTTTGTAATAAAGAGAAGGGAAACAATATTCTAATCATTTTCATCTTCAAAATTCTCGAGCAACGTCTGTATTGAGGTACCTGAGTTCACATGAAGGGAGTGGGACCCTTCAGACAACTATGTATATTCTTCCGCTTCCAACAAACAGCCTCGCCCAATTCTTTCAGCAAGACAACCATGCCCACTTCCACCTTTGAAGTTCTCAATTTCTTTACATTTTACATTGGGCAGCTTTTGTGACAGGTAACTTATGATTCCTCAAGATACTTATATAAGCATGCTGCATACTATCACGTGCGGGGATGAGATGAGGGGCATTCCGTTTCACGCGGTATATGTGTCCCTCTTACACAATTGCATCGGATTGACTCTTGTCGGCTCTCAATGGCCTTCATTTGCTCTAACAAAAGTCGATAGCCTTCCCTTCTGGTCGTAGTAGGTGCCACTCTTCACCCTGTGAGACTCGACCCATCTTGATCTGTCTCAGCGAACCGCTCACCCAGGGAAAACACGGCGCTTATGGCATGACTAGTCCCCATTGACATGTTTTGAGAGCTTGACAGCCTATGAAAAGAAAGCAATATGGAAACCGAACCAATTATATTTCTCGTCAATCTTTTCAAGAGCAATGTGGTTCTCACATCACCTTGCAGAAACTCGATTTGGACTTTATGTCACGAATAAAATGATGAAACATGAAACACGCTGCAAACTCCACCCAAGAAAATGGTGGCAGGCAATGGCAAACGACCAAAAAAACTTTGGAGACAAAAGTTCCGAAACAAATGAACACAGGCCGCTATTCGCCTGTCCAAAAGAAAGAGAAATAAAGAGTAAAACAGCGAGAGGGACACTACTGGCTATGCGCATCCAAATCGACACTATCTGAGCAGAGTGCTCCTTCGGTCATCCCGTTCCCGTTGCAGGTTGCGGATCTCTTTCTCGAGGTCCACGATCATTTTGTGAGACCGATCCATCGAGGCTACCAGGGTGGCACCCTCTCGTTTCCATCGGTCCAAACGTTCGACCTCGGCGCTTCGCCGGCGATATTTGGTCTCAATCTTCTCGCAGAGTCGGCAGTTGCTCTTCTCGTTCTCGGTCATATTGACAAGTCTCATACCGCACGTTTCGCCAGTGCGGTACTCATAGTTGCATCGGTGGGCAAAGCTGGTCCAGCTCCAGTCTCCGCAGGCAAATCTCTTCTGGTTGTAGAAACACATGCCTATCAGATCCGTTAGTGTTGTTCAATCTGCAGGTGCCACACAACTCACTTGCTCCCGATTTCCCGTCTTTGTTTCAGCTTGAATGGCGGTTCGCTATTGGTTGCACCTGACTTTGCGGCACGCTTAACCAACTTGATAGGTTGACCTTTGTCTGATTTCCTGAAGGGCTTAGAAAACCTCGAAGTTGAGACAAAAATTGAGTGGAAGCTTTCTTGTGAGGAATATCTATTGGTCTGGCTTGCAGAATTCAGACTTGATTTATGAAACTGAAGAGGGTGATTTAGAATTTGAAAATATCCTGGAGGACCTGACTGGCCTATTTATGTTTCGGACGAGAGTTTCTTATGCCACAGTTCCGATCTCCAATGTTTGTGTCGTCGCACTACTGATCGACGGTTACCAGTGCCCGATGGCTTATTATCCGTGGTTTCCAGTCCACGAATTTCACACAACCTGCCTGACCGTGGATCCGGTTGGCTGTGAGCAGTTCTCTGCGTGGTGGGGACGGTATGATGGCCATAGTATATCGGACGGAGCCACCATTGACAACCGGTTGCTTCAGGAATGCATGCAACCTCTAGCCGTGGCGATTTTCTCTCATCGCGGATGGTCAATGGATCAAAAATCCCTCAATGCATGGCTGTCAATCCTTGAGTTTCCAGATTCGACTACTGCAACCATGCTGTCGCCAGCTACGTCTCCCCGCTTTCATGTGCAGGCTGTTCGCATGGACACACACTCCTGTGATGCTGTTGCGTTTTACATTTCTGCTCCTGCATGGCCGATTCGGTCTCGGCACTTGCCAGCTGTCGTATCGATGCTATGATCAGGCTCTCCCTTCCAAAGATGACCGTATTCTCATGCAAGAGAAACGCTACTGCCTTCCCGAATGTGATGGGACTCTGCACACCCCCTGTGACTCCACCACTAGGGGATGTTCTATCTTGATATGTATTCTCGCCAGAAACAATTCTTGATTGGCTCAACATTTCAATTACCATGGGCTTTGAGACGGGATTCTGACCGAACGCCATATTACATCCACAGAAAATGTCTATCCGATACTACCGTCTGTGTGATTGCATACGCATGCACATTCCGACTCATTGCCTGCCATTGCTCCTCATGGCTCTGACGCCTCCTGCATTTGGGTCAATATGGACGTAGGCCTTTGGTCTCAGCATATGGTTGCAACCATCATTCCCCAGTCGTCGTGCGTTATTCCTGCCGAGCCTTTCTCGCAGGGATATCAAAATTCAAACTTGGTTCTAGTTCCACGCCTGCCGCACCTTCCCACTCAATGACTATCAGCCAATAGTTCTAACCTGAGTGGCAATGCCTGCCCTTCTGAGGCTCTATCATTGGCACTTGGGTTCGGGATACGGGCAATGGAATTGAATTTTTCTTGTGCTCGTCCCGGAAACCAGGGATGCAGGCCAGATAGATCCATTTTCGTTCAGCTGATCTCTCACACCTGCAAAGAGGGAGGCTGCTTTTGCCCCCGTTCATGTGTGTGTGTGTGTGTGTGTGTTCATCGTCACCCACTTGCTTTTTTGGGTGGAAATGATAGGACCGGATTGCTGTACGGCGCTCGCCGCAGACACGAACCGTGACACCTTCCACATATTGCTGAACCACATGCAGCTGCACCAAAGCTCGGAGACTCTGACGTGGCACGTTGCTTCTGGTTCAATTTGCAGATTCCTGGTAGCGAGGGCTGTTTGCGAGACTGTGGGTCGCCGTTTGGGGATTCAATGAAAGCCTCCACCCGGAGGCTCCAGATTGCTATTCTCATCATTGAGTATGACGGAGGATGACCGGTTTTCGGGGTCTGATGGAAGATCCTGCAGATTTCTCTGCATTTCCGCCTTTCCGCTTTACCGCAATCTCCTCGGAGAGAGGGGGGTTTTCCTTTTGGGAGACTCCCATCAATACGGCACGCGATCGTCGGCGACTGCCACCGAGATTACGCCCAAACACTTGTACCAAGGAATACCCTAGGAAGATGATCCATGACCGGCATGTTGAGTTGGCAACTGGCATCCCTGGACGATGGCGAACAGCCGCAAAAGGCCCCGTCATACTTGGTGGATCAATCCATTGCTGCGGCGAGTTGGGTGCGTCTAGCCCAGAAAAATTCTCGAATCAACTTCTGAAGCCCCCCTGCCTTTTTGCCTCTTGCTCCGTCTTACCACCGAAAGTTCCTCATATATTGTTAGTGTACCAGCCTTTCGTCCTGGCAAGGATCAGGCCGAGGATGTGGACAAAAGCATGGTTTGAATTTCTGCCCAACAAGCGAAGTTGCCGGGTGAAATAGCAGATCAATTTGAACCGGGTTAGAGCCGTTGCAGACCGATTTTGCGTACCTTGAACCTTGGCCCTACGTGCTACAACGTTGAAATTGAATTCCAGGACCCGCATACAGGATCCCACAGCGCCGGGCTCTTTTGATCCCGTGATCTCAAAGTGAACGGAGGCTCCCGCATCCTCCACACGCCCTGCTTTTGACGGGCGACAAATGGGTACTGCGAGCCGTACATTTGGGGCTCGAGAGGGAAAATGCCACCGCCTGCATGTTCCGTCAGCGCACGGGGATAGGTCTGGCCATGGACTTATCCTGACTTGCAGCCGGGCACATTGTCCAATGACAGGTGCTGTCTGGGATGCCGGTCATATGCAACTAACGAGACATTTCCCCACCCATCCTGCGCTAGGAGCACGTTGTGCATCTCATCAGCACTTGCGTTGAATGAGGCCGAGGCCCTCTGCTTATTGGTAGATCGTGTCTGTCTCGACGCGGGCCCTCGCATTCGCATAGTACCAGGTGTTGTTCCTTCCACTGAGTGTTTGATATGATGATCTTCTACTCCACTTGTGGCATATGTCGTGTACACATTAATTTGATCTAGGGGCGTGCCGTTTATTACTTTACCGTTTTTTTTCTCGTTGTATTTTCTCGTATTCCGAGAATCACGCACTGATACAGACAGACCTTGCCACCACCAACGCTCTCAATCCGTATCAGTTACGTGAGTACACAGTCCCTCAATGACTGCGGTACTGCTTTTGCCAGGGTATGCTTACAGCAGATTGAACTTTGATCTACCCAATATTCTGCCATCGCTGCCCAAGACCACCGAGCGAAGACCGAGCCCGCGTTCGAAAACGTCTTTGAAAGCCATTTGCCATAGCGATATATTAACCACCCAAATTGAGCTGAAACTGATCGATTGAGAATCCCCCCTCAAACTGACACGATAAGGTAATTCTTTCTTGCCAGACTGTCGGTAGCTAATTTGGCCCTGCTCCTCTTCCTATTGTTTTCATTTCCCCCGTCTCATTTTGCTTATTCTCCGAAACCAAAGATACAAAGCAGCAATTTTTTCTAATTTTCTATATTTTTTAAAAAGGATCACACCCTTTAATGTACTCTCAACGTACAATAGGTGAGTTGACTTAGGGCAAGCTTATTACCGGATTCGGCTAGCACCACCAGTTCCATGTAGATGACGTCAACATGATCCCAGGGTCCAGAGAACAGGGAAGAACGAGAATAATGACGGCTTTAAATGTTCAACTTGCTCTGAATTGCCCCTTGGTAGAAATAAAGCATCTTCACCCCATCTCTACAATCATTTGTTGCCCACTACATCCCCTCTACAACCTCAATATAGAGCGAATCCTCTATAATATTCCAACCATTCCTACCGAACAAGTCAATACCCCAGCTATCTGCATCCCAACCATCCAATATGTGGAAATCCATCATTTCAATCAGTCCACAAGCAGCTCGAGCAACCCGTTCTCAACTCTCAACAACCCGCTCCCAACTCTCAACAACCTTCCCAGCCCTTGCCACTCCAACGGCACCGAAAGCCTGCTTCAGCACAACCCCCAGTACCAAAAAGTCACGATACGAAGGTCTCCAAGATCGCGAAGCACTGGACCCTCAGCGCTCAGAAACCACCAAATCAGGCACAGACGGCGAAGTCGCCGAGCACCCATCCGCATTTGATCCGTCCAACACAGCACCAGAGAGCGAGCTTGCGGCTACAGAGGAAGAGAGCAAGAAGGAAGGAAAGCCAGACAGCCCCCTAGATATGAGCCCTGCGAACAAGGACGTCAGTGCTTGGAGAGGCCCAACTGAAGGTGGCCCTGCGCGCAACCGAGACCGCGAGGCTTCTAGTTCTCGCGGTTCGCCCAACAAGAACCGGGGCATCCATGTCAAGGAGGATGGGACTCATGTATCTTTCAAGGATTGAACTTTTTGTACTATAATTGATGTGCTATACAATTTAGGTTTTATTTGCAGTATAATAAAGTGGTGATCTACTATGCTCCAGAGAATTACCGGCATTGGAATTTAGAACGGGATAGAAGGGGCTTATTTTTATACTACACATAGGTGCAAAATATAAGAAGTCTTGCATCACACTTGCAAGTGTGGCCGAGTTGGTTAAGGCGCCAGATTCAAGCATCCACACTTGATATCCGTCAACGGAAATCCTGGTAACGAAAGTTGCATGGGTTCGAATCCCATCGCTTGCAATTTCTTTTTGAATTTTTTGCTCACTTAGTTAATTAACATTCACTAATAATTAATTCTGACCATCCTATACTGCATTATGAATGTTTGGTTTTTTTTGTTAGCTTCTGATGCTTAGGAGCAAGTGTAGTCGTCTTCGTTAATGAAAACTGTACGGTGTACGTATCCGTATATAGTTTGTGTCATGGCCCATATACAAAACCACCCTGAGCGATATCAGGTTACCCACAATCAGCCCTTGCTTAGTCCTATTATGATTTTCCATGTATCAGATCTCATAGTAATAGAGCCAAGCTCTAGCAAATGTGCCAGGCGGGAGTCTGAAAGACGTGGGGGTAGGGGGCCAAATCTGTCATTACCCAACGCCGGCCCTATCCAACCATCCACCTACAATGACTATGGGCTCCAGTCCTACCAAAAGAAATACCATTACTCGTCCTCGACGAAGACGAAGAAACCAAAGACCGTCTCCATCTCCTCCAAGTCTCGACATTGTAACACGGCGCCATTTACCGCGGTGTATTCGAGTATTAGATACGAAGAGCCGTTCACCTAAGTCCCCTTAGCGGAAGCGCTCCAGGAGAACCCCGGAATTCAGCCTCTCGTACACGAGATCTGCTTCCCGAGCTTATGCTGCGATTATTTCGAAGATGTCCAGGTCTAAAATCGCACGCTTTCTCACGAGTCATTGCAGTCATTCACGGACAACGACGAGGAGCTGACTAAATAGGAAGAGAAGCTCAACATACAAGATACCTCCGCTTGGCTTTCAGTAATCCTAATTTTCCTTCCTAATCTTAAACATCTCGATATGCGGTGGGGTAGCTTCACCCTGGATTCAGAGGTTACACTATGGGCGGTCTCCAAGATGGGAAGCAAATCTCCCAGAGTACCTTTGCAACACCTACAAACACTCGTTGCAACAACTGACGATGTCCCAGCAATATAGAAGGCTCAGGATTGGTTTGGGACCATAGTTGAGTTTGTGGCCTTGAAGGAGTTGAGAATGCCGGTGCGTCATATTTTGGACTCTACGGTGGGTAAGGAGCCTAATCTAGCTCTGAGCGAGATCCTCCCGTCTGGTCTTGCGGTCCTCGTTCTTACCAAGGCTGATTTCGTTGATTATTCTTTGCTTGGGGGACAGCTGAGGCGCCTGTTGGATGTCAGAGAGCGGCAGTTTTCTTCTTTGCGGAATACTGCTGACGTTTAAGATGGAGCGTGTTCCTGGTGAGAACTTATGTATGAGAAAGAAGAAACTAGGGGCCTCCGAAGTGTACAGAAACGGCCTTTGCAGGTGTTAGGGGGATTTGTGAGGAGCAAGATGTTGAGTTGGCTTTGTCCATTATGGTGATTACCAGATTGTAGCCAATGGGAAGGTGGTAAAAGACACTGATGAGGTTGTCAGCTTTAATTCAGAATTTGATTTTTGTCCCTTGATCATCAAGCTATATTCCCAGCATATGAGAAAACAGGTCGAACAAAGTCAGACAGAAGCTTCAGAATTATTGGATCTACTTAAGAGATCATATAGGTACAATGTATTAGCTCCAGAGCAGCAGCCTCAGTTGTTGACAACCAATTGTATAGGTGCTTCACCTCGAATCCTCCTCCATCGATTCGTAGCGTACATCAGATCATCACATCCCTCCACAGTCCATGCCCACTTTCGTAAGAAGCCCGGAGTAATCTCCCAACTCTCCACTATCGTAGGATCTCCCCATAAAATTAGTCCAACGCGAGACGCAGTGACTTCATCATCGTGTTCGTCCCCTGACACATCTATCCTACTACAAGTCCTATCATCCTTCGAAAATGGCTGGAGCCAATGATTCAACGAGAGAAGAATTGGATCGAGTATGTTGCCAATGATATCTCTGACAAGCTCCAAATGATCAAAACAATCCTCCCACAGCATCAAATTCTCCCGCATCCTGGGAAATGGAAGCGTATGAATCCACGTAGAGTGAACAATGTTTATTTGGGTTTGCGTCAATTGAAGAGACGGTGGCAGAGTCATTGCCCCTTCGGCTTTGGGGAGCACAAGCGTGTACTCGGCAAATACATCTTCAAAGTCTTTGGCTTGGTTTGTGTCGGGAATTATAGCTATTACTGTGCGACTGAGGATGTGTTTAGTGTCGCAAAGTCCTCGAAACGCGTTCCACTGTATGAGGTGGAGTAGGTGGTCGGCTGGTAAGGATGGCGAAGGAGATCGTGAGAGGTCAGATGTCTCCAAGATGGGTCTATAATTTGAAGGGGGCTGCGAAACTGAGTCCAAATCGGCGAGGAGTTCACCCGACGGGTGGAATACTCGGGAGGATGGTGAACTTGGATGACTGAATTGCTTATTTTGTCCTGGTGGCGGCTGCGTTGAGTCAACTCGCCACGTGTATATGTGATATGGACCTTGTCGGTGTTTAGAATGATCTGTTCTCTTGTCTCTGAGGCGCTGTCCTGATACTGATGTTAGAGATCTACTTGACTTTAATCGATACACCAATACTCACGATGCGCCTGTTGGTTTATCCGATTCTGTGTCCTTTTTCGCAGCCTCCTTTCTAATGTAACATCCTGCTCCTTTATCTGGGAATTTTCGGATACAAAAAATGCCATAGTTTGCATCGTTTAGTTGAAAGATAATAGAGGGAAAGGAGAAAGAGACGGAGAAACCGGCCCCCACGTTATACAAAGCACCCGACTAGTCCCAAGCAGGCAAATCTGTCAGCTAGTGGATCCGAGCCTTGAGGCATTGGTCGGGTGATTGATGCGACTTGGAGAGGCAAAAGTGGCGCTTTACTGGAATTGGACACACCCGTCAGCATCGCCAAGACGTGGAAGTATACCATTGCGATTACACCAACGGACAGAAAATGGGATATAAAAGCACATCAAAAACCCTCACAAATATAGACTACACTCAACTCAAAATCTCGCAGCTATTCACTTTATATATATTCCATTCCCAATACTCTTTTCATACCAACCATGTCACAGTATGTTTCAGCTCACGTGGACCCCCAAGGCCCGGGAGATGCCCGTCCAACCGCCCTCCAAATCATCGAAGATGAAGGCATGAAAGGCAAGCTCTCAAGCAAAGTAGCCGTCATCACCGGTGTCTCATCTGGCATTGGTACCGAGACAGTTCGCGCTCTCGCAACCACTGGAGCAACTCTATACTTGACAACAAGGAACCTAGCCAAAGCGAGAAATGCCCTGGCTGATATCATCGATCCGACCCAAATGGAGCTTATTGAGATGGATCAGCGCTCCCTTGAAAGTGTTCGAAAAGCAGCCAATGTCATCCTTTCTAAGACCGATAAGGTGAACATCCTGATCAACAATGCCGGCATCATGGCCGTCCCTGACCTCCAGTTCACGAATGATGGCTTTGAGCTGCAGTTCGGAACAAATCACCTATCTCACTTCTTCTTATTTCAAATGCTCAAGCCGGCACTGTTGGCTGCTGCCTCGCCGGAGTTCCGGTCTCGGGTTGTCATTGTGGCATCGGCAGGACACAAGCTGTGTGGTATCAACGCCTCTGACAACTACCACTTCCAAAATGGCGGATATGAGGCTTGGACTGCGTATAGTCAGTCGAAGACGGCGAATATCTACACGGCCAATGAGATCGAACGCCGTTATGGATCGAGTGGGATCCATGCCCTGAGTCTGAATCCTGGGTTCATTGCTACTGGTTTGGGACAGTTTCTTTCTGCCGAGCAGATTGATCAATTGCTACGAATCAAGGATATGACGAAGATCATGAAAAGCATCGAGCAAGGTGCCGCGACGACTGTACTAGCTGCCATTGGGAAGGAATGGGAGGGGAAAGGTGGAAAGTATCTCTCTGGTTGTGCTGAGGCGGAGCGAGCCACGGATGATGATGATCCCAGTAACGAGGTCTATGTGAGCCACACTTACAGCCCCGAGAATGAGGCCAGACTGTGGAAGGATTCGTTGGAGATGGTTGGCTTGTCAGCTGAGTGAAGCTGCATCTTGAGCTTGGACAGAGGAGTGATATATAATTGTGGTTTCTCATTCAAATTTGTGTTTAATTCACAAACCAAGTAATCAATGCAATGACAGTAAAATTACATGTTATCAAAACATAACCATTATTTATAGACATTTCTCGTTCAGTGACACAGAGCCCGTTCACGACGAGGCCTCCTTGCCGTACTTGATGATATCGCTCCCAGCCAAGGTCCAGACCTTCTCGCTGCCAGCAGGGACATCACCCTCAAGTGCCTTAAGCCCAGCATTTACAGCGGCCTTACCGATGACATCAGACTCCTGGGCCCAGCCATCCTTCAAGCCAGAGTGCAGCTTGCCAACCCAGCTAGCAAAAAAGCGAATCCCAGCTTCAAGAGGACGACTCTCGTCACGGGTACCAGCAATCAGACCAGGGCGCAGGATAACAGTGCACTCAAAGCCAAGAGCCTTAACATCTTCCTCAATCTCACCCTTCATACGGCTATAGGCGATGTTGGAGTTCTTATTGGCGCCACTAGCTGAGATCAAAACATAGACCTTGGTGCCTGCCTCGCGCGCAGCCTTGGCTAGTTCCACATTTAGACCATGCTCAATCATATACTGATTCTCGAATCCACCTGCAGCAGCTTTGGTGGTTGCAAAAGAGGAGATAAAAATATCCGGGGTCGGGGTGAGGGAGGAGAGCTGGTTAGCCCAGGTGGCGGTGTCGCCGGAGATGAATGTGGTGAGCTTGGCGTGGGGCGCAGTAGAAGCTGCTTGAGGTGTTCGGCGGGAGATGGTGTCTACGCGTGCCACAGAGGGATTGGCGATCAAGCTGGTGAGGATATGGGAACCCTGCGGTTTATGCGATTAGTTCAATTTATGTTGAGAATATTGTAGATGATTTCATGATCAATGTGAAAAACGCTGCAGGTATTTGTCACTTACTACCATGCCAGTACAGCCAATTAATGCCACATTTGCCATTTTTGCGAAGATGTTTGTACGGTGTAGGAATTGTGAGTGTTGCGGACGAGAGGCGAGAGGTGCGATGCGTGCCTTTCGTCATAGAGACGCTAAGCCCAAACAGGTAAGCGTGAACTTCTGCTGCTATTTCCATCACACAAGAACACTCGCTTTTCACCTCATGCACACCCCTAAACCATGATGTCTCTTTTATAATTGCCATTGGAGGTGTTATAAACAATTGCTTGGGAGCTACAATCTAATCGCGATTTTCTCAACTTGATATGGGCGATTCTCAGCTCTGCGGCCTCCTTTCCGTAAGTTCTACAAACGAAATCTTGAAACAGATCCAATGTGCACATCCTTGGTGTGGTGTGCAACCACTGGATGTCCAAGCATATTGTCAAAACTAGACACAATAAAGCTGCTGCTCGACGCTGGTGGCAAGTATGAGTACCAAGGCAGAAGTGGGACTACCTTTGTAGACTTTTTGTGCATATGGCCTCCAGACTCGGCTGAGCTTAACGGGTATTGCCTGTATGAAGATGCTCGTGATTTCTCACGAAAAATACAAAAAAAATGCTGTCCTCGAGCTGCTCCTAAAATAAGGCGCCTCTGTTGACTCCTTGGATCAATAGGGTGGTCTGGCCCGCTTGATCAGCCACAAGCTAAAGTGTTTCCTGCGCTTTGCTCACTTTTCAACGGAGCAAGGTAATTATGGTTGGCTTTTGTTTCAAAAAGCGCATTGACACTTCTCCAATGATATGTGTATTTCGGGCGGAATCTCGTGATAGTCGAGAATTTGACTTGTCAATTGTACGAGTAATTGATACACCAAGATTAATACAAAAGCCAGCATAATTCAGATACTATTGCAGCTTGAATCATCTTCAATTAATTTTGTAAAACTTCTTACATTCTGTCCATATTATCCTGGCTCTGTTTTTCGTTAACAATATAACGGGCTAGATCTAGCATTTAATCAGGCCAATGCGCGACCGAACGAACTTGCGGAAGAGAGAAAAAGATATCAGAGTAGAGACACACTTTATGTATATCTTCAAAGTACGACCTACTGATAATTGCACTGTCCCTCTTTGGCAGACGCAAAACCCCGTGAACTTAATATGAATTAATAGGTGAACTGAAACTGTTTCTATTCTGAAGGTTGTACACGAATCAAATCTTCGAGTTTTGCAAGAGCTTCTTCTCCTCTGTCTGATAGACTTTAACCAGTTGGCGGACGGAAAGATCAAGCAACACATCTTCAGAGCCACCAGGAATACGAATACCAGGGACATCACGAAGAATTGCTGCGAGAAATTTTGGTTAGCATGCGAGAAACATGTTTAAAGAATTTAGAGGCATACCTTCTACCAATTCACCCTGTCCAGTCTTAGTAAATCCACTACCGCCAAAGAGCAAAACAGCCGTCTGGGCACACTCATTCAAGACCATGCCAGACTTAGCCTTGGCAAGTGCAGTCAAGCCACCCAGTTGACGATCCCCTTCCTCCTTGCTGAGATGAGTCAATTGATACAAAATCTGCTCAACCCAGGCCCACATAGTCTCAAGCTCAGCACCTGCCTTGGCAAGACGATGACGGACCACTGGTTGATCCATGAGCGTCTTTCCAAAGGCCTCGCGCTTGAGACAGTAAGAGAATGCTGCTGAGAGCGCCACTCGGGCCTGTCTAGTAGCTCCGATGGCAATAACCAGGCGCTCGTGGTTGAAGTTGGTCATGATGATACGCATGCCATCACCCTCTCGGCCGACGATGTTTGACACGGGAACTTTGACGTCGTCGAGCTCGATGTAGGTGGTTCCGCCAGCCACTTGGCCAGAGACCTTAAGGCGACGCATCGTGACACCAGGGTAGTCCTTGAGAGGGACGACTAGAACAGACAGACCTGCTGCTCCAGGGCCACCGGTTCGAACAGCCATGGTTGTATAATCGGACCAGATACCATTGGTGATCCTGCTAGGAGTTAGACCGTAGATATATATGTTCATTCCGGCAATCTTACCATTTCTTCGTGCCATTGACAATGTAGTGCTTACCATCAGCACTCTTTACTGCAGTGGTGGTAATGTTGGCAACATCACTACCGGCCTCGGGCTCCGTGATAGCGATACATCCTCGCTTCTTGCCAGTAAGCAGGTCAGGCAAAAACTTTTCTTGCAGCTCGCGGCTACCAAACTTCACAATTGGTGAGATTCCAAAGGCGAATCCTGCGTTGAGAGAACCACCAGGCCCACTGAGACCAGATCGAGCCATCTATGCCGATATAGTTAGTTGCCGCAAACCTTAAAACACCACCAAATGATCCGGCATACCTCATCACAGTAGATACCAGTGTAGATGTAGTCCCAGTCCTCGACCTTGACCCCCAGGATATCGTTGATTCCAAGGCGGTTCAGCCAATCTACGGGCAAGGGAGCAGGCATATTGGGCAAAAGCATGTTATGCTTGCAGAACGTGCCAAAAACATGTTCGGGAACTGTTCCCTGACGCTCCCATTCCAAGGCGTGTTGGAGTAGGTTCTCTGTCGCAAATTTACGACATGCTTGTTGGAACCGACGGTGTGCGGGTGTAATGTACGGCGAAGGGAGGCCACGGATGTAAGGTGGTTCCGAGAAAGGGATTGGGTTAGGAGAATTTTCCGCCATGGTTGAATAAATGTAAATCTGGTTTGTATAAATCGATGATACAGTTAAATGTTCAATGAAATTTGTATCATATTAAGGCTGAATATATGGAGGTTCCCCGCATTATGGGGTAAAGCACGACCGAGGCTCGGTGTTTTTAGATGTGTGTGTTCCATGGTTTCATATTGTGCTTATCTAATGCCGATGCATAGTGACCACATTTGTCAGGCTGAAGTCTCATGTGATCCTCACATGGCTTTTTGCCTCAGGCCAGAGTCCACACCTGAGCTTGGCTGAGTATCTACCCCGAAAATGGCAGTGATTTGCCACTTTGTTCCGCCCGCAGAAAAATCTTATCGCCCGATAACGAGATCACGCAATTGCGGCTAGCCGCTTTAGGCAAAATGACTGGGGTTTTCTCTTATACTTGTAGAGAGGGGATTCTCTTTCTCTCCACATTCTTCTTTGTTTTTTGTTCATATCGGTGTTGAGTCCGGTATATACAAAAGAAGTCATGGCATCTGTTCCTGCTTTGTCGGCCTTGAATGGCCCGACATATGTCACAGCCCAGACGCTGATCCAGCAAGTCGCATACTTGCTGAGCGACAAGATCTTCTCCTACTCACCGGAGAGTTTCAATTTGGATGCTGCCCTCAAGGAGTGGACTTCCAAGAACGAGACCAACGCCAATGGCGAGTCTCCTGCCGTCAAGACCCTCGAAACTCGCCAGGGTGCCGGCAACATGGCCCTCGGCTACCTCTTCTCGCAGGACTTTGATCTGAAGAAGCGCCACGTTCCCCAAGGAATTGTTGCTTCTTCGGCCACCCTCCCCTATATGCGCGCAGCCCTTGAGCAACTCTCTTTACTCTACTCTGTCGCCAGCCCTGTTGCCGCGCATGTCGCCGCCGTCGACTATGCCAGCGAGGGCCTCGTCTCCGACTATGCCTCTGCCCTCGCTTTGGCCGAGGAGCTCGGACTTGGTCTCGTTTCCAGCGGCTCTGCCCACGAGTCCCAGCACATGGCTCTCTTTACAACTCTGCTCTCCTCAATCCTTCCCTCCGTCCACATCTATGACGGTGTCCGCGTTGGCCGTGAGACCACCCGTGTGATCGACGTTCTCGACAAGGAGGGCTTGACTCGCACTTACGAGTCTGTTCGCAAGACCCTCGATGAGTCTCGCACCCGTCACCTTGATTCCCAGGGCAAGGTCCTTGATCTCCTCAAGACCCTGAACGGCGAGCTCGGAACTGACTACGGTGCCTTTGAGTACCACGGTCACGCCGAGCCCGCCTCCGTCCTGGTTGCCTTCGGTACTGTTGAGGCTGCCCTGACTGCTCAGGTTGCCCGCTCTCTGGCCAAGGACGGTGTTCGTGTCGGTGTTGTCAACGTCCGTGTCTACCGTCCCTTCATTGAAGAGGAGTTCCTGCGCGTCCTCCCCCAGTCCACCACGACTGTCGGCATTCTTGGACAGGTTGCTTCTGAGCAGGCCGTTCAGGAAGAGGGCGTCCACTCCGCCCTCTATGAGGATGTCCTTGCTGCTTTGACCTTTGCCACTGGTCGTGAGCAGGCATCCTCCTGTGTCGAGATTAAGTACCCTCGCTCTCAGCGCTGGGACCTTGTCTCGACAGCTGCTGCTTTCCAATTCATCTCCGACAAGCCAATTATCAGCGAGACTAACCAGACTGCTCCTCTGCAGCTGCTCGACCCCACCTCCGTCCAGGAGTACACTTTCTGGGACGTCGATAGCTCCGTCACCAGTGAGGCTGCCTACACTCTTGGCCAGGCTCTTGGTGCCGACTCGGCAAGCAACGTCACCACCAGCAAGGTCCACGACAACCTTGTTCAGGGTGGTGCCGTCCGCATTGATATCCGCAAGAGCGCCAAGATTGTGGACGCACCTTACGCTGTCACTGCTGCTGATGTTTCCTACGTCGGCAGCATCGCCCTGCTCAAGGACGTTGATGTTCTGGCCTCCGTCAAGGACAACGGCAAGATCATTGTCAACGCGCCGGGTGTCAAGGATGAGGATCTTGAGAAGAAGCTGCCAGCCACCTTCAAGCAGGGTGTTGCCCAACGCGCAATCTCCGTCTTCATTGTCGACCCATCTATTGTCGACGACTCCTCCCTAGATGCTCTTGTTCTCCAGGCCTCCTTTGTGCGTGTTGCTCTGCCTTCCCAAGAGAGTGTTGCCACCAGGAAGTTGTCCGCCATTACCGGCAACGCCGAGTCTCTGGACAACGTGACCAAGGAACTCGAGAAGGTTCTGCGCCAGATTGAGGTTCCCGAAACCTGGAAGGAGCCCGAGGGAATCAGCGAGGCCATCCAGCTCCCCAAGGACATCTCCTCCAACAGCTTTGTTTCGTTCGACAAGAACGAGGCCGAGCCCCCAACCCTGCTCAAGGACTGGGAGACTGCTGCCCGTGGCCTGGCCTTCAAGGAGGCCTATGGCACCAAGGATGCCCTCCGTCCTGACTTGGCAACCAAGACCTTCACCGTTCACGTCAAGGAGAACCGTCGCTTGACGCCCGTCACCTACGACCGTAATATCTTCCACATCGAGTTCGACCTCGGCAACACCGGCCTGAAGTATGACATCGGTGAGGCTCTTGGTGTTCACGCCGAGAACGACCCAGAGGATATCACCAAGTTCATCGAATTCTACGGATTGAACCCCGACGCCGTTGTTGAGGTTCCCAGCCGCGAGGACCCTGCCGTCCTGGAGAACCGCACTGTCTACCAGGCTCTGATCCAGAACGTCGACATCTATGGTCGCCCTCCCAAGCGCTTCTACGAGGCCCTTGCCGAATTCGCCACTGACGAGAAGGAGAAGAAGGACCTCCAAATGCTGGGCGGTCCCGACGGTGCCGCCGAGTTCAAGCGCCGCGCCGAAGTTGACACCATCACCTTCGCCGACGTCCTGCTCGAGTACCCTTCCGCTCACCCCGAGTTCCACGAGATCGTCCGCATTGTCGGTCCCCTGAAGCGTCGCGAGTACTCCATCGCCTCGTGCCAGAAGGTCACCCCGACCACCGTCGCCCTGATGATCGTCGCCGTGAACTGGACTGACCCCAACGGCCGCGACCGCTTTGGTCTGGCCACCCGCTACCTCAGCCGCCTCCGAGCCGGTTCCCCCATCACCGTCAGCGTCAAGTCTAGTGTTATGAAGCTGCCCCCCAAGTCCACCCAGCCCCTCATCATGGCCGGTCTGGGTACTGGTCTTGCTCCTTTCCGCGCCTTCGTCCAGCACCGCGCTCTCGAGAAGGCCCAGGGCAAGGAGATTGGCTCCGTTCTGCTGTACATGGGCTCCCGTCACCAGCGCGAGGAGTACTGCTACGGTGAGGAGTGGGAGGCTTACCAGGAGGCTGGTGTCATCACTCTCCTCGGTGCTGCCTTCTCTCGTGATCAGCCTGAGAAGATCTATATTCAGGACCGTATGCGCCAGTCTCTCCCTGAGATTATCCGGGCTTACATCCGCGAGGAGGGTGCGTTCTATCTGTGTGGTCCCACCTGGCCCGTGCCCGACGTCACCGCTGTTCTTGAGGAAGCTATTGCCACCGAGGCTAAGCTCACCGGCAAGAAGGTCGACACTCGCAAGGAGATTGAGAAGTTGAAGGATGAGGAGCGCTATGTTCTGGAAGTCTACTAGGCTTTGTGGAAGTAATTATGTTCTCATGATTTCATGTTTCGCATCTATTCCCCCTTACAACTAAATCGCTTGTCTATCGCATCATAGATGTTTCAAAATGCATTTTCTTCACGATCTTCACTCTGGTCTTTGATGTAGATTTCATATCAAATGTTATGGACGATGTGATCACTTCAATATATTTGGGTACCCACTTCTGATATTACAATGTCTGGAAACGTTGTAGATGGGATGTCCTCTTCGGAAATTCTACATTTTATCTCGTATTTTATCTATATAGGTGAGTGGGAGAACTCACCCAAGTCAAAGTAGTCACATGAGGTCTTCATTGAAGAAGATGGCGTTATATCGCGCAATGTTTGTGATACATCGCGGTCTTTGCGGTCAGGGTAATTATTTATCTAGTAGCCAAGTGTAAGAGCTATTTGCACCCCAGGCAGGCCCTGAACACGTCGATGGCTTAGCATGAACGCCAAGACGCCTGCTGGTATTGGGATACGCTCTGCGATCATGCAGATCAGCTCATTGGATAATAATGAGAGCGACATTTTGCTCGACAGGGTTGAAACGGACAAGCTCATCACTTCGGCTGTTTCTCGAAACTTGAGACAATGGTAGTTTCCTGTGTAAAAAAGGGACAGCACATTACCTCGAAAGGTGCCTCGGTGGGGGCCAAAACGAGGATCCGCGGCTCTGCTCTCAGCTAAGTATAGTTTCTGGACACTGCACTTTAATTGGGTATCTGTTCCGACAATGCCTGCAAAAGCTTTTGTAAATGCGATGTCGTCTAGGTCATCTATCGTCTATACATGATTGTTCAAATGGGCCGTAGCAATTAAGCCCGGCCTATAGTTCCAAACTTGGTCTTCCCGTATGCGCCGCCCATTTCTTTCCTTAACTCCAATGCCCGTCGGTATGGGGGAGCAGTAGGAGGCTGTACTGGATCTAAGGTAACGTAATCCGGCGGCAGCGTGTATGAGGCATCTGAGTCCCAAGAAGAAAGATCTCCACATGCAATAAATGAGGGAATCCATCGGTTCTCCTCAGAGAACTTGTTGGAAAGCTTCGTAGGTTGATTCTCTTCAGATGGGTTCTGAAGGTGACGGGTTCCTGTGGTGTGATTTGGTGCAGAAGCAGTGCTTCCAGCCAGAGGAGTTTGTCTTTGTGCAAGTTCATCAATCTCCTCGCGAACCTCGACGGCAACATTGCCATCCTCAGACACAGGTACTGGGGCAGCAGCACCTCCGAACAGAGGATCCTTCAATGCAGCCATACCGACCACACCGCTATCACTAACCGGAGGAATGAAACCTTCGCAAACAACAAAAGCTTCCAAGCTGCTCGCGCGACTACTCCGTGGCTTGGCAACGCTGACACGCTCGAAAACGGTGCGCAGTTGTGCATAAAGCAGATCCACGTCACGACCACGGAAGATCTTAGCAACAAATTTACCGCCTGGTCGGAGGACACCCATGGCTAGGTTGAGTGCCGCATATAGCAATTGTGATTGAATGTAGATGTCTAAGTCGTGAAGTCCAGTTACATCAGGTGCACCGTCGGAGATGACCAGATCAACGGGGTGGGGTTGTCTGATAACCTCCGGGGCAGAAGATTGTAAATCGGAGGCCTGGGCGTATGCTTCGGGGTCAAGGGCGCGCAAGAGGAGAGGGATTGTAGAGGGGTGGGTGATATCGGCTTTGAGGGTTGTGATGCCCTCGAGAGGGGCCATAGGCTGCAGGTCGATCGAGACGATTTTGACATTTTTGCGAGGCTTGAGCTCGGAGCTTGAGCTGGGTTCAATTTCCATTTTATCATCACTCGTTGGCTCGTCCGCCAATCCTTGCTGTGCTTGGTGTTTCTTCTCGAGCCATGCGCGCCGGCCGAAGCTCTCGCCCTTGATCAGAACACGACTTAGAACTTGACTCCAACTTCCGGGTGCAGCGCACAAATCCACCACTCTTGTGACATTGTCCGGGTCCTCATGCTCGAATAGGTCGAATTGCTCGTCGATCTGGATAAGTTTGAAGGCGGAACGGGCGCGCCAGTTTTGTTCTTTTGCGAGACGGTAGTAAGCGTCGCGCTTGTCCTTGGATGATTTGCCCATTGTGAATTGACAAGTCGATCAAGCGCAATTGGCAGTCAGTCGAGGTGGGTTAATTTTGCGACGTGGGGAACGAAAAGATAAGATTCCAAGGCGGACTCAATTTTCTGCCACTTTTTTTCTTTGCGAATCTTCCTCTTCCGTGACGGCGAGCTTGTGTTTCTTGTCTACTTGTGCAAGCTGCAACCCTTTGGGATTATTTAAATTCATCATGGGTCAAAAGCGTGGACACGAATCTAAAGCTCAGGCGCTCCAGACGAAAAAGCGCAAGAAGTCCACCAAGGCTGATGCTGCGGAAGAAGATGCCAATGTATTTGTCGGAGTTGAGGACCTCAACTGGAAGGAGGTTGCGCTTCCTGACCGCATGGAGGATGCAGAGGGATTCTTCGGTCTAGAAGAGATTGACGGCGTGGATATCATCAAAGGGTCTAGTGGCGGCGAGATCCAATTCAGAGTATGCATTCCAAAGCTATGGTCAACTTCATAAGACGCTAATCTGTGATATTATTGGATCAGGCCAAGTCAGGAAAGCCCAGAAAGTCAATTTTGAAAGCTCCCGAAGAAGGTGACGAAGACGAGTGGACTGGGTTCAGCGACGAAGACTCGACCGACAAGACTGCCCACAAGAGTCCCACGGCCGAGGAGACCGAAGTGAAGGAAGATAAGAAGCATAAGAAGGAAAAGAAGAAGGCCGATCAGAAGCCCAAGGAACAGAATGAAAAGAAAAAGCCCGAACAGAAGCCAAAGCAACAAAAGCCGAAAAAGGACCAAAGTATGAAGGGTGCTCTCTCATTCGAAGCCCTTGAGGAAGACGAGGACGAAGACAGCGTAGATGTCTCGGCCTGGGATGAGCTCAATCTCTCGCCTGAAATCTACACAAGTCTTTCCAAGATGAAGTTCAGCTCTCCTTCGGCCATTCAGAAGGCCAGTATTCCTGCTATCATGGATGGACATGATGTCGTCGGAAAGGCCTCGACCGGTTCGGGTAAAACTTTGGCCTTTGGAATTCCAATTATCGAGCACTATCTCGACAAGAGAGGAAAGCAAGACAAGAAGACCGAGAAGACTGGCTCAACACCAATCGCATTGGTTCTTTCTCCCACCCGTGAATTGGCGCACCAGCTTGCAAAGCATATCGGGGAGCTCACTGCTAACGCCCCCGACACCAATGCTCGCATTGCCCTCTTGACTGGTGGACTGTCCATTCAGAAGCAGCAGAGACAACTTGCTGCGGCTGACATTGTCGTAGGAACCCCCGGTCGAGTGTGGGAGATTCTGAGCCAAGGACAAGGTCTTATCCGCAAGATGCAGAAGATCAAGTTCCTAGTTGTCGACGAGGCCGACAGACTTCTTAGCGAGGGTCACTTCAAGGAAGTCGAAGATATCGTTGGCGCTCTTGACAACCATCAAGCCGGAGATATTAAGGATACGGACGAGGAAGCCACGGAAGAGGAGGAAGAGCCTTCAGAGAGACAAACCCTTGTTTTCTCTGCCACCTTCCACCGTGACCTTCAACAAAAGCTCGCAGGAAAGGGCCGTTGGACAAACGGTGATATGTTGGATAACAAGGAGTCCATGGAGTATCTTCTCAAGAAGCTAAAGTTCCGCGAGGAGAAGCCCAAGTTTATCGATGTGAACCCGGTGGACCAGATGGCCCAGGGTCTCAAGGAAGGAATTGTTGAATGTCCTGCTATGGAGAAGGTGAGAGCATTGCGCAACTTTATCAACGATTACAGTCACATTAACATTCAAACAGGATCTTTACCTCTACTCAGTCCTTCTATACTATCCCAAGCACCGGACAATTGTATTCACTAACTCCATTTCTGCTGTCCGTCGCGTTACCCAGCTCTTGCAAGCTCTTCAACTCCCTGCATTTGCCCTCCACTCTTCCATGGCCCAAAAAGCCCGACTTCGTTCCGTCGAGCGGTTCTCATCGCCTACTGCGGACCCAAGCTCAATCCTTGTCGCCACGGACGTTGCGGCCCGTGGTCTCGATATCAAGGGCATTGACAGCGTCATTCATTACCACGTCCCTCGCGCAGCAGACATGTACGTCCACCGATCCGGTCGCACTGCTCGTGCCGGTGCCTCTGGAAAGAGTATCTTGATTTGCGCCCCCGAAGAGGTCGTCGGCGTCGCTCGTCTCGCCGCCAAGATCAACGCTAAAAAGCACAAGGGTGAGGGTGCATCGAAGAAGCTTCCTCTCGAGTCGCTCGACATTGATCGTCGGGTCGTGGCTCGCCTCCGTCCCCGCATCAACCTTGCCAAGAAAATTACCGACACAACCATTGCCAAAGAAAAGGTCAATACAGAGGACAACTGGCTCCGCGCTGCAGCTGAGGACCTCGGTGTAGAGTATGATAGTGACGATTTCGATCAGTCTCAGGGTCAAGGCCGCGGTCGTGGCGGTGGCCGCCAAAGGCGCGAGAAGGAGGCTAGTGGTATGACCAAGGGAGAGATGGCCGGGCTCCGCGCAGAGCTCAAGCACCTACTTGCTGAGCGTGTCAACATTGGTGTTAGCGAGAAGTATCTTACTTCCGGTCGCATTGATGTCGAGGCTCTGCTCCGTGGCGAGGGTAACAAAGCCTTCCTCGGACACCTTGACCCGCTCACTTTCTAATTAACTTTGTGACTACTGTAGCGTTTGGAATTTGTAAAAAGGATAGATAGTACTTGTGATATAGTGTTGCATACCAAAACATGTTTCGATCGTCTGTCTTTCTTCTGCCAATTGTAGGTTATAAAACTATTCCTATTACCTAAATTCGGAGGTCCGGTTCTATCACCGTGCTGCTTCGGCATACTTTATGGCTGCAAGTTGGCCGAGAAGGTCTGAGCGCGCAGATTGTGTGAAGCACAAACGATGTCCTTATGAGATGAGATGAAATACCTTATATAGTAATTGAACCAAGCTGAATGCTGTGTTGTTACTGCGTGTCTAACCAAAACATGAAGTTATCTAACAATGAACTCGCTATCTACAGCCGTTGGAGAAGAGATAGGCGAACGCCGATAAGAGACCAGCAGCTCACGTCACAGTACAGCTGAATGCGACCTCAGACATGCCAACACGCTTGTACATGTACATGTGACCCATGTACTGAATACTCCAGGCTTTCCCCTCTTCCCCAAATCCGACCTCATCCCTCTTTACTACCACACACCATGGATCCCCAAATCGAAGAACTGCTGAGCCTGGAGGCTGTCCGCTCCAGAGCGCACATTGTACTCAAATTGGCCGAACAAGGCGGGTTGAACCATTTCAACTATCACAGCGAGCGGATGGAACAGACCACCGACTACGTACTTAAGCTTATCCAGGTACGGTCCACGCCCATGTTTGAATTATAGACACCATCAATCATCTGGCATATCATACTTATGCTACCTGATTTGAACAGCGCGATTTTGGCCCAGACAAATACCATCTCATCCCACCCCATGGCCGTTGGCAACATTTCGAAGTCGGCGGGGTTCCCCGCATAGACACTCTACTCGCTGAATGGGAGGGGCAGGGATGCGACACCACCGAGAAAGCCCGGAGACTGGTTGATCTCTTCTTCGTTTCTGTTCTTCTTGATGCCGGTGCTGGAGATCATTGGCGTTTCCAAGAGTTGCAGAGTGGTCAGACTCTAACCAGGAGTGAGGGTATTGCCGTCGCGGCCTTGCATATGTTCCTCAATGGGGACTTTGCTGGAAAAGGTTTTGATGTTAAACATACTGTTCATGGTATATCTCATTCGTTTCACTGGATTTTAATGAGGGACTAACATGTGGTAGGTGATGCATTGCGGAATATTGATGTTGATATCTTGTCTCGTGGATTGCAAGTGACTGAGTCTAACCCAATGGTTGGGGTTCCTGCGCGGACAGATATAATTCGCAAACTTGGCGAATCACTTCTCAATGTGAAGGATGTCTTTGGACCTACTGGTCGTCCTGGTAATCTGGTTGGTAAGTTCAATCAATTCGGTGACATAAGTTTACTCCAGGCTAACAAGCAATCTGAATCGCAGACTTCCTTCTTATTAAATCGAAGGCAAATGACGGAAAGCTTAACTATGAGGACCTCTGGAATGTGTTACAGCGACTCCTACTCCCCATCTGGCCATCTGACCGGACACACGTCAAGGGCCAACCCATAGGCGATGCATGGCCTCTTCGCGCACTTGAAGAGCAGGGTGATGCCGAGTCGAAGCCATTCTCAAATATCCAACCTTTCCATAAGCTGACCCAGTGGTTGGCATACTCATTGATGGTTCCATTCTCCCGTTTACTCTCAGTTTCATGGACTAATACCGAGCTTGGCACTGGTCTACCTGAATATCGCAATGGTGGATTATTTGTCGACATGGGTGTCCTCGAATTGAAGCCCAAGGCTTTGAAGCGCGGACTTGATTTGTCGGGCGGGTCTTTGCCCTCTTATGGAGCGGGTGATGACGAGATTGTGGAGTGGCGGGCTATGACTGTTGCCCTGTTAGATGTACTTCATATCAAGATTCTCGAAAAACTTGATGGTGTTAAGCTTTCTTTGCCTCAGGTTTTGGAGGCTGGTTCTTGGAAAGCGGGACGTGAGCTTGCAGCGGCGAATCGTCCTGATACCAAGTCTAGTCCTATTCTGAACTTTGGGGATGGTACTTTGTTCTAATGGTGGCTAAGATGTCATATTTACGGAGAGTCTCGCGGAAACGTCCTTGGAACCGCATAGTTAATAGTTCATCCGTAATGAGCAGTCCCGTGAAACGGTCGCATATAGCCTCATCCTATTTCGAAAATTAGAAATAGCAATGGTGTAAACCCTATGAATGTACTGTAGATTACTGATTCGTTCATCAAAAGCAATACAGCAATGCAGGGCAGCTACAACTAAACCCTCACTCATGGATCCGGAACGTCATCGGGATCGGCATGCCGAGCCACCGGCATGCCTATCGCCGAAAGTCGGCCTTTTGTGCCCCACTGATGGACCCGACGCAAAAAATCTCGCGTGGCTTTGAACAGGTTCTATCCGAAGTGCCGATTCTTTCCTACTTCTGGAAAGTACTTTTGCCCTTTTGTGCATTTCATCGACATATCCAACCCATACGTGTGTGATATGCTGCATATTGCTGCAGCCCTAGTTCAACAGCAACGCTAAACTAAAAGATCGGCGACGCACCCCAACGCCGACGTCGCAGTCTAAGCCTCTGCCGGAGTATGTATCCCGGTCGGCATTCATATGAGTCCCTCTGACGAATTAGCAGTAACATCCCACCAGAAAACTTATATCGGGATATAAATATACACTTGAATATGTCAAACGTTTCACAGACAGGCCGACGGCTCTTCCGATCTCGAAATGCTTTGGCATTGAAATCATATTCACCATGGGGATCTATCGCACGCCTTCACCAGCAGGGCCCGTCGCGCTCTGCTGTCGTCCACGACCGGGCAATTCCCCAGGACCAAAGACATGTACCCACCCCCAAGGGCTCACCATTCCTTTCTCATGCACAACAACAAAAAACCCCTACACCTCAACGTCCCCAGCATGAATCCACAACCATCGACACCCTTGTTTCCCAAATCCCCATCGTTCAAACCCTCCGCAACACCCACAAAGCCTACAAAGAAACCCGTCCCCACCTCGTCATTCCACCGACAATCAGACAACACCATTTAGTAGGTGGAAGTCTAGCCGGTCCAGGCAAGCTCGCCTTCCAGCCATACATGTGGACATCAACAAGCAAAACAGAGACACAGCAAAGAGCCAGCAGCGTAGTCTCAGTCTTCCACATTGGCCAAGACCTTTGCGGCCACCCCGGTTTCGTACACGGCGGTCTGCTCTCTGTCCTATTTGATGAGGTCTTTGCTCGCTGTGTTTCTGTTGCTTTCCCCAGTGGCCTTGGCATGACAGCGAATCTGAATGTTGATTTCCGGAAGCCGGCGCTTCCTGACCGTATGTATGTGCTACGTACTGAGACTGTTAAGGTTGAGGGAAGGAAGGCGTGGGTTGAGGGAAAGATGACTTATCTGCCGCTTTCTTTGCCTTCATCTTCAATTGACCCGGGCAGTATTGTTCACGATACTGATTTGTTGAGTGAGGAGAATGAGGGTGCTGTTATGGTTGCCGAGGCTAAGGCTTTGTTTATTGAGCCTAAGTTTGCTGATGTGAGCTATAATTTTCCATTTCCTCTCTTTGTTTGGGATGACTTGCTAATGATTCCTCTTAGTCCATGGTGTCTATTTACAAGAACTAGGTTTGGACTGGCTTCCAGGTAGTGGGAAGTTGTTTGTTATTTTTCTTCCCAAGATTGCGCTATAGAGAGCTTATGACTGATAGACTGATAGACCTTATAATGATAGATTTACTAATTGTTTCAGTATTTCTTGCTAGTCGTCATCATTAGTCATTGATTCATAATAGATCTTGGAGATCCATAGATTGTCTAGCTGTGCTAACTGCTCGTGGCTTCATTGATCAGCTACAGCAAAAGTTTAGAAAATTTTGACTAGACCATTGCCATAATATTGATTACATCTTTCATGAAATTGCACTCGAAGAACGCACAAGATCAAGAAAAGAGCAACAGATGATCATTGAGATCCAGGCACATCCCACGAATCCAAAGATACCGCACCATTCGACATCCACCGGTTCTCAGTTCCCATGAACATATCCATAGGAAGGCTGAAAGATGCATCCATGAAGTGCATTGGCGGAGTCATAGCGACTGGATCGAAGTATTCGTTTCCCGGCATCGCATTGGAGGGCCGTTTCATCGAAAATGGATCGGTAGGCCGTGAGACGGAAGCCATCCCCCCAGTGCCAGTGAGTCGCATGCTATTCGAATCAACGCCAGTGGCAGACACGGGCCCTAGCAGCCCCGCTGTGTCAGAGGCACTCTGACTAGGAGACATCAACTGGGACCACCCACGCCGGCTTGAACTGGAACGGAACTGCTCCCATGCAAGTCGGATAGAGTTGTGTCCAGGGGCAAAGGTCTTGCCGAGAGTACTAAGATTTTCGAACGCCGCTGGCAAGACGTTTCGTGCGGCTGGGGTCGGAGGACACACCGGGTTCGCCAGCGTGAATGATATGAGGCAGATGGTGGCATCCCACTGGTATTGGAAGGCTGGAGTCCAACCGGACAGAATATCTGTCTCTGATAGCACATATTTCAATATATTAGTCAACACGACGGCGTGATTTAGAGCAGAAATTCCGAGACCGTCGGTCAGTGGGGTGAGGGATGGGCCTCGTGGAGGAAAGCGAATAAAGGGGCGAAGGGTGGCGATTTGCAGATGATGATATGTGATTTCCAAGAGAAGTCTTTGGCGCTGTAGCCATAGCGGGCTAGCAGGATTTAAGTTCAGTGGTGTGCGATCTGTCGACAAGGCCTCGCCTGAGCCCTTGCGTTGATTCTTGAGAGACAATGGTACGGCCTGCACCCAGTCATACATGGGGCGAATTTGGCTGCTCATAAATCTTGAGAGTAACTCGAGAGCAGGCGGATCCTCTTGGATATCTTGGATGTCTTTCTCCTGCAACATCTCATCGCAGCGCGCAGCGAAAACCTCTTGAACACTACGCGCCGCAGCTGTCAGGCGGATATAATGTAAATGGAAGCTGAGCCAAGTAAGCTCCTCTTCGGGAGGTGATACCAACACAGTGCCTGACAGTTGCACCGCGTCACGCATGTCTGTGGGAATCGCACATCCGACCTCAGCCGGATTAATTAGGGGTGGACGGCCAAGCGACATTGAAATTTGGCTGTCTAGCTGGTACAAGGTCCACCAAATCCGAGAATGCAGCTCTTGTGTTGCCCTTGGGAGATCGCCCAAAGGTCGGAGGTGTAACCGCAGCATATGAGCAATTCTGATGCCAGTCCCAAGAAGTGCAAGAGCGGTATCTAGATGTGCAATGTTGTATAGGTATATTATGCAGTATATCTGGCTCTGCAGGGTCGGGATTGAAGGATGTTCCAGCGTATCCATCAGCATGCGCTGACTCCGATCGTAGAAAGCATGCGCGACTGTATGAAAATGCGCCGCCTGTGGCTCTTCTTCGCCACTTGCGAAATCCTCCTCATCACCCAGAAAAGTGCTACCGTATTGCGTGCAGACAGCCAATAAGCTATCCACCAGAGCAGAAGGCTGGCGGGGGCCCTGATCTTTGGTTCCAGCCCATAAGGTATTGTAATAATCCCGGAAATCCTCCTCTATGATAATGGGATATATGCAATGATAAGACTGCCACATGAGCACCAAGAAGTTTTCCTCCTGCTCCCTTGGTAGGTCCTCGGCCACGACTGGTCCTAGACGCAGTCTGGGTCGTTCCGCTTCATCCGATAACTGACCCAGTGAATTTGTTGGCGAATATTGGTTTATCTGTGAGAGGCGGATTGGCAAAGGAAATTTGAGAGGCTGTTGGTGGGAAGATTCGGACATGTATCGGTTCAGGCGCATCACCATGTATGGCGAGGAGAAAGGGCCAAAATGGATCACCCGTCCCGTTTGGGACTCTGGATTTTGAAAGCCATTCCATGTTGTGCGATGCAATTCTGGAAGTTCGGCTGATGGTACAGTGCTCGAGCTGGAGCTGGAGGCATCCAAGGGATGTTGGGATGAATGCTTAGCGGCTCCAGGCTGTCTTTTCGATTCTTCGGTCAGTTTATCCAGTTCCTCCTGAAAATCTTTGAGTCGGTTTCGTAGTCGATGTATCTCCCTATTTTATCCCTTATCAGTTATCTCTGATAGTGGCTGAGCTGGACGAACACATGGTACAAAGAAGGGTTGGACAGGGGGCATCTTACCGATTCGCGGCTTTCAGTGACTGGGTTCCAAATTGTTTGGTGTTACTGCAGTGGCCGCCACGACTCTTGCAATTTTGGCATGGCAGCCTGTCGTCACACTTGATGCGATTGAGGCGGCACCAGTCGCAGGCCCGCGCAACCTGATTCCGCTTGGGACGGGGTGGAGCGGGCTGTTCCGGACGATCAGTGGAGTTGAGGGCGGAAAACGTGGAGAACATAGTGTTGTGACACAAGAGACTTCATGGAAGCAGTACAAGTACAGACAAGAGATGATGTGAAATCAATTCGTATTGGCCCCCACGAGCCTGTGGCTGGAAGTCCATTCTAGCTGCTTATCTCATCAGTCATCCGATCGATAGATGTGGCTTGAGATGAACGCGCCAATGCCCGTGAAGTTTATTCAGTTGACTTGACGCTGATTGTCCTTGTCAAGATCCTCAGGGGTTGTCCAGCTGAGCTGAAGAGAAGTGTACATTATGTGACAAGCTTGACTTAAGCCCGGCTGGGTTCATTCCAGGCAATCCTCGCACGTTACGATCGTGGTGATATTCAAACTAGAACATCATCAGCCATAGCTCCTTTCATCTTCAAGATTCAACAAACTGGCGATATCAGGTAGAGACCTGGAGTCACATACGTGTATATGTATATACACATAAGCACCTGGGAGTGAGAGGCAAGACCAGACATGGCCCCATCTCAGTCGGGTCAGACACTCCATGGACAAAAGGGTGGTGATGATGCGAGCAAAGATTCCAACGAGGACCCTAACTGCCTCGCTACGAGGCATCTGCTGCTCGGTATATGCCCATTTCCGTGGAGGTGCAATGGCTTGCGTTCTAGCTGGGTTATACAAAGACTGTCATGATGAACGCCCAGCTGAAATGAGAAAGCCTGTGAGAAGATAGTCGGCTTCCGGTAGATTTGTTCCCCGCCACTCGAGTCATTCTCTCTGTTTTAACCTGGGACCGGAATCATGGACTTCCCAAAGGAGTTTCGGGGATGCCCGATCTGAAAGGATTGGGGAGGATCTCAAGCTATTGGTCCGGAAACAGCCGCTCCGATCATAGAAGCTTGTCTCTATGGATCACACACAAATGGAGCCTCAATCGTTCTCTTTACTTGGTTCTGAGAAAAGCGCATCGGCCTTTGTCCGACTGAACCTCCAAGACTGATCGAAATTTGGTGCTCGTCAGCGTCTGTAGCAGTCTTGGAACACTGATATTCCTACACTACCGTTAGTCATGGAAATTATTACAATATTAATTCCGATTCCCGTACTGAAGCTGGGACTAGTCTTACAAAGTAGCCCTGATACACCGAGAAAAGGAAACTACTGGGAGTAATAGGCTACACCCCATAGACAGAAAAGTAGAACAAGCTCTCAGAATCATCTGGACAAAGAAGGCACAGTTTGCATTTATTTCTTGTCCCTCAAAATTGCATTCCGACTCACCGTCATGTTCTTTCAAAAAATCTCGAAACAAAATACTTCTCTGCATTGCATTCTGCCTCATTCAATATCTCTACCACCGCAATGCTCAACTTTCAAAATGTCTTACGCTTCATATTGAAGCCATGAAATGAAATTTGCCGCTTTGAAAAGATCGTACAAGACTGGACAAACGGGAGCAAATATGTCGAGCTTCTTACTGGCAGTGAAAAACGCCTCTGTTCTTAGCGGCAAAATTGTGGCGGTATTGCTTTTGTTCAAGCGCTACTTGACTATGGTGTTGACCTTAATACCCTAAACAACGGCTTAAGTTCTTTGAGAAAAAAACAAGAGCTTCACGGTCCTAGCAACCGTGGACATACATATGTGGTTGAATCACAGCATGAAACAGTCTTCTATGGTCATTTCTAAACAATTTAGAACTCATATCCTGTCTACGCCCAGAGGTATTAGACTCTTCACGGCATCAACAATACTCTCCCTCAGAGGCCTGAACTGAATACCCAAGATCTCTCTCGCCCGTGTGTTGTCGAACCCATACACTCCATCTGCGGAATACTCCCCAGGCTTCAAGGCATCTCCAGTCGGCAGACGATTCTTGTACTTAGGGAACTCTTCGCTAATGATCTCAGTAATCTCAGCATTCGAGAAATGACTAGAAACAGTGAAGAATCGTTTCCCTCCGGCGGCTTCCTTCTCAATAGCGAGTACGTGGGCTAGACCGAGATCCCGCACGTCGACGAAGAGGTAGTTTCCTGTCGGGGGACAACGGACTTTTGCTGCACCGGAGACTAGGTCCCGGATTCGTTGGTTGGAGGTGTTAAGGGTGTTGAGGGAGGTAAGATTATGATTGATAGGCCCCAGGACGAGGGGCGGGTTGATTACAGAGAGTGTGAAGCTGGGCTTTTCTCTCTCAACAAATTCCCATGCTGCTCTCTCCTGTAGGCAATGATTAGCTGCCGGGTTATCCCAGTTCAATCAGAAAGAAATCAGGAATCTTACAGCGAACGTTTTACTTGCGCGATATGCGTTTGCAGGGCTATCGTTTGCTTGTTCCTCTGTGATAGGGCTCCAGTCTGCCTGGAGTATCATGTCGTCATGTCAGCGATTGAAACGGTATCTTGCTGTGGGAGAATTACATACCTCCGAGTAGACCTTGTCGGCAGACGAGGCAAAAACATCATTAATTGCAGCAAATGATGAGGTCACCACTACTCTTTTCACGAGAGGAGCATATTTCTGTACGGATTTTAGAATCCCTGTCGTGCCGATGATGGCTGGAGCCAAGAGCTCCTGGGCATCTTTAGCATGGAAATGATATGGACTGGCAGTGTGAATGACAGCCTCGAAGGGAGGGTCCGTGACAACCGCGAGGTCAAAAGCTATACCAGATTCAGTAGTTGTTGCCAAGATACACATTAGATAAATATTAAAATTGGTTATACCGTTTGGTTGAGCTATATCTTCAACAATGAAAAATGACAAGCGGTCGTTGGAGATTTTCGGGTGGGTTCGTCGAATAGCATCTGCCTTGGCCTGGGAACGAACTGTAGTGACGACGGAGTGGCCCCGGCCTAGAAGAACGTTGAGTACATGAGCGGCAATGAAGCCGCTTCCACCTGTCAGAAGTACACGAGTCATTGTTACAGTAGCAGATATGGTATAGGAATGAAGGAAAACAAAGTATTTAAGTGTGTCTGGTCTTTATAGCTTTTATCAAGTTACATAGCTTCTGGTCGGAAAATAACTAGTATCCAAAATAGATAAACACAAAACTCCGAATTCGATAAAGAAAGTGGAGCCTGACATATCTCGGAGTTTCGGACTTGCCGTAAGGAGTTCAGTACGCCACTATAGACTGCATGTCTGCTCAACCCCATTAAGCTCTATGTACCCGCCAGGAGTCGATAATATAAACTACGCAATATTGATGATTTAGCTGCTATGCAAATTAACAAAGAGCTCACTTAGTATAAATCTTTGTGTCAAGAAATATGCAGAAAATGTAAGATTAAAATATTATGTCGACGAAGATGCAAAACCACTATTGTGACCTCCACAAAACTATTACACCTGACGCTCACTTATCGCGAGCACTTGCGGCGCTTTCAGGGCATTTGAAAGCCCACTTGGCGGAGCACACACCAGTGCATTGCTCTGAGTATTCGATTGTGCCATTGCCGCCTCGGAATCAAGTCCAGCCACCAAAGCTTGGACAGAGTGTTGTTTCTTTCACTCGTACAATGCCCAGCCCAACGCAAGGAAAAATAATGCCCCTAGGGAGACTCCCACACCAGCTCCTATATTCACACCGTTGTTATCCATTGCATTCCCAGTCGTGTTGCTTGGAGCTGTGCTTGAACTTGAAGCTGAACTGGAACTTGACGTTGGACTTGAGCTGTAATCACTTGAGGTCAAGTTCACAAGGCCGGCCTTTCCCGCATAAACATCACGGTCATTGAGTGTGAAAGCGGTTCCTACGTAACAGCCGAGATTACCCGAGTTAATTCTGACGGAATTGGCACAGTAGTGAGGCTTGCCGTTGATAGATTTGTAAAATGGCAAGGTACATTCTTGGGCGCGCATTCGGTAGCTGATTTCGAACCATGTTAGTTGAGAAGAGGAAAGTATACTTTCAGGCTAGTTGAATTATCATCAGAAAATTTTGCCATTGCATGCACCGTCCGGCCAGCTACTATTGGTACAGCTACCTCGGCTGAGTGTAAATGGCTGTGAGATGCCATAAAAAAACGCATATCTTGCATATCGAGGTTTTATAGCAACATGGCGAGTCTGCGGCGCCCCCATAACAAGGGACGTCATCAACTGCGACATCCTCGCTAGGATAGTAGCAATTATTGCTTCCTCCCAAAAGATAACCGAACATCGAGAGATAAAAAAGGATGCGGTGCATGGTGAAGGAACGAAAGGTTGACAGGTATGACAAAAGCCTCTCACCCCCGTTTAGAAGAAAAAATCAACACGAGGACTCAGCCTCGTGTTACATACTGGTTTAAAATATTAGAATCCAGTTATGGTAATCAGAATCATGGATCAGGGTCCTAAGCGACGCTACAAAAAATCGCCGTTTCACGGGCTGGTCACTCCCCAAGGGTGGTACTTCAAGCTCTATTTTGACAGAAGAATATGAGCAAAAGTTGTAAAGAATTGGCAAGACACTTCTTCAATTCAAAGGCTGTTACTCTTCCTCTGCGAGTAAAGCTTCCGCATTCTTGAAGTGAATCTTCTCGCGTGGATCATCCTTCATCGGAAAAGTGTCCAACGTTTGCTTGAACACAAGTGTCTTATCTGGAGAAGCATAGGGATAGTCAGACTCTGCACATTGTATTAGTAAAAATTATGGGTAGAAATGGGAATTGTTGCAGCAGCTTACCGTAAAGAAGTTTACTATGGGGAATTTTATCCAGAACCAGCCTAAGCATTGCATCTGAGCTCGAAAGAGCGAGGTCAAAGTAAAACGACCGGAAATCCTCCATTAATCCCTCTGAGCTTTTCCCGTAAATCTTAGCAGTGGCAACTGATTCCTGTGATACAGTGCTTATTCGTGTGATCAAAAAGGGGAGCGTGCCTCCGGCGTGGGATAGGATCACCTTACAAGATGAGTAGGCCAACTTTGTGTTCGTGGCGATCATGTCAACAGCCGCCCTAGTTGTCTCGTGTGGATAATCGATGGCTGGTTGAGGTAGGAGGGGATTGACTGATGTCGTATCTACGGGGTGAGTTGGGTGAATAAAGACCACAGCCTTTCTGGTGAAGCGTTGCTGCGTGCTTTGTGATAACCCTTACGCGAAATGTGGATCCAATGATAAGCTTGGAGCTGTAGCTAGCCCTGAAGGTGCTGTTGGAGGTGCAAAATAGGGTGTTGGCTATGCCATGACTGTGCCAATAGGTGTGTTCAATGGGAACACGGGGACTGGGGGGAAGCTGTGATTCAAATAGTGGCGGGAGTAGAAGATCTGCGTCTTCAAGGTCCTAAGCCATGGATGCACGTATATATGCATAGCACATGTATAAGCTAGTATACGTATGCATAGTTGGCAGATGTATAGCACAACTTCTCTATCTGAGGGGAATGGGATCGGTGATCCCGATTAGGCAGGTCCGAGACAAATGACGTCATGGCCCACCCTCGTTTAAAAAACACCGCAGCCCCTGGGAACGCGGAATCACATATTTTCGGTCTGTAAATATGTTCCCACGTCGGGCATTGAAGCCATATTTGGCCGAGTTCCTTGGCACGGCCTTGCTGATCGTCCTCGGAGATGGCGTCGTCGCTCAATGCCTGCTTTCCGACTACCAGTACGGCACCTGGTTGTCCATCAACGTCGCCTGGGCTGCTGCTGTCTGCCTCTCGGGTTATTTGTCTGACCCTGGTCCGACCATTAACCCGGCTGTGACTATCTGCACGGCTTTGGTGCGTCCATCTGCCGGACAGTGGAAGACCATCCCAGGCAAGCTGGCTGCGCAGTTCCTGGGTGGATTCGTCGGTGCTGCTATCGTGTATGTAAACTACCGATCGGCCATCAAGGCTTGGGATCCCGAATACACCATTCCATGGGGGTCGATTCTGAGTCCTTCCGGTCACCATTCAGCGGGCATCTTCTCTACCTACCCATCGGCCTTCTTCGAGTCGAACTGGGAGGCCGCGTTTGCTGAGGTGCTGGGATCTGCCGTATTGATGTTTGGCTGCCTTAGCATCTCCGATCCAGGAAATGCTCAGCGCTTCCCTGCTCCTCAGCTCTCGATGTTCCTGCTTTTGCTTAGCATCGGCGCGGCATTGGGCTGGCAGACCGGCTATGTACGTTTACCAGGTTACAATGCTTAAAATTTCTACTAACGATACCAGGCTCTTAATCCTGCTAGAGACTTTGGTCCGAGATTGTTCTCTGCCCTCATATATGGCCGTGAAGTGTTCACGGCCGCTGGCTATTATTTCTTTGTTCCCCTCTTCGCCCCTGTTGTCGGCTGTGTTGTAGGTGCGATGACTTATGATGGAATGCTGTACGAAGGAGAGGGATCGCGCGTCACCGATGCGCTGGACAAAGTCGAGGAGCACGGCTCTCTTCGGCTGCAGTAGTTGACATCTGAAATTTAAAGTTTCAATGGAGGGATGGTTAGAATAGAGCTAGAGTTAGATTTAGATTGGGTGAGGCTCAGGTAAGGGATGTTGCTAAGTGGGAGCAAGACTATCAGAACCACACTTGATAAGGTATTCAACAGTCCCTCTTCCTAACTCGCAATCTTAAAACTTATCGTAGTGTGCCCCCGTGAGCTTCCAAAATCCAGTATTGATGGGCGATCAAAAAGAGTCCATCGCGGTTGACGTGTCAAGCCGGCAAGATACCTTAGAAAACTTAGAATGTTTGAGGCGAATAAAATGGAAAACTTGTTTGCTATCGCATAGGTTTGGCTATGCGACGTATTACGGAAGCATTTGCCAAGATTCCGCGAGGGAAATTCTGCAGATAACATCATTTGACGTCGAACAAAGCATCGTTCAATTATATTGTGGGGGACAGTGCGGGCTCTATATGAGCCTTAATGGCACAATGAATACTTGCTATGCAATGCAACAGGACCTTCTGCGGGGTAACATGATGCAAGAAACGTGTTGTTTTGGAGACAATACGAGACAATCCCGCTTCTGACGAATTCAGTAGCATCAATACACAGTTGCGTAGATCAACTTGACTCGGAATAAACCTGTTTATCTAAAATATCAAATGAAAAGTTGATGTAAAGTCACAAGATGTCATAGATCTTGGGCGTGAAAAGAAGGGTCCATAGTGGGGTAAGCGGGCGGCCCGTAACCTTTCGTGAAAAAGGGTCCAGACTTGAAAAGAGTTTAATCGGGAGAACACCATCCGGTAAAAGTATCGCCCCCAGCATGATGCGGAAAGTTACAAACAAAAGAACCTTAGGGTTGATACTGGAAATGGCCAATCAGCCACAGGCGACAGTAATGTAGTGATCGTTAAGAGCTACCGCCATGGCCACCTGCCAGCCAAATCTTAATTAAAAACTCTGAGATGGCTAAAGATCGGAGGCTGATCAAACTCTAAGTATTGTGCCTTGTGCTTGGAGTAGTGACGAAATTGTTTTACAGTGACCAACTAAGTTTAAGCCACCCATGAACATGTACCTTGCTCAATATTGGCAGGATTCAGTTGAACAGGAAATTGAGTGGGCAATAGCTGAAGATTTACCAATTATGCACCAAATGTAACCAATAGAATACGAGTGGCAAACTTCTTAAAGCACTGAGTACTTGGGCCTAGCCTTTGACTGCGTACTCAAAACAACCAATTACGGTTTAGGTCCTATATTGAAGAAACCCCTGGCACTATACGAAGACCGGAATTAGGCAGGTTTTCCCCTTATTGTTTGATGAACTTAAAATGCCCAATTGTGAATAAACCCGCGAGGGAATGATGAACCAAAAATGTCCAATAAGAGATGAGCCTCTTGATTACACGTTGCGGAAGGATTCAGAACCCTGAGATGCTTGTTAGGAGAAAGTAAGCATAGCAACAAATCATGACAGTGATTGAATTACGAGGTCAATAAAAGTAATCGCCACGTCGTGTCGTCAGAATTCTGCTTCATGTGCATGATGAACTCAACATTGAAATTGTCTATCAGAACAAATTTATAAAAGCCTCACTCAGATCCGGTCTGTGAGAGAACATGCAACTCGAGCTTTCTTGATTATCCACATAATCAACAAAATATCGAAGAAACAACAACTTTGCACTTCACTCAATCACAAGACTTCATCATGTCCGTTCCAACATTGAACTACACCCACTTCACCTCGGGAACCCAAGAGCAGCGTGAAACTTTTGCCCTTGACCTTCTAGACAGCTTTGAGAGGACTGGGTTCGCCAAGCTCAAAGCCCACACCTTTGATGCGCCGGAATTGAAGGAATTGTTCACCTGGGTAAGGCGTTCTCTGACAGATTAATGGCGATGAGACTGACCTTGCCTCCTAGGGTCACAAATTCTTTGATCAGCCATTGGATGTGAAGAATGAAATTCCGAATGAGACAGGCCCTCGTCCTATGCGTGGCTACACCCCATGGAGGGTCGAGGAAGTTGGAAGACTTCACCGTGATGCGAGAGTTAGACTCATGAAAGATTCCAAGGTTCGTGTTCATGACACTTGATCCGAAAGCGCTCAGAGTTTGACAGAATTTCACTATCAGGAACATTTTGATCAAGGTCCAAGCTATGACACTGAGTTCCCAAACCAGTGGCCTAAATCACCTGAGCTGTCCGGCTTCAAACGATTTATGGAAGACTTTTACCGCCAATGCGACGATACCTGCCTGACACTCATGGCAGCTCTTGAGGTCGCTTGGGGTATCGATGATGGATCGTTGGTCGCACGCTGTGTCCCCAGCGCGACCGACCTCCGACTCACCCACTATCCTGCAATTCCCGTTGAAGAGATGCAGGGTAACCGGGCGAGTCGTATCGCACCCCACACCGATTTTGGTCCTATCACGCTTCTGTTCCAGGACAGCACCGGGGGTTTGGAAATTGAAGACCGCGATGAGAATTCGAAGACAAAGTCTTTTGTTCCACTGCCACCCGCCGATACGACAGAGATGATTGTCAATGTTGGCGATACGCTAACCCGCTGGACAAATGGAAGAATCACCGGTGGCATCCACCAGGTGACTGCCCCAGAGGCAATGAAGCACAGTAGCGGCCTGACTATTCCACCACGAATGTCCATGGCCTATCTCTTCAAGGCGGAACGGAATGTCTCGGTTGGTCCATTGCCAAAGTTTGTATCGGACAAGCAGCCTGCCATCTATCCCGATATGACAGCATTCGAATTTCAGCAATGGAGAAACAGCACTGTGTACGGACTGAATGAGCAAGAACATCTGAGCGAGAAGGAACAGATGAACGAGAAGGAGCACGTGATCAGCGCTAGTAGTTGGAAGAATATGCCCAAAGCTATCCAGCTACAGGCGTGATTAGCCTATAGGATGCCGACAACACATTTGATTCTGTGCAGTGAGATAAAAGGTGTGGGATGGGCAGATTTGCATTCGTGAAAGATCTATTGTTTGTTTCTTTTCAACTTGCGGTATGGACCAGCCTTGTTTCAAGGGTGACGGCGAGTCATTCGTTTCTGTCCTCTTTAGTTTACATGAGAATACAATGAGAACTGAGACTGTTATACTTTTGAGTATTGCCAACGGTCTTTTATATAGCTAGAAGAAATCTACCAGTCTTTCATTCATTGAAAACCACTACTCAATATTGCTCGAATGACCTTGGTGATGTTGGCGCTCAAATGATGAATGCAATTGTTTTTAACGCACAATCTTTCAAGTTACTCAATGTAGAAACAATGACAGATAGGGTATCCCAGCATTCGATTTGTAGCTTAATATATCCTTGGCAGGCATCCAAGGAGGGTTGGCCGATTACTACTAGCTATTTCGAGAAGATCTACCTTTAGCTAGTCACTTTGATCCCACTTACTGCCCTCCAATATCATGTAGATACGTATTGTACATTTGACTATGTTTTGTTAGGCGAAACGTATTGATTGGTTATATCGAGTACACCGTCAAAGCTTAGCTTTGATTGGCTAGTTCGAGTTCAGGGTCAACCCTTGGCTTTGATTGGTTACTTTGAGTTCGCTTGCCTCTGGTTGGTCATATTTAATACATTTGTTCTGCTGTCTATATTTTTCTGCCCTGTTCTGTTCCTCGTTGAGTGGTATCTCTTATGCTTCAAACGTCATACCATGTGGTATTTCTGTAAATAGTTTCACTATAACTGCGGGATATCCCCCTCCTTTAGATATAAAATTCCTGACTGGTTGCAAGTCGCCATCACCTGTCATTTACTCGCTCTTCGCATTTGAACGACTAACAAAGGGAACATACCTTCCAAACATGGGGCCAATCTTTGAACACAGGTCTCCTTCCACGGAGTCTCCGGATGTCTTACGTGACAAAGCAGAGATGCCCACCAGCAACGAACATTCTCCTTCCGAACCCGAAAAAGCGACACGCAACATTTCCCCAACAAATGAAAGAATTCCATTCGAGGATGAGATTACCTATCCCGAAGGTGGTCGTGATGCCTGGCTAGTAGTGTTTGGTGCGTGGTGTGGTTTGACCTCATCGCTAGGCATTTACAACACAACCGGGGTCTTCGAGGTCGTTGTCTCAAGAGTACTTTTACCAGATGTCTCTCCGTCCAGTCTTGGCTGGATCTTTTCGGTCTATGCATTTGTGAACTGGGTCTGTGGAGTGCAAGTTGGACCGACATTCGATGCAATGGGACCTCGCTTACTGATCCTTGCCGGGTCAATTTGCACTCTGATTGGCATTTTCACACTCAGTGTATCTACAGGTAAGACGAAGTCCCATGATTATCCGTGATCTTTACCCTCATTCCGAGATCGATGTTTGTCCAATCTGCCACCAGTGCCTTTCCCTTACTAATGACGACACAGAATATTATCAAATATTTCTCTCGTTCTCAATAATGACCGGGATTGGTTCATCCCTGCTCCTGACTCCATCAATGGGCTGCGTCGCCCATTGGTTCATGGAACGCCGCGGTCTCGCCAGCGGGATAGCATTTATTGGAGGTGGTTTCGGCGGCGTCCTATTCCCGCTGATGATACAAGCACTTCTCCCTAAAGTTGGCTGGGGATGGTCAATACGTATCCTGGGATTTGTGCTACTTGCGCTCTGTGCTATCAGCATAGCATTTTGCCGAAGCAGAATCCCACCCCGGAAAGGCGCAGAGACCACCTGGCGAGATACATTGCCCGACCCGAAAATCTTCCTCGACGGAACTGGAGCAATGGCAGTCACAACCATTGGTGTCCTTCTAACGGATCTGGCGTATTTCATTCCCATCACCTATACACCAATCTACTACATCGATCGACAGCACCTTGCTCAAGGTGAGGCCCTGACGGGGTCTTCGGCGTTCGCGTACCAGCTTCTCGCAATCCTCAATGCTGCTTCTTGCGTAGGTCGATATGTGGCGGGTGATATGGCTGATCGTTTCGGCCGATACAATACAATGATTGTCTCCTTGTTCTTTTGCACGGTATCAGTTCTATGTTTCTGGTTGCCAGACATCGTCGTGCCGGATCTGGATAACTACGCGCTCCTAATTGTCTTTATTCTGCTATTTGGGTTCTGCAGCGGCTCCAATGTTAGCTTGACTCCAATATGCCTTGGCCAGCTTTGTGAAACTCAGGAATATGGGCGCTATTATGCGACCTGCTTCACTGCAGTATCATTTGGAGTACTGGTAAGTATTCCGATCGCTGGAGGCCTTCTCAGTGCAGTGGAAGCGGAAGGGAAAGAGAAGTATTGGGGTGTTGCTCTTTTTGCCGGACTGAGCTATGTGGCTGCATTCTTATCTTTCCTATGGGTCAGGATTAAAGTCAAGGGATTCGATTGGAGGATTAAATGGTAGACTATTGGCGGTACAAGAGCGAAAGAGCTTGTCAAAAAATATGTACATGTATAAAGCATTTATGAACATTGGCCAATAGAATCAAACATTGATACCACAAGAGTGACTTGTTGAGGCCTTAGCCCCTAGTACAGGGATCCTTCGTTCCAGAACCCTGCGTTCCACGAGTCCTCGGTCCAATAGTCTTCAGTCCAAAACTGATCGTCAAGATTGGCACAGCAAGCGTCGAAATTAAAGTTCAAGTCTAGAGCCTCTGCAATATCCACTATTCCTGCTTTCGATTTGTCGCCTTGAAGATCATCGAAAGGCCCTCGGGAGCTCTCTTGTGTCGCTGGGAATGGCAACCCTGTCCCTAAGCTCACATCGGATCCAAATTGACTGGGGGTGCGTGCTGAGCTCTCCGTCCCATCCTCGCTGGGCTCCTTTTCAAACTCCATCAAATAAGTTCCTACCGTGATCCCCATCGTCTTCTTAAATACGCGGCATAGATAGCTTGGCGTTACTCCGACCTCTTTGGCCAGCTCCTTCAAACCGAGTTTCATCGTCAAATTATCTTTCTTTACCCGCAGAAGCTCTATAACCTTTGTAACAACCTCCTCTCTGTCTCCGGCAAATTCCGCATTGTCTGGTTGGCATCTCTTGCACGGGCGAAACCCGTCGCATCGCGCTTGTTCTGCAGTGTCATAGAAGACGACATTGGCTCTTCTCGCAAGGCGAGCAGGACACGTGGGTCGGCAGTAAATCTTTGTCGATTTGACTCCATAGAGAAAGGACGAATGGGAAGAGCGGTTGCGGTGGGTGAGAGCGAGCCAACGGGCGTTTGAGCTTTGAGACAGACCAGACGAAGATGCCTGGGTCTGTGTTTCCATTTTGAGTTGAGCCATGCAATGGCCTTTGAACAGACAGGCGTTTCTTTCAAAAAGGTCTCTCTGCAGATGCACCTAGGTTGCTAGGTTGCTTGATGGTATCATTAGTGGCGAGGTTGCCAGGGTCCAGGACCGGGCGGTAAGGATCCCTGTAACGGCCCCCACCCTAGTGACGCGTCTGACACTTGAGAATAATACTGCAATTCGCTACTTTGTAGTTTCAAGGTCGAAAACCAAACATGGTCTGCTGAGCATGACGAGATAAGCTCACGTATCCATGATCAGCAATAGTATGAAATAAACCGATCACTGCTTGCTATTTCACAAGGCTCTTTTTGTAATATTCAAGCATATCCTTGAAGACGGAGGTGGTGTGCTCAGTATAGAGTGTAACGCCCTGGAGGGAACGCTATTTGTTAGCTTTTATCGCTCTAAACTCATCTCGCCTGGGAAACTTTCAATCGAACGAATGCTTTGTAAATTCCATGCTCTACGGCCGATATAAAGTCATGTCGGCCTTTTTACAGAAATCTAAGTACTGTAGATAGGGAGTTTGAGACGTGGAGGAAGATCTTCGCGTCAAATTTGGAGCCGAAGTGGAAAATTCGTCCAGCCAAACACTGTCCTGAGGGATGATGGTACAGTGGGGCTCATGAGGTACGAGGCTAGCAATGAGGGGGTTATCCACTCTTTTGGTGAGAATGGTCTGACAGGTCGAAGAATAGTACGCGATGTATCTTAGGCCAAATCAATGCCTTGCTAATTGGAACGGTCGGAATCGACATCAGTGTAATAGGATGACTTGTATACAGTAAGGGTATAGAATTAACGTTGCTTATATGTTCCAGAGATGTCAGCTTCAGCCGTAATAAAAAACGCCCGAGATTTGAATTGTAGTGTGGATCGTAGAAAAGAATCAACAGCTTCTGACAACAACCCTTTAGCGGGTAGAGGGCAGGCCAGTGGAACCAGTGGAACCGGATCCCATGGAGGGCATACCGGACGAACCGGATGAGCCTCCCATGGATGACATGGCGGACATGTCAGGGAGAGGGTCCATGCAGACAATGTCCTGACCGGCCTATGGAGTTGGTCAGTAATTTATTCACTGTAACGTGAATGAGAAGGGGGGATCATCGCCATAACGCACCAGAGGAAGTGTGCAGCAAAGAGCCGAAACGGCAGGAGCACCACACATGCTCTTGAACTCGTCCAGGCTGACGGGCTCCTTGGAAGGAGCCTTGCACTCGAAGGCAGCGATGCCAACAACGTTGGTCTTGCAGCACTGCAGGTTCTCGTACATGCCGGAGGGACAGGCGGTGTAAGAGGAGCGCTGCTGGAGCAGAGGGCTGGCGGAGGCGGTCATGGCGCCAATGGCGAAGAGGACGATGTTGCTAGCGTACATGGTGGTATTTTGTGGTGGTATTAAAATGAATGTGAAAAGAGTGTAAAGAGTGGGAAATGAGTATCAAATGAGTGTGAGAGAAGTGAGAGAAGTGAGAGATAATCCGAATGTTAGGGGGAGCAAGAGTGCTTTAAACCCTTTCTTCGCGGTACGCTAGGTAAACCTTCTATTAGGTTTGTTGAATCGAACTACTGTATGTTCACGGAGTACAGCACGGAGATTGCCCAGTTGATTCATCCACTGAAATACCCACTTGGGAACCCTGACGTAGAGCCAATAAGGGTATTAGTAAATCACGTGTGACCCTCTGTATCTCGTCGATCCCCAATAACAAGAGACAAAATTACCATATAGTGGAGATGTCATCCACTACGGAAGACTCTCGTCACCCCTTTTGTTCGGCATTTGGCCTTTGATTTGGAAGTTATTTGAGCAGTCCTCGGCTCTTAAGCCACCGAAATAGCGGAAGTGAAACAAACACTGACCTGTTTTAGATCTCAAGTTTGCTGGAAAACCGCCAAGTAAGTGAACTGTGACTTCCGAATATCTACACATCGACCTTCATCCCTTTCAGAAACACACAGCATTGCTCTACTGTCAGATACACCTAAGGAGCAGTGTCTTATGAGGAATGAGCTGGCAGCCATGAGCAGGATAGGTGCGGAAATAAAAAGCTAGGGGAGACACTATGTGTACCGAATGGGTCCAAGCTGCGATCCATAGTCGATAAACTCCAATAGCGGCCCCCCTTAGCACTAATCAGATAGCCTTAAAAATCAAACCAAGATTACTCATGGCAGATCAAGTTGTCTGGGCCTTGGTTGAACCTAAACTTGTGGGTTTAATAAAGATCTGCAGGGACTGGCATTCCCAACACCTATCAGCTACTGAATAACACAGGATCAGGCACATTTAGTTTGAAAGAGGTATCACAGATGCTATATCCAACTATGTATAATAGTATGGCATCACTAAAGTACAACTGGCATACAATACTGCTTTCATCCCTGGCGTGCACATGTAGCTTGCATACGGCTGGCGGTGGGGTGCCAATGTGGGTACTGTTTTGGTACGAAACCCGTAATGCAGGTGAGGGCTGCTTTGAGGTCAGGCATGGCTGGAGGATAGATGAGAAACAGTTGAACTCTCATAATAAAGTACAACACTTTTATACCATTGCCATATCACGTGAACTAATTTGCCAGTAGAGATGTGTCGCTAGCGTACCGCGCGACGTGCTGTACACGCGCTACTATTGCGACTCAGCCTAATGTGAACACGTCTTATAAGTGACTTGCTTCATAAGAAATGAAATATATTAGCAGTGCAAGCTCTCTTGTTAGAATTGCTGGCTTCTCTCCTTGCTCGCGCATGTCGGCAGATCCTCACTGGCTCATCTAGCGAATTTGAAGATCATAAATGAAAAAACACCGAGCTTTTGTCCTCCACAGTGGCAGCAGCCTTAAAAGTACCTGCACCCAAAATGGAATAACCCCACATTTGATTTTGAGGCCGGTTGTCTCTAGTACTGGCGTGCAGACCGGTTCAACGTTTACTCCGTTAACCGGCAATTTTCTCCTCGGTAAAAGAGCCTTGCCACAGACAGAGACCGAGTGATTAGACGTGGAATACCTTGCAACAGTCAATTATGCAAGACCCCGTCCATGCGATACCCTTTGTGATTTATACGTCATTTCGATGTCATGTTGCTGCGCTAGAAAGATATAAAGGCAGCAATTCTCTTTGAATGATTGTAAATCATAACCCCTGGTTACAGACCTTTGACTCATATTTGCAACAAACAATGCCGTCCAAGAAAGTGCTGATCATCCTCAGCGATGCACACTCTTTTCCTATTCATAAAACCAGTGGACCCAACGCTGGCAAAGTGGAAGCCCAGCCCTCAGGATTCTTCCTCCAGGAGCTTGCAAAACCTCTACAGAAACTCCTTGATGCCGGTCACGAGGTAACTTTCGCCTCACCGAAAGGCCAAGAACCTACGACAGATCCAAATAGTGAATCGTTACTCGCCTATGCAGGCAACTTCTACGAACGTCGACGCGAACTTGAACTCATTGAACGCATGAAACGTGAGAATGGGTTCAGTCATCCTCTACCCTTCAATACCCTCAGCAATGAGAAGTTGGCCACGTTCGCGGGCCTCTTTATTCCAGGTGGACATGCCCCTCTTCAAGACCTTGGGGACAACCCAGAGCTGGGGCGAATCCTGCGTTACTTTAACAAGGAAAATAAACCCACAGCTGCCATTTGCCATGGGCCTTATGCTCTATTGAGTACAAAGAAGACGGGTGATGGCTCATTTGCCTATGAAGGGTATAAGATTACCTGCTGGAGTGACGCTGAAGAGAAAATGATGGAGAGCCTATTCGGTGGGGAGATTGAGAAAGTTGAGACTGCATTGAGAAATGCAGGTGCCGTTATGGTTGAAGGCATGCCTGAGAAAATTGGTGGGACTACATTGCATCGGGAACTGGTCACTGGAGGTAATCCGTTAGCAGCAAATGCCTTGGGTGATAGATTTTTGAGGATGATCAGTGTATGATGAAATACTTGTTAATCATAGGAATGCCATTGATATCCTATCCTGACTCATATCTATAATTGAGTGACATGATGTTGAAACAGGATCCATAGTACTTTTCTACGTCTACACTACCACGAATATAGATCCTCACTGAACGAAACCTCATCCATCACCACTCTTGTAATAATCACTTTTTTTCTGAAAAATTATTTCAGATCTCATCCCATTTAGTTCTGCCAAATTTTGCATCATCATTCGCATCGGACCGTGTAATTCTACATGAGGTCGTATGCCAGCCCCACTTTTACCCCCTACACCTGTTTGAAGACAACAAAAACCTGTCATTAAAATAAGATAACAAAACCTAGACAGACTTTTAAAACAGGATTTTGCAGAAAATTCAAATGTGAATGTCTGAAAATTGATATCAAGAAATGCATGTAGCGGATATATGGCTAAACATCCCTGATACAACGAGGTAGACGTCATACTGACGAGATTGACACTTCGTGCCAAATCGGCCTGTCTATAAACCACCACCAGGTTTTCGCCTTGCGCAGATGGTGTTCCATCAGCTCATATTAAATCAATTACCAATTGAAATTCTATATCAGCGGCAGTTGACGATAATTCTCCACCCGCATCAATAATCTTAAAAAAAGCCGACGAAACATTAAATTATGCAAGAGCAGGTGGAAAGATCCTTTAAGGGGCCTAAATCCCAATTCCAGACTGGTTGGATTATCGAAATTACATGCGCCTTTCAGTTTTCTGACAGTCGTTACAGACCATCAAATCCCAGTCGAACATCACAAAAAGCCCGGCTTGCAGGATGAAATGGAAAACCCAAAACCTACGTCGACTCAACTCCCAACAGAGGACAGCGGTTACCAGACTTACAGAGCAGCCGGAAAGTTGACAGGAAAGAATGCCATTATAACTGGCGGTGATTCGGGAATTGGACGCGCGGTTGCTATTTTGTTTGCTATGGAAGGCGCGTCTAGTTTGATTACTTATCTCCCTGAAGAAGAAAAAGATGCACAGGAGACAAAACGTCGCGTGGAGGAAGCAGGTCAAATTTGCTTATGTCTAGCAACAGACCTACGGGATAAGGATAATTGCAAAAGGGTGGTTGAAACGGCTGTTCACAACATGGGCGGCGTTGACATCTTGGTGAACAACGCTGGAACCCAAACAATGCTCGACGACATTAAAGACTTGGAGGAGTAAGTTTTTCATCTTCTACTCTCCGCACTCATCGGATCTAGTACTGATATATTGAGATAGAGCCCAGTGGGAAAGCACATTTGACACGAATATCCATCCAGTCTTCTTCCTGTCAAAATATGCAATGCCTTACCTGAAAAGTGGATCGACGATCATCAACTGTGCATCAGTCAATCCTTATATCGGGCGTCCCGATTTGATTGACTATACCTCAACGAAGGGTGCAATCGTCGCATTCACCAGAGCGCTTTCTAATCAGCAAGTCAAGAATGGGATACGTGTAAACTGCGTGTGCCCTGGACCAGGTAGGTTCAATAGACTTGACATAATTTGATCAGCGCTGACAGAAACTAGTCTGGACTCCACTGATACCTGCAACAATGACTACCTCGGCTATGGAGCAATTTAGTGCCACGCCGATGGGTCGTCCGGGACAACCAAGTGAGGTGGCAACATGTTTTGTGTTCCTGGCAAGCCAAGACAGTAGTTTTATGTCTGGTCAAAGTTTGCATCCTAACGGCGGAGTCGTTTTGAACGGATGAGTGAGCATAACCTCAGGGATTGATAGATATACTTCGTACATGCAAGGAGGGCTATCGCTGTGGATAAAGATTGAAGATCACCTCTTGACGGGTTCCACCGCGGAACAAGGCCAAGGAAATTCTAGTGCAAGTGTCTTGGGTGTGTACTGAATAGGTACATGTTATTCCCGGTCTGAACCGCAGACTTATTGAAAATCTCGAGCAGGATGACACCTACTGATCGATGGAATACTTGCCATCATCGGTCTAGTAGTCACAAACCAGATTGAAACGAGTTGCAATCAACCCTAAGCTACACTACAGCGAGCGGTGAAAGTAGTCAATTATGCATCAGCAGACAAAAGAGTTGCTTTTTTTTCCTTTTTGCCGGGCAGATTACACTCAAATGTATATAATGCAGTCTCCACTAACGCAAAATTCGATCTAAGAATCACAAGAAAAAAAAAGAGAAAAAAAAAAAAAAAAATAGAAAAAAACATATGCACTGTACCGTAATTGCGTCTGGACTTGGTAGTGGTATGTGCCTGAGAAAGGGATGAGCTCCGCCTCAGTGTGTACCTACGCGACCATGGGTGATCTGATGAAGGCAAAACTCATATACCGTCGCACTGACCCCTATGGAAAGCCCGAGTAAAAGCGAAAACAAATAACCAGATCTACGGGTTGACACCTCCACCAAGAATCCTACCAATGAAAAGTGATATAATTTGATGCGCCCCACTCCCAGTACATTTATACACGACTTATGTGTGTACTGTATACTGTAACAATCCATCTGTAGACCGAGCAACGAACTCGTGGCTAGGAAGCGCATGTGAATGGCTGGCTGGGTATTTTTGAGAGGAGACGGCGATCAACCATCAAATCGCTAGCTTAAACAGCTTATCGTGGCAGCGCAGATAGCACTGCTCATATTGCGCATTGAGACCACAACACTCTCTAGAAAGCTTCAAATTCTACGTAGTCTCCTTTGCAATGCTATCCAGAAGTGATAGTTCTTTGTTTTGAGCTCTGTTGATACACCAGTTGATCTCGGAGTGGGAAACTAAATTGGGTAATAGGTAAAGCTCCGCGATTTTCACCAGATTTCCACTACGGGACTGAGGCGACAGAATATGACTTAAGGAGGTCCAAGGAAGGTGGGTTATTGAGGTGGGTTATTTAGAGTGGATAATACGCGCTAGAACGCGCGAGCAAAGTTAGTTTAGGCCATATAGAACCACAAAGAAGCCGATCTGATCCGATCGAGGGTTCCTGTTGACAATTCTTTGGAGTACGGATAGGTCCGATAGGCTATATGCGATACTAGTGTAAGGAAATCTCTGCCCCTTTTTTATCGACCCACTGTACACGGCACGTCGTGGTTTAGATCTTCAGATCGTCTCTTTTCGTGTAAAAGGCCGCATATCGCCGATCGGAAATTCAATCTTGGTTGATGCTCAGGCGGGTAATGATCCGCTCCCGACTAAACTCTAAATGGACATGTAGCGGCAGAAGTGGACCCGGTGAGCTAAGCTGAGAGTGGGTCTAAATGTGGAGCTTAAAAATACGCGCTGATGTCGATGGCGGCACTGTATCAGATCCACCCGGGAGCTTCAGCTGAGGAACTCTACTCCACTATCACTGTGAACCGGTTTCCACTGACCATGGTTTTTTTTTGGTCAAGGAAATAAGGAGACATAGATACCGGGCTGTCCTCGCTCCATTTTCCCTTTTCTTTTCCATCCCTCTTCTCTCTTTATTGCATTTCTCTAGCCCTTGCATTGTCCCTCGGATCCCAGTTCTCTTTTTTTGGGTACCGCAGTCGAGCAAAATACAATACGGCATCTCTAATTAAAGCATTAAATCCTTTGCTGTCTGCCCATCATGACCGTCACAAGGCACAACCAGTCGGCTCACATGAGCGCAACTCTTCAGCTGTTGAGACGTGCCCGTGAGTTGAAGAACAAGCAGGAGAACATTGTTCTCGATGGAAACAACCTTGACATCTCTACCATCGTCTCCGTCGCCCGTCACGGAGTCGAAGCTTCCATCAGCGACGACGAAGCGATTGCGAAGCGTCTTGACCTCTCTGTCCAAACCCTCGCCGACAACATCTCGCAAGAATGCGTCATCTACGGTGTCAACACTGGTTTCGGTGGTAGCGCTGATACCCGTACCAAGGAGCTTGTGAAGCTGCAAACGCATCTGCTCCAGTTCATCCAGAGTGGAATCGTCACCTCTGTCGACAAGAACCCCGCCAGCAACTCGGAGCGCCAACCGTCCCATGTTATGCCTCCCGCTTGGGCCCGTGCCGCTATTGTGGCCCGTACCAACCAGAACCTCCGTGGACACAGTGCCATCCGCAAGTCCGTGCTCTCCAGCCTGATTGACTTGCTCAAGCACGATATCACCCCCCTCATTCCCCTTCGTGGAACCATTTCCGCATCTGGTGACCTCATGCCCATGGCTTACATTGCTGGAGCTATCATGGGTAACCCCGATGTCTTTGTCCAGATGGGCAAGGGCCCCGATGCCAAGATTATGCCTTCTTGTGAGGCATTGAAGATCACCGGACTCGCCCCGTCTGGACTCGGTCCCAAGGAAGCACTTGGTCTCATTAACGGTACTGCTCCTTCCGTAGCAGTCGCCAGTTTGGCGCTTTATGACACCCAGCAGCTTGCCTTGCTATCTCAGATGTTGACTGCATTTTCTTCCGAGTGCTTGGCCGGAAACGTCGAGTGGACCCAACCGTTCATTCACGATGTTCGCCCCCACCCTGGTCAGATCGAGGCCGCAAACAACATCCGCCGCTTCCTGAAGGGCTCTAAGTATGTTGTTGGCCTCGAGTCGCAGCGCAGGTTCGGTGAAGGTCTCTGCCAGGACCGTTATTCCACAAGAACTGCTCCCCAATGGGTCGGTCCTTACCTCGAGGACCTTCTCCTCGCTCAGCAGCAGCTCGAGATTGAACTCAACTCTACATCAGACAACCCCTTGGTTGACACAAACCCCGAGAGCCCCACTTGCGGCCAGGTGTTGAACGGAGGTAACTTCCAGGCTACCGCTGTTACCTCCGCTATGGACAAGGCCCGTCTGGCCATTCAGATGATTGGACGTATGCTCTGGTCCCAGGTCACTGAGATCATTAACCCTGCTACAAACAACGGTCTCGAGGCCAACCTTAACGCCAGTGCCGTGGAAGGCTTTACTATGAAGGGTATTGATATCAACATGTCCGCTTACATGTCTGAATTGGCTGCCCTTGCCCATCCCGTCTCCGCTCACGTTATGTCTGCCGAGATGCACAACCAGGGTATTAACTCCCTTGCTCTAATTTCTGCCCGCCGCACCATGGAGGCTGCAGATATCTTGGCCCACATGTGCGCCTGCCACATCTACGTCTGCTGCCAGGCCGCCGAGATCCGTGCCAACCACAAGCGCTTCCTCTCTACTCTCCGCACTAAGGTTGAGGACGCCTCCGAGTTTGGTGCTCTCTACGGCCTCGGATTGTCCGCTGAGCAGATCGAGGCTCTGAGCAAGTCTCTCTTCCCCGTTATCGAGAAGAACTGGTATAGGGCCAACACCAACACCTGGAAGGATCGTGTTGTTTCCGTTGCGGAGGCCGTCATGTCGCCCGTCAGCGACTTCATGGCCGCCAACAAGCCCGAGTGCCCCGCCTCAGCCATCATTGCCTTTAAGAAGAACTTCCACAGTATCGTGTCCACCACTGCCGATGCTATGTACTATCCCAACCCTACTATCTCCTCCGAGGATGTTGCCTCCCAGCTTGGTGACGGTACTTCTCAGCTATATAACTTCGTCCGCACGAAGCTTAATGTGCCTGCTCACTACGGCATCATGGATGATCCTTTGTACAACCACCAGAATGGTCTCCCTACTGAAGGCAAGAAGACCATTGGTAGCTGGGTTGGCATCGTCTATGAGAACCTGCTTGAGGGCGATATGATGCACAAGGTTCTTGAGAACTGGGTTCACGACAAGGCCGAGTAATCTGCGACAAAATATGGTGGAATATAATGGAATGTAATAAGAACGATAGAACATGATAGTTAATATATGAGGATATTTTTGTTATTAATATCATGTTCACATGCGGCCAACACGGTCCTGATATAATTCTTCCTGCTTTTTCTAAACCAGTGTCACTTTAAGATCAATTAGCCCTCCAATCATGGTAGTAAGTTCTTTCCTACCTGGCTACTAATGTACTTGAGCTTAGTCTTAGCTAGTCTAATCGCAAATTTCTCGTATTACAAACCACAGGTCTGTCTAGCAGGTATATCCTAGTATCCTCTGCAAGTATAGGTAGTCACTGGAGGAAAATATAACCACAGTGAGTTCTCATATACAAGCTGTAGGCTGGCTGCTCCTTGGGACTTATTTCAGTACCTAAGACTCAAGGCTCAAATCGAAAGACGTATTTCGCTTGAATGCTCCCTTTACAAGGCCCGAGAACAACGTTATTCATTTGTTACTCTTGCCTAAACTTACTGATATTTACCGACGATCATCTCTTTCTAGATAGGATAAACAAGGGATAGGACAAACATATAGTCCGAACTAAGCTAGAAACTTTCCGGCCATCATAGCATTGCCAAACCTACTCATATCGCAAAACACGAATACAATGTGAAAAAACCAGGGAAATATGTCACATGGATCCCATACCTCTACGGAATGCATAGTCTCGCATCTAAGCCTCACGCCATAGAAGAAAAAAACCCCTCCATACTTCCCCCCGCGCATCTTGCCCATGGGAAGCGATGACGCAGAATGGGGAGATTGAACCAGATACCAGATTGACGCGGTTTCCGATGATTGACGGCCTGGTCCAAGCTCCATGCAAGGGATAGCGATATGTATCATTCCAAGCCGCGGTACGGCGGCGCGGAAGACAGATGGTATGCTCTAAGGAGGCAACTCTAAATTGCAATGACCTCACACTAGGAACTAACAGGGACCACACGTGGTAGCTAAATCTCATAAAGTTCAATAAATTCGTTCTTTGAGTTTGCTTTGACCCTTCTGCCAAGAATATGCCTCTTGGCTCTTTTGATATATCAAATTTACAACTTTGACATGTGGAAGTATTATGACGGGAAATCTATCCTGGTGACGGGTGGGTCTGGCTTCCTGGGTACTGCAATTGTACATCGGCTACTGACGAGCACATCTGCGTCAACCATATACCTGATTTGCAGGGGAGGCAAAGAGTGAGTCTATCTATGGCGCACCAACTGCCTGCTAGGATATCACTCTAATCTCGTTTATATAGGAAAGTTCAAGCAAGATGGAAAAAATGGCTTCCACATGGCACATTGGAGAAACTCTACCATTCAACACGCTTGGTGGTCCTCGATGGCGACATACTACTACCGAACCTGGGGCTCTCTGAGCTAGGGCTGAACACCATACACAAAACCATCAACGTGATTATTCATGCAGCCTCATCAATCAATATGATAAAGCCATTAGGACGCCTGGCCCGCACAATCATCGATCCAATAGAGATGATCACCAATTTTGCTTTCTCCTGCGCTCAGCTCGACCGGTTCGTGTACGTGTCGACGGCATACGCCAACGCCCATCTTTACCAACGAAGTCAAAATACAGACGTGAGAATTGACGAAAAGATATACGAGCTCACGCACCATTATCACCCCTTTGACGAGCTGAATGAACTTCGAAAGCATGGCAAGAGCCAAGCATACGAAGCGGAGAACTTTCCTTGGGCGTACGCATACGCCAAACACCTCACTGAAAGAATGCTCCAAAGTCGATTCACGGAGTTCTCATTAAGTGAAAAACTACTCATCGTGCGTCCATCCGTCATCGGACCAGCTCAGTCCCTACCGTTTCCAGGATACAACATGCCTATGTCCTCACCATATACAATGATAGCTGCAGGACTAGCCCTATCCCCATCTCGAAGCTTGAAGATTGCAACAAACATGAAAGATCCAAATGCAGACGTCACCGGCGATGAAGTCCCCGTTGATGTCGTAGCCGACCGCCTACTCTTCCATCTGGCCATGGGCTCACACGGCTGTGTCCACGCTGTCAGTGGCGTCCGGTCGCGACTGAACTTCGAGTCATGGCGGCAATCATTAGTAAAGATTCGTCGTTTTCCCTGGGAAATACGGCCGCGCTGGGTGAAAAAGGATTGGAAATCATCCAATCAACATCCGATGTCGAGACTCTATGCTATTTTCGGTACTTCTTTTGCGTTCTCCGAGACTAAAACGATTGCTATGTGTCGGAAAATACCTGAGCAGGAGCTGTCTGGTCTTCAGCTTTTCACGCAGATTGATATGAGCGATAACCTTCTCAGTCGCACTGAAGGTATTCGGTATGCTATGGATCAGTTTGCTCGTCGGAATTGGTTGGCATGGGTGATGGTTGGGCTGTTTTACTCTGATTTTGGCAGGACTAGCCATATCACCCGATGTGTGGACTGTGATTGTTTCCTTAAGACGGATTGTTTGTCTTGACCATGTACTATGGGAGGAACTTGGATGTGTGAATTTTGCATTTAAACTTCACGGTATGGACTATAGCTATAGTCATACCGTGAGTCGCGATCTTTCATTCTGTGTACATATTGATGATCCCTTTCAAAGAACAGCCCACAATGACAACGGATTCCCGCCAGATAACCAAATTTTCACTGTTCTTTCAAAAGTGGACCCAGCGGAGTCGGGGCTCGACAAATCCAGGAACTACAGAACCACAATGGATCCATATAGTACTGTACAAAGGGAACAAGTTCCCCTTTTCTTCGATGTCCATTATTGTGTTTCAGATCGCGTCCAAAATTTCCCTAGGACCGACTAGCATACCTGAGACTACACATGTTTCCTACAGTAAGCTCAGTTTAAGCTCGATGTACTTCAAAAAGCTTAACCCAACTCGATAGTGTGTCTGCACTATACATGCTTTTGGCAAATGAAACACTCCTTGTAGAAAATGCCCGCAAAAAGGAGGCAGGAATTAGCGCAAAACAAAATCTAAAGCCAAAACCTTACAAGCTTCATAGCATACTGAGACACAGACTCCACTAGTACATCGATCGACATTTTTGGACCATACCGGAATGAGCATCCCGCAAATTATTGCATGGATATTGAGGGAGATATATTCTAACAAAACTTGTATCAGTACATAGGGGCGATAGTCGATCCATAACTCGTATAGTTGCGTTTGCCGTGCCAGAATGGTGATGGGACTCGGGCTACATAAAGTAGTCCTGCAGTTCTCCTGGCCAAATGCAAGCCCAACATACTATTTTCGACCAAAAGATCCAATAGATTTTGTTTTTAATAAGAAAAGTGATGATTACTATCTAATCACTATCGAAAAGGGAAAACCCACCACAAACGCCCTTCAACCCAGATGAGATACGAAAACTGAAAGGTCAGAAGAAACAAAGAAAGAGGGTGTGAAAGAGCCCGTCCGAAAACTTGGGAAAATGGGGGGATCTGTCAAGAGAAAAAAAGAAACAACAAAATGACAACGGAAGAAAAGAAAAAGGGCTCAGGGCAAAGGGGAATTTGAAAAATTGAAATTGATAATGTGGGGGGGGGGGGGATAGAGCTCAAAACAAGGTTAAATCAAAACATCGTCGAATCGTAAGTGGGGCGTTCTTCTCTGCCTTGGGTGAGGAGGCGAAAGAGCGAGCAAAATTGGAAGCAATGGGAGAGGTTGATGAAGAGAGGATGGCAGAAATCGGGTTGCTAGAGTTCACTGTGAATACAAGTTTGAATTCAAATTAAGCAATGATTTTGGAGACTGCGGTGGAGGAGGCTTAGGAGAGGTGGAAGGCGCCCTGTCCTTCCTTGATAGCGACTGACAGGCGCTTCTTGAGGACGTCCAGGTCGCTGTAGTCGGGGAGTTTGAGGTAGTTGACACAGGTCATCACGCTGGGGAGGTAGTCATCTGGGGTGTAGGGGTGTTCGCTTGGACGACACACAACAGTGAAGATAGGAGTGAGACTCTTGAAACCACCGATAGGCAGTTTAGGACTGCCTGTGACAAATTGGAGGAAGTCTCGGCGTTGCTGGTTGTCCAGCTCGCTCATTGTCTGAAGTAAGTTGCGTACACTGCGGCTGTCCATGTTGAAGCCATGGTCGGCCTTGATGGTGTCCATCAAAGTTTCGATAGTCCAGTCTTCCTTGGCCTGCCCGAAGAGCATGACAAGCTCGTTGGGTGTGAAGGCTCGAAGGGAAGAGAAGGGGAATACCTGAGAGAAGCCGGCGCGGAAGGCATCGACTTGACGACGGACACCACTTCCCAGGGTCATGTCGATCACACGCTCAATGTAGATGGCGACATTTTCAATGGTCAGAGGCACATCGGAGCCACCGGGAATGAGCTCAATGGCAGGGTATCCAGGAAGGGTAAAGTCCAAGCTCAGGTCGTCAACCTTGACACCATGCACTGTGATCTCTTGTACAGCCTCTGTCTTGTGGCCGGGGCTGAGGCTGTCATCTCCCTCAATTGCATCCTTGGCATTGACAAATTGCTGGAGCATGATCAAAGACTTAGCAAGGTCCTGGTCAACCAACTTCACAGTGCCCAGGGATGGGGCAACAGAAGACAAGGTGTCGGCAATGCGGAAGAATGCTGGGTTGAAGGAGATGTCTATGATTCGCGAGTCGAGCATAGAGCGGGCAACGAACTTTCCAAGAACCTTGAAAATGTTCAGCTGCTTCTTGCCGGAGTCTTGGGCTGCCTGCTGATCACTCATAGGAGCCGGGAACAAGCCACGCTTGCCAAATGCGTATTCCGCTCCAGAAGAGGTACCTTCGGTCTCTCTCCAAATCTTCAGCTTCTTTTTGGAGAACTCCTTGGAAACGGTAGAGTAGAACTCAAGAGTGGGACCGAGACCAGTACCAACTTCCTCGAAGTATTCCACTTCGAGGATACTAGGAGAGGAGCCATACAACTCCATGACCTTCATAGCAGAATCAAGGATGCGGGCACGGGAAATGCGGACCTTTTGGCGTTGCAGTCGACCGAGGAATGGACGATCGTCACGGCGCAGGTCGCGACGGCTATCCTCGCTTTGGGAGTTTTGCCATCTCATCATTGCTCGCGAGTAGCCAAAGGCGGTTGATTGCAAGAACAAATGCCTAGTCTCGAATGGGAACAAGAATGAGAAAAGCCGGGCGAGGTCTTCGCTCCAGCTTGGAAGGCAGCTGCTTGCCACAATCAAAGGCTCCTCCAGCTGTCGGTTGATCTTTGCTGTGAGCTTCGTGTTGATAAATTGGGCCAGGGGCTCTGGGGTAATGGCGACGGAGTCCTTGTTCTCTGTCAGAATATCATCAATGGTCGCATTCATCTCGTGCAAGACACGAAGCAGGCGGAGGATAGATGCCGTGGTCTTGTCCTTGTCGAGAGACTCTGGCATATCCAGACTGTCGCCAGTGGATGGGTCTTGGTTGACCTGTGTAAGAGTGGACGGTTCTGGAGGTGGAGGACCAGGAACGCGTCTGAATGTAACTGTGTGGACAGCAGACCAGACATTCTTGGCGCTGTTCTCATCCAAATGCTCACGGTTGTGGTGGACAGCACGATAGACAGTTGTCTCGCTTGAAATGGGCTGGCCATCTACAAGGAACTCAATGTGCCAATCCTGGGGAACGGAAGCCATAGCAGCAGCATAGGACGAGAATGGACGACCAGCAGTAGCCAGGGATGCGTTGCCCATGGGGTTGGAAGAACCGACGCTCGGGGCTGAAGCTGAAGATCTGGCGGCTGCACCATGGGAGGGTGTGCCGACGCGAGTACCGTCCTCCTTGCGAGCGGTGACCTTGCCTGAAGACGCCACTTCCATGTTGACTGCGGAGGGGTCGGAAACACCGTCGTCCTCAAGATCCTCATCGAGGTCATCAACAATGGCATTGAGTTCCTCGTCTTCATCTTCATCTTCTTCATCCTCCTCGTCGGTCAATTGTCTCTCGTCCGCACATTCCAGGGGCTCGTCGTCATGTTCCTCATCATTTTCTTGAAGAGCCGTGCGACGGGATCGGCGACGTTCATCTGCAGGAGCATCGCCTCCTTCGGCAGGGTCGGCACGGGGACCTCCTGTGCGACTGGGGAGGATGGTTCCTGGTGGGCCTCGGGAGGGGATAGAGCCAGGGAGCTGATCACGCATTCGCGCCGCGTTGGCAATTTGAGACAGGATAGAATCCCTAGGGCGCGACGGCCGAGGGCGCTCCGACACGCTGATTCGAGGGTGAAGGAAGTCATCCAGTGCTTTGAAGGTTGCGATGGCATGAATAGACACCATAAGGTTCCGGTAAGGACGGGGGATCTCAGAGGCATCATCGGCAACCAACTTGAGTCGCAGCTGCTTGCTCAACATGTAGTTGGCATTGCTGCGCGTGTTTTCTAGGGAGTTATGATTGACAGTTAAAACTTCGAAATGCTCAGTCCTACTAAGCAAGTCTTGTAACTTTCGAATCAAAACGCTGAAGGGGGTGGTTGCGGTAGTTTGTTTCTGAGCCTTCTCCGAAATCGCAACTCCCATGAAGGATTGCAAAAAGGCCGCTCGAGCGTTACGGATGGATGTGGCCTGGTGATTGCCGAGAACCTCCAGGAGGACATCTACGATGCCGGAGTTCAGCAGTTCGGAGCTGGTGATGCTCTCCAACGCGTCCCCGTCAAAGTATGATGCCAGCTTCTTGAACAAGGCATTGCCATCGCCGTTGTTGGAATAGCATGTGCGTACTTCAGTGGCCAGAGATTGAAGTTCCTTCAAAATCCTAAGGGACTCTTCTCGGACTGCTCCGCCATGGCTTTCTTCGTAGCTTTCCAGGAACTGTTGCGCATCTCGAATGATGAGATCGTTGATCGTGCTGTCCATTTTCTCGATACTCCGAGGGCCGGGGGCCAAGTCTTCATCAGAGTCCGACATCTCTTCGCCGTCTTCATCTTCACCATCGCCCTCATCGTCATCATAATCGTTGGCTTCATCCTCATCTTGATCCTCGTCTTCATTTTGGTGGCTTTGGTTCTCTGCCCGGTTGGGATGCGAGGGGTTTGCGTTGTTCACGGCATCGGCGGGATCGGACATGGCAGGAGGTTCGTTGCCAGAGAGAGTGCCCTCTGACAATTTGACGATCTCTGAGATGACTCCCTCACGGTGGAACTGATGTTGGTAAACATTCTCAAGGCGTTGGAACAACAACTCAGAGCAACGTAGAGCCAGGGACACAAGGGATGGATGATCTTTCTGAGAAAGAATAGACGCTAGGAAGGAGGCATATGGAACGGTTCGGAGAGCATCTTCAATCAAAGAAGGCTCCAAAATGTGCAACATCTTAAGCTGCGCAATGAGAACCTTCTGTCGGACATGCAAATTGACTGTACTAGAGTAGGCATCGGTCAAGGTGGGGAAAAGGATCATGGCAAATCGCTTGAGCTGAGTCTTGCAGTTGTCGAGCAAAGACCGTCTCTCCTCCACTGCATCTTTTGTCTTGGAAGATTTCAAGTTGATAGACATGCTAGTATCAAAGTAGGAGCTGAGCAGAGCGTCCGTCCGTGATGCCTCGCGACTGGGAACACCGGGTAGCAGTTCGCAGATAACATTGAGAGTCTCGAAGACTTGCTCACGGGGTCGGTGGATCAATGCTTGCATAACGAGCACACTGTCCATTTTGACAGCGGTGTTGTCCACGTCCTGTGGGGGGAGACGCCCGTCAAGATCTGATAAAGAGTATCAACCACATCCATCTTGAAAAGCTCATTTGATAGTCGAGGGCTGGTCTTTGAGGTGATGGCTAGAACACGAAGAAACTGTGTGTGGATGTGAGGACCGATAAGGTTAGTAGTTCCTGGTAGCAGCAGCCGAAGAACTGCTTTGAGCATGGCAGGTTCAATCAGTTCCTCCAGGTTCTCAGGGCGGTGTTTGAAGCTTTCTACGATCCGTGACACACAAAGACAGCCTTGCTCAACAACTTTGGGATCGTTGCTGGACAGAACACTGAGTAAGGTGGGCATGACATCGCGGACAACGGGGAAGGAGTCGTGAGGGAGATTGCGGCAGCAATTTGCGGCTGTTGTGACTGCTGTTCGCTGAGTGCTGGTAGGGAAGAAGTCGAGGTAGGTCAAGCAAGCAGTCAGTCCACCTTCCCGCACAATTGAGGCAGGGAAATCGACAGAGATCTTGGCCAGGGTCTATTTAACGTGTTAGTAGACGTTATCAGACGAATGAATAAGAGCAACTCACGCTCAAAGCCTGTTCAGCCAAATCAATAAATTGGATATCAAGAAGCTTTTGGCACAGAATCGGCACAGCGCCGCCATAAACAACGTTGGCCACGGAGCCTCGTAAGGCTTCCATGAGGTTAGCAAGGGAGCGACATGCAAGAAGCATGATCTCGGGGTTCTCCTCGCCGAATTGATTGGGTTGCATCAAGGTCACAAGCTCCTTTACGTACGGGTCGGGGGAGAATTGGCCGGTAAGGTTGTCCTCATTTGATACAAGCAAGAGATCCGAAAGCTCCTGAAGGGCGATAAGTTGGATAGATGGGTCATCTTTTGCCCGTAGGTTGACGAGAATATCGCGAAGTCGGGAAGACATGCCGGACATCATGCCAGTAAGGGCACGGAGGGTGCTTTGAAGACCCATCGGACCTCGCCCACCGAATAAACTGCTGGTGAAGGGGTCCATCTCGTCATCGTCAAAGGCGGACGGGTTGGTGCCATCATGGCTCTCTTCTGTTGGGGTATCTTCATGTTGTTCTTCTTCAGGGTCTTCCTCCTCAAGATCCTCCTCCGCATCTCGCATTATGACATCAGGGTTTGCCTTCGTCGTACGCTTCTTCTGACGCCGGGGCGGGGGAGACTGTGTCGTTGAAGGTCGATCTAGGATGAGAGTGACATCAGCATCTACCAGGTATGTATATCGAAAGGACTGATTGTGATCAACAAACTCACCGTTCCGACTTGTCTTTCTCCGGGCGGGTTGTGGGGAAGTAGCCGACTTGGATTCCTCTGGTCGGGACGACGGGCTAAGAATTCTTGTCAGCTCCATCAAACAGCAAGGGTAAGCATCACGTACCCTGGTTGTGACATAGTTGCACGGCGAGTGCGGCGGGGAGCAGCAACAGAGCTAGCAGACGGCGCTGTCGGTGGGGCAGCCGTACGTGGTCGCTTGGGCTTCCGTTGAGGTGACGGAGGCGATGGCTGGGCCGGACTGTCGGTCTGTCGGTCGTGGCGAGAGGAAGCCTTGCGTTTGCGGGATGAAGCCGAGCCAGCGGCGGGTTGGGTACCGGACTCAGCAGGGGGAGGAGGGTCTGTCGCGAGTCTCGCGGCTGAGCGAGTGATTCTGGATGACATGAGAAAGAGTTCACGGTGAAGATGTGAAATGAGGGGAGAAAAGCAGAAAGAGAGGTGTAGAGCGGTCAAAGCGATAAGGCAGATTGGGTAGTAAGGTGACAATGCTCGCAATGGTAGCAATAACCAAGGATGAGTTGATTGTCCCCGAACTGAAGCTGATGAAACATGCTCTCAGGGTCATCCACAAGGTTCTCCCTGAGAGTTGAAGGGAAAATTTGGGTGGGAAACTACCTCAGGGAAGAAGAGGCCGTGGAAGTGCCTGGGGAATTGGGATAATCCTCGAGAGGGTCCTGACGGTTGGAGGAGGGCCTTTGCCTGGCCATAAGTTATTGGGTCTGGGGAGCTCGATTGAGTGTTGGTCACATCAACCCGCCATCCGCCTTGCTCGGGAGAGCGTAAGAGAATGGGAGTTTTGTCGAGATCAAAAGGAAGCAAAGGAAATGGTGGAAAGCAAAAGGTGATGAAGAGAGAGAGAGAAGAGGAAGAGAGAAGGAAGTGGTGACGGACATAGGCGGAGTGCAACGATGATATAAGACGAGTCCACTTAGGGATTCCAATGTTTGACTATTGACTACTCTATATGCACTATTACAACGCACTGACTTTGTATCTGACCTGGGTTTTACATAGTTATAATAGTATCTAGTATATAGTATCTGTATAGGTTGAGCTTCAAGTCCGGCCTTCGATCCGGAGAGAAGATCACGGAGGCGCCCCGATCCCTCAATTGACTCACCGAGGAAGCCAACACTTAATAATCACTACATCCCATCTTGATGGCCAAAGAAGAGAAAAGGACTTCTCTTCCCCATATCTTCATATCCTCATATCCTCACATCCCCAATATTCTCCCCGGAGTATTCCTTGCCGCTTTCGGTTCGCCCCCCCCCCCCGCCATTGAGAGAATTCCAACTTCACTTTTCCTCTTCAACTACCCCGGACTTTGACCCTCTTTGACCCTCTCTATATTCTCTCCGCATTTTCCAACATGTCAACGGAAATGATCGGAGGGCAGAGCGACGACGTTCACCAGGCGCCCGCCCACTTGCCCCCCACCCCGATGGAGGAGTACACATTCCCAGATTTGCGCTTGAAGCGCAAGATGAGCGACCCAGAGAAGACCCCTCTCTTGCTGGTCGCATGTGGCTCCTTCTCGCCAATTACTTATCTCCATCTGCGCATGTTCGAAATGGCCGCCGATCACGTCAGATTCAGTTCTGATTTTGAACTTATCGGAGGATACCTGTCGCCTGTATCCGATGCCTACCGCAAGGCCGGTCTTGCCAGCGCAGAGCATCGGTAAGGGTATTCCCGCTCTATCTGGTCCGACTAGGCTAACTGTACTGCGCAGGGTGGCCATGTGCCAACTTGCTGTTGATCAAACCTCTGACTGGTTGATGGTGGATACGTGGGAGCCGATTCAGAAAGAGTACCAGCCGACCGCGGTGGTGTTGGACCACTTCGACCACGAGATCAATACTGTGCGTGAGGGTGTGGATGTTGGAAATGGAACCCGGAAGCCCGTCCGCATTGCTCTGCTTGCGGGCGCGGACCTGATCCATACCATGTCCACGCCTGGCGTGTGGAGTGAGAAGGATTTGGACCACATTCTGGGCAAATACGGAGTATGTAGCCTTGGATTATGTTTACTTTGGTCACAAATATGGAGCGCTAACATCATTCCAGTCCTTTATTGTCGAGCGCAGTGGCACAGACATCGACGAGGCTCTGGCCAGTCTGCAGCCCTGGAAGGACAATATCCACGTTATCCAGCAACTCATCCAGAACGATGTCAGCAGCACCAAGATCCGCCTCTTCCTCCGACGTGAGATGAGTGTCCGCTACCTCATCCCCGTCCCCGTCATTCACTATATTGAGCAGCACCATCTATATGAGGATGACGGAATGGAGAAGGGCAAGGAGCGGCAGGACGGACGATCGGGATGATGCGACCAGATTGCCTGGAAAGGCACACATAATGACCAGCGCCCGATACGATACCCCTGCCTTGATTTGCTTACTGGAGTTGGAGTTTCATTTTGCCCTTGACCTGAGGCTATCCCCGCACTCGGAATAAAACGGTTAACGGGCTGTACATACTATTTTTGGCTTATATCAGACTCAATAGACTAGATCTAAGAGAGTATTCCATATGGTTCCCAATATATGTATATACTAGTCCCTGTGCAATATATGTAGGTGTCATGGCTGTATATTTATAATCAAGATTCCCATCAATTTCCGATCTGTTCTCGATCTGTTCTCGATCTGGAGATGTAACCGGCCTCGGAAATACTGAAACAGGCAAGTCGCCTCCACATTCACGATCAGAGCATAGAATGACACCATCAGTAAGGGATCGGAGCTAATGAATACCAAGTACGGAATAATAAAGCAGTAAAAATGAAGTATATTAACGGAGTAAAGCGCAGTATAGCCCGATCCCTCACTATCCCCGGCGCGCATTATCCGTTATCGACTGATCTCTTCTCCCCACAATTAGCCGGGTTGTGGCCCTCAAGAGAAGACGCCGAGAAGAGCTACGGAATCCCAATTTCTCAATTTCTCCCTGTCCAACCCCTCGATACCTCACTATGCACTAGCAAACCCAATCCCACCCCGAATCCCGCCATGACCGAAGACCAAGAACACATCCACAGCCTCCAATGGCCACTCACCCCTCCCGATTTCTCCGACCCCCAAATAAAGGACGTCTCATCAGTCATAACAGCAATCCATGTGATCTCAACCGAGCGCGCAGCCCTCGCCCACCTAGAACACATCTACCAAACCGACGCGCGAGCCCAGCACGACCTCGCCCGCGCCGTCGAGCAGATTGCGCGCAGCGTGCGGGATGGCGGCAAATTGGTCGTCTGCGGCGTTGGCAAGAGTGGCAAGGTCGGACGGAAAATCGAGGCCACTATGAATAGTCTCGGTGTTTATAGTGCGTTCCTGCATCCGACTGAGGCGTTGCATGGGGATCTGGGATTGGTTCGGCCGGTATGTCTATCCAGAGCACAAGCACAAGCTAGAGCAGAGAGGCCAGTGCAAAAGTCCTGCATGTTGTGTCTGGTCTTCATGCTTGAGTTTTGGGCGGAAACTAGGCACCTTATACACCCATGAAGAATACGTTGACTAACTTCCACAGAATGATACTATTCTTTTAATTTCATTTTCGGGCCGTTCGCCTGAGTTGCTTTCGCTGCTTCCGCATATTCCTGCTTCCGTGCTTGTTATCGCTCTTACTTCTCATACACATCCGTCTGCATGTCCGTTGCTGGCGTTGCATGGGCCTTCGGGTATGGGAATTTTATTGCCTGCGCCTATTCATGAGGATGAGGATGCCTCGTTTGGTGTTAGTGCTCCTACTTCGTCCACGACTGTCGCCTTATCGCTGGGCGATGCGTTGGCTATTGCTACAGCGCGTAAGCTGCATACTGCACCTGGCAAGGGTCCTGCAGAGGTCTTTCGGGGGTTCCATCCTGGTGGTGCTATTGGGGCTGCGGTTGCGGCTGCGGGTACACCGTTGACGACTCCTTCAAGTGGTATATCGACGACGTTTGATTCGCCGGCATCGTCTGTGTCTCTTCCCTGGGAGGAGATTGGGAGTGCGCCTTTGATCCCTCCTTTTAATCTTCAATCACCGCCTGCGCAACGACGGATTTCTTCGGATATGTTGGTGCCGCTTGATCATATTCCTACTGCTTCGTCACCGTCGTCTTCACCTGGCGATGTGCGGTTACTTGATATCCTTCTCACGGCTTTTCAGCACCCTAATGCCAAATCATGGGTCTTCTTATCGCCTGATGAGATCATTCCTCCCAGACAGACTCGCTCTTTGCTCTCACCGGGTGGGAACATGGATATGCGTGTTTCTGATGTGATTGCCGAGGATCCTAATGCTTCATTTGCCGTACATCGTAACAAGTGGCTTCTGGTTCTGGACTCAACACCACTCGCAGACCTCAGGCACAAAGTATGTGCGTCCCGAAAGGGACTGCACCCGATTTCTGTCGTTGCTATAGTGAAGGATATGAAATATCCCGACAGTTGTATCGGAGTGATAGAGGCAGAGGATCTGCTGGAAGCATGATCCGCTGGAAAGCAACCCATTCTTCCTTTCTCTGGAAATACTTATTTGATTTTACATGCCACCTGCATCACGATGCGTCTGGTTGACGAAGTTACGCCCGCACATGTTGTTGTTGTTGTTGTGTTTTTTTTTTTTTTTTTGCATGTTTACATAGAATTCAGCTCTTGCACATTACATTCAAGGAAGCCTAGCCACGAGGCCTAGGCTCATTACACTCTATGCAAATCAATTCGAATAATATTTCTTGATAATACAAACAGCATGCGAAGCCTAAATATACAGTACACTTTCATCTGACAAGGCCATACTCAATCCCAATTCAAGCCTTAAGCCTTGACAATAGGCTTGATACCCTTATGAATAGCAGCAATACCACCAGTCAAATTCTCAAAGCCCTGGCCAGGAATCATAAACCCAGCCTTCTGAATCATACCCCTAAATTCCTCCTGGCTAGGGAACCGCTCAATACTCTCAACAAGATACTGATAAGAATCCCGATCCCCAGCAACAACCTGCCCAATAAGCGGAATGGCACTGAAATTCCACCGCTTATAAATCCCATCGAGGACAGGGTTATCAACCTTGGAGAACTCCATGCATGCAAAAACACCACCTGGCTTAAGAACCCGGAACGCCTCATTCAGCGCTGCCTGCTTATCCGTGAAATTACGAATTCCAAAAACAACAGTGTAAAGGTCCACCGAGGCGTCGGGGATATGCGGCATGTGCTCGGCGTTGGCCTCGACAAAGTCCAACCTGTTCGTGTTGTAGTAGGGTGTGTCCAGCGACCGTTTCCGGCCTTCGGCTAGCATGGCCGCGTTGATGTCGCTGATTGTTACGCGTGTTTCCATGTCGTGATTGATGTTGCTGGCGTGGTCGAGCATTCGGAACGCGATGTCGCCTGTGCCGCCGGCTATGTCGAGGATGTTCCAGCCGCGTTGGTCGGCTGTCATGGCTGGCAGGCAGGAGCCTGGGTTTAGGGAGCGCACAAAGTGGTCTTTCCAGAGGCGGTGGATTCCTAGGGACATGAGGTCGTTCATGCGGTCGTAAGAGGCGGCGACGGAGCTGAAGACTGCGCCAACTGTGGGGAGATTGGGTGGTTAGTACTGGGTCAATTGGGGTTGTAGGAGGTTCGGAAGCTGGGTTCTGGGCTTACCTCGTGTCTCCTTCTCTGATTCGGGGACATTCGTGAAGCCGAAGTGTGTCATGCGTTCATCTTCGGGCTTGCTCTGGGCTCGGGTGGTGCAGGAGAAACAGCGATATGGGGTAGGTGGCTGGAAAGCGCGACGCTTTGCGCTGTAGTGCAAGGCACGCCATGCTGGACGGGATGACATGGTGGGTGGTGTGTGTAGCTAAGTTGGAGAAGCTGTGATGGGCAACTTTTCCCAGCAGAATCCGCCGAGCCCGAGTGCGTGTCCCGAAGCACGGGCACTATCTGGCCAATCACATTGCTCAATTTCCGACTTGTCCAGTAGATCTTTTGTTTCTCTTCTTTTGCTTCATTTGACTTGAGTTGGACTTGTCGGATTTACGGACTGGAGTTCAATGGACGTAGGCTATCTCCGAGGGCTTTGGGAGTGTATGAATAGTTGGTCATTCCACCGAAGGTTCCATATTCTACACTCAACCAGAGCTACCAAACAAACTCCTTTCGATAAAAACCGAGAAAATGACCTCCAAGCAGCTATCTCACTGTTGCACTATTGGCTCTCTTCATGATGGCAAGGCAAACGGCGGAATCAAATATATTGGAAATAGTAAGTCATCTAAACGATTGTATATAAATGGTCCGGCTCCTAATTCAGTCCAGTCTCGACCTATTTCGCCTACCCAGAAACCAAATCCACGAGCAAAGCAGTTCTGATCCTAACAGAATTTATGGGCAGCTAATTGCCGACCAATTCGCTTCCAAGGGATACTTCGTCGTAATGCCAGATCTCTTTAACGGCGATGTAGTCCCAATCAACAGACCAGAGGGCTTCAACATCATGGACTGGGTGAAGAACCACCTACCCCTGCAGACCGAGCCGATAATCGACACCGTCCTCAAAGAAATGTGTGATAATCTCGCTTGTGAGAGAATCGGTGGTGTGGGCTATTGTTTTGGCGGCAAGTATATCTGCCGGTACCTGAAACCTGGCAAGATTGATGCTGGGTTTACGGCCCATCCGACTATGGTTGAGACGGAGGAGTTGCAAGGATTGAGGGCCCATTGAGTATTGCTGCTGGTGGTATGCCGAACAACTAGCCTATATGAAATGGATGGTCTAACAATGTTTATTTGCAGTGCGGGACGTTGCTTTTACGACTGCTAAGCTCTATCATAGTGAGGGGATTCTGGACAAGCTGGATATCCCTTATCAGATCAATCTGTTCTCGGATGTGGAGCATGGCTTTGCTGTTCGATGTGATTTGTCTAACCCGAGGCAGAAGTTCGCTAAGGAGCAGGTGTTTGCTCAGGCTGTTGCTTGGTTTGTGGTTTGATGAGTATCTTGTTGTGTGAGTTCTGATATATGAAACAGAGGTCCAAAAGAGAGGAACACATTTTAGAACTGCGTGGTGGCAGGTCGTTAGGGGAGGAGTATAAAATTATCTACTTTCCAGCGTCCTTTTACTGCGATAGAAATTTAAACAAGAAAGTTAGAATCATATAAACATGAGATAGTTTTAAGATACAGTAAGATCACCACATCTTCTCCCAAACTCTCTTTACCCAATGCATCTGAGCCAGCTCAGCCTTCCTCCTCTCCTCCCAACCACCCTCTTCCCAAATCTTGCACTCCTCATCAACCTCGGCCTTACCAGAGTACAAATCAGCATTAATAGGACTAACAAACGAAGTCCTATGGAAAAGCTTCCAGAAAACAAACATAACCACCCAAAATGCAAGACCAAAGTAAGAAGTAATAAAGCCCTGCACGCTAAACGGCTTGAAGACGGAGAATCCGTTAAAGAGAGCAGTCAAGCAACCAATGATAATAGCCAGGATAGCTCCGTACGGCTGGAACGGCGAAGCCCAGGGGACGAAAGACTTGCGGTCAATCCCCTGTGCTTTCAGGGCTCGGTACCAAGCAATGAAGACACAGAGCATACCCGTGTAGGTAAGCACGAAGGCGATAGTTGTCAGGTCGACGAACCAGTAGAAGACCTCGACAGAGGAGCTACCTGCTACCAGGAACGTGATGCAAGAAAGAACCGAGACGGTGATGACGCAGTTGATAGGGATACCTGATTTGGTACACTTCAAGAGGAATTTCGGGGCCTGGCCATCGCGGGCGAGGGAGTAGAGTGTTCGACTTGAGCTGTAGAGGTAGGCGTTTCCACAAGACCAACCAGATAAGAGAATGAGTAGGTTGATCAGATCTGGTAGACCGCTGATTCCTAGGTTATCAATTCCAATAACCCAAGGTGAGGCAGCGGATCCAGAGGCACCATCATCAATAGCCGACATAAGACGTGGGTCACGGGGATTGCAGATGATTCCGACGGCCAGCACGCCGACAACGTAGAAGCCGACGATACGCCAGAAAGTCATCTTCACCACACGTGGGATGGTCACGCGCGGGTTTTGGATTTCGCCTGCTGCTAGGGCTGGGAGATCTGGTCCGGCAACGGAAAAGGCGGCGTAAACCATGACGGAAAAGAAGCCCAGGAAGCGGCCTGTGCTGCCGTCTGTATAGTATTCGAACATGACGCCGTCGGTCCAGTTGCGGAAGCCGTAGACGTCGTGCTTGGGGTTTCCGCCGACCATTGTGATGAAGGTGAGGAGGACGAGGCCAAAAAGCAGGAGGATCTTCGTTGAAGCCATGATGAACTCGCTTTCTCCGTACCATTTTACCGCGACGAGATTGAGGACTGTACACACGACTAGGGCCATTGCTACCCAGACTGCTGGGTTCACGCCCGTGTTCCAGTATTGCATTACTGTTGCCACTGAGGAATATTCTGTACAAACTAGCATTACGCCGCCGTAGAAGTATACCCAGCCCCTGTGGTTGTTAGTACAAAAATCGGAGTATAGTCAACGCCGGTGAGCATAGACTTACATAGCAAATCCAAATGCAGGATCGATAAACCGTGCAGCAAGTTCGAATATAGATCCACGGATGGGGAGATAGGCAGCCATCTCTCCAACACACAAGTTAACAGGTAGAATGAACAGACATCCCCAGACAAGATATCCCAGGAATAGAGACAATGGTCCTGCATCCCGCAGGTAAGAGCCAATACCAACAAACAGCCCAGTACCAATAGAGCCACCAATAGCCATCAACTGCACATGTCTCGAAGCGAGACCGCGCTGCGTCTGACGAAAGGGCAAGACATCGCCAGCACTAGTGTCCGCCTTAAGGTCGGGATCGGATCCAGAGATCTCGGCAGATGCTTTCTTCTCCATGGTCTCCATGATTGAATGTCAAGCTGGAAGTAGCCCCAAATAGGAGTTTAGAAGCGGGGGACATGGTCATTTATATGTGCACTGACACTGTGTTTGGGGTCACATAGAATAGAATCTATGGGTGGGGAGAGTGCCAAGCATTGATGGACGAGGCATCTTGATACCGAATGAAACAGCCAAGAGGACGGGCCGGGCGTGCAGTTGGAGTCAAGCTTGAATGATAAGAGGCTTGATTAAGACAAGACTGGGATTCCTAATGGGGGAAGAGATGGCGATGCTAAAGATTTGCCAAGTGATAAGCTTATCTGGGGCTTGGTCATACGAGAAACAGCTTTGATAAGAGGCCCTTGGTGTTGACTATGCAGATACTGGGTAGGGGCTAACTTGATATGTGGGGTCTACTTGCTCTACATATGATATGCATCATGTCGGTCGACTAATACCCTATATCAAACTGTAAACCCCCGGGGTAACTTGCCCTTTGTCTTAATCTCGAATCACTACCTCAACCTTGATCTCATATCCCCAATGCTTTCTATGTAGTTACTCACTTATCATCTCAGTCCTATCAGGTTGTTGTTTTCGCCTCCCATACAGATCGGCGATGGCAAATACGAAGCCAAAGCGAAACTCAACATCCATACCCCGCATTTTGGCGACCAAAAAAGCCGAAGGGGTATAGGCGCTAGCAATGTCAGGCTTGAGTCTGATCCTAGCGCATTGAGCACTCCCGGTCTACCGGTCTACCGGTCTAATGCGGGGGTTGCAATAGATCACATAAGAGAGGAGAAAGTAGAGACCGAGGTAGAAGAGCTAAGAATAGCCCCTATCAAGATCAGGTTTGTCAAGACCAGCGCCTGTCCCAAGGGTAATATGAGCTTAGCAGCAAGCACAAGTTGAGGTGAAGGAGCAGAGCTAATGTAATTGTGATCGCGCTTTTGATTCAATAATAGTTGCTTGTGGATCTACTCCAAAGACTAAGCCTCGTGTCGGATATCATGCCCCTCTATGTGGGACTTATAGACAAGCAAATCTATCTTAGCGTTGCAAGCAAGTCAGATATACGGAATAAGTTACAAGTGAGTCTGAATAAATCAGTTCTCGAGAATGACTATATCGACAAACGACTAACCAAATCTACAGCCCGATTCAACATCAACACACAATCCCCCCAACCCCCTGATATACTACTGTAAACAAATGATTAAATACATTGCTTTTAATCTTATTCTAATCGCGAAATTTGGAATCATAAAACCTAAAAAAAAATAAAAAATAAAAGACTAGTACCTCCAACTCCCTACAAAACAATCAGCCAGCAACCGATCCAAACCCATCGAAAGACAAACCCCACCCCCCAATCATTCAAACGCCAGAGGCAAAAAACCCTCCGGATTACCCCCACCATCCAACGGCCACGGCCAATCCGACAACAGCTCCGGTGGGATCTGGAACTGCATCATCTGATCACCCATAGCATTGGGCGGTGCGCCTGGTGCCGGGCCTGGCGGTCCACTAGGGGGAATGTATGGTACGGATGTCATGGCGATATGGGGTTTCACGTCGACGGGGACTTCATTAGGGTTCGGGGCATGGTGGCCTGTTTGGTGATTAAATGGTCGCGAGGTCATGTAGCCGTCGATGCGGTCGACTTGGGACCGGAGACGTTCGCTGGCGCCGGCTGCGCGTTGGAGACCTGTTTCTAGACGGCCTAGGAGGTCGGCCATTTCGAGACTTGGGAGTTGTGGTTAGATTAGGTGGTTGGATTTAGGATTGAGGGTGGCTTACAGCAATGTGCGGACTCGGCGGTAGGATGCTTCTGATAGACTTCCTTCCATGACCGAGCCGAGGATGTATCCTATTCCACCGAGATGGTGAAGCTGATCCATGTTAGTAATATGCTTCCAATGGGAATGATATCTGCACATACCAGAGGCGAGCTGATAGCCTTGAGGTACTCCACAGGAACCTTGCTGAAAACACTAAGCAGCTCTCCAGCGACGTTGCACTTGCGATCAACGCCAAGTTCTTCCGCAGAGAGAAGCACCATGCGGAGAAGCTGTAAAGTTGCCGTGATATTGGCAGACTGGAACCCGAATAGATCTTTGGCCATGTCGCCAGTAGTAGGAGGAGTTTCCTTAAACTGTGATGGCAGTGCAGCGTACATGGAATAGACCCGGTCCATCACTGCTTCTTCTGACATCGATGCTGGGCTGAATAATGACCACACCTGTGCAGTCCCGTTTGCGGAAGAGAAGCGACGCCGGTTGCCATCCACTACATGTTCAAGGATCCGATAAAGATCCGTAGTGAAGTTCCAGCCGCGAAGCCATGCTAGGGGCTGCCGTGAGACTACCCTCACTTCTCCCGGGCTGAGCACGCTCGACGCTGGAGACACGGGCGGCATGCCGTATCCGTGTACTGTGATGAACTCGTCGTCAATTTCACTTGGATATCGTACCAGAGAGTGAGCTTCACGATATCTAATCACGCCGCCCCACACGATGCTAGAATAGATATCCAGAGTGTAGATGGACCAGAACTTTGGGTCATTGGTTAGCAATTGCGACATTTGGAAGGTAAAATGTACATACTAGTCTCCGTCGCTCCTCAGTTTCAATAGGAGTCAAATGCTTCGGCCATAGCTTCTCGTCGTGAAGTCCCTCCATGCTGGTCAAAGTATGATACATGCCGGAGAACTTTTGCATGTTCTTTATCTGGCCATTTTGAATACTGGCAATGGCAAGAATAGCACATGCGCGCATATAATTTATGCCCTTGGCTGAGGCAAGGTCTCGTGGGATGGAGTCTTTGGCCGCTGCATAAAAGGCTTCTGATGGCGGCTCAGCCAGCTCATCGCGGTGCCACCTGTTCGTGAACAGCGCCCCATCTCGTGCGCGGCCAGACACCAAAGCACAGACTGCCATGGTCGAGGCAAATAATCCCGGGTCTCGAAGATGCTCTTGATTATGTACTCTTTCAATAAAAGATTGCTTGTGGAAGAGCGGGAAACTGAAAACGGTAAGTCACACGATCAGATAAAAAGGGTGATTGATAAGGATCTTACATAGGATAAACGATCTCGAAATAAACTTGCACAAGATTTCGGATCTGGCGATCACTAGCAATAGCAAAAGCATTCCAAGAGTTGCGCAAAGCGCCGTCATCATCGTACCCTTCCGCTGCTACCCCGCCGACGTTGAACGTCGACCAGGGATCACCAGTCAAGGACGGGCGATGCGCAGACTCAGGGTAGTACGAGCTTCTCGAACCAGAGGAGCCCGACGTCCTCCCTGTTGCCGGCGCAGTAGCCACAGGGATGGCATGGTCAGAGCCAGGGGTTCTCACCAACGGCGTCTCGCGCATAGGAGCCCTCGTGCCAGCCTTGACGCCCCGACGCTTTGCGGGGCGATCGAAGGTGCACGGGACATCAAAATCGGCGCAATTCTGACACCTGCCTAACGGGTCTTCACTTCTGCCGCACTTGATGCTGCGCCTATTGCAGAAGTCGCCTGAAATGGGGTCAGCTCAGAGCTTTTTGCAGTCTGGGGCATTTTGCTGCCAAGTGCGAGTGGAGCGGGTGGAATGAATTGAACGCGGGGAGCACTTACAGGCTTTCGAAACGCGTTGGAGCTTCCGTGGTTTTTGCGACATTCAATCCATTAATTCATTCCAGGAGTGAGCTGTTGGGGGTGGCAACGGCAGCCCACAAGAAATCGCGGGCCCCGGAGCTTGGAACACGGGGTTCGGGGTTCGCAACGGTTCTCAAGAATTCCTGGGGTAAGACTGCGGAGGCAGAATGGGAAAAAGGCACCAAAATGAAGGGAAAAGAAGCTTAAGCAGTGGACCTTTCCGAACTCATCGATGATCAAGCAATTGAACGGTGTCTGAAGGATAAAAGTCAATGTCGACTTTGCCAATGATGCTGAGTCAGCACCGTGTCATTGACTTCGGGATCAGACTTGGCGATTAGAGGGAAAAGTGTTCAATTTGATGAGATTGACATGTTTGATAATGATAGTAATAAGTGATAATCTGAATAATAAGTTCTATCCCAATAGCTGGGGGGAGGGGTCTATAAAACATTATGTGCGGGTAACTAGATTTACATGATCCTATACATGTGTTCATGTGTGGCGTCAGCATAGAGCTGAACATGATTATAGCGCTGGTTTTGATGCAAATATGCATTAGACGGTTGCAGTTTTGCCGGTGACTGGGCGTTCGGCATCGATTTCGGCAGGTGTCGAAGTAAGCTCGGGCTTGCCAATCTCAAGGGCTTCGTCGCTCTTGGTAACTCCATGCTCAGCCAGAACATCACCGTGGAGTTTATAAGCCTGTTCCATCTTCCAGTAGAAGGGACTAGTGGTGGAGAACAAGGCATCGATGGATTCGAGGGATCGGTTGCGGGTTTCGGGGTAGACTAAGAATAATCTTGTTAGATGATGTAACATAGTTCCGAGGCAATGTTTCAACTTACACAGATAGACAATGGGAATCCAGATTAGGTTCAGACCGGCAAACAAGAAATATGTACGGCTCTGAGAGGTGATCAGTATTGTTCATTAGGTGGCCCTTCAATGCTTAGAACTCACAGTCATGACGTTGAACATGATCGGGTTAACCAAAGTGGTCATACCCACACCGATGGCCCACCCAGTGATTCCGAATCCATTTCCTTGAGCTCGCAGATCACTCGGGAAGATCTCGGTGGGGACTAAGAAAGCAACTGTACCCCAGGTTGCGGCGTATCTATACATCATGTCAGTAAGCTTTGGACAGACGCGAGGGGTAAACCTTACCCCAGATTGAACAAAAAGAGCATAGTGACCGCGCCCGGCGCATATTGAGCTGCCTTTTCGGGATTGTGCAGAGATCCCTCGTAAACAGCTCCAGCCTATAGAGGTCAGAAAAAAGTACATCTTAACCGTAGGGTTAACCTACAATCAGGTTGACTGCGAACAAAACAGCAGCTCCGCCCATCAAACACACTCGTCGGCCCAGGCGATCAATGATCTGAGCACTGATAATGGTACCGATGATTCCGATCGTGTTGATACCTCCGGCCAATCCGTTTTGCTTGATGTCACTGTATCCAGCTTGAGCCAGAAGTGTGGGGGAATACGCAGTCACGGCCTGATGTCATTGTGAGCCACTTAATATAACAGGCGCAGTCCACCTTGCAGACTCACAGTGATACCAGTCCAAGAGGCCATAATCTGCAGCCAAACACATAGCCATGCACGACGGCCTAGGTTCAAGCCTGGCTTTCCACTCTTTCCAACTAGAATTTTGACAAACTCAACTGGAGAGCTGGGCTTACTGTCCTGGGCGGTTGTGATAATCTCGAGGTATTCGCGATCGATCTCCTCCTGAGGGAATCGGCCTCCACGAATCCTATTCAGCAGATCGCGCGCTTCTTCCTTCCGTCCCACTGACGCTAGATAGCGGGGACTATCCGGCAGCATCTTGATGCCCGCTGCCAGGATGAGAGCCGGGAAACATTGGAATGCGAGCAAGAACCGCCATCGTACGTCCGAGTAACCGTTGTTCACAAAAGCGAGGCCGAAGGAGATCCAATATGCGACGGAAATACCGAGATCTGACAAAAGTCCCAATTAGCATTCCCCACTTCAGATGGATCAGATCGCATGAACTCACAATTGGCAATGAACACATAACCCAAAAAGCCACCACGGTGATTCGCCGAAGAGGTCTCGGACACCAACACAGGGGTGATGCCGGTAAGAGCTGTGCGACAAGTCAGAAAAGAGGTCACTCTCGTGCATCCCCGGATATCTTTATCCTGAAGACTAACGCACACTAGCAAGGATGCTCACCACCAGTGCCGATTCCTGTAACCACTCGCGCACAGATCATGAAGTCCGAATTTTGAGCAGCCGCCTGCAACGCGCCACCCACCAAGGCGAACAGTGAGCCAGCTAGTAGGCCGTTGATCCGGCCAACTCGATCTGCAAGCCATCCGCCAGCAAAGCAACCGAAGATCGCACCCAGGTAGTACACGCTGACAATGCCTCCCTGGTGAGTGGTATCGGTGACTGTACCATCAGCCTTGCCAATTCCGACCTCAGTCACATATGTTGGTGAGCTGTTCACGCCGCCCATCACACCCTGGTCATAGCCCTCGAAAAAAATGGAAATCAGCGAAAAGGTTTGAATGGCCACATTCAGCTGACGCGGCGAAAGCCGCTTCCACAGGGTTGTGTAGCCCATAGCCGAAATGTAATTGTGTCCAGGAATCGATCCCAATGAGGTAAACGGTCGAGCACGGGGTTTAGGCTGACGAAGCCGTATGGGTCCGGCAATGGGTGAGCTGGGGCGATCGAGATGGAGCTCGAGTTTGACGCGGGGAGTTTCAAGCCACACTGGGTCTCAAGCGTGTAGCCATTTAGCATTCAGGATTTTGGCAGAATAGGCATTTAAGCGATCATCCCTTCTGGCGGACTATCGCGATCTAGAGGAATGGCGAAATTACATTTTTGGTCTCCACTGGACGGGCCGGAGCTGTTAAATATTCCCTGTTTTCTCCTACTTTGCTTTTTTTTCTTTCTCTTCTACACTGCACAAGATGGCTTCAAATGGAATTCACCGATCTGCCAACCAGGCGTTGGACATTACTGTTCTGGGGTTGAACAGTGGAACCTCGATGGTGAGTTGTATTCATTCACAGCTGTAAATATCTTGTACTTACAGTAACAGGATGGCATTGACTGCGCTCTTTGTCGCTTCTGTCAGGAAACTCCCGAGTCTCCCATGCACTTTGAATTGCTCAAGGTAAGTAACCCCGAGCTGTATCTCCATAGTACAGGAACCTGACCAATAGTTAGTATGGAGAAATCCCATTGGAGCCTGTGATCAAGAAGCGAGTCATGAACATGATTCTGCACAACAAGACGTCTCCGTCTGAATTGTCGGAAGTGAATGTCATTCTGGGCGAGACCTTTGCTTCCGCCGTGCATCAGTTCTGCGCCGATTACAAGGTCGACATCAACACCATCGATGTCCTAGGCTCCCACGGCCAGACCATCTGGCTTCTCTCTATGCCCGAGGCCGGTGAGACGCGTAGTGCTCTGACAATGGCAGAGGGCACCTTCCTTGCCTCGCGCACAGGTATCACCTCGGTTACAGACTTCCGGGTCAGTGATCAAGCCGCCGGTCGCCAGGGAGCGCCCCTTATCGCATTCTTCGATGCACTAGTGCTGCACCACCCCACCAAGCTGCGTGCGTGCCAGAACATCGGCGGAATTGCCAATGTCTGCTTTGTCCTGCCGGACACCCACGGCGGTGTGGACGCCTGCTATGATTTCGACACCGGTCCTGGAAACGTCTTCATCGACGCCGTTGTCCGCCACTATACCAATGGAACGCGCGAGTACGACCAGGATGGTGAGATGGGTGCCCGCGGTACCGTCGACCAGGAACTTGTCGATGATTTCCTGACTCACCCCTACTTCGCCCTTGAACCCCCTAAGACGACCGGCCGTGAAGTTTTCCGCGACACTCTCGCCCACGATCTAATTGTGAAGGCCGAAGCCAAGGGCCTCAAGCCTGACGACGTCGTCGCGACGATCACCCGCGTCACCGCCCAGGCCATTGTCGACCACTACCGCCGCTACGCCCCCAAGGACCTTGAAATCGCCGAGATCTTCATGTGCGGCGGCGGCGCGTATAACCCCAACATTGCCGCCTTCATCCAGGAGAACTATCCTAACACTCGCATTCTCATGCTCGACGAGGCCGGTATCCCTGGTGGCGCCAAGGAGGCCATCACATTCGCTTGGCAGGGTATGGAGGCCGTGGTGGGTCGCTCTATTCCTGTCCCCACCCGTGTCGAGACCCGCCAGGAGTATGTTCTTGGAAAAGTGTCGCCTGGCAAGAACTACCGTAATGTCTTGCGTCAGGGTATGCTGTTCGGCGCTGGTCGTGACCACCTCTCGCCTGTCAAGGAGATGGTCAACTATGTCGATGGCAAGGTTTTCGATAACAAGTGGTAATTGTGGACTTGACTAGGTCCTTTTGCATAACGGTATTGGGATGCATTCAGTTTGGGGGTTTTGGGCGCAATACTCTGCATATATGTATATGAAATAACGATTGCAATGTTTTTCGTGGCCGTCTTACCATACTGGGTTCAGCTGTAGATCAAGTCACAAAAAGTAATGGCATTTCGCCTGGCAAGGGGTGACAAGGCAAATAGTAGAAATAGTAGAAACACGAGATCATGATCCGGCAGGTATGATGTCTATATATGTCCACCCAGTCCCATCCATTCCCCACTACGATATCCTCGACCCGTTGCTCTATGCGTGCTTGATCCCGGTATACAGTACCACACCTTGATTGGCCCTGTTTTTACATCGGAGCGACTAAAATTACCAGCATCGGTCACATCCTGGTCATAGGGCTGTTCCTGGGTCTGGATGCGATAGGATATGATGGACCAAGCTATGTAATCTGATCCGGCAGTAAATGCCTTTTTTTGAGACATGTCATTCGTTGCGTTAGCTTTCTTAGGAGCTTACCAGATTACATTTTCTATAACGAGGACTTATTCTCCGATTGCTTTCAATATGTGTCTGAAGTAAAGCTCCTTTTATTGTCTTTCAATATGTCATCGGTTCACCTGGTCGTTGGCGCTGGCAGTGAGATCGCGGTCATTGTATCACAATCAAGTTTCAAAATTTCCCAATTACTGCATTCTGGAAACTTTGACGTTTTCAATACAAACAAATAACTGATGTGTCAGATGCAGATATCAGACAAAATCAGCGCCGAGAAAAGTCCAGACTACATACTTTGTTCGGCATTAGCTCGGACCGAACTATTACCGGCATGATATCGCTTACCAAATGCGTCAGTGACTCTAAATGTCATCTATTCTGTCGCTCCTTGGCGAGACACGAGCCGCCCTGCGTCTATCAATCCTCTGGAATGCGTCATTTTCTGGTGTCCCGAACTCCCGGTATGGCGCGGTCTATCTCGGAGATCAGTCGGCCTACAAGTATATACGGAAGCTCTTTGTCACAGCTACGCAAGATATAAAGAGTGCGTCACTTCCAGTTCTGTAGTTCCAACATTCATGTACAATCCAATCTTTTTTACTTCATTGACCCTTCACACATCTCAACATGTCTTCGACGATACCTGAACCACACTCAGAAGCTGCTGAGCCTCTACCTCAACCCGAGACTGAAACACTAGAAACCCTTCGCAGCCGGGGCATCACTGAAAGCCCTCATGCATTAGAGCCCAATTATCCAGCTATTGGCCATAATACAGACCCTGTCTTTCCTGAGGAATATGTCATCGAAACAAGCACCGGCCTCGTCCCCCAGAGGACCCTCGAGCAAATCCGATCGCATGGATCCGTCTCATCGACTCAGGTTGCAACACCAGCCCACGAAAGAGACACGGATCTTGAAAAAGGAGGAAATGGCCCCACGGAATTTGTAACATTCACGATCAACGACCCCGAACACCCCTACAACTGGTCTCGCGCCTACCGATGGTACATCACCATGGTAGCCTCAACCCTGGTCGTCTGCGTCGCCTTCGGCTCCTCAATCGTCACTGGCGGCCTGGGTCTAATCGAAGACCAATACAACGTCTCTCTCGAAGTAGCAATCCTAACTTGCTCAATCATGGTCTGCGGTTTCGCAGTCGGCCCACTCCTCTGGTCCCCCCTCTCAGAGATCATAGGCCGAAGACCCGTCTACATCATCTCCCTCGGTCTCTACGTCATCTTCAACATCCCCTGTGCCCTCTCCCCGAATATCGGTGGTCTCCTTGTGTGCAGGTTCCTCTGCGGCGTATTCTCCAGCTCAGGACTCTCCCTAGCAGGAGGCACAATCGCCGACATCTGGAGCATCGAAGAGCGCGGCATGGCAATTGCCTACTTCGCCGCAGCCCCATACTGCGGACCCGTCCTCGGGCCAATCGTAACAGGCTGGATAAACGTCGGCAGCGGCCGTCTAGACCTTTTCTACTGGGTGAACCTAGCATTCGCAGGCGCAGTCATGGTCCTCGTCGGCCTCGTGCCAGAGACATATGCCCCGATAATTCTCAAACGTCGCGCCGCAAAGCTTCGCAAGGAAACCGGAAACCCGAATATCATCACGGAGCAAGAAAAGACGAAACTCACTTTTGGTGATATCGCTCGCACAAGCCTCATCCGCCCCATCACAATGATTATGACCGAACCCGTCCTCGATCTGATGTGCATGTACATCGTCCTCATCTACGCAATGCTATACGCCTTCTTTTTCGCATACCCAGTCATCTTCGGCAAACTATACAACTACAACGACGGCCAGATCGGTCTCATGTTCATTCCGATCCTGATCGGTGCCGCGTTCGCACTGGTCATCACACCGCTCATCGAGAAGAATTTCAAGAAGATTTGTAGTCTTCGCTCGCCAACACCCGAAGACCGGCTCATCGCTGCATTGATCGGTGCCCCATTTATTCCAATTGCATTGTTCTTGCTCGGCGCTACTTCCTACAAGCATATTATTTGGGTTGGGCCTGCTTCTTCAGGTATTGCGTTTGGCTTTGGCATGGTGCTTTGCTATTATGCCGTCAATAATTATATTATTGATTCGTACCAGAAGTATGCGGCTTCTGCCTTGGCGGCCAAGGTTTTCTTGCGCTCTGGTGGCGGTGCGGCTTTCCCGTTGTTTACTACTCAGATGTATGACCGTCTAGGCTTGCAGTGGGCTTCTTGGCTGCTTGCTTTTATCGGGGTTGCTATGGTTTTTATTCCATATGTCTTTTACGTGTTTGGTGCTCGCTTGCGGGCGAAGCTCACGAGGGATTAAAGCATTACTAGTTTACTGCGTTTCTCGTCTTCTTTAGAGTGGAATGTGCTTAATAGGATGACATGGGAGCTTTTGGCAGTGGGCCAGTTGGAGGTTCTTCGAGTGGAAAAAAGTCGATATTACCAGATAGACTAGACTAGAATATTTTAATGATGAATCTAATGACTTCCATTTTGGAGCAACCCAAACTTTACGTATATAGCGTAGAACATGCTGCATGTTGACAAGACACTGTTGTTTCTCTAGTGATCAAAGTACAACATGGGTCATAAGTCCTTTGGCTCGCTTCATTGTTGAGTTATCCGAAGCACTCGAAAATGAGCAAAAAGAGGCAAAAACAGAGAGGCCAAGTTAAGGCATAGATGGTGTATGAAATGGCACTGTAAACAAGTTGATTACCCTAGTTATAGCGAGGAGAAATGTAAGGACATATAGTGTATGAGCTTTTCAGGACGTGGTTTGATCCCACATGCTCCGCACAGTAACACCATCCACCCACTTCCCACCAGTCTCATCCTTCTGCACAACAAACTTGAAAGTCTTCTTCTCGCCAGGAATCAGGGTAAATGAGTTGTCTTCAAAGTATCCCACCACACCAGCGGGGTAATCAATCCAAGTGTACAGCGAGACTGCACTCTTCGCCTCAACGGTGAACACACCGGACTTGGCATCATGCAATAGACTGAGCTTTGGATCTTTGAGCTGGAGATCCTTAGGATAGACAGGTGTAATCTGATTCCGGTGGGTAAACGTAGTCAAAGCCTCACTCTCAGAATTAGGAAGATGACTCCGAGCAAGGAGGTCAATAACCAAAACAGCATCCTGCACATTTGGCAAAGACAGCTTCGATACATTAGTCCAATAGATGTTCGTAGTATTCAGCGCACCAACAGAGAACTCCTTGCTCTTCGGCGTCCCGGCGTTCCCAGATATCGGCCGCCCAGCCAAATCAACCCAAGTAAGATTCACCGTTCCACGAACGTCCTCCCAGAGATCAGAAGTAACATAGACATCCAAATCCCCAGTCGAAGAATTCCAGAACGGAGAAACGATAACTGGCTTGAAGACATCACGCGCAACATAGTGAAGCACCTTCCAGCGCCCATCATACTCAATCCCAGCCCACGTCGGCGCTTGCCAGATATCCTCTAGCTGCCAATACAAAGAACCAAGCTGCCGCTCAGGCATTCCACTGCCACGCCGGTAGAATTGGATCTCGGATTTGTACATGTCGGCCTGGAAATGCTGTGTCGCATGACACCAAGCACTGAAGTTCGCGACGGCGTCGTGTTTGTTGGGTGTTGGGTAGTATCGCTGCACAGCCAGTGTCATTTCGCCCATTCCCATGGATGTATTCTTGTAGTTATGGGTATCAGGTCCATTGGCGGGATAGTGGTGGTTCCGGAGCATGATGGTGCTGCTGTTGAAATGGAGGTCTTCGTCGTCGACGGCTTGCTGCCAGGTTTGTAGACTTGGCATGCTGTGGTAGCCAAATTCATTGGCAAATCGTCCGACTGGGTAGCCTTCGACGTCGAAGGCTACGCTGCTGTCGTAGTTGTAGTAGTCTGTGTCTCCGTAGTAATATCCTGCTGCGTCTGTGCCGTTGTCGTAGCGCTCGACCATGGGGATTTTGGCGGAGAGGTCGACCTCTAGGAACCCGTTGTTTGTGCTACTGGGCATGTACGAGATTGAGCGCGAGTTCTCGTAGACCAGGGGAAGGATCAAGGTAATAAAAAGGTGCTCGTAGTCGCCTACGTAGTATGCGTATCGCTCTGGTGCCTTTTCCTCTGCCTCTGGTAATTCCAAGCTTTCGATCTCGTTTCCACCAGCCCATAGTGCAAGCGAGGGATGATGGTTGACGCGTCGAACATTGTAGACAACTTCAGCTGCAACGTTGTCCAAGAACGGTTGATCTGTCGGGTACAAAGCATCGCTGAATTGGAATTCACTCCACAGCAGGACGCCACGCTCATCAGCTAGATCGTACATGAAGTCTGGGAGGTAAGCACCAGAAGACCAGACCCGGAGCATATTCTGATTTCCGGCGACAACGGCATCAAATAGTCGCTGCATCTTGGCCTCTGTGACTCGGGGCCAGAAAGCGTCTGGCGGAATCAGATTGGATCCTTTGGCGTAGAATTCACGGCCGTTGGCCTCGAAATGCCAATTGGCGCCTGGGGCAATACCCTGAGCTAACTGCTCTTCGGTGATGTTCGATCGGTTGAGGAAGATGGTGCGGAAGCCAGTGCGCTTAGTGACACTCACCAAGTCTTGGTTCTTATCCTGAATTGTAACTGTGATATTGTACAGGTTCTGCTTGCCCAGACCTGCGGGCCACCAGAGGTTGGCTGCGTCTGCGTCGACCACGGTGGTACCCGTGATAGTTTGCTCGGTCATGAAAATGTTGTCAAGTGATCCAGACTTCAGAACTTTGCCCGACTCGAGTTCTTTGATTTCAATGGCCATGGACGGTTTGCTGGGGAGAGAGCCAAGATAGTCGATACTTGCATTCACAACCCATGGCTGACTCTGATCCGGGGCAATATGATTGACCTGGTTCTTTCGGTAGATGTCAAGATCGGTGTTGAGGACATACGCGCCCTCGTCGCGCTCGAACTGTACGAGGTACACATTTTGCCATGGTCCAACTGGCGAGAAGGCTGGACCCCAATCCCAACCAAAGTCGGATTGCTCTTTGCGGATGAACCAGCGGTTGGGGAATTCAAATGTTCCTTGGACTCCGGCAGGCCATTCTGAATATAAGTTAGAACGTGGCCTTCAGGTGTCCCTGCGAGGACTCACCTGGAGCATCGGGTTGGGCAGCAATATCGTTGGCAATCTTGATGGCACTTCCAAAGTTCAGTGATACAGTTGGCGAGCCTTTGCACCTGCTCAATGCATCAGAGATGTCGAAAGTGTATGGGCGGAACTGGTTGTCAGTGGTTCCAATGAACTGTCCGCAGAATTCGATGGTTGTGAAAGTGTCCAGTCCATTAAACACAAGCCAAGACGACTTGGACTTATTTGACCTTTAAATTGTTAGCGATAGCGATAGTAGTAAGAGCGTAGTGAGTGTTACATACAAGCCTTGAATTGGTTTGCTCGTGTATGTCCAGTTATTGTTTCCAACCCAACGCAAGTCAAAATCATTCAGACCGTGGTAACTTTGAAGTAAACCATGTTAGTTTGAGACAACATAAGTGACCAAGATTAACGAACGGATCATCTGTGACTTTTATCAAAACCGAATCCCACGATTTGATTCCAAGTAAGCATACCAATAGCACCAGCAGCAAACAGATCTAGATGCGCCTGCGAAGGAACACGACCGGGGACACTGATATTCAGCGCCTTGCTACTAACCGTCCACCCATCACCGCTCAGGTCCAGAACACTTTGTCCCAAAGCAGTTGGGAGACACGGAAGCGCAGCCAGCACGAGCTGCTTCCAGAGATGCATAGCGGCAGAAAGCGAAAGTAAAGTACAGAAGCAAAGTACCGAAGCGCCCTGTCAGTGATCAGGGGAAAGCAGGCCATTTATCACTTGGTCACCAAGTTAATCAACGGAAAAACATCGCACTTGAAAGTACACTTGACCCACCAAGTACATTTTCCCGCCACTCCGGTTAAAAGAAATGCGTGGTCTGAGGGCTGGTCGGCAGCATATGTAGGGTTTTGATTGCAGCTGCATCTCTCGAGCGGGGAAAAGCAACGGTAGCAATGGCAAGTAGCGAGTAACCGCGGGATCAAGGCCTAAATGTCCAAGAAAGGCTTGGGCAGCGGGAGGATGCGATGATCTGCAGTGGAGTTAATACGGAGAGGGGGTCGTGGAGGAGCTATACGGGTTGGGCTGATGCTTGTTTCATTGGATCATTGGATCTCGGCAATAGGTACGCAGTACAAAACAGTGTTAGGTGTATGTGTGTAGTAGTATTCATCCTTACTTAGAAAATGATGTACAAGAGTACGAATGTCTTGAAATTCATCCCTTGGTTCCAAGTACTCAACGGTAAAGCGTCGACAACATAACCTCGTGAATTGGTCTAGTTAAACTGCAGCCCATGCTGTGACATCTAGTATACATATCTGTCTCTATTGACATCCGAAATCGGTCCTTTACTCCGAAGTCAGGTTCGTGCGCATCATCGACACGTCTTCTGCCGAAAATCCGAGTCGAGTGGTCAGATACCCCTCCACGCCGTTCTCATACTGACTCTTGAATGAGTTCAAGAATGCTTCCATTGCAGAAGCACGAACACCACATAATTCTAGCATGCCCAGAGCCTCGGGGCTCAATTGGCTGATATCTACTTGGTCAGCATCCATGTTCAGGGCAAAGGCCTCCATGAGATTCTCGCGGGCGCTTTCCAACCCGACTCGGGTGAGAATATAATCGTTGATGATTTCTTCATTAGGCCGATCGATTAAGAGCAAAATGAGAGATGAGAGGACTCCGGTGCGATCTTTACCGGCTGTATAGAAGAGGTGCGGTTAGCATATGTCTCCTCCACCCGAGGGACAAGCGGACACAAATACTAACCCGAACAATGGAAGATAAATGGATCATGGGGGTTATCTCGAATGTGCTTGAAGACCTCGGTGAATCCAGGAACCGCAGCCTCGAGGATACCAGAGTACATCTTCACAAACCCGCTCGTGCCCTTGTCTTCACCGGCAAAGTCGCGCAGGTTCAAAGTAGCCGGGCGCGCTCCATATGGCATCCAGACCGTATCCACTCCAGGAAGAGAAGGGGGCGGGGCCTTTTGTCGCTCGCCCTCGTTTCGCAGGTCGAAGATGGTGGTGATTCCGAGTTCGCTGGCAATTATGGACTTTCCCGAGTCCATGATGTCTGAGAGATTACCGGATCGGTAGACAAAGCCCGGGCGCAACTTGTTATCGTCATGGCTTAGGTCGCGGAAGTTTTGGACACCTGGTATGGCGATGAATGGCGGTAGGGATGTGATCTTCTTCACCATGGGCTCTGGGATGGGAGTGCTGATCTCGGTATTTAATACCTTCTGGACGTGATCGGTGTCTAGCATTGTGTTGGATGTAAATGTATTGCAAAAAGATATGGACTTCAAAACGAAGATATAATGGCATTGACGTGAAGCATGCGGCTATGTCATAGCGTCCAGCAAGGAAATAAGTAGTGGGGAATTGCCGTCATAGTATGATGACGAACATTCCCTCTACCCTCAGGTACGATCTTTTCATTGGGGTCCCTGAACGCCACTTACAAATCCAGGGTCTTTGATCCTTTCAGCGTTGCTCCCCCTGGATGTCGAGTCAGATGCCAGCCAACACCGAGATATAGATCCGCCATCGCGAATGAGGATACCCCCAATCCAGCCTTTATCTTCCCGTCAAGATCTGCTATCTTATTTCCAATACGACTTGCTCCTGCTAGGCTCCTATCTATGACAGGCCTACCTATTTCGGGTAAATGCAGAATTTGATGACGGAACGGGGCCATGCCCAGCCCTACCATCAAGATGGGTGAATCAAACAATGTGATCCCTGCATGTCACAGAACGAATGAACACGCCGGTTGTTGAATTGTAGATGTGATGAAAAAGATTTTCGGCCAAGAGAGAGAATGCGATCCTCTAATTCCATCAAAACGCTTAACAAAGAAGTCAGATAAAGTTAGCCTTTCCTCGGGTTCACTTTAGTGGTCCATGATTGTGTCTCTTCAACACTGCGTGCCGAGCTCAAAACTCCCCCAAACCACATGACTCGGTTGGCGTCGGCATTGGCGTCACCCCCGCGGCCAACCGAGTCTCTCCGCATCTGCCCCGGACATTCAAGACGCAACAAGACGCAACTACATCCCACATGTCCCCCCTTTCATACAGAAAGACTGCAAGCATGTTAATACCACGGCAATCAATGATGTCTATGAAGCTCCTGGCCCGACGTGGGCTCGTTCGCAGCCAGATTGCAGCGACAACATACGGCTCCCCCGCACGGAGATGGAGTAGCTCTATTTCGCAGCGGCCTGGGTCGGACAGGTGAGGGGGATTTCAAAGTCTGGTGTTTCGTTATTGGGACGAGCTAACTGGAATGTGATGCAGTGTTCGCTTTCCCGGTGCCGTCAATAGCAGGTTTACCACCGATATGACCTTCCTCAAAGCCTCGGATTTGCCCGCTATCCCTACCTACCGAGTGTTGGATTCGGATGGCGAATTGGTTGATAAGACGAGACCAGCTCCTGATGTTACTGATGAGGAGGTGTTGACCTGGTACAAAAATATGTTGTCTGGTCAGTACGGTGTCCAGCCATCGAGGAATCAAGGGATTGACTGTATCTAGTTAGCGTCATGGATGTGGTCATGTTCGAGGCACAGCGGCAGGGTCGACTGAGTTTCTACATGGTGAGTTGGAAGGCCCCAGAAAGAGCATGTGAGGTGTCTAACCAATCTATGCAGGTTTCCGCTGGCGAAGAAGGCATTACCGTGGGATCTGCCGCCGCCCTTACACCGGACGATGTGGTGTTTGCCCAATACCGTGAAGCTGGAGTATTCCAGCAACGAGGATTTACCTTAAAGAATTTCATGAGTCAACTTTTCGCCAATTGCAATGATACTGGCCGAGGCCGAAACATGCCCGTTCACTATGGACAAAACTACCCTCGCATGGTTCGTACCTTTGATTTGATACAAGAACAGCTCTAGGCTAACTTACTCCAATAGCACACTATCTCCTCACCTCTAGCAACCCAAATTCCCCAAGCAGCAGGCGCAGCCTACGCGCTAAAATTGCAAGATATGCAAAACCCAACGAAAGACCCACGTATCGTGGCCTGCTACTTTGGCGAAGGCGCTGCCAGCGAAGGCGATTTCCACGCCGCCCTCAACATCGCCGCAACGAGATCCTGCCCGGTAGTATTCCTATGCCGAAACAACGGCTACGCAATCTCAACCCCAACACTGGAACAATACCGCGGCGACGGGATTGCCAGCCGAGGCGTAGGCTACGGAATCGACACGATCCGCGTAGACGGAAACGACGTCTTCGCCGTACACGAAGCAATGAAAGAAGCACGACGTCTAGCCCTCAGCGATGGCGGACGCCCTGTGCTCATCGAAGCGATGAGTTACCGTGTCTCACATCACAGTACCTCAGATGATAGCTTTGCATACCGTGCGCGGGTCGAAGTTGAGGATTGGAAACGTCGTGATAATCCTATTATTCGGCTGCGGAAGTGGCTTGAGAATCAGGGGCTTTGGAATGAGGATATGGAGAAGGAAACCAGGGATGAGATGCGCAAGGCTGTGCTTAAAGAGTTTGGGGAGGCGGAGCGGGAGAAGAAGCCACCTCTTCGGGAGGCATTTAGGGATGTTTATGAGGAGATTACCGAGGAACAGCGGGAGCAGATGTCTGAGCTGAAGAGGATCCTCGAGACGTATCCTGATGAGTATGATCTGCGGCCTTATCAAGATGGGGCTAAGGGCTTGGAGTGAGAATAAAGGTATTTTGGTTACGGCTGCATCTATATGTTCTACCATGGCGGCTACGTCTACACAACGTCCTAGAAATCATTTGACTAGAACATTTTACTTCTTCACATTGGAGTACACTAGTAACCTATGGTACATGGTACAATGCGGCTGTTGTTCGAACTAGAAATTATATTTTGTTTGATACCAGAAGGCAGTAAAAGAAGAGAGCGGAAAAAAAAAAGTGATTCAAACCCCTTGAGACTAGCGTAGACGCACCACCTCTCCCGTAAAAATTCCATCCCGTGGAAACATCGTATTAACACCAAGAGCAACCTTTGAAACCGAAGTAATAGACATATCAGTCATATAGCTATCATCAAAAGTGACATAAAGAGCACCAAGACCCATACTACTAGCCAAGAAAGCAACATCAGTAAGACTAGCATCTCCAGGAGACTTTTGAATCATAATCGCATCCTTATGGTAGTATTTGATATCAGAGAGGTGATTAGACGGTGCAGCGGAAACCCATTTTTCCCAGGTATTCTCATACTCAACGATCAAGTCAGCAGCGGCAAACCATTCGGGGGCACTGGCCACGATTTTAGAGCCTGGGTTGAAGACGACGATGATGAGGTTGTTGCTCTTGGCAGTCTTTGAGATGTGCTGGTAATAATCGAGCTTTGACGCGTCTGATCCGTCTGATCCCTCATCGAAGAAGATCCCGTCAACGGCAATGTTCTTGCCCTTGTAGGAGGCCCAGTTGGAGTAGACGCCGACTTCACGCTGCACATCTGCAATGGCTCGATTACCGTACACTGTCGAGATGTAGCCTAGGAGCTTGGCGTTGCCGTAGCTGTTTAGCTTTGCGATGGCTGTGGTCAGGACTTCTTGGGGGAATGCCGAGGGCCCTGGTCCGCTTTGCGGATTGACGATCAGATAGAATACCGTCGATGGATGGGCTGCTAGTGCGTCGTAGACTGGTTGCCAGCTATTTGTTCCGGGCCATGTGTAGAGAGGTACTAGGACGGCCACAGATTGCACGGCCGACACTAGGGTGAAGACCGTGACGATGATGGAAAATATCCCCTGCATTATTGTGCGGTATCGGGGGTTTTGTATGCTTGTAGAGGATCGCTCAAATGATTCAGTGCGGTGGTTTATCTTGCAGTTGAATAGTAAATATCACGATGATAACGAATGTTATCGGCAGGGGAATAGACCGGTTTATAGAGGCGAGATCCGATAAGTATGAGCCTGACCAGGGTCCACTGACGGGCAATACGAATCAAGAGTTTAAAAGCCGACAAAATCAAGAACGGGCTCTTGATTTCGATTGGATCCAGGGCCAAGTAAAGACTCGAAAAGTCAGGAAGCCACTCAATTCAGTGAGACAAACAATGTCCTTGAGAGGTACCAAGATAGTTGTTTCATGCGGCCTAAAGCACGTACTATGAGTTATTGCGAGGGCCATAGCAAAGACGAGACGAAGAATGAGCCAATGCCAAATTCCGCGAGCAGGAAGCCGAGTCCTTATGAAAATTCTGGCCATATTTGAAATTGGCAGGAATGTGAGTACGAGGGGAATTCCAAGCGCCGAAGACGGACCGCTCGATGATTGATCGAGGGCGGCGGCTCATGAGACGCATCTCATACCCTGTCACTCTGCTTTGTAGTTCTTCCCACGATGAAGTTGTGAGTAAATCGCCCGGCAATTTAACTGGTTTGGGGTGGATGTGCCTGATCATTGTTCCGAGTGGTCGCCCGACATGCAGCTGACGCCACGAGGAACGGGTTCTGGCTGGATCCCTTGATTCTTGTTTCAGATCTGGTGCTGGGCAGATATCTTAGCGGAATATCGTAGCTCTCGCTCGATACTGACCCCCTGAGGTTAGTTCTTCGCTATTACCTGTGAGCCTTGGATAGAAGGAAACCCCGTACCTGATTGGGAATAGCTTATGAGACAAACCTCCGAATCATTAACTAACTACGGTCAAGTCGCAGAAGACGAAGTTAGTCGGCGTATTCTGAAACAGAAGTTCTTGATTGACCTGCCAAGCATAGTATTCAGGATACGTCCAGTAGCTGCATGTCATCACCGAATACTGCACATTCATCTCTGGTGATTTGGGTAATGAAAGGCCAAAGCTAGAATGAAGTAGGAAATTTTATGCGAGGTTAGGAACAAGGCGTAAGCTACTGAGATGTCATCCGTCTTTTCATTCTTCGGTCCAATACTGACTCCGATTCCAAAGTCTCGTCTCCATCTTCGCCATGGTATTTCCGTTTCGGAGGCGTATGTTATACCAGCAAACATGAGATGGTCCGTCTTGTCAAGATAGCCAGATGCGGATCGCGCACTGACACATACGCCGACCCCCGAGGCACGACGCTGATATTGAGCTTGATGATGCCTCCTGTCCAATGTTCTGATAATGAATTAAAAAGAAATGTCATCTCTGGTAGCAATGACTTCACTGTATCAGATCATTAGTTACGCTGTAATAAGGCTTGGGTATGTTGGCACTTGCAAATTCACCGTCTGTTGCTGCCATTAGCTTAATCGTCTTTCTGTTTTCTACGTGCCATGTACGATCTCTCTAGTGTTACTAACTAATGTTGAATCTAGACTGGACGTACTTGGAAGATAGCCTATAGGGGTCGAGGGTTATATATAGTGCTCCTGATAAGTATTGAATCTGGTATATACAGACCCCTAGAACCGTTGTAGGAATTAATTGGCCTTCCTTTAACCTCTCTTTCTTTACCTCTTTTTTGCTCATTTAATGACTGGTAGCTTAGAATATAGTCATTTCAAAATAGGTTCTATACCGTTTACAAAAGCAATGCTCCAAGGCGGTAGAAGAGGTGGCATTTTGAAATAGAGGTGAAATGACTTTTGAGCTGATGGCGCGATTAGACTGTCATATCCGGGGCTGGATCAACTGCTAGTCAAGTTGACTCACAATCTCTCGCTGCTGTTCCTTAATTCTCCTTCGTGATTGGACTACTCGTGTTTGCCCTCATGGTGCGAAAGGGCAAAAAATGAGATAGCAAAAGTCATTTCAAACACGATCTCCCTCACCACTGGCTCCTTGCATCGCGGCAATACGCGACAGCCTCCATTTCAATTGTAACAACGCGAATGAAGGCAGCGGCTGACTCTCTGGGTCGAATGTGGTGACCTTGAAGAGGAAACCAGAGCGAATCACTTGTTCAGTCTCCACATGACGGAGGCGAATACCGTCGTGTGGACCCTCGACCCACTCTTGGACTTGGTTGAGGTCTAGTCGCTGGAAAATGGGAACTTTCTCAGCTCGTTTGTGATTTGTGATAGGTAACCAGTGAAAGGCGATCTCCATCTCGGTGTTCTCGTTGTTGATCGAAACAGGACGGAAAGCACAGGTTGCAAAGTGCCAGAACCGTTGTACGAGCACAGACAGCGTGAGATAGTTGGATACCTGCTCTGTGATGCAATTGTCTTGCTCGGGGTTAAGGGCGATAAGCTGCTCTCTGTCAAAGAATACTTGAAGCAAGCGCCACGAGTTATCTGAGATACTCGGAAAGATGTAAGCGGATTGAAGGGTCGGTCGGCCCATCTTGGTCACGACGCATTGGTATTTATCCCGTTGGAGGCTCTGACAGATCATACGATTAGCACCATATCTTGTTGTTATCCTTGATTAGCATACAGCAGCCTGGCAGTACTCGCTCTCTGGTGTCATCGCGTCTTCGAAGAGGCTTGGTGACTCGGAACGGGACCTCTCAGATGGGGATACTGGCACTGTGTTTCGTAGGAAAATTATTGAGATTTCCTCGAGTATAGCGCTCGGCGTGCTCACAAATGTCAGGCAGGTCGCACATATTGGTACCGGTCAACGCCCAGTAGCGTCCATCGCGGTCCTCGTCAGAGCATGGGGCCGCGAGGTTTCTAAGCTGCCGAATGTCACTGAACCAAAGAAAGAAGAAGGCTGAGCGAGAGAGATGACTTAAACCCGGGTGGTCATCGACAATTTGCCGAATAAGTGTCTGGCGCTCAACATCGGCGAATTCAGAATAGATATGCTGATCATCAGTAAGGGAAGACATTGTGAATCGATTCGTCGAGAATGGGGGTTGAGGGACAAAGCCGAAGGAGGAAGGAGGAAGCAGGAAGGAGGAAGGAGGAAGTAGGAAGGAGATGGTTCAGATCGAAAAGTGAGTTCCCGAGTTGCCATGGCTTAGCAATCTACCCTGGTCTTTGAATCGGAGTTTAGCCTCAGGCGATATACGATCACTTGAAGACGAATATAGACGAGCTATGCTATACGATTGATGTTTTACTACACTCAGGGCGTTCTTGAAAATTCAGAATGAACTTGAGGGACAAGAACCGCCGGTGCCTGTTTGGGCACTCAACGTATAAAGTAAACACCCAAACGTACACCTCTTTGTTGAGCCGAGCACGAAGCTCGGCGAGGTGAGCGGCTTGGTCGTCTTTGGCTTTCTGGGCCGCCTGTGCTGCATGGTCGTCTATATTCTTTGAAACAAACAGCAATAACGTACATGTGCCTTTGACGTGTCGGGCTCCATTGTCTCACAGCGTTTGAAGTACGAGTTGATAAAAGATATGTTGAAAGATGTAGAAGAAAGGTGTGTGGGTGTGGTGTGGGTGAAAGAAGAGCGAAACTTCCCTGAAATCATCATAAACTATGGCTGAACATGAGAGCTGGGCATAGCACCAATCGATTCATGCCACGGTTGTACGTTTTGGGGCCCTCTCATTCAAGGACCCGCGATATCGACCGAATCTGGGAGTACCAAAGGTCTTGGATAATTTTTGAAACTACGTTGGATAGAAGTGGAGGGATCAAAAATGCACTCATACAATATTCATACATTCATGCTAATCATACAAGTTTAATCAATATCACCGCAGTCACCAATGTCCAGCGTATCATACATCCCCATGTGTCAATTCACCATTCCATCCTACTCCATAAAACTACAATTGAAAAGGCAAACGGTAGACCTCCAGTGCGAGATACAACACAGCGACTGCTTACAGCTCGGACGCAGCGGCGAATGTCAATGCCTGAAGCTGGAGTTTGCGGTTACGGCGAAGCAGAGCTGCAAACTTCTTGTCCAGCGAGTCCAGTTCCTTGCGAGTCAACTCCAGGTCCTTCTGAGAACGGCCAGAGAGATCCCTCAGCTCTTCATTGGTGAGCCCGGCAACATCGTCCAAGGTAGGGTTGGCACCGAGCATGCCCTGGTTATTGAGCATGTGTTGAGCAGTGATAGCCGCGAAAGAGCGCACAGCTGCGGGGGTAGTGTTGAGTAGCTCAGCCGAGTTGGCAACGGCCCAGTCGTGGTTGCGGGTGCTGTCGGCTTCCATAGCAGAGAGCACGTTGGGGGGAATCACAGAGTCGGGCACGCCGAGAGAAGAGGCTGGTGATGTGGCCCCAAGACGGGTGGGCATGTCCTCAACCCAGCAGATGTTGAACTTCTCTGGGTTGGCGAAGAGTGCTTCCAGACCGCCACTGGGGTTACTGGAATCATCTCCAATCATGAAAGGATCAGAGACGACAGCCATATTCTTCTCCAGCTCAAGGTACCGATCCTCTTCCTCTGGTTCAAGGTGGCGAAGCACACAGCCACGAGGTGTGATGAGGCATCGGCTCTTTAGGCGCTCATCACCAAGTCGAACGGGTTCTCCACGAAGTAGAGCTTTGCGGTGATCCTCGTTCAGTTCAGTGGGACATTGGAGGATGTCATAGTCGTCTGCGTGACATTTCATATCGGTACGCTGGCTGAGATTCGTAGGGTTGAAAAGCGAGCTCTTGTAGAGGTCCAGCTCGCCAGACTTGTGCATTTCGGCAAGTAACTCGTGAAGGGGCTTGGTCCGTTCCACAAAGAGATCCTTGATTGACTTTCCACTGGCCTCAGAATCCTTGACTAATTGCTCGACTGTATTGTTGGTACGCCAGGGCTCCACAGGGGGTTCCTTGGGACGAGGTGGCTCTTCAACAGGAGGGGGAGGAGGGGGAGGAGGAGGCGGAGGAGGGGACGGTTCCTTGACAGGCTTCTCCTTGGCCTTCACTTTCTTTGGAACTTCTACCTTCGGCTCCGGCTTGACTGGAGAGCTGATTCCCGCCTTGGCAGGGCTCATTATCTCGGCGCCACTGGCAGCAGCACTGTCGGTTGTATTCACAGTGACTTTGGGTTCCTTCTTGGTCTTGCGCTTGCGCCCCCATGATAGGAGCTTGGACAGGCTCTTCGGGTGTAGGAGCGGCTTCAACCTTCTTGGCTTCTGCTTCCTTGGCCTTTTGCTTTCTCTCCTTCTTGGCTTGACTCTTCGTCATGGATCGAACCGGGGCAGAGCCAATGCGGGATGACGCAGGAGGTGAATTCGCACGAGAAGCAGAGGTGGAGGGATAGTAATCGGCTTCCCAGCTGTGATCAGCGGGAGTATCAGGTCGGCTGTTGGACGAAAGGCTCTGGCGCCTAGAACGTGACTTGCTTCCTCCGATGACAGAGGTAGTCACAGAGGGCGAATCAAGGACGGGAGAAGGCGTTTCAGTCTTTGTCGTTTCCACCACACGCAGAATACGTGGCTGACGTGGAGCAGGTGAGTCGGACATCCGGGACGTGATAGTCTGGGGTGTGTGAGGCCGCGAACCGATTGCAGAGACAGAACCGGGAGCAGACACTTGCTCAGACTTGGTAGTAGCAGCTAATGGTGTGCTAAAACCAAGCGGGCTGCCTTTCGTGGCTGCAGAACTTGGCTCCGAATGGTTTGGGGCTTTGATGGCCGAATCTTTCGCATCCGCGGCAGCAGCCAGATCAATCTTGCGCTGGGCACGAGCCTTGTTTGCAGGCTTTTGCACTGGCGAGCCAAATGAAATCTGAGAGGCGTCCTTCACGCGGTTGGATGTCACCGGGCCTCCCACAGTGAGCTCCGGGCTCAACGGCCGGGACCGGTTTTCATCACGGGGTTGATTCGGTGTACCCAGTCTTGAGATACTAGTACCTAAGCCAGGCGGCAGCATTGGAGCAGGCGAAGACGGCTTCGAGGAACTAGGTTGATCCTGGAAAGCAGAAGTAGAGGGATGAGCGTGGGGCAGAGGCAATCCGGGTGGTAGGGTCGGAGTTCCAGCCCTAGCGGCTGACTCGTTGGGCAACTGAGACTTCAGAAAGCCAAAACTGTCAACGGGTCGACGATCCTTGGATTGGTCTCCAAGCGGAGGGAAATCCTCATTGACTAGAAAGACCAGCGACATCAGCGTTTGTTCAAAGATGGGACAGGGAGACAGAGATGGGCAGATGATGCGGAAGCGACAAGCAAACAAAACGAATCCCAGGAAGAAAGCGTGACGACTAAGCAGCAAGACTAATAAAGATACAAACGGGACACATCAAATAATTACATGATAGGCTGCGACTCCCGAGGAAAAGAACGTTGCAGGGGAGGTCGTCTATGTAAACGGCGGCTGTGTGGAAACTGATTTCGAATAAGACCCTGTTTCGGCTTGTGGTATCAGGGTAGGGACATCTTAACGTACATTAATCCATGTAAATACGGTCCACGGTCATCAAGACGCAATAGATAGTATCATGAAATCCGGATGCAAAGAACAAGAAAGGGAAAACACAGCCGCCGAATACAAAAGGAGACAAGACATGCCGTATGTCCATTAAATGCAAAGACACCTTGGAATAAGAAAAGAGCCGGAAATAACATGCAGTAAAAGAGACAGCCAGGGAAAGGAAACAATCAAAGAGCCCATAGTACGCCAGAGGCACGCCCGGCCATCGCAGAAATCAGAGCAGCCAGATTGATCGCAAAGAGAAAAACATCAAGGTGCAAGTCCGGCTCTTCGGCAAAGAAGAAAAGAAAGGGAAATGATATCATGTCATAAAAATAAAACATCCCATCAAGGGAACAAGGTCATGACTGGAAGAGCAAGTGGGGAAATGCAGGGATTGCAGGAATGAGAGAAGACAGGTTAGGGAATGACGATGGGGGTTCACCAGCGACTGATGCCACCGCCATACACCATCGAGGGGTTGTACCCACCTTGACCTTGACTCCCGTATAACGCTTGCCCGGCTGTAGCATTCGCACCGACCTGATGCATTCTCGCTTGCAAAATGCTCGGGTCCGCAAGATCTACTACACCACCTCCACCGGAGGAAGTGTTAGCGTGTCTGTGCTTCTTTCCCTTTTTCTTCTGCTTCTGTGGGCCACCAGATTCAGGCATGCCTGGCTGGGACCCATAGAACGAGCCGAGAAGGCCATTGGTGGGAGTCATAGGGGGTGGGGTATTGTGCTGTTGAAGGAAAGGAATCATGAACTCACGCTTAGCCGCCTCCTGGCCCTGTAAACCACCAACATTTGTACTAGTTCTTCCGCGCAGTAACTCGCGCATCAACTCCGGGGTGGCATCTTGCTTGCCGACATTGGACCCGAGGCCTGAAGTGAAGCCGTGACCTTGAGCAAACATTCCACCGCCGCTGATGGGAGGGGTACCAGCCGTCTTCAACCCAGGGGGAGGACCCTGGACACCGCTCGCATAAAAACCGCCCGCAAGGCTGTGCTGAGGACTCGGGGTCGACAGTGGGTTAGGGCTCGCGGATTGCATCTGGCTCAACATGCGAGCATTAGGAATGTTCTTCGAGCCGGCTTCATTGAAGGAGAATCGGGAAGACTGTCGGTTCTGTGCTGCCTGCAGCGCGTTGAATTGGGCCATCTGATTTTGCAAAAGCCCCTGGCGGACTTGAGCAGCTTGGTCGAGAGCAGCGGAGCTCAGGGGGTCAGCCAAGCCAGCTTGTTGATTGCCAGCAGACTTGAGCAACATCAGTTGCTGTTGCTGGAGAGGTGTCAGGCTTCGTCCTGCAAGGTTCAAGCCTTGGAATTGATGGCTGCTCGCAGAAACAGGAGATCCGACTGTCGAGTTGTCTGCGGTTCCCTGCTGCGAAGGTGGTTGAATAGCACCATGTGACTCTCTGGTCTGGCGGCCACGGGGAGGGTTGGCATCCTCGGGTTCACCACCAAGCTGAAGGCTGCCAGCTTCGCGGCTGTCCTCCTCGGCGGCAACAGATTGAAGTAGCTCCTGCTCACGGTTAAGACGTTCTTGTTCGACCTTCTCACGCATAGCTCTGCGCTTGACACCACCATACGGATCGATGAAAGACGGATAGTTCTCAATTAACTTGACCTCTTCGGGGGGCAATTCGGCTGTAGAGAATGAAAATCTGAAATGTGGAGATGTGATATCTTTCAACAGATTATCGAATGGCGTGGGTTGTGTTGGAGGCTTCGAAGTTGCACGTGGGCGCGGCTCCGAGGCAGGAGATTGGGGCTCAGCTGGGGTAGTAGGTTGCTGAGGTTCTTGGGATATCGGGGATGGCTTTTCGGGTCGCTTTGGGTCTTCAACTGGGGTTGCAACGTGGACGTTTGCAGGCCGCGGGCTGTTGGATGCCTGACTGCCCGTAAGACTAGTCCTCCTGGTCCGGTGAATGGCAATATCCTTATTGGCCCAGCTGGCGGAGGATGGTAGCGCAGGACCATCTGGAATGCCCGATCGACTACTGACGGAATCATCCTTGCTTGGCTGCCTGCGCATCGGATGAGAGATGGGTTGAGCGGACCTCACATGTGCGGGGACGCTTGAGGGGGTTGGCGGGAGATTTTGGCGTTGAGTAGAGATGGTGTTCATCGAGGAAAGATCCTGGCGACTGTAGCTATCACTGTCCTCCCCAGTCTCGTGCAAGAAAGTGCAGTTTCGATTGTTGCACTGCTCGTTTCGAAGGAAGGAGGAACAGTATTTGGTCGTGCCATATTGCGCTCTAAGCACTCGATCGCCATTTCCGGAGCCATCCACGGCGTTAATGCATGTCGCAGCATCGGTTTTGCGAGAGAAGGTTACATAGACACCAATTCCCTGGTTGGGGTTGCCACCGGGCTTCGCCTTGCTGACCACGATCTTTTCGATTTCGCCATATTGACCGAAGTATTCGCGGCCACGAAGCGTTTGCAGAAGTTGATTTTCGTCTCGAATCGTGGGGTTGAGGCCGATAACGTAGACCAAATTCTTTTGGACAACACGGACGCCGGCTAAATTTTTGCGACTCGAAGCCTCGATTTCGCGTTTCTCGGCTTCCTTCTTCTTTGCCGCAGCTGCCTTGCGATGCTTTAATGCCAAATCTGCTTTGAACCTAAGAAGGAGAAAATCTGGTTAGTTGGGTGTGGCGGGGCGGTGTCGTTGGGCACGAAAAGACTCACTCTTCGGCGTCGGGAATCTTGTACTGAATAGTACTTTCATCATATCCGCGTCGACAGTTGGGGCATCGACCCTCTTCACTGTGGGTCTTAATGTTGTTGTAGCAGAATTGGCAGATCTAATGTCGGTCACATGTTAGGGCTGCGTGATTAAAATGAGTGAAGAGACAGTGATCCTGTGCCTCCAACACATTTAAAAACCGTGATCGTTTTCGAAAGACATACCTGGTATCCACAAGGGCATGGCTTAAAGTTCTTATCTGAAAGATCGAACTCTTCAATGCACAGGGGGCTGTGACTTGATCAGCACTCGAATCGCGCGTTGTGAACAAGGCTCGACACATACCAGAATTCATCATCGTCATCGATGACCGAGTCGATCAGTGAATGGCTCGACATTATCGCGGGGGGTGTATGATAACTGGGGAGGGACACGAGATGTCGAACGCCGAACGGATGGGAAACGAGGGAAAATACGCCCCGAAACCAAAACAAGAGAAACGGCGATTGGAGGAAGCGGAGGGGCGATAGTAAGAGAGGACAGAGAAAAACGAGCAGAATGATTGATATGTAGAGGATGAACGGGAAGAAGAAAGGAAGGAAATTGAAGCGCGGCTTCATTTTGCTGGCATTACCCGATCGCGTTTAGCGTGGTTAGATCAGCCTTCACGTGACCGAAGGAGTCGACCACTCTAGTTTCTCGCAATCCGACTTACGTCCCCTCCTCCCGTTGCATTTGCCATTGCTCGCTCTACACAATGGCCTCCGCACGCTCCCTGATGCGCCTGGGTTCTGGACGCTCTGTGGCACCTGCCACGAGGTCCATGGCCGCCCGCACCTTTTCCTCAACCTCCCTGCAGTATGCTCCTAAGGCTTCGACACAACCGGGACCGGAACCTGAGAACATGCGCCAGGCGCAGCGCCCGCGTACGTGAACTGGACATGTCGATCAAATATGGTCAATTGAGCTAACCGAAGCGTGTTCTTTCAGCCCAGGGCCCCCTGCGTGCGCCCGTCGTCAACCCTACCGACAAGTACCAGCCCATGGCCGATAGCCTGCACAAGTACGGACAGTACATCATGTCCTGCTTGCCCAAATACATCCAGCAGTTCACCGTCTGGAAGGACGAGCTCACCGTCTACACTGCCCCCGCCGGTGTCGTCCCCGTGATGAGCTTCCTCAAGAACCACACCTCCGCCGAGTTCACCCAGATCTCCGATATCACCGGTGTCGACTTCCCCACCCGCGACCAGCGCTTTGAGGTCGTCTACAACCTCCTGAGTGTCCGCTACAACTCTCGTATCCGCGTTAAGACCTACGCCGACGAGGCCACCCCCGTTCCCAGTGTCACTGGTCTGTTCGAGGGTGCTTTGTGGTACGAGCGTGAAGTCTACGATATGTTCGGTGTCTTCTTCAGTGGCCACCCCGATCTACGCCGTATCATGACCGACTACGGTTTCGACGGTCACCCTCTCCGCAAGGACTTCCCCTTGACCGGTTATACTGAGCTACGCTACGACGAGGAGAAGAAGCGCATCGTTATTGAGCCTCTTGAGCTCACCCAAGCCTTCCGTAACTTTGAGAGCGGCTCTACCGCTTGGGAGCCTGTTGGTGCTGGTCAGAACCGCACTCCCGAGTCTGTAAGTTTTATCCTTAACTATCCTCATACATCACGGGACAAGTCCTAACCTATACACCCACAGTTCAAGCTCCCCACTCCCAAGCCCGAGGAGAAGGAAGAAGAAAAGAAATAGAAAGGAGCTGTATGCGTATCATTTCTTTTGCAATGTCTGTATGTACATATCCGTCTGTTTAATCGATGGTCTTTTTGGTCCAAGCAAGAAAAGAGAATATGTTGTATTACATGTAACGTAGCCAAGTCATACAACAGTATGAAGTAACCTGAGTGTACTATAGTAAATTATTTAACCAACTACAAAATTCAGTCTAACCAGCGTCGGTCCGTTCAAATGCAATCGATTTCGCGTTTGTCGATTGGAGTTGTCTTGGCACGGGCTCCGCCTAAGAAAAAAAAATTAAGCTACGGCAACATCGAACAACTTAATCCGCGACCCTCGATACAGCCCTCCATTTTTAACCGTCACAATTCCTTGACGTTTCCTGCACAACACTCTCTACCAATTTCTCGCACAGCCACTCAACATGCCGAAACGCAAACTCGCCGAGCTCAACGGCCCCGCGCGGTCGAGCGACACCCGCAAAATGTCGATCCACGGCACCCGCCTGACGCAAATGTTCGAGAATGGCGTACAGGTCCTGATCCGCGCGCTAAAGACGTCGCGCGGATTTGAGCGACAGAAGCTCAGCCGACGAGAGAAGACCGCGAAGTCGCAGAAGGATATGAAGACATTGGCGCGGCTATCGGAGGAGATTGAAGCCTTGAAGGTACATTTGCACTGGCTCTGGCGATTGCGCTCAATATATCTTGGGAACTTGGATTGCTAATATTGTGTTACAGACTCTGAACTACCTCGCCGTCTCCGAAAAATACCTATTCAAACAACTTATCAAGACCAAGCGCATTGCCGAGACACGGACATTCGGCGAGTTCCAGGAAGTCAAGAAAGTGTCACAGGATGGACCGAAGAATACCGCCGAAGCCAATATTCTCGCGCGCCTATTCAAATCTACACCCGTGCAGAAAGAGATGCCGGTCATCATGGCCGGTATTCGAAAATTGTTGAGAGTCGACGATGCGCCGACTGGAAAGGAGGGCAAGAAAGATGCCAAGAAGGAGGCTGCACCTAAGAAAGCGCCAACAGATGATATTTCCGATTCAGAATCTGAGGGAGTGACGTTAAAATCTCGGCGCGGTGAGCAGGACTCCCGTGACATGGAGATCTCTGAAGATGAATCTGGGAGTGAAGATCTTTCACAGTTCAATTCGCGACTTGCGCCAGGTTCGGACTCTGAGGATGAGGCCGATGAGGAATCTGGTGATGATGATGACGAGGAAGAAGAAGAGGCTTCCGACGCAGACGATATCTCCCACTCTGTCTCCCGCTCTCCTTCACCCGACTTCTCTGGGGAAGATTCTCCGCCACCTAAGAAAGTAAAGGGAGTCAAGGGTTCGACTGCACCAGTGAAGGATACAACATTCCTTCCTTCTCTAATGATGGGTGGCTACTGGTCTGGTTCAGAAGAAGCCACAGATGACGAGGAAACATCTGGAAAGAAGCCCCAACGCAAGAACCGCATGGGTCAGCAGGCTCGCCGGGCGTTGTGGGAGAAGAAGTTCGGCGCAGGAGCCAATCACGTCAAGAATGAACAGATGGCTCAGAAATATGGTGGCCGAGACAATGGCTGGGATACCAAGCGTGGAGCTACGGATGGTGGAAGAGGAGGAAGAGGTGGTCGCCGTGGTGGATTTGGTGGTGGCTCCGGACGGGCTCAGGAACGGCACGATGCTCCTACTGGCAGATCCAAACCTGCGCCCAAGAAGGACGAAGGTCCATTGCATCCTTCTTGGGAAGCAAAGCGGAAGGCCAAGGAACAGGCTACTACTGCGGCTTTCGCAGGAAAGAAGATTTCGTTCGATTAGGACGGTTAAATTGTACATTTATGATGAATTGAGGCATTGGCATAAGCAATTAAATAGATATTAGGTGCCCATTCGTGATATTGTTTCCCTACACTTCTTCGGTCTGAAAAGGATATTTATAATACACAACAGAAGCCATAAGTCCTTTCATATCCCTCGCGATTGAATGATCTAGATGATCAAACCAAGGCGCTCGAGAATGGGCTATAAAAATGGGAACAAAAGAGAGGCTAAGTCAAGGCACAAAGAATGCCTCAACTGATACAATCGCATCTAGGATTTCATATAGCATTCAACTCATACTGTAGGAAATCGGAAATACTCAATATTCGATTTCTAATATATATCTCGCCAGAAACTGAAGTGAACAAGAAGCTCAAAGTAACAGCAGTCGCAAAATGGTATAACGAGTAAATCAGAATGTGAAGACAAGGTCCAACGCGAAAACATAAACGACCCAACGCAAACCAGGCGCAATGACTTAATCAACCTTTCATGAACTGCAACCACTGTGGGTCAGGTTCACCGCTTGGAGTCTTCATATCAGCGACCGGCAGCCCATTAGCATTCTGAGCATCAGGTTCAAAACAAGGAATGGCAGTAAACTCGCCAAGCTCCTGCGGGAAATTGGAAACAAAATGATCAAAGCCAAAGTGCGGCATATGCGAAAGTGACTGCTGCGAGATCGAAAAACTGTCAGAGAGAACACTGCCAGGTACATCATGTTCTATGTCCTGGTCTGGATGGCCGGGAGTTGTTGCGGCGCCGTGGTTGACCATCACTGCTGACGGGGGTGTCATTGATGCATTTGCATTTGGATTGTGGATGGGTGCTGGGATGGTCGGTGCGGCGTGAGAGGGTAGGCCATGGGGTATGTTCTGATCGGTTGAACCATATGCTTCTTGTTGTTGCCAGGCGAAGGTGGAGGGTGAGATGGGTCCAGCTTTCCAGAGCATTTCCCAGTTTTTGAAGCGGTCGTAGGCTGATTCTGCGCCTCCTCCGTTGTTGATGTCTGGGTGGGTCTCGCTCCATGCTTCTAGTCGGCGGATGGCTCGTTCGAGTGCTTCGATTACGCTGACTGCTGAACGTGCGGAGCCAACCCCCATAGACATAATCTTGATGAGGGATATGCCCTGTTCGAGAGCCGCACCGAGTCTTTCCGTGCGTTTGGTTAGACCTTGTGCCAGAATGACCAGCAATGCCGCACGACACGAACTGAACTCTGTAAATGAGGCCCGTGCAAGACCCTTCTCGTCGCGGAGCAAGCGGCACAGGTCGATAATTTCCAGCGCGGCTTCCACACAATCTGTTACAAGAGTAGCTCGGTTCTTCGACAAGCCGGAAGCTCCCTTGAATGGTGGCGCTTGAGACGGTGTTTGGTAAATGCCTTTGATATTACTGAACAGGAATGGCCGTCCGATGAAGACACGAGTAAGACAGTAGTCAAGCTTGAGATGTACGTTTGACCTGAACAGAGGCCCTGTTGGATTCAAGTCGCGGCAGCTGATTTCCTCCGGGAGAGTGGACCACCAATCCACGAGATGTTTCCGGAGATTGAGCAGTCGTTCAAGGCAATCCTGCTGTTGGCCTCTGCGGTATTTTCGCAGGGAAGTACTGTTCAATTAGTTAGACCCATACTGCAATGAGATAAAACGGATGCTTTCTTACATCTCATTGGAGACCTGCCCAAGTTTCAAGGTCAACGTGATCAGTGCTACCATATTTGTATGGTTTGAGACTTGGTGGGCAGGCATGAGACCAGGGAAATCAACCGGAAGTGGACCATCAACGTCGGGGTCTGACAAGGACGATGGTCTGCCATGAAGAATACTTATACGCCTGAGGGATATGGTTAGTATGTGTACACCTTGACAATGTGAAAGGAAACATACTTTTCAATGGTATAAGCTGTCCAGAAGACCCGGTTACGGACTTCAATCATCCGGGATGATAGACCCTCGCCAGAATATCTTCTGTGCATTCCATTCTGAACCGCTAGCTTCAGTGCCAAGCCGAAATACGTGTAGCATAGCCCGGATGTGTCCAATGGAAGGAGGTATGTTCCAATAAGAAGACAAGCCTGTACACTGCGGACAGATGCAGTGGCAATGAGATCTGGGAGGAGCTTTGAGGCAAATTGATAGAAGGTCAGGCCAACCTCATCCTCAGAGAAATGATGGTCCTGGTTTGCGGTAGAGCCCGAAGGCAGACAATTCACGGGAGTGGATGATTCCATATGGGCGAATTGTGTGCCGACTGCTAGTACCATTAGAATGGAGCATACTGCGCCCGCATCGTCAGATGACAAGCTGTCAGGGTCGTTGTAACAGATAGCCAACTTCTCAAGTAACCAATCTTCTTCGACGTAGAAGTTGTTGGTTTGTGCATATTTGAAGAAGATCTGAACGAGAAAGTCGGCCACATATCGCGGTGGAAGACAAGTAATCGAGGATGATATCAAAGGCGACCCAGATTGAAGCTGTGTGCTTCGCCATCGTTCCTCAAATGGCTCGACCTCGGAGGTCGCCTAGGGGCAGGTTAGCAGGATGCTCAGTACTCATCCATCGACTTATAAGACCTACATCTGGAGCCGCTGTCTTCATCCACTCATCAATCTTCTTCCGAATCTTCATTGTGAAGTTCAGATATGAGAATTCTCCAGAATATTCTAGATAGGGGTCAGCACATAATCTTTCGGTGAGTATTAGGACCAGCATACGGGTAGTATTATCGGGCATAGCCTTAATGGTAAAGTCCTCTTCATCAATAGCAAGATCCTCCATGTCATTGGGGTCTGCCCTCGTAGAAATCACGTCCGATCCACCATCACGATGTTTGCTTTTCAAGTCTTCGGCGGCCTGGCGCAAGGACTGAATATCGAATCTGATGTTGGGCATATAATGCGAGAGCAAGCGCTCCATAATATGCACCCTTTCTGCCTCGGCAATCTCATTGCGACTCAATGTGGCCGCCCGATCCAATAGCCTGCGGCGATATTAGCGGTCTGCACGGCAGAACGGGAAAAGGTCACGAGGGCAGACTCACGAGGCGGAAGTTGACCGACTCTTCTCATTGGGGTCGATATGTGTGAAATTGCATTGGCGGCTGTATCGTACGCATCGGCGACATGGTACGCCACCTTCGCACTTCTCTTTCACTCGGCGGCATCCATCGCACCTGTGGATCACTTGTGTTAGCGATTCCATACTTCCAGATAGCAATTCGGAAGAAACAGGGGAATAAATTGAAGACATACGCTCGCACTGCACGTTTGCGGTTTTCCTCGGCGACACGAGGGCGCTTTTGCGCGGGCGCCGAAGTCGAGTCATCCATAGCCAATATCAGCGAGACAGAGGTCGGAACATCGTCTGCACAGAGGGAGAGAGAGTGAGAAAGAATCAAGGAGGGAGAGTAGCAGATATGGACAAGGAGTTGCGTTCGGGGGAAACAGATTAAGGTTGAGGTCAAAAAAAGAGAGCGGAGATAGGAAGAGAGAAAGTTGCGAAGTGAAGTCCGAACTTATCGATAAGTGACCCCCGCATGGCCGTTCCCCCGACTCCGGCCCTGGTTACGGGCTCGGTGGTCTCTCCAATGATAGCTTTCTATGACAACTTACAACTGACTAATTATATTATTTCTAAGCAATAGGTCTACTTTGGTGGGGAGAAAAGCAAATATAAATACTACGTATGTTCTAATGGGGGAATATAGTGAGTTACGATTATACAAGGGTGTTCTAGCTTGGGCAATTTGAATCTACATGTACACTTATCTACGCTACGTAAAGGCTGTTTTACTTTTCATACATTGGAATTGTCATTTGAATCAATTTTCAGTGCTATCCTGTCCTCGAACCTTGATGGGATAGGGAAATATATTTCCGTAGACCCTACATTCCAAATACACAAGCCAACCACTAATTTAAACGATCAGCCAATATAGCCCGTAAAACAGATGAGACAGACACCTAAAACCCAGAAACATGCGTCCCAAGCCCCATCTCAGCCCCAACATGAAGAACTTGCTTACCAACAACAAGATCCATCAACCCCATACCAACACACTTATAAACAACATTACACCCAGCAGGAACATCAACAGTATCTTCCATAACTCCAGTCTTAGCCCCAAGAAGGTCCCCCATCTCAACAAGCTGCTCCTCTCCAACCTTCGCCTCAATCAACTCCCCAGCCTCCTCCAAACAAGCAACCTTAGAATCAACATAAACCTTCCCCCCCGAAAGCAAAGTCCTCGTATCAACCTCACGCATATGAGGCTTATAGGACCCAATAAGCGAGATAAACCTCTGCTTAGGCTTTGCCTGGAGGACCTCCCACCCAAAATTCGGCTGGACAGCAGGCGTACAGCTAAAGATGACATCCGCAGCACCAAGAACCTCCCCAAGCTTGCCCTCATAATCAACATGACCCTCCTTAGCAAGCATCTCAAACTTCACAGCCGGATACAACCTTCCCAGACCAACAACAACATCCCCCCCAAACTCCTCCAATCGCCCCTTCCCACGGTTCACAAACGTAACACTTCGAATCTGCTCAGGATAAAGCAGTAAAGCAAGACGCGCATGCCACTCCGCTTGCCGCCCACAACCGAAAACAACGACATTATCCTTACGGATGGTCGTGCACCGCACGAATAATGTTATTGTTGCCAGTGCGGTGCGGAAGGCTGTTACTTCTGCTGCGGCGAGGAGGCCTTGTAGTCGGCCATCGGGGTTGAAGACGTTTATTACGCCTTGGATGCCGGTTTCGCTGACTGTTACTACCTTTATGCCTGTTGTTTGCGTGTCGGAGACTGGCATGAAGATGCATGTGTTGTTTTTCTTTGTTGTGAAGACTGTTCGGAGGGGTTGGTGGATTTGTTTGTCTGATTCTGCTGTTTGGGGGTTTGCTTCGCGGGTTATTGAGACCAGAGCGTTGCTTAGGGTCTCTATGAATGTTTGGCATTGTTCTTGGGAGAGGCTGCGGAAGATGTGGGCGACATCTGGCTCGGAGAGGATATGCATTTTGATGGTTTTGTTGTGGTGGTGGTGTTGATGTATAGAATCAAGGTAAAAGAAAAGAAAGGAGCCGAGTGATGATCGCGGAAAGTGAATGTTGCAGGAGTCAGCTATTTAAGAGAATTGGAGTAGATAGACAGATCATAACGGATGGTGCTTCCGAGCTATGAGGGGCAAGCCGATCCGGCGGGGACTAGACTCGGAACATCACTTCTTCTCTTACACACAATTCCTATTTAACTCGGATATTGAATATTGAAGATTGATATCATTGCTCATTATGGAATAAATTCAAAAAAACCCGAAACGCCAATCGAGGATGCACCCCAGCTATGCGCAGACAGAAAGCACCCCGCGGGGGCTGATGCAAGGAGAGGATATAGCACTCTCCAGGTATAACATAAGAAAAATCAGAAAGAAAAATGGAAATTATTGGCTACCACCGAAGCCGCAGCGACGCTTCAACTCGCCAATCATGGCGATCTGAGAGTCCTTGGTTCGGCCAACAGCCTCAGTGTTCTCGACAGCGCGACGGAGCAAGAAGCCCATGCACTCCTTGACGGAACCCCAGGTCAAAAGCTTGAAGACATTGGGAGCATCCATGGGGGTAGCACCGACGGAAGACTCGGCGTTCTCGAATCCTTGAAGCAGCTCACAGCTAACCTCGTCGGCCATACCCTGGAGCTGAGCGTAGCTGAGGTCAACACCGTAGTCCTCGTTGCGGGTGGCCTGCTCCATGCGGAGAGCGTGGGCCTTGCGGACAGACTCGCGGTTGTGGGTGGCGATGATGACATTGAGAGGTGGCAGTTCGGTCGGGGTTTCTTTGGTGGGAGCCTGGAGCATGGAGTTATACTTGCGGGTGAGGAGGGCCTCGACAACGTCATCGTAGCAGCGGTCGGTGTCTTCCTTCTCGGCCCAGATGACCTGACGGGGCTCGGTCTTCAGGTAGGCACCGCGAACCAGCTTGACGCCCAGGGTGTATCCCTCAGCGCGGGCGATCTCGAGGTGCTTGGCCAGAGTGGCGGGGGTGGAGCGCAGGTAGGCCTGGTAGGTGCCGTAAAAGATCGCGCGACCGGGGGTTTGGGAGTTGCAGTACTTCTGGTACTTCATGATCCAGGCCTCGATACCGGGCTGCACGGCTTGCTCTTCGGCGTCAACGAGCAGACGCACGCCGCGGGAGATGGCCAGGTCGCAGACGCGCTTGATCGACTCATCCATGAAGTCGGTGGGCATGGTCTCCTTCTGCAGGAGGCGGAGGGCATCGGTACCCATTCCAGTGAACTTGAGAGCAACAAAGTCACCGGCCTGGGCCATATCGACGGTGGCCAGAGTTCCGTCGAGCCACATTTGGATCTCAGCTAGAGCGGCCTTGGCGTCATAGGCGGCATCGTCATTCTCGCCGACCAGGACCTCACGAGCGTATCCGAGCAAAACACCGCGGCATCCAAGATCCTTGATCTTGCGGATGGACTCTTGGACCTCAAGCTTGTTCTCACCAGCGTTGAATTGCTTGTAGATGGTGTGCTTTACCAGTGCGTTCAGCAACGGATTCTTAGCGACATCCCAGATGGCGGAACGGGGGTGTGCCAACAACGATAGAGTGTAGATGCATGGCTTGAGGAGAAGAGTAGAAGAAGAGACAGAGAGCACTAGCAAAGACCGCAGCACTGATGAAAGGGGCAGCTTAGCCAAGGGCGCGGCCAGCGCTTTGCGTGGTTGCGGAGGCGTCGAACGCGCGATCGGGTTCAAGAGACTGGTTGCGGCGACTGACGAGCGGGAGTTGTTTGTGCCGCTGACGAATCTCTTAGATTGAGCGGCCGCCTTAAGTGGCCGCATGGAAGGAGCAGCCTTCATGACTATTGTATGTGAGATGGATGAGGTTGGTAGCTAGGAGGGGGAGGCAAAGGTGAAGATAACCAAGAGAGCTTTAGCAGGAGAAACCACGGTTGAAAAGGTGGCTGACTTGTAGATAAGTTATGTACATTTCTTTGGCAGTTGGAGGGCCGGTGGCAACCGCAAGGCACCGGTACGGTAAACAGGGACCGGGAAAGCCACTTCAAGCTCGTGGAGAACACTATGGAGAATACTTCAAGGTTATTGTTCTATCATAGATTTCTATTACTCATGATCTGAACCGAAAGCCTTGAACCCGGCAAACCGGACCTTTGCCATGGCTTCAGGTACGATCGCGCCAGGACTTACAATCCAAGCATCCGTGCGAACGCACATCCCCAGACTCGTATTCGTTGCGCTTAACTTTTGTCAGATCAAGATCAAAGTGCAGATAGTCGGGCCGGGTTGATAATGCACGGACCACCGATAAGCAGTGACCGGCCCGGTACACTTCAGATTCTGCAGTTTGCAGTCACGCGACTTGGGGCCGGCTGACAGGTCCGATATTGGACTAAATATGACAAAGAGAAACTCCCAGTTGGAGACCATTTGTGGACTTCCATGTACCTAGTGAATTAGAATGTGGATAGCCATCTGCTTTACCCCAGATATCTAGTTCCCCCAGACGATCCCACGTGATACAAGTTCACAACGTAAAGTTCTATCACCAACCAATCGGAGAAGGCGGTAGCTCTTTATTTAAAGTTTTTCTCGAATGACGCTAGAAAGCACTAGTGGCATACCCGCCACCCTAAAAACTCAAGAAAGCCATTACACCATAGCATGACAATTTGGGCAGAGGGTGAGATATGCTATCGGGTAAAATATCGATAGGACGCTCACCGAGACCCGAAAGGCCCGTTGTGGGTCTGTTGTAGCGGGATCATCTCTAGACAATTACACCTACGACCCACAATAGCGCGCTGTTCTGAACACATGGCGTGCCTGATGGAGGCGTTATTCCGAGACTTGGCTATCTAAGGCGATTTTGCCCCGAGAAAGCAGTCTTCCCCGCGTTGGGACCGCGCTCTAACCTTCTCTATCTCCGGTACAGTAACATTCGAGTCCTGCTTAGGGCGGGTGATTATAGATAGACAATGCGAGATAACCCCTTAGCACAGTGATTGGCTGGATGTTATTGCTCTCTCAGCCTCGTGTCTAGTAAAAAAAGCAAGTTCTGGTGCCTAACATGTAGTTCAACAGGGGTCATAAGTTTGTTCACAGAGCTATGAGTATCGGACATACATTTTTCACCTTTTTACGGCCCATTTTTAATTGCCTCGAGTGAGCTACTCAAACCATATAATTGTGAGGGGTGGGAAAGGACTTATGGCCAATGTTATATTAACGCTATCTGTGTAGAATCACCCCGTCTTTCGTTTCTTCAAATTACCCTCTCACTCTTCTCTTCTCATTCTCACTGCCCCAACGAATCTAACGGCAATCTTGTATCTTGCACATATACCCTGTTACGATGGGGCATCTCTCTCCCCCCGACCTCGAGAAGACCCCTTCGTCCTCCTCGCAAGATGCAGCTCAGCCAAAGCCCTTCTTGGGCGAAGTGACTACCCTGCCGCCCTCGGATACCCACCGTGGCCTGAACTCTCGTCATATTCAATTTCTCGCCCTAGGTGGCTGTATCGGAACTGGTCTTTTTGTTGGCAGTGGAGCTACACTTTCCACAGTTGGCCCCGGTAAGTAACTTTGTGCGCAAGATCGATACTGTGCTAACTTGTGACAGCTCCCTTGCTCATGGGCTACATGGTTATGTCCATCATTGTTTATTTTGTCATGAATATGCTGGGTGAAATGACCACCTACCTCCCTGTTCCTGGTGTTTCTGTGCCTTATTTTATTACTCGTTTTACGGAACCCAGTTTGGGATTTGCTGTTGGTAGGCTTTGACTTGGCTCAGGCGATCGTGAAGAAAAGGGCTAACCCGGAATCTAGGATGGAATTATTGGTAACTGATCATTTCTGTGGCTATACAGAACACAGAACTAACCGATGCCATAGGTATTCATTCTCGGTGCTTTTAGCATCAGAGGTCACCGCCGCAAGTCTAGTCATTGAGTATTGGCCATCACCCGTCAGCATTGGGGTGTGGATTGCAGTCATCCTCATCGGTAAGCACCCCTACCTTCGGCATGCATCTCTACACACTTTAACAAGAAAACAGTAATCCTCATCCTCAACATCGTCGCAGTCTCCTGGTATGGCGAAGCCGAATTCTGGTTCGCATCCTTGAAAATCATCGCCATCATCGGCCTCATCATCCTAGGCGTGGTACTCTTTTTCGGCGGGGGCCCAAAGCACGACCGAGTAGGATTCAGATACTGGAAAACCCCCGGCGCCTTCGCAGATCCATACCTCGTCTCCAACCGCAATACCAGTCGATTACTGGCATTCTGGACTGCATTGATCAAATCTGGATTCTCGTTCATTTTCTCTCCGGAGTTGATCACTACCGCTGCAGGAGAGGCTACCTCGCCCCGTCGCAATATTCCTAAGGCTACTAACCGGTTTATTTACCGACTCTTTGCCTTTTACATCCTTGGAACATTGGTCATTGGTATTATGGTCGCATACAATGATAAGAACCTGCTGCAGGGAGTTGCTAGCGGTGGATCAGGTGCTGGTGCCAGTCCTTTTGTTATTGGTATTCAGAATGCCGGTATTGAGGGATTGAACCATGTTATCAATGCTGCCATTCTCATCTCAGCCTTTTCGTCTGGCAATTCTTGGGTGTATGCTGGATCGAGAACACTGTACTCCCTTGCCCGTGATGGCCAGGCCCCGAAGATCTTCACAAAATGCACCAAGAATGGTGTTCCCTACTTTGCTGTACTGATCACTTGGGCGATTGGCTTGCTGTCTTTCCTCAACCTTTCCAGCTCTGGATCACAGGTCTTCTACTGGTTCACTAATATTACCACAGTTGGTGGTTTCATTTCTTGGGTTTTCGTTGGAGTTGCATACCTTGTAAGTACTAAGTACCATTTCATCCATACATATCACATTTGGTGACGTTACTAACTGCCATCTAGCGATTCCGCAGCGCTTTGAATTTCCACGGCCTCCTCGACTCCCGCCCATTCAAGACGCCCTTTCAACCATATGGCGCTTACTTTGCCATTGTCTTCGTGTCTATTTTAGCCATTACAAACGGCTACGCGATATTCTTCCCTGGAAAGTTTACTGCTTCCGGCTTCCTTGTCTCCTACATTGTCTTTGTGATCTTCTTCCTGCTGTACTTCGGCCATAAGCTGTGGTACAAGACCCCATGGATGACCAAGGCGTCAGATATCGATGTCTTCACTGGAAAGGAAGAGATTGACCGACTGACCGAGGAGGAGATTGAACCCATTCCACGCAACTGGGTAGAGAAAGTTTGGTGGTGGATTGCATAGATCTGAGATCTTACAGATCGTAGTGGGTCTGGAGTGGGGAACTGAAATAATGTGTGAGATAGCATGAAATAGCCCCAAAAATCTTATCTTGATATTTCTCTACAACCTGTTCTATCTGTATTTTCTGGGGTACGATCTCTTGACTAATTGCAGAGCAACGATGTATCTTGATTGTATATCCGGCACCTGGCACCTGATGTACTTCAACTCCGGCCCGGTTGTGCCACCCGGGACGCTTGCCGGCGACATCTGATTGGCTGGCACATTCAATGCCCCCCCGTCTCTGGGGCGGCAATTTGGAGCTATGGAAGTACAGCGAGACCGGTAGTAGCCGGCCTACATCATACCCCGCGTGCACTTTTCTTCTCCAACTTAGCTCTCTTTCTTCACTCTTCTTAAACATTTTTGAGCTTGGAATACTTGCAATCTTCAACTATTCCACAAAAGCAATCATGATGCAATCCGCTCTTCTGCGTGCCCGCGCGCCCGTTTCGCGCGTGCAATCGCTTGCATGCCGCATTCCTAGCTCTAGCTCGCGTGCTATGGGCACCTATGCTACTTTCAAGGTTCCCCAGATCAACAACGAGCCTAACGTGAGCTTTATCCTTGCAGAAACTACTTGAAAGTTGCTTCTGACAATCAACGTTTAGAAACACTATATCCCCGGTTCTCCCGATCGCAAGGGCCTTGAGGATGCATTGGCTTCGTACAAGTCCAAGGCTCCTCTGAATGTGCCCCTGGTTGTTGCTGGCAAGGAGGTGAGCATTGGTCCTGCAGTCTTGAAGATTGACAGTTCTAACATCGAGTCCAGATCAAGAGCTCTCAGACTTTAACCCAGACTAACCCAGCCTCCCACGCTCCTCTGGCAACTTACTCAAATGCCTCCAAAGCCGATGTCCAGTCCGCAATTGACTCTGCTCTCGCAGCCCGCAAGTCCTGGGCTGATACCCCCTTCGCCGAGCGTGCCAGCATCTTCCTCAAGGCCGCTGATTTGATCGCTACCAAGTACCGCTACGATATTATGGCCTTGACCATGCACGGACAGGGCAAGAACGCCTGGCAGGCTGAGATCGACTCTGCCGCTGAGCTGTGCGACTTCTTCCGCTTCGGTGTCAAGTATGCTGAGGAGCTCTACGCTCAGCAGCCCGCTCACCACGCTCCCGGTGTGTGGAACCGTCTTGAGTACCGCCCTCTCGAGGGTTTCGTCTACGCTATCAGTCCCTTTAATTTCACTGCCATTGGTGGTAACTTGGCTGGTGCCCCTGCCCTGATGGGTAACGTCGTCATCTGGAAGCCTTCGCCTTCGGCTATTGCCTCCAACTGGCTGGTTCACCAGATCCTCCTCGAGGCCGGCTTGCCCAAGGATGTCATCCAATTCGTTCCCGGCGAGGCCGAGGAGGTCACCAGCACCGTTCTGAACAGCCGCGAGTTCGCCGCTCTCCACTTCACCGGTAGCACCGATGTCTTCCGTATGCTCTACGGCAAGATCTCCCAGGGTGTGGCGGACGGCAAGTACCGCAGCTACCCTCGCATTGTTGGCGAGACCGGTGGCAAGAATTTCCACTTGGTCCACAAGTCCGCTGATGTGCGCAACGCCGCAGTCCAGACCGTCCGCGGAGCCTTCGAGTTCCAGGGTCAGAAGTGCAGCGCCACTTCTCGCGCCTATATCGCCTCTTCCATCGCCGAGGACTTTGTCCAGCAGGTTGTCGCTGAGGTGCAGAAGATCCAGATCGGCGAGCCCTCCGAGTTCACCAACTTCTGCGGCCCTGTCATCCACGAGGGTTCCTTCAACAAGCTGGCTGGTGTCATCGATGAGGCCAAGAACGACCCCGAGCTCGAGCTCCTGGTTGGTGGATCCTACGACTCCTCCAAGGGATGGTACATCCAGCCTACTGTCTACCGCACCTCCAACCCGGATCACCCTCTTCTCTCTCGTGAACTCTTCGGACCCATCCTAGTTATCCACTCTTACAACGACGCCACCGAGGCCGACTTCACCAAGATCTGTGACAAGATCGACACCACCGGTAACTACGGTCTGACCGGATCCGTCTTCGCTCAGGACCGTGAGGCCATTCAGGTCGCCGACGAGGCCCTCCGCAACGCCGCCGGTAACTTCTACATCAACTGCAAGAGCACCGGTGCCGTTGTCGGCCAGCAGCCCTTCGGTGGTGCACGTGCCAGTGGTACCAACGACAAGGCTGGCAGTGCCAACCTCATGTCTCGCTTCGTCAGCTTGCGCTCCATCAAGGAGGAGTATGTTCCCACATACACCGTTGCCTACCCCAGCAACGCCAACTAAAGGAGTGAACCCCACACCTTTCAGTTGACCTCGCATGCTTTATGATCTATTGGCGTCAATTTTGCATCCCACCGGCGTTCTTTCAAATTGTCTACAAGATTCCAAGGAATCTAAATGTATACACGTCTTCATTTCAGACAACCAATTCATGTACCAATTACTGCCAGTCTCAGTTTCATTTTCAGTTTAAAACAGAATCAGAGTATATCATTCCATTCCATCCATCGTTCTCTCTATAGCCATCTCATTCACAATCTGTAGCACAATTCTTCAAGAAAGCCTGCATACTCTCCATGGCCCGATTGGCATAAGACCCCATCTCATACTTCTTCCCAGAACCAGTCGGCCCACTATCAAAAATCTCCATAGAAAACCATCCCCGGAACCCCGTCCTCAGCACAGCGCGTGCAACATCCTCAATGGGCAAATACCCGCCGTCATACGGCATAGGCCGGTAATCATGACTCCACCGACCTTTAGCCCTCAACCCTCCAATAGTCTTATCCTCCAACGGCGGCTGAACCTTATACGCATCCGAAACCTGCAGTAGATAAATCTTGTCCGCGGGAACAGTTCTCGCAAGTTCATCCATGCTGGCATCAAATCGATTCTTTAGCTCGGATTTTGAAACGTCTTCAACTAATCCCGAGGAAGTGGTTGGATCACCCCATTCGCTACCGGCTGTTTGGAATGTGTCCAGACATAGTCCACAGTTTGGGCGGTCGACTGCCTTGACGATTTCCCAGACGCTTTTCCAGTCCGGTGCATGGGTAGACCAGCACCAGTTTTCGTAGGCGAGGCGGTAGTTGCGTTTTGATAGAAGGTCTGAGAGAGTGCGGAGATCGGAGATTATTTCTTCTTTGTTGCATTTGAAGTTTGGGGTGTCTTTTGGGGTGTCTGTTGCTCCGACCTGTTGGGGGTGTGTGTATGTTGAGCTCGCATCCTTTATACTTCTTGCAAAAGATACTCTAAACTTGGCTTACCTGTAATAAATCAGTCCCAATAACATGCATAATTTCCATCCAGCCTGTTGCCCGCGCAAATGCCTCTTCGCGCTCCACTACACCCCTGTGCCAACCCTCGAAGTTCGAGAATGGCTGCAACATCATGATAGACAACTTCTTTTCTTCGCATAGTTTCCGGATCTGGTCTGCTACAGGCAATAATTCGGTATAGTTATCCGGGGCGATTTGTCGGCCCTGGATTTGATTGGCATAGTCCAGGATGTCTGGGAAGGATAACTCGATTGCTTTGAAACCGGCCGCGGCGATGACTTCAAGTTTGCGGGGAAGCGTATCAGTTGGATCACAGCCAATTGAACATGAGGCATAGGAAAGGGGGATTTGCTGGAGACTGGCGAATGTGATTTGGGACATTTTTTGGTTCTTGTGTTTGTGGATTTTTTTGGTGATTTGGTTTGAGGCGCTGAGGATCCCAATTATCATATTGGGAATTCGCACTTACTACAATTGAAAGGATTTGCTTTGGTCTAGCTATTTTTTGCCTTGTGTGCTTCATTTGGTGTTCATTGTGATGGAATGTTGTTCTGTGAGGGCCTGTACGTCAGGTCTATGTCATGTCGGTACCACATCTACCTCAATTGGGTATATCCAAACAAGACAGTCGCCATATTTTGCATACATTGCTTGTTCTTGAATGCATGCCACGGCGGGCAAAATGAAGGCAAGATAGAGTGCATACTGCTATCTGTGGCGTATCTGATCACATCTTGACGAAATCACGGAACAGAGCCCCGTTGCCACAATAGGTTTGTTCAAGAAGAGCCTCAATTGTCCTAGATGCTTTCGAAGAATTCTAATTTGCTTGCATGAAAATTGATCCTTACCCCGCAAATATTCAAAAATATAGTATCGAAATGCAAGAACGAGCACCTCATCCAATCACAATGCCTTCAACCTCGCACAAAGGCATAAAGAGCATCGGTGTTGTCGGAGCCGGCAACATGGGATCCATGATGACACTCCGGTTTGCTGAGCTGGGCCTCGAAGTCTCAGTATGGGACATTGAGAAGAAAAATGTCGACCAAGTTGTGGACTATGCAAAGAAAGACCAGAATATTAAAGGTCGAGTCCTGGGCTTCTATGACATCAACCAATTCACCAAGAGCCTCGAGGGCAAATCCGATCGCAAGCTATTCATGTTCTCCATCACCCACGGTGAACCTGCAGATGAAGTTCTTCAAATGATCAAGTCAGATCTCAAACAGGGCGATATCATCCTCGACGGCGGAAACGAGAACTACCGCAGGACTGAGCGTCGGCAAAGAGAGTGCGAAGCTATCGGTGTCACCTGGATTGGAATGGGTGTTTCGGGTGGATATCAGTCTGCTCGACGCGGACCGAGTTTGTCGCCTGGCGGTGATGCCAAGGCTCTTGAACTTGTCATGCCTTTCTTGGAATCTTATGCTGCGAAGGATGCTAAGACTGGTACACCCTGTGTGAAGCGGATGGGACCAGGTGGCTCTGGGCATTTCATCAAGATGGTCCACAATGGCATTGAGGGTGGTATGCTGTCTGTTCTTGCTGAGGCTTGGTCTTATATGCATGATGGACTTGGCATGGAGCATAGCAAGATTGGAGATGTGTTTGCCAAGTGGAATTCATCTGGTGAATTGCGGAACAACTTCCTCATTCACATTGGTGACAAGATTCTTCATACTAGGAGAACCCCTCAGGGTGACCAGAAGGGTGAAGGTGCCAGTCGTGATGATGGATATGTGATTGATGATGTTCTTGACAAGGTTGTTCAGGACGATGATAATACTGAAGGTACACCCCTTTGGTGTCTCATGGAGTCTGCTTCTCGTCATGTCTCCTGTCCCACATTAGCCGCTGCTCATTATATGAGGATTTCCAGCGGTAACCGTCTGGAAAGAGTGCGTGCTGCAAAGAAATTGGAGATGCCCATGCCGAAACCAATTGAGGGAATTCGCGATTATACCGAGATTATCGAGAACTTGCGCCAAGCTGTCTACTGCTCTTTCCTGGCATCGTTCTGTCAAGGTCTGGAGTTGATTTCTCGTGCTTCCATTGACGAGGGTTGGAACGTCAACTTAGGAGATTGTCTCCAGATCTGGCGTGCTGGGTGTATCATCCAGTCTGACCACATCGCAGATCTACTGCAGCCCCCACTTGCCGCTCACAACGAACTCACAAATGCCAAGTTTGTTGACTCAGTTGCGCACGAGCTGCACCAGAGCTTCCATGGCTTGAAAGAGGTTGTCATGGAGGGAACATATTCTGATCAATATATTCCTGCGCTTTCGGCTACCCTGGAATATCTGAAGTATGAGGGTGGATTGAGTCTGCCAACCAAGTTCATGGAGGCTCAGATGGATTACTTTGGTGCTCATAACTATAACAAGCCAGGTATTCCAGGTGAGGATCCCGGCCCTGTTCATAAGGGTCCCCACCATTATGAGTGGCTGCCGGCGTAAATCATCTTTGCGTACCAGATTGTATTTACCAGTATTTACTCATACAGATTGTCTATATTTTCCTTTATTGAGTGTTACCATCTCCTAGTAGATTGACCCTCTTCGATCATTAGCCCTGAGTAGATCAAAATATTATGGATCTAGTCCCAAAGTGGCAAATTGAAGCCTCAGGAACACCCGCACGTGGGTCAATCTGAACCAATCGGAGAGTGAGTTTGCCCGCAATATCTGAAAATTGATGGCGCAAGATGCGCAGTTTCTCGGTCTTTCGCTCTTTCTCTTCTATCTCCAAACCATTCATCCGAATTGAATCTGTGAAGCAACTAGCCCGCAGAATGGCCCCCCTTCCTACCACCTACGAGGGTGCGTAAACCACTTCCCTTCCAAAATCTCCTTACCCCTCACCACCCCACCTTGCCAAAGCTGACGATTGAAACCTGACAGGCGCTGTCCCAATCGCTGTCATCGGTGGCACCGGTCTGCGTGAGCTCCCTGGCTTCACCCAGGTTGCCTCGCTATCCGTCTCAACCCCCTGGGGCAAACCCTCCTCGCCCATCACCATCCTGCACCACGAGTGCAAGCACAATGGCAAGGTCGTGGCCGTCGCCTTCCTGAGCCGCCACGGCGCCCACCACCAGATTGCTCCCCATGAGGTTCCCGCCCGCGCCAACATCGCTGCTCTGCGCTCCATCGGTGTCCGTAGCATCATTGCTTTCTCCGCTGTTGGCAGTCTCCAGGAGGAGATCAAGCCCCGAGACTTTGTCATTCCTGACCAGGTCATTGACCGCACTAAGGGTGTTCGCCCATGGACTTTCTTCGAGGATGGTGTTGTAGCTCACGTTCCCTTCGGTGACCCCTTCGATGAGGGTATCGCCAAGGTTGTCCGCGAGTGCGGCCACAGCCTTGAGGGTGACGGTGTTGTTCTGCATGACCGTGGTACTCTGGTCTGTATGGGTATGTTGTTCCACTGCCATTTGTTGCATGTCTGTATCACTGACCCGTTTTTCTTTTGCAGAGGGCCCTCAGTTCTCCACTCGTGCTGAGAGCAAGATGTACCGCTCATGGGGCGGCAGCGTGATCAACATGTCCGCTCTCCCTGAGGCCAAGCTCGCCCGTGAAGCTGAGATTGCCTACCAGATGATCTGCATGTCCACCGACTATGACTGCTGGCACGACTCCGCCGATGTGACTGTCGAGATGGTCATGGGCAACATGAAGTCCAACGCTGAGAACGCTCGCCGTTTCGTCACTTCCGTTCTTGACGCCCTGGCTGGCGAGGAGCACACCGAGTTAGTTAACGCTAAGCACTTGGCTGGTGGTATCAAGTTCGGTGTCAGCACTCCTCAGGCCCACTGGAGCGCTGCTGCCAAGGAGAAGCTGGAATGGCTTTTCCCTGGATACTTCTAGATTGAAAGCGTTTTGTGCTATGGCATGGACTTAACTACTTGAGGTATATATTGTAACGGCATTTATGCATTATAGTTATGGCATAGATATGATTGAATAATGATTCTGAGATTTGATTACACATAGTTCCAAAGCATTCAGATCGAAAACCTTTGAAGTACTGCTAATGCAAGACACCCAGTGGAAGGGTCTTGTCTTCTCCATATTCCATCCGAAGCCGTAAGTCCTTTCACAACCTTACATATGAATGATCTAGTTGATCGATAGGAAGCCCCCGAACGTGGGCAAAACATTCATTAAATTGTAAAATTGCATCAAGTATTTTGTATAGAAACTCTCTCATAGTTCATGGCACCATGAAAAGATTTATGACCTGTGTGTCCATCTGCATAGTGGACCCTAGTGTCAGATTTCCTATTTCGGACATATCATGCACGTGACACTGTGCATGCCTGAGGCGGCTCCAACGGCGACCTGCCAGATAGTTCGCCTTATCTTCCCCCAGACCCGGACATCAACAAGGGTTCGGAACAGTCCTGATCAACGAGCAGTTTCGATAATGCAAGCTGCACACACTCCTGTACAAGCACGATAAACTGCATTGCAGCGATCGACAGTTCCATCTCGCCGACCGCTCAAGGCTCCACCGACTCGGACCCTGACCGAACACGAATTATGCGCATCGGACTTTCTTGCTTACTGTGGCTATGAGACTTGATACTGCGAGGTTGTTGATATCTTGAAAGCAGCCGTTGGCTTGTTGCGAGAACTTCAAGCAGGCAGGATGAGTCCTTCCGTGGAGAGCGAAGCTTTGTCCGATCAGCAGAAGATAACGGAGAACTGCGCGGATAGGCGGACGAACGGTAGCACAAAGGCCAACACACACTTGAGCTTCCATGAATCAGGGAAGCAGCGAAATGAGACAGGAGCTTCAACGAAATCGTCCAGCGGAGTGTCTGGCGAAGACAGAATCGATCGGGAAAATGGGACAAAGGAGCAATGGACATACCATGCCAGCGGATATCCCGAACGACGCTTTTCTAATAGTGTACACAAGATGGCAGAGTCTGGATCACCAGAGCAGGGTCTCGGTATCCTAGTCGAACAGTCGCCGGATGATGGGAAGACACCTGGTCATTTATCCGTCGTTAATGTCTACGATGGACCACAGACTAAGGCTGCTTTAGCTGAGTTGTCCGACGATCTACAAAGCAGATCATCCGATGATAAAGACAAAATCATGAAGTTGTCTCCTGAGAAGATCCAGGAGCTTACGTCTTCGCCAGAGTCGATACCCTATCGCCCTGCAGCACCGGAAACCAACACCGGTCGACGAGTGGTGTCCGACAACGCACATGGTAATGGCTCACTGGCTCGATCTGAGACACCGGAATTCGTGCTTCAGGCTCTTGGCGAGAAACCATCTTCTTCAGACGGGCTACCAAAACATCGACCCTCTAAAGACCTGCTGGAAGAGGCCTCGGCACCGGCGAGTCCGGCTTGCCCACGAGGCCTACAGAATCCGCCCCTGCGCAATCGCCCACACCCATCACGAACAGTTTCCACTCCTGGTTCCTCACGCCGTCAACCCGCATTAACGCCTAATAATGAAAGGCTGGCCCATACATGGGTCTCACGATCGAAACAGGACAAATTCGCGCCGGAACACGACCTGAAGAGCCACCTTATTGCATCACCTCAAATAGTAGAGACTCCACTGTCTCCGACCGTGCCATCATCCATTCCATTGCCTCCAGTTTCGCTGCCTACATATCTTCAACTTGAGCTTGCATCTGGCCGGCCCTCGCCATTATACATTCATCGCCCCGCATCGAACGACTTCCCGTATGAATCATCACGCGTGAAGATTGAGAGGCTCACCAACTTTCTCATGCTTCCACCTCTGTTAGAGCAAGTGCTTTGCTTCGGCAGTCTGGCCTGTCTTGATGCATGGCTATATTCCTTCACAATCATGCCTCTGCGCTTCATCAAGGCTATTTACATCCTTGTTGAATCATGGGTCATCAATTTGGGAGCCGAGACCCGGTTTATCTGGAAGTTTGTGCTCAACGGAATTGGTCGAGTCTGGCGCAGACGGAATCTGGCCCCAAAAGAAGATCAACCCGAAAGACGCGACAGCGAATCCGACGCCACATCTCGGCCTCCAGGATCTTCTGCTGGACTAGACGGAACAGCAGCAGATAGAGAACCTCGGCAGCTTCAATCGGAGCCAAAAAGGAAACATCGCACCTCTGAATCCCGCAGGCATAATCACAGACGGAAGAAGTCTATGCCATCGGCTCTGCTTCCTGATGATAAAGCGGATATTCTGACAGGCCTGCTTACGATAGCCACGTGCTGTGTTCTGATGTACTTTGACGCCAGTCGAATGTACCACTGGATTCGTGGACAGGCTGCTATCAAGCTCTACGTGATCTACAACGTTTTGGAAGTCAGTGACAGACTGTTAGCTGCGATAGGTCAGGATGTGCTTGAGTGTCTCTTTTCGAGGGAGGCTCTCGAGCGCCGTCCTGATGGCCGAAGCAAGATCATTCGTCCATTCTGGCTGTTCCTCTTAGCCTTGGTTTACACAGTCTCTCATGCGACATCGCTATTCTACCAGGTTATGACTCTGAATGTTGCTGTGAACTCGTACTCCAACGCCTTGATCACGCTACTGCTTTCCAATCAGTTTGTCGAGATCAAGTCTACTGTCTTCCGGAAGTTCGAGAAAGAGAACCTCTTTCAGCTCACTTGTGCGGATGTCGTGGAACGTTTCCAGCTCTGGTTAATGCTTACAATCATTGCGTCACGAAACATTGTGGAGACGGGTGCCTTCAACTTTGTTGGGAGTTTCGGCCTTGGATCGAGTTTCTCTGGCCAGCCCTCCACAAGTGCCAACAGCACACCGTTGTCCACACCTCCGCGCACTGCATCATCCATCTTGCCTCAAGCGTTCACATTCTTCCCTTCATCAATTCTGTCCTCTTTAAACAGCGTGAACTCCTTCATCCCAACCCTGGCCCAAGTCCTCGGTCCATTCCTAGTGGTCCTAGGCTCCGAAATGCTAGTAGACTGGCTGAAACACGCCTACATCAACAAATTTAACAACAACCGACCAGCAATCTATAGTCGCTTCCTAGACGTCCTAGCAAAGGACTACTACACAAACGCCTTCGGTGAACAAAACCTCACTCGCCGCATCGGCCTCCCAGTTATCCCACTATCATGCCTCTTCTTCAGAGTCTCAGTCCAAACCTACCAAATGTTCCTCGCAGCCCTCCTCCCCCAACACCCCTCCTCAACAGCAATGGAAGCAACCTCCCTCTCCTCAATCCACAACCAATACGCCCCCTCCCCGCTGCCATCCGCACCCCCAATAACATTCGCAACCCTCCTCCCAGCCTCAGCGGCCCATGTCAGCGCTTTCTTCCGAACACTGCTCGAAAACGCCATCCCATCCCCGGCTCAATCAGTCCACATTTTCACAGCCATCCTCCTTCTCACCGGCTTCGTCGTCCTCCTCATTCTAAAACTCCTCCTGGGAATGGTCCTCCTCGCATTCGCGCGATCGCGCTATAGGAAGATCAAAGCAAGGGAAGCGGAATCCAATTCCACTTCCAATAAACATCCATCGCACCAATCCCACCAACAATCTACAACAGGACTCGACCAGCAACCTGCAGCCCGTGCTCGCGAATTCTCTGTCGAGGGTAGCCAGCGTGTTGGTGGGTGGGGTATGGTCGAAGTAGGTGAGGAGAAACGGAGATTGATCTACGCCGATGATGCGGATGGACTGCGTCGGTTGAAGGAAAAGGAGGAAAAGAAGGAGAAGGAGGAGAAGGATAAGATGGATAAGGATGGTGAACTTAATATTGATCATGTTCAGCGGTATGAGATGATTGCGAAGAAGATTTGGTGATGGAAAGATGGAGATGGTGGAGAGTTGATTGGTCCTGGATTTGTGGCTGTGGTTGTAATTCTTGGACATGCATTCTATCTTTGAAGATCTGGGCATCTAGGTGTCTGTTGTATAGATGTGTAATATCATCATTCTCATCACTACTGCATACGACCAAGAGAACCGAGTAGGTGAAAGATAAAGATCCATCAAGTCATATCACTGTAAGCCGGGGAAATATAGGAAAGAAAAAGGATATCAAGTGAAAGGGTATGTGCAGAATCCCTCGTCATAAAGTATAAACAAGTGATCCAGTCATCAAGAGAGCCAGCTCTCCATGTTCCATCATAAAAACAGAAACCAGTAAAACCCATAGCCTAACGCTAAGGTCTCACGTTGTCTAGAGAATACCCATCTAATACTGATGTGTATTCGACCGGTTAAAGGAATGTCCAGGCGGGGCCCGGTGCATAGCAGAAGGCGAGGCCGTATTCGCCCGATTGAAATTGAACCCGGCTAGCGCGGGAGTCCCCTGCCCGCGATGCTGCTGGGGTGGGTGTGTCGGGGGTTGGCTTGGCAGTGGCGGGTTAAATGCTGCGTAGCCGCCGTTCTGGGGGGCGGGAGTTGCAGAGCTCATCGGTGTGAACGCCCGTAGTGGAGGCTGGATGGGGGGTTGGATCTGCGGCGGTGGTGTTGGACGGTAGGTTGCTGGTGTCATGGATCGTCCGTATGGCGCGGGTGTTGAGCCCGTGCTGGCTGGTGTGTAAGATCGTGTGGAGTAGGGATCCTGAGCATAGTAGGGTGACTCATGCTCGTGCGCTTCGGAGCTGTCTTCGGCGTAGATATCTCGTGAAGGGCCGTAGGGGTCGTAGTGGGAATACGCTTGTGTGTGTGGCGTGTGTGGTGTGTGCGGTGTATGCGGTGTGTGCGAGCGGTGGAAGTAGTCGTCTGCGTGGGTGGTGTCCGGTGAGGTGTAGTCTGGGGCCGGGGTGTATGTCTGCTGGTATGGACGAGGGTGGGATGTGTTCAGTCTTGGTGGGACATCCGCTGGCAATGGCGGAACAGGGGGCGCTGGTGAACTCTGTCGGTCGAGGGGGCTGTAGCCCATTGTGGCCGCGTTGCCTGTCAGGGAAGCGGATTCCGACATCATCGAAGACTGTGTTGTCGTTCGGACAAGGGGTGGCTTGGTGTCAAAGTCCAGATTTGGCAGTGTTGGGTTCTGTTCTTGATGTGCTGCCGAGTTTGATCGGGTGTAAGGCGGCAGCGTTGTTGCAGTGGTGCTGCGCGACAGACTAGACACAGAGGGCACCGGCATCTTGTCGCCTGCGATAGACGGCAGTGTCGGCTTCGAATCGGAGCTCACCAGACTGGGCTGAGTGGGGGTCCGATTCTGCAATTTGAGACCCTTTGCCAATGCTTTGTTGTTCTTGCGATGGACAATGCGCTTCAGACGCTGTCCAACCTTACGACGGCAGTATCTGGAAAGAGTACCGTCCTCGGCAGGGATATGATGGAACAGGAAGATCAGGTAGAGTACGATCGCCGAGATCAACTTCAAGACGGAGAGCACCCAGATGACCAGTGTGAAGAGCATACCAAACAGAACCACAGCCTGAAGGTTATTGTCCTCAGCTAGAATCTTGACGTTGTTGAAGAATTGCGAAGCTCCAGAGCTGCCATCATCCTTTGCTGCATTCTTGCCCCCAGGGAGCAGATCCATCTGCATGACCGAGTAGAGTGTGATCGCATTGATGACTTGACGGGGACCATCTGCAAAGATGGTGTTCATCCAGAATTGGAAAGAAAAGTGTGCATAAAGAGCAACATATTCAGCCGCCTTTCTGTCCTTGGTCAATTCCGCAAAGACAAGGAATCTTCTCCAACCACGCCCTTTTTTGCCAAGCCGGAAACTCTGGATACGAACGGCAAGCGGATCAAGGAAGCTGCGAGTGATACTACCGGAGCGCATAGCTCGAACGGCATGAATCCATCGGTAGACCAAGATCACGAACGACGCGATAATACACGCGGCAAAGATCCATCGCGAGATGTAGAATGGAATAGCAGGTTGAACTCGGCCAGCCCATCGCGAGAAGGCGAGCAGGTTGACTGCAGTGAAGACATCGACACCATAGACGGCGAGAGAGATAATCAGGAAGACCCATAGGAAGAAGTATGAGAAGGGAGTCCAGCATGACTCGGACTTGAAGTCATCGAGGTTCTGCACATGTTAGTATACGGAATTCATTGAGCGATGTTTCCTTTCACTCACCACATAATCCCACTTCTCCTCCATGGCAGCAGCCTTCTCACGGTCTCCGGAGCAAAACATTGTGTAGTAGACCTGGTCCTGCCAGGAAGCGATCGGGCATCCAACGAATGGCGAGATCACGGAAGCTGAAGAGTCGACTTCCTCGGGCCAGCCGGGCAAAGTCGTGAACAAAATATCCAAGTGAGTCGCGTGAGGGAAGTATCGCAGGTCGGAACGTCAAGAGTGACAAAGAGTGAAGTCTTAACCGCGTGAACGGCGCATACCTGCGCGAGGCCAGGGCGATCGGTTGGAAGTTGAGGGAGTGGCTGTACGTGTCAATGGGCGCTTATGTTTCAAAGCATTGAATTCAATGCGCCTTGAGAGCCAAGATCGGCCGATCCCTTTGTCGCCAAGCAAGGGGGAGGCGGGAGGTCAAGTGCTGGAGTGTGGAGAAAGAATGTCAGGTGCGTAATCTCAACGGCTGGAATGAAAGAATGAAAGAATGGAATGAATGGAATGAATGGAATCCCGAGGGTCAAAAGAATGGGGTTGGAAAGGGGAGAAAGATGAAACCGTTCGGCAGGGGTGGAGATGCGCGATATGCACTTTAGGGCTGACGCTTGGCTTTGATTGTAACCCTTGGCCAACTGTCTCTAGTTTGTTGGGCTCTATTTTAGAATGTTTGGTCAATTGACTTCTGTTCTCCCTTTTGAGACCCCAACCTATTCGTACACTGACATATGCTGGTGCGCATATTGCATCCCCAGACAAACTCGGGGCGACATTTAACCGTTTAATCTCACTGGCTCAGCACGCGCCCAAGGAGGGTCCCTGAGCCCTGACCCACTGCAATCTTGATAAACAATTGCGTCCACTTCTCAGAGAATGTGGACAATAGGAAGTGCGGCAAAAGATCAATTTCTACAACAGTCATTATAGAATCACTATGATCACCCTGAAACTCTCGAAACCGAGCAAAAGGTGGTGAAAAGGGAGATGACAGCAGAGAGGCCGAAGTATGGCCAAACTAAAAAGTGCACTCAGTGCACTCACTTCAAGTCTTTGATCTAAAATCTGTCATATAAAATCAATTTAATACTCATAGCTTTGTGAACAGATTTGTGACGCCTGTTGTACATTGTATATCCCCGAGTCCTGCAGGCTACAGCCGCCGTGGCAAATGCTTCCTAAGTGCTGGAATAACCGCTGTCATGTTTCAAAGAGGCGTCGTCAGCTTTAATTTCTGCCAGAATCTATTGAAAAAAGCCAAGTATAGCAAGGCTGAAACTGAGAAAAAGAAAAAAAAAACAAACAAGTTTGGCCTGAGGCATAATTTGACACCTGATATTCCAGGTGTAGATGTCCCTCACCTCCCAGTCTTTCACTCGGCTAATACATCCATCTGCTGGGTGTATACTTACACTTCCGTCGGCGCCGAGGTTGGCCATTTTAAGGCAATGCTCAGAAATGTGGCAGTCGACAACCTCGAGGTCTCACCTCACCTCAGCACTAATCGTGTGTGAATCCAAGACATCGACGAGTGGCATGTTAATTTTATAGGCTCAATGGCCAATTTCCCCACCGTTCGACGACAAGACAAGATAAAGAAACAAAGTGGACGAGGGCCACGGAAGCATCATTGGCCAAAACCCCAGTGGTGACGTCGATCCGATGCAACTCGGAAGTGCTGCGCGCAGACCGCATTTATAAGGTGGTGAAGTATAGCATCATACGGAGCCATATATAAACTCCCCATTTCCTTCATTGCCAACCATCTCTTTGGACACACATATACTCATACCCATATATCAATTCACTTATTCCAATCTCGCCATGCCTTCCCCAGACATCCCCAACAAAGCAGCCGAAGGCATCTCCTACTACACCCCAGCCCAAGACCCGCCCGCAGGAACCGCCGCAATCCCCCAATCCGACGGCACAAACCCCCCAAAATTGTTCCAACCCTTCCAAGTCCGCGGCGTCACATTCCACAACCGAATCGGCCTCTCCCCGCTATGCCAGTACAGCGCCGATGATGGCCATATGACAGACTGGCACATGGCACACCTAGGCGGAATCGCACAGCGCGGCCCAGGCTTCCTAATGGCAGAAGCAACCTCCGTTCAAGCCAACGGCCGCATCACACCGCAGGACTCGGGACTGTGGAAAGACTCGCAGATCGAGCCGCTCCGCCGCGTGGTTGAGTTCGTGCATAGCCAGAGTCAGGTCATCGGCGTACAGCTTGCGCATGCTGGCCGGAAGGCTAGTACTGTGGCGCCTTGGCTTAGTAAGGCTGATACTGCTACGGCTAAGGTTGGTGGATGGCCGGATAATGTGAAGAGTCCGGGGAATGTGGCTTTCCATGCGAATTTCCCCACGCCGACGGCTTTGACGTTGGAGGAGATTGAGACTTTCAAAAAGGATTGGGTTGCTGCTGTTAAGAGGGCGCTTAAGGCTGGTGTTGATCTTGTCGAGATCCATAATGCTCATGGTTACTTGCTTATGAGTTTCTTGTCGCCTGCTACCAATACCCGGACTGATCAGTATGGCGGGAGCTTTGAGAATCGGATTCGGCTTTCGTTGGAGATTGCGAAGTTGACTCGTGAGACTGTTCCTGAGGGTATGCCTGTCTTCTTGCGTGTCTCTGCTACGGATTGGTTGGAGGAGTCCATGCCTGATCAGCCGTCGTGGCGTGTGGAGGATACGGTCCGGTTTGCGAAGGCGCTGGCTGATGCTGGGACTGTTGATGTGTTGGATATCAGTAGTGGTGGAAACCATGAGCAGCAGCATATCCATGCCAAGCCTGCTTTCCAGGCGCCGTTTGCTGTTGAGGTCAAGAAGGCTGTTGGGGATAAGATCATGGTTGGCTCAGTCGGCATGATTGGTTCTGCATCTTTGGCCAACTCCCTGCTGGAGAAGGATGGACTGGACTTTGTGCTTGTCGGTCGTGGATTCCAGAAGAATCCCGGTCTTGTCTGGGCTTGGGCTGAGGAGCTTGAGGTTGATATTTCCATGGCTAATCAGATTAGATGGGGCTTTGCCAGTCGTGGCACTGGTGGTGGCCCTTACTTGCATAACAAGAAGCAGAAGCTTTAGATGATATCTTTGTGTAGATAGACGACTTTATTTACATGAAATCTGAAGGGATTATGTGGTTTTGAAGCTACGTTGAATCTGACAATGTGCCAAGCCGTGGAGTCTGCGACATTACTTGCCAACTGATAGTCGGTAGCATAGCTGCTTTAAAAGGACTATGTAATCTCAATCGAAGCGAACTTATTCAAACATGAATTGTCATAAACCAACGGGATTCTTAATATTCCCGATCCCTCTCCCCGGACGAAAACATCGCACGAACTTGGCCGGCCGAAAGATGCACCGATCAATGATCTCATCTATAAAAAACCCTCGGCACAACAAGGTCAACCCTGAAATCCTTACTTCTGTAATTCCAATTCTATTCCAAAACTCAAAGACCAAAATGATCTCCTTACCAGAAATACAATCCTCAAACACCCAAATCGCCAATCTGCCAGGTCTAATCGCAGTCTTTATAGGCGCAACTAACGGCATCGGCGAAGCAACCCTAAAAGAATTCGCCCGTTCAGCCAAGTCTCCGCGCGCATACTTCGTTGGCCGTTCGCAAGATGCTGGAAATCGGATCACGGCCGAATGCCGACAGATAAACCCAAAGGGCGAATATATCTTCATCAAGGCGGATTTGAGTCTTGTTCGGAACGTTGATGATGTATGCCGACAAATTCAAAGGAAAGAGAAGACGATCAATTTGCTTTTCCTGAGTTGTGGGGGTCCGAGGTCTGGGTTTGGTATGTATATGTTTCAGTATCTTCGATGGAAATGTACGTTGAGGCTGACGCGCAATAGATACACCTGAAGGTCTGCATATCATGCTTGCGACACAATATTACGCGCGCATCAGATTCACGATGAACCTTCTTCCACAACTCAAGGCTGCGACTGGTCTCAGGCGTGTTGTTAGTGTGTTAGCGGGCGGATATGAAGGACAGATCTACGAGAACGATTTCCAAGCGAGGAATATGAATCTCTTGAGTTTACGCGGGCATGTCGTTTCGATGACCGATATGGCATTTGAGAATCTAGCAGCGCAAGCGCCAGAAGTCAGCTTTATCAATGACTATCCCGGCGCCGTTAAGACGGGCCTTCATCGAGAAGCTGAGGGTTTCTTGATGACGCTTTTGGTTTGGGTTTTGGCGGTCATTGGGCCTTTGTTTTATATTCCGATTCAGGAGTCTGGGGAGAGGCATTTGTTTTTCGCGACCAGTGCTAAGTATCCGGCGCGTTTGGGAGAGGATGGGTTTGGGGTTCCTTTAGGCAAAGAAATTGAGGTTGCCAATGGGCTTGATGGGAAGGTTGGGAGTGGTGTTTATAGTGTCCATTGGTCTGGCGTCGATTCTGGAGAGAAGGTTGTTAGGCTGTTGGAGTTGTTGAGGGGACAGGGAATGGTGAGGAAGGTTTGGGAGCATACTGTTGGTGAGTTTGAGCGGATTACGGGCGAGGTGGAGGCTAGGTGATATGTAGCATATGCTTCGTTTGTCGTTTGAGGATCTATTACTACACAGGGGGTCTGATTGGTGGGGTTTAATTATGCAGTGGCCATTCTGTACGTTATTGTATAGTTTGGCTTAATAGCATTGCCAAATATATGCGAATCACGTTTAACAACTCGAGATATAGTGATGTCATGTTCCTCAGATGCAAGTATGGGTTGACAGACAGCGTTGAAATCGCCGATGTTCACGGAGAGATTGTAGTGCCGCACATGGGTCTGTTCGCTAGGCCCGACCCAATAGAGTATTCTTTGCGAGTCGCAACAACCCGAATCCCGTATCCCACTTCAAATCATGGTGCCTAGTCTCCTTCATCTATTATTCTGGTCCCGAGAGGACTTCACTTCGTGTTCTCTTGTCAGTTATCACATGTTACCTACCAGCCTTAACACTATACTACACGTGTTGCATAGCTGTCCTTGACCTCGACTATAACTCTCAAATCTTCTACTGATCTTGCAGTGTTGTTATGACCAGATCGCAATCCTGATCTGATCTGAACAAACCAGAGCCAAGACCTTTGTCATCTGGCCCCCACATTTGGACCAGCTTCTGGTTCTATTCACAATTCAGCTGGACAGCTGGACAGGTCGTCAGTGATTTCGTGGGATCACAATATCAGTTCTCGAAGTTTTCACTCCGGATAATCGCCATGAGTGGCGTCAATGATGCGCTCAATCTGGCCTTCCTCGGCACGGCCGCTGGAGTGTATCTCCGACCAGAATATGCGATTCTCAACTCTCGAATTCTGACCGGCATCATCCTATTTGGAATTGTTACAGCGCTGAAATTACTTTATCGCCTTGTGCTTTATCCAGAATACTTCAGCCCGATAAAACATATTCATTCACCACCGGTATGCCATGAAACGTCCAGTTCATCAGCCGTGTCTAACCATATGTAGAATCGACACTGGCTTACAGGAAATACAAAATCCTACTTTCTGGAGCCCCCTTTTGAGCATATGCGGGAGTGGGTCACAACTATGCCAAATGAAGATATCGTTCGGTTCTACGTTGTCGGCAACCTCGAGAGGCTGTTATTAACAAGCCCGAAGTCATTGGGTGAACTCCTCGTCACCAAGAACTACGATTTTGAGAAGCCAGAAATGATTCGCGAGAGCTTGCGACGTATTACCGGTGATGGCGTTCTACTTGCCGAGGGTGATGAGCACAAGGTACCACTCAAACTGATCCAAAACCATACATGCATTGACGCGATCAACTGCAGAAACAACGAAAAAATCTCATGCCAGCATTTGCATACCGCCACATCAAGAACCTCTACCCAGTCTTCTGGGCTAAGAGTATCGAAATGGTGAAAATGATCGAAAACGACCTGAAGAACAGAGCCTCAAGCGGCGACAACACAGTTCAAGTCAGCAACTGGGCCAGCAGAGCAACCCTCGACATAATCGGCGTAGCAGGCATGGATCACGACTTCGACTCTCTCCAAGACCCAGACAACACACTCAACAAATCCTACAGACTGATCATGCGCACCCCGCCCGACTGGTTGAAGCTGATCTTCGTATTCAGCTTCCTAATCGGCTACCCCAGGTTATCCCGCAAAATCCCGTCGAATTGGAACGAGGAAATCGAAAAAAGCGGCGAAGTAATTCGCAACGTCGCGCGACAAATGATCCGCCAGAAGAAAGCAAAAATGGAAGACCCAGCAGCCGAAACCGGCATCGATATCGTCTCTGTCGCGTTGAGCAGTGGAACATTTGACGAAGAGAATCTCGTCGACCAGTGTATGACCTTCCTCGGCGCAGGCCATGAAACGACGGCCTCGGCTCTCCAATGGGCTGTTTACGCCCTTTGCAAAAACCCAGATGTCCAAACCCGTCTTCGTGAAGAAGTCCGCGCCAATCTTCCATCCCTAGATGAAGAAAGACCCATCACAGCTGCTGAAATCGATAACCTGCCCTACCTAAATGCCGTCTGCAACGAAGTCCTCCGCTTCCACCCCTCCGTCCCAGCCACAATCCGGATTTCAGTTCGCGACACTACTCTTGCTGGCAAACATATTCCCAAGGGAACACTTTTCAGTATCGCTCCACAGATCCTTAACCGGATGGAAGAATTCTGGGGACCAGACGCGGACAAGTTCAACCCAGATCGGTTTATGGGTCCTGGAAAGGCGAATACCGGCGGGGCGGTCAGTAACTATGCTTTCTTGACTTTCTTGCATGGCCCGCGCAGTTGTATTGGGCAGGGCTTTGCGAAGGCTGAGCTTGCTTGTTTGCTTGCCGCTACTGTTGCTCGGTTTGAGATGGAATTGAAATATCCGGATGCGAAGTTGGAGGTTAGGGAGGGGGCGACTATTTCGCCTAAGGATGGGGTTCTTGCTAAGTTGACGAGACTGGAGGGGTGGTAGACCAGATGAAAATTGGCCACTTTACTGGTATATATTGCGTGCGTGTGCTGTTTCTTCTCCACTCGCTTGAGAACAAGTTACTATCTGTGTACACATATCTGACGAACCTCTACTCTCTTTTCCAATCTTTTGATATTGTAGTTGGTTGATGAGAGATATTGATAGGATGTAGCCAAGGATCGGCGGGTCGGTAAGGGACTCAACAAGTGTCATCTGAATCCAGGAGACCTCAAGGCACAGCCACTACCTTCTGAGGGTCAAATCCATCCGGCTCTTTGCTCTGTGGGAGCACATATCCCCTTTGGTTACTAACAACCCTTATATCGCCCTGCTTGAACTCCGTGGTAAAGTGCGTATGCCCAAATATCCATATTTTAACGCCATTCCATGTTGCTGACAAAAGATCCGTCCCAAAGGCACATGTCCAAGGATTTTCGGCGTGTTTTGGACTTGACGTACGCTTCAGAGAAGGCGCATGGTGCGTCACAACCACAATAGACCGCCTATCTGATTCTTTGCTGACTGTCTCATTCTCTCTTTCAATTTCTTCGACTCGAGTTCGTAGCCACGTCAAATCTGCCTCATGAGCAGCGTTATGTGAATCAGTCGTCCACGAAGTGATCTTTTTGTAGTCTTGAATCTTTGCTGCAACGATGTCTCGTGATTGCACGGGGATCTGAGACCATAAAGTGCAGCCTAAAACTGTGAGATTGGAGTTTGGGATGTCGTATCGCCTTTGATGAAGCAATATGAGTCGCCCATTGAGAACTGGCTCCAGCTCCAGGTTTCTTGCTCGTTCGAGGCCCGACTCAAAAGTACCATGGTAGAACTCGTGGTTTCCAAGAACTTAGAATACTGTCTCGAAGATATACGTTTGCTTCTTGAGAAAAGCGAGATATTCCTCGTAGTCCTGCAAACACCCCACATCTCCGGCAAGGACAAGATGTTTTGAGGATACGGTCATTTCGAATAAGTCATATTGCTGGTTCACCTCCAGGTGCAGATCAGATACCACCTGGAGGGAGGTGGAAGCTTTTCTGAACCCATCCCAAAGAGATCGAAACATCATGGAGCATCGGAGACTGCTGGCACCATCGCGTCAAAAAAGGCGTCTTTCCCGGTACAGATTCTTACCGCCTTTTATACCGCTACATACGCACACCCTCTCTATCAGATTGGGCATCTCATATTTTGTCAATAGCATTGAGTAAGCTGTTGGCCTCTCATGGACATACAACGAGTCATAAGTTGTCCTGCCTTTTTTGCCGAACTCGCGCTTCTTATGCCCTCTTACGACACAACTTCCCACAAGTATTCTACAGGTACTAGGGGAAGATCCAAATTGCCAACTCCCCAAACTTGATCTAAAAGGCCCAGATGCATTGACTGAAGCTTGGAGTATCATCAACTGGCGTTTTAATATGCTTGACGTTACCAATGCGTGTTCCAGTGACATCCCAGCAGAATATATCGGCTTTCTACACCGATATCTTCTCACGCGCTACTTTGCGGATAATGTCAGCTGGAAATCTGCATATGACGAAAGCATGGGGTGATAATCAAGCGTCCGCAAAAAGAATCATTTGAACACTGTACAGATCTGTTTTCATGCACAGGCCGGTGAACTTGAGCATGGTGATGGCACACGAACTTGAACCCATTGCGTGTGGAAATCTCAGACTCGTCCATTTCAGTAGAGTTTCGTTGATTTGTACATTTTCCTCCGATATTCGAAGTCCACCAGCGGTAATGTCCTGATACGGTGCAGTCTCTGGATGTTCTTCCCAGGGTAGAAAACGCGATACGGACCAAGGCAACGATAGGAACTGCTTCAAATCGCTTTTGTGCGCAAGAGATAAATGTCATGTCACTGATGCAAAGGATCTGGCTGGCAAAATGAAAGTAATGAATTCCAATAATAATGATTACAATATCGCGACTTGACCTTAGTGAAGATAGATCCAAATCGCAGACTATTTGTAACAAGAAAAGGAACGCCGCTAAGTTCATCTATATGAGACAAAGAATACATGAAAGCACCGAAAATTTCGGCCAATTGGTTACCCATCTCTCAACTAGTTCTGTAGCTCTCTCGGAACACCTGATGCCCAAAGTCCATCATCAAGGACCGTGGACCGACGAACATCCCTTGCGGTCATCGTCGCGGTATAGGGATTAGCACGATGCATAGATTGGCTATAAGAATTAGCAATGGATCAATGGAAGGACACTCAGGACTTACCGATTATCCCACCAGACCATATCCCCACCAGAGAGCCATTCCATGCTGAAGACATACTGCCCCAGTTAGCGCTTTTTCTTGTCACAATATGGCCCAATTCCAACTCACTTTCGATTGTGTACAGTGTTCGATTAACTCCCAGACCAGCCGTTGACTCTCTTCGATGTCTTTGCCAATTATTCGTTTTGCATGCGCGGCCAGATACAATGTTTTCCGTCCATCTGGTGCTATTTGAACCAGACGATGGTAGGCTGGCGGCTTGGCTGCCAGTTCGTGAGGAAGAGGATTGCCAAACACAGCCGGGGACGCCAGTTTTCGAGAATGCCAGAGACTTGATTAGGTCAGTTGGGGATCATTCTTCAAAGGTTAGGGTCTTTGAGATAAATGGCTTACTCATGTTCAACAACTAGGTTCTCAATCTCCTTCTTTTTCGCTTCAGAAAGCTCACTGTACGCACGACGTGTGTCTGCAAAATGGGTCCACGACCCACCCTCGACGGGGCTCCCATGAGAGAGCAGTATCGAATACTTGGAGCGTTGTTGGTGATATGATGAGTCCTAAGTTGGTCAGTGTCCATTTGTCTTGCCCGGGAAGAGTAAGCCTACCGTGTGCCATAATGCATTTCCCAGACTGTGATGATATCTGCGACTATTCATCTTCACCAGTGAGCCATCCAGCTCGATGCTGCTCTCATTAGATCCTGACCTTCATGTATTATTTCTCACGCAGGAGACTCACTTGGCCACGTCGAATAGTAACGGCTCCCCCAACCGGTCGTTTTCTCGTCCATAAAAGAACGGATTGACTTCCAGCTTGTCACCCAGCTGCTGCGAAAATGCAATATGTCGACCATTATCTAATCCAGTTTTACGGAAGATCAGTACTCCATACTTGTCTTGCAGCGCAATTAACTAGCGTCATGTCAATGGTTTCTTGTGTCTTCTGTCATGATTAACCCACCTGCGTGACAACGTCTCCTGGAACATACTTGCTCCAGTCAACGCCGTATATCTCTGCGCCAAAAGATGAATCTTCCGAATATAGTATCGGGTGGACAGTCAATAAGCCTTCTTGGATGATATGTTGCGTGCCGGTCCGAGACGGACAGGTGTTATCGTACACCAAAATATGCATATTATCAGCCATCGAAGGGAGTCGTACTGTATCTGAGCTCGGGAGAATTTCCATGCTTTTGATATCGCTCCTGGTCAATATGCACTGATAAGACGGCTCAAAGCCCGCGCGGCCCGACCCCGAAAATGCCGACGCGCTGGGTAGGGCTACTTAGAGAGCCTAGCAATGTGGATTTTTAATTCAAACACTTACTCATTGTTGACTGATTCTTTATACTCATATCAAAGAGATGACTACCGTTCGAATTACAGCCGGACCGTACCAGTTTCGCGCGACGTTTGAATCATCGGCTCCTAAAACGGTAGCGCTGTTCCGCTCTCTCCTCCCATACCGCCAAAAGCTCATTCATGTTCGCTGGAGCGGGGAAGGAATGTGGATTCCATTGGGAGAAACCGATTTCGGACTTTCCTTTGAGAATCATACGGCTCACCCTGCTGCGGGTCAGATTTTGTTGTACCCAGGTGGTATCTCCGAAACGGAGATTCTGTTCTGCTACGGCGGGGTCTCATTTGCAAGCAATATGGGACCGTTGGCAGCAAACCATTTTCTGACTATCACTGAAGGGGATGATAAGCTAAGGGCGCTGGGCGAGCTGGTACTTTGGGAGGGGGCTCAGAATATCTTGTTCGAGTTGGATGATCCTGATAGGTAAGCTCATTCTTGGGAGCGTATAGCCAACGATTATTCATGATAACCAATTAAATGTTAAAATTCTGTTTAGGCATGATTCCGCAAAGCTATAACCCCGGGCTTTCTGTCATCACAGCATCCCGTCCATACTCAGCTCAGGGAAGTCAAGCGACTCTCCAAAAAGATTGCCTGCCCAATCAACGCCAGAATCGTTCATCAAATTAAGTAATGACTGAATTGCGATGTCATCAATCTCTTTTTCCTCCAGATGCTGATTGTCCTTCTCGGAGACCAGTACCAAAGTGACTGCGTAGTGGACAATGGCTTGGAAGTCGTGCGCATAATGAAAGCTCGTTGCTGGGTTCACACTGTCGAATATTTCTTCTGCCAGTCGAAGCAGTCGGGCGAGAATCGACCATGATGATGATGGGAGACGTGTAAACAATTTACCGCTCTCTATTTTGGAAGGCTGGTAACAGATTTGGAGGTTTTCTGTTGTCCAAAACATTAGCAACCGGGGGACTGGAAACCCGATTTTCTTAATATCTCACCATCTATGACGCCTCTTATATAGCAGAGTGAAAGGAACGTGATAGCAAATGTATGCGAGATCCACGTCGAGTCCACTGCATAGTATAGTCGACCGAGAGACCCACGATCCGCGTGGTATGCCGCTTCGGGGAAGCTAGACATGTTCTGAGAGTCCAGTGAGAAGACCAGGTCTGCTTTGTAGCTCGACTGCGACATTATGATCTGAGCTGCTGCAGTCAAGCTAATCGACAGTGCCGGTTGAAAATGTTCCTGAATTTGATTTTTCGGCACTCGGTGCACACGTGGAGATGAAAACAGCGGCGCGAGTGACGCACAATTTAGTGAGAGTCGATACCACTGCTTTAGTTGTTAGAATATATTGTCCACGTATAAATGCACATGGCTAACTGCATACCCGGGCTGAGGTGAATGGTAAATGGTTATAGTGAGATTCCGTTCTTTCTGAAAAGTGTTAATAAGTGGCAAATTAGAGCATCAAATGAACCCACGTAAACGGAAGAACCAATCTCTACGGAGAAGTCAGTAGGAAATTCAAGAATGAGGCTTCCACGCAGTTTGACATACCTTTCCCAGTCATCTAAATCACTATTCAATCGCTCCAGACAATTCGGCTGTAATTGACGGCCGGATCTATCCCCACAACTATTCATCGCAAGGTCAACAATTCCGACAAGCTCTACTAGTCCCCTAACCCGAAGATCGGCAGGGGACCGCATCAACTCGCTCACGACACAATTCTGCGCTACCTGGACCGATGGTGTAGGATCAATTGATGCAGGTAAACCAGACGTTAGCATGAGATTGAAGTTACACGTAAGCAAGTTATACCAAACGCGTATTTTGTTAACTTCGTCTGCGGATGGTATTTTGTTTGGGTCTTTGAAAATGGATATGGCTGATTGTTCGAGGCCAAGGAGGACAGAATAACGTTCTGCTAATCCTAGGACAACCCAAGCGCTAATCTCATTGTATCGACTCTTGGCCTTCGGTGCTTGGTGAGCAATGGGTTGCTGAAGATTCTCATCCTCTTCGTCTTCGCGACTGCATGGCATCCACTGCGCATAGAGAAGAAGCACACAGATAGAGTCTAATGTGACATCTGACGGAGTGGGCCGGAGTAGAAGTCTGGAAACCGCTTTGTCAAGTGATTTTGTAAGATCATGAAATCTAGGATGGCCACCCACAGAGTTTCCACTAGACGAGAGTATCAGCTAGGTCTATGAGACTTACCTGACCATTCTTGCCACTCACCTCACGTTCCCCGTGTTCCAAAACCGAGTACCAACTGAGCATATTGCTAGTATGAGTGTTGGGCTTTTTTCAAGAAACTCTGGCCATGAATAGCGAATATTTTCATCTAGTACTGGCGCTGAGGCATGGCAATGCTGGAAAAATCTGCTTCATATGAGCAGATGACTCTATTGCCGCAAGTGGTGGTGCAATACATTTCTATTGCTCGCTGGACATCCTTGACTGAAAGTAGCCCCTGATAGGTAGGATCATAGATGCTCTTGTTTTTTCTTGCTATTGGAGTTGAAATGTGAACCCCTTCTTCCGCAAGTACTCGTAGTGATCGTAGTGTTGCAATAGGAGGTCCAAGATGAATCCCGTCAATACTTGACTCGGGGGAATTATACATGTCGCTTTGGTTTGGCGAGAGGTCCTGCTGATATTGAGGTTGAATATCTCCGGGCTTTTCCTTGCTTGATACGTCGAATGGACTCTTTCTAGTTTCTAGCTCCAAGATCCGCGTCTCATGTTGGTTGAGTCTGCCTCTGACTTTAGCGCCTGCTTTCCAAATGAGTGATAAATCTTGGTTCTACCTATTTTGAAGTTCAATCACCAGCTGTACTAAACTCGATGGACTTTGAGTCACATCCAATGTCGGGGCTCTATCTGTTTCAAATGAACAAGTGATGCTCAATCTTTGACATCGCTTGCATGGCAATTGTGAATTGGTTTCTTCGGATGATGGCGAGCAACGCTGCTTTCGTGCACGACACTAATTTCGTCTTATTTAGTATCAGCCTTGGATGGTAGAATGCAGCACTCACTTGTAGACAAGCTCGAGCAATGCGACGGACTTTGGTGGGGCGCTCATCATCTGTACTCGGATTGTCTGGCCAGCTGGCATTAAAGGACATTTTGCGTGCTTTTCTGCTAGGAAATAAGACAAGACACGTTACAGAGTATCAAGAGTCCAATCCAAGAAAATACCCAATCTGCGATACTGGCTATTATGATAACGTCTCGGGCGCTAATTCGCTGCCGGTACCCATGTTCGTGTTCAGTGGATCCACTCAGTATGCCGAGAACTGGTATGGCCTATGGCTATGGTTTTATTGCTTTTGGCAGTCAGAACTTTGACACTAGTCGACTATTTTCTGTGAAGATTATTTTCCATAGCGCACTCTATAGCGGTTGTTCCAATTCATTCATAAAGCCAATCGGCAACTCCACGAGGATCGCGATGAGCTCTGGGGGATACTGATCCTAGTTGGCTAGGCCCGCGCTTGACATACTCTCCATCTCGCACCTCACCAAGTATCTTACCGTTTGCCCACATAACCTTACCACGAAGAATGGTATATCGAGGCCAGTTCACAAATTTCATTCCTTCATATGGAGTGTCTTCGAATGTAAAGGTTAGCTTCGCCGTGCTAGAAAAGTGCCCTCGATCGCACTTACAATCAACATTGTGATGTAGCATAGAATTAGTAAGATTGAATGGGCAGAAATTCTTCTCTGGGTGCCACTAGAAGCATGGTTGGTCAATATCTATATATCGACGGGGCTTCAAGGTAAGGGTTCGTATCTTACGATCACAAAATCGGCGTCTGATCCTGGCATTAATGCCCCCTTCTTGGGGTATAGGCCATACTATCGGTACGTCAACATCGGCTCAATCGGTCCGAAAAGCAGTTATATAGTTACCAATTTGGCTGGATTTGTCGATGTCAGTTCAACAAATCTCTGGGGCGTAATACGGCCACTAGCCAACGCCCCTGTATAGAGCAATGGTAGTCTCGTTTCCACTCCCGGAATACCGTTCGGGATAAAGCGGAATGCTCCGCCTTTCCGTTTTAATAGGTCTTGTAACTCATCGCCGTCACATGGCTTTTCTCCTTGCATACTTTGTCCATGCTCTAGCACACCGGATGGTTTCCCGTGAGGTCGGTCGTAGCGGAAAGGGCAATGATCAGATGAGTAGATCGTGAATGTTCCGTTTGAAAGCCCGCTTTTACCAGTTAGCCCCGAATGCCTTGTAATCAATCCAGCCAATCTCACACAAATAGTTCCCCATGATCAGCAGTAGTAGGAGGTGGAGGTGGCGAGCAGATCATCTTACTGTTTTCGAAACAGGTTGGCGAATGGAACCTTTTCTGCTTATACAGTAAGCGATTTCCCGTTCAATCCAGTCCGGTTCACCTACCAAATCATCCCAGGTCAGATGGAAGTATTGAGGGCATGTCTCTGCATAGACTGGCAGTCCCATTGTCTGAGCACGACGCACATTGGCGGCACCAAGCTAGCTAATTTAGCAAAGTTTTCTTTTTTTCTGTAGAGGACTCTACGTACTACTGAGCCAACGTGGACGAATAGGATAGGGTTCTGGATGAGCTGTGCCAGTGCAATTGCTCTATTGGTGGCTTCTCCTTCAACAATAGGAGGGCGCGACAAGGCATGATAGTACGGAGCTGGTACAAGTTAACAGGCAGAACTCGGATTGCAGTCAACAATTACTTACCCACCATCCCCTTGCTCTCCAGCTTCTCTGTATAACAGTCAGTTTTGTCGCAAATCCTTCAGCAGAAAATATACCAGTTAGCCATTCTATCATATCCCCATTCTCTGCGTGAATCATCTACCACCGGGTTAGCCTCCACTCATAATATGTATTCTTTTAACAAACAGGACTCACTGTTGTGATACGATTCTTCCTCGCCGCAAACATAACATCCAACATTTGAGAGTCGGTCAAACGCTGCGTTGCATACGTCAAGAATAACTTGCAACTGCTGATTCCCCATTCTTTCATCAAGACTGGTAGCTCATTCTGCAGGATATCCGCGTCATTGCGAACAATAATGATATGGAATCCATAGTCCACGTAACTACCCGTCGCCTCAGCACGGGCATTATACCGTTCAGCAACTGTCAAGAGACTACGGTCTTCCTCATCTCTGGTTTGTGTGGCAAAGGTAATGATTGTGGTAGTTCCACCAGCAACAGCGCTTCTCGACCCGGTCTCAAAGTTATCAGAGCATTCGCCGCCCAGGCCGTGAGGTCCTAAAAGATTCAGGAACAGTTCTCTTGACTAATATGGTCGAGTTACCTGTTTTGAGATCTTGACACAAATGGACATGTGCATCAACCCCACCAGGCATTACATAGGCACCTCTGTATTGGACATGTGAGTTGAGTATCTGCTCCATGGGATTCGCATAACACGTACTCAGCATCTATGATCTCAGCACCTGACAACTCATCATCCGTGAATTCATTTGCAAGCGATTGAATTTTGCCATTTCTGACTCCAATACAACATTCGCTATAATTCATTAGCGACCGTGCAATTTGACTATAGCAATATCCGAGCTCTCACCTGATGTCGCTGGCAGTCACAATTGTACCATTGATGACTGCCAAGTCGAATTTGGGTGTCATTTTTCTGTTCAATAGTACGGTTGATTTCGAATTGAAACAGCTGCATCAAATCGGGGTAATGGGACAGCATGCGGGACACGCGGCGCTCGAGCCGACTGCCATCGGTCGGTGCCGTTTATCTTTCCGAAGGACGCCACGGTCTTACTCTTTGGGGTATAGACCTTGAATGTTATCGCTATCGAGATATGGATTACAATCGGGCAACATCGCCTAACTGGGTCTCTCGTATCGCCCCACATCTTCATACCAAGGCCACATTAAATCAAGCTTCGGTGACTTTAGGGCTTATCATCTAGGGGGGCAAATACATACAGATCCAGCTACATTGGAATAAGAAAGGACTAACGGGTAGGAACATTGTGAATTCGCAAACTTGTCTATCATATAAATTGAAATAAAAGAAGGTAATATAGTCCGTCATAAATTGCAAGTCGCGCCACAAAATTGTCGCTTAGATTCTCTCGGAAATTTTCTGCCATAGAGTCTGGTCACTCTCCTTGAACAGTAAAATTTAGTGAACTGAACCATTCTACGATACGGAGAACTTACCTTCTCGGTGACCTCAATCGAAGAGCCGGTGATAAAGTCCATGTCGGCATAATTGACCATCTTTGATTTGGTCCAAAACTTGTATCCGAAGAAGAGCACGGCGAAAAAAGGAATTGGAAAGTACGTCGTGACAAAAGAGGAAGCATCAAACGTAGGCACTTTGAGATGAATCAGTACATGGCAACAGAGTGCTTGATATCGTCAGTACTCACTGAATGAACCAAACCCGCCGAAGATTATGACCATAACACAGATTGAGATTCCATCTAAACAATCACGACCATTAGCTTTCACACCTAGAATTCAATTTCCGTTGGTGCTTACAGTAGGATAGATAAGGTTGAAGAGGTGCCATATAGGGCAGTGTCTTCCGATCGATGCCCTGTGCCTTAAGACCCTTGTTCCAACGGATGCTAGTCCACAAGATTCCTGTCCAGGAGATCATACCGCACATAGCGGTCATATTGGAGACTAGTTTGGAATTAGTCCACAATTTGATAAAGCGTGGCCCGAAGGTATCCACTCACAATAGCCAAACACTTTGCCCGCTTCTCCGTGGGCGGCGGCCATGAAGGAAAGGAAGGAGAAAGCACCGCAGAAGAGGAAGCAAACCCAAGGGAAGCCATCTTTCCGGGTCTTGAGGAAGATCCTTGGGGCATGTCCGCGGACTGCCAGTCCGTAAAGGGTCCTTGACGAAACAAAAAGATCGGCAGTGCCGGCAGACCACGCGCTGGTGAGAAGGGCTGCGTTTATGATGGAGGGAAGGACCGAAATCCCAGAGTTCTGTTGCGAATATTAGCCCATTTCTCTTGATGCAATACTTCACGGTAGATTACTTGAATAGCAATGACAAAGGGACTCTTGGCTGCAGTGGAAGCAAGACTTAGAGAGGGATCGGATGGAGAAACGAGGATTCCAATCTGCGATTGTTAGCGAAGTGCTAGTTACTATCTAGCATGGAATGCTTACCAGGAAGGCACTGCAAATATAGACTAAATTGAAGAGAGAAAATGGATTAGTGCATTGATACTCAAAAAATCACTCATCTTGACTCACAGAGCACAAGTCTAATCCAAACACTCTTGATGGCTCGCGGAACGTTCCTTTGTGGCTGTCATTCATTGTGAGCGACATGAACTAGCAATTGGGTTCAAATAATCTTACGTTTGAGGTCTCGGCAGCTGCAATTGCTGTAATCTCAGACCCAATAAAAGCAAACGCAGCGTTGATCAGAACTGTGAACTGATGAGCAACTTGGCATGGAGTTGCAGTTCTTTGGACTTGGGCTCACCGCTGAAGAATCCGAGAAATCGTCCTTTCGCGCCACCTTTGAAATGTGTAAGATACCGTTCCACGTCGAAGAATTGAATAGTCAGGCTTACCAATGCCATCGTACTGCACGAAACCCCCAGTCTCATGCCAGAATTTGAACCCAATAGCTTCGTGGTTAGGTCCGCCACCGGCACTGATGATAACACCGGTGATGATGAGGCCAATGATAGTCACAACCTATAGAAATCATCATCTCCGTCATATTCAAAATCCAGGCTTTGCAGCTTACTTTGATGGAGCAAAACCAGAATTCCATCTCACCGAAGACCCGGGTTCCGGCATAATTGACGGCGAACTAAATTATCATTAATCTCATTCTTCGACTCAATCATCTGGACACCTCCCTACCACAACTATGAGCATCAACCCGACCCACATGGCGTTGTTACAAATCCCAGTGGAACAGGTCGAGTCTGCCTGGCCTGCCGGGGTCCAAAAGGTAACTAGAACGGCGGCTGCAGAAATTTCGGCCGGTAATACAACTGGACAAATTAGTTTTGTGCTTATTTCTCGACATTATTTTGAATGGTCGTACCAATGTAACTAGATAGTTCATAAGTTCAGACGCTAAGAAAGCCGGAAGAAACATCACATACTTATACCAGAACAAAATACCCATAGCGAATCCAAGCTCAGGTGAGTTGAACCGGCCAGCCAAAGCAAACTGACCTCCAGGAATAGGGAATTGTGACACCATTTCACCGAGAGCAACCTGAGATTTTCTATTAGCCCTTGTTCCGAGATAGAGAGGACATCTTCCTTACCATCACCGTGTATAGCAACGAGGCCATGATACAGTATCCAATGAGAAGACCAGCAGGACCGCCATTCTTCAGGTCACTGGCTGTGCCCAGGAAGAGGCCAGTACCCTAATAATTGATCAGTAAGTAAAACGAAGCCAGAGAAAGAGAACCTACGATGACACCTCCAATGGCAATCATTTGTCTAAATTATATTAGGAGCCGTCTCGGACTAAGAATGGAGAGTTATGACACTTACAGATGCCGGGGCTAAGTGGATCGTCAGTCAATTTCATTAGCTACCGAAAGGCTGTCGACATACCTTGAGCTGCCGTTGCAGGCCATGGTTGCTGCCTGTATCCTGGACGGTTCCCATTCCAACGGGAATCTCATTGGCATCATAAGCCAACTCTTTCGTTTTCTATAATCTTTATTAGTATTGAAACATCCATGCATACTGTCCAATGAGGCAATATATATCCCTTACTTGCTCGTGCATAGTAATAGCGTAGCTTCTTGTCGAGGGCCTGATCTGAGTTCTACAAAATAGGGACAGTTCATTCTATTTAATTGCATCGATTGATTTACAAAGTGCCACACAAAGCCTAAATTAACATATTATCTTGGTGATAAGGCTCCTCTCCTAACGGTCGACAATAATGCGGGTTGAGCGGGGATATCCCGCGCTTTTCTTATCAGCGGCCTGAATGCCGATCTTCCCGACACTCGCGCCTCCCCTCGTACATACGAAGACGTAGTTAAAGAAAGATTGAACCATGAATTTGGCGACCTAAGTTTCACATCTTGGATTTGGTGACTTGTATTTGAAGATTCGTGGTATCCTTATAATGGCAACAGATAGTATACGGCCCCTCCTTCCCGGGGTATACGTGCCGCTGCCGACATTTTTCGATGAAAACCAAGAAATCGACTATGACAGTTACAAAAAACATCTGCTAGGTAAGAAAATTTTTTCATCAAGAACTAGATCAAGGGCAAACACTTATCTCGCACCTATCACAGCTATGGCCACTCGTGGCATGGGTAAGTCAATGAGCCCGTATTGTGAAGGCATACCCTCTAATAGAGCACCCATCCAGTACCAGTATGTGCGGGATCATTAGGAGAGGCCGTTCACCTAGTAGGCTATGTCTTTTTCATCGTAATAATTGGCTATTGTACTGACTCTTCCAGGACTTCGAGGAGCGTGTTGCTATTATCCGCTTCATCAGATCGACATTGGATGAGGCAGGGCTGCAATCTACACCAATACTGGCTGGTGTAGGGGGACTCAGTACCAGAGAAACTATAAGTCTATCAAAAGCTGCCGCAGAGGCTGGAGCGTAAGCCAATACTGAATTTCCAGAATAATTTGACTCTAACAATAACAGAGATGCAGGAATGGTGATTCTACCTGCTTATTACGCTGCAAGTCTAAACGCCGATGTGGAACAAGTTATTCAATATTATGTTGAAATTTGTCAAGCATCACCGGTAAGGATTATCCGAAACACTCTATATATAGTTTTGCTGATGAGGTGATAGATCCCTCTGTTATTGTACAACTTCCCCTCGAACGCTGGCGGCCAGGATATGTCGTCAGATGTTATCAGTGCAGCAGTGAAGAGAACAACCAATTTGTGTGGGGTGAAGTTAACGTGAGTTTGAATATTCCTATTAGCCTTCCCCAATTGAAAGCACACGGCTGATAAAAGCAGGTGTGGTGGAAGCATCGGGAAACTGATCAGGCTGGACGCCCTGCTCTCAGGAGACTCCACAATAAATGAGACCCGGGGATTTCCATTCCTGTTACTTGACGGCCTTATTGCTGACCTCACTCCATGGATGCAATGTGGTGGTCATGGCACCGTTAGTGGTATCTCTAACTTTACTCCATTAGCTTCCATGCGGCTGTGGTCTCTGTTGAATTTGCAGTCGCCAACTGTGGCCGAGCGGAAAGAAGCGAAAAGAATTCAAGCGATTCTTGGTAGGGCTGATGCTGCTGCGGTTCCTGGTGGTATTCGGGCAATGAGTGAGCACATCTTTAAAGCTCACTGAAGGGTCTTAGGCTAATCATTCTTAGAGTACGCTTTGAACAAGCTGCACGGGTATGGGGTTGCTCCACGAAGGCCATTACTTCCGCTGAAGGCAGGCGAAGGAGAATCCTTTATGACCGCTTTAGATGAAGCAATGCGGCTTGAGTGTGAATTAGCAGGTATATAGTAAGCACCATATTAGTCCGCATTAGATTTGAGCAGACAAAACTGTAAAATTTTGATATACTCAGTGAGCCATGAAAAGAATGGCCAGCTGGCTCTTTGCAGCCTGGTCAGTGGCGGAGAAATTGCTATCCAAGGGATCACCTTTCATCTGTGCTCCTTGCTAGTGTTTTCGTTTTTAATGCCCACTAATATTGCTCGTGCATGAGTCACGAACTCCTTTGTTGTTAGTTTCTCCTCATCCTTGAGTGCTTTCTCTTCTTCAATCTTGTCGACGATGTCATCATAAGCTTCAGTATCAATCATCTTTCGGGCCACAAATCTTTGAATTTCTTCGGTGTCTTCCATAATAGCAACTGCTGGGTCCTAGCCAAGTGAATGAGCCTCTGTCATATTCCGCTTTCATAAACTTTGGGGGAAAGGTCTGTAGAACCTCGACTGTTGTCTTGACTGTTTTGTACTCAGATTTTGCCGCAATTAGGCCCCATCTGAATTTGGCTGATGGCGCAATTGTGACCAGTCTTGTTGAAGAACTTATTCGAAATACCCTGAGGTAGTTGTGAAGCCTGGTTTGCGTTCGCCTCCTAAATTTTAGTATAGAATGGCTCTAATATAGATTCGCAACATACCGAATAAATCAACTCATCCCGTACGCAGAATATCATGCACCTTCCAGGTCAAAGGCCGTTTTAGTCCAGCTGCACCGGTGACGGCAATTAGAAAGCTACCAAGATGATGAAATCGCCATTTATTTGTTAAAGAACTCTGTCTTGCTGTCTTCGATGTCCTCGTTGAGTGGTCTGGAGTCGGATCCAACAAAGGGTTCACATAGCCGTGTGCCTTGAATAAAGTTCATAATGGTGAAGAGGGCTATACTCAGAGATTCCCCAAGCTAAAATTTCTGGCACCGAAATAGTAGTTTCCTTGCGTATCAGGTGCAGAGCCTCCACTTCCATGATGACCTTTTCATCGGCATACTGATTGGAGAAGGGAACGTATTAGAGTTGTGCCATTCGTTCACACAAACTTTGGATACAATTAATTCCAGGTGCCATGTTCGATGATACATGGCAATCGCTCGGGATGGGACGTCGTTAGCCAAGCGATCATCACGGCGCGCCTCAGTCACCTTACTGATCAAAGCTTCTCTTCTGCGACATATATATAGCCAAGATATTTGTGATGGTTCATCTTGGCGTAAGCTAAACCAAACTCTCTCGTGGGATAACTGCACGCACGCCCTTGTTCGAGAGATCATCAACTCACACAGCTACTGCAGGCTGCTCAACTGGCGTCTCATTGGTAATTAGTACAACTAAGAGCCGTCTTGTTGGTTTAATGTTCAGTAATATATTACAAAGGGCTGCGGTACAGTGTCACTGCTCATTTCCCCCGACTCGGGCAGCTTTCAGCTCAATCAATTCACGCTTATCCGCTCTTGTCTTTATTTCAAGCGGATGCTGCGTCACACTGATCTTCTGAAGGCCCTCGATGATCCGATCACAGAGCCGTATGGCTTCGTCATATCGCCCTTGCAGCCTATAGCACAATGACAGCTGGATCATCGCGTTCAGCCGATCGGGATGATTTTCACCGCGATATGACGAAATATTTCGCAGTTTCTCCATCACCCGAAGAAGTGTTGCTTCTGATTCGTCAAATCTGGATTGATGGGCAAGAACAGTGCCCAGCCAGGTCCTTCCCATGAGCGTCCCAAGGTTATCTTCACCGAGGTTTCGATCCGCAATCTCTAGTCCACTGCGAAGCAGATCTTCTGCGTCGTTGTATCGACCCAGTGCAATATTGAATCTTGCCATACTTGCCATTGCAAAGAGAGTGAACGGGTGCTCTTTGCCCATAGTCTTCTTGCGAGCTTCAAGCACTTCCTGCATCATCCCTGACGCAACGGACAACTTGGTCCCAACTTGTAGATTCAACATAGCGATTTCTTCTTTCACCTCCAAGGTCCTTGAATGTGCGGGACCTTGGATTTCTTTCAACCCAGCATATGAGTCTTCAAGTAGCTGAAATGCCTTGTCATAATTTTCGTAGAACTTGCCCAGCGTCCGACCAAGGTAACCCATTGCAGAGAGTGTGTCCACATGCATTGGGCCTTGTAACTTGAGGAGTCCGTCAACGGCCTTCTGCTGAAGTACTTTGGCATCGCTGAATCTTCCTTGCTGCCATCTCGATTGACCAAGGAGGTCCATTGTTTTCAGGGTGTCAACGTGAGCAGGCCCTAAAGAGGCAATGCATGCATTCAAGACTGATTCTTGCAGACTCGCCGCCTCATCCACAAGACTTTGGTAGTGATATGTGCTTGCCAGGGCCAGTGTTATCCGCCGAGTGAGAGAATGGGTTTGGCCGAGGTTCTGCTCGAATGAATCCTTCACTGCCGTCTGAAGCTCCTGGGCAACGCCCCAACGCCCGTTTTGGACATATACCATGCTGAACTTTGCGTCACGCAATGCCTGTGCTTGATTAAAGTTTGATTCCACCCAGAGCCAGTCGAGCCAATTGAGAAGTCCAAAAAGTCTGGGCTTGCGGCTTTTACGTTTTTCAAAGATCTTGTGCTTCGCTGTTTCCTGTAGCTTACGTACGTGATCAACGTGTGGGAGAATACTGATTCGAAAGCGCTCTTCAGCTTCAGCCTCGCCGAGAGGTGGGATGAGAAGTGAGTGGACCAGCGTTGTAGCTGCAGCGTGTAACCAAACAGCTTGGTCTGACGTACTCATGCCCGGCCTCTTGCGTGCCCATTCATGTATTAGAGGGTGCATTGAATAGCTGTCATCAGATCCGTCATGCGTGATGAGAGACATTTGGGTCAGCTCTTTTAGTGCATAGCGTATTCTTGGTACGTCGAGAGTCTCTGATTCTCGGCCTTGTCGTATGAAGTCAGGCAATATAGGACGGCCATGTTCCTTCGTGAGATAAACCAGTAGGAATAATCGTAGTTCATTGTGCCTTTGGTGCCAGTCTAATAGCTGGCCTTTTCCATCCTGTGTCGCCTTCTCCCGCTGAGCTCTTTCTATCTCACAGTTGGTGATCGCCTTCGTTAAAATATCGAATCGGATTTTCTTGTGATAGAGGCATGAGAACATATTGAGCAATTGAATCGCATCCTTTGATTCTTGCGTTCCTTTGTCTTCAATTCCATTGTAGCAGATTTCATATGTAGCGTGTACACTCGAATACTTCTCTTCATCGTCAACGTCAACAGATAATCTCCGCATACTGCGAATGTGCTCCCATTGGGTGTCGTGGAAGGCTAAGTAATTCTTCAGCGTGCACAAACCATTTCGAATCGCGCTACCGGCGTGGATCAAAGCAAGTGCAAGACAGCCAAGCTGCCGAGTGATTGCTCTCGCCCATGACGAAGAATCAGCGTCCCATGGTCGCGCTAATGTGGTCGCACGAAGAAGAAGGTCGCTGGCATCATCATTGCTCAAATCTTCGAACCTGAAAAAACGAGGCCCAATGTTACCATACCCCTTATGGGATGGGTTTCTAGTTGTTATGATGATATGACCTCTATCGCCTCTGGGGAAGTATTGGTCGAGTGAAATTCGCGGGTTGTCGGCATTGTCCATTATCAAGAGCCATCTGTCTTCTCGGTTGGATAGCCAATGCATTGCAGCAGTGTGGCTTGCCTCTACCTTTCCAAGTTTTCCGATCTCTGCATAGGTTTGCTTGATCCGTTCATGCGATGTGGCGTCAATCCAAAAGATGCCCCAATAGCTTCAAGATGGCAGGAATTAGCAAGGCTTCTGACAAGGAAGGCGAAAAATCCAAGTACCTCTCTCGATTGTGTTCTGCAAATTTGCAACAAAACTGTGTCTTTCCCGATCCCCCCATGCCGTAGACAACAAAACGCTGCTGTTGTGGGTCCTGCTCGTCGGCTGTGGAGGCCACAAGTATATTCTGCAATTTTTCCAAGTACTGGGCGCGACCTGTGTAATAGCTGCTGACAGGCTGAGGTATGTCAAAAAACTCATTTGGAGTGGTGGTAGAGAGAGCCGTGGCAACTGATCGGATGGATCTTTGTAGTCGCCTGATCCTCGACGACTTTGTGGGTTCTTTCTGCTCATTGTCCTGGTCATCGCTTCCAGGCGGCGCTAGGCGACTCTCAAGTGTTGCAATTTCTGCCTTGAGTGAACCTATATCTCTGGATATTTGATTCAAGGTTCCTTGGGAAGCTTTCTGGTTGTGCCTGCACGAGCTTTAGTGCCATTCTATCAGCCTAGCAGGCTCAAACTCACAGACTGATTCCATTAAGCAGTAGTGTCAGGTTGTGCTTTTCAGCGGAGAGCTCTATACGTAGCCTTCCAAGGTCTGCATCCTTGTCGCGCCTACGGAACTCTTTCCTAAGCCCATCCACCTTTCCAATGACCGTAGAGCCAGATTTACCGTAGACCTTCTTGGTCATTTGCTCTAGTCTTGTTGCTAGGTCATAGCAATCCTCGATGCTTGTGCGAAATTTCCTTGATAGGTCTTCGAGATTGGTGGCTTTGAGAAGGGATAATCTTGCGGGGCTTCCTATGTCGCCATTAAATGTTGCTTCAACCGAAGCTAGGACGGCTCTTAAGGATTCCACCTCTGAGATCAAGGCGTTGATCTCCTGTTGAACCGCCGCGACCGCACCTGGAATGTCTTTCAGGAAAATGACGACGCGCAAGCAAACATCTGCAATCCCAATCGCTCCTGCAGTGATGGAAAGCGGATCCATTTTTAGGAACGTGGGTTAGCCAGACGCTACTGAAAAGATAGCGTGTACGAAGCCGTGGAGGAGCAGTCGTGTAGGAAGAGGGGGAAATTAGGTGTTCGTTTCACGCGGATGGATGAAATCAGCCTAATCTGGCACGCACTTTTCATTGGAAGATGTACCAGACACGTGTGGTGGAATGGGTGGCATTGCAATCTTATAGGCATGCCTTAGTGTTATCTGCAAGCTATAGCAGGGGTCGCAAGTTCGTTCACAGTGCCATGAAGTATTGGATAAGTTCTTTACAAAACCTCAAAGGTAGTGTGCCATCTTATGCATTATTTGTGCCCTAAATCAGGCTCTCTTTTTTCGCCTCGTCTTTCGCCTTTTTTTGGGACCATTTTCAAGTACCTCTGGTGGGCCTTTTCGATCCAGTAGGCCTAGGAGGTAGGAAATGATTCATGGCCACTGTTGCCGTTTTGGACGAACCAATTGTCAAGTGCTAAGGATTGCTTATTTGCTCTTAAGCCTGCTGGGTATATTATTACTTCTATTGGGCTTCCCCTCTCTGATCGACATACTCATATAGCACGTAGGCTGTAATGATTAATTTCGACGTGACTGCTTAGCCAAGATTGTGAGGCTGTCTCCAGTGGATCAAAGTGGACTGCCGCGACACCCGCAGATCCGCCTCGGCACTTCGTAACTTTGCCAAGACATCGGGGAACAAAGAAACAAATACATGCCCTAACCTTTGTCCATTTCCATATTGCCCTCTTCTGATCACAAATTGAAAGCTTCTAGAGCAAGCATATCTTCTCACCAGGTTCGGAGCGACACGGTTGCCTACTGTATCTACAGTACGGAGCACGGGGCGCAGTAGCTGAGATAGGGGTTTGCTTACTGCAGCTGCCAAGGTCTTAGCGTGTGATTGCTGCAGCTACGCGGACATATCACTCTTTTCGGCCCCCACGCCTGAATCAATATTGAAACGGGCGTTGTAAAACAAGCCGTCCCATTCGCTTCCATACCATTGAGTATATGATCGCCCACCGCTCTGTCAGACGAACATTCATTCTAGTTCTAGTCCATTATTGAAGGTTTGGGATCTTACCCTCTCTAAGCATCATGATATTCTCAATCCCTCTATTTCTCAACCTCATTGCCGGCTCCTTAGCGCTGTCTCTGTTATACAAATTCATAAAGTCTCAGAATGAGCGGCGAGTACGTTGTGTTTCTTTTCAACTACGGCTGACATCTGGACTTTGCTTGATTCTTAGATCAGAAAGATTTCGACTCATTCTGACCCACTTGATAGATCGATGAACAATTTGCAGCAAAGCATGGATGCCAACCACTCAAGCTTTGGAATGCAAAATGGCCTCTGGGGCTTGACTTGCTCCTCAAAGCTTTCGAGTACGATCGCAGGCAACAGATTCTGCAATTCTTTCTAGACGTAGTGTCTCAGTCGGGAAATACCTTTGAGCAGAAGCTCCTATTTGCTCGAGGCATTGATACAATTGAGCCCCAAAATATCGAGGCTATCCTTTCATCGCAATTTTCTGGTAGGATTAATTCAGAAAAAGGGTGTGCCTTTTGCTGACGAATGGGCTTCAGACTTTGATCTCGGGCTACGACCGGTGCATTTCGACCCTTTAATGGGTAGCGGTATTTTTACGCAAGATGGGGAACAGTGGCAGCACTCACGCGAACTTTTACGACCACAATTCATGAGTAATAGGATGGAAAACTTCGAACAGGTTAAATCTGCTGTAGATGCCCTTATCGACTGCGTCCCTGAAGATGGAGTTGTGGATCTACAGCCGCTCTTCTTTCGTCTCACCTTTGAGACCACCCTCTTCCTGCTCTTTGGAAAGCATCTGCCAAGTCTGAAGTCCGAAGGAATAACAGGCCGAGAATCCGAATTTGCAGACGCTTTTAACCGAGGCCAGGACTACCTTGCGCAGCGAGGACGTCTAGGCGATTTTCATTGGGTCATAGGCGGAAAAGACTTTCGGAGAGTCTGTAAAATCTGCCACGATTTCGTGGATGGTGCTGTCCAGAAGGCTTTGGGTCGGTATGACCCGTCGAAGTCGACCGATTCAACTGGATCGTACACTTTCGTCGATGCTATTATCGAAAAAACCAGAAACCCAAAAGTTTTGAGAGACCAATGTCTGAATATCCTTCTGGCTGGAAGAGACACAACAGCGTGCTGCCTCACATGGACACTGTAAGTCATGGCGCACTACCGTTCCGGCTCAATACTAACGCAACTCCACTCAAGACGCCTGCTTGTTCAACACCCTGAAGTTCTTTCCAAGCTTCGGCGCGAAATCGAAAATTCGGTTGGAGTTGGCTCAGAAGCATCCGACCCCGTACTCAGTCAAGTGAAGAAGTTACCGTATCTATCGATCGTGATCAAAGAAGGTAATGGATGGTCCCTTCTTCTGTCCTTTGTCTCTAACTCTCCTTTCAACAGTTCTCCGATTATATCCATCCGTTCCCGTGAACTCACGTGCAGCTACGAAGACAACTACTCTTCCCACCGGAGGAGGTCCTGATGGAACAGCTCCAATCCTAGTACGAAAAGGCGAAGCAGTCGGATATTGTGTCTATGCCATGCACCGTCGAAAAGACCTTTTCGGGTCCGATGCCGATTATTTCCGCCCTGAACGCTGGGAGAATGACGCTCTGAAAGATGTGGGGTGGGGCTATTTGCCTTTCAACAGGGGTCCACGGGTGTGTTTGGGTCAGCAATTTGCCGAGCTGGAGGCTGCATACACTGTCGTCCGGTTGCTACAGAAGTTTGAAACAATTGAAATGACAGAGGATAAGCCATTTAACATGCCAGTGGGTCAAGAAAAACAGGTTCTCACCTTGGTTGTGTCAAGCGGGGATGGTTGCTGGGTTAAGATGAAAAAGTTTGATATTTGAATACCCATTGGGGTTTGAGGATTTTTGGTCTTGGGCGTTTTGAGATCTTCTCCGTGTTTGAACACTTATAATTCAATGTTCAAATCCCATTTATCATTCGTTCTTCATCACCCTGATCGATTAAAAGCCAGGGTTGTGGCTTACTAGAAGTTGATGTGACTTGTAATATATCACTACCACGCGAGATTTTTTAATATCACAATGTTGCACCATAGTAAACGTCCTCTTGGGTAATCTTACGCTGAGTTGACAACAATCGGAGTCTATGTAGAGTGCAACTGACATATATCATATGTCCTGTACACAAAATTCTCAAAGCAATCTTGGAGTTCTTGCATTCATTTTGCTCTATTTTAAAATATCAACCTCATCTCTCATTCTCTAGGCTTTTCTTTTTTGTCACTCATAGCCATGCAAAAAGTAAGATAGGTGTTTTTGCCAAAAAAGGAAATAACGGCTAAAAGCGGTTCAGCTGCCAAGTCTTGATATATAGAGAATTGACTCTTGAGGTGGTATCGTTAACCAACTATCGTAAATATATTGCCAAGTGTTTAGGATTGGATTTCAGTAATTTTAGTCCGCAGGTTTATCAGCAGGGGGGAGACAGATGCTCATGTTCCCAAAATACCATCCGTGGTTTGGATCAGGCCAGCGAATCCCACTCTGGCCGGCATTGCCCTCAATGCTGTTGATCCCTTCAATATATTTAACAACGTCAGTGGTGACCTGATCGCCAGTTGGTTGATTGATCCAGTATTCTGGAGAAGGTTGGCTGTAATCAAATATGATCCCAGTGAGTGGCAGTCTCGGCACTATATCTGAGGCATGGGTGGCACGATATACGCTCACTGGAGCTCTTTGGTTGGTAATGAACTCGGCCAATTTTTTGTTTCCGACTTTCGGTCCGCCGAACGTCCACTTTTTGATCTTTGGTCAGCAAACCAAAATTTTCTACACAGGTTTGTCCGAGATTGACTTACAATATCCAAAGTAAACCCCTTCTGGCGGAGAACAGTCCCTGCAAGAGTCGCAACAGCGCCACCAAGACTATGTCCAACTACAGCCACGCCATAGTCTGGGTGCGACTTGGTAGCTTTCTGAAGCTGGACAATGGCACGCTCTTCTGCACTCTTCCAGTAAGTCCAGAATCCCGAGTGAGCCTTGCATCCAGGACAAACATCCTCAATAGAAGTGTATAAAAATTGGAAGTCGGTGTCTCCATCGTGCTTAGTTATGGTCCCACGGAAGGTAAGAAGGATCAGCTTCTTGGTGTGATCCAAGGCTACGTAGCCTGTAGCAGCGGTACTGTTGTGGAAGGCATCGATAGTCTCAGTATCGTCGGCCTCTACGAGTCCGCAAAGTCCATAATCGCAAGTCAGCTTATTGCCAGTGGAGTTGATGTTCTGGTCACAGGCGGCTAATGCTGCGAATTGGGCAAACAGTTTGAAGTCATCCAGTAGCTCAGAGGAGATATCTGGTGAAATCATTAGTCTTTCAAGTTTTTGGCGGCAATGTGAGAATGACTTACCTCGGCGTGATAGCTGTATAGGTGATGCAAAAAGGGTCATGCAAAAGGACAAAAGCAAAGCTCCAATGCTTAAGTTTGAAGAAATCATGTTGAGGAGTGCAGCTGACTTCCTTTGTTGACTTGTTTGGTGGTCTCTAGTCTTCAAGAAAGAATACAATATTTGGGCGCAAGCTTTACTCTAATATATCCCATATTTCGACAGTGAATTTTGAGCTGAGCTATTTGTAATAGCAAACCCACCCATCTCACATAGATGTAGGGCTTATGCCTATGCAACTAAGTCACATGGATAGCCCCAGTGATCGTGTCCCCTCATCTGCATGCATAAAATCAGTACATTTATTTGGATACTACCCTCGAGATGTCGATTCAAAGCAACAGGGCTTGTTCTCCCTGTAAGCGAATGTAACACCATCCAATATTTCCGCGTTGCTTTTCCTGGAATGGGTTTACCTCTGACTACTCCTCTTTTCTCCATTGTTGCAATTTTACCTTGGCTTGTTTCTCCGCCTCTTGGCCGGCATCTAGTGTGCCGCGCTTAGAAAGCCGACTCCAAACTCTGCATATCCAAAAAATCCTCATCCCAGTTATGTGATTTGTTTTCACGGTGACCATAGCCACTTTACTAGCAACAGCAGGAGCGTCACTCCAGGGCTGGCGTAGCTGAGCGTGCGTGGGCTAGGCATCTACTTCTTGGCGTTGGAAAACGTGATCATGCACAATGAGATCATTAGTGTCTTTTTTCTACACAGCACTCTTCTAACAAAGATTCAAGTGTCCGGGTTGGCTTCCAGAACTTGGCGGTCAGTAAGCCAGGGAAATGATCTTCACTGAGCCTGCAAGGTCAGGACAAAGATACGGAGTAATGAGCCCCTCTTTTCTAAGCACTGTGCGCATAGGCTATGCTGCGAAAGCATCGGGATTCGCTGCAGCACTCTTAGAGCACTCCGTGCCCTTGCACCTCGTCCTGCCAAGATCTCGCCTTCAGGGCAACAAACGGGAGAAGCATATCCTTCCCTTCGCCGAATGATAGCCCTAGTGGCCGTCAGGTAAGTCGCACCGGATTAGAGTCGAATTCCTGTCCTACTGACGTCGCCGTGTCAGGTAGTCCTAGGTATGTCTGTCGCCGTCGCTGTGGTGGTACCCCCGCCACGCCTACACCATTTGCGCGGTATGCGTTCGAGCCCACAACCTATTTCGTCGGGATGCCGACCACAGCGGCAGCAGTAAAAGCTTTGATGATACCTCGGACGAAGACTTCATAAGTGATTCAATTACCACCAATGCTCTGCGGAGTTAGACGATCACTCAAATATGGCAGCTTTGCGTCATGCTCATGACATGTTCCTGGGTTCCTCGACTAGCCATGGCGGGTGTAAAGATGTTATTGGGCGGAGAATTCTCACTTTCACCTTCAGCCCCAAAAACGTCCACTCGACGGCATATGAGCCTGTCCCAATTTCTCCTGGTGATCCTGAGAGACCGACTAGAATTATAAAGACCCCCAACTAACCAATGGTTGTTCCCGCGATGAAAGGAAACGTCAGCCATAATCTATCGACAAAGATCGTTTACTCGTAAAGCTGAAGGAAAAAAAAAAGTTAGCATAGCTGGGATCTCGAGTCACCTTCCTAGTCGCAAATCTTCATCGTTACAGGTACACTATTCTACCAAACTAAAGTCTATAAAAGCTCACAACAATCTGCCTGTGAAGCCGGAAGGGAGCCAGAAACTGAATATCCATATTCTTACAGTACTTCTCATCTTTATATCCTCTCCTCCTTCGAATCTATATGTCTAACGATACAACAATAAGATCTTCAAGAGTAGACTTATATCACGACGTAGATTTCTCATCATGGGCGTAGAAGAAGCTCTAAGCCAAAACGCAATGAAAACCTTAATGACGGCATCCCGTTACCAATATGCGCAATCAATTTACATACTGAAGCCACAATAATATTGGCCAGGCGGTTATAGTGCTAAGCAAAAAAAAGCCTTGAGGCAAACGCTATCTGGCCGAAGAGGCCCTCTAGGAATCATTGGGGTCTCTAGGGGTCTAAGGAGTATGAAGAAGGTAAGGCGAGCAGACCCTTGCTACTTTCCTTCCGGTGTGTAGCCTATGTGCGGCCAGTAGTGGAGTCGGTGTCGCCAGGGTGAGTCAAGGGACAAGGATTGGAAGCCTAGAGTATCATACTTACCCTGAGTCGCACGACCGCCAAGCGGCGATCAGCTATTTCCCCACTATGCTAGACCGAACGACTGGCAAAGGTGGATATTTGGTGTGTGGCTTATGTGCGGCCAGTAATCGGGTGGATCTCGCCCGGGTGAGTTTAGGGTCCGCGCTGCTGTAGCGTCGCGCGACTAGACTGAGAATGGTGTGTCGCGAGATAGCCGCATTGACCTTCCGATCTAATAAAAAAAAATAAAACACTAGGTATCTTGGCATCTGCAACAGCAGCCGAGAAGGATCGAGCAAAAGTACCTCCGGCCCGCCAATCCGTGCGTGATCGCTCACGACTATTGTTATGAGCGTGAGGTTTGCGAAAACCACATCTCATAGTAAACTTCAGCGTAAGGTACCTATTTCCAGAGCCCTTTAGCAATGATCATGCGACGAACTAGTAGGCGGAGCATTGATGGTGCGGCGCGACCCGAGGATTACGCGCATCACATTCCCGAGCGATGCACTCCGCCCCAAAGAATGGAGGCAGCCAATCTCCACCTCTATCTAAGCGCCATAAGGCGAACCAGGATTGAACATGGATGCCGCTCCTTCCAACCGAACTTAGAAACACTGCCCGGTTCCCAGAATTCTTTCTACATTTGGTTTATAATCGCGCTGTTCCCCTCAATTGGCTATGAAGGAATATAAGCAACAACCAAAGTGCTATAGATCAGCGTACTACCAATGCCCGCTCCACCTAGTCCAACAATCCACAATGTCGGCAGTCGGCCATTGAGTACCAGCGGTTCCAAAAAGCCCAATAATCACAAGATAGTTTTTGAGAACCAAGGCCGGTCCCCATTACAAGAGGCTTCCCCCTCCAAGCTGAACACGATAACATCAAAACAACTCAAAACGAAACATACCAGCTTGCTTGCCACAAAACCCGAGGATACTTCACTTGATTTGATTTCTAGACGCAGGAATAAAGCTGGTGTCAACGCTTTGAAAATCCCTCCACACCCCAACATACTCCATGTGGACATCTCCACATCAACAATCAAGCGGAAACAAAATGAAGTTTTCTATCACGGAGAACACGTTGGTGGAACCAACCAGATGACGATTCGGACTCCTTCATCGCCAGTGGACATTAGCTTGCTTTCTGTTTTCTTCAGATCAAGTAAAACCAAGCGTCCTCGACAGACGAGCTCTGCGTTATGGAAACTGCCAACTATCGGTGAGGTCATCACGGAATTCTCAGATCCCGCAACCCTACTTCTTGGGCCCGAAACAGCAGTATATGCTGTCAAGCAGGATCCCGGATCGGAGAAGGCTTCGAGAGCCCAGAGTACTGTCACATATGATAGTGAACAGCCGCCAACTTTGGCAGAAAAGACCGGCGAGAACTTGCTTGATGGGTATAGAATAAACTGTTCAGGCAACCAAGCACCTTTCTCGTCGATTGAATTTGAATCTATACTTTCGCGTTGGAACTCAAAGGACTTGGGCACGGCTCCAAAGTCGCTTCTCAAGATCATGCCTCTTGAATTATTCGAGCACTTGGGAGCAAATAGTAGGAAATGCCCGGCTTGGACATTAAAAGGACAGAGGTGCAAAGTTTTTCGCGCACTCAAGCCTATTCCAACGCAACTCCAACCCCTGATCGCCCTCGAACGAGGCGAACTTCTACCAGCCATTCAGCAGCTAATAGGAGTGGCATTCTGTCATTCACATCGGAAGGTCGCATTCAAAGAAATGCAAACCTGGAGCGAGGAGTTTCGAGAATTGTCAAAGATCAAAGACTATGATTCTGTTTTTGAAAGTGCGAACCATCGTTTATGGGCTCTTGTTTGCTGGATTCGTCTCCTAGATAGGGCGACGCTGTCTCAGCTAACACCATCCGCGTCCTTGCAACCTGATTTGGACAAAACTGTCCAAAATAATTCGCATCCGGTCAACCCAATCCAAGTTTTCAAGCCTTACGCAAGTGAAGTTTTATCGAGGGCAATCTCCGACGAGCTTGCAAAGCTTCTGACCAAACCTCTCCAAAAAAGCGATATCAAATATCAGGGCTCGATTTACATTTTCTGGCAACGTGGAAACTTTGGCCACTTGAAAATTGGGCGATCTGGAAACGTATCCCGCCGTCTGAGCGAATGGAATAAACAGTGCAAAAAGGATATGGAGGTTCACTTCCCGACGAAAAATGGGGATGAGAGTACGCCAGATGTACAACAGGTGCCACACATATCACGCGTTGAAGCTCTGGTGCATCTAGAATTGATGCACCAGAGGAAAGTCGAAAAAAGGTGCCCTGGGTGTTTTAAATCACACGTGGAATGGTTCGAGACCCCCAAGGATATTGCAATAGGAGTTGTCCGCAAGTGGTCGGCTTGGATGGTGACAAGGCCATATGAGAAACAAATGATAGATGATGAGGAGCAGTGGATTCTGAAAAGTGAGGAACGGAAAAAATTGGATAAGCTGTGCCGCCCGGGGATAGACTTTCCAACGGCTTCTTTGCCCGTTGTCAAAAAGGAAGGCCTCTCCTCTTCGACTTTGACTCTCGCTTCTGTCTGCGAGATGAGAGGAGAGGATGTCGCAGCTTAAACTGGGATCTGACCTAGATGATTTTTCTCGCCTAAAGATTAGCTCAGTTGTACGCAACCATCCGTATTATCAATTCCATACTATCTTTTCTCCTACCCCAAGACCTGTCGTGGCCTAATTGCTGTTCCCAATGTTAGGCCGCTCGGGGGGGGAATGCCTCTTTTTGTCCCTAAGCGGTTGCCCGTCTTCGCCCCGCTGCTTTCTGTTCCAGCCTATTGGATATGAGAAACATGGATGTACTTCGATTCACCAGTACTAAAAGTAATTTTTATGATCCAATATTCGCGTAAGAAACAGAACTTACTTGTGTTGGATACCAAATTGATGGCTTACAGTGGTATTCGAAATCAGATTTACCTTTATACTCTTAGACTTTCATTCCCGAACCCCGACTTGAAACACGCTAATCCACATATAGTAATTCCATCGATCCCCCTCGTTCTTAAAATAGGAAGTGTATTTTACATGACGCGCCAGGACCAGCCTTGGTGTAATTTACACGAAACTCTTATACGCCATACGTGACTCTCCATAGGGATACAAACAAGTCAAACATGAGGGGCTGGAGAGGGGCTGGTGTGGGACTGGAGGTCCCCAGTATTGAACATAGTTCAACCTCTGACTCAAAGAGTAAATACCAGAGATTGATTACATATTGACACATGGAAGGGGTTTCAGCAGCAGCTAGCGTCTTTGGTGTCATTCAACTCGCCGGCAGCATTGTGAAGCTATGCGGTGGCTATCTTCAAGAGACGAAGAATGCTCGAGAGGATATCATTGCTTTACAGCGATCGATTACGGGCCTAGAAGGGACTGTTCAAAAACTCTTTGAGTTTCTCCAGGGCCCTCATGCTATAAAGTTTCCCACTTGCTCGTTGCTAGTCAACAATGTCAGTGATTGTCTTTCGGACCTCGGGGCCCTGGAAAATAAGATTAATCCTGGGAGAGGAAAGAGTATGATGAGAAGATTCGGAGTTCGAGCATTCAAATGGCCTTTGAAACGCACGGAGGTGGATAGAATCATCCAGGGTCTCGAGAGATATAAATCATCTTTCACCTTATCATTGCAGATTGACCAAACGTAGGTCTTTCAGTCAAAATCATCGGAAAAGCTTAGCTAATTTCTATTTAGAACTCTTCTAACCAGTGTGGCTTGGAGTGCAGACCTGATCCCCCAGAGATTGGGTGTTGACGAATTGCCGATCGTCGCTGGTGCTGAGTTTGACTCATATATGGATCAACATGAGGATGAATGTCTTCCGGGTACCAGAACAGAGCTCCTTCATCATATCACAGAATGGGCCATGTCACCGCAAGGTAAATGCATATACTGGCTGAATGGTATGGCTGGGACAGGGAAATCGACTATCTCCCGAACAGTGGCAAAATCCTTAAAAGAGGCGAAGATCTTAGGAGCAAATTTCTTTTTCAAGCGGGGAGAAGGAAGCCGAGGTAGTGCCACAAAGCTTTTTCCAACAATTGCAAGTCAGTTCGCGATTAGCTTTCCTCAACTTATCCCAGGTATCCAAAAGGCTATCAGTGATGATCCCAACCTAGCATCAAAGTCGTTAAAGGAGCAATTTGACAAGTTGCTTCTCCGACCACTTCTTGACTTTGAACCATCCACTAGGCATTCACCAACCACCGTAATAGTGATTGATGCCTTGGACGAATGTGAAAGTGATAATGATATAAGAGTCATAATCCAATTACTACCACAGCTACGAGGGCCAACCACTGGGCACGTCCGCATCTTCTTGACAAGCCGACCCGATCTACCTATTCGAGTCGGCTTTTCGGAAATCCAAAATCTAGATTATCAGGATCTAGTTCTCCACGATATTCCTGAGGCTGCTACAGCACGCGATATATCTTTGTTCCTAAATTCGCGGCTTTCGAATATCAGGAAACAACGATCTCTACCTGCCGAGTGGCCTAGTAGTGCGGATATTAAATCGCTTGTGAATTTATCTGTTCCACTCTTCATCTTCGCTGCGACCGTTTGTCGCGTCCTTGAGGACCCCCAGTGGGACCCCGAAGAGAGTCTCACCGAGATACTCACCCATCGGGGCGATAGATCTCAGTTGGACAGAACGTATCTACCTGTACTTAATCGGGTACTCAACAACCAAAGCGAAAAGCAGAAAGCCCAGCTGATCCAGGAGTTTCGAGAGATTCTCGGCACTATTGTAGTGCTTGCGAGCCCGCTTCCCGTCTACTCACTTTCAACACTTACCGGTCTCTCGGAGAACTTGATTAAGCGAAGGCTAAACTCACTACATTCCGTTATCCGCGTACCCGAGATTAGGGAAACTCCGCTACGACCTTTCCATCTTTCATTTCGAGACTTCCTCCTAGATCCAGAGTCACGCAAAAAGACTTCTATATGGGTGGATGAAAATCAGGTTCATAAAAATTTGGCAACAAGGTGTCTTATTATTTGTTATAAGTTGAAACGGAACATTTGTGGACTCACAAGTGATGGCACCCTACGTTCGGAAATTGATCCTCAAATCATTAGCAACTGTCTTTCCCCAGAGTTGCAGTACTCCTGTCGCTTTTGGGCGCAGCATCTGATGCAAAGCCACGACCCGATTCCTCTGATAAAAGATGCGTTTATGTTTCTGCAGAAACATTTCCGACATTGGATAGAAGCAATGAGCATCCTAGGTCTTGCATCTGAACTTGTGAGAGTTGTTGATCTATTGCAAACTATGACCCTTGTGAGTTTCCGTTCGTATCCCATGCGATATCCATGCTGATTGATATAGGACGAAGAAGATCCCGAAATACCAGAATTTCTGCATGATGCCAAGCGTTTTATTCTTAAAACACGACAAATAGCTGAGAATGCCCCCCTCCAAATTTATTGCTCCGGACTCGTGTTTGCGCCCCGGAAGTCAATTATCCGCAAGATGTTCGAAGGAGAAATTCCTAATTATATATGCAGTCTTCCAGATGTTGAGGATACATGGAACGCAGAGCTACAGATTCTCGAGGGCCATTTGGACTGGGTTTTTTCAGTTACATTCTCCCCTGATGGTCAGAGAATTGCCTCCGGTTCTAGTGATAACACTATCCGGCTTTGGGATCCCGTTACGGGTACCTTGCAGCAGGCTCTAGAGGGTCATTCGGATTGGGTGCGGTCGGTTGCATTCTCCCTAAACGGCCGAGTGTTAGCGTCCGGTTCTAGTGACAACACTGTGCGACTCTGGGACTCTGCCACGGGGACCTTGCAGCAGACGCTCGAGGGCCATTTAGGTTCAGTTTGGTCAGTGGCTTTCTCCCCTGACGGCTGCTTACTAGCGTCTGGATCATTTGATGAGACCATACGGATCTGGAAGCCTATCACAGGCGCTTTACAGCGGACGTTCGCGGGCCTTGTGGGCTCAATTTGGTCCGTGGCTTTTTCCCCAAACGGCAAAGTGTTAGCGTCCGGTTCTAGAGACAATACTGTCCGCCTCTGGGATCCTATCACGGGAGACTTACAGCGGACTCTCGAAAGCCATTTGGGCTCAGTTTGGTCAGTGGCGTTTTCTCCCGACGGCCGGAAACTAGCGTCCGGTTCTAGTGACCAGACTATCCGACTCTGGGATCCTGCCACGGGCGCCCTGCTGCAGATATTTAAAGGTCATCAAGAGGGGCTTCGGTCGGTGACGTTCTCCCATGATAGCCGGGTACTTGCATCTAGCGATAATGAGCAGATCATCCGGCTCTGGGATTCCGCTACGGGCACCTTACTACAGAAGTTTAAAGGCCATTCAAATTCGGTTTGGTCGTTAGCATTCTCACCAAACGGTAGAATACTAGCGTCAGGCTCCTATGACCAGACTGTGCGGATCTGGGATTACGCTATGAATGGCCTAAAGCAGACACTCGAAAGCCGTTCGGGCCGGCTTCGGTCGGTAGCTTTTTCCCCTGACGGCCGGTTACTTGCGTCTTGCTCCGATGATTATACTGTGCGACTCTGGGACCCTATCACAGGTGATATAAAATGGAATCTAAAAGGCCACTTAGACGCTGTTTTGTTAGTGGCGTTCTCGCCAAATAGCCAGCTACTCGCGTCTGGCTCTATTGACCAGACTGTGCGGCTCTGGGATTCCTCCACGGGCAATCTGCGTCAAATCCTCGAGGGTCATTCTGATTGGCCTCGGTCAATAGTCTTCTCGCCGGATAGCGAGCTGCTTGCTTCTAGCTTTGATGATCAAACTATCCGGCTCTGGGATACTACCACAGGCTCATTATTATATAAACTTGAGGGCCATATAGATTGGCTTTGGTCTTTAGCATTCTCCCCAGACGGCCGGCTGCTCGCATCTGGCTCTGGTGATCGTACTGTGCGGCTCTGGGATATCTCAACGGGGACTTTGCAGCAGACCCTTGAAGGTCATACCGACTGGGTTCGATCGGTATCATTTTCCCCTGACAGCTCGCTGTTGGCTTCCGGCTCCTATGATCAGACTGTGCGTCTCTGGGACGTTACAACTGGCCTCTTTCAGCGTGCTCTAGAGGGCCATTCAAGTCCAGTTCGGTCAGTGACATTCTCCCAGGACAGCAGACTACTGGCATCCGGCTCCAGCGACCAGACTGTGCGACTTTGGGATCCTACCACGGGCAATTTGCAGCAAACCATAAGGTCTTATGGAATAGTCACGGATTTGGCGTTTTCTGGCGATTCACGTCTTGACACGAACCTCGGATGTCTTATTATTCGTTCTTTGAACGGCAACTGTAGCTCTGATCTCGATCAGACGAGTCTCGAGATATTCATAAGGGAGAGTCAGTGGATAACTATGAACGGCGAAAAGGTACTATGGCTTCCTCCTGAGACCCGACCCATTTGTTCGGCCATTAGAGGTAGTACACTTGCTATAGGGCACTCGTTGGGTAGGATTTCATTCATAGGATTTGATACATAGTAGGGATCGATCAATGGCCTTTACATGTCTTTTGTATCTTCCTAGCCGATTGATATGGCTTCTACCGTTCGTACGGCACTTCAACGCAGAAAACGAAATCATTGACCTTCTGTCGTCAGCCTTGGAGTCTTAGGCTCAATCCTGCTGGGCAAGGAGATTCTCGCTTCTCTGTTTTTGGGACCTCTAGGGTGAGTGCAGATATTATAGGTGAGAGAGGTGAGAACGGAATGACAATTCTCCCCGTCGGGGTGATATGGTCCATTTCACTCTCAGTATACATTAATATGATACCTACGTAGAATATATAGAGATTGTATAGTAAGTAAGAAGGGTAGTTAAGTTTCTTACTGCTTGCTCCGTCTCTGCTCCCCCCTTCTACCTGATCTTCATTTTCTTCGCGCTTTAGACCTTAAGTCATTAAATCCATTGAGAGCCCAAGGACTAAAGTACAAAATTATTCACACATCACGTTCCAAGGTTGTGTAATGTTTATCTAAGTACATATGCAGGGTGTGTATTTCGTACATAAAGAGGTCATTCTTTCGGCCAGGCACCTGGCATCACTTCCACTGGCCGCTCGATCATATCCCAAAATTCTCCCACAAAAGAATCAGATTCCTCGGACAGCCATATATACCAATTCCCAGGGGAAGAGCCATATGTAAATCCAATCATTCCTTGCAATTCGAACCCTTGTTCCGGAATATTCCACACGTCAAATTCTCGCTGGGTGATACCCCCTTTCCACATATATTCCTCCGCTTTACCATACCTATTTAGATCGACGCCAACAACTTCGAGTTGTTTCAGCCAGACTTGAACGGCAATTTGACAAGCCGGACCTAATTCTATGGGTCCGTACCATGATGAGAGATATCCATCGAGAAACGATAGAAAGGGAGTTTTGCCGTCAACGAGGTCGTAAATATCGATTCTGACACAGAAAAACTTATGGCAGAGGTCACCCCAAGCGTCACAATTCGATCTATCAGCGCTAGTCCCTTCTCGAAAGCCTCTTTCGCTAACACCCCTGCCCCGTGCTGCACAATGGATTAACGTTGAATCTAACTCTTGACAAAATTTAAAATCGTTGGGTTCTAAGACATCCGTTCCTAATATGACTCGAAAAAGCTCCGGTATGGACCAATTGTGGATATAGAACGCCCCTATGCGAAGGGCCACTCTAATGCGAATCCGTTTTGGTAGTCGGTAGAAGGAAGGGCAAACGTGCTACTGTAAGAACAAAAATTCTTCCGGTGTACCATGAAACCTGCCTAAGACAGAGATTGCTGCTTCTTCGTCGGATTTATAGCTTATGTCTATATGGCGAAATAGGACACGCATAGATGGGATGAGTGACTCCATTTTTATTTCGGTTCCGTCGTAGGATACTTTGCTCCAAAATGGTGGGTCGAATAAAGAGTTCGGATCCGTTCCTTGATCTAAGAGAAAAGCTATTATCTTGTTTCTATTTCTCCGTGTGACCCACTTGACTATTTATTAGTGAACTAGATCAGTTAATTGTCTATATAGAAATCGTACCTCAAGAAGTGAGAATAGGTTCCTATTTGGGAGGTAGATTAGGTCAAAAGGTGATGCCTGCCTCAAGGCAAACATGTCCTAGAGCTCTTGGATATTTCCACCCATCACATAACTACTCGCTTTTGAGTCAAGAGGAATGATACTATAAGATCTCAAGTACTAGTTCCATCCTCCTAGAGCCTTTGTGCCAGCCACTTCTAGGACTTCTGAAGTGATCTAACGAGGCAAACTAAGCCGCCACCTATAGCTACTGTTCTGGGAAAATTTCGTTCTCTTATCTTGTGATGCAATGAATTTTGTCTGTTTAGCACAAGACCCTGCCTCTGGCGAAAGTATCAGTGAGAGGAATTCGTTATTAGTCAACGAAAAACTATACCTTTCAAAGTTGTCGTGGACTTAGAGTTTCCTGCACACGAGCAACTTATATCATGGTGGACAATCCTTTCGATTATCGCCTAAGGCTGAGCTTGAATAACTGCTCTATATTCATTAGCTCGAAAACATCAATTGCGCCGATTTTGAAAAATATACCGTGTATAACATTGTTGCGATAGCATTAGCAACTAAATAGCATGTTGTAAATGGGTCTTATGCTTTTCAATCTTCCCCTTTTGTAAGACAATTCTGAAGGACTTCAAAGACCAACGTAAGCGGTTAGGAGATTTTATTTCTCGGACGATGTCGGTGCAGACTATGTCCAACTCCTTCGCTGCATCTTTGCAAAGAGTGAAGCTTTTCAGTGCATGTTTGTTGTTTCCCAAGGCGGGATTCGGACTTTGTGATAAATCCTCCCCGATATCCGTAAGTATAAAGCCAAAAAGCTCGATCTCTTGTACTAGTTTCCGTAGATCGTCGGGCGTATCGCGCAAGTTATTATAGCATTCTTTCAGTGTAGTTATAGTATTTCTGATCTGGACAAGAACAGTCGCGAAAGTTATTGCGCCCGAAACTATGCCAATGACTTCGGCCATCTTCTATTGACTCGAGGAATGTGAGGGGTTCGGGTTTGGCGTGGAATCGATAGATCGGAAAAGGATATTCTGATGCTAGGTTGTTCAAGGCAAAGACTCATTTCGAATTTTCCACCGACTAGCATTGAGAAAGGAAGATTGTGATAATATCAAGTAAAGAGCCTAACTAGCTTGACACGCCGCTTGAGAGAGGAGATGCCACTTAACGAATCATTACATTTCTTTTGCCGCTATGAAATGTCACTATTTTTAGGACAATATTTTGGTTCCATCTAGAAAATCTAGCGCCTAGAGCCTGTTTTGTCGATCTGCTCGCCACGTGGCTCAGCTTCATCATCAGCCAATCTGGAAAGCATTTCGTGGAGGGCAGGCTATGTGGAAGGCCGAGCATCCAGCTAAGGGGGTCAATGCAGTGGTCACGCGACTTGGGTGTTTCTCACCTAGGTCTCACCCTGTCTACTGTATAGCACACTACCTAAATCACCCTTAGCTACCAAATCTGGATATTTTTCTAGAAGGAGCGGAGTGAATGGGGTTACAAACCGCAGGCCTGCGCGACCCCGCTTGCCCTGAAACGAGGAACGATGTGGAGGGGTTTACTACCCTGCGCGAGCAGCCCGCAAACCTTCGCTGGCTTTCCCACTGCCAAACTTCTCGCTGATCTCGTCGCTGATTGGCCTGTTTGCTAATCGCTACTGTTCCTGCACTTCTGATTTGCCTGTTTATTGCAATCTCACGTGTGCGGATGTCACGCTTTTTCCGCTCGTTTCAGGGCCACAGCGTGCGCAGCGCGCGTCACTAGTCGTTACCAGGGATTACTGGGGAACGGCTAAAATTAGGCTAGCGTGTTTCGGGCCAGGGTTCGGGAATGAAAGTCTAAGAGCGTAGAGGTAAATCTGATTTCGAATACTTTTGTACCACTTCCTATGTATCTCATGAAAATCCATAAACTCTCACGACATAATCTGAAAAGCTTCGCTAGCTTTGGTTGAAGCATTCCCCATTGTTGCCGGCCGTACAGGATTTCTATCGCTCGGAATCCAAGTCTTTGATTATCTGTTCAACTTTTACTCTATATACGACAATTGGGTTGTAGATCTAGCCAAGATCACAGACAAGCTTGAAACCCTCCTCGGCGTTTTCAAATACCTTGATAGCACTCTACAGAATGGCCCTTTGACTAATACGCTGTCCTCCAAACTCGACAAGGTGGTCGTGAGCTTTAGTAAATTATCGATAAGCTACAGGCCGGTGTGAAAGATTTTAGAAAGATTCATATTTAAGTCTCAAAGGCGCACTATATGTCCACGGGTTTCGGGTGATCTATCTATTTCAGAAAAGGATATTATGGGCGCTTGAAGTCAAAATCGCCGAGATACGGGCAACTTCTCTCTTGCGTCAGATGTTCTACACATTGAGAGTCACCAAAATATTGGAGAGGGGGTTGACGATTTGAAGACAGTTCTGAAGCGCACTAACGCACTTCAAGTTTCATCTTAATTCGGGATTAGCTTATGGCTCTAGATACTACTGCTAATCACAATTAATCACAATTCTTCCCACGGACGGGCCTATAGTTTCTCTCGAGTCACCAATTTTAAGACTAGCTCGTCGCCGATAGCTGTTTTTCTTTGGAACGGTAGCTTTGCCGGATTTAGTAAATCTGTCTTACTATCGGCGACAATTTATTATACAATCCGTACAAAACAGCAACATTTGAATAGTGGGGATGCCTTTTTTATTTTTGTTTTGACAACGAGAATCTTTCTCGAGCCCTCCCTCTGTCGAAACACGCTAGGCGGTTACCCTGCCCCTATTGTAGATATTTACTTGGTTCTCTACTCTGATAGGTGGACCTCTATGATCTCACTCATTTGAAAATTTATGAATTCAGCCAAACGAATGTAACTGCCTAAATAGCAGGATTGATGAACCCCGCAAAATAAAAGGGTGAACCAGTCTGAGTCTGGCCACTTACCGCATTTCTGTAACCCTCTTTCAGGAGATTAAAACTTTCATGATCCGAGCAACTTTGTTACGAAGTATTGTTCCCGTTCATGCCCATCCTAGGCTTTCTTGGCGTGGAGCCAACCGCCCTGGGTGCGAAGTAGGGTCGGAACAGCGTGGTTGGTAACAAAGGCGCACCTCTTGTTCACGGGATGCCAAGCCACACGAACACAACTGCTGCCCTTATTTGCGCACCAGACGATACAGTGTTGGAGGGTTGAAGAAGCATGGTTCGCACCTGCATGATAGTCTTGGATTTTGACCTCATTAAAAGGCGTTTGCTAAGCTTGAAAGCCATGCGTCATGTTCGCCATAGCAACAACCAAACGCCATGTCATATTATTCATTTATGCACTTGAAATAGCCGATAGCAACTGGCTCTTGTAGTGATGATTTTGAAGCGTGCTTGTCACTCACGGGACCGAGTATCGCGCTAAGTTTTAAGTCTTCCGGCTCAGGGTCGATCCGTTCCTGACAACTCATCTGTGCCAGCCTAGCCCCGCCGTAGCGCGTTAGCACTATTTAATCCAAGCAAAAATATTCTCCTTCATGCCAACTGTCTCAGGTCACGCATATTAAGTTCTGTTGGTAATTCCTTTTCTTATCTTAGAGCACCCAATTAGTTATTTTTTCACTCCACTTTCTTTTCTATTTTCTGTCTCCATGCTACCTTGCTTTGTATTCTGCAAACTAAATACAGCTCTGAAGCTGGTTCTCTCGATATTTTTTTAATTTTACATTTATTGATAACTACTGCCCTATGTACGGGCTGTCTGACGTTCTCAATATCTGCTTCCGATTTTTACTCTGGCAGCAACGAAGCACATCTTGCCGACTGTTTGGCTACAAAAGATGTCCTCACTGTTTTCAACACTTCCGCTCAGTGGTTGGAACTTGCGAAATCTTTTACCTTCGCCCGGCTCTATAATCCGGTAGCAATCACACTTCCAACAACACCTCAAGAAGTTTCCGAATCTGTCAGCTGCGCCGCAAGTGTCGGAATCAAGGTGCAAGCCCGATCAGGGGGTCATTCCTACGCCAGCTACTCCACTGGAGGAAAGAATGGCTCTTTGATTGTGGATCTACGAATGTTCAATGAAATCACGGTCGATAATAGTACGTTAGAACAATATTATGCCTATATGATAAATTCTGATATCTTTTCAGAGACCGGGGTAGCTTCTGTTGGAGGAGGTGTCAGA